>NC_067221.1:14821815-17221815 GCF_019924925.1 Ctenopharyngodon idella
TTCTGCAGGGTTAACATGAGAACCTAAACCAAAAAAGTGGGAAAGGAGGAAGAAATCAAGACAAGACCAAGACAAATGATTATTGTGGAAAAAGTGTAGACAATAGGCTGAATGACTTGAATGATTATTGCTATATTGTGGTGCGGAGATGATGTATTTTTGCAGGTGAAATCGAGAAGTTAGCATTGCCCTGGTTCCCTAGAGATTAGCTTTTAGATAACTGCAAAAAATAAGCTCTGCGATGGACATTGTTTATTACAAGATTTGTTCATCAAGATAATGTTCACAAATGAATTCTGAAGCCTAAGTACAACTGTCAGAAGTAAAAAGCTAAAGTTAAGCTATAAACTACAACACAACTAGCATGACTTTAACATCACCACCACTAAGTCTACACGTTACAATCTACAAGTTGGAAAGTTTGATATAGAATAGTTTGTAAGGGGAGTTTAAACACAACAAGTCTATAAAAGAGAATTAGTGAGTTTTCCTGCTCAGCGTGATGATGTTTAACATCCCTCTGTGGTCATATTTAGCCACTTGTTAGCTAACACCGTTTATAAGACATAAAAGCTTAAAAAGAACAACGAGTGGGGTATTACTGGAGTATTGTGTCATAGAATAAAACACGAAAATACTTTGAGCTTGTGTTAACCACCAACTTATTTCAGGCATTTAACCAAAAACTCATTCAAAAAAAAAACAAAAAAAAAAAAACAAAAAAACACTGACTTTGGGACAATGGAACTGGAAGTGCAAAATGCTAACTCGTTTCCGGGTTTTAGGACTCTTTTCTCCAGCACTCTATTGGCAGGTTTCATAGCAGATTCTCCATCAGTTGAATACAAACAGTGACTTGCTGCTCACCTTCATTGGAGGATATTTGTGATATGGAGCAGCCCCGGTTGCCAGCTCAATAGCTGTAATCCCGAAACTCCAGATATCAGCTTTGAAATCATAACCCCTAACCTGTCAGTGAGCAAACACATTATAATTATGTTATAACAAAGCCATTCAGTTTCCACAATATATAAGGCAAAGTAGGAACAGGTGGGACAACACTAACCTGCTCCATCACCTCAGGAGCCATCCAGCATGGAGTTCCTACAAATGTCTTCCTCACTTTGTTTCTAGTCATGTCTCCACCAGTTGCTAAAAAGGCACTAACACCAAAGTCTTCAGGGAAAAAGCAAAAAATTAAACCATGAATCTGAGATCACTGCACCACCTCAAAATCAGAACCTTTCTAGTTCAGATAAAGAGCATCTAGAGGCCGTTCACAGATAATATCTTGCCTTTTTTTTGGGTTGCTTCAAGAAAAAAGAAACCACTTTTCCCCTCCAAGTATAACATTTAAATCGTGTTATTAAGCTACATAATTGTCAATAATCGGAGGAAGAAAAAAATAATATATTGACAGTAAAGCTCCACCTGCAATTTGAACAGAGCCATCCTCTCCTAAAAGAATATTTCCAGCCTTCACATCTCTGTACAAAAAGAAGTGCAGATAGTGTTATGCTTGGTGACTCAACAAACTTAAGAATGGAAAATGAAACACACATAAATGTAATTATTTAACCAAACTAGGGGTGTGATAAGATCTTGTGCCACGAGATCTTGCGATATTAAAAAGTGACGATATTTCTCGTCGAGGTGAAAAGCTGCCTGGCCATAATAAACAAAATTGGTGGTGGTTGAGGAGATTCCCCCTTACATATGTAACGCACTTTGAGTGCAGAGAAAATGTAACGAAATGATGCATTCCACAAACGAGAAGCCACAAATCGCATTTTTAGATCGTTTTCTAAGGCTGCATGATATATTAAAGCAATTTAAAAATCATAATATAGCATAGCGCTATCATTTATAAACCTACACTAACAAAGGAGAATACATCAGTATGTTTCTAAATATGTGAACTGTTGTTAATAATGATTTCAAAATAAAAGTTTAAACCCTTGCTCTGAGTTCAAGTATTCAAGACATGACAGTGGCTGCAGCATTTCTATCTTAAAGAAATGGCCAAATATTAATCATTAAAGGATTGTTCACCCAAAAATGAAAATTCTGTCATCATTTACTCCCCCTCAAGTTGTTCTAAACCTGTATGAATTTCTTTATTCTGCTGTACACAAAGGAATATATTTGGAAGAATGTTTGCAACCAAGCAGATCTCGCCCCCCATTCACTACCATAGTATTTTTTCCCCCCCCTCCTATGGTAGTCAGTGGGGGTCGAGATCTGCTTGGTTACAAACATTCTTCCAAATATCTTCCTTTGTGTTCAGCAGAGCAAATAAATTCATACAGGTTTGGAACAACTTGAGGGGGAGTAAATGATGACAGAATTTTCATTTTTGGGTGAACTATCCCAAAAATACTGTAAGTGTGGACATCATGCTCTAAATGGTAACAAAAACCATTACCCGGCCATTAGTGACAGCCCTAGATTAGTTATATGATAAGTAAAATGCACCTGCATTGTTTTGAATTTTTTGATTTTCAGTCAAATAAAAGACTATTTTTCCAGTCATACTTTGTCATTGAAGATTTCTTCAATATAGTGTTTCTTAAAAATATCGCCTCATGAGCTAAGTGTATCGTCACACCCCTAAACCTAACCATGGCATATACATTTACCTGTGAATCTGACCATTTTTGTGCAGATAATCGAGACCTTCTAGCACCTCTTTTAGTATGGTGGCAATGCTGGACTCATCCATGACACCCGATTTGTGCTCCCCTTTGGAAATGATGTACTTAATAAAATCAAGAACCGAGCCTGAAAACAGACATAAGTGGAAGGATACTGTATTATACAGTACTTTATTTTCAAAAGGCCAATTAATAATTTTCTATTTACTATTATTTATTCAAGACATGCATTTAAACAATTAACTAACTGACCACCACTGAGCAACTTCATGACCAGCCAAAGCTCATCCTTGACCACGAAGGAGGTGTAATAAGACACAATATTTGGGTGATGGCACTGGCTCATTGCCTGGATCTCTTTCTAAACAAAAAATAAAAGGAGAAAAAAAAAATTAGGAATTTAGGAAGCAGAACTGTTTAAATCTAAACAGAAATTTTAGAAAAGGTCAACAAAAGGTCCCAATGCTCCTGACTGCTCAACCACAACTTCAAATTACTTCAAGGCCATTGATGAGTTTTAGGTAACAGAATTCAAAGAAAAAAAAGAGCCCAGCTTGTCTCATAGGACATTCGAACTCTGATAGTTTAATCACAAACCAGAAAAGTCTTTCCTTGTGTCTGTGCCAGTTTAATCCTCCTCTGATTGACAGACATGTGGCTGCCTTGCACATGACCCGAGTTACATCATGACCCTGAATCATTAACCGAGGTGAACAGAACAGACCCTGAAGCAGATGTACGTTGCATAATTTTTCTAAAACTGAAATACTGTTAAGACAGTCAATTGTGCTTGCCGACAACAAAATGGTTTTGGTAGATTTTTGTGGAGTTTGTGTCAACCTGCAGTTATATTGCACTCTTGCAGAATGGGATAAATTACTAAATTACCAAGAAATTCAACTAATCTATTTTTGTTAAAAGAATCTTTACATAATGCACAGATTCTGTGTAGACCTAGAAATATTAACTTAAATATAATTGTGTGTGTATAATATATATATATATATATATATATATATATATATATACACACATACATACATACACACACACACACACACACAGGTGCACAGGTATATTTTTAACCTAAAAATCTGACATGCTGTAATTGTGGGAAATATACATTTTTGTCCAATCCACATTATGCTTCTAAAGAGAGGCAGACAACTAAACTATTATTCAAAAATAACCGGTTTAAGCTGAGCTCCATCCTAATCAAATACCTTTAGGTGGTGTGTCTTATTTTATGAGCAGTAAGCAGACATTACCAGGAGCTCATCCATGCTGGTCTGGCATTTCTCAAGATTGATGCGTTTAATGGCCACCTTCTCCTTCCTGGGTTTACAATATGCTGCCTGGACCACAGCTGTTGCTCCACTCCCTATATGACAGCAAAAAGATGTGTGTTTTTAATAGCAAATTTACTGATATAACCAAAAGACTTAAAAATGCATATAAGATACAATAAGAAAACATTAGAGAAGATGACGGCTGCAGAGGCTCATTGTATCCTTGCTGCATAAATTAAATTAGCTTTTCTTTTTTACTAATATAATGGGATTTTTATTATATTGTGACCCTGATGCTAATTCGAAACTGATATTTTAATGTCTTCATTTCAGATTATTCTAAACTTCTATTTAAACAATTCATTTTCTTGTTTCTTTATCCTTCTGCTTAGTGACAACTTCATTCACACTCAAACGTCTCAGGACAAGAAAATCAGCTCTGGCTTTGTGATTAGAAGTTAACTAGTTAGTTAAAGTGTTCCCATAATACGTCAAACTTTCATCTAGACAAAAACCTATCTGCATGAACGTTATATGAATCAGTTTGACACGAAACTAGCCAGCAAGCAAGTTGTCAACTGTAACGTTTCTGCAACCAAAAAGCACCCCATATGTCATACATCACGTAGAAATCTTGAAATCATCAGTAAATCAGCCATTGTCCGCAAGCATTACAGTCTGCTGGCATGTCGGGTGGCTAGTTAGCATGGCTAACACAGACTGAGCATCTTACAGGCGCGATGACTCAATTACTGATGGAGATTTGAAATAACACAGACCATCCGGGCTCCAGAGATCTTAACACAGATGTCTTATTCTCTTTTATTGTAACATTCATGTGATGTAGAATCTGATGTGTGATGGGTTAGCTCACCGATCACCTCCTGTAGCTCATAGTCATCCTTGTCGATAGACCAAGGTTGAGAGCTCTGGTCCTCGGACATGACTGCAGTCAGATCACGTCAGCACACTGTACGCTCACACGGCTGCAGGCGATAGAAAACGGACGATCTTGATTTATACTCGATGTACTTATGTTGATCTTGCCGACCGCTTTCAGTCTCAACAGCCAAACTTTGCCAACAGAGACGGTGACCCCGCCTTAGGCGGAAAACGCTCTTCCTCGTGTCAAAATCTTGGAGGCGACCAAAATTATGCCACGTTACGCCACCTACTGGTCATGACGCAGAGTCACGGGGGAGAACACCAGAGAAAATGACTGTTTCTTGTTGAAATCATAACAGCTTGTTCTACTGTTTTTTTTTTTTTTTTACTTGAAATACATTAGAGTTTTCTTGTATGTAATTATTTACTCTTTACTATTCGGAAATTTAACAGAAAAATAATGATACAGAAAAAAGTTGTTAATTGGTTAAATGTAACCGCCTACCTTTACGACAAGGCAATATGCAAACGTTTACGGTAAAATATTGTTATATGTTTTTTATATAAGTAAAAAGTATGAATCGGCGTGTTTATTGGGAAAAATGTACTCCCACAATCCCTGCGTGAATCATCACTTTTGATTAGTTTATATGTATTATTAAGTTCATTTGTTCTATTTTTGTTATCGGTTATTGTGTTTTTAGTTACAATATATGTTGTGGTTAGTATTTTATTGTTTGTTTATGCATGCATTACTCTATGTGTGTTAGCCTACATAATGAGCCATAAACATGATTTGAAGCCACTTTGAAGCGCAGCTACACTGCCACCTACTGGACTTATTCAAATTCAATTATTTTTCTATATCATTTCTATTGGTTAATGAACAGATTAATAAATGATCATGTCCCTGGGGAACTATCTACATGTTCATTTGTGTAATGCTGAGATTTTAAATGCTTCACTGAAGAGATTATTTTGACAGGCCTATTTGACATTATTATTAAGACATTATTTTGTAATTTATTTTGATTTATTATTAATTTTATACGCTCCATATATTAATTATTTAATGCATTTATATATGATTTTTTTGTTTTTGTTTTATATTTTGTTACATAATACAGTAATATATAATGCATATATAAACCCTACATTTGTTTTTCTCCTCCAATAATATTTGGTGAGGGTTTGGCCAGCAGGGGTCTTGTAATTGTGCATAGCCTATCAGTATTGTAACAAATAAGTTTTAATAACTGAAATGGGTTGGATACTATCAGGAAATATGACGTGACATTGTTATTGCGTTTTGTTACGCAGTGTTCACCCTGGTGTTTCTTAGGAGTAGGACAATGTGAAAATGACCGTCCCAACAGTCAGACTCCAAAAGCCAACTTTAGAAGGAAATCATGAATATTAATTTATTGTTGAGTAAATAGTTTTGTGTATTGTTTATAATTTTTCATTTACATATGACTGTGATGTGCATTGTGAAATTGACAATACATTTGACTAAGAATGTGTTAAAGCTAACTTAAGCATTAATAATAATAACCCTTGAATTCAAAAGACAAAATGTCCACTATAAAAATGTTTGATAGTGGCAATTATTAATGCTATGTGGCAATGGAAAAATCAAATAATTAATAGTAAAACTTGGAGCTTTCCAGGTTCATTTAGTGGTAAACTGTTTGAAAGAGTCAGTATAGGGGAAGACCAATAATTTCTTAAAGGGGTCATATAATGCCACTTTTACAAGATAAGTCTCAGAGTGTGTATGTGAAGTTTTAGCTCAAAATACCCCACAGATAATTTTTTATAGCATGTTAAATTTGTCACTTTTTGAGGGTGAGCAAAAACGCTCAGTTTGTGCGTGTGTCCCTTTAAATGCAAATGAGCTGCTGCTCTCAAGAAGAGGGCGGAGTTTCAAAAGCTTGTGTTAGCAGCGCCGATTACCTCAGACTCACTGAAAATGTCAGAAACTGTTCAGCCTTTTATGTTCAAACTGGAGTCGGACAATGATGGAAAGATTCAAGAAGTGACAACATGTAAAATGCAACAGGACTTTTCTGAATGGCTAGTGGATAAATTTATGTAGCTGATGTGGAGTTAACTATTTTAAAGTATTGATTAGTATATTCTGTCATGATAATCTATAAATCGCTCGTGTGGGAACTGTTGTAAGATGCCTACAGAGCCAGAGAATATATGCATCATGAAGATAGAACGGTAGTTTAGTTCAATTACGGTTATAACCTATATTGTCATCTTGCTTTTATTACATGCTATTGCATTTGTGTTACGTACTGTGTGTTCTGGTGGGCAGGGTTTATGTAAATTTTAGGGTCAGTGATGTCACCAACCCGGGAAGATGCTTGTTGTAGTCCCTACCAGCTGTTTGTTGTAGTCCTTAAACAGAGAATTCTTTAAAAGAAAATATCTCCCTTTGCATTGAACTTTGAGCGTCGTAACTTTGCAGATGTTGTTTATGCTCAAACAGCAACATTACATACTAACTAAAGTTAAAAAAGTGAAATCAGCAGCTTGCAATTAGTAAAGAAAGCAAAGCAACAGATCATTCATGTGACTATAGTATATGAAAATGTACACTATACAAAATAAATGGCATAAGGTATATTTAACAGCATCCTCATGCTATTGTCAACTGCGAAGTGCCTAATGGTGCAAACTTCCTTTAAATGTTTGCAGAGTCTGACCCTTTGGCTGTGCTAAATGGTAAAACAGGAAGTGGGTTTTAACTAAGTTTGACTTTCAATACTGTTAGAACTGTGCATATTATAGCTAAATGTATCAACCTTTAAGAATTCAAATATAATCCAGCAGCAACACTGACATCAAATATCCTACAATACAACCTAATACAAAAAACTCCAAAACACAATCTTTTTGTATATGTAAGTGCATGAAAAGAAGTTGTTCTGAATGTCTGTGCTCTGTTCTGCTTTCCAGCACATCACTTACAAAGTAATACTTACATATATTGGGCTATATATACTTAGTAGGAATCAATGCCTTTGGTAGAGCTTTCAATCAGCAGGCCATCCACACATTGTTTAATTGTATTGTCAAGTAACAAAAGTCATGTCACTTTAACAATGTTGCACACAAAACACACTTCAACCACACCCTATCTAAACGCCCTGCTTGTAGCAATGCTACAGAGATGAAACATATGTTAAGACTGCATCAACGCTTTTGTAAAGATTGATGGTCTGATGACTCAAGTGGACCTAATCATTGCTCAATGTTCAACTACTGCAAGCACTTGGACACTTCTTAGTGTGGAAAAAAAAAAGTTTATTTATAAAACATATATTTCTGGTTCTTTGACTATGATTGCCTCAGCCGTGTTCTAAGCCGTTGTAAAATACCCTATTAACACACCTGTGACCTCATTACTTGTGTGTCACTGCATCTGTGTGTTGCTTGGCGACCATTCTGTTAAACATTGCTGAAGAACTACATTGCTTGGTGGACGAATTATCATTATCAATAAATTAATAAAGTTTTGTTGCTGTGTGTTTCTTTTATGAAACCATGCCAGGCATATGTAGAAACTGTTTATTAAATGCAACAATCCCTGTGAAGCAGTGGTTTACAGTGATTTAAGAACAGCTCTACTTGTGCAAAATCACTGTAAACCATGGCTTCTTACTGCTTTATTTTTGTCTAATATAGGAGATTGGTGCTAGTTGTCACAAGGATTATATCTCAATAACTAGGAAAAGGATTCAAAAGTCCAATTACACAAATGTGTGTTTCTCTAGCAGTGGTTGTTTATGTTGGTTTCAAACACCTTATTCAAAACCATCTTAAATTAGAATTGTTTCCTATGTCAAATCAATTATTGATAAACTTTATTAATCACAGAGGGGAACTTACACATCACAGCAGCACACATCACACAATAATAATAAATATAGCTGCAAGCAGAAATTACGGGGCCAAGCACAAAGGCGGCACAACAAGCCAGCCAACTTGGCTGAGCATCAGACCAACTGCAACAGTTAGCAATTAAAGACCTATTAAGATCATTTTAGGCAAAAGAGCTGAAAAATCATAAATACAGTTAATAATAAAGATTTACGGGTTTATCACTTTCGAACAATAGGTGGCACTGTGACCAAATTCATGTGGTATGGTCAGAGTGAGGTGACAATGACACTCGCAAAGTTTGGTGTCAATACGTCAAAGCATTGCAGAGATACAGACTCAACAGTCATTTTGGCATCAAGCCTCTAATCCGTTGCTGCGGTATACGAAAACGGTTTTGTCTATCAACACGAAATCCATAACTTTTTGCCAGCATGGTCTGAAGATGATACGATTCGATTTTGGTGAAAATTGGACCAACAGTCTAGGAGGAGATTGAAAAAGTATGATTTTGAAGAAAATCAAAGTAGTGGAGAGGAAGTTTTGCTGACTTTGGCAAAATTGGCATCAATGTGCTCAGCATGACCCACGGAATCTAATAAGACCAGTCTCATTACAATATGCCACATTTATATAAAGCTATTAGCATTTTTTTTTTTTTAATTCATTATAACATTTGACCACAAGGAGGTGCTGTCTCAAAGCCTTTTGAGAACCTTCAGAACATGGTGCGGATGACACAAACTGAGTTTCGTAATGGTACATCAATGCATTCATAAAATATATCATTTTATATCATAATACTGTATTGTAGTTAATGGCAATTTAATGTTTTGTTCAATTGTAGCGCCACCAAGAGGCACAATCCCACTGCTTTTTTCCTCAGAATGAGCCCATACATATGTGTGTCAAATTTGGTAAAAATATCTCATTTCGTTTCGGAGTTATAGACATTCATATGTATGAGAACATAAAAAATGTCCCATGGATGACTTTGTTTAGATTTTTTTGCCACTTCCTATCAAAATTTTGACATTTGGGCTTTAACATTTGGTTAATCAACTAAGGTTTCGTGTTTCCTACGCTAGTTTCATCTTGATCGGACTAACGGTTTCAAAGATATTCGGAATTGTTTTCTAAGCGTTCATAAAATACAGCATTTTAGCATGACGCCCCAAATCGAACGAGAAATTTATAATTTTTGGACAAACCCATCAGAAGTTATAAGCAAAAATAGCCATTTTTTGTATCTCTGGACCAGTAGGTGGCACTGCACCAAAACGCTGCATGTTGCCTCAGGTCATTCTTGTGATGACATGTACCAAGTTTGGTCTGAATGCGCTAAAGCGTTGCGGAGATGCAGCCTTATGTCTATTTTCGCAAGCACTACGTAAAATTCATTCGCGCGTTTTTTGAAAACGTTTTTTTTAAATCGACTTGAATTCCATAACTTTTTGTCGGCATGGTCTGAAGATGATCTGGTTAAATTTTCGTGAAAATCGGAGTAACGGCCTAGGAGGAGTTCGAAAAAGTAGGTTTTTCGGAAAATTCAAAATGGCGGAAAAATTTTCATGAAGGAAAATGACATCACATGGAGTCGAATCAGCTTGAGCCATGGAATCAGAGAAAAAAAATAATTTTGTTTCTAGCCCTTACGGTTCAAAATTTATTAACATAAACATGAGTGAAACTTTGGACAGGTGGTGGCGCTAGAGGCATTGAGTTAGAGACTCCAAATTTGCTATGGTGACAGTTTAGACTGTCCTCTACCTGTGTGCCAAACTTTCCCGCAAGCCGTTCTATGGGCTGCCATAGACTTCCAGAGCAGAAACAAAAGAATAATAATAAGAACGCCAATGGATACAACAGGTGCCTACGCACCTTCGGTGCTTGGCCCCTAATAAAATAAAATATAAAAGACATTCATGAGAACAGCAATTCCAGTATCAATTTCTGCAAGACATTATGATTATATATTCATTCATTCAACTTGACAACATTCGACAACAGCATAATAATAGCATTCTGTGAATCATCCAGCCGACAAATAAATTTATACATCAGATTTCTTATTAAAACCATAAAAGTTCTTACTCTTGACATACAAAACAGATTACTTGCACTGCTCCACCTCGGTTTTTTCAAAATAATTCTCATACAATCATTGTAGGCAAGCTTACATAAGCTCACTTTTTTAAACTTAACCCATAAAGGAGCAGTATAAAAAGAGGTACAATGTGTTCTAAAAAGGTTTATCCTAACCTGGTCTGAACACATATAAAATTTTCTTACTAACATATTGGCTTGGGCATATAGCATACAGCGCTGCCTGTACATATCCTCATCATCGCCCATTTCATCGTTAATG
This sequence comes from Ctenopharyngodon idella, assembly GCF_019924925.1. Lineage (NCBI taxonomy): Eukaryota > Metazoa > Chordata > Actinopteri > Cypriniformes > Xenocyprididae > Ctenopharyngodon > Ctenopharyngodon idella. The sequence continues at coordinate 14,832,906 of NC_067221.1, forward strand.
ATATGTCCCAAATATTTTATTTTAGTACATATATTTAGTATTTGCCCTGCCAGGTAAAAATCTGGAAAATTAAGATCCTTATCTCCTTTTGTTCTACATATCATGACAGCACTCTTTTTTGTATTATATTGCACATCATATTTGATCCCATAATCAGAACATATATTTAGAAGCTGTTGAAAACCAGCACTACTTGGAGAAAAAATAACCAAATCATCAGCATACATAAGATGATTAATTAAAATATTACCATGCATACATCCAGTCCAACAGTCACTTAATTGTTCTGACAATTCATTCATATAGACATTAAAGAGGGCTGGTGAGAGTAAACCTCCCTGTCGCACTCTGTCCAAAAGGAGTTGAGACACTATTACACCATTTTACCATTTTAATTCTTAGTATGCTATTAGGCACACCCCTTTGTCTATATACAACCAAGTGATTCTATAATATAATCTATCATCTTGCATAGAACTGAATGTACAGTCTAATAGCAGTTGGTAAAAAAAATGACTTTCTAAATCACTCCTTGTGACAGCGGGGATTAATTAATCTTGAGCTAAATGTACTCACTAGGGCTTGAACTGTTTCTTGAAGGGGGATCTCAGTTGTCTTAACAGATGAATATGACTTTGACCCTTCTTATAGACTTGTATCATATTGTCAGACCAGTCGAGCTTGTTATTCAAGAATACACCCCCAGGTACTTATATGTTGTTACAATCTCAATTTCTGACCCTCGTATGTTTACTGGTACCTTTTGCTGAGGATATCTACTAAAATCAACCACAATTTCCTTAGTCTTACTAGCATTTAGCCTAAGACCGTAATCTCACACCAGTCCACAAAACTCTTTAATAACCCCTATATCCACCCTCATCACGGTCTTTTATGCAGCCAACGACTGCTGAGAGGTGTTTAAGTTTGCGCTGTTCATTCACTCCCCCCACCTACATTTTGACTGAGAGTCGAACCTGGTTAGAGAGAAGGTGGCAGTTTTCAAAGTTATACTGGAAGTACTGATGTATAAAAAGTGAACAAAATGGAGCGAAACCGTTTCTTGAGGGGTATATGGAGGTTAAAAATGACTTTAAAAAGATGGCAGCATCATTATTTTATTTGTACACAGAGATTGGTAAATCTATTTGTAAAATCTGTTGACTTTAGCAGTCATTGTTACATTATATGCCAATGGTGACAGTTCAAAAATGGGAAAAAGCAGTTTAAGTTTTTGTTCCTGTAAATCAAGTATTAAAGATATATTAATGTCCTTTTAGATTTAGACTCTTAACAAACTTTTCTTTTGGCATCTTCATTTTTAAGGCCCTTAATTCCAGAGATATGGGAATCTCAATATGGCTCCAAGAATAAATTGTTAAATTGTACAAATTTTCAATGGTCAAAACCAAAATGTGCATCACTCTACATACAGCTGATACTTTTTTTCTTTTAAAGAGGAATGTCTGAACAACAAATAATGTTGAAACTAGAAATGTATCTTGTTCACTTTATCATAACAATTGCATAGAAAGAGAAACTTGATCCATTTCTAGTTTCAACATTATTTGTTCTTCAGACATTCCTCTTTAAAAGAAAAAATTATCAGCTGAATGCAAAGTGACCCACATTTGGTTTTTGACCATTGAAAATGTGTACAATTTAACAATGTAGTCATGGAGCCACATTGAAATCCGTATATCTCTGGAAATTAACCATATAGGGCCTTATTAAGATACCAAAAGAAAAGTGATACACCAAAACATAAAGGGATATTAAAATACTTTTTGAGTCACAGGCCTGCAAACTAAAACACAAAAAGTGCTTTTTCCCATTTTTGTTACCACTGGCATAGAATGCAGCAAACATTGCTAAAGTCAATAGACTTAACTAATAGATCTGTGTAAAAATAAAATAATAATGCTGCCATCTTTCCAAAGTAATTTTTACCCTCCTGTAACTTGGCTCCAAATCTGGTGAAAATTACTGGTGAATATTAAAAATTCATCCATGACATTTAATATTTTGGCTTTCTTCTTCTTTTATGTATGTCTTTCACCAGAAAAGAAATTATCAAAAATTACAATTTTAGACGGGGACCTCTGGTTGAGTTGACACAGAATGACTCTGTAACCATTGGGTGAGCACATGTACATAATAAATTTATACTTTCAAATATTCAGGTAAACATGAACTGTATAAAATGAAGGTAAATTTTAACTGAACTGTCTCTTAGGACAATGGCATTTTATGTCAGGTCATTTTAAATGTTATATAACCTGAATTCCGGAAAAGGTGGGATGTTTTTTAAATTTGAATAAAATGAAAACTAAAAGACTTTAAAATCACACGAGCCAATATTTTATTCACAATAGAACATAAATAACATAACAAATGTTTAAATGGAGAAATAATACAATTTTATGCACAAAAATGAGCTCATTTCAAATTTGATGCCTGCTACAGGTCTCAAAAAAGTTGGCACGGGGGCAACAAATGGCTGAAAAAGCAAGAAATTTTGAAAAGATTCAGCTGGGAGAACATCTAACAACTAATTAGGTTAATTGATATAAGATCTGTAACAAGATTAGCTATAAAAGGGATGTCTTAGAGAGGCAGAGGACAAGGGTGCATAAGGGACAAGGCCAAAGACCTTTATTGGACGCCCATGGTCTTCGGGCCCACATTGCATCACTCATCGGCATGATGGTGTCAATAACATTACTAAATGGGCCCAGGAATACTTCCAGAAACCACTGTCAGTAAACACAATCCGCCGTGCCATCTGCAGATGCCAACTAAAGCTCTATCATGCAAAAAGGAAGCCATATGTGAACATATTCCAGAAGTGCCGTCGTGTCTTGTGGGCCAAGGCTCATTTAAAATGGACTGTTTCAAAGTGGAAAAGTGTTCTATGGTCAGACGAGTCCAAATTTGACATTCTTGTTGGAAATCACGGACGCCGTGTCCTCCGGGCTAAAGAGGAGGGAGACCTTCCAGCGTGTTATCAGCGTTCAGTTCAAAAGCCAGCATCTCTTATGGTATGGGGGTGCATAAGTGCATATGGTATGGGTAGCTTGCATGTTTTGGAAGGCACTATGAATGTTGAAAGGTATATAAAGGTTTTAGAGCAACATATGCTCCTCTACAGATAAAGTCTATTTCAGGGAAGGCCTTGTGTAATTCAGCAGGACAATGCAAGACCACATACTGCAGCTATTTCAACAGCATGGCTTCGTCGTAGAAGAGTCCGGGTGCTGAACTGGCCTGCCTGCAGTCCAGATCTTTCACCTATAGAGAACATTTGGCCCATCATTAAACGAAAGACGACCACAAACTCTTCAGCAGCTGGAAACCTATATCAGGCAAGAATGGGACCAAATTCCAACACCAAAACTCCAGAAACTCATTATCTCGATGCCCAGACATCTTCAAAAAAAGATGAAAAGAAGAGGAAATGCTACACCATGGTAAACATGCCCCCGTCCCAACTATTTTGGGACCTGTAGCAGGCATCAAATTTGAAATGAGCTCATTTTGTGCATAAAACTGTCAAATTTCTCAGTTTAAACATTTGTTATGATATCTATGTTCTATTGTGAATAAAATATTGGGTCATGTGATTTGAAAGTCTATTAGTTTTCATTTTATTCAAATTTAAAAAAACGTCCCAACTTTTTCAGAATTCGGGTTGTATATTTATAAGTTATAAATGAAAAAAATCAAATTGTTAATTACAATGTAGTTAGTGAAAATAATGCTATGCTATTTATGTATGTTACCTTTTTCATTGTTTTTCTGTTAACAATTTGCTTAAAAAACACCAACACCAGAATCCACTACAATCTTCAAAAACATCTGAAAACACACCTCTTCTTGCAGCATCCTACAAACAGCATCCTAAACTTGTGTACTTACATTATCCCAAACATTTCCAACAATGTTTAAGTCCAAAGAAATCAGCAATTTTAACCAGGACATGGATCCAGTGATTAGTTCTTCCTAATAAACACTCATCATAGCAGAATGGTACCTTGACTCCCTGAAACCAAATAAAAGGAAGCTAATCGGGGTGCATTTCACAACAGCAACTATGGTCGCAAGTTCCGTTGTTATCAACAGAGATCAATGGAACTTGCGGACAAAGGGGCTACCAATGCTTCAATGGGAAACGCACCCCAGATTGGATCTTGCAGTTTTGGCTGTTGTCATTGCTGGTGTAAACCAGGGGTGCTCCTGCGGGAAAACGTCCTGTAGAGTTTACCTCCAACTTGCCCCAATACACCTGCCTAAAAGTTTCTAGTATGCCTGAAAACCTTGATTAGTTCAGGTGTGTTTAATTGGGGTTGGAGCTAAAAGGTGCATTCACATCATGTCGTAATTACCGTAATTATGAGATTTCAACTTGTAAAATCATTTACGTCCCTGTAGAGCTCATAATTACAGCCTGTAAGCTGGGAATTTTCTGTGAGCTCAACATTTAGGTGTTGATAGTGTTGCCACAGAAACACATAGTTCCCAGTCCGAGGACGTGACGTCACGTGTTGCCATCTCAAAATTACGGTAATTTTTCATGCAAAACTCTGCAGGACAGTGGCCACTGTAATGAATGAGGCTGGTAACCATTCATCCAATCACCAGAGGGAGCCCTCTCCCGAATACTAACATGGACTGTTGCTTTGTTGGTTACTTCCTGACTCACACGAGTATATATAGCCATGCATTTCCACTGCTCCTTTGTGAAGTATTGCCAATCTATTACTGCCTTACCAAGTGTTTTTTTTATTTTTTTATTTTTTTTTTATTGCCTATTCATTGTCTTCTTGTCATGACCACTGTGCTTGATTACTGCCTTCTGGATTACCGTTTTTGCTCTGTTTGCCTGGTTGGACTGATGACTTGTCTCTATTTACACTGCCTGCCTTATCGACTACGTCTCTGTCTAGTGTACTGGCTTTGTTTGCCGAGATTAATAAAACTTCCCGCAATTGGATTCTATTTCGCCTCCATGTCAAGTCTCTCAAAGCCCCCCAGAAGCAGGATTGGACACCCCTGGAGTAAACAGCCAATGGTGTCAATGCACGGTCGCTACCACATTTAGTCTAAGTTGTTCCGCAGCTTCCAGTGCAGAGCCAGAAGTTTCAATGAGTGCCGTCAGCATGGTTTTTACACTCGCTACTTGCAAGATCTTCCACGGATTACGGTGAACGATGTCAATCGAATTTTGGGGTTGGCATCTGTCACACCCTCTAATAAGGAGGAGAAGGGCGTTATTTGGGATGTTTCGAGTTATATCGACAACTTTGAGGGTAAGTATTCTCAAGCTAACAAGCTAGCTAGCTTCGTTTGTGACAGTTCATACTTTTATACATTCAATTATTTATATCTATTTAACCTTTTTTTAGATCTTTTGTTTTTATAGTTTCACTAATGTTATTATGTTAATACAATATGTATGATTCTGTAGGACTATAATATCACAAATTTTGTGAATTTTTTTCATTTTCTGATAAGGATCAGGTGACAAGAGAGATTATCGTGAGGGCGAGTCAAAGAAGCCACATGAGAATAGACAGACAAAACTAGAAAACTGAGGAATTAATTTATTGTTCATATTTTAAAATTAAGTTTCTATTAATTTCTACATTTATAGAAATGCAGGCATGACAAGTCTATTCAGTAGAAAAGTTTGCAGTTAAAAAGGAAAGACAGTCATCTTGTCTACTGTTTATGCATGTATCCTATAATTTAGGGTCATTTATTATTTCGTCATTTATCATTACATATTGTGTTAACGGACTCCAACCCTGTCAAACTGTCCCAGCGTAGCTGTTCCTGCATTGCTGGCATAGCACTGTGTAAGTGTATCACTGCACTACTGTACAAAACAGCACTCTACTCTCAGCTTAGCTGGCACAAACCCAGAACAATGGTAAGATTGGTAAGTGAGAATTTTAAGAATGAGATAAATGATTAATGGTTACCCCAGTGTTTTCCAATCATGTTCCTTGAGACACATAAACAGTACACATTTTAAATTCAACTCTTAAGCTGGTTACTAGACCATGGCGTAAAATGGGTGTGTTTGATCAATTAGATATCCAAGACAAGTACTGTTCGTATGCCCCTAGGAAAAGTGCTGGATAACACTGACTAATATGCCCACTTGGTGTTCCTAGGGAGTCCAGCATAGTCCTGGCAGTGGGATGGTGGTTCTGTTTCATTCCTCCTGACCGCCAAAGGTTTTGCTTAAGCACTAGTGGATTATCACAGCGTCATCTGAATGCTGTGGATGCTGCTGTGCAAACCTTTCCCCCAAGAGAATAAGAGTTTTTCAGCAGTGGGGGTTCTAGTGGAGATGCGATTCAGTCAGGATTAACACCGTCCTCCGTGCATGATACTGTGGCTGTGCTTCAGATGGCGGTTTCTGGCTTAGAGCTGGGTGACTCGCCTGCGCAGCCAGTCCAGTCCAATGTCTTTTTTAGACAGTCTTCAGCTGGATCTAACTTTGCTATGTCACCATGCATAGATTTTGTGGCAGAATTTTCAAATTCCCTTAGTCCCTTAGTCAAAGACTGCTCTTACACTTGCGTCTATGGCGGATACAGATACTATTGGGGTGGGCCGTGCTCCTGAAATAGAACAGCCCGTCGCCGCCCTGGTGGTGTCAACCGATGAGGCCCTACGAGTCAATTGTGCATTGCCCTAGTACTCAGTGCGGTCTCACAGATTTGTTACTGAAAAGGCATACGAGCCTACTGCATTTATTACCTGTGCAGAGAACACAATATGCCAACTACTCTTTACTACTACTAGCACACTAGAATCAGCAAATGTTGACCCCTCAGTTTCGCATTCCTCCAAACTGCCCTTCTGGCGATGGGCCATGTCACCCGTGATGGGTACTCTTAAAGCCATGCATTTGGCAGCTTGCCGCCAAATGTGGCTTGCCCAGGATTGTAAGAAGACACTACGAGACCTCCCAATTGTCCCTGGTCACCTATTTGGCCCTAATGTTCCAGAGCTTCTGGAAAAAAGGTTAAAACTGTCTGAGGCCACTCGTCAACTGATTCAGGCTCAGCGCAATCCTATTTTTAAGGTGCCAGCCACTCAGGCTCACCATCGCTTTGCAGTACCAGAGCAACGATTCCGCCAGCATTCTACTCCACAGCCTCAGGGTTCACACAGACCCTGGTGGTTGACAGTTTTTCAAGACTACACCTGCAGTACTGGAGGGAGATGATCGTAGACCCTCGGGTTTAGACTATGGTGAACAAAGTATGCTCTGCAGTTTCGATGCCAGCCCCCAAAGTTTTCAAGGATTATCCCTACAGTGATAAGGGATCCAGTTCGTCTAGAGGCTCTCTCTCAGAAAGTTTGTTCTCTTCTAGAGAAGGGAGCTATAGAATGGGTTCACCCCCACATCCAAAGGGACAGTTTTTATTCAACTTACTTCCTCGTTCAGAAGTCTGTTCTGGTCTGTCAGGAAGGAAGATTGGTTTACAAGCACTGATTTAAAAGATGCTTATATTCATGTTCCGATTGTCCCTTATCACAGAAAAATTCTTTGATTCAGTTTCAAGAACCAGGTCTACCAATTCAAGGTCCTACTGTTTGGTCTGTCTCTGGCCCCTCGTGTCTTCACAAGGTGCATGACCATAATTGTATATCCGCTGTGGTCCAGAGGGATGCGAATCCTGCCTTATTTAGACTACTGGCTGCTGTGTGCACCACAAGACAACAAGACATTGGCTGATTGTTGTCTCAGTTGTACTCAGACATGCCTGGAGTTTCTGATGTCAGGTGTTTCCCTTGGGTTTATTCCTACTCATCAAGAAGTTGTCACAACCAATGCTTCCCTCCTCGGGTGGGGCAATGTGGAATCACAGGGGTGTTTGTGGCCGTTGGTCTCCAGCTCGGTCCAGGGACCACATCAACCTCCCGGAATTGCGTGCAGTCTTCCTAGCCCTGCAGTATTTCTTGCCGGTTCTGGCAGGCCGTCATGTCCTCGTTCGGTCTGACAACACCTTGACAGTTTTTCACCTGAACCATCAAGGTGGCACAAAGTTGCTGAAGTCGCTGCATCTCACACACAAGGTACTCACTTGGTCTCTTCCTTGACTAGCCTTGTTGAGAGCTGTTTGCCTTCTAGTGTCAAGCAACCAGGTAGCGGATGCTCTTTCGAGGGATCTTCTGCACCCAGGGGAATGGAGGCTTCACCCAGACGTGGTGCATAGGATATGGCAGCAGTTCGGCAAAGCAGAGGTGGATCTTTTTGCAACGGAGGTGACCACTCACTGCCACTTGTGGTTTGCAAGAACAGAGACATCCAGCCCATTGGGGCAGGATGCCCTATCTCACGAGTGGCCAAAATGTCTACTGTATGCATTCCCTCCTCTTCCACTGCTGTGGGAAACAATGCACAGGATATCTCTGTGCAAACACAGTGTTACTTATAGTGCCCCGATTGTCAGTCACACCTTGGTTTCCCATGCTTCTATCACTATTGGTGGGCAGGCCCGGCAGCTTTTTGGAAGCCGTTTTGGAAGAATCTGTTGCCACAGATGGATGACCTCTGGGTCTGACATTCTCTTAAATGATTGTGAACCCACTATTGTACATACTATAATTTGTGCTAGACTAGATATAGTATGTACAATGCCGCTATGCCGTTGGACATTTTTCTTTTCAAAAATAATCGTGGGTTGGATCCTGCACACTGTGAGTTCTAAGGGTTCTTAGTTTTTTGCAACATCTTTTGGATTCAGGCAAAGCAGCTTCCATGTTGAAGGTATATGTTGCGGCCATTTCTGTGTATCATGTACCAGTAGACAGCTGACCTGAAATGCATCTCTCTAAAAACTGCTTTTTTGTTGGCAATTGCATCTGCTAAGCGTGTAAGTGAGTTACATGCTTTGTCCCAAAGTGAGTTATGCATGCTCTGGTTGCCGGATGATTCTGGTGTTGTGCTTCGACCAAATCCATCCTTTCTACCTAAAGTTTTGCTTTCTCAGTTTATATATCAGTCTATCCATTTGGCGGCTTTCCAGTCATGATCACAGTCAGATCACCTTTTGTGTTCTGTGTGAGCCCTGAGGCACTATGTGGCTGCTACCATTTGCCTTAGGCACACAGATCAGCTTTTTGTTTGTTATGATGGTGCCCGGAAAGGGGCCACTGTATCAAAGCGAGATTGTCAAATTGGATTGTGGAGGTTTTCACTATGGCATACAAGAAAGCCCAAAAGCCTCTGCCCGAAGGTATATCTTGTCATTCCACTAGGGCTGTGTCTACATCTTGGGCCGCTTTCGTCTATTATACTCGAGGCTCAGCCTACATCACCATGTGACTTTTTTGGCATAATATCTCAACCTATCGAGCTGTCTCTGCGTTAATCCACTAGTGCTTAAGCAGTAGCGGTCATCCAGAATTCACTGAACCACAGTTACCTATGTAAATAGCATTTTATCTGCATGACCCTAAAGAGAAGAAAGTCGCTGGTGGCTTAAGGTGCTCACTGCAATAAATTACAAATTTAATGTAGTATTATAATATGGGATTTTCACCATGTGGACAAAGAGATAGTTCACCAGTAAAATTCTGCAATTTACTGACCCTCATGTTGTTCCAAACCTGTATAACTGACTTCTGTGGAACGCAATAGGAGATAAAAAGGCAGAATGACAGGCTCAGTCACTAGTCACTTTCATTACACCTTTTTTCTATACAATAAAGACAATGGGACTAAGTCTGTCTTTCTGCTTAACATCTCCTTTTGTATGGGTCTGGAATGACATGAGGGTGAGTAAATGACATTAATTGAGTGAACAATCCCTTTAACTGGCAATGAGAACATTTTTGAGGTAAAAAAATAAATAAAGTACTTTTGATAGTACTTTTCATTTCAGGAGTACCCTGTATAACGGTTTTACAAGCAAGACGCCTGACCTTTCAGTCCTACAAGTGGCAGAGGTGTATAAGGATTTTGCCAGGGCACCACGGTGGGGCTGCATTGAGGATTCATTGGTGGATTCTGCCTTAGTTCTGCCTTCATACTAACAACCAGCAGCAACAACCCACAGCATTACTCCACATCAAGATGCCCCACCACCTCCAAGGTTACATCCTGGACCCATCTGTGTGCTTGTTTGTCCACAGACAACATATGAGGCAGTAACTCTCAAGATCAAGTATGTTGTGTATGCACAGGATGACATGATGATCCAGCACATCTACAAAGATAGCAGAATTTTTAAAACCATCAGACGGAGGGCTGATCATTTCTTTTATTTCTACCTGCTAAGATCATTAAAAATCTAGAAAAATTTTTTTTTTGTCATTTACATGCTTACAGACACACTGTATCAAACTTAATTACATGTTTACAAAAACTCTCTCAAAGTTATTTATATTTACCTGTTTCCATTAATGTGGTGTACAGGAAACATTTTATACAGTAACTTATTTTTAATGCAACACTATCAAAGTTATTTATATTTACCTGTTTACATTAATGTGGTGTACAGGAAACACTTTCTACAGTAATTTATGTTTAATTAAACACTATCAAAGTTGTCTATATTTACATGTTTACATTTATTTACATATTCACATTACAATCTTTATAAATAAATCCATCCCCCAACAGCAAGTGTTTCGTCTAGTCTTTAACCCTTTGCCAGTTCTTTTACCAAGCCATTGCGGTAGTTCACAAGGAGGTAAGCAACCGTGTATAACTGGCTGAAATGACGACTGTAGACATTTGTATTATGAGTGATGTTATGATCCTCACGCGGGTTATTGTGAATCCACTTTTTGCATGTTTCATTGTCCAAAGGGAAATTATATAAACCATTCCCAGAATTAAACCTTGGGGAAGTGTTCTCTATCTGTCTTTATTTCCAATCAGAGAACTGGACGCATCTTCACGCTGAAGCTATTTAAATCTTGAACTTATTACAAAAATTTTGTTTTAATATGCTAAAATGCAATGCGATAGAAGTTAATAATATAATGCAGTATAATTAGTTGTGATCGATAGTTAGTCAAAATCTGACAGAAAGTGTTTACTTTTACCACAGTTTGCTATCGGAGAACCTACTATACCGGAAGCGAGCGTACAACCATAGAGTCCATTGCGTGCTGTCAGAAGCTGAAACTAAGGCAAGGCAAGTTGGAAATTTTATCATTGTCTGGAAACAGAACAGAGGAAAAACATACAGTAAATCAACACAAACAAAGACTTACAATGTTAGACTACAACACAAACAAGAGTTTAAACTCATTCTGGCAGTGATCCCCAAACTGAAAGAAATTGGAAGAAAAGCTCCTACAGATTCAAAATGAACAAATCCCAGCCCTGGTAGGACTCAATACTGAAATAACGCTTTCCATAAAAGGCACTTTAACTTGTACTTTAACTTCATCTGAACCACTGCAATACCAACAAACTTTAGTAAAAGTTAAGTAATATTGAAGGGTACCATAAAAATGTTTGCTGTCTGCTCTGCTCTTTCACCTACTTCCTTGTTCTCTTTTGGCATCTGCTGAACTATTCTCTTCTCAGTGGAAAACACCAATCAATTTAAAAAGACCATTCACCATTAACCCCCATATCTGTAAGAATTAGGAAACATGCAAAAATAACAGGTTTGTGAATATGTAGATGTATATACCAGAGATTTAGATCATCTGGTTAATATATTAAGAAACAAATGTATTATTTCATATTTTCATTGTAACATTACATGATTTCCCATTTTCGTTTAAAATCTTTCAGAATATCTTGACAGTAAGCATGTTGACTATTAGGCTAGTTTAGCCAGAGGATGTTCATATGAGGTCTTACCTTGGAAATTTTATACTCATCTGATTAGGCAATTTCAGTACTTCACAAAGTTGGAGCTCGCATTTACATGTGCAAGTGCCAAGGAAACATTGCCTATATGGCTCTCTATAATACTTTATTCTGATTGTCAAAGGTGGCGTTTAGCGTTTCTCAAAACCAATGGTCTCCATGATCAACTTAGCTCATGATGCTTTTGAGAAACGCAGCCCAGGAAATGATGCATAACTCAACTTTCATCTGGGAAACCTCTAGAAGTTCATATAATACATTTTAACAATTAGAATTTCAACTAAAAGCCATTATTTCATGTTCATTTATTTATTTGTAAGCAGGTGTATAATAAACTGAGTAATGTACAGTGAGGCCAGTCCTCCTGTTTATTTCAAAATAACAACTGGCTGACTGCATGATCCATTACTTAATGTTCAGATCACTTGTTTTGGCAGCTTTTAAAGTCTATTTTGACATTATCTAAACTGCAAAACAATTACCATCTTGATTTGGGCTGTCCATAATGCTAAAAGACTAATAATTCTATTTTTACTATCTCTATTATTAAACAGATAAGCCTAGTAATGAGAAGAAAATACTCTTAATACTCTGATTCTGTAAAAACGCACGTTAAAAAACAATCATGTAGGCTACACGACACACGAGGAACATGGCATTCATGGAAATGTTTTAGACTGAGTCATGAGCCAAACTCACCTGGCTCGTAAAGCTATGGATTATTGTTTAAACTATTTCGGACTCACGTCAGTTATGTTCCATTAGACCTACACTCAAAAATCAACACCGATAAAGATTGGCAAAACACAGATGACCGTCGTCAAACAGCACTATCACGGGTTGCAGGCAGTGCAAACTCATCTCGACTCTAATCTGCGTTCGATTGAGACTTCCTGTGTGGCAGAACAGAGCAGGCGAGCGCGTAATCAGCACTGCCTACAGACTAGTTTACGGTAACACTCTCGAAAATCGCCGCCTGGACCGACAAAAGTGCTCGTTTGGACTTAATCTGGAATGAAACGCTTTATTCTAACTATAATGTTGTTGGATAAACGTTGAGTGCAAGAACTAAACAGCAAAGAGATCCTCGGTGCGGGTCAAGCACATCTCACCCGACCAACTGAAAAAGGAGGAGAGGCCAAAAAAGACAACTGCAACTGGAGGAAAAAAGTGTCTACAATCCTCACGGATTGCCACAACGTCGAAGATTATCGTGACATGATGGCCACGGAGGAACTCTACGAGGTGAATATCGGCGATTTTACCGTTCGTGTCTGTTTAGACGCAGTTAATCGATTATATTTGTGTGTAGTTGCACATATACGACGCGTCCCAAGGCTCGTGTGGACTGCACTAGCAAACAGTCTTAACAACTAACTTACCTACTCCAATACTAGTTAAAACTACGCCGGTAGGGTTTGCATGCTAGCAAACTAAACTAGTAGTGTGGAGCCAGTGTTGTCCTTGTTGTTAGTTTGTGGAGTTTAGTGTGGAGAGATGCTGGTGGAGGCAGTGGATGAGGCGGGGGAGGGAAGGAAGGGCACTTTGGAGAGTGATACTTCATCAAGCTAGCTGCTAACCATGAGGTCTGTGTGGTGTGATGGACACAGGAGGACAGCTGAAAGTGAACTCGGTCCTTTATGGTGTGTTCACCGGGAACTTAGTTTCGACTTCTGTCCAGCAGGACCCGTGAATTTAGCTTCGCTCGCAGAGCTTTCAACCTGCCTGGCTACTAAGCTATCCAGCAGTGTTGTGTGTTATGAGCGCATTTGCTTGGTTTCATTTTCCCATTAGACCATTCTCAAGTTTTGGTGTTGATGATATTATTAGTAATAGTAAAAAAAAAAAGGCCGAATATGGCGTATCATTTCGCATAAGAAAGTCTATATATGGCTTGTTTGATGGACTGACATTCTGACTGACTGACATTATTTTAAGCCATAGATCTGTTATCTGGGTTTTAAACTGGTTTTATGATGGAGATTTTTTTAATGATCATTACAAATGGCATGTTTATGCTGCATGAATATACTTAAAGTATTCAGTCACATCAAATACAGTTGCACCACGTTTTTCCTAGCTTTTGAGAACTGGTCCAATGAATATAGCTGCTACATGCAAGTTTAGAACTGATGTGCTAATTGAGATAAATTCATCAATGTGATCAAAGGCTTTACAAAACTGTTAAGAAGATACAAAGGTGTAGGTAATGAAGAGAACTGATCTATTCAAACATGTTTGACCAGTTTATAAAGACCTGTGTGAATAATGTCCCCATTTTTAAACACCTACATAATACTGTCCATCCAGATGGCAATACCAGAACTGTTAGTCATGATTCATTTCCATGTCTTTTCAAACTTTAGGTGCTTTTTGGTTGTGGCTTGGATCAGCACAGACCTGTAAAATTGCATTGTTTATTTTTACTTATTTGCACCCCAAATGTTGCCTCGTACTGTATCATAAAACTAAAGGGATGGTGCCGGATTTTATTTGATCTAAATCTGTTCCACCTACTCTTCCGTTCTATACCTTATTTTAACCTCATGAGTGATGAGGTAACAAGATCTTCATTTCTTATTTCCAGTATTTCCAACAGCCCAAGAAAGTCAGAAAAAATGTTTCATTTTACGTAGCCTATCTATTAAAGGAATCTTCTGGGTTCAATACAAGTGAATAGAGTTTTATAGAACGCAAATGTTCTGTAAGTAAATATCCCATTCATTTTCTCAGTTTTTAGCAATAGCATATTAATCCTGTAATTATTCTAAGATTGTTAACAGTGTGCTTGTATAGAAGTGTTAAGTCAGTGTGATTTCAACTTCATTTTTTTTTAACAAATTGTGTTTAATTGCTGCATTTCCACTAAAGAATATAACTACAAGATTATAAAATATAAGAAAATAAAGGTCAGTAAAAAATCAAAGGGTTAGTTCACCCAAAAATGAAAATTCTTTCATTTATTACCAAAGACTATAGAATAACACAAGACGCGTCACTTGTATTGTTTTGAATAGGAGAAAGTGCAACGCGCAATATGGCGGAATAAGTCCCGCCTTATAAATAAGAGCCAATCGCTGATTGGTAAAGTCATTGCGTCACTGCAGCGGCCGTTAGAAGCTCCGGTTCCTATAGAAACAGTCAGATGCGTGCCTCCGAAATGAAAAAATGTGATGCTTTGAGCGCTGTTGAGTGTTTGAAAGCAGGCGTCTATCAACGGACTGGTCCGCGATAGATGCCTGCTTTCAAACGCTCCTGTGTGTATCTGTGTAAGCGCTTGGTGAAGAGCTTCATTGATGACTATTTACAACGTTTTTACAGCGTTAATCATTGAAGCCAATCACAGATATATCCAATGAGCCGTAAACACAGTGGCCAATCAGAGGTGTTTATGAATCCGTTCAACAGCGCTCAAAGCGTCACATTTTTATCATTTCAGTACAGACTAGGTGTCTTTTTCCTACCTTTCTGGACCTTGGAGTGGTAGTTGCATTGGATCTCTATGAAGAGACAGAAACCTCTCAGACTTCATCAAAAAGATCTTAATTTGTGTTCCGAAGATGAACGAAGGTCTTAAGCCCGAGATACACTGCACGATTTTTGGCTGTCCCAGACGAAAGATTGCCATCGTGAGACAATCATGGCGATTTCTGTGATCGTGGCTCTTAATCGGTGGTACTATGTCCTACAGTGAGAGAGGTTCAAAGACGGCCGTTTTCCCAGTCTTGCGACCAAAGATAGCCTACGATCATTTTCTGATGGTGTCAGAAATTCAGCATGATCAACGCACAGTGTGTTTGCTGCTACGACCTACGTCTGCTGAACAGCCAATAAAAATGCGACATGAAATCAAAGCGACATGGTGCTAAAACTTAACTGCTTACCTCAAGCTCTTTTCCCTTCTTCTTTCGCCGCCTCCTTTTTTTCAGCATACATAAAAACTACAACTGCCAAAGTGTGATTCAACATGTTTTTTTTGTTTACCACTAGCGCATGCTGATGACGTTTTATTCTTCTATATAAACTTGCATTGTAGCCTACGAGTCAACAGGTGTCATCATCATACAGTCTACATGCATGTCGTACCCAGGTTTAGTAGATCCATGTCGCACAGCGTGATAAAGTAATGATTTTATAGGATTGCTAAAATCGTGCAGTGTATCCCGGGCTTTATGGATGTGGAATGACAGGAGGGTGAGTAATAACAGAATTTTCATTTTTGGGTGAACTAACCTTTTAAAGTTCCCGATATAAGGGGCTTTAGAACCTTTTCATAGTTCCTAGAACTATTGGCTGAAGTACCCGGATTTTGGCGTGTTCACACCACAGGAATTAGGAATGATTTTAGTTCTAGGAACTCCTTTTGGGGGAACTACATTAGCTCCTACTTCAGAGTAGGGTCTAAACCAGCACTATAGGAACCATCAGTGACGTAAGCGTACATTGATTGGTCAAACGCATGTCAAACACAGACACCCAGCATTTTTAAAAAGCTGTGTAAACATATTTACTTCACGAACATGGAAAACAGCAATAACGGCATTTACCTGTTGTCTGCAGGGTTGTGTTCTTTTCTCCGCCTCGATGATATGTAATACTGAAAGTTGTCATAGGAGATTTCATCTCTTTGCCTCACTTTTTGCTCTTTCAGTCGCATAAATTATGCGTTTACATTCCATCTTCGTTATCACGATGCTCACGACACACAACAAACGCAGCTCTGATCACGGCATCCTCCATCCACCGGTTTTTAGTGTTTGTAAATGCCACGCTTTAAAGACGCCACTGTCGGCCGCTTCACAGTTCCTATTGCCAGTGCGAATGCAACCAGGAACATGGCCCGAGGGAGAAATTAGTTCCCGGGGAACTATCCTAGTGGCTAGTTCCTATAATTGAGTTCCTAGAACTATTCGGTGTGAAAGCCCCTATACTTTAACCGAAATCAAAGAACGAAACTAGTATGATGTCATTACGAACAAAATGAGGGCAAAATAAAGTTCGTTTGGAGATTATTGCAAACAAAATGGGATTTCGAAACCGCTTATCAAAGTGAACTTTCCAGAAACGTTCACTCTGGCTGGTAAACATCTTCAAACTACCGTTGATCCGTGCGATGATGTAATAAGTAGGTGTGCGCTGAGGCTCCATTTTTGATATGGAAATCTTCCCATTTCTTCTGTTCAATCTGTCAAGATCGAACGTCGGTGAGTAAAAACATTAACATGTTGGAGAGCAGCTTTATATTAGAAAATTAAGTTGTAATTCTAATTGGAGACATTGATACTGTTTTTTCATGTTTAATACTGTAAAGCTGCTTGCTTTTAAGCAATCTATTGTATAAAGTGCTATATAAATAAAAGTGACATGACTTGACTGGAGTGCCGAAATGCAGAGCTTGTGCAAACATACCCACGTTTCTATGATCAGATGCTTTCTTAACTGCTGTTTTTTCTCCGCTGTCATTTTCGTTGCGTGTTTGTGTAATTGAGAGGAAAGCATGCAGAACCAGAACCGTGGATGCTCACAGTGGATGTTCACTGTTCTGTCCTATTATTTTGGACAGAAAACACTAGAGCTTCCCCCTAATTTTCGACTAATTGTTAGTCGACTAGAAGAGGCTTAGTCGACCAAAAATTTTATTAGTCGGTTAGCGAAGTCACACAGTCCGTGAGGGACAGATTGTTAACAGCTGTTCCTTGTAGTAATTACAATATATCGGGAAAATCTAAACATTCGCCTATCATCCATCGACCTCAAATATGGCTTGTCATTTGAAACATGTAAGTAGTAGCAACTTTACTTGGCTGCAATCACTTGCATTTTTTCCTGATAACAGCGGAAACAACTTAAAATACTCTGTAATTTTTGGCCATATAGATACATCATTCAAAACTGTAAAGGGTCTACTTTTATTTGTGTAAACTCACAATAACAAGAAAACGTTGTGCCTTTAGTAAAATAAAAAATGTCTGTCTCTGTGAACTTGAGCGTGTCAAAAAAAACAAAAACAAAATATATGTGCCTCACAAACATGAGAAATATTTCTATAGAAATCTTGAAATGTCAAGCGATTGTCAACCAATTCAAGAGGAAAACAAATATTCTCAGATTATGCAATCTGTATTAAATGTGCATATAGGCACATCCACTACTGCGGAGATGATGAGGCAGCATCGTTGACTTAATCTCTGCAGCCAAAAACACAGAAAACATTAGCAATAAATTATTAAAATGTTTAGACAGTCTCCTTGTTGTTTTTTCACAACACATTCATAATCATGACTTTTGTCGGTGCCCTGTGGCAAGCTTTATGCGTGCGCTTGAGCGCTGGTTAGGCTATGTATAATATATAGGCAATTAAAGGCTTATTATTATGATTTATATGGCTTATTATACACGTGCGATTAGTCGACTAATCGCTTAAATACACAACTACTAGTCTACTAGAAAAATCTTTAGTTGAGGGCAGCCCTAGAAATCACAAACATGTCCACTCTGGTGGTAAAGAGAACAAGAGGAACAGGAACAAGTGCTACCCAGTACATTTGTGACATTAACATAATATGTGAACTACAGACTGATAGGAAGAAAAGGGAGATCAAGGGAGTCAAAATCTGCTTAGGGGTAATAATGGAACAATAAATATCAATAAAAAGTGTTTTTTTTTTTCACTGTTATTTACAGCAGGATCTGCATTTTCATGGGTTTAAAAAAAAGATTTTTTGTTATAAGAGACAATAAAACAACTGTGCATGAAAACCACTCCTTTCATGATAAAAAATGTACTTGATTTTCAAAAGTCAATGAATTTGCGACAGCTGAATGTAAAATTTTTGACAAAACAAACATGTCAGTCTCTGAGTAACATGTAATTTATTTAAGCCTTGAAATAATGAACTACACAAAAAGCATTCCGAACGTCTCCAGCACATTTTATAATTACCCAAAAATCAGAAATACCCTTCAGTCAGATTATCACATCTGTCAAAAACTGAGGGTGAGTTGACTGTTTGCATGTTTGGTGTGAATAAAACAAACCCTGGTGCAATTGCTCTGTTATTGCGGTTCATTTAAATGTGTGAATGCTACCATCCAAACCCTGGTGCGCACCAAACAAGCGGACCAAGACCACTGAAAAGATGGCCTGATGCAAACTCTGGTGCGGTTTGAATGAATGCAACATGGACCAAAGACATGTAAACGAACCAAAAACAGGACATGATGTCACAAGATGCAGTCCTAAAAAGGACATCAGAACCGTGGCTCCTCACAACAGATCTTCGTTTGTGTGTGACGGAGGGATTCTTGCAGCTGTTTTGACTGCGTTACACATTTTATAAGCTCTTCACAGGGTTGTCTTCATCATATGTATGCACATACAGTGAGAGCTTTAAAAAAAAAAAAAATACTAGAGACATTATTATGCACACATCATTAAGCTTTGGTGTTTACAATGGCAAGTCTTGTATTGAAATTGCATGGTGGTGTATAGAAGAACTTTAAATATAAAATAAATATAAAGCCAGGATATTTGGAATGTATTTCTATAATGCTTGAAAAGACATAGTATGATTAAAAGATGATAAAAGTAAAAGCCCTAGAGCAGTTTCTGTCATTACGCTGAATTCCTTGGGCAGTTTTGGGGACTTTTTAGCTGTGGCAGCGCTCAGCAGTGTAACTGCTTTACATCCAACATTATTACAAACAGTTTCTCTCAAAATTAATAGTAAAAATTGGGGGATTTCTTAAATCAACATAAATCTTCTGTTTAAGCTCAGTTATATAGTTATAAGTGGAGATTCTTTTGTGTGTTTCTTAAAGCAATATAAAACTTTCACTTAAATTGAATTTGAGTCATTGTTTGGCATTTGAAACAAGTTTGATGTTTCTTATGCTGTAGTGTGAATGGCACTGGGAAGTGATTCAGTATTGATTCAAATCCTTAACAGAGCTGTGCTGTTCTACACTGTAAACTAGAGGTCGACCGATATATCGGGCAGATATTTGTCTTTTTTTAATATATCGGCATCGGCCGATATCCGTGTTTAGTAGCGCCGATTTAAAGCCAGGCACGTCCGCGGGCAGCCCTGTGTTATTGGTGCGGTGGAATGTGCTGCTGCCGCATGTGAATTGAAACTTTTGGAAGATTCAACAACAGTACTGGGAGATAAAGGTAGCCTAAGGCTTAAATTCTGATATTTGAAAGTCCTATGGCCATATATTTACTATATATTACTAGTAAACTATGAAGTGTTGCTTCACTTAGTGAAAGAAACAACGGATAGCATAGAACCGTCGGGAACTGGCATAATGCTACAGCTGGTTGAAGGTTCGCTTACTTGTAGTTACCTTTAAGGACTGTAGTCCAAAACTACCAGCAGCTTGCTTGCTAACATATTAGCCCCAATGTTATAAGTTCTGTTTTATTTTTCCTGTATCGGAGTCGGAGAATTTCACTCTGCTTGGGGTGGAGAAGGCGGCAGCTCTGACAAACACTGCAGCGTGATTGAGGGCTACCTTACTCCGACAAATATTGTCAATATTAAGAGGATTTGGCATTTCCAATTAATGTAAGCCTGTTACATTCTTCTAGTCTATTATTATTACTATTAGGTAAGCTACTTTTATTATTAAATTAATATTATAATAAATTTGCCCCGCAATAATTTCACAGCGCATCACCGCATAACTGACGTGCTGTGAGGATAATAAAAGATTAGGCTATCAGCTCCTCTTTGTAAACGTTTTAAACATTTTTTAGGTCTATTATACAATTAATTAGACCTATAATTAAAATTATTAACAGTCTATAATATTTCCTAACACTGCAGTCATAAATGAAAATTAAGAGCAGCTTTAGGCTACTTCAAGCACCAACTTTAAAAAAAAAAAAAAAAAAAAAAAAACAAGCTGTTTAACACGAAATACTATTCTTCTCATTTGTTTTACTATATGTACGGGCAACAAGAGAAGTAATGGAATAAATTAAGACAGTTATATACCGTTATCAGCATATTATGTTGAAATTCGTCTCTGAGAGAAAATGCTCCGTTAATGCAGCGTCAGGCAGCTCCGTCACTTTTACTTTCACTTTGAATACTGACCGAGGTTAAGCTTTTACCGGCATAACTTTTCCGCAAAGTTTGAACGTTGCTTCTCGTGTGATATCCATTGGCTCCCCTTCTTGGTTGAACCCCCGCGGATTTGTGCTACGCCACTGCGCAGAAGTGTATGACATTTGTTCGGAAGCGTGGTTTGATGCAGACAATAGCCGGGTTTCCATCCAACTTTGCATTAATGAAAATTCAGCGCAAGAATATGCGCATCTGCGTGTTTCCATCAACTGTGTAATGCGAAATGGACATCAGCCTAATAAAGTGATGTGTTCCGACCAATGACCAAATATATATATATATATGTCGCACAGTTATTATCCTCATTAAACCTGTCTAACGTTAACCGTCAAGAATGTCAGAAATCACTAAGAGTTTAGCACTGTCCTTGCATACAAGGCTGTGCAACATGACAAAGTTTTTAATTGATTTTTATTTATAAAGTTGTATTTATTTTATTTAAATGTATATTTAAGTTTACATTTATGTTCCAACAAACTTGAAAAATTCAGCTTGATAAATGCTCTAAAACTTTTATGTAAATCAAGTCAGTGTTCAATAAATGATGTTAAGTTTAGAAATGTTGTGCATCCACTTATTATTAGTGTGACATTTTAGCATGCAAATGAAGGGGAAAACTTCAAGATATCGGCCCTAAAAATCGGCAGCACATATCGGCCATCGGCTGACCCTGACCTCTAAACATCGGCATCGGTTATAGAAAAACCCATATCGGTCGATCTCTACTGTAAACCATGGGTGTCCAATCCTGCTCCTGGAGGGCCACTGTCCTGCAGAGTAGGGATGCTCCGATCAGGATTTTTGCAGCCGGTACCGACTACCGTTTTCTTGTCATCATGATCGGCCGATACCAATCCTGATCCCAATCATTCAAGCTTTATATAGTGATATGTAAGGCTCTCTGTTGACTATCACACGACCGCTTAAAGGCCTTTTAACGATTTCATGTCATTTCAAGTGGCATACAACACTGTTACAACACTGTTGAGAAAACCCCAGAAAAATGGAAGCAATTTATTGATTTATTATAGACCTTATGTAGCCCCGCCCTTTTTCAGCGCTGCGCTCGTTGTCTTTTGACTTCCGGCTTGTATTTCCACAGCGATCTTATGTATTTATGAAAGAACTGCTCATTTTAAAATCTTCCTGGTCTACTGACATTTAAGACATCTGCTTTAAACATAACAATGCTCATAATAACTTTCATTAACTCTACAACAGGTAAATCCACTTCACCAGCTAATTATTCTTCAACAGCGATGCCATAGAAATATACAGAGCTACCGCAAAAACGAAAGTTTAAAGACAATATTCTAAAGATGGCGGCGCGCTTGTTTCTCTGGTAAATAAGGTCTATTATTCATGCTTGACATGATGACAAAATATTTATAATTGCATAGAATAAGTAACATGTAATAAGATCATGGTTGATAAGTGATGATCTTTGATCTGAGCGATTGATCCAGATGTAAAACGGTGTCTGATTGGTCTCTACACATCGTCCCTACCCACCATACCTGAGATCCAGTTTGGTTGAACTTTCAAATGATGTTCCTGGAAGTCCTATAGCTTTAGCCAAGCAGCATTTCAATATTTTCTCAAGATCTACACTTCATGTTATATTGTGTGTGGGCTAGTTTGAATCAAGACAACCCGCTCTAAATAAAGATGATTTTCTAGATGCATTTCTATTATTTTCAATGGTTTACTAATGTTTCACAAAGTTACAAAGCAGAACGTGCCCGCAAAAGCCTCATCTGTATACTGTTTACATGCATGTCGGCAGCAACTTTTTACTGTTTTACATCATCATCAAATCATCAAATTGTGATCGGTTCATGAGATTAGCCAAATTTATTCATAGAATGTGATTATCGGCTGATACCAATCTGCGGCTGATCTATCAGAGCATCCCTAGGGCAGAGTTTAGCTTCAACTCCAGTTAAACACACCTGAAACAGCTAATCAAGGTCTTACTAGGCATTCTAGAAACTTCCAGGCAGGTGTGTTGTTGAGGCAAGTTGGAGCTAAACTCTGTAGGATAGTGGCCCTCCAGGACAGAGTTTGGACACCCTTGCTGTAAACCAAATGGTTCTCATGAAGAATATTGTTAAGAACATGTTTTGTCCAGAAATATCCAAAACCTGAATAAATCTTGACATTCAGTCAATAGTGTTATGTATGTAAGTCTTTGCTTTTTAAAATACATTGTTTGTCCATCCTCATGACCATTTGCTGTGTTTCAATGGTGTGTTTGTGTCAATGACAGGGGTGTCAAGGTCAGTTCCTGGTGGGCCGCTGTCCTGCAGAGTTTAGCTCCAACTCTAATTAAACACTGCTGAACCAACTAATCAAGGTCTTTAGGATTAATAGAAACTTCTAGGGAGGTGTTTCGGAGCTGGTTGGATCTACAGTCTGCAGGACAGTGGCCTTCCAGAAGCAGTTTGACACATGTGGTCTATGATATCATACATTTATTGTAGTTTAGTTATTTGATTGAAACATGTCCAGGTACTACAAGCAGTAGGCAAGATTTACAAAGCAGAAAGCAGATCAAAAAGGATTAGATGGGACTAGATTTTTTTTTTTTTTTTTTGCAAGCCAGTCGAGTTCTTCCACACCATATCTGTATGGATCTCGTTTTGTGCCCAAGGCTATTATCATGGAATAGAAAAGGACCCTCCCGAGCTGCTACAACAAAGTTCAAAGCATACAATTCTTTCAGATGTCATTGTGTTCAGTAGCATTAATGTTTGTCTTCTGGGATAACTAGACACATTAATTAGAAGGCCCTTGTTGTGTATGTTGTTATATGTACACAGTAACTGTTCTTTTTCTGGAAACGTTAACTGTTAAACATCATGAAAATCATTTGACTCTAGTGTTTTAGTGTAGTATAGTCTGAATAACGGTGGATGTACACAATGGGAAAAAAAGTGCACTGGTTGTAGTTAGCTTTTGAGAAGTTGTTCAGCAGTGAAAAAGCTTTGATAGTTCACTCAAAAATAAAAAATGTTTGAACTGTTCGAAAATCTTTTATGATCGAACTGATGTGATGTCATTTTGAACAAAATCAGGCCAAAATGAAGTTTTTGTGTTCGTTTTGGGAGTTTAAAACAGCTTGCCAAATCGAACTCTCAAAAAAAAAAAGTTTGCTCTAGCTGCAAAACATTTTTTTTCCTAATGAAAAAGTGCTCTGACATAACATCTCACTTTCAGCAGTTGTTTTATCTATGGTTCCTAACACAGATTTCTGCTTATTGTAAATCAGATACAGATAAATTAGCACAGTACCCGTAGCCTACATTTATTTGAATGCAGTAATGAGAAAGCGATTGTGTGTGTGAATGTCATATCGTCTCTCTATTAATTGTGAAGCTGTGGGTTGTAAGTAGTTACTTCAAAAGTAGAAAGATATGCTGTAACTGTTGAGTTTCTAAGCTACTTTAGTGATAAATCACAGCATTGACAACAAGTTTCTGCGCTCCTCTCTGTGCGCACGATCTTCACGTGATGTGCAGATACTGTCTGTATGAGTGTTCGTGTCCCACGATGCATCAGCGCAGTAGCTCTATATAATAATACACATCCGATGGTCTAAAATTGCTTGAATGTCCAAACTGGTAAGCCTTAAAACACATACAATTGACAAAGTTTAGTGAAGACGCAAGTGAAAGTCTGTGTGTGTTGACTCGCCGTTTGAGTTCGCCTCTGTGTTTCTTCCATGTCGCTGACTGGACGGGGCAAAGTCATGTGACTACACACGTGGTAGTATGTTTTTAAGGGGAAAGTATTAACAGGATTAAAAAAAAAACGAAATAACGACATGGGAAAATTATGTTGGTTAGAGGTTCTGAATTTCGGTTTCGATTACTTAATCGTCCAGCCCTAGCTGGGACAATACATCGATGCATCACAAATCCAGTTTTCAAATTTCACGAATCAATTCTGGATTGATTCTGATATTTTCCGTATGTATCACAATTGTCTCTTGAATTGATTCTGAGCTTAGTTTAACAGCAGATGGCACTGTGTGCTTTAGAAACAGATGCGTTTGGAAAATATCAGAATCGATCCAAGAATTGTGATGTGTCAATATATTGTCCCAGCCCTACTGCTTTGTAGTAGAAAATAAGAGTTGTGCTTCTGATGAAATGAGGCACTGACACTGTTTTTAATATTTAATACGTTCTAGCTCGTGCTAACATACCCATGTTGTTATGATCAGATGCTTTTCTTATGCTTTCTATAAAAAAGTGCTTGCTGTTTTCTCATTTTTGTTGTGTTTATTTTGTTACTGAGAGGAAAGTGCACAGCACATATTTACATATTCATCTAAACATCACTCTAGCAGTGTGGGCGGTGTCAGATGTTTGATAACAGTATATCGCTGCTCACATATTTCTCACAACTTCGTATTACCCTTAAATGAAGAATGAAAAAATACTTTGCCATGAGTATATCGGGACCTTTAGAAAGCATAGGTGTTTTTGTGCCTTATTCAGTGCTACAAGTGTTGTGAGAGCAAACCAGGCCAGCTGAGATTTGCATGCCAAGGAACGTGATGCAGCTGACACACTGCAGTGCCGTTGGTGTTGATTGAGGAGTTACACTCTCTTGGTCTCCTGAAATTCACAAAGAGTCCTCTTGTCATGTTGACATTCAAAATCAGATTATTGTCATGACACCCCCTAATTATAAGCTCCTCTTCATTCCCTCATATAGTCTCACTTTTACTGCATATCACTCCTATTACTGTAGTATCATCAGCAACATAACAGGAAGTATAGCCTTGGACTGAGACAGCCTTGTAAAATGACACTTGTCATCATTTAGGCATCATTTGGTATTAAGATGCGTTTTGGTCGATCAGTTCACAAGTGGACGAAGCTAAATACAGGTGTAAACGGGGTCTAAAACATTTTGAGCTTGTCCACTTTGACCACTTTCAGAGGTAGACGAAAACGCATTCGACCAGATTGCTTTCGTAGTGTAAAAGCTCATGTGGTCGAACATCCACAAAAGACCTAATGCATAACATTATGGGAAGCGCTCTAGCCAGACAGGATTTAAACTTTGTCAGCTGAAGACTCAAGTGTGGTTTGAAGACGAAAAATGTACCAAGCACAATGTTCTCTCACCATTCTTGATTTCTAACATGCACTTTGGTGTGGTCTTGCGGCTATCAGAAACAAAAGATGATGCTCTCAGTATGTTTTTCCGTCATCTCCAGGCGTGTTCATATGTAAATTGCTCAAGCTTATTTTGTCCATTAGTTCAAAAGATCTAAAAAAAAACATACATTTACCACCCATAGACCCTCCCCTCAAAGAAATCAGGACAGAAGTGGTTAAAAGTGGACAAAAGAGACAGATTGAAACACCAGGTGCAAACGGGTATGTGTTTGCTTCATCTACTTGTGATCCGATCGACCAAAACTCATCTTAATACCAGGTGTAATCAGGGATTTGCTCACCCTCATATTGTTTTAAATCTGTATGACTGATTGATTGCTGTGGAACACAAAAGTTTTTTGTTCATGCAATTACAATAAATTGGTACAGCTTCATAAAATATTCCAAAAATAAGTTCAATATTCAAAATTAGCGGAGCCACGTGGAAAGTTACAAAAAATTCCGTGCACACCTCAAATGGGGTCTTGTTTGCAACCACCCACACTGCGATGACATCATTTTTGCCGCACACACCTTCATGCACTTGCGGACATGGTGTGTATAAACCAGGCTTCAGACAGCGTGTGAATACTAAATTTCAATTTTTTTGAGTATTTTTGCCTTTAAATGGACACTTTTTTGAAAAATTGTCAACATGCCAGTCTTAGTGACTATTCTAGTAAGCACAGCCGGATATGTCTTAAATGAATGTAACAGAGAAGACAACTCAGTATATTAAATCCGCCCATTATGTCTTAAAGTGAAAGCACCATAATATTCCTGCTGCTGTCTCTGTTTTTAATGTTAATCAAACAACAGACAAAGAAATCACTCACTGCTCTTGACTGAATAACTTTTGTAACATTAATAAGGATTAATCTTTATTTAATTTATACAGTGAAGATTATAAGCAGTAGGGCTGCCCCCTAATAGTCAACGAGAAGAGGCTTAGTCAACCAAAATGTTATTAGTCGCAGAAAAAAAACTCCACAGGAAGTGGCGAAGTTGCGCAGTCCATTAAGGGGCCGATCGTTAATGGCTGGTTAACGATCACCCACCAGTAATTGTGTTAAATAATCGTGATTTTATTATATAGACCAAAATAATCTTGATTATGATTTTTGCCATAATCGAGCAGCCCTAGTTGGAACTGAACTCCCTCCAGGAGCAAGATTGGACACCCCTGTCTTAAATGGTATACAGTCTTAATTATCATTTCAAGAGGTCTTAAATTTGTTTACTATTTGTTTACCTGCTTGGTCAGAATCACCTTGACGTCATGCATCTTTAGAAGCAGAGTAGTGCACAAAGTTACAAAAAATGCTGTGCACACCCTCATGCCAAATGGGGTCTCATGCACGACCGCCCACAGTTTCTTCTCTGTGCCGTTGTCAAATGTGTGGCTCACGAGCCATAGGCTCCCGACCACTGATCTAATGCGTTAAAAAGTGTATTCATAGAAAGTGCAATATCCTTCATAACAAGCTAACATTTACTTCTACTCTTTAGTCTTTCAATCTTGCCAGTACTTTATTATTTAACATAAATTTCACTTTATCTGCATGTCCCTCTGTAGGTGGAGAGAGTAGTTGGCAAACGTAAGAACAAAAAGGGCAAGACTGAGTACCTGGTCCGCTGGAGAGGCTATGGCTTTGAGGGAGACACCTGGGAGCCGGAGAGTCACCTGTCCAGCTGCGTCGAGTTTATCCATGAATTTAATCGGCAACACAGCGAGAAGCAGAAAGACGGAACTTTAATACGCTCCACACGGAGCTCACCCAGCATGGCCGGGGGCAACACTAACATCAACGCCCGCAAACAGATCAGCAGGCCTCAGCAGCCCTCAGCGAGTCCTAACACAGCGAAGACTTCTCCACAGACCTCAAGCACACCCTCCACAAAACGGCTTCAGCCAGCACAGCACTCACCAAACAACAGCGACGCACAGCAGCAGAAGAATAAGCGTTCGGCTGGCATGAGTAGCACTGGCAGCAGCACTGCCATCACGGGCACAGTCACTGACACGGTCCCGACAGCAGCGCCAACAGCTGCACCCACTATGAGTACGCTGCGCCGTAGTATGGACCTAACAAAAACTGGCATCAAAATCCTAGTGCCAAAGAGCCCAATGAACAGCCGCACTGATACTGAGGAGTCTCCTAGTGAGGCAGCACACAGTCTGGAGCAGGGAGGCCAAGAGCCAGATGCTGTGCCCCCTGAAGTGGCCTTGCTGGAGAAACCCACCGGAGCTGTGCGTGTACCAGGAGAGGAGCGAGCTCGTATGGGCACAAGGCCCAGGACGCAAATGGCCCTTCCGCCACCACAGATTCCCATTACCCCAGCTGCTGTCCGCACATTAAACGGGAAAGGTACAGTCTTCTTAACTTACATTGAGAACATTACATTATTATGAGGTTTAGGCAAGAGGGTTTTAGTTCCAGTCCTGAAAGCGCCGTTAATTTCATTTGTTTCAGTCGCACTCGTATAATTTAATGTATGATGTGTTTCCATTCATGGAACAAACTATAAACACTAATAAACAAGCACTTGATAAATGAAAGCAAATGTGTTGCTACAGAACTTCAAGTGATTTTTGAGGGTACCTCCTGGAGTGGATTCAAAAGCTGGATGTCCATTTATGACGATGCTAATTTTCCATCTGAATTAACTTTGCTACGATGATAATGATTTTACTCTCATGTTGGGATCTTTGTATAACAGAAAAAAATGATCACATCCTGATATTTATGGCACTTAATACATTATAACAGTAGGTCTGAGTGGTAATGATTGTAATAATTTGTGTTGATACTTGTACGCCCTTTTCATATGCTGATGACATACCATGTATTTGGGGTCGGTAAAACTTTTAAAATATTTTGAAAGAAGTCTTATGCTCACCAAGACTGAAAATTATTTGATCAAAATACAGTAAAAACAGTAATATTGTGAAATATTATTTAAAATTATAGATATTTGAATATATTTTTTAAATGTAATTCATTACTGCAATGGCAAAGCTGAATTTTCAGAATCATTGCTCCGGTCTTCAGTGTTACATGATCCTTCAGAAATCCTTCTAATATGCTGACTTGCTGATCAAGAAACCTTAAACAGATGTGATGCTTAATATTTTTTGTGGAAACTGTGATACATATTTTTTCAGGATTCTTTGATGAAACCAAGTTCAAAAGAACAGCATTTTTAGAAATCTTTTGAAACATTACAAATGTCTTTACCGTTGCTTTTGATCAATTTAATGCATCCTTGCTGAATACAAACTTTTAAAAGTAGATTCATATATATCAAATTGATAATATAAAGTTGCATTTTTAAAAAAAAATTTTATGATTTATTTATATGATTATAACTATATAAAAATTAAATATTTTATTCATTCATTTTTGCTTTTGTTGTTGTTTCATAGGTGTGACAACCCTCATGGAGGCCTCGTCAGCAAACGGAACAGCCATTACTCAGAGTGGTGCTGCAGGAGTGATGGGCGGCTCAGGGCTGACAGGCAAAAGGCGCTTTGAGGACCGTGCGACTTTCGACAAACGCCTGCGCTTCAGTGTTCGTCAAACTGAGAGTGCTTACCGCTACAGGGACATTGTAGTTAAGAAACAAGATGGCTTTACACACATTCTGTTTTCTACAAAGACCTCTGAGAACAACTCACTGAATCCTGATGTGAGTCCAATTATATCGCATGATATATTAAAGTTGCATGTAATAAATAACCTGTGTTAATTTGACTATTTTTAAGTATCCTGACATTTAACTCATTGCTTTTTATCATCCACTACCTCATCCTCTGAATTAGAAATGGGTGGTATGACAGTAAAAATAAAAAAATCTGACACCATACGTATAGAAAACGGATAGGGTACTTTCCAGATTGTCTAGCAGAAGGGTGCTTATGATGAAAGTGACTGTTTTGACACACCTAGCCACATTCTGACGTTGACATGGTGTAACTAGGATTTTATCATATGAAATTACTCATACTGTAAGAGATAAAACTTTACTCAAATGGTTTTCAGGTAATGAAGGAGGTTCAGAGTGCCATGGCCACAGCTGCAGCTGATGACAGTAAACTAGTTCTACTGAGCGCTGTGGGAAACGTATTCTGCTTTGGTCTTGACTTCATCTACTTTATTAGGCGGCTCACGGATGATAGGAAAAAAGAAAGCATCAAAATGGCGGAGACAATCAGGTAAAAATTATGAGAATATAAATATTTTAACAGGTATTTTATCTTATTTCGGTGAATGTTTTATATAGTAGCTATAGATAAGCCAATGTGTTTTCTGTTGTCTTCAGGACTTTCGTCAACACATTCATCCAGTTCAAGAAGCCCATCATTGCCGCTGTGAATGGACCTGCTATTGGGCTTGGAGCATCTATCTTGCCCCTGTGTGATGTAATCTGGGCCAATGAGAAAGCTTGGTTCCAGACTCCTTACACAATCTTTGGTCAAACTCCAGATGCCTGCTCCTCTGTAACATTCCCTCTCATCATGGGAGTAGCTTCGGTCAGTACGTCGATAGTGTGGGTCTTAATGAAAGACTTGAAAGACTCATTTAACTCTTTATATATGTCTGTGTGTGTGTGTCTACTCACAATAGTGGCCAATAGTGATGGAGTGGATGTTTGTGTTTAATGGAAAATATTTTATATTTTTTTTAAATATCTTAAATATATGAGGGAAGAACAAAATCTAAACTTGGTTAAAGTGTTTATCTGACAAAATTATTTGGCAAAAAAAAGGCAAACTACAGCTACAGGTTTTATTTTACTATGCAAATAACAAAATGCATAGAGAAACAAAAAGCTCACAGGAAAAAGTGTGTATTGACTACAACATAATCAGTAATGTTTTTGCATGTGTTCATAATTTCTTTGTAGGACAACCTGGCCAAAGATTTTGTCTGCAGAATTTGGCATGTTTCATTGTGTTATTACCACAAATATAAAAACTGACTTCCAAGCACAGCTATGCAATACGATTACAAAATCATTATAAAATTTTTAATATTTAAATAAAGTGTAAAGATGTAAATTTTCCTTGGCCGGACATCACTTTTAGCCACATAGATCGATCTATCTATCTATCTATCTATCTATCATAAAAACACATTTATTCTGTGTGAGGAGAATAGTAAGTGTTAACATTAAGTAAATAATTTTTCAGATTTATTTTTATTTATTTATTTTATTTAACTTTTATTAGGTTTTCTGCTGACCCATCATCCTTTTGGTTCTGTATATTTACCTTCTTTTTTGTTTTAGTTTTAATGTGCTTTCTTGGCATGACAAATAATCACACATTCATATTGGCAATTTACATGTAGATTTACATGTGATTTCCACTTCCAGTTCATCCACTACACATACTCAAGCACGTGTGACGCACTGTTTTCAGTGTCTGCCGTCTCACTAAAAGAGGACACTCCACATGAACATGAATTTCCAGAGCTGCATGCTCTGAGAGTCTCTAAACCAGCATTTCACCATTTCATTATTAAAATAGTCAGATTCACAGAAACTCAATATATCAACATTGTGCAGTAGAATGTACTTCTCAAAGTAATAACAACAATAATAATACACTTTATAAGACATTTTTAAGGAATATCACACAATATCACAATTTTAAACATAAGAAAATAGGTTTGAAATGTCTAATAAAACACTAATAAATGAGGAAGAGCGTCAGTAATATTGGACAAAAAAGAGGTAACACAGGTGCATTTTCTCATTGCCTCTTCATTCTGATTTCTTTTTCCCTTTCCTGTCACTGTAGGCTAATGAAATGCTACTGAGCGGGAGGAAGTTGACTGCTCAGGAGGCTTGTGCCAAAGGACTCGTGTCCCAAGTTCTGTGGCCAGGGACCTTCACACAGGAAGTCATGGTTCGCATTAAGGAGCTAGTATCTTGTAATTCAGTTGTAAGTCATCTTTTCATTTGTTTTTTTTTTCCTGTCACATTTTCTCAAAGCATACATTCACATATTCCCTTCAACCTTTCATATTGTTGTTTTGTTGTTGTTTTTTTTAATCATGTACATTTGATCTTCATAGTCTTTCTAGAATAAATTGGAAATACGTTTTATCCTCAACTGTGATTTCTTCGCTGTTAAAACCTTTTTTTTTTTTTTTTTATAGAAGTGTGAGGATTTTGAATCATTAGTACATCATTAGTACACAAGGAACACTTATGTATTTTTTGTTCAAATGCAGTTGCGATAACAGTGGATTTCTTTACAAATTCACAATGCATCCACATCCATAAGTCATGTGCTTTCTTTTCCTTTTCTTCCTTATTTTGTTCCCCTCATGTTATTTTGTCATGGTGATGCTGCCGGAAACACTGAAGGTTCTGCGTGAGTCCAAAGCACTGGTGAGGAACATTAACCGGGCCGCCCTGGAGCAGGCCAACGAGAGGGAATGTGAGGCACTTAAGAGGGTCTGGGGCTCTCCTCAGGGCATGGACTCCATACTCAAATATCTCCAGAAGAAAATAGATGAATTCTAAGTCGATTAAATGTCCTACGGGTGTCAAAAACCTCCATCCTCAAGTGCCTGATGTTATCTAGACAAGGTTTGTCAGTAGTTACTTTTTAAGTAGGATTTTGATGGAACTCCAGAACAGAGGAAGACTGGCGTGGTCTAACCCGCAACTTCATCTTCGTCCAGGACGTATTTGCTTTTCATCCGACTGCAGAAAGCAGCATCTCATTCTGCTACACTTGATAATGACTTTAATGCAAAGTTTGTGATAAATCTTGCACATCTTTCTCTAGGCACTGTGCAGAAGGACAAAATGCCTTGATACATGTAAATTCCTGTCATCCTTCAGCTCAATCTTTTTGATCAGGACTAAAGTCCTGAATTGCTTTGTCATAGAGGTAATATGGTTTTGGGCTATTTTTCGACACGCCTCCTATGCAGACTGATTGAGAAAAGATGAGTAATGTCAGTGTAATTTAAGAAAGTGATGTATGAGACTTGAATGAGTTGAATTTTGTGCTTTTCTCAGTTTGGTTACTGCTAAACTAACAGATTGCAATTAGAATCAAGTCTTTAGTCAGCAGCAGGCTTTTCTTTAGTTGGTACTTTTATTACATCGATTAGAAGACATCTCAAGCCTTGTTCACCTTGAATATTCAGGCAAATCTTGCAGGCATTTACATCGGTCAGCCTTTTGTAGTCATTTTTATGAATGCATAGTTCTATCAAGAAGAGCAGACATTGACGGCAATGAAAATGACACCAGTGCTTAGGAATTTAGCATTAGTTCTGTTACAGCATCATCTTGACTTGAAAGCTACTAATGCATTAAAAGAAAAGCACATTGAATTTCTGATTATGTAATAACGATCATCAAGTGAACAAAATGAATACTTGTGGATTTGCAAGGCGCAGGCTTAGTAGGAATTAATAGTTATTTGTATCAAAGTTAACATTTGTATGTTTTGCTGGCTTAATTTTAAAAGTTTTCAGCTTAATTTTTGTTTGTATGTTTTCGGCATACAAACTGTTTGCTTTGGAATAACATTTATACCACCAAATAATTTTGATGTAAATGTTGTTGACACAATATTTCTAATTTAATAACTTATGACATTATGAAACTGAATGAGGAACGTTCCTCATGAGTCAATAAAGGGTGCTGGCCATTTAAATCTGCATCCTTTTTTTCTGCTGGTTCAAACAGACTGGACTGCTGTATCATCAGAAGAACCCTGGAGATTTAACAACCATCTCTAAGGGAATATCCTACTGAAATCCACCCAAACATCTTAGTTACTAGCTAGTATGCACTATTATTAAATGTAATGGCAGTTTTCAGTTTTTTTTTTATAATTTGGGTGGGGATGGAGTAGGTTTAGGAAAATGGGTTATGAAACCGTACACGTAAATTGCTTAATGTGACTTTGCAAAAAGATACCTGCAGAAATATTTTTGTTCCCCAGTTCTAAAGTTCTACCTCTCAAAATCCATAATATGATTTTTAGCAACAAACAAATCTGGTTTATTCTTACTCATTTTGAAAATCTGCATCATCTACATCATGTTTCTGGTACAGATATCTATGCACTGATTATTTCCTAATGTTCTGCTCCTTGAAATTGGTCTGACTCGATACTTTACAGGAAAGCAAAATTCAGTTCAGTAATTAATCAGCTCAGCCCCAGCAATAAAATTTGTAAATTATATTATGTTGTTAATTTTATTCAGTATTTATTGACCATAGATAGATTTTGCTGAAGTGGTTCCATAACATGGAATAACAGATGGCTGTGTACGTTTTTCCCTTTTCCAAAAGATTTTGTAAAATTAATTCTTGTTTATGGAATTATATTTATGATTGTGAAAAAAGAATTGTTTTCATTCTTACTATTATACTTATTGAATGCTTTTGTTCAGTTATTTTATTTTTTTTCCAAAACAATGTGGCAGGTTATATTTGACTATGAAGTGCATTGTGACATTAATAATGTCTTATATATTTTAACTTGTATGTGATGTCATGTAAACTGATGTCAATGAAACATTTGTTTGATCTGAGATAATTAACATTCATTATCTGTCAATAACCCTACAACACAAAAACCAGAAACAAATCCTAATTTTCTCAAAGCAGCTTTGCGGTAATCTCTAAAATGTGTTAAATTTAGAATTTTTTGTTTTTTTGTAAATGACACATTTCAGCTCAGCCCGCTCTCTATTATTGACATCTTTGCAGATTTGAATTCTGTATATAGGGTGTTGCAGTTTGATGTAAAACATTGCTGACTCTATACCCGATGGAAAAATTGCTTTGTTCCAGTCACTTCACTGACAAAATGATATATTATCCTCATTTTCTGAATTTCAGCATAGCTGTACATATGTGATCTGCCTTTAGTTTCAAATGCTGGTCAAAATTAGATTATATAATGGCAAGGCTTATTTCTTATAGTTGATATACTAAGTGCTATAAATTGTACAATCTGTAAAGATTTTTTTTTAGGTTTTAGAACATGTAACAGCTGTGAAAATGACTGGTCCAAATATAAGTGTTTTTACCCACTCTTGTGCTTTTATAATTTAATTTGAATAAAAACCAACATCATACATTTACGTTTGTATTTTACATTTTAACACAACATGTCTCACATCCTCAAGTGTCAAATGTCCATTGTTTCATGGTGGGCAGCCATCTTGAGCACCGACAGCCATGTGTAACCAGTAGTCCTGATTCTTGAAGCAAACAAAATTGTAGAAGTTTTCACCACCTTTGAAGAATCCATGTTCTGTGGCTCCCCATGACACAGGACTATCCATAAATCCATGCACAGTGAGGGAAATCCATGGTGTAAACTTCGGTTCATTGAAATACTGCCTGGATAATCCAACGTAGTGAGGAAAAACAGCTTGTAAGTTTCAAATATACACCACAAGCATCTGTTTAAATACTTATGGAAATATTATACTATAAGTGCAAACTGAATGTTTTCAGACACTTAATTGCAAATCACTTTATAGTACTTTTTTGACCAACATAAGTACAATTAATAATTATAATAGTTACGTTCATAAAGTACCTTTCCCAAGCTCAAGGTCTCTGTACACATCCAATATAATTAAGCATACTTTTTTTTAATTATTAAAATAATGACTCAAATTCTATGTTTTGATCGTGTCACAGAGTTTATGTGGACATTATCCTACAAATGGCTTACTTGTAGTTGTCTCTGCATATTATGTTTAAATATAGTTTGTGACGGTAATGTTGGGGTCTTACCTGAGTTCTTGCAACAACACAAACACATTCTCAGGTGAAATAAAGCCAGTAACAGTGCACAGCAAGGCTTGACTGACATAGCTCTTGGGCTCTGGACACACATATGTCGACAGGAAACTGTCTGCAGCATTTTCACTGAAAACATACACAAATTGAGAAATGTAGTCAAAACACCTTGACCTCCTTTAAATTTTGTGAAGCAAAATGTCATAGTAATTTCATTGTCGTCTATTTGTGCCCAAGTCTTTAAGTAGTCATTGTACAATATATGGAGCCTATTTACAGATTTAACAAATCACAATCACACAAGAGCACAGCATGATATAGTGACTGGCCTTCACTCACCAACTGATGTCCAGGTTAACTGCTCCAAGCCACTCCAGAAAGTGATGTGGGTCACATGACAGTGTCTTTCCCTGTATATCTGATGGGTAAAGTGTGGGACATGGTATATTTTTCAGGGTGTGATGGGTAAAAGCAGGCTTGTGCTCTTCGTATGAGTACTGGGACAACAGCTTGCAAAGAGTCTTATCTTCATCTGCACCTGAAAAAGTCAAAAATACAAAAGGCTAAAGCAATTGAGAAATTTGTTTAAGGTCAGTAATGGTAATGATGGATTACTTGCTACAAACCTGTGTTGCATTTAGTAAACAGAAAGTCATATCTGAGTGGTAGTCTGTCTTTTATACTTGACAGAACCCGTTGGTATCGTTTGGTGCCTGGAGTCAAGCTTTTGTCTGTGAGGTCCAGAGTCACGACTGCAAAATAAAGACATTTTATAATTGTAATAATATTTACTGAATATTATTTTTGTTCAAAGATTAAAACACCTTCATTTCATGCTACTGAGAATAAAGACATTTACCAAATCTCATGGCCTTTTTGTGATTGTACTGAGATGGTCGTCCCTCCAAGCCAAGCTGTTCATATGTGTCTTTATCTAAAGACAAAATTAACTGACCTGGGAAAAACAAAACTATGTAATAAGTTATTATTGATAATAAAAAAAAATGGAAGAAAAAAAAATTCTAGATGAAACTGATTTTTTTTCTCTCACAATAACTTGATTTATTTAAAAACATTTCAATAAATTCTGGAATACATTACTTCTGGAATCAAAATGAATCGTGAATCAAAATGTCGAGAATGATGAGATTCACTTATTTTATGGAGTCATTAAAATACACTAAACCATATGCTAATGTGTGTAATTATCTTGCTTACCGCTGGAAAGAAGTGCAATGGAATTATCTTCATCAATTTTGGTGCTGTAAGAGACCGCATAGAAGTTTCCTGTGTAAAGAGTAAAAAAAAAACTAAATATCTAGTTCAATTCCAAAAAAATGGACTAGAGATGGACATTCGCACATTTTCCCTCCTACCTTTCTTTACAAGTGACTCAAGGAATGTTTCTTCCAGTAGTTCATAAACTGGCAGATTCCGCACTAAATAATAAGGGCTGAAGCTGTTGATCACACTGGTGATGTTTGCAGGGAGGATTCCACATTCAGGTATCAGCACTGAGATCTGTGGAGACAGTCAAGAGAAAGCGGAACATTTCCGTCTGAAACTATCGCGACCCTGCAGAGTTGTAAAATAAATATGTTGAGCAAATGTTTAATGATTAAACTCACCTTGTAATTAAAGTTGTGCTTCGACACGTGGATGTCATGCCGAGACTTTTCATTCAAGAAGTTTGATTTCTCGCACACCAACACGTTTCTCGGGAACTTTTCGAGCTCTGGCGACATTTTGATAACTATGCGCAATATCTACATTTTTTATGACATCAAGCAGCAAAAAAAGAACCGATCTGATTAAACCGAACTTCTTCGTGTAGGGGGTAAGGTTTCAAAATAGTAGCAACTTCATTTGTCGCAAACGTTTGACGTCAGTTCCTGCTCACAGCAGAGCCAGAGCGAATTATAAAACAGTTAGTGAGAAAAAGATTTTTGTTTTA
Organism: Ctenopharyngodon idella; assembly: GCF_019924925.1. Classification (NCBI taxonomy): domain Eukaryota; kingdom Metazoa; phylum Chordata; class Actinopteri; order Cypriniformes; family Xenocyprididae; genus Ctenopharyngodon; species Ctenopharyngodon idella. The sequence continues at coordinate 14,870,823 of NC_067221.1, forward strand.
AACTTGCCATTTGTATATCCAATAAATATGGGAACTATGAAGAAAATAGCCTACATTTTTTTTTTTTTTTTTTTTTTAGAGTCTCCCCGTTTGTAGTAGGCTATTTAAGAATTATACAGTCTAAAAAATCTTGTGAAAATTAACCCATTTGTGCCCAAATTTTTCAAAATGGTTTCATGCATATAGTTGTGTTAATAGTGTCCCATGTGAACATGTTCTGCATTTATTTTCCCCAGCTTTTTTTTTTTCTTAAAAATTGTATTTGAATGTGCGGCAACTATAGTTGCTGGTGGGCAAATATGTTGTATGCATCCCTTCAATGTCAAATTTGAATAGGAGGAGAACATTTGGCATCTAACTCAAAATAACTGCTTTCAACAGATCAATCTCTATTCATAAACACACTTATTAAGCATAAAAGTCGACGAACGTTTGATGCAAACCCAAAAAAGCTGCATCTAGCTTATAATCTCTTGAATATGAAAACACAACAAATCCATTTGTTTTAAAGTGGCGGAACACAGTGCAGAACAAAGTGCAGCACATTAAGTTGCCCCAACAGAGCATTGTGAATCAAAAAGTTAAATGAAAATAAATAAATAAAAATAAATACAATGAAGAAAATTTTACATCTATATGTGACCCTGGACCACAAGACTAGTTCTAAGTCGCATGGGTATATTTGTAGCAATAGCCAACAATACATTGTATGGGTCAAAATTATCGATTTTTCTTTTATTCCCAAAATCATTAGGAAAGATCATGTTCCATGAAGATATTTTGTAAATTTCCTACCATAAATATATCAAAAATGTATTTTTGTGAGTGGATATGCATTGCTAAGGACTTCATTTGGACAACTTTAAAGGCGATTTTCTCAATATTTTTGCACCTTTAGATTCCAGATTTTCAAATAGTTGTATCTCGGCCAAATATTGTCCTATCCTAACAACTACATCAATGGAAAGATTATTTATTCAGCATTCAGATGATGTATAAATCTCAATTAAAAAAAAAAAAAAAAAAATGGACCCTTATGACTGGTTTTGAGGTCCAGGGTCACATATAACAAATAAATAAATATATAAATAACAGTGCATACAGACAATTTCTTTCAAAAGACATTCGGAATAGGAAGTTATGTCATATGTGTCCTCCCCACTCCCCTTTTCTATCTCTCTTGGGTAGAGTTTTAGTGGTTTGCATGAAATTTGAAGCACTCAATATGCAAGGCAACACCGCATTTCTCACATGCAAAGGAAGTGTGTCCATCACTATCATATTAAGCTGTACAGCAGAGATGTCAGTTAAAGGGTTAAGTTATGTTCTAGGTGGGATATTATGAAAGAAAAAAGCACTAAACAACACCAATAACCTTGACTTAATAAGCTATTAACACAGTGATATTTCCCCGTGATATATGTACTTACAAGTCATTTGCCCACTTGGACTTTTGACTAAGTGTACAAAAAACTATAGATCTCTTGTAAGATTTGTTTTGTTTGGATGATTCTAGAGACCTTCATGATGTAGATATGAATATGTCAACATAAAATACTTATTAGTAACATGAAAATAATGTTTCTTTGGGAGAGTTTGCCTTCGCCATGCTTCCTGGAAGTAGGGGTAGGAAGTTGACAGCCTCATGTGGCAGGAAGGAAGTGAATACCTTTTTTTTTGTTCTTGAAATCCTATATTTGGTTGTTTTCTTGCATGTCATTGAGACATAAAACATGGATAACATCTAGAAAAATACTTACAAAAGGAAAATGACAACTATACACTGCGGCAAATATATAGTTGCCGGTGGGCTGAAATGGGTTAAGACTAAAAAACTGTGATTTTGTTAGATTTAGTTGATAAGCTAAATATAATTGCTTATAATATTTTGTTAATAACCCCGTGATCATTTTTACTAATTGAAATGGCTGTCTTTTGCGTTTAGAGGTTTATTATTTATTTTGCGATGTTTTTATTTTATTTATTTAGGCTAGCCTTTTCTCTCTCCATCTAATTTCATTTTGTGCCTAAGACCTCATTTTAATGTTAAGTTAATTTTGAGTAATTTGAATGCCTTGTTGTTGTAATAGCCTTTTGCCTCCGGTTTCACAGACAAGGCTAAAATGCATGTTTGAGCTGTTTTAACTGACAGCAACTTGCACTGACATATCTTAAAATATGTCAGAGCCACTGTTTTGTCTCAAGATGCACCCCAGTAATGTTTTTTTGTTTTGTTTTGTTTGTTTTTTCTAAGGCACATTTATAAAAGCTACTTAAATGTCCTAATTGAACTAAGGATTAATCCTATGGAGCCCCTAAAGGGACGTGGTGGTGGAAAAAAATTGGGAAGGGAGGAAATTTGACGTGCTGGTGGAAAAAAAATTTGGGATGGGAGGATTTTTTTTTTTTTTTTTTTTTTTAACCTTTTGCATTCCCTCGCAAAGATATTTGCATTCCCACGCAAAGATATTATCGTTCCCTTTCTGTGAGGTCGGACAAACACTTCCTCTTTAATGTCCCGCTGGCTGGCGGTAGTGTTTCAGTCAGTTCCATACGTTAATAATTCACACAAATAATGCGCGGCTCTGTTTGAACTTGTTGGACTCAAATATAAAGAACGGTCAGTGCTTAAGTCAAGCAGTTCAGTAAAGTTGGCAATATATTCACAGATTTGAGCTTCCCGGATCAATAACTCGTGAGCTAAAGGTTGTTAAAACACAAATGCAGCTACTTTCAATCAACCTAGACAACGAGCTACAACAACCCAATTTTCCTCAAATGTGCTTTATAATAAATTGGTTCTAGCAGGCTGCGGAGAGACAAGTCTGAAGGGACCGTCTAAGAAGTTTGACCGACGTAAAAGTGCAAACCCCAAAACCCTTTTGTTCATTTTATATTATAAAAAAAAATACTCAATAACTTCACTGTTATTAAAAATATTAAATACATTGTAATGCCATCAAATTCAGTAAGCAATTATCATGCAAAAGCTGTTGTATGTAAGCTGTGTACCAACATCATTTGTGTAGGCCTTTATATGCTTCTTGCCAAACTAAGTGTTGTAGTACCTATTACCATCAGGAGAGCAGTGACGTATGAACTGAATTTGGTGACTGTACAGTGTGTTACAGTGAAGTTATTGAGTATTTTTCATAATATAAAATGAGCAAAAGGGTTTTGGGTTTTGCACTTTTCAGACGATCCCTTCAGACGTGTCTCTCCGCCGCCTGCTCATAGAAACCAATTTATATATTATAAAGCACATTTGAGTAAAATTGGGTTGTTATAGCTCGCTGTCTACGTTAGGCCTACTATGATTGGAAATAGCTGAATTTGTGTTTTAACAACGTTTAGCTCACGAGTTATTGATCCGGGAAGCTCGAATCTGTGAATAGCTATATTGCCAACTTTACTGAACTGCCTGACTTAAGCACTGACTGCATTTCTTTATATTTGAGTCCAACAAGTTCAAACTCTATGAGCCGCGCGTTATTTGTGTGCATTATTAACGTATGGAACTGACTGAAACACTACGGCCAGCCAGCGGGACATTAAAGAGGAAGTGTTTGTCCGAGCTCACAGCAAGGGAACGATAATATCTTTGCGAGGGAACGCAAAGTTTCTCGGGGGAACGCAAAATATTTGAAAAAATGTTATGTACATTCCATGAAGGTAAATTATAAAGAAAAAAAAGAAAGTATGTAAATTATTAGGCTACTTATAACGATAGAAAAGAGAGAGGTCTATTACAAGAATTTAGATAGGCTTAAAGTGTATAAATAGCCTAATATTGCTCTATAATGGTTACTAAGATAAAGTAGCTAACCTAAATTATACCAAAACTAGAGAACTAGAGACAGACGTCCTTATGTAAACTGTATAAATAGCCTAATATTGCTCCATAATGGTTACTAAGCTAAAAAAAATTCTGCAATAATGTTGCTTTATAACTTATTTTTCTTTTTACTTATGCTCTAAACCCTATCTATCCTTAACGATAAGACAAGAAGTAGCCTAAGAATCTCAATTAAAACGAGATTCTGGATTAACTGAAATTCTGGGGAAAACCAACTGAATACTAATATAATTTATTATTAGCCTACAAATAAAATAAAAAATAATATAGGCCTAGATAAGTTACATCTTTCATTTATTAAGATTTTTGTTTAAGATTAGCCTACATTGTAAATTTTGGTGACAGCTAGGCCTATGAAATGAAAATAAACTTGAACTTTCCTCTGCGCATCGTTTCGAGTGGTTTCATGTGGAATATCGTGCATCCTACATAGAAAAACCTAACTGCACTCTGTTGCTTCATAAAGAGTGTAAACAGATCCATGTGCACAAAAATGTGCTCGTTCGCTCTGCCATGTGCGCACGAGCCCTCTGCTGTTCGTCATCGTTTCTGCACTAGACAATGATTGACAGAACGTATTCTGGAATAACATACAATGAAAAACTAAATGAGACTTTAAAAAAATTGGAAATCATTATTAAATGTTGTCTCATTATTAACTATTATAGTTCATTTACTATAGGGAACAAATTATCCATCGGCTTTTGGGCTATTACATGAATTAGGCCTAAATAATGAAAAAAGAAATCGTGTCACTTGTCAAAAAAAAAATAAAGTAGGCCTAAATAAATTTAGAAAAATGTAAAATTGTGTAATTATTTTTCATTTAATAAACATTTATTAAATAGCTAAGACGCTAAATATGTTCTAAAGGCCCACTGGTTTAGTAATTTTTGCTGATTAGACATCATCAGTTTGTTTGCAAAGACAGGTGACGTTGCTGTGACGCAACTCATGTGCATGTAGTATTTGTCGAGCATCTTTCTTACGCAAAGACTGCAGGTCTCGTATTCATATTTAAAAGACTTTCTGCTCCTGGTCGATGTGATGAGTGCTGATGGACACTGAGCAGTCAGAGGAAACTCAAACTTCGGACATGACCGAGTGTCTGTCTGAACCAGAACACGGATCAAAATATGGCAAATTATCATCTTATTTACAAAAGACTCACCAAACTGACAGACAAAGAGCCAAATCTCTGCCTGTAGCTCTGTATCAGGATGACTCTTTCTCACACAAGAAATGTCCGACTCTAGACCGTGGAAGGAGAGTTCAGTTTGCAGACATGATGGGGCTGAACCTCGCAAACGTCAGACACTTTGACATCTCTGATGATGCATCTGGATTCCGGCGTCATCCTCCAAACCAAGAGCTTCAACGTGACAGTGATCTGATTCCAGCACGTTTGGTGCCAGCATTTGACATGCCTGTTAGTTCGCTGGAGTTTGATTTGAAGTCAAGCCGTCTGGGAGTCGCGTTGGAAAGCGTCACAGTAACCGCCTCTGAAGTGAAGGGTGTGATCAGAGTGATGCAGAGCAACGCAAGAAGAGAAGTTGGGGTCAGGTACACTTTAAATAACTGGCTGACATTTTCGGATATACAAGCTGTATTAAGACTGGATGAAGAAAAAGTGCTACAGTGGGAACAGTTCTACTTTATTTTGCACGCGCCGCTCTGTTTTAACAAAGATTCATCTGTGCATTTCGCAGTGTATTGTCGGACTGATCTCGGGGAATACTGGGACAATAATGATGGAGAGAACTACACTTTAAAGTCGGCATGAAGCGGAAATCGGGACAGTAATTTCTCCTCTATTGTGACGTAGACTATATCCAAATGAAACGGCCTTTCGAACAAGAAAAAATGTGCGGGACTTGACCTGAATTGATTGGATCATTGGATGGTTGTGGTTTGCTGCTGTGATGTCATGTGAGTGACTGGTCGCCCCGCCCTCGCGCCAGTAAACACGTCATCAGAGAAGAGATGTTGTTGCAAAAGTAAAGTTTACTTTTTTATGGTGACTTAATAGAATCAGACTGAAAGTTGTGCAGTGATCTGAAGTTTACTTCAATAAAGTGAACTTTACTTTACTTACTTTTTGAAATAAGTAGTGCTAAGCTTATTTTTTCAGGTAAGAGCAGGCGCGGCCATTTGTAAATTGAATGTGTCTGGCTTCCAATGTCATCTGCCTCCAGTTATTTTTAGCTTTATAAAACAGCTTATGCTGCTTGATATTTCAAACCGGTAATTCTTACCCTATTATTTTAATGTATTGTCTTAATTATAAACACACTGGTTTGTAGCACAAATAAGTTTTACCATTTACTGCACTTTATTCTTCTTCTCGTTATTTCCCTATAGCGGATAATAAATAGCAATTCTCACACATTCACAGAAAACAGGATAGGATGACTCCCCAACATTATTTTTTTTCACTTGAATTTAGATGGCACAAAAACCAATCTCAACAGATTTAATGAATTGCTATGCTCCTCTCAGTTTTAGCATTTCATCTTAATATCAACATTTGTAAGATTTATTCATTTGAAGCAGTTTTGAGGTTAACTGGTCTAATTTTTTGTTTTTTGAAAATAGTGATCTGTGGCAAGTTAAATATCAGAGTTTTTGTGTCTATTTGTTAATGATGAATTTGTGGACAATAATGTTTTTAGGTTTGTGGAGTAAAAAATATAGTTTTTATTGAGACGGAAGGCCCAATGATGTTATTACTTTTTAATAATTCCATGAGTTATACATTTCAGACATGTTTGCTATTCATTTAATAAATAGAAAATAGAATAATCATTCAGAGTATAAGACATATCTTCAATTAAAACATGGGCAATTAAATATGTATATATTCATATGCTTTTATATAAGTCATAGAATACATTTACTTTTTAGATGAATCTGTTTTACTATGATTCAGCATCTTACACCTGTAATTTTACATTTTGTGCAATGACAACTCAATTAGCAAATGTTTTTATTTATTTCCCTTAATAACGCATTGGCTGATGCATCATCATTTTGCACATGCTAAACCTATATCTAAATATGTTACAATTTAAAAGTACTTAAGGGGATCTTCCTGTATGTTTAGTATTGTAATATGGCTTATTGATCTGCAAAGCTAAGTAGTTTTTACAAATGGTGGATGCTAGCCATGCTTTATATGCATCTTATTTAATTGCTGAAAAGAATATTACAACAACATACATTTACAATATACACTAATACATTACAATTTTACACAGACAGTCGACTAGTGGTGCAGCTCATAGGTTACACAGATTTGTCATTCGCAACCATACTGTATGGGCACTATTCTTGATGCTGAACACATTTATAAATGATGCTCTCTTTCAACAACAGTCCTCTGAGCAGAATACAGATGGCCAATGGAAACCTGTGAAAAACGGATAAGTGATACTGTCTTAGATGTAGAACATAAAATGTATTAGTAACTCTAAATACTCTTAAAATGGGCTCATTCTGTCACTTGAATCAGGCCATTCATGTTTAGTAGTTCTTTGGTGATAAAAACCATACTGGAATATTAAACAAAGCTGGCATTGCTTGCCTGTCTCTTGATGACCGCCAAATTCTCTCTAGCTTGATTTATGAGCATATCCAGTGTTTTAGGGTTGTCAACATGAAGATTCTCCCTGAAGCCATCTTTCACTCTGCGAAGTGCGTATGTTCTGTAAACAAACAGTATTTTTATAGTTAAGAAACAGTAGATGGTAAATAATCGTTCAATTTTTAAACTAATTTAAAAGGCATGATTTATATAGGCTACATATTGGCGCTTATAATCCAACTGACTGGATTTATTTGCAGCCTATACACAAAATTAACACACACAAAAAAGCGAGAATATATACATTTATATTATATATAGACTATATTCCACACGGAAGAGTACAGACGTACCTGTAATTATATGAGGGGAATTTTTTGCTCTCTTTCATAAGCATCCTGTAGAGCGAGATCACTTGAGTCCGACTGCATGACGCCATGTTGATTTTAGTGTCGTTCTTCTTGTGTTGCATTTGATATATCGCCATCTAGTGTCAGGATCCGTCAGGCTGATGGCGCTGGCAGTGGATGAAATAAACGCATTTCAGGAACCTGCATGATGCAAATTGGCAAACTGTAAACGCACTAAACGAATACATTGGTGTTACAGTACATTTGTTGTGGCAACTATTAGATTGGTGTGACAAAATATTTGAATAATTATTATATAACAGAATTAGCCTACAAAGGCATGACATTTTGGCCTGTGTCACCCAAGAGGTCTTGATTTTCTCGACTGTATCCAACAATTAAATTAATACAGTTATCATTTTATAATTTTTCTGAAGGTTAAGCATGTAATTTCACTGACCATGTGATTAAAAAGAAAAAATAAACAATAAAAAATGAAACATTTCACTCCTTACTTTGTGCCGTATATTTGAAAAGTACCTGTAAGCAAGCAACCTTACAAAGATATTGCACGATGACTAAACTGACACCACCAGCAAAAAAGAGAGAAAAGAAACAGCTCTAGCAGCTGAACAACAAACCATCGAGATGGCAGTTTTCAGTTTTTACTTCCAGCAGTAGCAAAATTACTTCCAATAAGGCAGTATATTAAAAGGAAATACAACTGGTACTGTATCATTTTTCAAGTGCTGCCATTTATGAATGTTATACAGGGCAGCTAACGTAACATTATTGGGAGAAATTCATGTCCACAACAGTGTTTGTGCCTTAGGGAGACCACAGGAGATCCCCAGGGCTGCATCATGGCTGACTGTGACATATGGGGCCTCTGTAAGCATCACACCATCAAGACTGTGCTCTTTCTGCTAAATAAAAACTATCTGGGAAGAAAAACGTAACAGACTCAAATTGGAACCAATCAGATCTATATTTAACTGTTATTTAACTAATAAACATAATGTAATACCCACTGTTGTACCCATTGTGTTAACACTTCTGGAAATAAACACTACAGCATTCATGTTTATTTGTTTGTTTATTTATTTAGTGGTGCACATTTAAGGAATGATTCCAAGGAAGGACTATACATCTCATCAGCATTCATTTGGGTTTTCTATTTATTTATTTGTTTGTTGGTTGATTTTTAGTTTAATTTAGCAGACAAAAAAATCACAAAAATGACTGATACTCCATAATTCAGATGAAAAGCCAGCTGGAGAACATGAGTAACTTCTGTTTGCTAAAGCATCTTCCCACACAGAATTAAATTCATTACAAATCTTCATGACATTCAAAGCATTGAGCAGGAGCTTTGAAAACCTCCGCGTCTCTCCTTGACTTTCTGCATTCAAACATGTCACCTGTGTGTATTATTCATCCTCTGCTCCGCTGCTTCCATTTTCACAGGGTCCACGTAGGATCTACTGCCTGCCCCATTTACTCACACAACCTCCTGCATTATTAACAACCAGAAAGAACCAGGACTCTTTCCTTCTGTAGCCCATAAAACTGAAGAGGAGAGAGATTCAGACATTAAAGTACAATGGCCTTCTACATGACAGCGATTTTGGGAGCTCAGAATTTTGCATACTAAGAAATTTGTGATGCACAGACGAATAATTGCTACACAATACAAATGATTCATATAATATGCAGACTTGTTTGATAGTTTTTAAATACATCTACACTGGGAATTAATGTCTTCGCAGGTACAGAGAGCTCTACCCAGTGAAGTCATGCTGATATTTTCACAGTGAGATGGTGCACATTGGGATTCTTGCTCTAGAGTCTAGACAGCAGGTGTTTGTAAAGAGCACATTCTGACTCCTTAGATACCAACCGCTATCATCTACTCAAACAACGTCTTAAATATTTCACATAATGATAATCATCAGAGGCATTTCCATGGCTTATACAAAGCTTTTTATGAGATGTACAATAAACCACCTGGTCTTATCAACTGTTATCAACTGGGGATTCAAAGCTTATTATGTTTTCCTGCAACAAAAATCTCCAAGTGAAAAAGTTATGCTGACAAAAACATGCTAAGCGATCGTGTCAATCTGAGTGGTTTATTGTGTTTAGGATGCTGTCCTGAGTCTGGAAGAGTGCCTAAATTATTAAACAGTATGCGTTACTTATATGTTCTGCAATGCAGAGGCAAGTTGTTTGCATTTGTGAGATGCAAATGATATTGATTGAATAATTTAAGCAAATCTTTTTTTTAATTTTCCACTCCCACTTACAGTATATTCTACTCTCAAGGTGACTGAATTACATCTGCTTTTATTTTGTTCACGTCAGGCTATGTAGCACACAAAAAGCCAGATGTGCTTGAGTCGATGAACACACAATCCCTTCAGGGAATGATTAGGACCATCAGTGCAGCACGTGTTAATAACCAGGCCGTGGTCCTATTTCAAGGGCTGGGATTTACAGGAAAGAGAGCATCTGCGCTTCTCCTGCCATTACTATTCCAACGAACATGTTCCCTCTATTTTAATATGTAGTATTGTGTGTGTCTTGCTTTAGACAGATGTTCAGATTTTCTGCTGTCATTAAAGAGGAAAAAATGCTAGAGGCTCTGTAACTTTAAATAAGCATATGCAACTCCTCATAGAAAAATATACAGTGCAGTATGTGGAATCGCATGCATTTAGCTGTTTATTTTATTTAAAGCAACTCGCTGTATTGGGAGGGGGTGAAAGAGCAGGACTGTAATCTCAGGATCTCTCTAATGAGCTTGAACCTTTTGAAACTATTTATTTGACAGAGAATCTTAAAATATAACAAATAATTTATAGTGAGTGGAGAAGTCAAAAAATAAAAAATACATGGTCTTTATCCAAACAATATGTGATTTATTTGATTTGTACTTCATTTGCTTCAGTTTCAACACTTTTCTATAATTGTATGTATTGCAAATGCCATTTTAATTTATACATATTAGTCTACATTAGTCATTATTATCCTATATTGTATTAATATAATCTATTATATTAAGTTTATTTTGTTAGGGCAGATTGGGCTTTGAAGAAAAACTATCTGTGTTGTTAAATATGTGCTTATCAGATCATTTAGGCATGCTTAAATAATAAAACTAAATTCTATTATTGGTCCTCAGTGCAGAATGTCTGCTGTTTTTACACACCAATGGACAAAACGATTGTATTTTAAAATATAGATTTTCATAAGATTTTTACTGTAAATCATCTTCAAATTTTGGTAAAGAAAAAAATTAGGCCATTTAAAGGGATAGTTCACCCAAAATTAAAATTCTGTCATTACTTACCTCAAGTGGTTCCAAACCTGTATGACTTTGTTTCTTCTGCTGAACACAAAAGAAGATATTTTAAAGAACGTGGTAACCAGAGAGTTGATGTTACCCATTGACTTCCATAGTAGGAAAAAAATACTATGAAAGTCAATGGGTGCCATCAACTGTCTTGTTACCAACATTCTTTAAAATATCTTCTTTTGTGTTCAGCAGAAGAAACAAACTCACACAGGTTTAGAACCACTTGAGGGTGAGTAAATGATGACAGAATTTTCATTTTTGGGTGAACTATCCCTTTAAGAAAGTCATTTCTGAATTCTTCCATAATATATATATATATATTTTTTTTTTTTTCAAAGAGTGCCAAGAAGTCAATGTGCATCAAAACACGAATTGATTCAGCTGAAGAGAAACAGGGGTGCATATAATCCATTTAGGAACTTGTTTCAGGTCAGGTCTTCAGGTTTCTTACTCAAAAGTAAGCCAAGCCACCAGTGTGGTGAAACACATCAGCAGTATCTTCAGTTCCATTGTTAATAAAACTCTGGATACTCCATTATCCCCGGAGCATAATTCAAACAAGCTTCCCTGATAGTTCAAGCTCCGGGACTGAAGTTTCAGTTTTTCCCAAAGGCCTGCTCCTTCTTGACAATCTGCAATTGCGGTGGAGGCACACGAGTGGAAGTCATTCCAATATCTGCATGAGGATAAACACGAGATGCAGAAAATGAAATATGTTTCAGTATTGTGAGTCTGAGTCATGGATGGCATGAGTTCAACTCATAGATATGTCAAATCTAAAACATAAGAAGGACCACCAGATATTAAATGCTTAGCTTCTTCCAGAAATGATTGCAGACAGTGTGTACTTACGAGCAGATGGTCTGTAGGTTTTCGCTGTCATCCAGCTCTTGGGGATAGTTCACCATATTTTCTCCAAGACTGAGCAGGCAGTCTGAGAAACCTTTAAATACGTTTTCACATGTTCCTCCAGCACATGCTGCCTGTACCAATGAAACTGAAATACAACAGAATAAATCAGCCAGAATCATACACACAACTTGTTTTCCTTCAAAAGGAATTCATATAATCCTCAATTTAAAATTAACAAAATTCTGACCCTCACAGAACCATTCGGCTAGACACTTTAAATTAAAAAATATTCTCGACCTGAAGGGTGTGCAAAGTTTGAAAATTGAATTTCAGCCTTTTCAGTAACCTACTACAATTGGGGAAAAAAGGACTCACTGACTCACCTAGTTCCAGTGTGAAAAGTACCAAGTTGTATTTATCGGTCGAAGTCACTCCCATCCTACGATTAACAGGATTATTTTAATAGTCAGCGAAGGAGGTGTGAAATCGCCTAGCCTACTTCCTCTCATCAGGAAACTACTGCATTTCAAGGGGAAGTAAACTACTTCTGTCTCCCCACAGTTGCTAGCGATAAAGGACTGTACAGAAATAGAGATGTCACCTACCCACTCCCCCTTTTTTACTTTCTTGCGCTATGATGACGTAAGCGTGCACCTGACAGACAAAACCTCACGTTTAAATATAAAATGATTTTTTTTATACTGCATATTTATTGGAATCATTGTAAAATATATTCAATTAAACATCCTATAATTTATATTAATATTAAACATTTGAAGTATTTTTTTTCGTACAATTGCCTCAGTAATCCTTTGTAACCCAAATTAAGTGTAAAATCAGAATTTAGAACTTCTAAAAGGAACTTACGCGATTAATCACGGACATGTTCTAAACATGTAAATGTTCAGTGCTCTTTTCGTACAGTAGGTACCAGCATAGCGTGAATGGGTTATTCCAGAGTCAGGAGTGTGCGATTTCATTCTTAAATGGGAAAGGAACGTGCCTTAAGCGCCCCCAAGCGATCAGTATTTCAAACAACATAATTATTAACAACATAAAAAGCCTAAAGGAATTTACTGCAGATTGTCCTACATGGATATACATTCCATTAGCAAAACTCTTGTAGATTAACGAAATCTGGGAGCATTTCGTAATTATGTTCATCATATATTAAGCATGTTGATCATATCTTATATATGTTATAGTGTTTAGTTCCAAATTCATCAACAAAATTCAGCCTCCACTCCACAATACTATACACTACACAATAAACTAGCTATTATACAGTAGACTACCAAAAGCTACCACTTTACAATAAAATAAAAGCAAAAGCACCCCTTTAATACAATAGCCTGTCTGAATAAAATAGTAGGGTAGAGTACAGTTTTTTAGTTTTGATTGTTGAGGCCATAAGCAGTAGCCTACATATATAATTTGCCATCAGATGGCGCTGTTGTCAAATAAATAAGCCTTACTCTGTGTAAGGTTACTGGACGCACGTTTCCCAAACACATGCTCATACACAGGTATTTCAAATATTAGATCATCCATACGTGCATCAGCACACGCTCTCACACTCATTACAACACAGATATGAGTTGTAGCCTACCTAATAGCTGTATTGCCTTGAAATGTCATCATTATTTTGAATACCACATTCATTGTGTTTAACCTCGTCACTTGTTCAGTTTTCACTTTAGAGACTGTAAATATCACTCTATGAAAACCAAACATTTTGAATATTAACTAATATAAAATAAAGAAAACAATAGGCTAAAGAAAGTAAAAGCTAAAGGGGGTGGGGGTGGGGGGGGCTATAAACATGTTAATACAAATGAACTTTTACAGAGGAGTACAGAGGAGTTTTCTGCAGGATGGAGAACACTGTGTAGGCCAGAGGCAATTATACAGGTCACTGTGGGTCAGAGACATTGCTTAGTATACCACCCAACACAAGGTCACTCTCATGTGATTACATAAGGTGATGCAGAGACTGCTCTCTAGTGGCAGAACAAACACAAACTCACAGACCCAAAGCTGCTGCTGCTGCTGTCAGCTCTCAGGTATAAGAGTTATCCCAGGAAGAGTTAAACCACTAAAGGAGACGCATAGTTAAATGCACTAGCTTATATGAGTTACATGAGTTTCAACCAATGATAATGATGACTGAAGATAAATATTTTGAAAAGTTAGTAAAGTCCTCACCAAAGAACATCTATAAAATGGAAGCATCATATGTCATGAATTATTTATTTGTTTATATATTTATTTTTTCTTTACTCCCTTGAAAGTAATTTTCACTAAGATTGTGCAAAACATGCAGCATAATGGTGGGGAAATAATAATAAAAATACTTTTTTAAAGATTTGATTGGTTTATGCCAAATACATCTTCATGGTTGTAATTTATTTTTACAGGCATGGTGATGAAACAACACATTTTATTTATTTATTTTACAAAAGTAGGCCTATTTGCACACTGATTACTCAAACATCATTAATCAAAATATTAACTATATCAGACAAAGCTTTAAAAAGACTTTATACTTAGTATATTTGTTATGTTATATAGAAGCCACGATTTACAGAGGGCTGTTGTCGATTTTCACAGAAAATTCAGTAAAGTTGGCCTACAGAATGAGGTGAAACTCAAATTATTTCGTCTTTCTTTGACATTCATCGCATTGACATTTGTCTCTGATGCTATTAAATGCCTTTCCACAGTATTTTTTTAGATGACGTATGCTCCATCCCAGTATATGACGACCAACAGGTGTTTGTCTTGTGATAGAAAGAAGGCGCCAAAGAGCGAGGTGTGTTGCATCATCGGTTGCCTTTCACATAGTGATACTGGGGTCCCGTCGCTATCACGTTTACTTTTTCAGTCATTTTATATTGTTTACGCAACATAAAATATTATTTACACGATATAAAATATAAATTATTTATAAGAAGTTAATTTAATGTATCACAAAATGTGTTTATATGCCTAAAAAATGCTTTTAAAAGCCTGTTGTTACACACTTGTTGCTATAACAAGTCTATCTATCTATCTATCTATCGAATAATCAATTGGATGAGGCTGAAGGAGTGAAGAAGTTTTCCACCCCTCCCGTAGAGATGCTCACAGCTGAACTCCAGTGGCAGCCTCAGTAACACACGTCCCCTTGGAGACTAGAGCAACACGTGATGCGTCTACTTATCACGTTCACTGAGCAGCGCTCAGGAACACACTTTGAGGAAAAAGTGACTTTTCTGACCCTCACTCGTCGGAAGTATCGATGGCCATCATTCCTTTAGGGAGCTAACAGAGTGGGCGATGTGAAGTATCCAGTTGGCGAACTTTGCACATCCTCAAATACGCCATTTTGATCGCTCTCCGGAACAAGTTTGCAGTTTTTTTCGAAGTCCATCATCTCTTTTCACCATCACCATGTCTCAGCGCATTCAGCCCAACCCCGACAAAGTCAAGCGTAAGTACTGAGCACTTTTCTACATGTTGTTGTTGTTTACGTTCTCCATCCTGCCGATTGCAAACTTTGGTGGACTGATACTTTGTTGGAAGTTTTTAACTTGGAAGGCCGAAGATGTTGAGATGATGTCCGAACTTTTTTTTTCCTCGCACAGAGTTTGTGCTTCCTCGTTTCATTCTCGCATCCAAAGGTTGAACGCCTGACTACAGGAATTCACTCGCGTCTAACCAGCGCACATGTATTCAACCAGCATACCTTAGTTTACTTAACCACTTTAATTAACCATAAACTCGCTGTCATTAATATGACTTTATCTCCCATTTGACAAAATGTTTAGCTCATATATTGTCAACAAAAGTGAGTATTTTATAGTGAACCTAAGCATCCACATCAGAACTTTGATCGAGGCTAACGCGTGGGGGGTTGGACACGCTTCCCTTTATATTTTGACCTTGTCGGGACATGTTGTATTTACGTTTTATTTGCGCTTTCGACTTTTTTCATCATCGACGAGTCATTATTGTTCACCAGACCATCATCGTTTCGTTTGTCGCACTTTGCAAACTTAATGTTTGGGAATGTCAAAAGTTTTAAAGGAGGAAGTTCGCTGTCGTCGTGACTATCTTTGGGTTGGGTTTGCTGCATGAGATGAACAACGAATACTTTTACAAGAAAAAGTCGTTTATACTTGAACTAAGTAAGCCACATCGACGATACGACTTAAACATCTCAATTTGGGATGACTAATTACTAGGAGGATGCATCGTTTACGTGCGGGTGTTTCGATAGAGGCTGTGCTTGTGCCCTCCTCCCATCATCCTCTGTTCGTTCTCGCGTCTCTTTGGAGAATCAGAATGTGCAGAGATCCAGATGAGCAGTTCACATTCCATTACCAAATTCAACACTGGGCTCCAGGAGGCCTGCAGTGGCAGCATCATTCACTCGCTCAGTCCTCTCAATCCGCTGACTTTTAACTACATCATGGTTGTTTTGTACGGTAACTTCCATCCCCTTCTCTCTCAGAAAAAAAAAAAAAAAGTTTTTAAAAGTTGTACCTATATGGGGTACAACAGCTTGTCACTGGGGCAGTACCCTTGAGACAACTTTGTATCTTATCTACCCATAAATGTTGCATATTAGTAGTAACGTGTACCCTAAAGGTACTACTGTGAACTTAGAAGTAAATAAATTACAAAGATGTTTCTAGGGAACTGCCAAAGTGGCAAGTTGTTTTACCTGTAAAGGTACAATTTTGTTGTTGTTTTTTTTTTTTTTTTTTACATTTTTTCCCAGAGACTGTGTAGCTTTAGATGGTCATCTAAGGATATTGCTGAGATGTGGTTTATGATGACCTACTATTCATTTACAACCGGTGGTCCCTAAAACCAGGGGATCCGGAGAGACCCTAGGCTATATAAAATATAGAATTAAATTATATTTCCAGCAAATTATCTGATATGCAATATATAATGTAATATATGTTTATATACTGAGTCTGTAAATGTGGAAAACTTCTGATTTAGAGGGTTTTATGTTTGAAACGTATCATGCACAAATTAATTTTGCCCATAAGCATCACATTTTATTAAAAGAAACTTTGTTAATCAAAGATAAGTCGCAGTCCTTTGGGCAATCGCAGTGTGATCTTAAAAGATTAAGCCATTGTAAATGTACTCTGAACCAGGATGGGAACGTGTTGCTTCATCACCTTAAGCAAATATTTTACTACTCTATTACTTTGTATAAGCATAAATTTTAAGATTTTTTTTAATTTTTTTATCATTGTCTACTATTTTCTCCATGCAGAGAGGCAAGATTAAAAAAACCAAATCCTCCTTTTCTCATTTTCCTAATAGCTGCTGCTTTCACAATGCAGGCCGATGTAGGGTGGAGATGTGTTTGTTCAGACGCGTAAGGCAAGAAGACCATTGAAAATTCAAAGGCATGTTCTAGTGAACAGTCAACCAGTGGTCTGAGCTGTAATCTCCTCTGTCCTCAGCAGGGAGTCGCCAGAGATGAATAGAGAAAACCCATTGTGATCATCAGAGCTGCCGTGCTGATAGTGATAGAAAGGGGCCATCAGCTTTTACTCCACTTTGTATTCATATACTCTAAAG
This sequence comes from Ctenopharyngodon idella, assembly GCF_019924925.1. Classification (NCBI taxonomy): domain Eukaryota; kingdom Metazoa; phylum Chordata; class Actinopteri; order Cypriniformes; family Xenocyprididae; genus Ctenopharyngodon; species Ctenopharyngodon idella. The sequence continues at coordinate 14,888,411 of NC_067221.1, forward strand.
TATATAAAGAGTCTCAAAGCCCAACAAACAGACCTGTTGAGTGGATGGATTTGTTTTGTGCTTTTATTTTGGTCTTTTTGAATATCAAGATGCAGCCTTGGAAATGAAGGTCGGTACATCTTTATTAATATAAATTCATTAAAATCAACTCTTGGGGGTTCCCTAGTAAACTTCCTTTGACAAACATGCCCAACTGTGATTGTTTGCATAGAGTAAAGACAGAGGGACTGGTCTGTTGAAGTCCCAGAATGAATGGAGAAACTAGTTGGTCATCTCACCAAGCCTTTTGCCCCTAGTGATGGGTGTTCTGTTCACTCATCCATGGGTAGAGATGGGCGTCCTGTTTCGCTCTGGAGCTATTTTTAACCTGTCTATTTTAGATAAGATTATGTTCCCTCTCCCTCATAGGGAGTGGGAAGCCTGGTTTGGTCCTGGGGTCTGGGGTGAGACACTGTACCTGTGGGTCTTAAGAAAGTTAGTTTGCAAATGGATGCTACTCTTTGCATGTTTTATTCAAAGTTAAGCGACAGACTTTAACAATATTTGAATTATGACCCATAAATTACCAATGTTTGGTCATTAATAGCTCATCCTCATGTCAAACCTGTATGACTTATCTCTTTTTTTGTCCATGCAATGAAAGTCACTGGGATCCAGTGTTGTTTTGGACACCATTGATTTGGCCAATCTTGGCATATCATGAGAGGATTAAAAAAGGAAAAAACATGCCGTTGAAACTTATATTCATTTCTAATTAATTTATTTTATGTTTTATTTTTGCATATAAATGTTGAGAATATAACTTAATTAGATTTATTTTTTAAATGTACACTTTAATATAGTTTAATTAGTATACTTTCGGTCCATGGCTCTCAATTAAGTTACATTTTTGGTCCTTTGTAGTTAAAAGTTTGTGAACCTCTGGACTAAATTGTTACTTCTTAAATTATATAAGTGTAGCAAAGAAAAACTAAAAGTGAAACTGAGTCCTCATGAAAATGCTTTGGTGTAAGTGGGACGTGGATGACAGGAAATAGAGCAGCCTGTGTGGATAGAGGAAGTTAGAAAAAGATAGAAACAATAGGTACCGTATCCTTACCCCGTTAGTTTGAGAATCAAGTTGTGTGATAGTCAATCAAACATGTCATAATAGTCAAACTGTGATGTTTTACCACAATCATAAATAGTTTAACTTGCTGACACTCCTTTTTGAGGGATTGTGTGCTTTGCGTTCACTTTTTTTTTACGTTTGTCTGTGAGAGAAAAAGAAGACGAATCACACACGGCTTTGCAGGCCTCCTCCTTTGCCTCCCCCTGCTGCTTCCCCCGCCCCTCTTCTCCCACCCTGCCTCTGTTGCTGACTAAACAGTTTTTTCAGCTGGCAGTTGCCCACAGTCTGTGAATTTTTGATAGCTTCTAGAGAGGGAGCACAGCGAAGGGAGGCGGAGATGCTGAAGAAATGCTCTTGTTGCACATTAAGGAGTGAAGGAGGGAGACAGAAACGGGAAGATGGCAGGTCGAGTCACATTGTGGAACCAGTTCGTCTTGTACTAGCATTCTTTGTACTTCAGACTTCCCAGTTTCGAGTTCAAGCATTGAACAAACATTTCAAAGATATGAAAATATGCCTGTGGCTAATTCATCTGTATCATGTAGAGGAGTTTCTAAAAGTAATTCTAAAAACAAATTTTTGCTTTGGAAAAGAGCAGAAAAGCTTATGATCTGACATGAGTGTTAAACTTTTGTCATGAAACTCTACTAATCTAATGACGCAGTGAGTGGTGTCACGTCATGCATGATTTTATGAAATCTCATGACAAAGCTGTGACTTTCATTTCAGTTCCAGTTGATTGTAGTGATTCATGAGAGGAGGGAGGGACTCTGTATGACTGAGTGCAGGAGTCATTTAACTGGGAAATCTAGGTGTGCACTGCAGGTTGAAAAACTGATGTCAGTATCTCGTGGTTAAGCTGCATGGACTTTGAATTATACAGTCTCATCTAGCTTAGCACAAGGAGAGCTGCACAGAGAAATGTCCCGGCTGAGGACAGATCCTCTTCTGTGTCTCTGAGATCGATGTGCAATGGGAAACAGATGTGGCTGGGCTGTTCGTTCTGTACTTTTCTTCAAAGAGCCTCAATTAGCGTGTCCGTATACAGAACGACTTCATGAGACATATTTTGTCAGCTTTATAGATTTGTTATTTCTAGTCTAGGTTTGCAGCACTGTTCCCTAATATATCCGCGGATAGACGCCTTGCTTTCAAATGCTTCCGTGTGTATCTGTGTAAGCACTCGTTGAAGAGCGTCAAAGATGTCTATTTACAACATGTTTTTGAAGCGTTGATCATTGTAGCCAATCACAGACATATCTGTTGAGCACGTGAACACAGTGGCCAATCATAGGTGTTTAAGAATCTGCTCAACAGCGCTCAAAATGCTAGGGGGAAATGCTGGTATCGTGACATTTTTAAATTTTTAAAAAAGAATTTTGACAACACTACAAGTCATATGAACCACTTTTATGGTGCTATATGTCATTTTGGAGCTTATTATATATAAATTAGAGGGCAGGATCTCTGATGATAAATTGACAAGTATCATGGTTTGGAGCAACATGACCGTGATGACAAAGCAGACTCATTCACCAGCACATTTGTCTCATTAGTGAGTATTTCATGGCACATTATCACAAGATCTTGCCGTATCATCTGATGTCATGTTCAGTGGAGCTTTCATAATGTGTTAATACCTTTTAAAAGTTGTTTTTCAGTGGGATTAAAAAAAACAAAACAAAAACAGGTTATGAAGTCATGCTAGCGGAAAGATGCTAAAAGTTGACTGTTATCAGTCGACAGGATTAAGGTGATTCAGGCAGTTCTCTAGCAGCCTCTCCCAAAATGCCCTGAGGCAGTGTAGACAATGAAGCAAAATGGCGTCTTTTCAGGAGGAGAAACCCGGCCGCTCCCGTCTCTTCCAGCTCTTAGAAAATAAGACACAGTGTGTTTAAGGAGAACGTGCCTGTCCACCATCCTGGCTCTCGCTAATGTCTGATAATGCACACTTGCAACAGCCTTGTCCAAATCCCAGCTATGTTAAGTGTTTAGTCCTTTTTTAAACAAATATATTTTTGTTTTCTGTGTTTCCACACTCACATTTATCAACTTGCAAAACATTTGCAAGCAAATAGTACAAAACTGTCTCTATATATGTGTTCTCCAGCAAGGAAGTAGTTTTTACTTTATTAAAACTGTTAAACTAGGATATTGATTTTATAAAATTGATCCATTTCAAAAAGGTTTATGAGGCTTGTTTTCATGTAGTTAAATGTACATTAATTGTATTTTAAGTTGTATTTTGAGAGTTTATTCTCATTTAAATTAACTAATCGCCATTTTCAAAAGCTTGTCGAGGAGGAGAGGATTCCTGACAGAACAGGACAGGGAAAACAAAACATGGAAATGAGGCAAAGGTCACTCCTGGTTCTTTTGTAGCCCGGTTCATCTCAGGGTTGCAGTAAATATTAACCTGCTTATCACAGAGTATGGGATGTGTTCTTTTAGCATACTAGAATGAGACAAAGAACTTGAAGAGGCAAAATGAACACAAATGAGTAGGTATTTTAATCTGATTATCAGATTGTGAGTCTTAAAGACTCCATGATAACATGAGACATGGGTTTTATTCCATGTCTGTAAGTTTTGAAGCTAGGTTATGTAATTTAACTTCTAAAATAACCTTTAGCACATATATGCAAACCGTACAGTCTTTCTCATCTGGGAAAATGGACCAAAAATATTCATGACTCATCCTGCACTACACAAATGTTTATCCAATCAGATGCTCTCTAGAACGGGAATGCCCCTCCCCTTATTATCACCTGCAGCTGACTAGCAAATCCTGTTTTTATAGCTGTGATGCATCTGAAACATATTGTCAATATTAAAGTGAGCAATATAATCATAATCTTAACACACATGATAAAATTAGAACATAATAATATCCTTTATCTCTAAACTGGAGCGCTTGCTCAACAGTGCCCTCATCTCTCTACGCTCACTACTTTCAGGTAGATGATCTCTGATTGTTTAATTGTTTGTGTTTGTTGATGGGGTTTACTGCCATGCCCTCGTTTAGTTTATAATATGCATAAATGTTTACCAAGTAAACAAAAAAAGCTAATTCTAGCCAATCAGAGAGCTGTTCTATGTGACCTCCCCCATCTCCAACCAATCACAGCATTGTCTTTACTATTTACTGTGTTTACATGTTTGCTGTGTAAATGCAGCTCACAAAACATGCAGTTTTGTGAGTAGCCGTGCCACTTGGTTTAAGCATCATTCTCTTTCGTTTGGGCTACTAACAATGTGAGTATACCACAATGCAGTCAAACAGCTATGTTTGAGATAATCATTAGATAGGACAGACTAAAAACCAAATAAAGTAAATAGACGCTTTACCTTTGGCCAACCATTTCCAGCTGTGCAGAGGTCTGTGTTATCTGCATTTACATAGCCAGCATGTAACGTACAATTTGGAGTTTAGAAACAAACACTGAAAAAGTGGCCAAAAACACAAATATTATTTTGTAGCCTACTCTCAAAGATGAATTTAACAAATATATCTTCAAAATTTGTGTACTACACTGCAAAAATTAGGTTCCTTAGTGTTTTTATCTTGTTTTCCAATAAATATATCCATATATGTATATATGTGTACATATGTAGAATGCTAAAATAGCATTTTTTTCCCCCCTCATCAATTTAGTTTTCATCATGATCTAATTGTTTCTGTCAGTCTTGAGTTTGCCTCAGATCAGTGTGCTCACCAAGGCAAAGTACAGAAGATTATGAGGGGGACCATGGTAAGAGAGGGATTAGTATACACACGCATATGGACTCTGCCCGCAGAAAATGACTTTGTGAAGGTTTTACTGACATTTAGGGGCTTCCAAACTCTTCTTATCAGGTTCTCTGCATGCAATTTCCATTTGTTTAACATGATAATGCTGCAAAACTCTGCAGTTTTATGTCAGTAATATTAGTTAATCCTAATGGTTAACGCTGGATGGAGACCATCTTTGCACTGCCCCCTCCAAATGTCTCCTGTATGTTGCACCCTCACAGTAGCGGTCTGTCCACTGGCACCAGAGCTGCTCTAACACAAAGTCTTACTTATTTCAGCGATGGCTGTTGTGTATGCGCGAGCACAGTGGATTATTTTCGCAAAGGCAGTTTGCTTTTCTCCGTTCTAGCTTTTGACAAGCGCCATGTGGTTGACAGACAACCTCCGGCTGTTTCCAGCAGTTACTCGCTCAAATAAGCCTTGCAATGTCACCTGACTGCCCTGACTGGATTGGTCGTATTAGACGACAGGGCCCTTGAGGAGGGGTGGGGCTTCGGGGGTGGGACTCTCTGGAGTCAGTGGGACTCTCTGGCAGTTTCTATGGTGACTAGCGGTCAGTGATGTGGCCCTGTACTTTGATCAGGGTAGCCCTGAGGAGATGGACACAACGGTCCCATTTGAGCAGAAGAACATTCTTGAGATGAAAAGCCCATGTGTAGTTTATAATTAAGCCCCATTGGTGACTTATTTTATGCAGAAGTAGTCTGTGTGCATGCGAGCTCATGCATGCATGCATGCTCATTCAGAGGCGCAAGAGTGGGCGCGCTGAATAGACAAAGTCTGTGTCTGATGATAAGGACTTAGAAAAAACTCAGTTGAAGGTGGGTGGAGAAGGACAGAGGGCCGGTTGGGGTGGATATAACAGACATTAGAAGCAGAGGGAGCTGGCATGCATGCGTGCAGGCGGGAGGCTGCGAGTTCTGCAGTGGAGACAGTGAGCGTAAACATGCGTAACACTGCCAAATACACTTTCTGACCTACTTCAGCTCACTGGGAATACACTGTATTGTCTGGCCTGAGACAGTGGCTGTCTGTGAGGCCTCAAACCTCAAATCCTTTACCGAACGATTCATTCCGCTGCAGCAGAGTGGCCCTTAAAGATGGGTTTGGAGAAAGTCGGTGAGATGGGGAGAGATCAGGGTGTGGGGGGTGGGTGGTGGGTTGTGAAATAATGACCAGAAGTGTACGCTTGGGTAAATCTGCACTGGGATTGAGTTTTAAATAGCCTGGAATGCACAGTGCTGGAAATGGGAGGTAGTTCAGAGAGCTCAGCCTGCTATACTGCAGCGCGCCATCACAGGACGGCAGCTGTATGTGACAGAGGAAGTTAGGGTCTCCTCGCAGTGAATGGATGGTTACGCTCTGGTAGCACAGACTAAAAGATGGTCTGCATGTGGGTTGCCGGGCCAAGAGGTGAATTTTTCTTCACTAAAATAATCTTGACGTTAGTGATGCACCAAAATGAATATTTTACCAGATCACTGAAAGCGAAATTAAAGTTGTCAGTTAGCCAAAACCAATTTATGCCAAAAGTAATTTGGGTAATTAAAATCAGTGTGCTGTTCAGAGAGGCGTATTCTCACGTGATAAATTAAACTTGTGGTAAAGGACGAAGTACATTAGTACATGACTACATGTATATCATTTGATACACAATATATAGGTACCAGTTTATTTTTTATTTTTTTTCAATATATATTGGTCATAATTTGATATTTAATTGTTTATGCTCTTTTCCCCTGTTTTTAACCTTTTTGATTACATTTGCCACCATCTAAGGCTCACTCAAAGTTAATGTTTAGAAAACAGTCATAATTTTATAACACTGTTAAACATAATCTTTTGCAAATCTGAAATGAATATCCATTTTTCATACTGTACATTATAATTTTGTAATTGATTAAATTAGAGTTATTATCAGTAACTAAAAATAAAATTAAAACCATTAAAAAACGTCATTAACTGAAGTAAAATAAAATATAAAAAATTTAGCTAGTTGGCAGGGTAACATTTCTAATTTTCATTTAAGTTGATGTAGGCCTACTAAAATAACTAAAGCTAAATAAACTAAAACATTATAGTTTTTTAATAAGTTTCATTAAATTAACATTAACTGAGATTAATAAATGCTGTAGAAATATTGTTTACTCTTAGTTCATGTTAACTAAAGTAGTTAATGAAACCTGATTGTAAAGTTTTACAAAAAATGACAAAAAAAGACAAAATTACTACAATTTAACTAAAATTAAAAGTGAAAACAGAATATAAAAATGAAATCTAATTGAAACATTATTGTCATGACAACTCTCTGGAAATTGGTATGGTAATAGAGATTGGCACTGTAATGGTTATGGCAATTATAATGTATTTGGTCTTGACGGAATAGATCTATATGGTGCTGCTGCTGCAGAGCAAGTACAGAGACTTGCTACTGCCAATACATTCACAGACATTGTTGTAAGCATGTAAGATATGCTGCTGCTGCTGCACAGGTGGAGCTGGGGAAGGTGGAGGGTTTCTGAAAGCACGCTGCAGACTGCTAACAGCAATACTATTTGTTTGAATGTTGAGCCGCAGCCCACTGGCCGCTGATGCAACAGCAACCAATCAGCTCTGCTATGTAGATAATGACGTGATCGCTACCTAAATAGTTAAATCAGCCTGCGCCATCTAGAGTTTCATGCCAGAACTAGGTAATTTTCACCACCGCCCATAATTGGCCAGTGCATCCCTATTATCAAAAGTTTGTAGGCCTTTTTTTATGAGTGTAGTAATAGCCAGTAGCTCATGCCCCACTGTGAGCATCCTTCCACCCAAACACAAATAAATCATATTTTTGATTATATTTATTGACTTCTCACTGGAGTTCATCCTTTCTGTGTGATGTCATGGGTTTTGCTGGAGCTCCTGGCTTGGTTGCCTTAAAACAAAATGGTTGCTGTATGCAATAAAAGCCAAAGGTCATGTCAGGGCCACCTGTTTGGAGTGACAGCTGAGTGCTGCTTTGCCAAGGGCCTCATGTGGTCCCCTCCTCCTCCTCCTCCTCCCGTTAACCCCTTGTGTTCATTCCAATCAGAGTTTCAAACACATTTCTTGATTTGTCTCGGTCTTTCACTACTCCTTCACCTGCTGGAAAATCCAGCTGAAACCAGCCTAAAGTGATAGCTGTGTTTTGGAACATGATAGTTGGTGTCTAGCTGGTCCATGCTGGTCTACCAGCTCAGCCAGGTGCCCAACAGCTGGTTCTCCAGTTGGCCAAACACCTAAACCATATTAGAGCAGCTAGAAACCAGTCATTATGTTGTACAACTTAGATTTTCTATTTTTGTTTTTCAGTTTTACTCATCTTTCCATATTTGATATGTAGAAGAATTACAGTACACTTTTTATAGTGCTCATATATTCTTATATGACTCTAATTTAATATTTTTCATTTTGAACTCTGTTCAGTTCTATTTTTTTGCCTGGAAATTAAATTGCAGAAAATTAAACAACACATCATAATAAGGACATTTGTAAAGGAAATGCAGCAGAAGTTTGTGATGAAGTAAGATGGAGTTTGTTAGGATGTAGGAGGAGGAGAACCACCCAGAGAGAGAGTGAGAGTAAGATGGGAGGAACGAGCAGAGCAGTAGAACCAGTTTAACCAGAAACCTCTCCTCTTGTCAGGAATCCTCCTTCTGGTTCTCGTAGCACTGTAGCCCCCATCCCCACCGAGACCCTTCTATTCTGACACCTCCCCCACTCAACACAAACACACATACACACATGCTGAAACTGATACAGGAACAGTATGGAGTGTAGAGGCAGCAGAACGCGATAGCCCCATGAGCCAACACCTGCCCACAATCCAACACTTGCCTGTGCCTGTCACATAGGGATGCAAGAGCTTTGACACACTCTTGCCTTAGACACACGCTCTTTCTTTTCCTTGTTGTTTTGGCCTTCTTAAGAACTTTTGTACCAGTGAAGTGTGCAGAACTCTACTTCCTTACCTGCTTACTTTTACATTTATTCATTTGTTTGTTTTATCAGTGTTCCCTGAGAACCGAACACATTACCTTGTTTTTTTTTTTTTTGAGTCATTGTTTACTTCTTTTTGATTAAAAAAGGTTTTTTATATTTATTCAACATTTTATCATGTAATAATCATTTTGTTATTGTTGCTTTTGGAATAAAATGGCATATACACTACTGTTCAAAAGTTTGTGGTCAGTAAGATTTATTTATGTTTTTGAAAGAAATCTCTTATGCTCAAGGCTGCATTTATTTGATCAAAAATACAGTAAAAAAAATGGCGAAGCTGAATTTTCAGCATCATTACTCTTGTCTTCAGTCACATGATCCTTCAGAAATCATTCTAATATGCTGATTTGGTGCCCAAGAAGCATTTCTCATTAATATCAAAGAGTTTTTGTGGAAGGTGAATCTATTTGATGAATAGAAAGTTCACTTTTGATCAATTTTAATGCATCCTTGCTGAATAAAAGTATTAATTAAAAAAAGCTTATTGACGATAAACTTTTGAGCGATAGTGCAAGTTTCACAGTGGAAAATAACATTTTATTCAGTGAAAATAACATTTTAATTCACAATAATGTGCAAAAATACAAAAATGTATGAATGACAAAAAACTGTAACAGTCCAAAATTTACACATTTTGGATTGGATCATTGTTAGTGCATTGCTATTATTCAGCAGCTTTTTTTTTTGTCATCATAATTTCATTAACAATATGCTTTAATTAGAATCGTTTAATTATCGTCATTATTTTTGACAAAATCAAAACCTTAGAGGAACACAAAACACAGAAAGAACGAACTGGGGAACTCAAACTTGTATTGCCTGCGTAAGCTCCATCATGCTGTATCAAATTAGCTTATTTGCTGTAAAAAATGTTCACACTTTTTACTCTAACCCACTTTATTTGTCTCCATGGCATCACGTGAAAATCTGTCAAACAAACATATGTTTTTTCCTGACTGGATAATTTGAAATAAGTCTGTTTTGTGCATCCTGACAACCTTAAGCTCCGTCCATCTGCCTGCCATCTATCTTCATAACGTCATCCGTCTCTCTATCCCCTCATCCTCACACTCTTCTGTCTCCTTTTGTTCCTGGGTCTTTTAATACCAGCTCTTGTGATATGCTATTGTAAAAGCAGTAGTAATGTTCCATACAGATGCCTGTAGCACTGGCTCCTACGCTCACCAGAGAGGAAACTTGGCAGTGCATGTGACTTTGTGTTATGTGATGGCAGCCCGTTTCAGTTTACCAGCTGAACAAGAGGCCTGAGGCTGGATCTCTCCTGTTACCTTTACACTACAGAGAGCACATCTGAAATGATGTCACTCTTTCTCATGTGGCCTTTTCAGGTCGCTGTCTCTCACCAGACCTCGCCTAATGGGAAAACGTGCTCTGAATCCACAAGCTGCTCGTAGCCTGAAGGATTTCTCATTTTAATCCCAAAGGGGAAACATCACACATTCATTTTCTTGCTTACTCAGCGGCTTGGCTCCCTTTAACTCTTGTGTTATTTGTGCTTTTTTAAACATAACACTCGCTTTGTATACAGCTTTCTTGCGGTGTAACACTTTCATTGTGTATAGTAATTGTGTGTGTGTGTGTTTTGCTTTTTTCAGTATGAACAGAGGTCGCTGTCGCTCATCCTGTGTTCGTGACCCTGTGACTCCATGACCCTGTGACGTGTTTAGCCCAAATCTTAAAATGGGTAAATATGCAAAAGACACCGGACACTACTGACTATTCCCTCTCTCTCTCTCTCTCTCTCTCTCTCTCTCTCTCTCTCTCTCTCTCTCTCTGTGTGTGTGTGTGTGTGTGTGTGTGTGTGTGTGTATCTGCAGGCAGCATAGGTGTTGGGTTCAGATTTCAGGCTGTGTGTAATGTGTGTAATTTTTACAGAAAAAGAAATTCTACTGTAAAAACCTGTTAATTGGTTAACAGTATGTTAAATTACCACAAAAATGGTTTAACATTGCATTAAATGCATTAAAATTAAATTTATGGATTATGGTAAGTACTATATAATTTACACAGTGAAAACAGTAAAAGGTTTGTATTACCCTGTGCACCATCTGTATACGAGTATTGGACATGTTTTATTAACTCTGATTCATCATGTGATTTTTCTACTGTACAACCTGTATTATCATGGTGGTTATCAGTACATTTTAAGGTAAAAAAATTGATTTTCATTGTTCAAGTAGAAAACCATATTACTTAATGAAATAAATGGTTATAAGTTATAAAACATACAGGCAACAATATGCATTCTGGTAATACCTGAAACATTCTCACCATACTGTTTATAGTGAAGATATTTTGGCCACGATAGCAACATAAATTTAACAAGATATTTTTTTACGGTCTAGATTATACTTTGCTTTATGATCATGTGGTCCTTTGCAGGCGTCTGAATGATGTCACATCCTGTCACATAATATTGAACGCATGACTTGATCCAAAATGGTCCCTTTATATTGGTTACTCCGAATGACATCAATGAAATTCATTTTTCCGGACATTTTTTCTCATAACAAAGCAATGACTTCTATACATAATTTTAATACCATTTTGCACTATGTTGATATATGAAGTTATAAAATCATGCCAGAATAAAAAATATATACATTTATTAAATTTTTTGATATTTTAATCACAAATGAATTGGCTGTATTGGCCTTAAAAAGTTATAATGGTTAAACCGAATGACCTTTTGACACTTCAAAATCTTTAAAATACCTTTATATGTAGCAAAATATATTTAAAACCTTTTGGATTCTACCTTACATACTTTGGATGTCATATCTTTGTTTTTTATTATTAAGGCCTTTGGACAAAAAAATGACCAGTCACGTCATTGACCCATGTCCATATAGAGTTGCCTGACAAGAGGACATCTGTGTGGATAGTCAGGAGGTGTTGCCGAACCTTTATTAAAAGATTTGTTTACCCAAAAATGTAAATTCTGTCATAATTTACTCACCTTCATGTTTTTAAAAACCTAAAAGACTTAATTTCTTCTGTGGAACTTAAAAAGAGACATTTTAAACATTAGGAACCAAACAACATCGAACCCTGTTGACTTTCTTTGTACGGACAAAAACATGGAAACATTTTCCAAAATATCTTGTGTTTTGCAGAAGAAAGAATGTCATATGAATGATGTCTGAATGAATTTTCATTTTTGTGTGAACTATTCATTCAAGGATATTTAAAATTTTACTTAGGTTGAGTGTCCGTTCGGAACATCTTTATTTAGATATCAAATAGTATTTCATAGGTTGAGATGCTAATTATTCTAAATGAGACAGGGAAAAAGAGATGGAGGGTTAGGTAGTGTTGGGAGGAGGAATATAAGTGAGTGAGATGGAGGATGGCCTGTAAGATGGAGGATGATAACAGGGAAGAACAGGGGAGCTCTGCAGTGTAGAGGAAGCAAAGGAGAAGAATGGCTCAGCATTCCCCAGAACTTCCCAGCCACCACACCAAACAGGAAATGCACAAGTTCCCCGCTTTCTCCCTGGTGGAACAAGGAGGGGTGAGGTTGGGGGGGGGGGGGAGACTTTCCATTCCTCTGTTTACTTATGAACGAAAAGAGGAATAGACTGGTCAAGAACACTCTGAATGACAGCATAAATCTACTGTGAGCATTCATGCAGTGGGGTCATTCCTTGGGATTTGAGAAAGTTTATTGCTGCGCTCCAAAACCTAGTTGAGCAAACCCAGAATGCATTGCAACTACCTCAGTGAAAAGAATAAATCCAATATGGTGGAGGTGAGAGAAATGCTGGTAATATACATAGTTATTTGTGTGTGAAATGTATTCTTAATGCTTGGTAGAGTATTGTTTGTTAGCTTCGCAACATGCTAATGCCTAATTCTGTTGGAATCAATTGGGAGTTGAGTCTCCAGTGCAGAGCACTAATGTAGAGTGTTACAGATCTGTCACTTAAGTGGTTTCATGATGATTAAGATGCTGCCTTAAAAGGTAGCTGTCTATATAGGCCGCTCAATAGGTTTTGGACCATGTTTTCTTCAGAGGATCAATGAATGGGCCTATATGCCTCCTCTTCTGGTTTCTGTCGTCCTGCTGGTTCACCTTGAAGTGTGAGTGTGTAAAAGAGAGTGATGGTCAGGGGCAGATGGACTCATCATTATCTAGTGTTATCTGTTCCCAGTAGGAGGGAAGGTCTATATAATCCCCACACTCCCATTAACTAAGACACTTTTATAGCCTGTAGGTCATGTGCTTGCCTGGACAGTGTCTATCAGAGCATCAACACTCCTTTTTTCTATTTGTTCTTTTCATTCTTTACATGTATAATGTTTTTTGAATTATTACTGGTGCTTATTAAGGTGAGCATCACTGTAATATTATTATTGTTTATACTTTGCTTTATACTCTACTTACTTTATATAGCTTTAACATCATTTTGAACAAACCACTATGAAGTATTATCTAGGGATGAGAATATCACAGAAACCTGGGAGTGGGTTTGTTTGACTTGGGCCAGGATACAACCACCCAGAACACCTTGCCAACCACAAAGCAACTTGCTAATGTCACTCAGTCAGAATGCTTTAGCAGCCTCATGGCAACACCCTGGCAACCCCTCACAACAACAAATCAAATGGGTGGAAATTTAGTTTTTCATTTACATATGTACTACTGTTTAAAAGTTTGGGGTCACAAATTTTTTTAATTGAAACTTTTGTTCGGCAAGAACACATTCAATTGATCAAAAGTGACGGTAAAGACAGTTAAAATATAAAAAAAAACATGCTTCATGGTTTCCACAAAAATTTTACTTACACTGAAGACTGGAGTAATGGCTGTTGAAAGTTCAGCTTCGCCATAAGAGACATCTTTCAAAAACCTGAAATCTTACCAAGCTTTAAAGGGTTAGTTGACCCAAAAATGAAAATAATGTCATTTATTACTCACCCTCATGTTGTTCTACACCCGTAAGACCTTCATTCATCTTCTGAACACAAATTAAGATATTGTTGATGAAATCCGATGGCTCAGTGAGGCCTCTATTGAGAGCAAAGCCATTCAAACTCTCAAGGTCCATAAAGGTACTAAAAACATATTTGAAACAATTCATGTGAGTTCAGTGGTTCTATCTTAATATTATCAAGTGACAAGAATACTTTTTGTGCGCCAAAAAAACAAAATAAAGTCTTTTCAACAATATCTAGTGATGGGCGATTTCAAAACACTGCTTCGGAACTTTACTAATCGAATCAGTGGATCGGAGCGCCAATGTCACGTGATTTCAGCAGTTTAGCCGTTTGACAGGAGATCCGAATCACTAATTCAAAACAAAAGATTCATAAAGCTCAGAAGCTTCATGAAGCAGTGTTTTGAAATCGGCCCATATAGATATTGTTGAAAAGTCGTTATTTTGTTTTTTTGGTGCACGAAAAGTATTCTTGTCGCTTGATAATATTAAGATAGAACCACTGAACTCACATGAATTGTTTCAAATATGTTTTTAGTACCTTTATGGACCTTGAGAGTTTGAATGGCTTTGCTCTCAATAGAGGCCTCACTGAGCCATCGGATTTCATCAACAATATCTTAATTTGTGTTCAGAAGATGAACGAAGGTCTTATGGGTGTAGAACGACATGAGGGTGAGTAATAAATTACATTATTTTCATTTTTGGGTCAACTAACCCTTTAACTTTTGAACGTTAGTGTAGTTGGTTTTGAACTTTTTGTTTACCTCCTGCCAGTTCATTTGATTTTATGTCTCACATACCAAATATTTTGCCATTTATATTAGTCCTATGAACCACGTGATGATGTGTTTAACTGTGATGCCCATCTGTTGTCATTAGATCCAGTGGCTAATTAATTACTGTCTTTAAACCTAATCCTCTCACTGAGTCCAGAAATGCTTGGCTAATAACAGCTCATTAATCTCAGATAATCTCTGGATCTATGCTGTATTGCTATCTCAGCTTGCAGCACTTATATGATGCATCTGTGAGGCTGATTGAGCCTAGGCCACACACTCTAAATTATCCATTTATCCCTCTTATTCACTTTTAAAAATCCTCAATGGATTGAGGATTTTTTGAAAGATATTAATGAGTTTATTCAGCAAGGATGCATTATATTTTTAAATGGCTAAAGGCTTTTATAGCAAAGCTTTTCAATATCTGGCCTTAAGGGCCGTTCACACTGATAGCCATCTGCAGCAACACAGTCATTTGTTTTCAGTGAGAGTGGACGATTTCTGTCGACATAAGCAACAGCAACCATTGGTGATGCAATTTGAGCATGTCCAGAGTTTAGCTTTATGCAAATGAGAGACAACACAATAGAGATTTCACTGATTATTTAATTTGTCTGTGCCCACACATAGCAATATAATGGAAAAAAATGTGTCAGAATTTGATGTCATTCTAAAGCAGTGTTAATTTCGTTGACGAATAAATTTCGTCATAATTTTTGTCAACGACATTTTTTCACGAAAAAAAAAAAAAAACGAGACGATGACTAAATAAAAATGCGTTTTGAATGACTAAAACTATGACTAAAATCTACTCTAATTTTCGTCAACGAATAAAAATGAAACGAAAATGAAAGAGAGGGACGATTAGGGAAGATATCCAGTTAGGACTGCTGTCCTGTGTGGAAGATGCGCACATTTGAAGTGTAACATGGTGATCTAACCGCGGGAAACGTGGCGCTGTTGCATACTCTACAGGCTCGCGCAGCAGCACTTCAGACTGCTTCACAATTAATGAATAGCGCACATTTATGCCAAGCGATTACTTATAAACTAATGTTGATGAACTATGACAATGTTTACTATACAATGTTTATATGGTAGTATGTTTTAGACGGTTATAAGAATGCATATTTTATCACCCTCATGAGCAGCTTGCTACAGTGCAGACTGCAGACATTTCAGAATAAGAGTCACGGTGTGTTTCGTAATGGTTTATAATTATTATTTTTTCCTGGTCATTATTGTTATATTGTTTACACAATAAACTGTATTTAATTTAATTTCTATTTAATTCATAGTAAACTACTGTATCTTCTGTCACAGGAAGGAAAGACTAAGAACATTATTTGACACATTATTCAATATATTTTACAAGTATAAGGGTTATTATAGTTAACTAAACCTAAAACCAAAGAAATCTTCATTACTTGAAATAAACGTTAACTGAAAAAAAAAAAAATATATATATATATATTAAAAAAATGTAAACATATTTTATTTCATCTAGTTTCTAAGCTTTAGCTTAACCTGAGGTATCAACAAACAGAAATAAAAACTTATAGACATTTAAAAGCAAAAACTGAAAGACATAAACACAAAAAATTTCTATAACTTTTAACTAAAATTACAATGAAAGCAGAAAAACTAAAAATCAAATCTAATAAAAATTTTAAACGAAAACTATAATAGTACCTCAATGATAAGTGTCAATCCCTGAAAATACTGAATTTTGCTCTTTCGTGTCTTTTTGCACTTGAACGGTCAAAAACCGTCTGCTTTGGCGAGTAAAGTACAGTTGGGTGAACATAAACAGTTTGGGGAATATCAGATGTACCTATATCAGTGTATAGGATCTGTGTATTGTTAGAGAAATGCTTAATGCATTACAATTTAAATAAATTAGATTTTAGTCGACTAAATCTACTGTAGATTTAGTCGAGTAAAATCTTATGATATTTAGTCGACTAAAACTAAAACAATTTCTTATGACTAAAATATGACTAAAACTAAATGGCATTTTAGTCAAAAGACTATGACTAAAACTAAATCAAAATTTGCTATCAAAATTAACACTGTTCTAAAGGGCTTTTTACACTGCACTTAAACCTGGGTTATCGTCGTTCTAAACACCGCTTTTAACCTCGGGTAAAAGAACGTTTCACACTTGTAATTTAGAAGCAGGGTTAGCACTGCTTTTTACCCGGGGTTATGAAACCCTGTTCCGGAGCAGGGTTAGCACGACTTTTGCTTTGCCAAACTTGTACAGTGTGAAACGATGCAGTGTTAGTATGTTACAACTGGACGCTTAGCAACAGACAACCAATCGCGTACTCATATTTGCCTGCTTTGGACAGTCATGGAAACACTGCGTATTGTATATAAACAGTAAATTCCGAGTTTGAGAGGAAAAGTATCAAATGCTGACATTTGAGTGGAGACTGTTTCATTCTTACTTTTAGTCTGAAATGTCCATTTAGTATAAGCTCGATAGTACAGTCGGCAATGCGAGGATGCGCAATGCTAGAGCTATGTAAACAGGACACGTGCTACATTTATTCAATCAATGACACTGACACCACAAATATGCAAATAAGAACGATAACCTAGGGTTTAGGAATGTACAATGTGAACCGTCAGCTTATGAATAGCCCGGATTTATTAACCTCGAGTAAATTATGAGCAGTGTGAAACGTGATGCAAGATAACCCAGGATTCCATTTACCTGGTGTTTAGAATGACCCAGGGTTAGCTATTTCAAGTCTGAAAAGCCCTTAAGTGAGTTTGATTCATACATTGATAATTGTTAATTTTAATTATGATATGCCAGTATTACTGCTATGGCCAGTTACATGACCCACCAGTAACATTAGGACATCCAGCATTAGGAACACTTAAGGTGTGGTCACATTAGTGAAATTTTTTCCATTATCAATAGTGCAGTGATGTATGAAGCACTTCTCACACAGAAGTCACTTTTAAAACCAAGAAGCTTTTTTTTTTTGGGAGTGTGGCGAAATCGAACATGAGCGAAATTTGAACATGAGCAACGGTAAATGTGACCGCTTCATTATTAGCAACCTAGTGACCTCCAGTCAGTGTGAACATGCATTACACACTGCCATATGTGCATCTCTTTTCCTCAAAGTAAAATCCTTTTACAAATAGTCAGCACAATCAGACTCCTCTGTCCACACTTTTCCAACCAGTGGAAGTACATGAGCAGAGTTTGGGATGGTGGGAGCTGGGAGGGGGATTTCCTACCCTCCCCCCTCCAGCAGAGGAGATCACACCCTGCAACGGCTCACACAAACTGCAGCAGGGCCGCATAGTTAGAGCAAGAGAGAGTACAGCAGACAACCGTCTACCCTCCACTGCTCTCACAGCCACTTCCTGCTTTGACTCTCAACCCAACCCCCCTACTGTTCCTCTCTTTACAGCAGAAAGACTTCCAAGTTTCTCCCGTTTGAACATGCACCCAGTCTCTCGACTCTGTTTTCCAGTCCTCTCTCTACACTTTTCTCACATTTCACATTTCTCTCAGCATTTTCCTCCATCTCTGCTTCCCCTCCTTCTCTCCCCTCCTGCGCTCTCACGTATGTGTCGTTCATCTTTCTCTCCCTCGTCTCCTCACCCTGCACCACCCCCTCACTGGGATGGGCCTCTCTCGCTGTAGTATCACACTCCCACAGCTGCCTCAAACAGTCCACAGCCAGTGCTTTTCCTATCTTCGCTTTTAGACAACACAATGCACAGTGCTCAGTTCAAATTGAGATTGTTTGTGGCAAGAATGTAGCTTCTTAAATCCAATATATAAACTACCGTTCAAAAGTTTGGGGTCAGTAAGATTAATACATTTGTTCAGCAAGGACGCATTAAAGTGATCAAAATTGATAGTAAAGACTTTTACATTGTTACAAAAAAATCAACCTCATATAAATTTTGTTCTTCTGAACTTTCTGTTTATAAAAGAAACATAAAAAAATATCACAGTTTACTCTAAAATATTAAGTAGCACAACTGTTTTCAAAATTGATAATAATACGAAATGTTTCTTGAGCACAAAATTAGCATATTAAAATGATTTCTGAAGGATCATGTGACACTGAAGACTGGAGTAATGATGCTAAAAATTCAGCTTTGCCATCACAGGAATAAATTACATTTTAAATTAAAGCTGCAAGCAGCATTGAAAGGGCCCTCGCACCTGTGCCTCCGCCACCCGGTGGCTTTAGGAAAACAGAGCACGGTGGGCAATATGCATTGAAGTATATAAATATAGGAGGACTACATCAGTCATATGTATTTCCCACACTTCCTGCTACCAGCTGGTGGCGCTATGACTATAACTAAATTTTGGCGTGTAGGTTGGCACTTATCAAACATGCGAAGTTTGAGGCATTGTATGCTTGAGTTACAACTTCCTGTTTCATGACAATAATAGCATGCTTTAGCACTCAGCTAAGTGTTGCTAGCATGTTTTAGAATGTTTGTAGCATGTTTAGTACTTAATTGCATATTTTAGTATGTTGTTAGTAGTGCATCACAGTGTTAAACATGTCACTTCCTGTTGCCAGTGGGTGGCGCTATTAATATAACTGAATATTGTCATGTAGATGTGTTCAGGGCAGGACTCTTCTCAAACATGTTAAGTTTGGAGCAGATCGGACATTGTATGCCTGATTTACAGCAACTTCCTGTTTCGTGGCGTTAATCACATACATTAGCACTTAGCCAAATGTTGCATGATTTAATGTGTTTCTAGTGGCATATTTAAATGTGTTTCAGGGAGTGAATTACAGTGGGAAGCATGCCATTTCCTGTTGCCAACAGGTGGAGCTATGACTAACTGAATATTTGCATGTAGATGTCTTCAGGCCAGGACTATTATCAAACATGTGAAGTTTGGGGCAGAATGGACATTGTATGCCAGAGTTACAACAACTTCCTGTTTCATGGCGAAACATTCGCAAAATCTTCGCAATTTAATGTCGCAAAGGCCTTTAGATTGGACTGACAAAATATGATGTTGATCTGATTAAAGCTCTAGGAGGAGTTCGTTTAAGTACAATGTCTAGAAATGGCAAAAACAAAAACTTTGCAGAGAAAATTCAAAATATCTCACTTCCAGTTGGGTTAACAGATTTTGCTCCCAGGGAATTTTTTGAAGGTATTGGGCTGTTATCAAGCTATTTTGCCACACCTAAGTCTGAAACCCATGTCTGTGCAAAGTTTCATGAGTTTTCGAGCATGTTTAGGCCCTCAAAAATGCGATTCATTTCGGAGAAGAAGAAGAATTGACTGAGCAATTACAATAGGGTCCTCACACCATTGGTGCTTGGGCCCTAAATATATTAAAATAGAAAATAGTTATTTTAAATAATAATAATATTCCACAATATTACTGTTTTTGCTGTAGTTTTGATCAAATAAATGCAGCTTTGGTGAGCTTAAGAGACTTCCTTAAAAAAAAAAAAAACATTTTACTGACCTCAAACATTTGAACGGTAGTGTTCATACATAATCAATATTTATCAAGGATATAGCCTAGTCCTGTTTTACCACATCCAAACCTCAACAGAACCTTCCAAAAGACTCTATTTGACCTTTTGTCTTGTCCATTTGAATCTATGAAAACAATCAATAAGAGCATATGCTGAATAAAGTTGGTCCTGTAAAACACTTCACAGCTCCTGCAGAGATTAATTGTAACCATTTATGCAATAAGATACAATCTCTTAATAATTTCCACATAGCTTCTTTTGCAGATGGGAAAAGTAATTAATTAATGGGTGTATCTGTTATAATTTAGGTTATATTGAGTGCTGTGTGAGTAATGAAAATTCTCCATTCTTAGAAATGGAAAGTGCCTCCTCTGAAAAGCCTGTCAGCAATGGTGTTGGTGCTGCTGATGTGAATGAACAGTCTCATTTGTCAGAAGAGGCTGTTAACAATCAGCCATCCACACATACACCAGAACCTGTTGAAGGTAAGATGTTACAGTCATTCTTATAGAGATAAAGCTATAATAAATAAAGATAAAGATTGTGTCATTATTTACTCACTTTCATGCTTTTCCAAACCCAAATGATTTTTTCTGTGATACAAAAGTATACAAAATTTCTACAAAAGTAGACATTTTTAGACTCATTTGACAGAATCAGGAAAAATGATTGCTTTTTTTTTTTTTTTTTTTTAAATTCAGGTTTAGAACAACAAGAGTGTGAGTAAATGATGACAGTGTAATGGTTAAAATGTCATGGTCATTTAGTAATCATGTCATTTATAGAAGAAAACTGTGATGGAACGGACAAACCAGAGCATGAAGATGAAGTCAGAACAGAGGAGGAGCTGTCCTCTATCAACTCTATGATGAGCACTGTGATGAATGTGGGCCAGATCAATGGAGTCGACTCTGAGCCCACCAAAACATCTCCCAGAAATACCACCAAATCACCTTCTGTCAGTCGTACTGGGAGAAGAAATCAGGTATAGCATTTGGTATATCAGTCATGTGAGCAGAAGCTGCAAAATTATTGCCATAATTGTATTGTACACCTCATTCAGGGAATGTCAGCTGCAGTAATAACTACATCTGTAGTAGGTTGCAGCGGTCAACAATATCCTTTGAATGCTAGTCAGTCCACTTGGCAGCCATATTGGTATCTCATCTACTTGAATAGGGACCAAGGCTGCATCCAAAATCACATACTTTCTGAGTAGGTACTTCTTTTGAATAAGTAATTACTTTGTGACTGTTAAAAAGTATGTTCTGTTTTGTATTAAAAAGTGACTGTATTCCAGATGTACTACAGTTGTCATGTTGCCACTATCATGTAACCAACAGCGTCAGTTGTGTCGCTTCACTGCCAATCACAAATCCTCCTCTGTGGCCTCATGGGATATTAAAGTCTCCATATAATGTGCATATCAGAATCTTGCCTACTGTTTTATGATTACTGTGAATTTGGACTACTCAGTTTACATACTTAGTAGGGAAGTATGTGATTTCGGATGCAACCAAATCTATAAGACTGTTTGTCAAGATTGAGTTTCAATAACATATTTCAAATGCAAATGTTGCTTCTTTAGCTCAAGTGATGTTGGAAAATTATATTTTTCAGGCTGGTTCAGCTAATGCATATGCGCGTTCTAGAGCAAGAAGCAAGCAAACAAACAAACAAACAACAAAAACTTGACTAGCTTTTTTAATCACATGGTGACACTTTCATTTTTGTAGATCCCATATTTATTGTTATGATTTTTCCTGATTTTCTACAAGTGGTCTGTCTCATCCCACTCATACTATCTCTGGTAGTCAGTCAGACTGGCAGTTACATGATCGGCAACAAATGGTCCTTGCGCTTTCTCAATCCCCCCTTTGTGAGAGCCGATGCTTGTCTTATGCCTTCAATTAAAGTGTGGGATTCGACTGAAACACTTCTCTGTGGAGAAAACAGGTGTTTCAGTCTCCCAGCCCCCTCTGGTATCCCTTCCTACAACCCTAACTGCATTTCCATACGCTGAGAGTGACTCTGCACCACTACTCTTCTGCAGAAGGTCTTGCCCACTGAATTAGTGATGCTCTTCCTCAGCCAGTGCTGCTGTTGTCTGGAGAAACAGATGGAGAGGCCACTTGTTACTCCATGTGACACAAGCGCACAACCACTCCTGCTGCTCTGACACATACTATCTTCATCAGGCAGGCCATATCCCGCATCTGTTTTACCTATTGTGTTTATCTCTCATGGGGGGACAAATAAACGTCCCATGTGCGACATGTGTTGAGGTATTTTTCATTTGATTTTGTATTTTTGTTTGATTAATACACAATTACCTATTGTGTTTTCAGGGTCCATGACTCTCATGAGGTGTAATATTTAGAAATTAATAGTTAAATATATGATGAAATTTGTACAGAGCTCATTTTCTTTTCTGTTTTTATATATATATATAATGGAAATAATCAAACAGAGATTAGAAAATGACTTAAAAATGTTTGAGTCGTGTATATGTAGAAATGGAATAGAAAATAGAATAGAAAATGTCTTTTATAGCAGGGTTAATATTATTGTTAATGAAAACCATTAAAAAAAAACATTTTCATTACTTAAAATAAACATTATTTAAAATAAAATTAAATTAAATATAAAAAACTTTCAGCTAGTTGCCAAGACAAAATTTCTCATTTTCGTTTAGTTTAAGTTCAAGTACTAAAATAACTAAAACTATAATAACTAAAACTAGACATTTAAAAATAATAATAATAAAAATGACAAAAACAAACATTTTAACTCATGTTAAAAGAGAAAATACAAAAAAATAAAATCTAATTAAAAATATTAACAAAATCTATAATAGTATATCAGTGACACTAAAACAACACTTGGGTATGTTGTACTGTATCTAAAGCTTGTCTTGTTTGTGTGTCTACTACAGGAAGTCAAAGATGAACGCTCAAGCTTCATTTGCCCCCTGTGTAACAAAAACTGCATGACACAGCACCAGCTCACCATGCATATCAGACAGGTGCGTACTCTTACACAAACACATCCCTACATCTACACCTGTTTACTGAATCTCAACAATCTGATTTAACTAGTAAGTTTGTTTTAAAATCATTAGATCAGAATTTCACTGAAACTGAAGATGTTTTATACTCATTTTTTTATATATTATATATAGACTATATATCAGTGTATTGACATCTGTGCCTCGTTTAACCTCCAGCATAACACAGATAGTGGGGGCACTGACCACTCCTGCAGTATCTGTGGGAAGGCTTTGAGCTCGGCCAGTTCTCTGGACCGCCACATGCTGGTTCACAGTGGAGAGAGGCCATACAAGTGTGTGATATGTAGCCAGACATTCACCACCAATGGAAACATGCACAGGTAAATGGTCAGAAAGTGATTTTGGAGGTTTTTAAAACTGTAAATGTTTAACTTTTACATAAGTATAGGCTAGCCTTTTTTTCAGACAGACATGATTGTACACAAAAGACTATTTAACTTCCCGTTTAGCTTCATGGATTATTTTCATTAATACATTGGTTAAAGTGAAGCTCTGTCAACAAAATTTGTGGAATAATGTTCAGTACCAAAGAAAATAATTTTGACTCATCCCTCATTCATTTTTATTTTTTTTATCGGATATATTGGTTACAGTAATATATGAATTTTTCTGTAAAATTCTGTTTAGAATTTTAGCCTAGTGTTGTCTAAATCATCCTTTTTTGAAGTGAAACACTTGTTTATACTCTATATAAATAGTGCTTTTGTGGTATTTTGATCATTGTGCATACCATGTAAAAGTTAGTGGATTTATGTCATCATGACAACAAAGTTAAAAGATTGGATATAGTTTTACACTTACACAAACTTTACAAGGTCAGTACAAGCAACTTCATTCCACTAGTCTCATGTCACAATGTATAATGTTCAGGTCTCGTGGCAGTCTGTACAGTATGTTTTATGTATCTTAATGTATTTTAGTGTGTGTATACTGTATATGGCCCTGCAATCATTTAATTGTAAGTGACTGCTTCCTCTAAATGCATTTTTTGCTCTTTTGAAAAGATAGAGGGACAAGTCAAAACTATTGTAATCTTTATTACTATTGAACCCATTACATTTCCTAAAAGAGAAGAGAAAAGAGATGAGACTATAGAACATGCTTTTCCAAAATGGGGTTTGTGAACCCCTGGGGGTTCGTGAGAGAACTGAAAAGCTTATAATCAATTAAAGGCACAGTATGTAAGTTTCGCTGCTAGAGATCACTTATTCAAAACGATAACAAAGGCATAGCTTCGTGAATGAGCATGGAATCATGGGGGGGTTGTCATCTTCACCTCCACAGCCGATGGAAAGTAATTTGACGTATTCTCAGATGAGCTAATGTTTTAACGTTTTATTAATGTTACTGTGGTATGAAGCAGGGCGGGGCAGAGAGCCTGGGGCATTTTACGTTTCTGTTTTTATTATGCTTATATGCTGCAGTTGGCCACTCCTTTCGTTTTGTTGTTTATGCAAATTATACGTTTAAAGTTACATTTAAGGTTCGCCTCATTCTTCGCTGAACTTGAACAATGTTACAGTTACATTTGATCATTTAAATTCACATTATTTTATTTCATTCTAATGAAACAGCCACAAGTGCTGAGTTACTGTGCAGGTCTCTTTATCTGACGAATTAAAATTGTGGGGTAACGCAGCGCTGTTTAACTTCAAAACAATGATACTAAAAATACATTTGAGTGTGTTGAAAGTAATGTTATAACGTGCATTAGCTCTGTGGCTGCTATGAGACACTTGATATCGATATTAGAATATATTAAATGCTGCATGACTATCCTGTTAAATGGCATGCAATTTTAAAACATTGTATGGTGGAGAAAATGCTGTATTGTTACTACAAATAAAGCTCTTTCTGATTTGGTATGCTAGCCACTTGACAAAATAATGTTGTCTGATTTACTTTTTGCGTACAAACTTGTTACTCGCGGGAAATCAAGGAAACGAGAGGTTCAAACAATAAGACTAACCGTGTTGAGCTATATAACAATGATTTGTTTTTGGTCGAGAAAGGTATCCAAACAGTTGCTCACCTGTCTAATAAATATATATATTATATTAAATATAATATATTAAAGCATCTTTGTTGTTTCCATGGTTTCTATGGAAGTAAAACCAGAAATCGAGACTCAGATATGACATCACTGATAGGCGACACAATGACACAGGCCGTTACACTGATTAAAAATTGCTAATTCCTCTGGATTTAAACATTGTTGGAAACATTTGGGATAATGTAAGTACACAAGTCAACAAAATATATAACATTGTTCTAAGGGTTTTTGGATATTTTAATCTAAAAAAATCTTACATATTGTGCCTTTAAAGGGTTAGTTCACCTAAAAATGAAAATTCTGTCATTAATTACTCACCCTTATGTCGTTCCACACCCGTAAGACCTTCATTCATCTTCAGAACAGAGAGGCCTGCATTGACAGCAAGATAATTAACACTTTCATTGCCCAGAGAGCTACTAAAAACGTATATAAAACCGTTCATGTGACTACAGTGGTTCAACCTTAATGTTATGAAGCGACAAGAATACTTTTTGTGCGCCAAAAGACAAAATAACAACTTTATTCAACAATGTCTAGTGATGGGCGATAAAGCTTCGAAGCTTCATGAAGCAGTGTTTTGAAATCGCCCATCACTAGATATTGTTGAATAAAGTCGTTATTTTGTTTTTTTGGCGCACCAAAAATATTCTAGTCGCTTCATAACATTAAGGTTGAACCACTGTAGTCACATGAACTGTTTTATATACGTCTTTAGTAGCTTTCTATATACATTATATTCATACCACATTTAGGTTTCATTTGTGTTAAATTGTTTGTTTGGTGACCTAAAGAAATAATTGTAACAAAATGTTGCTGTATGCACAGGTTGCAGGCTGCATTAATATAAGTAGTTGTAAGTTTGTGGCAGAGGAGAAGGAGGGCACAGAGGGAGGGTCGGGAGGGATGAAGGAATGTCTGCATGTGATGTGAGAGGCCTGATTCTCAAGGCTGACTGATATTGATGGCTGCACTAGCTTCTTTCTTTTTTGTCACCTATATTTGGAAAGATTTTTCTGTGTCCATGCTTCCTTTTCATGTGTCTTTGTGATTGAGGGTTTGATTTGTGACTCTTTTTGTTTGTGTTGATGTGATGTGCATAGAGGGCTTCCTTGTGCAGTTGAGACATGCAGGCATTCCAGATGGGGGTGGAAGAAGTTTGTGTGAGTAAGAGAGGGGGGAAAGGCAGGGGGCAGGGAGAGGGGTGCTGAACATATTTTTTTGGGTGGCACATTATGGATTTATGAATCATTTTTAATCATATAATTTTATATGGCATAACTCAACAAAAACAACAATGCCTGGCAGAATGTTAAATCATGCAGCAATTTTTTCCCACACTGCCCTCTGGCAATATTGATGAGGCACTTCAGAAGGAAAAAAATTACTCAGTGGTCCTGCATCAACTAGTAACTTCAAACACAAAACCGCAACGTGATTAAGTGGCATGTGACAAGAAATTGCAAGAGCTGGAATTATGGTTGCATAATTAACATTATTATTGCTGATACTGATTTAATCTGTGTGGTATCAACATGGTTTTCTTCTGGTAGTAAGTGAGGCCAGAGACATAAGATGGAACAGGATTCAGGCTGTCAGGGTTGGGTCCACATGTGGGTGACCATCACTCTGCCTCTCTTCTATTAATATCTTTGGCTGTAGAATGTAAAACAAGATTCTTACCACTGGGTCTGCTGACATTTATCCTCCCTTTCCAGTTACATACACTCGGAGTGCATGGCCATAAACTCTGCACACCACAATGCAATTAAAGCACATTTAATTTGAAAATGTGCTCAGTGTAGATACTATATGCTCTATAGACATATACAGACAACCATTTTAAATGAAACGCAGCTGCACATAAGCATCAGGGGCCTTGTATCTGGTTGAACCTGAAAGGTGGGTTTGTTTCTGTGTAAGTGTAGGAGGGTGAGGGGTGCACACGTTCCAGCATGTCGTAATGTGACTCCCAGCACTTTTCCTCCACACATTACCTCTGACCTCTGCTGGCCATATCATTGCATTTCCCCCCACCTGGTCACTCCTTTGTATGTTGCAAGCTTTAAAGGGTTAGTTCACCCAAAAATGAAAATTCTGTCATTTATTACTCACCCTCAGGCCGTTCCACACCCGTAAGACCTTCGTTAATCTTCGGAACACAAATTGAGATATTTTTGTTGAAATCTGATGGCTCCGTGAGGCCTGCATAGGGAGCAATGACATTTCCTCTCTCAAGATCCATAAAGGTACTAAAAACATATTTAAATCAGTTCATGTGAGTACAGTTGGTCAATATTAATATTATAAAGCGACAAGAATATTTTTGGCACGCCAAAAAAGCAAAATAACGACTTATATAGTGATGGCCGATTTCAAAACACTGCGTCAGGAAGCTTCAGAGCATAATGAATCAGCATGTCGAATCAGCGGTTCGGAGGGCCAAAGTCGCGTGATTTCAGCAGTTTGGCGGTTTGACACGCGATCCGAATCATGATTCGATACGCTGATTCATAACGCTCCGAAGCTTCCTGAAGCAGTGCTTTGAAATCAGCCATCACTAAATAAGTCGTTAATTAGTGTTTTTGGCGCACCAAAAATATTCATGTCGCTTTATAATATTAATATTGAACCACTGTACTCACATGAACCGATTTAAATATGTTTTTAGTACCTTTATGGATCTTGAGAGAGGAAATGTCATTGCTCCCTATGCAGGCCTCATGGAGCCATCGGATTTCAACAAAAATATCTTAATTTGTGTTCCAAAGATTAACGAAGGTCTTACGGGTGTGGAACGGCATGTGGGTGAGTAATAAATGACAGAATATTCATTTTTGGGTGAACTAACCCTTTAATCATGGAAGTATTCCAGTGGCCTTCAAATCACATCAAGATGAAAACAGAGAACATTTTACATGGATGAGGATAAAAATTTGTTTTAATTAAAGAGTATGTTCAATGATTATTATTTTTTTACTGTTATGGTCTTTTTTTTTTTTTTACTGTATTACATTTAAAACAATAAATTTTAATCTTAATTTTTATATATTAATGTTACAATAATGAGAATGAGACCCTGTGTTTCACATTACCATAATGAGAATTGAGCTTATTTGAGATTAATATTTCTAAAAAATTATGTCACAACATAAAATATCTTAAGAGTAGTTCTTCTACACTAATAGTACACTTTATTTTATTTATGCAAAATATATTATTTTTATTTTTATTTTTGGGATAAAATGTTACCCGATCACCTCAAATGCCAAAATACAGTTTACAACACAAGGCAGTAAGGAGCGTCTATGCATGTTGCTTAATAAAGCATTTTAATTTCTCTCCTTTTCATTATGGTTGTTAATAGACAGAACTGAGTTGAGTTATATATTTCTGCAGGCACATGAAAATTCATGAAAAGGATGCAAACAGTATTCCTACCCTCAGTTCTTCCACACGAAAGCGCCAACGACCCACTACTAATAGGAAGCCCAGTGTAGAGGATGAAGCAGAGCAGGCTGAGGAACCACCAGTAAAAAAGGTACATTTCCACCTCTTTTTTTTCCCACCTCCACCTCTCTCTCTTTTTTTTTGTCTTTGTTATTTATCAGTAAAAGCAGTCAAAACATTTGAATAACTTTTGGAATTTATTGTGCCCATACCTATCAAGTTATATGCAAACAAATTTTGTCTTATGTTTAGGTGATGTTGATACAAAAGCCTGGAGAGGATGATTCTGTCAAGAGTGAAGAAGAGCTCCTTCACTGCCCCATCTGCTTTAAGACATTCATCTGTAAATATGATCTGGAATCACACATGGAGACACATCCTGACACTACACTCAGGTAGGCTCAGGATGTTGTCTGCTTCTGTATATTGTCTCAACACATTATATAGTGTAGTACTTGATTTCGTTAAATCAAGACTGTTTTTGACTGATTCTTCTAATCCTAGGTGTAACATTTGTTGCATTACCTTTCGCACACACCGTGGTCTCCTGCGTCATAACGCTGTCATTCATAAGCAGCTTCCCACTGACCCCTCGGGACGACCCTTTATCCAGAATAACCCCTCCATCCCTTTGGGGTTTGGAGACTTGGCTTTCATTGACTTCAGCTGTCAAAAGTTTCCCCAAATTGCACAGGTGAAGACTTGTAAAATTCATCAGATGAGAAAGAATTACTTTATTTATTTATTTTTTTTAATTTTTTTTGGATGACGACAGATCATCATTTTGATTTGTTTTATTTATTCAGGTCTGGTGTGAGAGCAATTTGCGCAGATGCTCTAGCAAGTTCCATAAATTTGTTTGTGAGGTCTGCAACAAGGCCTTCCCTCTTCAGCAGTCTTTGGATCTCCACAAATTCTCACATAAATGTAGCGCAGACACCAGCACTGAACCTCAGGAACAAAACGCTTATGCTGTTAAGGATGCACCCAAAGTCAGCTCCCATTCCATGGATTCCAAGGAGGTCAATGAACTAATACCACATGTTGATAGTACCCGTTCAGATGGAAAGAATGGTTTCATGGAGTGCCTAGGTCTCCAACACTCCTCTTTAGCCAAGCCAGAGAAATCAGAAGAGCAAATTCAGCAGGAAGTTTTAGACAGCATTCGCTTCATTCGCGTTGAGCCACCTTCAACAAATCTACCTCAAGAAAGCAGTAGCAGTCTTGGCATCTCTATTTTGGAGCCCGTCTCTCTTCAAGCCATGAACAAGAACGCTGCTCTCAGCCTCCTGTCCCTACAGCCGCTCCATGGTGTCGTTAGTAGCGGTATGTTTGTCCCAATAAGTGGTCAAGCTGCGGTGGAGCTGGCGGACATTGAACAAATCCTTAAGATCGCAGCCTCAGTGCCACCTCAGATGTCTTTGTCTCTGCTTCCCAAAGGTCTGGGCAGTCCTCTACAGATGGACCCCAAACAGATTGCTTCCCTGAAACCTAAGCCCTTAATCACTCCTCGATCCAGCATGGGTGCTTCCACACCCCCTCCACCCATCATGAATGCCCAACAAGCCTCATCGGGTAACATCAGTCCTAGCCTTCCACCCCAAACGGGCCAACAAGTGAGAACTACCAGACAATCATCAGCCTCCTCTTCGTCCTCAACCTCGTCCTCTCCCACAAATTGGGAGACTACTCAACTGGGGCCAGATGTCATAGGAACCACGATTATCTCGTATGAAACTGGAAAGCAAGAAGAGTTTGACAGCAAAGAGAAGGAATCAAGAGTCGTGGGCAAGAAGACAGCCAAGGCCGAGTACCCTTGTCGATTCTGCAAAGAAGTCTTTTCCTTCTTAGGCGGCCTTCAGGCTCATATGCGTCACCATCTGGGAGCTTCACCATATCAGTGCACCATTTGTAGCTACGCCGCTCCTGACAAGGCAACGCTGATTCGACATCTCAGAACGCACAGCGGTGAGCGGCCATACGTATGTCGCCTCTGTCATTACCCTTTCACTGTGAAGGCCAACTGTGAGCGCCATCTGCGAAAGAAACACATGAAGAACACACGCAAAGACATAGAGAAAAACATAGAATATGTAACCACCTCCTCTAGCATAAGCGGTGTCATTGGAGGCACCACATTAGACCTCCTGGATGCGGCTGGTGCTGGTAGCACATCTTGTCGATATTGTGGGGAGGACCTTAAGAACTACCGAGCCCTTCAGATTCATCTGAGAACACACAATGGATGTCAGCGGAAGCCTTTTGAGTGTAGGCAGTGTGGGGTGGCATTTCTCGCTAAAAGGAACTGCATTCACCACTTGCTGAAGCATCACCCAGATGTTCCAGAAAGGGAAATTGAGGAACACATCAAAAGTCTTGTACCGGTTGGAGGAGATGGCACTGCTCAAGCCAACCCTCCAACCTCAAATGGGCTGGTTAACAGCACTGTTCCTCAAAATGTAGGTCCCTTCTCTGGGCCTGTTGAGGACCAGGACCAGCCATTAGATTTCTCTAGCAAATCTCAAAAAACAATTGCTTCAAATGTTAAGCTAGAAGGAACAACATCTCCTCTGTTTAATGACTGCTCTATGGAGCCCATTGATCTCTCAATACCTAAGGATCCTGAGAAGAAGAGAACGATGAAAGAACTTCCTCAGAGCATGTCCCTGAATCATCATAATGTCAAGAAAGAAAAGACCCCTGAAACAACCCCTGGGGTTCGTGCAGCTCTCCCAGTCTCCATTTCTAACCTGGCCCCAGCTGTATCTAGTGACATTACCAAGCCCTTTACCCGCTTGAAGCCACTGTTACCAAAACCATCTTCTGTTTCCAGTACTTCTGAAATGGCACCGCTGGCCTCCATTGCTCAGATCATCTCATCTGTGTCAGCTACCCCAGTGCTGATTGAAACAGAATTAGATGCCAAGAACAGTGTTAGTGCAATGGATTTTAATGTAATAAATGAGAAGAAGGGCACCGCCAAACTGGATTCCACTCCAAATGGATCTCCTGATAACTCAAAGAAGAGAGGCAAGAAGCGACCATTTCAGGAATTCTGTGATCCAAGATTGGCAACAGGCAGTGGCATTGATCTGGAGTCAAGTGGCGAGTTTCCCAGTGTAGAGAAAATGCTAGCTACTACTGATGCAAATAAATTCAGCCCTTACTTACAACCCAGTCAGATGGAGCCAATGAAAGAGGAGAAAGAGAAGCAGTCTGTCAATAAGGAGACGAAGGAAGGACGAGAGGACAAGCCAAAGAAACCTCCACAGAACAAAGGAAAGAAGAATGCCTACTCCAATTCAGTGCAGAAAATGACCTGCCCATACTGCCCACGTCTGTTTCCCTGGGCCAGTTCATTGCAAAGGCATATGCTAACACACACAGGTGAGACAATGTTTACAATTCATAAATTATGACCACAAGCCAATGATGTCAAAAAGCACTTCATATACTTTTTTATTTACTCTATCCTATAATACAGGGAGCTAAATACAATTCTTAGGAAAATAGTGTACATTTAACACATTCTGTAGCCTCTATTTCATTTGTCAGCCATTTAGCTGGAATTGTT
The DNA here is from genome assembly GCF_019924925.1 of Ctenopharyngodon idella. Lineage (NCBI taxonomy): Eukaryota > Metazoa > Chordata > Actinopteri > Cypriniformes > Xenocyprididae > Ctenopharyngodon > Ctenopharyngodon idella. Next base: position 14,920,732 of record NC_067221.1, read on the forward strand.
CCTCAACCATTTCAGACTCTAAATAGATGTCAGATTATCCTCTAAGTAATGCAGAAAGAGTGAACAAACATGCTACAGTTGGAGGTCTTCAGTATTATTATATTGTATTATATTATATTATATTATCCTAGACTTTTGTCCTCTGTAGTGGACATTTTATTTTAGTGAATTTCTCTGACATACATGTCACAGTTTTAAGTCTGGCTGTCCTGTAAAGAGCACATTCAGGACTTTGCAGAGATACCAAATGTTTGGAAGTTTCACCATGACAACAACGTCTGCTTGGTCTTTAAAAATGACTGACATTAATTTAGTGATCAAATTTAGCACTCTTATGGAAATATGATAATATTTTGTAATTATCATTTAAATTGGATTATTTTTTAAATTGTTTGTTATAAATCAACATCTCAGGAAAATGTTATGGGGCTTCTAATCAAAATATGACTTTCTGTTACAAAACAGGGCATTGATTTCATACATGACCTCCTTAGAGGACACCAGGAATTAAATCATGATTATCAGGCATTTTGGGAGACACAACAAGTGAATAGTGAAATAAATTATATATCAATATTCCTGTTAATTATTAGATATTATTATGAAAATGTTGCCAATTTTTACTCCCATTATTACACTTCTTTTTTCATTACATGTTGCTCCAAGAACACATTAATATGCAAATTAGATACAGTGTATAGATGCATTGTATTGAATGGGAAAATCCATGTATGGCCATTTTACCCACATATTGCATAAAGTAAAATGGTATATTGATATTGACATTCCGTTCTATCTTTCATAACATAGTTGAGATCATCTTAAAACAAAATTTAATTAAAAAAAATCCTGAAACCTAAAAATTGATTGGTGAATAAAAAAAAAATTCCATTGTTTTTGCCTATACATGTCATTTATTGTCATTTTATTTTTTAAACAACTTAGTCCTGGTGTCCACTACAGAGGACATAGCATAAAATATGAATAAAATATAATTTTTCAAAAATGTTATTTTTCCATTTTTTTTTCTTGCTCTAAACAATGTAATGATGTGAAACAAAATATTAAATTCAAAAACTTTTTTTTCTGGGTCCCAGGAGGATATTTTGATCCAATGGATCTGAGCCAATAATGTTTTGATTCTCACTTGAGATCCTTACAGTTTTGTGTTTTGATTTCACAGGTCAGAAGCCGTACCCTTGTCCTCAGTGTGAGTCATTCTTTTCCACCAAGTCAAACTGTGAGCGCCACCTGCTCCGCAAACATGGAATATCTAATCGGGCACTTCAAAACAATGGATCTCGACCCAAACCTAAGGCTGACGAAGGATCCCAAGGAAGCACAGGCACTTTTGGTCAGTATCATTGTTATATATTATTATGTAGCACTAATGGTCTCATGTGTATAACAATTATATCTAAAAATGTGCTGATTTAACTTTTGAGATGAAGGGTTAATGCCCCTTTCATGATGTACTGTAATTTAGTTGCTTTGTTTTCTGTTTATCAACAAGACATTTTACCTTGGAAAAACTGTATATTGAATATTGTTACATCATTGTGAGGGTGTGTATGATAGCAGTGCAATGTGTAAAGTGCTTAACAAGCTTTTCTTATATTTGTAGAGAGTGTATCTGACACTGAACCTTCTACAGCCGTAGATATTGTCGATACGAGCTCTGTCGACCCAAAACAAGAGGAGAAAGCTTCATCCCCAGAACAAGCTCCAGAACAAACAGAACAATCAGCCGCTGAACAAACAGACAGCAGCACGGATCCAAACCAAACACAGCCAGATGAGGGAAACCCTGAAAGAGTAGAAAATGATGATGATGACTCTCAGAGCAACAAGAGTCTTGATATAAACCTTGCCAGCAAGCTTGTAGACTTCAAGCTTTCTGGAGCAGAGCAGAACCAGCCAAAATCAACTGCTGAACCGGTTTCTCTTCCAGACGAGTTCCCCCACACCTGTGCATCCTGCAAAAAGACCTTCCGCCATGCAGCCACTCTCAGCCGGCACCAGAAAACTCATCTGGAGGTCCAGCCCGAGGATGGAAGCAAGAAGGGAAGACGCCAAAGTGCTTCACAAAACCCAGTCACAGCGCCCACAAAAGAGGTGGAGCAGGACGCAAAGTTAGAAGATGATGAAAAGGATGAGAACAGCAGCTGTGTAGAAAGTGGTGTTGATGAGGAGGAGAAGGAGAGAGAAGATATGAGTTATGATGAAGAAGAGGCTGCTTCCTCAGAGCTCAGGGCTTTGGAAGAGGAGGGCGAATCAGCCGGAGGCAAAACCGATAAGAGAAAGAAGATTTGTGAAGTGTGCAGCAAACGCTTCTGGAGCCTGCAAGACTTGACCAGACACATGCGTTCACACACTGGTAAGATCTGGAGCTTCTTAGGCTGTGTTCAGACTGCAGGAAAAAGTGGGCCAAATTTTTTTTGCTCATATGCGACTCAGAGGAGTCAGTGTAAACAGCACTAACCACGTGGAATCTGATCTTTTCGATTCTGATTTAAGCCACTTCCATATGTGGTCCAAAACCAGATAGAGATCTGATGTTTTGCAATGTGACGTCAGTCTGAACAGTCATATAGGAATTTGTGCAGCTTTTATGTCACACTAGATCAACAACTCGTTACAACTTTGACTGATGTGAGTAAGTCCAAAATTTTTACAAATCAGTAGTTCTTTGGTCACTCAGAACCAAAGAACTCAGAAAGTATTACGTTGACAGCTTTGTTGTTCTTTTGTGCATGAGGTTCAGTTCAGGACTGTTATCAGTTCACACTCCAATCTGATATTGGCTGCATTTAAAAACATAATTTGAACAGCAAAAAAAAAAAAAAAAAAATCAGAATTGAGCACTAAGCAGTGTGAACTTAGCCTTATTGTTATACCTTCCAATAAGGAGAGACAAATATGAAGCTGATACATCTAAAATGACCTTTTTGTTGTAGGCGAGCGACCGTACAAGTGCCAAACCTGCCATCGTACCTTCACTCTGAAGCACAGTCTGGTGAGGCATCAGCGTGTCCACCAGAAACCCACGGATGAAAAAGGGACCGATGATGCAGAAATGAATGAAGAAATGGATGGAGCAAGAGATGATGACAGAATGCTGGAGGGAAAAGAGGCCAGGTGTTCATCTGGAAGCGAAAGTGACGCAACAGCTCCAATCCAGAGTGAGAATGAACGTGAGAAAGCAGAAGTGCCTCAAAAAGAAGAGAGTGAAGGACACATGGAGGACCTTAAGGAGAAGCAGCACCCTGAGGAATCATCTATGGAGATGAATTCTGCTGAAGAACCTCCCAAAGAACCTCAGCCTGATGGGGCTGAACAGGAGGAACATCAAACCGAGGAACCGTTAGTTGCTTCAGTAGAGGCCCAATCAGGCTGTGACCCAGAACCTGCAAAAATCAGTGTCCATAGCTGTACAGCGGCTCAGGAAACGACGCCTGTTCAGTGAAGAAAAAATTCACTGTGTTGATTTTGTGCCATAGTTTATGAAGCTTCCGCAAACACTAGGAGTTACAAAGCCTGGCCTTTGCTGATATTTGTCTTATAATACAGTATGCATGAAAGATGCAGACTGGGGAACAGTTTCTGAAGCTTCTTTTGATGCCTTAATATATATATATTTTTTTCTTTTTTCTAAAAATCTGGATAAACACAACTGGACAGTAGCAATTTTAATCCTATTTATATGATTTTTAATGAATCATATAAAACATTTATATCAATCAATTAGAAGCATTTGTATGATGAACAGAAGATTTATGTATCAGCATTAAAATGTATTATTCTTAAGTCAATTTCTGTATGTTTTTAGTATCTGTATGAAATTTGTTTGATTTCTATTTCTTTGCTTTTTTTTCTTGTGGAATTGAAGAGCGTAAGTGCCTGACTCATTATCAAGATTGGCTGAATACATTTTGGATGAAATTGCTGTTTAGCTCTGTAATTTTTATTTTGGGTGATCATCGGCCAATCAGTTTCTTGGCAATATTTGCCTATTCTATGTATATTATCCTCCATCTTTGAGCCTCATTGACAAATGATGCAGACAACGTGTATAAATGGCTGGAAGTCTTGAAACAGCACCTTCTGGTGGCGTAGAGTGTGAAGTATTATATTGTAAGGCCTGTGCATCAGAGAGAAGAGTGCTTCTGAGAATCACACAGTATGTATTAAATAAGTGTGATTTGTGTTTGCCTTTTTGGGGTTTGTGTTTGTACTGGAAATCTCCCTAAGATTCACTTTGACTTCAACACTGGTGTTCACACTAAAAATCAAACTTTTTTTTTTTTATCCAATACTTGTTAAAGAATGTAAAAAGTAGCCCTCATACTGGTTTTGACTTGTGTAGAAGGGATATAAATCGTCCCTAAAACAAAAAACAAAAACAATTCATTTAGTTTTACACTAGTTGTTGCAGTAGAGTGACTTTAATAACGCCTGATACCCACACAACACGTCATATGAGATTCAGTGGATTTGACCAAAGTCCTCGCAATGGCAAAATGTTTACAAGTATGTTTTTATTCATTTTGACAGCTGCGAGCCTTTGGATTTAAAGCCAACTTAAGAAACATTGTAAATTAACTGTTCTTTATATTTTTTGAAACACATTTTCTTTGTTATTTCTTTTTGTGTGTGTGTGTGTGTGTGTTTGTGTGTAATGATGTTTGTACTTGTAAATTTGTACAAGTGCATGAGTGTGTGCACAGCTATATGGACAGAAAACACTGAACATTTTATGCAGGTATTTATTGATCAGTCTAAAGCATGTGGTTGTAATTTTGAAAAGCCATGTAGAATCCAGTTTGTGCAACGAGGAGAATCAAAAAAATGATATTTGTTGAACTTCTTTGAGATTGTGAGGTTCTCTACATTTTTGGATACAATGTACATTAGGATGCTTTGGATAATTACATCTTTTTTGTGTCTTTTTGTTTGTCAGTTTATGAAACCTTCAACCAATTCAGTTATACATTTGTTTGAGATCATTGAACTATAGAGTATAATTTGATGGGTTTGACAATATAATGATAAAAAAATATTGATTTTGCATGTTAATCTAATTTGAATTTCTCAGTTATTCTCTTTCTCAGGGGCTTTTCAAAATCAGCATTTTTCTATGTAATCTATCTGGTGTATAAAATTCGACCTCTGTTCACTACACTACAGTTAAAGACTGCTCACACTGTGTATAGGCTTCATTGTACCAAAACTTTTCTGCAAGAAATTGTAATGTCATTATCATTAGTGATTATGTTTGTCAGATGGATTGCAAGTATCTGTCAGATCAATTCAGATGTAGGCAACTCATTGATTTTGCTTGCTTCCTCCTTGCTGTTCAACCCTGTAAAGCGAATAAATCATCCAATCAATAGGCTAAATGTACACTAAGAAAGAGTGAGAAATTAAGTCCTGTCAATTTTTTTTTTTTTTTTTTTCCTCAATTAAAACTTAAAACAGTCCAAAAAGTTTCCACATTTAATTTTATTTAAGTAATGTGACTGGGGCCAATAAAGATTAATTTTGATAAATGATCATTTTAAACAAAGATGTAGTACCACCTAGTATGTTACAATTTTTTTTGTTTGTTTGTTTGTTTTGTTTTTGTTTGTTTGTTTGTTTGTTTAATGATCAATTTCTGACTGCTTGGCAATGCTCTAGGAATCACCCTGTAAACTTCCCAGAACACCTTGACCAACGGGGTCACCGTGATTTTGCCAAGCAAGACATGTTCCCGGATCAACATCTTTGTTGATCCTGGAACAACGTTCCAATCAACCAATCAGATTTGAGGGTCAAGTTTACTGTTTATGTCAAGTTTAGGCTTGCAACCAGGGTTAGGTGCTTCTACATCAATGTTATTCACCTATCTTTCCCCTCTGATTTTAGGGATAAGTTATGGGTAGGATTAGGTTTAGGGGTAGGAATAGGGTTAAGACTAAATTTTCAGACTGGAATGTTGTTCCAGGATCAACAAAATATGAATCATGGTGACCATAATATTAAATCTTATTTTTGATCAAAACAGTATATTTTTATGAAGTACAATAATTAATCAACGAAGATGACTTATTGAAAACCAGTGTAATATTTGGCGTTACGGTATCTCTGTTTGAGCCTTCTCAGCACCCTTACCCACGTTGCCGGAAGTGTGAGTGTGCTGGTGTGTGTGCGTGCGTGCGCGTGCGTGCTGTTAGTATGTAAGCGTGTATTGACAGTTGGTCAATTCCCTTACATTCCCTTTTTGTTGGGTTATATTTTAAGGATTCAAACGATTTTTCCTCTTTTCTTATCATTAAAATTTGAGTACCATGATGTATCAGGTTGTACCAGGGCAGTTTGATGACGCTGACGAAACGGGAAGGTTTGAAACTTGATTCACTTCAATTGATAGAGACAGATTGTCAGTCATGTAACAGGGAAAAAGTATATTAATACATTTACATTGTATTGTGATCATGATTTATATGACAGAGCAGTCAATGATACATTATTGATCCTATATTATCAGAATATATGTACATGCGTGTTTATTATGAGTTATGTTTATTGTGAAGCTTTAAAACGGGTATCATCTATAGAGGGGCAAACTGGAATTAATGACTGCTTTGGTAACGTGAAGGTAATGTGTGGTATTTCACAGTGAGTCAGATATCAATCAAGTCCCTGACAAGCCCTCGCTGGAGAACAGACTGAATGAAGTTACTTTACAATCCTTTGAAAATGACAAGCAAGGTGAAAATGAGGAGGACTATGATGATGATGATGATGATGAAGAGGACGATGAATGGGATTGGAGTGATTCAGGAGGAAGAGACTTTACAAAGCGCTACGCTGCAGGGAGAACTGGGAGTAATCCACAGGTATTCCTTTTTAAAGGATTATGGCCTCACTTGAATCCCATTGTTGACAACAAACCTGATGTTTCTAGGAATTTGTTTCGATTAAATGACAGTATGTTTTCATTATATGCTGCATGTGCTGTTTTTTCCGCCAGGCTAACCGTCAAAGTTCTAATAATAAGTACATCAAAATGTCCACTCCATCAGACAAGGTCCTGAGGAAATATGAAAACAAAATAAACCTTGGTAAGCTTATTATTATTTTAACTACAAATGAAATTAGGAAAATGGGAGAAAAATTGTGTACTACAGATGTATCTACAGAAAAATACATTAATTTTTATTCTGTTTGAATTAAGTCTCTGTTTTTCACAGATAAACTGAGCTATGCTGATTCTGTGATCAATAAAGTCACTGTGATGCAGAAGCAGAGGGAAGCAGACACGTATGTAATCATAACCATAACATCAGATCAGTGTTATTCATTTACTGTTATAGTATTTATTAATATTTTAAATTGACTTATTTCTGTTTTAAGCTTCTTTTTTATAGTAATATTATGTGCCTTTGTCTTTTTTATTATTTTTTGAATTATTTCTATTTAGCTTAAATGTATTTTTATTTCAACTATAGTAATTTTAGTATTTCTGTTTCATTGAAGTTTTTCATCTAATGTTTATATTTTATTTCAGCTTTTTAAATTAACAAAAATATTTTTAATAGTTTTAGTTCTACTTTTTAGTTAACCGTAACAACAATATCTTGGTCCGGAATCCGGATATGATTTCCATTCAGGTTATTAAATTTTAAGTTATTAAATTTTAGAAATTGCATACATTTTTGCAGGTTTCGAGTAAAGGACAAATCAGACAGAGCTACTGTTGAACAGGTAAGTTTGCTCAAGCTTCATATGTGATGATTTCACTTGAACTCCAGTGTTGTAATTGATGCACCTTTCAGTGTGATATTTTAATGTGGCCGCACAGGTTTTGGACCCCCGTACACGTATGATTCTGTTCAAAATGCTCAGCAGAGGTGTCATTTCAGAGATCAATGGCTGTATCAGCACAGGCAAAGAGGCAAGTTTGTTTGTCTAAATGGAATAAAATGATATATTGCTTTATTTGATAAACTTGGGTTTTGTGTCTGTGTCAGTCATTTTACTAAGAAATAATATTAGTGTTGTTGGATTTTTTTTCTTGTGCTATTCAATTTTTTTTTATTTCTTTTCTGCATTTTATATGACAGGCAAACGTCTATCATGCAACTACTGCTAAAGGAGAAAGCAGGGCCATTAAAATATACAAAACCTCAATTCTACTATTCAAAGACAGAGATAAATATGTCAGCGGGGAGTTCAGGTAAGACAGATGTTTTTGTTCAGGACTTTAGTCCTATTTAGCCTTCTTTATGTGTGCCATTGAAAGTGAATTTCTATTTTGAAATACATTTTAGGTTCCGTCATGGCTATTGCAAGGGCAATCCTAGAAAAATGGTGCGCACTTGGGCTGAGAAGGAAATGAGAAACTTGATCAGGTGAGCGTTATTATGCCTTTCATGAACCTATGTTATGATGTTGGTTTATGTCTCTGATGCGAATGCATTTATATCAAGACTACAGACGGCACAGATTCCAAGTCCAGAGCCCATCATGTTGCGGAGCCATGTCCTCGTCATGAGCTTCATCGGTCGAGATGATATGTATGTAGGCATGTACAGATACACCACTACTTCTCAGTGACTGATGACCATGGCATTGTTTCAAGGTTTTTAACTTTTTCTAAATGATACTCCAGGCTTTTTTCAAGTGAACTTGTTTGTGTATTTCTCAGGCCTGCCCCTCTACTGAAGAATGCTGTCCTTTCTGAATCCAAAGCCCGGGAACTCTACATGCAGATCATCCAGAACATGAGAATAATGTACAATGAAGCTCGTCTGGTCCACGCTGACCTTAGCGAGTTCAATATGCTGTAAGCTGACTTTATATTATGTACACATGATTTACACATGATCAGGTAATGTCTGTTGATGTTCAGTTGTACATGGTTTGTTCTGGTGTGTAGGTATCATAACGGAGATGCTTATATTATTGACGTCTCTCAGTCTGTTGAGCACGATCACCCTCATGCTCTGGAGTTTCTTCGCAAAGATTGCAGCAATGTCAATGGTAAGCATGTGCAGACTCAAATAGGTTAACATGGATAGCAAATGTATTCTTAAAATTATTTGTTGATATTAATATTTTCATTCATTTTTTTTTTTTTTTTTTTTTTTAAAACTCAATTTTACTCCCTCAGACTTTTTCCAAAAACGTAATGTGGCAGTTATGACTGTACGTGAGCTATTTGAGTTTGTCACGGACCCCTCCATCACAAGTGACAACATTAATCAGTACCTGGACAAGGTCAGATATCATTATCATTAGTCTTAACAGTGTTTCTCTCTCTCCTGATTTTTGTACAGTCTTATAAACCTTGATTTATTTGTGTGCATTTATTTGTTGTAGTGTTGATCCAGTGTTGTAGTTTGACTGTAATATGTTTGTGGTTTATCTGCAGGCGATGGAGATAGCGTCTGAAAGAACTGCAGAGGAGAGATCCAATCATGACAAAGTTGACGAGGAGGTGCACTTATTTTTAACAATTCTTAACATTTGTTTCCCCATTCTAACTTCCAGAGTTTCTTGTGATTTTACAGGTCTGGAATGGGTATGTGAAAATGTAAAATGTCATTGAAAAGTCTTTTTGTAGTAAATATGAAGGTTTTTTTTCCTGGTTTTGCCCTGCTTTAAAATATTTAATTGGCTGGATATTGCTCTTTGCGAGTACTTGAGTGGAGTATAAGCAAATGTTGTTATTTTTAAAAATTGTGGTAATTAATTGAAATAAAGCAAATAAAATATAAATATTAAATGAAAAACTTAACTTGAAAAATGTACACTTGAAAAAAAACTACACAAACAAACATTAGAAATGTTTCCTTGGGAAATAACTTAAGTAAGTTTAGGTTTAAGTACCTAAAAGTGAAATAAAAAAATAGATAAATAAATACATACAAAAAAAACAAAAATTAATACAAAATGAACAAATTAACAAAAAAATAAAATTACTCAAAATTAACATGAAAACTTAAATATAAAATTCAAATAGCAAATTCAATATTATTAAAAATACTATAATAGTATATAAATGATACTAAAATAACACTGGTAAAAGCTTGCTAATAGACCAATTTTGAGCAGACGTCACAGTTATGTCACTTGCAGCTGCGCGCGCATAGTGGTGGCAGAAAAATAGCGGTAACAAGTGGAGGAAAATTGGCAAAATCCACAGAATAAGAGAAAAATGTTTTGTTGTGCCTTTGGATGTCAGAATCGGAATGCAAAAAATATAGTCTTCATTTTCATAGAATACCGTCGTTGAAGACGCCCTTTGAAGCTAAAAGCAGATGTTTATGTTGTCACAGACTGGACTGATGAAACCTGCAATGATTAGGCTACTATTAAAGCATGAATTAACCGTAATTCTACATAATATTCACACATGCAGTTCATAGAGGACATATATGCACAGAAATAATATTTAAACCTATAACTTTTAAACATAGCCTGTAACACTTTTGTTTCACAAATCTGACTTTTCGTTCTTGCATTTGCGTGTTTATACTTCCCGTTTGGACTTTTTATAACTCGTAAGTGTGAGTTTGAGGGGGAAAAAAGTCAGAATTGTGGGATATAAACTCGTAATTCTGCGGAAGGAGTATATATCACAATTCTGTTTTTCCTTCTAAGAATTGTGAGATATAAACTCGAAATTAACTTCTTTTTTTTTTATTTTATTTTTTTTTTTATTCCGTGGCTTCCACAGACTGCTACTGCAGAACTGTCATTTTCTGCCACCAGGTAGGCTCCGCCCACAAAAACATCATCGCTGTTTGCAAACACAAAATGACTGTATATTCTAATATCTAATATATAAAAATACCAGTTTGTCCATTGATGAGCGTACCAGAGATGTTTGATATTGGTAAATAAGTATCATTGTTTGAATGTCAAAGATTAATATAAATGTAAATTCCCAGCAATCACTATAAAATGATTTTTTTTTAAACCGATATTCAATACAGTAATCCTGAAGCTGGAAAAGTCATGAAAATTAATTGGTGTGGGAACCCTGTCTAACAACTCACATGTGGGTGTGTCTCAAAACAGGTGTTTAAGAGAGCCTATATTCCACGCACACTAAATGAAGTCACCCATTATGAGAGGGATGTGGACACGATGTTGAGGAAAAAGGAGGAGAATTCTTCTGAAGATACACGCTCTGAAAATGTACGTCTCACCACACTAAATGAACAATGAAGTAATTGTGTGAGAATGGAGAAAAGTGTTTGAAATGAATGTTTTCCATTACAGATTCTGTACCAGACAGTGACAGGCCTCAGGAAGGACCTTTCTGGTGTGCAAACGGTGAGTTTGTTTTTAAAAAGACCATTTGGTTTATTAAAGATTAAGCATTAGGTTTAAGACACCTTATGTGGCCACGACTTTGTTTTTGCTATTAATGCGCCCACTGAGTCTTTGCATAATTCTCTTTGGAGTTTTCTTTGCCTACATGCCATGTGGGAGGATTAAGGCAGAGAATATAAACAACAGCCGTCGCCAAACTCAAATGTCATGACAATGAGAAATCAGATTAAAAATGCTGTTCCTCAATTTTTTATTTGGCAGGTACCGTCAATACTGGAAGGAACCACAAAGGATGACGGTTCAAGCTCTGAGGGAGAGGAGGAAGAGGATGAAGATGAAGATGAAGAGGAGAAATCAGAAGGGGAAGAGATGCAAGAGGGTGGGACCCTCAGTGAGGCAGCACAACTGGACAGAAAGGTACCTACTGGGAACAGAAAATGTTGCACAGAGGAATTGTGTTCAGTGGTTAAGAATAACCTGGTATTTCTCTCTTTCAGGAAAGAAAGAAATTGGTGAAAGAAGCACAGAGGGAGAAAAGAAAAACTAAAGTGCCAAAGCATATGAAAAAGCGTAGGGAGAAGGCTGTCAAAATGAAGAAAGGAAGATGAATTTGGTTCAAATGAAGGTGAACTGAGGTTACAGCAGATTTGCTACATGACTGATGGAACCAGTATTGAAGCTTGGAACTTTTTAATGAAGTGTCAGCCCATTAATAATTATAAACATCTGCTGTCAGCATCATGTAAATGTTTTTCAACTTTTATTAAAATGATTCTTTAAATAATACTACAATAAAACTTGCATTTTTCTCTGACCATACTGCTTGAATAGTGAGTAAAATGTCATGTTTTATTGTAGACTGACAAATCACAAAGTTTTGCTGTAGCAGAACATTTAATAAACATTGTGCAGAACAGTTTACACAAATATTCATGTTTTACAAGGCAACATGCTGTTAAAAATAATGCTCTTTTTCATATTTAAGTGGTAAAACCTCTTTACATTTTACATACACATCATCTTTACATCTTGTACATTTAACCTTGCATTAATTACACTACAATTCAAAAATTCGAGTTGGGAGTTTTTTTTTTATTACACTATTTTAAAGTGACATTGTCAATATTGTTAGTCAATACAATATTTTTAAAAATATTGTTTAAAAATACTGTTTTTGAAAGAAGCCCCTTATGCTCATCAAGGCTGCATTTATTCACATGCCACAGTAAAATAGTAATATTGTGAAATTTTTTTTATTGAATATATTTTAAAATGTAAATTATTCCTGTGATGCAAAGCTTAAATTTTCAGCATCATTACACTAATATGCTGATTTGCTGCTCAAAAACATTTCTAATTATCAATGTTGAAAACTGTTGTGCTGCTTAATATTTTTAAAAAAATTTTTTATATAACTGTGATACTTTTTTTATTAGGACTCTTTAATAAATAGTTCAAAACAGCAGTAAACAGCATTTATTTGAAAATGCAGTCTTTTGTAACATTATAAATATCTTTACTGTCACTTTTTATCAATTTAATGCATCTTTGTTTTAATTTAATTATTAATTTCTTTCAAAAAAAAAAAATCTTATTCGCCCCAAACTTTTGAACAGAGTTACAAAATGACAGATATAACATTATAAGCACTTACAAAGTGGGACAATTAACACTATTAAAAAAGAGCTGTGACTGTTTACAAACATTTGATGCCTATGAACAATTCAGATATGGCGTTTTATTCGAGGTTCAGTGAGAGAGATGTAGGACACCTAGCGAATTCCTTCTACGTAGTTGGCAGGCAGCATACCTGATCTCCCCGTCCGCTGTACCGTTCCATACATCCAGCCTTCGTCGATCGACTGCACGTTCTGAATGATGTCACCATCCCGGAATGACACCTCATCGTAATCCTGTGCCGTGTAGTCATACAGGGCCCTGTACACAGTCTGGTGTGTGCATCAGTAGTAAGTATGTTACCTTACTGAATACATTTTTAATCAAAAACAACCATGGTGTAGATGCTATATAATATGCTAGGAAAATGAGGACTCACCATGCTCATACTTCCCATACTCGTGTGTTGTGACCTCAGCTGCATTGACCTCAGTGAATGCATGCTGGTCTGATGCATGTAGCTGTGCCCATGGCTGTGGCCACTGGGATAGTAGGCACCAGGAAGAACAGGTGCTAAAAAAAACAATTATCAGGATGATCTTGATCTTCAGTGGTAAAATTCTTTTCCCTTTTTTAGGGGGTAATACCAGGTGTGAACGTCTCACATTAGTGAACTTACCCACAATGACACCAGGTCTTCGATCCAACTCCATTATGCACTGATGGACACCCTTGTGTGTGCTGTTCCCCACCGTTTCGTGGCTGGGTGCCACCTGAGGCCGTACCAGGTACGTTCCACGCAATCCCTGAGTGACCCCATGCAAACCTGACACCTCAAAATCCTTGTGATACTTGGCCTGCAAGAATGGAGATATCACCTGTTTCATGCACATACAAGTGTGATGTTTACACTACTGTTTAGTTTTAGGTCAGTATGATTAATACTTTTATTCAGCAAGGATGCACTGAATTAATCAAAAGTTGTAAGTTACGAGAAATTTTGTTCTTTATATTCATCAAAGGATTCTGGAAAAACGTGTCATGGTTCCCACAAAAATATTAAGCAGCACAACTGTTTTCAACGTTGATAATAATGATAATAATGTTTCTTGAGCATATTAGAATGATTTCTGAAGGATCATGTGACACTGAAGACTGGAATGATGGCTGCTTAAAATTCAGCTTTTCCATAACAAGAATAAATTACATTTTAATATATATTCAAAAATTGTATTTGTAATAGTATTTCACTATTACTGTATTTTTGATCAAATAAATGCAGCTTTGTTGAGCATAACTATCACAAAACTAATCATGGATGCTTGCATATCTAGTACACTAATTGATCAAATTTACATATTTGGGTTTTTTCATTCGGCTGCATTTCTTGCATTTTCCAGCATACATTACTGATCTGATCCTGGGCCTTCCTCAGTCTCTGCAGCTCTGGAGTATCCAAAACAAATTTGAGGCCCCGACCTTTGCTCTGTTCAAAATCCTTCCTGTACTTGACCTGTAGAACAAGAAAACCATTTTTTTTACCAAGTTGGTAAGGTTTTCTGTGTGCATTATGTAGCTGCTAAGAAGTTCTGGATGGTTGATTTTTTTTTTTTTTTTGTCTTCAGATCCTTAAAGGGTTAGTTCACCCAAAAATGAAAATTCTGTCATTTATTACTCACCCTCATTTCGTTTCACACCTGTAGGACCTTCGTTCATCTTTGGAACACAAATTAAGATATTTTTGATGAAATCCGAGGGTTACTGAACCACACATAGGCAGCAACGTCTTTGCACCTTTTGAGGTCCAGAAAGGTAGTAAAGACATCGCTAAAATAGTCAACATGACTACAGTGGTTCAACCTTAATGTTATGAAATGACTTTTTGTGCACAAAAACAAAACAAAAATAACAAATTTATTCAACAATATCTTCTTTTCTCTGTTATCCTCGTACGCTGTTTACGTTCAGTGCTTCCAGGTTCTACATCAGAACGCCGGCTCAGTAGTACACGACGCATGCGTGTGATGCTGATGCAGGAGCCGGCCAATACTGAGCCAATTTGTTTTGTTTTTGCGCACAAAAAGTATTCTCGTCGCTTCATAAAATTAAGGTTGAACCACTGCAGTCACGTCGACTTTTTTAACGATGTCTTTACTACCTTTCTGGACCTTGAAAGTGTTGGCTAAATTGCTGTCTATGGAGGAGTCATATACCTCTCGGATTTCATCAAAAATGTCTTAATTTCTGTTCCAAAGATGAACGAAGGTCTTACGGGCAAGTAATTAAGTAGTTCACCCATTTTTTTTGGGTGAAGTAACCCTTTAACACAAAGTATGAGCAATAGTAATGGCAGCAGATTAATTAGTAAGGTAAAATGTTGTGTATGCAAGTCCACAACGTGCATTTTCACAGCTTGCTGACCAATCCTTCAGAAAAATGTATTCTGTCATAATGCCAGGATTAGGTCGGCCACAGTATGTTCTTGGCAGCATCTTTTGTGCTGCCAGGTGGAGAAACTGAGGGGATCGGCCAGTGCACCACGGAGTAGACAGCTGCCTTGTTTTTCTCCATGCTGACCTCAAAATATCACACCCAGTCCCTCCCTGGCAGCCAAAACACTCTCACAGGCGTAAATGATTGTCTTATGTTATCCCTTTGAAATGTCTCTACCAATAGCAACAAATGACATTATCCTCTATGCACGCTTTTAGATTTAGAGCAGTATTCTTAAAATTTATTTTTATCATGTAATTACAATGTACAACACCCCACATAGTGTTCTTACCTGACTTTGGAGCTCACTTTGCTGTCTCAGCCGTAGGTTCTCAGGGGTGTCTGTCACGATTGTAAAGGTCTGTTTTGGGTAGTGCCTTTATGGGAGAAAGGAGGCGAGTCATTTTGGGATTTTGGACGCTACCGTATTCATATTTTAACATCTTACTCGTGTGTGTGTGTGTATATATATATATATATATATATATATATAAACAATTTTCATAAGACATCAAATTAACTTAAGAATGTATAGGAACATAAATGTATATAAACTAGTATTTTTGACAATAACATACGCGTTGCAGTAGGGTTTCTTCTCATATCCCTTGTAGTTGTTCATGTTGAGAGTCATTTTACACACTTCACAATGGAAGCATCCTTTGTGCCAATACTGTAAGATGAGGGAAGACGGAAACTGCATATAAAGCTCAATCCAACTATATTTGGTAGATGTTTATGAAAGAACGTTATAGTCATTAATGTATACATTTTCCCTTAAAAGCAACGGAAGTAAGAGAGAATATACCTTGTCCAGGCAGTTGACTTTCTCAGTTGCGTAGACAATTTTCCCACAGCGCGCGCAATGAGGGTTCATTTTCAAGCTGTTGCGATGATCCGGGAAAATAGCATAACTTCGATAATCCACTAACTTCTTGTAAAATATCTCGGATATATCAGATTAGCTGCATCACGAGTTTGTCGCAGAGCTTTAAATTCGCATGGCTCGCGAGTGTTTATCAGCGTGCCGCTGGTCTCGCAGTGAGGGAACAGGAGCAAAGCGTGAGATTTCACCAAACATCACCCACTGAGACTGTTGGAGGAGCGTTCAAACACTGACCGCAGGGAATTGGCTATTTTGTGGGTGTACAGTGAGCCAAAAAGTGCAAAACGTGTCTAAATAAAGAGTTAAGCTTAGTAACGTGACACGTTTTATTTCGTATTGTATTTTGTTGAAGTTCTGACCGAATATTTTACAAGATCTTTATAATTGTTTGTGTGTTTTATTTAGTTTCTCTCATCACTCATCAACCTGTCCTAAAGAGACATGAATAACATCGCATCTTGGTCATTCTTAATTTATAGGATGTTGAGTCTCGATCAGAAGTCGTTGAGAATGATGGCATTATAATGCCTAAAGAGGGCAGTAGAACACCGACAGATGCGCCTTTGGGTGAATGTTAGGAGTAGTCCACAATACATCAGTGGTTCTCAAACCACGTTCCTGGAGCCCCCCAACGCTGCACATTTTGCATATCTTCTTAATCAAACACACACCTGATTCAATTCATCAGCTCATTAGTAGAGACCCAAGACCTGAAATGGGAGTGTCAGACGAAGGAGACATGCAAAATATGCATTGGGGGGCTCCAAGAATAACCATTGTAAGTGTAATACTTGTGTTTTCCAAGTAGATATTAAAATCACATGGATATAATTTGCTTGGACTATTACAAAGGTTAGTGCATTTCCAATCTAAATGTTTTATTTTTTTTTATTTTTTTTTTTTAACTTAGAATACAACTAGCAATGTGAAAATAACATAACACAAAATTAAAAGTTTATATTTACTAAAAAAAAATCTTACATCCGCCATCAGGTTAGTGTTCAATAACAAGATTAGCGAAGTTATTTGTATTCGACTGGTTATGCGATCTTAAAGGGATAGTAACCCAAAAATGAAACTTCTGTCATCATGTACTGACCCTAAAAATGTAAGTAAAAAACACTGTATGAATTTATTTCTTCTGCTGAACACAAGAAGATATTCTGAAGAATGTCGGTAACCAAACAGTTGACTTCCATAGTATGGAAAAAAAAATACTATAGAATCAATGGGGCCCATCAACTGTTTGGTTGCCAACATTCAAAATATATTCTTTTGTGTTCAGCAGAAGAAAGAGATTCATACAGGTTTGGAACATTTTGACGGTGTGTAAATGATACATTTTTTGGTGAACTATCCCTTTAACATGTCTGCCCCCATGAGGCGACCCGCTCTATGTAAAATAAAACTTATTAGGCTACTGATATGGAGTCTTCATCTCATAGATGTGTACAACATATTTCTTAAAATTGCTATAAATATATAAAATGTAGCTCTATATAAAGAAAGAAGCAGTGCATTTTTAAGAAATCGAATCAAATAGGCTACTGTAATGATTAAATGTGGTCTTCTTAACATTTAAGGCCTGTATATAGTCTGCATAAAATACTAGCTATTCCATGCAAATTTTTTTTTTTTTTTTAAGATACATATACATTGATTGTAATCATACAATAATTTTGATTATCCACCTAAGCTGTTTACGCCGCAGGTACGTGTTAGCCTATGGAATTGGTTTGTTTGACGTCCTCGGCGACATCTCTTTTGTGGACTCGGTTTTGCACAGAATAACCTTTCTAATGTTTAGACAGCCTTATTTTTTAAACGTTGAAGACTAAGCGTGAAAAGCTTACATTACTGGCCAAGACCAAAATCGAGATTGGTGCACCGTGCACCAATAGGATTTCATCAAGCTCTAGCCGTATCTACCCAAGCGTGGCGCCAGGCCAATAATGTTACGTGAAACAGAAGATTTATGTGTCAACGTGCTGAGCTGAGCTAAAGCAGAGCTGTCAGAGGCAGTAAAGACTGATCCAGCTGCGGCATACAGGCGCAGTGGATGGCTCAGATGCCCGGTCTTCGTCGGAACTTGACTTCAGCAGGACAGTGGTTGTTTCCTATTAGTATTTCGCCGTTTTTTTATTCGTTAAGTTCGCATTGAGAAAATCATAAGGGATTGTAACATCATCATAACGTTTGTTCACGGGTTTTCGCCATGATTTAAATGAGGCGACACACCTTTTTAAAGAGGGTGGTGTGAAATATCTGCGTTCTGAATCTGTGCATCTGTTTACTTTTATTACATTTTACGTTTAGCCTCATAATGGACACGGAAGTCATTCATTTGAGCTTCTGGGATGCTTCACCGGGCGAGGTTACGATTTAGTTTGCAAAGCTGTGTGTGTGAATGAGCTGGTAGCGGCATACATCCTGCCAACTGTAACCTTCAAGCTAACGTCAATGACAGCTAGCATTTAGCTGGTGGGAGTTGGTGATAGCGGGATTTCTGAGAGTTTCCATCGTTCCGTCAGCTGCGCGTTTACAGAGGGATGCATGAACGCGATGCATTAAATAACGAAAGGGACAAATTGCATGTCGAGATCCGGTGGGGCGCTGCTGATTCTGAACAGCTTGTGTCAAGACATCGCCATAGTGCCACGCACAGAGAGGGATTTCATTCATCCGAGCCTACTCGCTAAACATGGCCTCTGCAGCCAGCAACCTTGCTGCATCCATCGCCAGCAAAACGAAAACCAAGAAGAAACATTTCGTGTCTCAGAAGGTGAAGCTGTTTCGGGCCAGCGACCCGCTGCTCAGCGTCTTGATGTGGGGAGTGAACCACTCGGTAAGGCTTACGTTTTCTTACAGGTTATAACAGCTGCGATGCTCCGTCTGAGCGGATTGAAGGCACGTGTGACAGTTTTCTTGCGGCTTCTTGATCCCTCGATAACTGTAGCATTGACGTCATTCTACGACTCTAAACACCAGAGGTATTTGTTGAGATCTGTTCTGTTCTTGAGATATGCCACACAACTTTAGATTTCCGCCTTGAAATTAATCTTGTGCTTTTTAACAAGAATGAGATTATCACTCACCAAAACCAAAAACCACCTGTCATCAGACATAACCAAATAATTTACATAAATCTAAGAACATAGATAAATATATTTTTTACTAATACTGTTGAGGATATTTTAAAAAAAAATGCTATTAATAATGTAAGCACAATTAATCTTAAAATTAGTATTTTTTTGTTACCAATAAAAATTTATTATTAATTCTGAAGGTCCTCTTTACATATTTCATCTGCTATGAGATCAATAGATCACATAGACTCTGGTGAGTTTATATATATTATCATTTTTACGTAATTTCTCTACTTTTAAGTAGGTCATGTTAGTGATTAAAACCAGCTAAACACAATGGCTGTAATATGTGTGATATGCAGAATGTGATTATTTCATTAACACCATTACATGACGGTAGTGAAAATTCAACAGATGGTGCTGAAAATCAGTTTGAAAGCATTCTGTGGTGTCAATTCATTAATTATTTGACACAAATGCTACATTTGTCAATATTTGTATTATGTTTGACACATTATTTTTGTATCCGATGGTGCTGATCCATGTTAAGTAGGCTAATGGATAAGAAAAAATATGCAAGAAGCAGGAGATTACAACCAAACATTGGTGAATAACTGAGGTGATTAATCCAATATGTACATATATTTTTTTTTTAATTTCTTTATTTTTCAGTTTAGTGGCCCGTTTTGTTCCCAGTACTCAAGAATCAATGAAATGATTGTCAGCAAGCAAAGCAAGTGTTTGCTCCTCAGATGCGAGGTTTTGGCACATAGTCATGGTGTTAGAAGATGCTGAATGACTAACTATACAGGCTGCAGACAGCATTTAGATCCCTGATCCTGTGTCGATCCCTAATGTCTGCAAGAAAATAACAACTACAAGAATGCACTTTTTCTCAGTTACCTATAGTGAGCTCATAACAAATGGTTTTCTAAATGTTTGTTCCTTTTCTATTCTCTTATTTCTCAATATTCGACAAATGCAAAAACACTAACTAGTGCTAAATATGTGTTTTTAAAAAAACATACCTTGATATGTTTAAAGAGTACTTTTCCTGTGGGAATGGAAGATTTCCAGGTATCTGACAAAGCTTTAATTGGTCTCCAGGGAATGTGAACACCAGTGTCTGGGAGCCTTATGCTCTGTCATGATGCACATGCATGAGATGCATGAAATTATTATTTCTTACCTCTGTGTTGTGTGGAAGTGCAAACACTGTATAGTGTACAGTATAATTATTAATTTACACATAGATTGAAGTCAAGACATCAAATGCTCATTGTTTTTATGCACTCTATAAGCATCTCAGATACAATTGAAAAGCATCTAAATTTTCTGTATGTCTTTATTTAGAAGAAGAGTTGAGGTGAGGAAGATTTAGCATTATTTCAATACTATAGAATTATATGGCTGTTGAAAATGCTGTTCATAATTACTCTTATTTTTAAGTGGCATCTACATGAATTGCCTTTTATACTTTATAATTTTTTTATACCATATAGCTTATGTAGGAATCATGTAAAACCTGATATTTAGATCTTTTAGGCTATTGGGCTTGATGAATTATTCTTATCTTTAAATTAACTTGTAACATCCAGTGTTTAAAGTCAAAAGTTTCAGGCTGTATTTTTGAATATCCAATATCAACTGATTTTATGCCTGCCTAACACTTAGTAGTATTATAGACAGCCACTGTACAAGCGCATCATTTATGGTGAAAGAGTTACATTGGCTGTCAACAAATATTGTTTCATCCCATTTTTTCAAAATATACTTAATGTCGTCCCTTAGAGTATCCTAAGTAGATGTAGTAAAGCACAAGCCAGTTTCCCCCTTCAGGAATGGAGAGGTTGTTTGAATGGCCTTTTAATGTATTTTCTCATTAGCCCTAGAGGTTGTGCTGTAAAAAGTGAATATGTGCAGTTTATTTCTGCTTGATTTAACTTTAAAAATTACTTCCATTGATGTAGCCCAATGTAGTCAGGCTGATTCGGTCATATTAAAGTGCCCCTATTATGCTTTTTCAAATATTACCTTTCACGCAGTGTGTAATATAGCTGTTTGTGAATGTAAAAGGTCTGCAAAATTTTAAAGATCACACAAAGATGCACAACAAAAAAAGTTATTGTCTCCTAAAAGAAAGAACTGATTCTGAACAGCTGAAATGAGTCGTCAGCAATTCCAGTCTTACTTCCTGTCACGTACCTACATAACAATGTAACATATTTGCATAATGCCAACCTATGATCTTTATTGGCTGCCCGTGAATAACGTCTACGTTGACCTGCCCTCAAACACTGTAGTTGTAACTGAGGCTGGAAGAGTTTTGTTCGTGTTGTCGACAGGTCGAGAAGATGCTGTTTTCAGCATTGCAAATTCACTTTGCATGCACTTCAAAAAGATGAGGACTCGCGCTGGAATTGATACAGAAAAAAACTGACGCCATCATTACCGTTTGTGTCACTTGCTGTGTCCGAAATCGCATAGTGTATAGTAGGCATTACATTTGGTTTGAAACTTACTTTGCGACTGTTAAAATAGTATGAATGAAATTCAGACGTACTACATCTGCCATTGTTACATTCACCTCCATTCTCAAATCCTCTCCTGTGGCCTCTCAGGATAGTAAAGTGTCCATAGTATGCACATTCAGAAGCTGAAATTCAGATATGATAATGGGTATTTCGTTTCCAACACACTGTCAGCGGTAGACCAATCAGAGCAGAGTAGGCTCGCAGAAAGGAGGAGCTAGACAATCTTCGAATGAATCGTTTTCAGACTCTTTGAGAAATGAGGTGATGTGCATATGATGTATATTGAGATTTGATCTGATACATATAAATCTATAGGAGACCTCCAAAAAAAAATTAGGAACCTTTAAAATAGCATAATAGGGGCACTTTAAGTATAATTTTTGGACTTGAATAAAAACAAATAAAACTAGCTATAGAGCAACCAAGCACATTTTTTTCAGGTTACCTGACAAAAATATTTTTATTGTAAAAAAACATGGAATGTCTAAAACACTTAGGAATACTTATGGGGGCATGAATTCCATCTTGGAGTTTTCTTTCCATCATTTCCTCTCAGTCATTGGGTGTTTGTGTAGAATAGCATCACCCCCCAAACGAATTAGTGTTGCCTGCAGGTTTATGCTCCCAAACATCATTAGCGCATTCTTCCCATCCATCCTTTATAATTTTGCTTTATTGGGGCTAACTGACAATGAGATCTTTTGACCTCATAAATGTAGTGTTCAGGAATATCGCCTCTGGGTTTAGCCTATTTTTATCATTTAGGCCAATGGAGCCCCTCCCTTCACCACATATATGTCACACCGTCTTGCGTATGCTTGATGTTCGTCTATATCTTTCATAGTTCTTTAAGATTCATCTCTTCTCTCTCATCTAATCCTCACCCTTCCTCCCCTCTTCTTTCCTTTTAGATTTTTCATCCTCTCATTCAGCACTGAGTCAGATGAGCTTTTTCATGTTGATTGCGTAAGAGTCTCGGAGGTATAACTTAAGTCTGAGGTGAAGGAGATAAAGGCCTCTTCCATTGTGGCAGGAACTTCCCTAATGGCCAGAATGAGAAACTGCCTTAACTAGAGCCAGAACACCCCACCCCCCCACCCCGTTACATGCTCAGCCAGCCTCTTTTCCCAGCACATAAGGAACGACACTGTCTGTTGCCCTTGATGTGAATTTGTAGTAGCGCTATGTTATGTAAAGTGGGTGATAAGCCGTATGTGCTGACAGATATTAGTCTGCTGAGAAAACAGGCTTCAGTAATGGAATTATTTGAAATGAAATGCAATAAAAAGAAGTATGAAATTGCTTGTAATGTTCTCGGCGCACATGTCCCAGAGTGGCTTTCAGAAAACACACAACCTACTCCGCCTGGAAAGCCCCTGGTTTCTTGGTTGCTTGATTAATCTCAATGGCTTTATCCAAACGAAATTGTATGCTGATTATGTAACCGAGTGTAAAGGGGTGGGGGTGAAGATCTACTATATATTAGAGAATAAACACGTCTGTATTTAATATAAATGATACAAAGACAAACATGTAATCATGCTGCAGTTAATATCAATTTTAATTTTGTGATTATCATTAAGATCAAAATAATCATGCATATACTATGCTTTGAAGTTGGATCGTTCATTACCTGTGTCTGATATAACATTCATTCTTCAGGTCGATGTCCATAATATTAAATCCATTATAAAAATCCGTTTGAATGTCCGCTGAGGAAAGCGATCTTTGTATTTGCCCTTTTTACAGTTAAGGGAATTTTCCATAACAGTTCTAAAACAACATCCTTTGTTTACAAAAGTCCCTTTCAATTTAAAAGTCTCTCGCGACTGACTCATTCACTTGTAAAGTTTGCCACCATCTAATGGCGTATTATTGTAACTTTTATTCAGTCCATATTACACATTAATGGACCTTTTCTCAATACTGAATACAACATATTATTTATATAAAATTGCCATTATAAATGACAAAATAAACATAATTGTACAGTTCAGTCAAACGTAAAAAAGCAGTGCTCTACAGGATGTAAGTTAAATATAGCCATAATATTAAATTACTAAATTTAACATAGCCCAATTCGATTTGCTCAGGAACAAGTAATAGATTAATAAGACCAAAGATTGCTAGTTTTATGTATCCAAAATGAATTATATCTCATGTTTAACCAAAATAAGACACAAATCCCCAAAGATGGCCGGGATGAAGCTGTTCTCGGCAGGTACACGAACACTAAACGGCCGCTGATGGTCTAAACAAATTGTAAAATAGGCGCTATGATTAAATATAAGTCACATATTTCAGGTCTAAACAACTACATTCTCACCTAAAAAAAAAAAAAACTCTTAAAACTACAGTTCATGGTTCATATATATAATACGGTGGATTTGCCATTACAGTCTCTTCAAGCGGAGTGATACAAACAGTGAAAAGTTAGGAGTGCTGTTATCACTAGAATATCGCACGGCTCTCAGCCGTCATCAGATTTCGAGAACCAAAAAAATATATATATTTTTTTAAATATATAAAATAATATATAGTATCACTGAATTCTTTGTTGTATTTTTATATTATATATTTTATAGCTTTTATTATAATATAGTATATCTGTTAAAAACATATTATAAAACATTATTTTATATATTTGTTCATAATAATATTATATAATAATATTTTTTAAATACAGCATTTAAAAAATCATTAAATTCATTATACATATTTTTAATATTAGATGTGAAATTTATGACTGATACAGTTTTACCCTGAATCACATGGCACATAATGTGTAAATGAGCGGATGCTGTGTGTGTGTGTGTGTGTGTGTGTGTGTGTGTGTGTGTCACACAACTAAGGCTGATTGACCGTGGCTTGTCCTTCCCTGTTTTCAGCTGCTGCTGTTTCAGTACTGCTCTCAGTGAACCTGCTGCCCTCTCCCCCAGTCTTGCAGTTGCTTTCTCTAGTCCTTCTTTATCTCTTTGTAGACTCCTGTTCAGCTTTGCATTTCCACTGTGATATTATTGTGCAGCATTAGACAGTGATAGATGGTTGTTGGTATTCTGAGGCTTCCAATTTCGCCTGTTACCAGTACCTTAAATCAGACGTAGTTTGTTTTTCCTCGTAATACTTATTTTTGACATCCTGTTTGTCATTGTTTTAAATCATAAAGTTCAGCTTTTTTTATTGAAATGCTTCTTAATAGACAGGAGGACGCCCCCTAATGCAGCAGGAACAGATGGAGGCACAGGAAGATGCGCAAAAATAACTCTCTGCATACACAAAACACGTCATAGTGGAAAGGGAGTGTCCAAAAATCAGGTTGGATTCCACCTTGTAGGACAAACGCACATGTGCACCCATTGTTGAACAGAAATATGCTTATCCTTGGATAAGTAGGCAGCTTTCTGAGTTCATGTCACTATTAATCAACTGACTTGAGTTTGTGTGTAGTCATGCGTGTGCTATTGCCCATGAAAGGCCACTTGACGTGTGTTGAATTATTTAGAGCAATAAAAAAAAGGAAGTGGACAGTCCGGCCAAATAAGTAATGCTTAGCCTGTTGGTGCAGACAGCTCAGTTTTTCACTGCTGCTGTTAGTGAAAGGAAGTTGTTTCTTGGCAGCGGTCCATCAGTGCACCACATTTGAAGAATGGCCCCTGTACTGCAGATAGTTCTCAGTAAATAAGAAAACAGTTTGATTTATTCATTGGAGCAGGTCCAGAAGTCTCCTGTAAAACAGATATCAAGCTATTTTTGATATGCATCACTGTTCAAATATTATTTTGTCATTTGGCATAACTGAATCATTTTCTTTCACTTTGACAGCTTGTTGTTGTTGTTGTTGTTGTTGTTTTTAAGATAAATGAACTCAGTCACATCCAAATTCCTGTTATGCTGATGCCTGATGACTTCAAAGCCAACTCGAAGATCAAGGTGGACAACCACCTCTTCAACAAGTAAGAAAGACTGACTCGATGCGATATTGCTGAACTTAGTGTGATTATTTTGTTATTTATTTGTTTGCTTTTGGTAGTTATCGGCTTTTGCACCTTTTTCTGCTTCCAAAGAGAGAACATGCCAAGCCATTTCAAGTTTAAGGAGTACTGTCCCCTAGTCTTCCGCAATCTGAGGGAGCGGTTCTCCATTGATGATCAGGAATATCAGGTACCTAAGTGCTTAAGTCATGTCATATATATTTTTATTTATTTTTTTCCCAATAATGTTAGTCATTTTTTGTGCCAAAAATGGTTACATGTAAAGAGGACTTATTACGCCCTTTTGTAAAGTCTTGATTTTGTTTGTTTTTGGGGTCTACTAGAATAGGTTTTCATGCTTCAATGTTAAAACAAGCAAACAAAAAAACATTATTTTTCACATATTTTGCACTGTTGCAGCACCTCTCTTCCCAGTCTGTCAGTAATGCTCTATTTAGTTCTGGTCTCTATGAAGCCCCTCTTTCAGAAAAGTGCAGTGTGCTCTGATTGGTCGGCTGGGTCAGTATTTTGTGATTGGGCAACCACTTTGAGCGTATTTCGGCTGTGTGAAGTTCCTCACCATAACCACAAGTTTCAACACAGTACTAACGTAACTCTCCTTTTTTTTTTTTTGTGTATGCTTTGAGCGGGAATTATTTAAATGAGGAATATTGTGACGTAAGTTCAAGACTACAATCAAGGCTTTTCAGGGAGTTCAGAAAAGTGCTTATTGATATTATAAAGAATACCTCCCTTTAGAGTGGACTTTGTGCTTCGCAGACATTTTTCATGCTCAAATAGCAACATTACACACTACAAAGTTGAAAATGTAAAAAAGCATAATAGGTCCTCTTTAAGCTTTAATGACCGTTTTCTTCATTCTTCACATGTGAAATGAGCAACTGGCTGAGCACTTTTTTGACTCCATTCACACACCGACTGCAAGTTTGTTGTCATGTCCAATATAATTTTTATTGCCGCATCTTTCAATAACAGCCTCTTTGCAAAGCCTGCAGTGCACTTTGACAGGCTTATTAAACAAACCGCCCTGAGATGTGCTGCACAAGCTGTTGAGAGCCTGTGCACATGAAGATTAAGGTCTGAAAGTTACAGTCCCAGCTGGAACGTGACCGACCTTCAACGTTCAAATGTGATTGAAATGTCAGTTGTCAATTTAATGCTAAATGGTTGTAAAAAAAAAAAAAAAAAAAAAAAAAAAGGTTAACAAAATACTTATGAATTAACATTGAAATTTCATTGAAGACAAAGCTTTGAAGATCTGTACAGAAAGTAAGACGTTAAAACAGCTTTGCAATATCAACGCTGATTTGGTTTGTAAAATCAAAAAAAAATTAAACCATGATTCAACGTGTCACATTAAAAGGCTTGCACAAAGAAAGGATGAAACGAAAGACTTGTTTATTGAACAAAGGAGAAACACTAGGAGATCGTTTTAGCTTTTACATAAACAGTAACATAAACAATACCGAACGAAGAACCTAGGAAACTAAGGTCTTAAATGCACAGGGGAGTAATCAAAGTTTAGTACGGACAGGTGAATTAACTCTGTAACTACGGAAACCACATGGGGCACAAAGAACACAGATAAACCAGAACAGGAAACCGTGAAAACAAAAACAAAACAGAACATACACATTACGGTAGGGGTGGGTGAAATGACCAAAATCTTGTATCACAATATGAGTATGCCATACTCGCTCTTAAATACATATATTCAGTATACTCGTGCATTTTCTCTCTTCTAACTTCTAACGTTCTCTTAAACATAAATGACTGTTTACTTGCAAATACATGGTAACTTTGACTTGTAGGTATGTATATTTAACCGTTCAAGCCTAATTAGGCAGCAAAAAGCACTCAGTTCAGTTCTCACGCGCTCTATGAGCAGCGGCTTCATGCCGTGTGTCTTTCAGACGGCGCTGAAAAAACAGTCTCTCAGACAATGTGCGCATATACTAAAATTGGTTCTCTTTCGATGTTCATTGTGCTTCAACGGTTTATCACCTGTTTTTAAACCGCAGTGCTTAAAACGCATGCAAACAATAAGCTTTCGTGACCACGCAACAGTACAACTACGAAAAAATAGTTGATTCCTCGTGATATGACACCTTTAAAACAAAGCATTTTTGTTTCTCAGTTCATATGTAGCAGTTTATAAGTAAACTGCAATAATATCAGGTTTTAGTTTCAGTAGCAATCATCAGATCTTTCAGGCCCAGATCAAGTTAAATGTCATAAGCTGAAAATACTGTATTGAATTTGGCCCATGTCCCAGAATACCTCAGTACTACACTTACTCTACTGTTGACCCAGCACTGTGATTGTTGGAATCAGCATTTTGTTTTCATTGAAGTGAAAGCACTTTTTTTTTTTTAATGTCTCCAGGTGACTTCTGTAAAACATCTTCAAATCAATAAATGCATCCAATATGAATTTTATATGAATACAACAGTGGTTCTCAACAGGTGGGTCATGAAAAAAATCTGGTCTTATCTGCTCTGTTTTGATAGGGACAGCGGGGGGAAACAATGCTAAATGCTGCTAATCATGAAATTGTGCATAGGTTTGATATAAAAAATAAAAGGTTTTTAAAAGTCATGAGAGAATGATTGCCAATACAGTATCTTTAAAGGCACAATATGTAAGATTTTTAGATTAAAATATCCAAAAAACACTAGAACAATGTTATATATCCCAAACTTTTCCAACAATGTTTAAATCCAGAGAAATCAGCAATTTTAACCAGGACACGGGACCGTGTCATTGCGTTGCCTGTCAATGACATCATATCCATGCTACCTTCGATTTCCAGTTTTACTAATGTTGATCTAGATTACTGCAAAGCACAGCAAGTCTCTCATAGCAGCCACTGAGCGAACACACACAGTTATGTTATAACATATCTTTCAACACATTTTTAAATATATTTATGATTGTTTTAACCATCTAAAACAGCGCTGCGTTACCCCACATGCGCAACAAAAAGAGCGAAAGTGGCCAACTGCAGCAAAAGCATAGTAAAAGCTCTGCTGAACTCAAGATTGGTGTATATCGCAGGTGTCTATCATTAGAGTTCGCTCCAGCGGCCTCGTTCCGCTCCCACGGCTCTCGACCCGCCCTGCTTCATATCACCGTAACTTTAATACAGTAGCTCATCCACGAACATGATTTCTGCCCGAGTCTGTCGGATTCCTTTCCATCTGCTGTGGAGGTAACTCCCATGATTCCACGCTCGTTCACGGCATCATCAAGCTACACCTTTGTTTCAAATAAGCAATCTCTAGTGGCGAAAATTACATATTGTGCCTTTAATGTCAAATAAGGCTGAGAATTTGGTGCAAATTTATTGACATGTCCTCACCCTCCAAAATCATGAACAAAATTATGCAAAGTAAAAAAATAAATTAAAAAAAGTCTGACTACATTAAATAAGGGTCCACAGGTAAATTGCATTTCTGCTGATGTTTTTGCATTTACAAAATTGACAGTTTTCAGTTTTCCAGTATATGCCTTCTTAATAATAATTTTGCATATTTTTGGCCTATGTGGTTGTATTGTAATGTTAATTAATAAATTGATATAAATATTTCAGTTTTTGTTCTTAAAGAGGATTTTTCTGCTCGAGTTGTTGATCATTTTGAAAATTTGATTGATTCATGGTATCCAAATCTGGGTCCTAAAGCAAAACCAGTTGAGAAATACTGATCTACTAAATCAGTTTTACTAAGAAATTTGGAACCACTTTGAACATCATGAAAATGAATCCCACTCAGTACAACGACAACACTGAGTGTGGCTGTTGCAGTAAACCGCAGAGACCTTGCGTTTTTGGCAGCTATACCGAAGATGGCATCTCAGAGCGCTGGCAGTAACTCAGCTGTGCTTTTGCTGGTTGAATAATGCCATTTTAATGCAAACCCAGTGACTCCTATCTTTTTGCATGGGGCTCTAACTGCAAAATGTTCTTTATCTCGTTTTCTTTTGCTATAAAAGAGCAAGATAGGATTTTTTGCGATCCAAATGACCAAAATCTACTAACGTGTTTCAGTTTGTGATGGGTTTCAATAAAAGAAGTAGCCAGACGGTACAGTCTGGCATTCCAGTCTGACTGCAGACTGCAGTCTAGGAGAAGTGCCAGTTGCTTTTCACCGTTTTATTGGAGCTGTTTAGTGCAAGCCTGGCAGTGTGAAATCCTTCAGTGTTCTTTTCTCCCGTGGCAGAACTCCCTGACACGCAGGGCCCCAATTCCCAGTGATGCTCAGGGCCGCAGTGGAGCTCGTTTCCACACTTCATACAACAAGAGGTACGTCATCAAGATCATCACCAGCGAGGACGTGGCCGAGATGCACAATATTCTGAAGAAGTACCACCAGGTAGAGGGAAAATCTGTTTCTTTGAACAAAGAAAATGATCCTATAGTGAGTCTCACAAGTGAATAATTTATTTTTTTTTTGTATTGTATTTGCCCACTGTAGTATATAGTCGAGTGCCATGGAAACACGCTGCTCCCTCAGTTTCTGGGCATGTAT
Source organism: Ctenopharyngodon idella (assembly GCF_019924925.1). Lineage (NCBI taxonomy): Eukaryota > Metazoa > Chordata > Actinopteri > Cypriniformes > Xenocyprididae > Ctenopharyngodon > Ctenopharyngodon idella. The sequence continues at coordinate 14,951,197 of NC_067221.1, forward strand.
CGCCTCACAGTGGATGGAGATGAGACCTACATGATCGTCACTCGCAATGTTTTCAGCCACCGGCTGCCTGTTTACAAAAAATATGACCTGAAGGTGAGTGATTCTTGTTTAAAGAGCCGTCTACTCTTATATTAATATAATGAAAGTGAGTGGATCGGGACATCATAACTGCACATAATGTAATAAGTATTACATTTTTTAATGCAATAAAATGTTAATAATGTAATCATTTTCTCAAAACGTAATAAAATAATAAGGTAGCATTTTTTACATTATAAGAAATGTATTACATTATAAACCCAACAAAATCTTTGTCATATTGTCATAGCTTTTTTAAACATAAAAACATTGGTAATCCCTTACAGTATTATTATTATTATTATTATTATTATTATTATTAAGCACTGGTATACATTTTTGAAATCTAAATCCAGGCTTTAAAAAAAATGTAATACAACAGATTTTTTATTATTATTATCATTATTATTGATGTTGAAATTACTTACTATTATTATTGTACATTACTTCTTTTATATACATAAGCCAAATACACTTGTAGGCTTTAGGTAAAGAGAATATTAAATGTTTTTTTAATTTGACAACAAAAAGGTATACATACTGTTAATGACAAACCGTGAAAAAAAGCATCTCTATAGAGAATCATATCACTAAAATTATAAATACATTATACATTTTTTAGAATATAAGCCCATTTTTATGAGCATTTAAATGACTGTATCTCAACAATGATTAAAAACGTATACTTAAAAATTAGAAAGTGGAAAGTGGTTATTTTTTTTAATTAGTGCATAAAACTTAAAATGTGTTTCTGGGTCAAGGTGACTCAAAATGATGGAACACGTCATAATCACAAAATTAGTACAACTTTTATAAAAATAAAAAAAAAATGTTGATTTCACACTGTAGCCTAGTTATGTTTTGTGCTCAGATGTATTATGTTAAAAATTATTATTATTATTACTATTATTTCGTAAACATTGATTCACTTATTCATTATGTGCTGGTATTACCTTATGAACAGTGATTACATTATAAATTGCTACATTGGTTCATAATGTAATACATTTCTCATACAATAACCTATTACATAATGTGAAAAATTATTACATTGAAAGATCATTATTACATTAAGAGTTTTTATTATATTTTAAGAATTATTACATTATGAACATTTTATTACATTAATAATGTAAGACTTATTACATTATGTGCAGTTACTACATTATGCTTTGTTATTAAACTTATGCTATATTTCGAGTCTTTGAGTTGAGGCATGTGATAACTTTAACTCATTATTCACAGAAAATTCTGACATCCACCCTAGTTCTCCCTGGTCCCTTAATGAGAGAAGTAGTGATGTCTGATTCATGAACAAATGATTCTTTTGAATCAGATCTTTTTAATGAATTGGTTGAAGTGTATCATAAATAACTTCAGAAAAGATTGTTGGAAATAAGTAATATTGATTTTGACCTAATGAGGAAATGACACAATTTTAATTTTAGGGTAAACGATTCTTTTAATAATGACTTTTTGTACATTTTTAGGGATCCACAGTGGCAAGAGAGGCTAGCGACAAAGAAAAGGTAAACTCTCTTTTTTTTTTTTTTTATGTGTAGAAAGCATAGAACTTTTGAATAGGGGATGAACTTCCATGCTAAAACTGGAACTATTTTCACTTCCAGTGTATGATTACATAAGTGTTCAGAAAATGAGCTCACATTTGCATGTTAATGTATTGCATGTCTGAGTTTGGAAATTATGTAAAAAAAAAAAAAAAAAAAAAAAAAAACTTTTTCTGAACATATTATAACATCATCTTCCTTTCCATGTGTCTTGTGTATTAATAAACTCCCAAAATAAAATTCTCCTGTGTGAAAAGTTCCCATTTTCTATATTATCCATTCCTTGGGGAAAAAAACTCTCTGTGTTCCTTTTTAATTCAGTGTTTGCTTGATTTATTTTGCTTCAGAGTCTGGGAAACTGCACTTTTGTAGTCCAGTGGTTTCAATTTATTTAGGTAATGGTCCTGAGAAGAATAAAAATAATTATAATATTGGATTATTTTAAACCCAAGAACCGTGGTGTCTCTTATATCGTGATACCCTATTGTTTTACACTGTAATTTAAGTGTGTTGATCTCTGAAGGTAAAGAGTGAGATGGTAAGTAGAACTATTGTAAATAATAGATCAGACTTTGACTACTTGTTTTCAGGGAACATTTGACTGTTGGATTACACATTATCACACTGAATTAAACTTCCTGTGGAACGTACACTACCGTTCAAACGACTGAGGTCAAAAAGATTTTTACTTTTTATTTTTTTGAAAGAAATGCTTTTATTCAGCAAGGTTGTAATAAATTGGTCAAAAGTGACAGTATAGACATTTATAATGTTACAAAAGTTTTCTATTTCAAATAAATGCTGCTCTTTTGAACTTTCTATTCATCAAAGAATCCTGAAAAAAAAAAAAAAAAAAAAAAATTAAGCACCTGTTTGCTGTTTTCAACAGAATTATATATAAATAACATAATAATAATAATAAATGTTTCAAATCAGCATATAATAGAATGATTTCTGAAGGATCATGTGACTGCTGAAAAAAATTACTTTTTAAAATATAATAAATAGAAAACGGTTATTTAAAATTGTCATCGTATTTTGCAATATTACAGTTTCATTGTGTTTTTGATCAAATAAATGCAGCCTTGATGAGCAAAAATCTTGCCGACCCCAAACTTTTGAACAGTAGTGTATATAAATACATTGTGTGTATTAATAAAGGGTTAATACTCTTGCAGTCTACACTTGTGTACAGTATTTTCTCACATAAGGCAAACCTAATCTTGTGTTTTTCTCATATCTGTGTACATATTGAGGGCATGTGAACGATTTGCATGTATATATAATTTTTTTCTATATGCATGTTAATCTTGCTGGCATGATGAATTATTTTGTTGATTCATTTCTCCATTGAGATTTTATATTTACATTCTAATGCTGTATATGATACTCTTGGGCAAATATGAACTGATGTATATTTGTAATTATGTGTCATATACAGATTTCTTGTCAGTCACAGTATTTGATGAAATGTTTCCTTTGTTTCTCAATTGTGATTTTCTTAACATTCTCCCATGATGTTTTGTGTCTTCACTTGTTTACTGTACAACAGCCATGTTATCAATCAACTTTATATCACTCTGCTGTTTTGGTGTGTTTCATTTTGATGCATGTATGTGGGATTTTTCCATCTTTTTAATTCTTCCATTGTCTTCTAAAGGCTTTACATATTTTGTTTTTATAAAAATGCCTAAGAACGCAGTTCCCCAAAGTTACGTAGAAAGCTCAGGTCTCTCACCTCCACACAGTGATTTGTGGGTGCTTGCGTTTTGCATCTGACCTCCCTTCTCCCTGCAGCCTCGCCCACCTGAGGATGCTCCATCCAAATCACGCATGAGCCAAAAGCTACAAACCATCCGGATTGCCACACGCTTTTACTGCGCCATAAGACACGTAAGGACAAAACAGCAAAGAACTGTCCCATATTGCTCAGTGTTCTTCTTCAACATGAATCACCCTGCATTTTGCCTCAGGAAAGCACCGTTCCCTCTGGATCCCACAAGGGACTGTAAACAAAAGCCCAGGGCTGGTGCTTTAAGTTAAAGTTGTCCTCCTGTTCCAGAACGGTGACTGCTTCTTCAACAATCTCTGCTGGAATTGTGAAAAGAACTGGAATACTAGTGCGTCAGCATTTAAGTGTTCTGCTGAGCCATATGGGTGTTTATATACAGTATACCTTCATATGCTCATCTGCATGTTCTACTAGTTTGGAGTCTCAGGAATCAATTCAAAACTTCATCAATTGGCCATGAAAGGTCAAAACGTGTATTCTAGATTCCTAGATATATTCTAGATCTAGATTTTTGTTCAGTTTTTCTGCAGGACACAGAATTTATTCAACTACAACAAAGGTATTTATAGCTAAATAATGTGTAAATTGATGTTTGATAAATGTATCACAAATTTAATGCAATACAAATCTAACGAATTAAAGGGATAGTTCACCTAAAAAAAAAATCATTTACCTCATGATGTTCCAAACCTAAAGGACTGTAAAACTTTCATAATATCAAAGGAATCAAAACATTTTTCAAAATATCTTCTTTTGTGTTCCACAGAAGAAAGATAGTCTTACAGGTTTGGAATGACATACAAGAGGGAGTATATGAAGACAGAATTTTTTTTATTTTTGGGTAAACTATCCCTTTAATCTTGATACTAGCTGTAGACTTCAAGTTGGAATCGCTGATGTTTGTGAAAGTAGGCATTTAGGAAATAACCCTGGGTTTGATCATTGTAATTATTTAAATGCTGTAATTGTCTGTTGGCTCCAATAATGAAGTCTAAATCACACCCTGTTGCTCCAAGTGTCCACAGGAGGCAGGCTGCTTTATACAGTATTTCACCCGACTGCATCTGTGATGTGCTATTTTTAAGCTTAGTGAATTCTCAGATGTTTATTTGTTGTGTGGGCAAATCATAATAGCACCAGACCAAGTGCTCAACATTTTTATTCACCCACAAAGACTGTATTTATTTTTTAGATGGTGATTTTTAGTGTAATAAGATGATGGACAAAAGAAATGCATCATTAATTGTTAGAATTTTGTAGTAAATGTGAAGAGTGTTAATTCTACAATACTAGCGGCACCAAAAAGAATTGCAAAAATAATTCCTTTGTTTGGACAAACACACACTTCCACCCCATTGGTTGAGCTAATGTTGTTTTGTCTGTCCTATTTGGGCCGCTCAAACAAACAGATTGCATTTTCATTTGGTACTACCAATAGCACAGAAACTACACACTTCACTTCATTTTGTTCCATATGTAAAAAATATTGCTTCAAAAATTATTATTTTTGTCATAAAGTTTTAAATTTTGAGTGTATTAACAAATCAAGAATTTATGGTATTGTATGTCAGTGACATCGATTTTTTTATTTTTTATTTATTTATTTTTTTTATTGCAAAGTAAACTAAACATCAGAATTAAATGTATACATTTTGCCACTTTAACACTTTTTTTTCCCCAATGTGAATAACAGACCAAGGAGCTTCCAACTTACAAAGACAATGACTTCATCAATGATGGCCAGAAAATCTACATAGATGGGGAAAACAAGAAAATGTTCCTGGAGAAACTGAAGAATGACGTAGAGGTCTGTGTGCATTAAGTTTGTGTGCTCATCCATCATGCACTTTGCTACTGCCTGGCTATTCATTTGCTTTGTTTAATGTAATTGGATCATTAAACTCTTATCTAAACACTCATTCGCCCTAATCACCCCTCTGTGTCGTTAAAACTGTGTCTAATTAAAAGGACAATGATTTTTTCACGCTCTAATCCTTTGAAAAATGTGTTTCCAGTTCCTGGCCCAGCTGAAGCTGATGGACTACAGTCTGCTGGTGGGGATCCATGATGTGGAGAGAGGGGAGCAGGAACAGCCCGAAGAGGAGAGTGAAGACAATGACGCTGGCGAGGAGGAGGGGACAGAGAGCGACGGAGGGGCCACTGGCTCCCCACCAGACAGCCCAAGTAACACACTAGACAGCAATAGACCTCTGGGCCCGGGAGAGTTTGACCCCGTCATTGACGTATATGCCATCAAGAGCCATGAAAGTAAGTCATTTTTCCAGCTTGAACTAAATTAAAAGTAGGGTTGCTAGGGTGTAGGTAGATTGTTTTTGTGGTGTTCTAGGTGGCTATGATTTTCTGGTCTCTAGATATATAGCTTGAGAGCCATTTTTTTAATGTATTTTCTGCCCATTTTATTTGAAAAAATAAAAAAAATTGTGAGTCAAATCACTTCGAAAGTAATAATATACCTTTCTTAAATAAGCCGAATGATTCGAGGTGTCATTCATGCCTGCACTGTAAAAATAAAGATTGTAAGCTACAGCTGCCAAACAAAAACCGTAAAATTAAAGTAAAATATCCTAATTTAAATAAAGTGCAACTTTAATGGAAGTTTTCCTTAAATGTTTTACAGAAAAACACTGTTAAACAGGTATTTCCTGAATTACTACGATCAAACACCTTCACTGTCAAATCTTAAAAAAATGGTCAAATGACTGTTTAATCTTAATCATTCAGCAAATACCTGTAAAAGGTGTTTTTCATTGTTTATTTAAATTAGGATATTTTACTTCAATTTTATGGGGGGTTTGGCTGCCAGTCATTCGACCGTTTTATCATTTAACTGTTTTGTTACAGTTTAATTACTAATTATTTTTGAATTATGTAATTTTACATACATTTTTATGTAAATTAAAGAAAACAGAAAAAAATGTGTATAAATACTATATAAAATACTGTATAAAAATACAGTAATTTTTCTGTATAAAAATGTGAATTACTTTAATTGGTCATTAATATCATAATACTTAAAATAACAGTCAAGTTGTTAATTTACAGATATTGTTTGTAATTTACAGTGTTTTGAGTACAATTTAAAAAATTTTTTACAGTGTGTAGCACAAATAATACTGGACAAGTAATGCACACAATTTTAATATTTGGAGTTTTGAAAAAACATTATACATTGGGGGGGGGGGTCTATTGTGTTACAATGAACAGCAATAGAAGGACACCATTCCTCTGTAAATACTGTAAATTCAGCCATATTTAAATTTTGCAATATTGCACATTCATGGATTGAAAATCATTTATTATTTATTTATTTTATTTTTTTTCTGATGCACAGTCAGGTCAGTAGTTCAGATTTTAACTATTTTTATTTTTAGCAATGTTTTATATATATATATATATATATATATATATATATATATATATATAATTTTATTTATTTATTTTATTTTTTTACTAGAAATATTTATTCATTAAATGTTACATTTTCTATTTTGTGTTCATTATTTTTATACTTTACAAAAAGAAAATATGCAACAAGATAGAAATTATACAGCTGTAATGCAACTTAATATATTCATAAATATTTTTGCTGGAAAATGATGGAATATCATGAAACATCATTACTGAACGGTTGTAGTAGTCATTTTTGTTCTTTGTCACATTTTATCTGTTAGCTAGATAGCATTATCTTGGTGACAAATCAGCAGATTCTGCAACAATGTTGAATGCATCACATAAAACCAAGCATTTAGTTTGCAAGGCATTTAAAAGGTTAGTTCACCCAAAAATGAAATTTCTGTCATTAAGTACTTACCCTTGTGTCGTTCCACACCAGTAAGACCTTCTTTCATCTTCAGAACACAAATTAAGATATTTTTGATGAAATCCAAGAGGTTTTTTTATCCTCAATAGAAAGCAACGTAATTACCATCATTCAAGGTTCAAGAAAAGCAGTTAACCCTTTGACGCGTACGATCACACAGGTGTGATTAGAACATTCAGCGCATCACGTGATCAACTGCCAAATTCAAATGTGCGTGCGCGCTTTGGCTGGCGCTAAACCAGAGACGGACGCGTGCAGCGCTTTCATATATCACATAGATGCAGTGTTTTCAACCAAATAATGTTTATTTTAGGTTTCAGACATTTAAATACACATGAGAACTAACAAAACAATATATTTAGAATTTGTATAATACACAATGATGTCTATAGAAGCGGAAATAACAACCCTTTCCATTATAATTAGACGACACGTTTTATTCATATAAGATACACATTGTGAAAGTAACTTTAAAGTTTACTCTGTTCTTCCCCAGTTCACCGACTCACTTTCATGTATTTCGGGAGAAGTGGATGAATTCACGTGTTGTAAATCCAACAGATCCGATTCTCTGTGCGGCGCAAACTAACATGGCGGCGCCCATCGCGCATATGGCTCAACTAACGCGATCGTTATAAAGGTGTTTAAACAGCAAAACACATCCACTTGCACATATTTGACAATCGGAATATCAGATATTTCATGCTATAGATAACAAATTTGTGAATATTTTGAATAAAAAAGGAAAAATTAAATAAAAGCAGATCATCAGTCATACAGCGCTGTGGTGCGTTACGTGACAAGCAATGATGCGTCACCATGGAAACAATAAAGTGACACATTCTAAATAACAGTTGCCTTAAAAAAAACTCACGCTGGGGCGTCAGCCAGAATATTTTAAACTTGCGTGCAAAAGGGTTAAACCTTGAATGATGGTTATTACATTGCTTCCTATGGGGGATTAAAAAAAACTCTTGGATTTCATCAAAAATATCTTAATTTGTGTTCCGAAGATGAACGAAGGTCTTAGGGGTTTGGAACGACATGAGTGCGAGTTCTTAATGACAGAATTTTCATTTTTGGGTGAACTAATTGCATCGTTCTCTATAGGGCACAGCTGATTGGTTCCTGCTGTATCAGCAGCCAATGAGCTCGCTGCTAAACCTTAAAATACTTGGTCAGCGTTTGCTGTAGCAGTAGCAGCGCGCCTTCAGAAACCCTTCCCCTTCCCTAGTTCCACCTGTATAGATCTGCTACGGGAAATTCATGTACACTTTATTGTACAGCAGCAGCAGCATGTCTTACTTGCTCACAGCAGCGTGTCGTGTATGTATTGGCAGTAGCAGGTGCTGTACTTGCTCTGAAACAGCAGCAGCAATAACCAACAGGGACAGCGACGTAGCAGATCTATTTCGCCAAGACCAAACATATTAACGTTAAATATTCAGTGTTGAAAGTCAAAAGGCAAGTGACAGTTCTGTCTCACTTCATTCCAGTTCTTGCTTAAAAACCGTAGTCCATTCTACCTTACAGATGCTCCTAAAAAAGAAGTCTACTTCATGGCGGTGATTGACATTCTCACTCCATATGATGCCAAGAAGAAAGCAGCCCATGCAGCTAAGACAGTCAAACATGGGGTAAGAGTAACAAACACGGTTCCAATATGTCATAAACAGTGCTAGTACTAAATGGCACATTTTTGTTTCTCCCTTCTCCAGGCAGGGGCAGAGATCTCAACGGTCAACCCCGAGCAATATTCAAAGCGCTTTTATGATTTCATCACCACCATTCTGTCCTAACCAGTACCTGAGGATGGAATGAGGCGGAATCACAGGCGGTCACATATGAGCTCATATCCTAAGAGAGGTTCCGCCGTGGTAACGGATCCATCGTCTCTCTATACCACTTGTCAAAGGATCACTTCTGAGATCTATCAAGATCTTTTTTTTTTGTTTACAGTTTCTTTTTCTTCTCCGTTTGATTTCTTGGTAGGTTTATGGCTCCATGTGGTTGATAAGGCATACATGTGATATAGTCATGCATATATAGCGTTCTGTATCTTTGTGTTAGATATTGTTGATTGAGAAACCGAGTGATGTTGTTTGTGCCCAGCTACGTGGTATGATTATCATACTGGAATTCTCAAAGCTGCTTATATATTTATTGTCCATATGTTTTCTGTAGAGAAAATTCATTGTTCTTAACAAAAAAAAAGTCCAGTTTTTAATAATATATTTTAATTCATAAATTAAATTTAGCCCTGAACAAATATGACCAGAGTCAGAATGAAAATAAATTAGAGCATAATTGTTTGAAAGTGTTTATTGCACTATTAACTGCAGGCAGTACCTTTAAATCAAATCAGTTTTTTCTGTCTGTTCACAAAGCATACGTAACAGTAAAAAAATGATGCAACTTCAGGTTCAACTGCTAAATTCATAGTTAATCTCCAATCTGCGAATTGGATTTAGATGATCTGCCTGTTGTGCATTGTAAAGTCTTGCACAGGAGCTCAATATTTGCAGTTGACTCCGATAGTAATGTTTAGAATAAATTATAAAGCAACAGTTTTTGCACATGATCTAATGCACCAAAATGTTTATGCAAACGATTCCAGTTTTACCACTGACTCGCGGAGGGTCATGCAATAGTAGTGATTCGTAGAATGTGTTAAGCACCTAATGGGTTACATGTGCGTCGCCACTTTTGTATCCCTAGTGAAAGAACAAGGCATTGCCTGTTTTTTGTTGATTAGAGAACATGTTATGAAAATGAAGCATATTTTGTACCTCCTTTTTTTTTTTTTTTTTACAGTAACAATTAGCAAGTTTACAGTGGGCCGTTCTCTTGAGAATGCAGTTGTGCTGGCGCTATATTGATCCTCGAATCTGCGTATAGTGTTTCAGCTGCACTGTAAAGAGGAGAGAATGCTGCCTGACTCTAGGTCTTACTGTTGATATCTCTCTCTCTCTCTCTGTCATCATCGTCTGAAATTTGTGTGAACCCAGAGACCTTTAGTATTATAAAATATATAGATATTGTGATATGTCTTCTTCTGGAATATTGTTTGCAAAGTAATCCTAAATATTCTACTTTATGTGTTGACATATATACACTGTGCGAGGGTGTGCCTTTTTTACTCTGAATTATTTAATTTTGTATTTGAATCATTTTTTAAAAAGAGATGTTTGAAAAATGTTATTTTCTAAAAAGGGAAAGGTGAATAGGACGAATCCTAAGGTGGTTTTGCTGTTCATGTGTAGATGTGTAAATATGCAAGTGTATTACGTGTTTGCAATATTATGACTGAATGTTGCAGTCCTAATGGTACAAAAACTTTAAGATTTCACTGAAATGATTAAACTGGTCATTTAGCTTATTTTACCAATACATTGTTGATATAACTGAAGTTATTTTTTTTTTTTGTTAAAACACTTTTGAGGCTTGATGTGTTGCTGTATTTTCATTTCTCTGTTTTTTCAGTTACTAGTTAGATAAGCAATGTCAGTTCTTGTTTTAGGACAGTTTTCAGTGGAAGTCTGTTTGGGTAATTCAGCACAAGATTGGGCTTTATGAACACACTCCTGATTTATTCTCTGAGTCCTTGATGAATTTGATGTCTGTACAACACATTTGAATCTCAAAGAAGCCACTTTGGAGCCACTTCTATGAGCTTTTGTGGGGAAAAGACTTCACTTTGTCTCAAATTGTATAGAGTTTTGATCTCATGTGTTGTAATTTGTAAAGACATGCTTCCATGTTAATGGTACAGTGTGAGTTTGATACTTTAACGTTTGAGGAAGAGAAAAAAGAGAAGGAAATGTGAGCCCTTTTAAATACGCTGTCGAAGGAAGATATTATCAGTTGTCAGTCTACTTGTCATAACTGTTGTTATCTACGTCATGAAAGTGTGCAGCTCTTGTGTGTATGTGTTGTAGGCCTAAAATATTTAAAAGCATCCTGTCCCATAAGCATTGCTCAATAAAACAATGCATTGCTCAGCTTGATTAATGGTTATATAGTATTTATGTATTATGGAAAAATCTTACATTCACAAGACAAACCATTAAAAAACAATAAGTGCTTCCCGTAAAAGGTTTATATTTGGGTGTGTTCTTTGTTAAACCCGTTATCAACATAATTGTTGGTTCATATTCAATTTTAAATGTCTTTTGTTAAATACAAATGGAACAGATTTTACTTGACTTTCAAAATATAATAAAGACTCACAAGGCAACATTTTGTAAATTTCATAGGGATGATCAGAGTGTGTGTATATATATAATATGAAAATTTAAAAATGTAATGTCATTAAAAAGATCATCTCATTTTGATGGTGTACATTATAACACTGTAATGAGCTGTGGATGCATTACATGTTTACAACCACACGAGGGCGCATCGCGCTCCCGTACTGTTGCATGACAATCAGTGTAGGCCTTCCACAAACGCGTTGCCTATTACCTAAGCGCGCCAATTTTTAATTATCCTTTTTTATTTTAATATGAAATGCTACACAGATTAATCAGTATGTATTGACTTTAAGGGTAGGTCATATGTAGTCTTATTTATGTTTATCAAGCAGTGCCGAACTGTAATCAATCGAGGAGAATCATGAACAGCTCCGAGTGAAAAGTATCCTTCGTATGACATTGCATTTGTAGTACTATTTCACTTTGATTTTTTTTTCCTTTTCCATTATCACTGTTTTTAAATTAACAAAGCAAAACTCAGTTCTTCTCAGCGCAACTACACCATTCATTTAATTTAAACTGAGACACTATGATTGAGGCTTTGCGTCTCAGATATTATCCAAACTATTCTGTACATCGATGAATTAGCACCAAAAAAGGCGCTTTGACGGCGTTTTCAATTTATGCCTTTCAAAAGATTTTAACAAAGCTAAATATCTTTTACTGAACTTTTCCTTAAATTGGTTTCTTTCTATATAATTTTTTTTTTTTTTTTTACATTTAAAACTGGATGTTTTTAATAAATATCAATAATAGCGTTCAACTTCGACTAAATAGCCTGCTTGTCATAAGCCGCCGATTCTGACAGAATACCTACGAGAATATTCAAGAATGCGCTTAGGACAGTAGCTAAATAATTAATAGGCCTAGGTACTTGTTAATACAATTCTAATAAACAATATTTATTCAGAGATCGTTAGGTTTGGCCTATCGGTTAAGATAATTACGCCTAGCAACTATTTTAATTACGAGAACGAAATAGTCGGCTATGTAGGCTACATATTTATGTAAATCTTCAGTGTGGACCTGTTAAGAGGGCTGGTGGTCTGAGGTCAGTGAGAGCGGTCTCCACTCCACGGACGAGAAAATACAAGAGCCGGACGAAACAAACTAGCTAGCCTACTTAGTGATACCTCACCTTACAACAGGTAGGCCTACAACTAAAGGTTTATTGAGAGATTTGTTACGGCTGGACATAGCTAAAACTTTATAAAATATTTCACCTACTTTATACAGTCAAAGCTAATAAGCTAGCAAAGATAATAGCCGTATTTCTCATTGTCATCATTGGCCGACTATTTATTTGTTGTTTTTATTTAGTTATTGTCTCTAACGGGACTATAGTCTTGTAAGCTCGTATTTTTGTAGTTTGCACCCAGGTGATTGTCTGTTGTTTGAACACTATGTATGGATTCATTTCTATTGATCACAGACTGACAGGGGTCAAAGCACAAAGACTTATGTTCTGGACTGAAAATTAGGCCTACATATTTCACTTCATGAACGCATCACGGCAGCGAGTAGTCGCAGTTTTAAGCATTAAATATTGTTTTAAAACATTTATATAGTAAAAATAAATAAAGGGAGGTATCAAACAGCTTCCTTTGATCTGATAACCGTATTTATTAAAGGCCGAAGCAAGTTCTTAACGCAGAATAGGCTTGCCTTGAAAACAAAGTCACGGGAGTTTTGATTTAAAGTCCACACACTGTATTTGGTAATAAAAAAAAAAGTAAAATGTTTATTTAGACAAAGTAAATAACAAATAACCGCTTGAACAGAATTGTAGAGCAAGAAAGAACGATATAAGCTGAGAAATAGGCCTATCACGCGAGGATTGAAGACTCCTTTTCTATTCTCGCGTGATACTACATTTCTTAACTTATATAACAAGCACATACGTATCAGATTTTTTAAATTACAGTTTCCGGGTTTATCCAAAACAATACTGACGCTGCATTTCTGTCCTTTGCAAATTTACTGGCTGGTGTAACACATTTCAGCCGAATAAAAATCAATACAATTTGGATAAACATTCCGCGTGCCGCCATGTATTTTATTGGAGACTTCATGAACAAGGAAATGATTTATATACATATGTTCTAATCTAAATGAACAAGACAGATTTTATAAAAACACCTAGATACATTCTCCTTCTTGCAGAGTTTCCCTCCAGTACTCTTCACAATGTTAGTTATGCAATTAATACAAAATATAACACAAACAATGCTGTGTTACAAAGTTTTCACACATGGTGACAAAACAAATATATTTAAAAATGATATAAAAAATTGAAGAGGTGGTTTATAAAGAAAGCATCTACATCACAGCTCTGTTTGTATGGGATTGATGGCTTTGGCATCCATAAGCAAGTCACCCAAGAGAGTTGGAACCATTATGAGAGGTTTTGCAGACTTTGCTGCTGAACGGAGTTTGGCCATTGTGGCCCACTTTGGCAGAGACTCCATTAACAGTGGAGATATGGGGGAAGTTGGGATGTGGAGACTGGACAGGGGTGCTTGGGCTGGGCAGTGAAGAGGATGTCGAGGGGGCGGCAGCAGCAGTCGGGCTGTTCGGTTTATCACTGCTGGAATCACTTTCTGTATCAGGCCTTCTGCCACCGGTCATTTCATCCCTCGGGCTGCTCAACTTCATTTTTTTGCAACCAGGCCGAACTCTGTACTTTAATGGCAAGGGCCCATTCTGTAAAATATCAACAGGTTATCTAAATAATCAGACTAAAATGTAACAAAACAGTATAGTATGTTAAATATCTTAGATTTAAAACTCCTACCCTTCTCCATGTGTAGATATAAGCAATATCCATGAGAGTATAATAATCTTTCAATGGCTCATCTTCATACATAACTTCAATCTGAAAAAAAAAGAAAGAATGTCATTTAAATAAGCTGAATTTGTCATTATATAAAAGGTGTTGAAAGGAGACGAAACCTTTTAGAATGTGAATGCAAAAAATATTACCTGAAAGGTACAGGGAATATCCATTTTACTTCTGAGAAATTTTCTGAGATGCATTACTGTCATAGCTGCAGGGCATTGTAAGTACCGCTTTACATTCACCTACGAAAATTAGACCATTACAGAAATTCAGTAAGTATAGTCCACTATAACCCTCTAAACTGACACAGTAAGACTTGTTCTTAGATATTTCATTTATCAGGAAATGAATTACCTCTTTTGTGGTATCCTTTTCTTCTCCATCTTTACTATCAAACCTGATCATTTTAAAAGAAAATAGTGAATGCAATATCTAACTAATACTATAAACTTCACCTATGGTATAGCCTACTACTTTTACATGACTTTTACTATTTTTTAACTACCATTTCATTGTCAATATCATAAGGGAACATGTAAGTGATCTCTAATAAGGAGCTTATATTGAACTGAACTTACTTGTTTTGATCAAAAAACTCAATGGACAGACTGATGATCTCATCATCAGCAATGATTCTCTTGTCTTCATCTGCCACTTCTCCTCTGTCTTCATTAGAACCATTAGTAGCTGAAGGACAGTTAAATAATTACAACATGTAGATAAAAAAAAAAGCAAGACTACTTATGAATTAAAATATCACAATGACCCTCTTTAACATTTTACCATCAACTGATGGATGCTCCGCGTAAAAATCCCGCCTTCGTTTCATCTCATCTGAGTAACAAAAGCACAATGAATACTTATCAGCATTATTTCTTAAGAGTTTTTTAGTAATTAGCTATATTGCTATGACAATTTTTAACACAAACCTGGAAAAAAAAAAAAAAAAAGTCACGTCAGGACGTTTTGACAGAAGTTATGTGATGCCCAGCCCCTTCAGAAACTAAATTAATATATAGGCCTATAATTAAAATGAACTTTTTACACTTACTTTTGAACAGACCAGGTACGAGCTTGTAAACAATGTCCTGAAGAGTCTTATCTGATCTGAAATATACAAGCATTTTTGAGGGGCTACTATTGGTATCTAAAGAAACTATGCCTTCATTCATTCATTCATTCATTCATTAACAGAAATTCAAAGCTGGAGCTTTACATGGATATTTAACCTACTGAAATTATAAAAAATAAGGTAATCAGAAATAAAATATTTAATTAACATACACATAATCCCCATCATTACCTGATATTGAGGAGAGGTTTTGTTTTATGAACTTGGACATCACAAATAGGACAGTATTTGCTGGTCTCCAGATACCTCACAATGCACATTTTGCAAACTGAAAACAACAGACGACAAATTAATTAGTATGCGACCAATTAAATTGGAGTTTGAGCAATGCCGGACAAAGCAAAGCATTAAAGATAAAAATAATAATAATATGATAATATAGATTATGACAGATTTCGGACTTACATGAATGCAAACATTCGACAATGGTGGTCGCGTCAATGAAATATCCTCCACATAAAACGCACATCAAATGAGGATTGAGCTCCGTTATCTTGATTCTTGTTGTTCGGTGCATTGTCATGTGAGTTCGCCGACCTGACAAACAAACAAGACACTAATTAGCCTAATATTTAGTCATAATTAATAGCCCATAGGAAAATAAAGTCTGGTTACTAGGTTAGATGGTCAACTTGCACTTAAAGCGAACAAAAATGCGACCAAGACAGACAAAATACACGTTTAACATGTAACCCGACAATTGACAACTCACATGAATTGGTGTTATTCTAAATTCATATCGCCTTTGGCTAAACTCATTGCCATTCCAGGGAAGAGTCCACATACAATTTGAAATGGTTTTTATTTATATTTGCAGGGATGCGCACGCACAGGTGAGAGTGAAAGCCAAAATGCCCAGACTTATAGTTGCTATGACGACGGGTTGTAATTGGCATTGTGCCAGTCAAAACGGAGCCGCATACCTCGCACGATTCACAGATGGTCCAGATCATTACAAATGATCATAAATTCAACCATTTAACGGTAAAACGCTATCACTTCCTCTCGACCACAGTGTTTCTCGCTAAAAAACATATCGCTACTTGAACGTGGCTGCCATTTTGCTAGACAGCCCCGTGTCCAAGCGAGTTCGCTCTCATGAGGCTGCGACCTGTGCACCGCACACTATTGTTGAAGAAGCAGTTATCACTATAACGTAAACACGTCGTACAACCACCATTTCAGCACGCATCGCTTCCAAATGTGATAGAGAATACACCTTCCCTGCCTTTCCGATGTCTTCAGTGAGGAACACAGTCAACGGAAGCTCGAGAGCTCGCGTCTGTGAGCCCGCTGTGTCTCGACTGCGATATTGGTAGGCTGTGTGGGGTTAGTTTAGACGTGATCAATTTTCATGCAAATAGGCTACCAATATCCCGTAACTGCTAATGTTCAAATATAAACCTTCCCAATGCAAAGCGTACTGAATCCAACGCATTAAATACAGTCAAATAAATTTAGACTATCTACATTAGGCACAGACAAACCTTTAAATAGTTGCCCAGTAACTGAGAAAACATCTTGCTAACGACATTATAGGCTACTACAATCTTATAAGTGCTATCAACAACTTAATAGCGAACCTAATGCCATTCAAAAGAGTGCAGAACAACACCATGCATTTTAGTCCGTGACAAAATTTTTTTTAAAATATCTAAGATAGAGTATTTTTGTGCTTTTAGTTCTTCATTAAGTACTGTCTTTAAGGATTACGTTAGACTGTATTATTTTACATAAGTAAACGTGTAGATCGGAGGATTAGCCTAACGAAACAAAGTGGCTATTAAGGTTCCAGCGAAGGCTAAAAAAACAGGTGTGCTTTGTAACTGTTGGCCTAAGCCATTTCACAAGCTTGACAAATAAACTCACAAGACTAATATGTGCTTTAGTACCATGATTCGTATCTGATAGCACATTTCACACTATGCACTTGAAAACGGAACAAATGTTTATATATATATATGAAGAAAGAAGAACAGTCTAGGTCAAGAATAAACTGCACTTACAGTAATCTGACAGTTTAGCCCATACTGCAGATAACCGAGTCATATCTTCATATTCAGAATTACAATAATGTGTCCTCTTTTACTGTCAGAAAGAATAGAGTAGCAAGCACTAAAAATATTTTTTGATTTGGCTATGAAACACAGATGTTTGCGGTGTGGCAAAATTTGTGAAAAAAAAAAGAAAAGAAAAAAAAAAAAGGCCTAGGCCTATATGATTAATAAATAGCAGTAGCCTATAGGCACAGCATATATGTGGAAAGCCCAGACAATGGGAAAACATAGCCTACATTATCTACCAGTGACGGCTTAATCATTTAAATATGGCCAGAAAAAAATTATTTGGCAGAGAACTTGGGGTAGAGAACTATCAATTAAGTTCGAGTTAACAACCAATAGCCTACTATTTAGCTATTCCTTCCTTAAATAGAGTTATCAAAAACATTTTTATGAACTTGTGACACATCGGGGGTGAGTCACATAGGCTATTTAGTTAACAACTGACTGATTAAAAATTATAATCTATATTTTATTAGACTAACGAAAAGGACATTTGAATATAAAATCTTAGAATTAGGACTCTTATCCTACTCTGTCCAAAAAAAAAAAAAAAAAGATGTTTAGTCTGACGTGTCAGGTCACGTACGTTGCATAGAATCAAGACAATGTTTTACAATATTTTTTAAAAGCCTAATACAAAACACCCAATTCAGTAACAAATAAACAATAGTGAACACGCTTGAAAATATATTTACTCGGAAGTTAACCACCTCAAAATAATGGTATTTCGTGTGTTACAGCCTATAGGATGAGGTACCCATCAAATACGCATATGAATTTAAGTTAATAAAATTAATCGACGACATTAAAGCGCAGTAAAGTAAATTTTTCCTAAATATACACTCTCTAGACTACTCAATTCTATAAAATAAGAGAGCAAATGATTGATTTTAGAGCGAGAAGAAATGGATGAAAGTGGTCACCCGTTAACACCTGACCCAACTCGCCTGTTCTTCAGCGCGCGCCGACTTTTTATGTTATAAACAGCACTTGAAGAGAACAATATACTTTAATTTTACAAAGATGCCATACTCGTTGACGTGCACATTGTGTTAACATATGTCATTGGTTGCGTTTCATAAAAAAATGTGAGAAAACTGAAATGAAATTCGTATGAGAAACGATCACAGATAGGTACAAGAGGCAACATTGTTAGGACTCTCTTGTCTCCGAAGAAGGAAAAAGAAAACAAAATCAGAAAAGCTCGTGACTCCGCTCTTTTGTACATTCAAGCGTACATACCCAGTATATTCCCGATGGTTTCCTAGCTTTGTTGTGGTAGACAATGAAACTTGAGAGTCGATCAGCAAAAAATGAATGCTACTGAAGCGGCCATCTTGGAATGAGCTGCAGACGCTGTCAATGGCTCTAACGTACCACTACCGTGCTCATTGTGGCCTTCTTGCGCAATTGCATATAGGTTACCGTAGCTCACTCTTTGCATACACTTTCCGATTTGATTCACAGATACGTCCACAGATTCCGGTCATAGATGGTAAATTACAGAGGCGTACTTCTCCCGCACGGCGATCCGAAAAACACAGTGTCTGATGGTTCAGTGCGAACTGACACAGTCCCCAAAATGGCTTAGTTCGACCGCCCCACTCCATCACGTGATCTCATTCCTTACGGGTAGCCTGGGAATTAGTAGTGGGGTATATCATCAATAGGGTACCCCTCTGACGGATCATGTCTTTGTCAAAGAGCAAAACCCCTCGCCAAGCCATGTAGTTTGGTCGGAAAGGTTCTTAGACAATAAGCGATGAACTAACTTTTAGAGAAGCTGTAGGCTATCTTTATTTTCACGCAAATCATAATGCCTAAATGCAAAAGAAGCACAAGAGTTATTTTGAATATGTCACATATAGGGTGTTTTTTTTAAATGGCATCATAAAAGTAGGAATCGATAATCGCTCAAAAAATCTCTATTTTTCATCTCACGCTGATTTTTTAAATGTAAAATTAACGTTTTAATGGCCAATTTGTAGGCTACCTGGTGCATTGTTGTGCATGTAACTGCTCAATATAGGCCTTCAAAAAATATTTTATTTCACTGCCTTTATACATTCATTTAAACCAGTAAAGCAAATAATCGAAATTAGTAGGCTATTTACATTCCTAATTTTTGGTTACATTTTTAGATAGACTTAACGTGTAGCTAATCCGAATATAAAATTATGGGCTTCCTGATTAGAAGTAGAATTAGTTAGGAGCCTCACACGTCAGGATAATGACTTTTAATGATTTATTCACACTCACTTTCACACAGGTTACAGTGAAGTTATGTCTCTCATAAAAGAAAAGTCGGGTGGTGATTAGTAATTGTCCTCCTGATGTGAATATCTTAGGAACTTATTTAACGGTCACAGAAGGGACACATATGTATCCTTTACAGTTCTTGCTGCAATATTTTACCATAGCTTAACCTAATAGTATCTGTGGGCTACACTTAAGACGACTCTGAAATTCTGTGAACTCATTGTCTTAAAAGAAACATTGAAGGAAAGTCGTTTCTAAGCAACGGCATGTTTTATTAAATTACCGTTCATATGCTACTTTATTTACCACTCCTGACTTTGTTGTGTTTAGTTAAGGATTTATCAATTTAAACAAAAAGATTGTTCTTAAATTTTGCGTTTACAAATTCTACAGACCGTTCGCAAACGTTTGCGCAGTTATCTAAGCGTTCTCTTTCGTGTAACAGTTCAGATCACACATACATTTTCAGATAATCAGTTAAATTCTGATCGCGCATTGGTGTGCGCATTCACGTGTAGCTTAGTAGATTTGGTGTTTTTTCTCTGTAACGCTGGACTGTCTTTTAGGGCACTGCGTTCAGCTGCAAACCACACGCGCAGTCTGCTGCCATGACGTCAGCTGCTCTAATACAGGCACTTCAGCGAAAACAAAGAAGCTCAGCATGCTGGCGGAAACCCGAGGCACTTTAGCGTTAACCGTACCGGGCTGTGCAAAACGTAAAGCTTCTTCTGTTACCACGTACCGTACCAGCTTCACATGGCTATAATAATAATACATAATAATAATAAAACAGGCCATTGGCTGCATCAATGGAATTGGTCAGGATAAGCCAAATGTAATTTCAGCGACTAGCGTAATTTTCTCTCAAGGATACCGATTATTTCTTTATTCCGGCTGCAGATGTGACTCGTCAAAATGGCCGTATCTCAATGGCCTAGCGGGTGTTAACGCAGCACGAAGTCTTGAAGAACTCAAGAGAGAGCCTGATGTTATTCCCTAGGACAGACTGAAGTTTTTGACAACTCTTAAGTGTCTATAGGCATCATGGGAAACTATCCAGATATTAAAAAAAAGAAAGAAAAGCGAAAAATAGAAGTGAAGTGAATGTGTTGCACGCTTTCGTATTTACCCATTCCTTACGCGATTAAGCTACTGAAATGTAGACCCGAATCTTATTTAGCCTACACATAGTCTAGATAAAAATATTTTAAAGCACGAGCGCTTTCATCTGGTCGGTTATTCGTTCTTTCATCTTAGCTCATGAAGACAATTATAGCGACTTGTTATAAAATCTAGGCTAACTGACAAATAAAATGAGCAGATCACTCAAAAACGCCTGTCTTATCTATATTGGCTTAAAGTTTAATGACTGTATTGATTATTGATTGTTTACTGATTCCACAAAATTGATTTGTGGAATGGGAGCAGGCGGTCAGGACTTACAGATAAAGGCGCTTTGAGTTTGTAGCCTACTAAATAACTAAACTTCTTTGATGGTCTAAATCGAATGATGACGATTTCTTTAATAAACATGAATATTGTTTCATTATTATGTTGGACTATAAGCGAATGAAGCATAATGTGTGGGCAAAAAAGGTCAGACATCATTGTGTGATAATATTTCTGGTTTAATATTTCACAAAAATGTATGTTAAATGTATTTGCGTTGTATGTCAAATAAGCCAGCGAGCTTGTTTGCATTTTTTTCTTGTGTAGGTTATAGCCTAATCCATACCATACCTCCGCGTGTCGTTCACCAATTTTTCAGTGTTAAGGTGTTAATAATCTGTTCAGATTTTATCTGAATGACTTGTGCCGCATCTTATCGTCTCAACAATTATTAAAGTTTTCCCTTCTTTTTCGATACTTGTTTAGAAAGAACTTAAGAATAAAAATCAAATAATTGATTAGGTTATAGGCTATAGGCGATTGACTCACTGGAGTGGAAATGTTCCCAGGGCAACTTTCCAAGTGCAAATATAGAAATATACAAGTGAGAAGGTTTGTAATTCTGATGCATTTAAGAAAATTAATTAACTCACACAAACGCATAAGAAAATGCATTTTTTTATTTATAAAAAATAATAAAGATAAATTGAAAATCAAATAAATTGTAGGCCTAACTGTTAACGGATCTCTAAAATAAGTAAAAAAATGTTTTTTTTTTATTTCCTATTTATTTAGAGCCGGTAAATAGGCTAGTCTATTCGGTAAATATCGTGCTTTTGGCTTTCGCGCTTTGATTGATTTACGTATAATATTTTTAGACAAGGCGATGGCAATATTGCCATCCTTTCTTTAGTGTTTTAAATGAACGCAGACTTTTTTGCTTGTATGCCTACTTTTCAGATTTATTCCACTACCTTATTTGTTGTGTCACGTGGTTAGAACCTCAAGCTGTTGCTCTAACTGGATATTTTAATTGCGCACAGGTAACAAAATGATACATCAGACTTCCCCGTCACAGGTTATTGCGTCCGTCCCTAAGTTGACACCACTGGTCAGTGCTGCCTCAAGGACAAGAGTTTAACAAACAAAGAAAATGGGCTAAATTAAAGATTTTCCATTACACTAAAAGAAAAATATGTAGCCTATTTTGTTTCAGATTTCCGTTACTAAAAAGGGCCAACCCATGACACATTTGGAGATGGGCTACTATCCGTAACTATAGCGCAACGACGCCCTCATGAGTTTCTAGATTATAGAAGTGTAAATGAGATTTTTTTTTTCTTTTCTTTTTTTTAAAGTTTTCTCAAAATGTCACAGAATTGAACATGTTTGCGCATGTCGTAAATGCAACTTCACTAATTACCAAATCAAAACTATAAAACAATGATTCCGTTAGGCTAATTGAAAAAAAAAATATATAGGCCTAAAAATGACAATAAAATATAATAATAATAAAAAGCATAATTTATGGGGGGGGGGGAAGACTTTTATTGTAGGCCAGGTATAGGCTACCACTGATCATCAATGCAAAATACTTATTAAATATAGCCTATTTAATAATCGTTATTTCGTAGGCCTATAGGCTATTTTAACACTAGATTTTGTTTAGTATTCCCTATTTTTAAAGATATGAAGTCTAACTAAGCTTTATAGCTTAACTAACATCTCAAATGTTGACTCTATAATCGGTCAATACTCACTCAAATATTTTCTTATTCACAAAATCGTCGAGAAAATTATTACCATGGCGCAGATATCATGTAATGAGTCATGCTTATGTTAAACCAAGAGACTTATTGCTGCCAGAACAGTTTCAATCAAATGGATTTTTATCTGAACTTCATGGCCCTTGCTGTTGCTGTCGAAAAGAAACGAGATTAATGTAGCACTGAGACGGGATGAATGGTTCAAAATGTTGAGATGCGAAATGTCAATGTCGCAAAATTGACACAAACGATAGAAATGATATTATTAGGTTAAGTGAACAACATACAGCGTTACATGGGTTGAATCATTCTTTCATATCTCTCCAATCATAAAAGAAATAGTGGCCTTACTGTTTTTGCTGGTGACATCACTTCTTTTACAAGAGATTAAACAAACAAAAAAAGACAAAAGAGAGATAATATTACAGACATGGGAAAGCCTGCCTGCCCTGGAACGAACGAGGCCGAGATACTGTTTTTTGTGTGTGTGTGTTTGGGGAACAACACTGCTGCGCATCTACCGGGATACATAATGCTCACCTGATACTATTATAAAATAATCTGTACCTCAAAAATTGAGATGGCAGAGGTCCTGAAAGTACTCTCATGGTAAGAATGGACATGACGCACATGTCACTACTGAAGCTTTCATGCTTATTGGCTCGCTCTGTGGCGGCTGCATGTGAAACGTGTGTACGTACAGCAGGCTGAGCTCAAGCTATGGGCCTGTCTGAGCCAGAGGACGGCAAGTTATGCTAAAGGCGTCTCAAAAACAGGGTTTCCGAATGGATAGTGGCTGTTAAACCTTAACAAACATATAAAACTTTCAGCAATGGCTTTGCCCGAGATCCTTACGTTGGTGTTGTTCTCCGGGCTGTTTGTTATTCAGCCATTGCCAACATTAGCATGGGACGCAGACCTGGAGCTTTTCGATCTAGTGGAGGAAATCCCCCAAACCTTCTACGAGTTCCTCTCGGTTAATCAGGTAAGAACAATTTGATGTAATGCAAGTTTGTCACGCCTTTAACTCGGGCCACTCAAACGGTGTCGGTAAATGCACTTAACTTGAACATATTGCAGCGCACCGACGTCGATTTATCGCAGTGTCGCTTTCAGAGTTTACAGTGATTGTATTCTTATCAACGTAACCCAACCCATTAGCTAAATAGCTCTCTTCAGCCTCACTATTATGCCTCCCGACTCAGGGTAGCGATAGACGGGCTCTGCCTCCTGAAGAACCTGGACGGCGGTGGCCATTGACAAAGAAACCTCCGGGCTCTGGGCCTATACAACATGACGTGTCATCACTAAGCACAGAAACGATCGTTTTATCGTCTTGCTTTAATTTTGCCATTTAGTTGCTAAGTGGTATTTGATGCATTGAAGATCCCGAGCTTTTATTGTCATAACCGCTACATGTAAAAAAACAAAACCGTACTGGCATTTGGTTTCACTTTCTTTCCTAACGCGTCAACCGTGATTCATATAAGTTATATGGGGAATTGGGGATAACAAATGCCGCTGTTATACCTGTACCTTGCAGGAATTCGCTGTCAGAAAATTAATAATGCTAATTCTCTGCTAAAAAGATTGTAGCTATGTTTTGGAACATGGTAGCTAGTTTTCAGCTGGTCTAAGATGGTTATTAGCTAGCCCAAGCTGGTAAAGCAGCTACCATGCTTCAAAAACCAGCTTAACCTTACTGGTATGATAAGCTGGTAGCTGTCGCTGTACCAGATACAGCTGCCAGTTTATGCTGCATATTCCAGTTTATATTGCAGACATTAAAGTATGTTTAGTGGTAGTAATTTTATTCTACATGTAGGAAATGAGATGACAAAAAATGTTGCAGCTTTTATTGCTACTAACTTATTAATTTCTGCCTGAAACACCAAAAGCAATCCAGTCACAGTCTGTACTACCAAAATGATCATATGTGATGATTTTATTTTTATACAAACATGTAGTACTGCAGTGTAGTCTCAGAGTATGTGTTTCTGACTCTTGTAAATATTGGCAATTAATGTTTATGATCTTAATGTTCCTGATTCTGTTTCTAACAGGATGCATCCTCTTCTGAGATCAGGAAGGCATATAGAAAGCTTTCACTTACGTTACATCCCGATAAAAACAAAGATGAAAATGCAGAAAACCAGTTTCGACAGGTAGGAGTTTTGTTAAGCCTGTATAAAAGTACTCTTTGGCTTAATGTAGAGCATGTTGATTGCTTGTTTCTATACACCTTTTGGAATTCAGTTTATTACATTTGAAATATCTTCTTTGTCATCTCTTACTAGTTAGTTGCCATTTATGAAGTTCTCAAGGATGAGGAAAGAAGACAAAGGTGAGATTCTCATGATGTGTTTCTTTATTCATCCTACGCCACTGGTTCTCAAACTGTGGTAATTTTATTTGTGCAGGTCTTAAAAGCCTTAAATGTAATTTCGCCCTCATGTCAGAACACAAATTAAGATATTTTTGATGAAATCTGATGGTTTCTGAACACATAGGCAGCTATGTCATTATTACCTTTCTTGCCCTTGAAAGGTGCAAAGACATCGTTAAAATAGTCCACTTGACTACTGTGGTTCAACCTTAATGTTATGAAGTGACAAGAATACATTTTTGTGTGCACAAAAACAAACCAAAAAAAAAAAAAGATTTTATTCAACAATTTCTTCTCTTCCCTGTCAATTTCCTACGCTGTTGATGTTGTACACAGTGCAGGCTTGCGTGTTTACGTCAGAACTCCAGCTCAGTATTGGCCGACGCTGTTCACGTGAGCACCACAACGCATACATGTGATGCTGACGCAGGAGCCGGCCAATAATAAGCCGGCGTTCTGATGTCTTTTACAACCGATGTCTTTACTACCTTTCCTGGCCTTGAAAGGTGCAATGAGGTTGCTGCCTATGTGTGGTTCAGTAACCTTCGGATTTCTTTTGTGTTCCGAAGATGAACGAAGGTCTTACGGGTTTGGAATGACATGAGGGTGAGTAGTTAATGACACATTAATTTTCATTTTTGGGTGAACTAACCCTTTAAAGAATCAGGAAGTTCTTAAAGGTTCTTAAATAGAGATGAAATAGGAGCATCAATAATTTGACATTATGCCCTTGAGTAAGATACCAAACCACAGTTTGTACCAGTGTGACTGTGACTAGGGTCTATGAACTGTGTATTACATTTGCTAAAGTCTTTTAAGACAGATTTTACATAGTAGATTCTTACTACATTCACAGATATGACGACATCCTGGTTAATGGGCTGCCAGATTGGAGACAGCCTGTCTTCTACTATCGACGTGTTAGGAAGATGAGTAATGGAGAGTTGGGCTTCCTCCTTTTCCTCATTCTAACCGTGGGTCACTATGCAGTTATATGGTCCATCTACCTTGAGAAGCAGTTGGTAAGTGATTAATTGTTTTATAGCAGAGTTGTCATCGTGTAATGGTAGCTGAAATACTAAATTTACTTGAGCATGCCCAGTGATAGCTGCTATGTCTTAATTCTTCTCAGGATGAACTTCTGAGCAGGAAGAAGAGAGAGAAGAAGAAGAAGCAAAGCAGTAAGATAACAGAAGAGATTAAGTCCTTGGGACAGGACAAAAATGAGAGGTAACCTAATAACACCAGATGCTTTCTTAAAGAAGAAGAAATGTTGACCCTGCTGGTCAGACTTATAAATCTTTGCTTCCTTTTTGTAGATCTGACAGGCCACACTGGCATGACATTTTGCCTCTTAAATTAAGCATCTGGTTGTACTATTCAGTGAAGTCTCTCCCTCATATCATACAGGTACTGTTCCACCAGATTTGAGGCTTTAAATGTGTTTTCTAAAGAGACACTCAGAAAATTCAAACAGACATCTGTAATCATGACTCTGTTATATTTTAGGATGTGAAGCAGTATTATAAAGATTATAAGGAAATGAAAGTAAAAGAGAAGGAGGCGGAGGCTCTGGCAGAACAGGAAATGCAGCAGAGTAAGATCATGACAACACAGTTATACGTTGCACACTGGCCATAATTAGTGGGATTCAGTTGTGACTATGTGACACTTAATAATATGTGATGCTGGCCGATCTTGCTCTGCAGAAGAAAAACGGCCCAAGGTGAAGAAGCCTAAAGTGGAGTTTCCAGTCTATGAACCCAGTACAAATGCTGCTTTTGTGCCAGCATATGATCAGGGAACATCTATTGAAGACATTGAAGATCAAATGGATGACTGGTTAGAAGACAAAAAACAGCAGAAGAAGAAAGTAAGTTTTTGTCTCTGTTGAAAAAATGCTGATTTAAAATGTAAGTATTGCATTAACTAATGGCTGGTGATGATTGTAGGTTCACGAGTGGACAGAGGAGGATCTTAGCCAGCTTTCCCGCTGTATGGCCAAGTTTCCTGGTGGAACGCCAGGCCGGTGGGAGAAGATTGCACATGAGTTAGGCAGATCAGTGTCTGAGGTGAGTCTAATTAGTATCGTTATGACTAGTGGTCGACCAATAGCAGGGATTATGCTGATATACAATATCAAACTTGCATAAAGATGGAAATTTCATTATTTACTGCATAAAATTGATCATTTGTTAAATAAAAGTATATAAAAACAATTTTGTGCATTGTAAAGTCCCCTTGTGGTAAAAATCAAGTTTTTAATGTTGTTTATATGTCTAAGTGGTGTTTTTAATGTGCTTTCAGACAAACCATGTGCAAATTCATAAGTCAACACCATTGCTGAGTATTTTCTCTTTAAAACTGCAGTGATCTAAAGACAGTTTCAAAAACGCAGTTTGAAATTGCCGGTGTTTCTGACATCACAAACTACCTTGTAACCAATCACATCAACGTGCTGGAGGGCTTTAGCATATCATTAACTATGACTGCTCTGAAGCAGGGGAGTCTCAAGAGAAGCCAGGTTATCCGGGTATATTTTTCTGTTGATATGAAAAATCAGGTACATTTAGCAATATAGCGGGTGAATTATGTATATTATGTATATTACAATGTCATGATGAACTATATGCTTTTCTCCACTGACATTCTAAGTTGTTTAATGCGTTTGTAAGGATGCTGATTTTTAGAGGGCAGCTGACTTTGAGATGGCGAATGGGAACATGGTTTGTGTAACATTAGCAACACATTATTAGCTGTTTGATAACGTCAAGCCAAAGGTTAATCATATCAATTACTGTTATGTGTCCGACGTTGTAAAAAACGATACCATTGTGCAGCGTTTACCTCAGTTGACCGAGTGGATCTTTGAGCTTGTGCGAGTGAGTGGAAGCAGGGCTAATTAGCATATTCATAGATCCACGTATACTAAATGAAGCAAGTTTGTAGTTACATTCAAACTATTTTAAGGCATGAAGAAATTTTCATTTTTTCACTGGAAAAAACATTTAAATATGTCAAAGATGAGTTTTAAGAGATAAAATTATTGACTACAGGGGGACTTTAAATTGTAGATAGCAGCGTCTCCTGACTGTTTAGTTTTGTTCACACATGAACAAATACACTACCATTCAAAAGTTTGGGGCAGAAAATAGTACTTCAGTTTAGCAAGAATGCATTAAATTGATCAAAAAACATTTACAATGTTACAGACGATTTCTATTTCAAATAAATGCTGTTATTTTGAGTTGTAGATGTGTGTGAAGAGCCACCGAAACCAAAAATTGTTTGGTTTTATAAACCTATACAGAAAAAGTCTTCTTAAAAAATAAAAAACTTTTTTTCTATACAGGTGACCACAAAAGTAAAGCAAGTCAAAGACTGTGTCACCAATACATCAGGTAAGCAGTTTGTTTGTTAAAAGATTTTGAATAAAATTCCACTTGTCATGTACCGTTTATCATCTACTGTGATATATTATTAAGCATATCTGTCAAAACATTTACTCATGTCTCTCTCTCCACTTTGTCTCTGTTTCTAGGGTTGGTGAAGCTTTCTGAGCTGAAGGGTGGTGCAGTGATGGGAAAGAGCTCCAGAGCTGTCACGGTGCCTGACAGTCTGATGACCCAGAGAGAGGAGCCCTTAGAGCAGCAGCAGCAGCCAGAGGATTCGGCAGAGCTTGTTGGGGCAGAGGACTCGGAGAGCAAAGCGCTCAGAAGGAGGACAAAAAAGTCTGCACCCGGGAGCACTGGAACTGGAGCAGCGGAGGAGAAGGTGAAAGGACGCAGACAAAGAGACTTCGACCCCACAGCTGTGGATGACGACAGTGAAGATGAGAAGAAACCATCAGCCTCCAAAGAAAAACCCAGTGCTGCTGATGATGTCTGGACACAGAACCAGCAGAAGCTCTTGGAGCTGGCCTTACAGCAATACCCACGTGGCACCACTGAACGCTGGGACAAGATCGCTAAGGTGGTGCCTGGAAAGACCAAGGTGAGCATCAACTTTCTCACCCAGTCCTTGGAAAATTCATTTAAATTGGACCTACTATGGCTTTTTTACATTTTCAACTTATTTTAATGCGTAATGTTGCTGTTTGAGCGTGATAAAGGAAAAAGAGGTGCTGCAACAATGTAAAATATTTACAAAATTTGCTTTTTGAACATTCAAGCATGAAAACCTATTCAAGACCCTAAAAAAATCAAGACTTTGTAAAAGGGCATAATAGGTCCTCTTTAAACCAATGTTTAACTGCGTATAAAAGCTGGATTTTGATATTAGTTGATGAATTGATTCTTTTTCCTATTCAGGAGGAGTGCATGTCCCGTTATAAACTCCTGGCGGAGCTGATTCTGAAACGGAAGCAGGCCAAAAGCTGACTCCTGGTCTCAAGTATTTCACCGTACCTCTCACCTGCTTGTTATGTGCCTTAATGCAACCCTACGTCCTGTTGTCAGACTATGTGTCATGTTCAGCAGAGCCTGAAACGTCAGCATTAATTATTGGAGAGATCCAAACTGCACATTTAAAGAAGGTTTTATTTATTTTAGAATCTATTTCAGATTGTCGACTCGTTTGTTTCTCTATGCAACCAGACCATTTGAGGAGCAGAAGAGACACATTTTAATTTTGATTTTCCCCCAATTTTGAAACTTTTTTTTTTTTTTTTCTTTCTTTTTTTTTCCCCTCCAGAAGCATGTGTTGTGCTGTAATATGTTTTGGTCATTTGTTACAACATAAAGTATTTGCATACAATAATTAAGGCGTCAGTCTCTCATGTGGTCATTATTATGCTTCAGCACATATTGACTATCTTGAAGAGTGTGAAAGAGTTGTCCTTATACATTGCCATGCTGTAGATTTAGATTCAATCAAAATTAGTTCTCAGTCCAAGACTTTTAAACAACATTGTGCTTCCTGTACATCGAAAGATTTGCAAGTATTTGAAAATATCACTATCATCAACATTAACCAAATGACATTTGACGTTTTGAATATGACTTTCTCAAACAACTATAGATGAGTGGAATTACTTTGCCTCTTATGTAGGCAAACTGATAAAAGTATTGTGATTATCTTCATTTTATGTGCAAAAATATTTTATATATTCCTATTCCTTAATATTTCTAATGTCCATTTCTATAATGAATTAGTTCAGGGTCTAAGGTCATTAACTGGACTAGGAAGTTGAGGCTACAAAATGGAAGAATAACCTCATTAAAAAAAGGGAAAGAGGGGATGATGTTATAGAATTTTTTTATTTTATTTTTTTTTTAATAAAATTACAGTATGTACAGCTTTGAGACACTGGTGAATTGCAATTGAAGATGCTATTTTCAAATGTTGCATTTTCATGTTGTGGCCTATGTCAGTGATAATGTAGGGCTTTAATAATGTAATGTAATGGTAATGTGTAGTATTTTTTTATGAAATACACTTTTGGAAAACTTAAGATAAATTGCATTTGCAAATTGCAATTTTCATGTTATACAATACAGCTTCTCTGATTATAGAGATATGTTAAAAAATGTTATTTTTGACATGCATCATCTTTTGAGTGGAAAAAGACAAGTTCTGAAAATAGAATAAGTAACAGTAGTTACTGATGATAGCCATTTGCACAGGGCAGCGAATTTCTCTAAAACCAGTTTCAGAAATATTATGCTTTTTTGGGAATCCGTTTGATCAGTTTCTTAAAAGGATAGTTCACCCAAAAATGAAAACTCTGTTATAATTTACTCACCGTCAAGTTGTTTCAAACCTGTGTGTGTGTGTGTGTGTGTATATATATATATATATATATTATATATATATATATACACATACATACATACACCAACATACATACTTTTTTTTTTTTTCTGCTGGCGAGATCTGCTTGGTTACAATCATTATTCCAAATATCTTTGTGTACAGCAGAACAAAAAAATTTTATACAGGTTTGAAACAACTTGAGGGGGAGTAAATGATGACAGAATTTTAATTTTTGGATGAACTATCCCTTTAATCTGTTATTTGATTTCATATTTTACATGTTCTTATCTAAGCCACCCGCACACATTGTTCTCTATCGGATACAAAGAGGCTGTAATATTACTACATGACAACAGCAGACAACACGTAAACACTTGTTGTACAGTCACAAATGTTTTTCAGACTTGGGGGAGAAATATATATTTTTGACGTGCAAAGTGGAATCATTTCGACAGCTCCAGTGACAACTGAGACGTATTTGTGAAATAGGCTTACAATACACTGTTCATTAACTAATAGCAGAACAACAGAAGTTACGCGAGATATTACGAAATGGTAAAAGTGGTTTATAAGCAAAAGAGATGTCTTACAGTCTGCTCCGGACAGTTTGTTTAATTCATAATGAGGACTCGTATTAAAAGATGTCTGCCGCCCTCACGTGGCTGTGAGAAGAAACGCAATTCATTACAGCCGCTTCAGGTTTCATGAATCTATTGTATATAGCCTACACGGTGGGGAAAAATGATAACCTAAAAATGGTAACATCTAAATTAACTGCTTTTATTCAAGTTAAAAAAATTTTTTAACATCACTGAACCAATCAACATGCATCAATTTATACCAACAAAACTAATCAGGTTAAATCAGGTAGAAATAGCTCTTTAAGGTAACAATTGCAGGTTACCACTTTTTACAGTTTATTTATAAATATGAAGTCAATATTTATACAAAGAGTACATTTATAAGAACCTGGCACTTAGGCTACTTATTTTTCACTGGCAAGACAAAAATGTACAGGTGCTGGTCATATAATTAGAATATCATCAAAAAGTTGATTTATTTCACTAATTCCATTCAAAAAGTGAAACTTGTATATTATATTCATTCATTACACACAGACTGATATATTTCAAATGTTTATTTCTTTTAATTTTGATGATTATAACTGACAACTAAGGAAAATCCCAAATTCAGTATCTCAGAAAATTAGAATATTACTAATGACCAATACAAAGAAAGTATTTTTAGAAATCTTGGCCAACTGAAAAGTATGAACATGAAAAGTATGAGCATGTACAGCACTCATTACTTAGTTGGGGCTCCTTTTGCCTGAATTACTGCAGCAATGCGGTGTGGCATGGAGTCGATCAGTCTGTGGCACTGCTCAGGTGTTATTAGAGCCCAGGTTGCTCTGATAGTGGCCTTCAGCTCTTCTGCATTGTTGGGTCTGGCATATCGCATCTTCCTCTTCACAATACCCCATAGATTTTCTATGGGGTTAAGGTCAGGTGAGTTTGCTGGCCAATTAAGAACAGGGATACCATGGTCCTTAAACCAGGTACTGGTAGCTTTGGCACTGTGTGCAGGTGCCAAGTCCTGTTGGAAAATGAAATCTGCATCTCCATAAAGTTGGTCAGCAGCAGGAAGCATGAAGTGCTCTAAAACTTCCTGGTATACGGCTACGTTGACCTTGGACCTCAAAAAACACAGTGGACCAACACCAGCAGATGACATGGCACCCCAAACCATCACTGACTGTGGAAACTTTACACTAGACCTCAAGCAATGTGGATTGTGTGCCTCTCCTCTCTTCCTCCAGACTCTGGGACCTTGATTTCCAAAGGAAATGCAAAATTTACTTTCATCAGAGAACATAACTTTGGACCACTCAGCAGCAGTCCAGTCCTTTTTGTCTTTAGCCCAGGCGAGACGCTTCTGACGCTGTCTGTTGTTCAAGAGTGGCTTGACACGACAGCTGAAACCCATGTCTTGCATACGTCTGTGCGTAGTGGTTCTTGAAGCACTGACTCCAGCTGCAGTCCACTCTTTGTGAATCTCCCCCACATTTTTGAATGGGTTTTGTTTCACAATCCTCTCCAGGGTGCAGTTATACCTATTGCTTGTACACTTTTTTCTACCACATCTTTTCCTTCCCTTCGCCTCTCTATTAATGTGCTTGGACACAGAGCTCTGTGAACAGCCAGCCTCTTTTGCGATGACCTTTTGTGTCTTGCCCTCCTTGTGCAAGGTGTCAATGGTTGTCTTTTGGACAACTGTCAAGTCAGCAGTCTTCCCCATGATTGTGTAGCCTACAGAACTAGACTGAGAGACCATTTAAAGGCCTTTGCAGGTGTTTTGAGTTAATTAGCTGATTAGAGTGTGGCACCAGGTGTCTTCAAAGTTGAACCTTTTCACAATATTCTAATTTTCTGAGATACTGAATTTGGGATTTTCCTTAGTTGTCAGTTATAATCATCAAAATTAAAAGAAATAAACATTTGAAATATATCAGTCTGTGTGTAATGAATGAATATAATATACAAGTTTCACTTTTTGAATGGAATTAGTGAAATAAATCAACTTTTTGATGATATTCTAATTATATGACCAGCACCTGTATATAGGGTTTCAAATACTGTTACTCTTTCTCCACTGCACTGCAGTTGTTAATTGTTTTACCAACCTGACGAAACAGATGACTATCATACTGTCATATTCACAATACCACATCACAGCAATACCAACACATCAGACTTGTTAATCAGAGAAATTGTTTTAGATTTGCACATGTCCTGCTGGTGTGGTAAACTGTCAGAGAACTCTGTTCAATCCTCTTAATGTCACAACCAAATAGCTTTCAATCAATCCCTGTTGTACACAATCTACTACATGCACTTTGCTCTCTGATCGATTTTTTTTTTTTTAGCCAGTAAAAATACCCCTTCATGTTTAAATGTATGTAGCAAATATGATATCAGGCATTCGAGGAATGTTTATTTGTATACCTCAGTCGTCATTGTATTGCATATGTATATGTTTTTGGAAGGATATAGAGTGACAACTGATATTTATATACATTTTAATTTAATTTAAGTCTGATATACTGTACTAAAATGCATATTATTGCTCAGTTTGGGCCTCTGAATAAAAACGAGGTGTTTTTTCTCCTTGAGTGTGAGCTCTATATTCTTACTATATCATACTATAAAGCCATATATAGCCATAAAAGCCTGATGTATCTAATATGACACATAACATAAAACACAAATGCAAACTCTTTCAAAAGTTTTTAAACTCAGGTTCAATAAGCTGTTCCATTTTAGAAAATTAGATTTTTCTGACAATTATTTCATATGCCTACAGTACGTGTCTGTCTCTGGTGCCCTGTGATACTGACACTGAATATTAATAACAATAAGGAACATGTGAACAGCCTCTTCTTCTTTATTTTTAACTCATTAAGACTTCACACTAATAAATGATATTTTTATGCCTGGTTTCAGAGACAAGGCTTCAACTAGTCCCAGAATAAAATGCATGTTTGAGCTGTCTTAACTGAAAGCAACCTCTTGCACTGATATATATCTTAAAATATCTCTCAAGAATATATTAAAATATGTCTCAAGATGCACACCGGTAATGTTTTTTTAAAGGCACATTTATAAAAGCTACTAAGGCCTAGTCCTGGCTTAGTCTAAGCCCTGTCTATAAAACCAGGCCATAGTTTAATTTTAGTCGAGACAAACGACTAAATTTTCGACTTAATTTTCTTGCGGTCAAAATTAAGACTCTAAGCCAGGACGAAATTGTCCTGTTGCATGCAAATACGTTTGATTTTGACTGGATCGAGTCCTCAAAGAAAGTGTTGTTTGAACTATGTTCTACTACACAGCGGAATGTTTCTCATAAAGGACCACAGAAAGACGTTAATAACATAAACTGTCTTAAAGTGGTAAACGAGTGTGGTGAAAATACCCCGAGATTTTCTTCTCATTATTTAGATGAGTTGCCGCCTGTGACTTTTAATAACATGGATGTCTCAAGTTTACTGGGTAGAATAGAGCAGCTGATTGCTGAGCTTTGTGTGAAACACACAATGCAGCTACAGGCCAATGTAGGTGAAGATCTTTGAGCTATCACCAAATTTCAGCAACTTCCCTGGCTCAAATTTTTGGTTTTGTTAATATTTTTTATGTAGAAAGACAAACATAAATAGTGATGAAAGCCAAAATATTAAATGTCAGATTTGGAGCCAATTTTCCGGGGTTGTAAAAATGACTTTAGAAAGATGGCAGCATCGTTATTTTATTCTTGCACAGAGATTGGTAGATCTATTAAAATCTGTTGACTTTAATCTTTGTTTCATTATATGCTAACAGTGACAGTTCAAAAATGGCAAAAAAACACTTCTTGTGTTTTTTGCCTTAAGTTTGCATGCCTGTGACTCAATAAGTATTCAAGATATCTTAATATCTTTCTAGATTCTCATTCTTAATAAACTTTCCTTTTGAAATCTTCATTTTCAAGGCCCTATATAGTTCAGTCCAATAGATATGGGGATCTCAAAGCAGCTCCATGTTCAAATTGTTGAATTTCACCCATTTTCAGTGATCGAAATCCAAATGTGGTTCACTTTGCACATAGCTGATACTTATTGTGTTTAAAGAGGAATGTCTGAAGAATAAATAATGTTTAAACTAGAAACGTATCTTTTTTTCCCCTCTGTCAAAAGAATTGCATAAAACATAGCTCTCTGAGTACCAAAAATCCACTGTAAAATGGTTCAGGTTAAGTTGAGGCACATTAACTTACTCTTAAAAGTGTATTTATAAGAATCTATATTTGAATCAGTTTTAGGGTTATTTGGAAGATGGGATTTTGTTCATTTTAACAGCTTCTGAAGCTACCAAGAGTTCAAATACGCAGTATCCTAACTACACGTTACCGCATTGACAGCCCTATGAGATTGAACCATATAGGGCCTTAAAAATAAATTTTCCAAAAGAAAAGTTTATTAATAATGAGAATCTTATTAATACTTAAATTTGTTGATTACTGAAAATGTGTACAATTTACCAGTTTACTCATGGAGCCACATTAACATGTCCATATCTCTGGGATTGAACCATCGAGGGCCTTTAAAATGAAGATACCAAAAGGAAAGTTTCTTAAGAACCAAAATCTAAAAGGATATTAAGATATCTTTAATACTTCTTGAGTTACAGGCATGCAAACTTGAGGCAAAAAACACAAAAAGTGCTTTTTGCCATTTTTGAATGGTCACTGTTGGCATGTAATGCAACAAAGATTGCTAAAGTCAACAGATTTTACTAATAGACCTACAAATCTCTGTGCAAAAATAAAATAATGATGCTGCCATCTTTCTTAAGTCATTTTTACAACCCTCTAATTTGGCTCCAAATCTCAGGTGAAAATTGTCATTTTGACCCCCCTCTACAAAATAGTGGATTACTCAGTAAATATACATCTATGACATTTAATATTTTGGCTTTCATCACTATTTATGTTTGTCTTTCTACAGAAAAACTATTAACAAATTCAAAAATTTGAGCTGGGGACCTCTGGTTGATTTGACACGGAATGACCCTATGTATAAATTTATTTGCCGGCTAAATGTTTCCAAAAATGAGATTATTGTGGTTTATCAAATATAAGGGTCAGTAGGCCTACTACACGTTATCAGTCCAAGTTGCTGGTATTATTGTATTTTTGCAACGCATTGATTTTTTTTTTCCTTAAATTTTTTTTTTTTTTTTATCTGTTGTTTGTTTTGTTTTACATTTGGACCTTTAGTCTGCCATAAAGTATGATAAAGATGAAACATCCGGTGTTGTTATTGTCCAGCAGATGGCTCTCTTACACTTCTCAACTGAGCATCTTTTGTTTTATAACGTAAACAAGTTAGAAGACGCCACCTCTTCATAAGAGCAGAAAAATAAAGTTATTAAAAGTGCTAGGTATAATTCAGTAAAAAGGACGGACGACATTACTCTCTACGCAGAAATACTGCGTGAATATAGAGTTTATATTAGCACCTAGTGTGTAACAGCGACTCTAGCTAACTTTACAACGTGACAAGTGCAATATCAACATCAAAATTGTCATAGCTTCACAAAAACGAAAGAATTTAATAGTTTGTGCTTTTTAGATAAAATGCCGCTTTTGGGGGATCACAAGATCTTGCGTATTTTGCTCATTGTCCTTTCTCAATTAGCTTACATTGCTACTTTGATTGTCAATGCGCTCGCGGGATCAGGGAAAGGTACGTACGTTTATTTATTTACGGATATATTTGAGTTATATATACATGTAGTTTCACTTTGGCTTTGTAGGTCCATTCCATCGCAGCACTGGAAATATATCAGACAGATATTGGACAGAGATCACTCCTGCAGGATGGACCTTCTCTATATGGGGAATCATATATTCCTGGCTCTTCCTGATGAATGTATATATCCTGACTTCCTTCTGTAGAGGGTACTTCAAACCACACACACTCTACTCACATCAACACTTTGCTTATTCATACTGTCTGAAAGCCATTTATTCAAGTTTGATAGTCTTTGCCTGAATGATTTGTTTTCAGGTTGTACTCAAGTCCAGCAATCCTTCCCTCTGAATTCTTTCTCTCATGGATCATCAACATGATTCTGAACAGCATCTGGCTAGTCTTGTGGGATAGAGAGTAAGTTGTAGCCAACATAGTTTTTGGCATAATCATAAGAGTTTTTTCTTGTAAGGTCACATGTTTGTTTCTTATTGACTTAGATTGATGATCCCGGCACTGATTGTTCTGGCCCTGATTGCTTTCACCAACTACCTGCTGATCTTCTTCTCTTGTATTGGTTTACGGACTCATGGAGCTTGGCTGAAACAGCACCACCCAAAAGAACTTCTCTGCATCATAGTGTTGGTATGTGTTGAACATGTCTTATTTGCCTTGACAAGAGGCACTCATCATTTTATATTTTTCTTAAAATGGGCATATCATCTCATATGTAGGGTATTTAAATGCTCCGTATCAACTCAAACAAAAGAGCAGGTAAATTAGGTGCAGTACAGATTCACTTGTTGTTTAAATGCTATATGTGTACCTCAGGTTCAAAATGGTATTGCCACCTATGCAACATGGACAACCATTGCCACACTGCTCAACTTCACTGTTGTGTTGAATATCGCATCAGTTTCCACAACAAATGCTGCTACAGCTTCTTTATGCATACTTCTTTTGGAAGTAATTATATGGTAATCATAATCATTCATTTTCTGCTACAAATTATTACAAATGGGTCAATGACATATGCACATTTTTTGTTCGGATTTGTGTGTTTGCTTTTATTATTATTTTTCCGAAAACAAAACATGCGAAGAACGTGCAATTAAAAACATAAAACAGGAAATGATATCATGACTGTACACATATGTCAGTAAGTCTCCTAAAATGTGGAAAAATTTTACCTTTTTTATGACAAAACAAGGTTACTGTAGTTGTCATGTGGTACAACTCAGATAAATTTGTAAAAATTTGAAAAATTTGTCTTAAAAAATGCACTTTAAAACCTTTTTTAAAAATAATTATTAAGATGTTTAATACACATGTATTCAAGGTGTTAGGAAAATGTTATTTTTACTTTGTAAACACTACATGACAATTTATAAAGTCATTAAAGGGTTAGTTCATCTAAAAACGAAAATTCTGTCATTTATTACTCACCCTCGTGTTGTTCCACATCTGTAAGACCTTCGTTCATCTTCTGGACACAAATTAAGATCTTTTTGATGAAGTCTGAGAGCTTTCTGTCTCTCTATAGAAATCCAACGCAACTACCACTTTCAATGTCTAGAAAGGTAGGAATGACATCATTAAAGTACTCCATGTGACTCCAGTGGTTTAACCTCAATTTTATGAAGCAGCAAAGAGTGCTTTGTTTGCACAAAAAAACATAATTTACCACTTTACTTACAAAATTTTGTAGGCACTTTATTCTATGGAGGGACAGAAACCTCTCAAACTTCATCAAAAATATCTTAATTTGTGTTCCAAAGATGAACGAAGGTTTTACGGGTGTGGAACAACATGAGGGTCAGTAATAAATGAGTTTTCATTTTTGGGTGAACTAACCCTTTATATTAAAACCTTTCTGGAAAATGGCTTTAGATGTGTTTTTAAACTAGATTTTTGAAAATCTTTTAAACTAAAAGATATATATCACTTTCTTTATCGTGGTCACTTTTGTTTGTCATTGACCCATATTTAAGATATGATTATTGGCATTAGATCAGCACAGTGTGTCTAAAGCGTTCTTTATTTTTTTGCGTTTTCTTCTACAGGTTTACAGTTGAAAACTTTCTAATAGAGAAGCATGTCCGTTACATCCTTACCATTTACCCTGTGATTATCTATGCTCTAATTGGAAGCCTAAGCAAGCATTACGACGCAGCTGCACCTGGCCGGAACGCAATCTTTTCAGGTAAGTCAATGATAAACACATGCATGTCTTTTTGGTTGACCATAAATATAGCATACAGGTCCCACAATATGTTACATATTATGTCATGCTCTTATTTTCTATAGTGGTGCTCCTTGTGATGGCCTGTATTGTGTTAGTGGTGCGGGTGGGTCTGGTGGTTTGGAGACACAGGACTCGGCCTCTCTTCTGTGAAGTTCTGTGAACCCTGAGGTCCTGATGTCACCAAACAGCGGCACTGATAAGTAGCCAGATATCATAAACATGTGTTTCACATGAAATATTAAAAATGATGTGCCTTGAATGATAACTCTTCAAGGTTTGCAGTACCTGCATGAATGTGTTTCAGCCAGGGCAGGTGCTTTTAAAGTTTTTGAAAGAAAATTAGCATGAAACACTAGCAAATTTGTATTTGTATTCTGAGCTTGAGCCTGGCCATATCTAGAATACTAATTGTGCCTTACATTATGAGGTATTCTGTTCTGTATTATACACTACCATTCAAAAGTTTGGAGTTGATAAGATTTTTGAATGTTTTTGAAAGAAGTGTCTTATGCTCAACAAGACTGCATTTATTTGATC
Source organism: Ctenopharyngodon idella (assembly GCF_019924925.1). Classification (NCBI taxonomy): domain Eukaryota; kingdom Metazoa; phylum Chordata; class Actinopteri; order Cypriniformes; family Xenocyprididae; genus Ctenopharyngodon; species Ctenopharyngodon idella. The sequence continues at coordinate 14,991,388 of NC_067221.1, forward strand.
AAAGCACACTAACAACAGTAATATTGTGAAATATTATTACAATTTAAAATAACTATTTTCTATTTTAATATATTTTAAAATGTAATATTATGTATATGTATACAGTTACTCATGACCAAAAATAACAATTTTTTACCTGACAGTATTTTGATTTTCTACTTACTATAGGATTTACATGTGTGCATGTTTACATTAAAATTCAGTATTTTAGTAGAAGCTTTCATCCAAAACAAGATATAAACAAAGAACATCATAAGCAATATATCATACAAGAGCCAATAATACTAACAAAACCATGTTCCTTCTCTTTTGTTTGTGTTTTAAGTTTTATGTTGTGTTTTTAAAGATATAACACTTGTGAAAAGCTCATTTATGAATGTTTAATAAAATACTTGAAATGCATCTGATGTAAGAATCTAATTTTTAATGATTACTAAAAGTTTAACAGACGTTGCGTGATACACACTAAGACGAATGATTCGTGACAAACAACTGATATGTTTAGTGCAAGCGCTCTGGAAACCACCTTGGTGTTGATTGCAAGCTGCTGAAACCATTGAGCTTTCAACAGTGATTACAGAGACATTCAGGGTTTGATACACAACATTTGTGTCTTGTGAGTATACACGCTTTGATCATGGCTCTTCGTGTACATTTACTTTGGTGTGGATGTGAACTGAAGCATCTTGTCATGCATGTTGTTGCCCTTTGGAATGTGTGTGTCTCCTGGCAGCAGCTGCAGCAGGCTTGACCCTGTGTACTTTGGCTTGCTCACTAGAGGATGAATTACTTATGAGAAAGTAAACGACAAATAAAGGACATTTTTTTCCTCCCAGTAGATTAACATCCCCTCCATTTCAGACTCGCTTACCCTGTGCAAAAATGAAAGTAGTATGCTACGAATGATTATTTTATTAATGATTATTTTTAGGGCTGCAACTAAGAATTATTTTGATAATCTATTAGTTGGCCAAAGGCCAATTATTTCTTTGATTAATCAGATTAATATTTTATTTTATTGACAAAACACACTATTTCACATCCTGCCTAATGCTGTCCTTCATACAAACGTGCCAACTGAATGCTATGAAAACATGTATAGTGAATATATCTATATCTATGCTATATGCAAAAGAGCTATAAAGCAAAAAGATGGTTTAAATCCCTACATTAAAAATGAAGATAATAATAAAGATAATTAATTGTAATCACTGTCAGTTTTCTTCCATGTGCGCGAGTGTTATGATAATGAGAACGCGTTTTAAATCTGTTAATCATCATGTAATCATATCTCCTGCTCAGTGTTGTAGTCGAGACCAGCTCGTCCGAGTCGAGACCGAGACCAGAGAGGTTGGAGTCCAAGACAAGTTCAAGTTCACTTAAGGTTGGGTCTGAGACAAGACCTAAAGAAATCTTCAAGAATATGTAAATGTTTGGTGGAAACAATAAAATTGGTACCATACTCATCAAATATACCATGACATGTACACTGTATTTTATTTACTTAGTGATATTGGTTTAAAAAATATTATCAGTTAAGGGTAAAAAAAAACACATAGTAGGTGGTGTAAAGGTAATTTGTTAGAAAATATTTCTATTTTGAATAAATGCTGTTATTTTTACCATTTTTAAATTAAAGATTTTAAATCAATCGACTGAAAAAAAAAGGATCACATCATGTTATAAAAAATATTAAGCAGCACAACTGTTTCCACTTTCCAACTTTTAAAATTAATCAGCAAGCTAATAATTATCAAAAATGGTAATATAATAAAGTCCTTTCCATAGGTCCTTTCACATCACCATTTCGCCAGCCTACACTTTACATAATAGGCCTGTAGGTGGCACTTTGGCTTCATTAACTATGATAGTTTCATCAAAAGGTAAACGGTGTATCAACACTAAATGAATTGAACACTACTTACCATTAATACGACTTTTGTTTTTGTAGTAGTTACATCCATTTTGTCAGCGATGCAATTTGATTTATAAAATGAGACAAACCGCAGAAATCGCTCGTCTGTCCATGTAATTTCCACTTCACGTTGTCCAATGAAATTTGAACTTGTTGTGCCAGATCACGATTGGTTGGGGTGCTATACGTGACAAACAGGCATTAGTGAATTATGTAATATTTTAAAATATATAATAAATAGATTTTTAATTAAATCGACACACTAGCTTTGATTATTGATGGGGAAAAAAAGTTTAAAAAATTGTTTGGTTTATTTTTTTTTCTTCCGTCGAGCCATAGGCACTCAGAGAAAGAACCATATATGGCTCGAGAGCCTAAGTTTCGAACAGACTGTGGAAAATCAGTCAGTCGCACACGCACGCAGCCCATAGCAACGCGAATTTTCCGACTTTTGAGCGATTCGTTACTATTGTACACATTGTCATGTTAATTATAATTCAAATGCATTTTGTTTTATTGACCACAATATTATCATTGCTATTTGCCCCCAAACCTTACCATACAGTAATAGTCATGAAATATTTTGAATGGGACTCGAGTGGTCTCGAGACCGAGTCCGAGTCTCGAGTACTACAACACTGCTCCTGCTCTTCCGCATATAAAAAATGAGTGAAACATTTTTCTACAGATAAAATACGAAGGAAAATAGATATATGATTATGACGATATGTTTTCTGTATTTTTTTATGCAGCTCATGGTATTTTTGTAACAATAAAGGATGTCTATGACAAATGATAAGCAGATTTAGCGTTCAATCCATTGTAAAAATACAAAGAATGCATGTCTGCCCATTATCGAATCAAACCCCACTTTAGGTCATATCAGAAGTTATTACAATAACACGATGATGGTTTAAAGTGCGTTTTGAGCAAAGATTAATAATCATATACATTTTGAAATGTAGCTTGATGCTAATTTTACCTCTAATTAAATTTTACGAAGTAGGCTATTCTAGTAAGCATTATAGATAGTTTGTGTTTCTAATGTAATACCAAACTTTATTCATCTTAATTTACCGCTGAATGTATTATGAAGCGGACTTCTCCTGAGACCCAGAAGAAAAAAAAGTTTTTCGAATTTAGTATTTTTTCGCGTCATTAGAGCATAAGAAACAAATGAAAAAATAACATTTTTGAAAAATTATATTTTATTCATATGTTATGCTATGTTCTCTGTAGTGGACACCAGGACTAAGTCGTTTAAAAATAAAATGACATGAAATGACACGTATAGGCAAAAACAATGGGATTTTTTTTTAATCACCAATCAATTTTTAGGCTTCAGGATTGTTTTTAACCAAACTTTGTATAAAGATGATTCTCAACTCTTATGAAAGATATAATGGAATTAATTGCCATTTTACTTTATGCAATATGTGGGTAAAATGGCCATACATCAGTTTTCCCATTCAATGCAATGCATCTATACACTGTATCTAATTTGCATATTAATGTGTTCTTGGAGCAACATGCAATGAAAAAAGAAGTGTAATAATGGGAGTAATAATTGGCAACATTTTCATAATAATATCTAATAATTAATAGGAATATTGATATATAATTTCTGTCCCTATTCACTTGTTGTATCTCCTAAAATGCCTGATAATCATGATTTAAGTCCTGGTGTCCTCTACAGAGGTCATGTAAATCAATGTCCTGTTTCGTAACAGAAAGTCATATTTTGATTTGAAACACCAACATTTTCCTGAGATGTTGATTTATAAAATTAATCTGATTTAAATGATAATTAGGCCTACAAAATATCATATTTCCATAAGAGTGCTAATTTTCATTTTCAGTCATATTTAAAGACCAAGATGTTGTTGTTGTTGTCATGGTGAAACCTCTAATAATTTGGTATCTCTGCAAAGCCCTGAATGTGCTCTTTACAGGACATCCAGACTTAAAACTGTGACATGTAGAATGTCAGAAAAAATCACTAAAATATAATGTCCACTACAGAGGACAAAAGTCTATTCCTGGGTCCCAGGAGGATATACGAAACACTTACTTGAGGACAAATGCATTGTTGATCGGCGCCACCTAGCGTGCAGGCGTGAATTAGCAAATGATTATCAGTCGTTTCGCGTTCGGTGTGAAAGGTCCGTTCTTCCGCGATTCGCCTTGCTTTTTCGCGTCGCGTTCAGTGTGAAAGGGCCTTAAGAAACGTATTAAATTTATATTCAATTACACGCTGTTATCCCTTTACAGTTACCACTCTCATAAAATACTTGAATTACATGTTGACTTTTAAACCTAAATTTAACGTCCAACAACAGATATTTCAGAAAAATTAATATTTTTGTGCTGAATTTAATTATCTACTTCTCCGTCTGTTTGACTCGCATGCGCGTGCTGGCGCTCATTCAGTAAAGTTTGAAGTTTAACGCAGACTGTCAGGACGAGCCTTTATGCAAAATGGAAATACTCGCGGGAATTTGTAACACTTACAGATGAGATAAGGATATAACCGTAAAATGAAAGTTTTGCGCTGAGGAAACATATCACACAATAAGCACACGCATATGTCAACGCCTCTGACAGGGCAAGCCATGTTAAACATTAAACTAATGCATTGGCTTGAAGCTTAAAATAATCATGTTTTGGGCAGTTTGGATGACGTACCTTTCCTGCAGCAGCTCACTCTGTTTCCTCCACTATTTTTAGATGCATTTGGTCCATATAAATGCATAATTCAGTGCTGTAATTTGACGCGACTGGCGGAAGTTTTCCGTGCACGGTGGGCAGACGCAACTAATCGATAATGACATTCGTTGTCGATGATTTTCATTATCGATTATTATCGATTTTAATTATTTTTTAAATTATTTTATATGTTATACCAATGAAACAAATGTTGCGAAACTAGAGCATACTGAGTCTTCTTGTGCTTGTTTCTAAATGAACACATTTTATTGTTTATTGTAACCATTTATAACATAATGGTTTATTTTAGGGGTTATTTAGTAATGATTTCCTGACCCACCTGAAACTCAGATTTTTGGTAACAAGAAAAAAAGGTTAGATACTAACATAGGCTCATTATCTTTTCAGGTTTATTTTAGACATTTTAAAAAAAGTATCAGAAACATGTGAATATGAACATCATATTATCAAGCTGTACCTGTTATTCAAAATTTACTGCTGATTGCTGCACAAAATATACAGTTAAATGGAGTGAACAAAATTCATTTAATGAAGTAGGTCCATTAAAAGATGCCAGTTGTTTCTTTGAACTGCCAAGCAATTTAACATTAATTGTCCAATTACTGCTTCAACTGGCTTGCTCGCATATAAATTCGCTTGCATTGTTGACATAGTCCTCTTCTTGACATCTGCTCTTAATGTACATTTCAACCTTTTTTTTCAAACATGCTTCCAAGTGATATACAGTAAATATCAGGGCGATGTCGATGACCCAGACGCAGAACAAGAAGTAGCGAGGCCATTCCTCAAAAGAATCTTGAAGATCACAAAAAACATGAGTGAATGATAGCATTTTTTGTTGTTATAATAAATAAAACCGTAAATTAATTCATTTCTTACCGTTTGCTCTCATCTCTTCTCAAAATAAAACTGCAAATTAAAATGGATGAAGTTACATGTACTTACAAAGTCACTTAAATGTGTAACAAAATAAAATATTAAAAATAGACTTGAGTACTAACCAGCATCAGTCAGCAGCAACAATGACGTTTGTTTCATGCCTTTTTTTTAAATAGTGTTGAAAGACACTTCCTCTGTGGTCAAGCTGAAGTGTTGAGTCAAATGTCAGTTTAGTATTAGGAACAAAAATAAGATGTCTTATTTTCAAGCAGAAATGTACTGAATGATTATAAATTATATACTCGGTTGAGCAGCTGTTTTAATAATATGACCAATATTTCCAATATAAAATTGGAAATACCATGGATGCAGATGTCTTTTAGATATGAATATAGACCATTTGGTAGCAGACGTCACAAGTGGTAGAAAAACAGTGGTAACAAATGGAGGAAAATGGGCGGGACCCACTGCATTAGACAAAACATGTCTTCTTGTGCCTTTGGGTATCAGAACCGGAATGCAAATAAGATGGTAAAAAGATAAGATCTTTTTACAGAATACTGTCATCGAAGATGCCCTTTAAGGGGGTGTTTACATGACACCATTTTCAACTAAAAACTGAAAACTTTTTATGTGTTTTGGATGTTCATTTACACAACAACAGCATTTTAGGGGCCTGAAAATGCAAACTTGTTAAAAACGGGTTTCAATGTGCAAGTTTGGCAGTTTGATACACACTCCAGAACCACTGATTCGAAACGAAAGATTTGTAAAACTTCGAAGCTTTATGAAGCAGTGTTTTGAAATCGCCCATCATTGTTGAATAAGTCGTTATTTTGTTTTTTTGGCACACAAAAAGTATTCTCGTTGCTTCATAACATTAAGGTTAAACCACTGTAGTCACATGAACTGTTTTAAATATGTCTTTAGTAGCTTTCTGGGCATCTGAAAGTGTTAATTATCTTGTTGTCAATGGAGGCCTCACTGAGCCATCGGATTTTATCAAAAATATCTTAATTTGTGTTCGAAAGATGAACGAAGGTCTTACAGGTGTGGAACGACATGAGGGTGAGTAATTAATGACAGGATTTTCTTTTCATTTTTGGGTGAACTAACCTTTAAATAAAATTGGTCATAAAAGCTCTCTGACTGCTTTCACATTACTATTAGATATAAAGGACACGATGATTGACCCTCTGAGTCACTGAGATTAGATTGTACAGAGAGACCATGTTGGTCAAGACCTCTGTCTCGGCCTGGAAGCAAATCATTGACATCTGCCACTTAAATGACTTACTGCTGCTCAGTCATTACTGAATATGTCACTGCATGTACACATAGCCCTTGATGTGAGAGTCCAGAGCGAGAGAGCATTTCAGTTTGATCATGTACCTGTTTTTTTTTTTGGGTTTTTTTTGTGGGTTTTTTTTTTTGTTTGGGATAATTCAAATAATGAGGAAAAAATATTTAAAGAGCTCTATCGACCAACTAGCAGAGCATCACATCCAAATATATAATCTATTCTATGAAAGAACGTCAGGACAATCTCCTTATAGACATCATAGTAAAATTATACTTAATTTTTGACAGGAATGAAAACGAGGCAGTGAGGGATAGAATTACGGTGCGTTCAATAGATTGTTTACCAATTGTTCAGCTGATGAAATGTCTTTCAGAAAAAAAAACTTTCAGTTGACAAAAAACTCCATAAAGTTGTGAAAATTACGTGATAGGACCTTTATGACCGTACAAAGGTCCTAGATCACATAATTTTCACAACTTTTAAAACTGTGCCATTGTAAAGACTGTAAAAGTCTGTTCCTCACAGCCTTGTTTTCATGATCCCTGTTAAATTCAATATGGCCACTAACCTGACTAAGGACTTAGGTCAATCATTAGAGAAGTTGTTTTGCAATCCATACTAACAACTGATTTGTTTTCATGTTCAACACATCGCATCATTGTATTTCCCTTTAATTTAAAAGCCTCCACATGCAAAGTATCACGGAGGATTCAGGTTTCAATCAATATAATCAATTTGTCCGAGGTATTTAACATTCCGGCCTTTCACTTGGTAATACACTCAAATAAGGAACAGCTGCAGATAGTATTATTAAGTGTCTGGCTCACTGCATTGAAAATACCTATCTTTTTTTCTGGTGAATCGTTAAATCATTTTAATCAGTTGGATGTGCAAATGTTGGATGTGGTCTCTTTTTTGGAGACAGGTTGTGAATTTTCCCAAAGTACACTGGCACATGATTCCTTATGCAGGCCACGACTTGTGCAGAGTCTCTGGTATTCAAACAGCAGGTTTAAGGTTTGGTATTTGTTTGTCTAATATTAACTCTGAGCCAAACACACATCTCTGGAATACAATAAAAATGTTCAGTATGTAATCCACCATAAACCTTCACACTGTTGTTTTCGTGCAAAAACAGGAACAAACAATTTAAGAATTTTATAGCTAGTAAGTCTTCAGCAGTATACAGTGATGCACAGTTTGCTCCCTCTCAAGGACAAAAAAGCCATAATCTATTACCATCATCCACCATTGCTCCTTGTTCCTTCCAGGTAAGGTGGTTTAATGTGCCAACTGATCTCTAACCAGATTTCATGCTGACTTGCTAGAGGGTAAATTGAGACAACAGGTCCACCTTTGTGTCTGTCGGTGACCCTATTACATTTGGACAATTGATTTGACCAAACACTTATGAATCACTACTCTCTTTTCTGCCCAGAGCATCAACCCTCTTTGATTTAATTAGCTTTCACTCCCTCACTTCTGTCATTTAACCTTGCCTAGTGGGTATTTTTATTGGAAGCACAAATTTAAATAAAAATCATAAATAAAATATATGGCAAACTAAGTGTCTATGTGAGTGCTTGAGTGACTCTCCTCTTGGAGGAAGTAAACATTTTTGGTGGCAGATTATTCTTTAAAATAATATTTTACTTTTTATGATATTAAATATTGGCTTTGGAATATACAGTATGTCATAAATCTTATTGTAGCCTTAAATATGCTGATATGATGAGGCTTGAACAATGTTTTATCCAGTACTTTACCTATAAGAATTTGTAGAAGATTAGCTCTCTTTAGAGTTTTGCATGTGCCGTATTTTAAAGTCGCCATGAAATCAAAATGGGCATTTCTTATTTTTTAAAAAAAGGAATATTGCAGTATTTATTCTAATGATTTATCCGTGCACATCTTTTTTTCCCCCTCAAATTCAAATAGCTTCATAAATCAATCTTCTCTCTCTTGCAGCAACTTCTTTTTTCTAATGACATGTTTACTGGCATGAGGGCGGGACAATCTGTCACTCACATGAGATCACAGCAATAGCAAACCACAACCATCCAGTCATTTCCTGATAGACAAAATCAAGTCCTGCCCTACTTTTTTTTTCTTGTTTGAGCAGCCATTTCACTTGGATATACGTCACAGTGCAGCGCTTCCCGGTTCTACATTAGAACACCGGCTCATTATTGGCCAGCTCCAGCGTCAGCATCACGCGCATGAGATGTGGTGCTCACATGAACATCAGCCAATACTGAGCTGCTGTTCTGATGGAGAACCCGGAAATGCTGCACTGTGTTTACAACATGAACAGCCTAAGAGATGTATTCTTCTTGTTGCTTCATAACATTAAAGGTTAGTTCACCCAAAAATGAAAATTTTGTCAATAATTACTCACCCTCATGTCGTTCTACACCTGTAAAACCTTTGTTTATCTTTGGAACAAGATATTTTTGATAAAATCCAACGGCTCAGTGAGGCCTCCATTGACAGCAAGATAATTAACACTTTCAAATGCCCAGAAAGGTAGTAAAGACATATTTAAAACAGTTCATGTGACTTCAGTGGTTCAACCTTAATGTTATGAAGCAACGAGAATACTTTTTGTGCGCCAAAAAAAACTACTTTATTGAACAATATCTAGTGATGGGGGATTTTAAACCACTGCTTCATGAAGCTTCGAAGCTTTACGAATCTTTTGTTTCGAATCAGAGGTTCGAACTGCCAAAGTCACATGATTTCAGTAAACGAGGCTTTGTTACGTCACAAGTGTTTCGAAACATTTCGAAATTTCAATGGTTCACTTGACTTTGGTAGTTTGATACATGCTCCGAACCACTGATTCGAAACAAAAGATTCGTAAAGCTTCATGAAGCAGTGTTTTGAAATCGTCCATCACTAGATATTGTTGAATAAAGTCATTATTTTTGTTTTTTTGGCACACAAAAAGCATTCTTGTCGCTTCATAACATTAAGGTTGAACCACTGCAGTCACATGAACTGTTTTAAATACGTCTTTAGTACCTTTCTGGGAATTTGAAAGTGTTAATTATCTTGCTGTCAATGGAGGCCTCACTGAGCCGTCGGATTTTATCAAAAATATCTTGATTTGTGAAGATGAACGAAGGTCTTACGGGTGTGGAACGACATTAGGGTGAGTAATTAATGACACAATTTTCATTTTTGGGTGAACCGACCCTGTAAGGTTGAACCACTGTAGTCACATGGACTATTTTTGTCTTCACTACCTTTCTGGGACTTGAAATTGGTCATGATGTTGCTGTCTATAGGGAGGTCAGAAAGCTCTCGAATTTTATCAAAAATATCTTAATTTGTGTTCCGAAGATGAACAAAGGCCTTAAGCCCGGAACACACCAAGCTGACGCCAACGAACTTAGTTGCAACGAAAGCAGACTGCGGGGTTAGCTCATGTTGGCAGTGTCTGGGTCCAAAATTACCCTGACACACCAAATCGAAGCTCGACACCCGACAGCCAAGTAGCACGTCTGTTCTGCGCCTGCGTAAAAAGAAATGCCTTTCCGTACCAGCAGGTGGCAGCCTAATCAAACAGCCAATCAGAATGATCAGAAGGCCCGGCTGACCGCCGAGCTCCGACGCCGATTCAACATGTCGAATCGGCCGGGAAAAAAAAGCTGACGAGGACCAACTTTAGCCGACGGTGCGAAAACACACTGAGAAAACAGTCGGCCGACGGTCAGCTTGGTGTGTTCCGGCCTTTACGGGTTTGGAACAACATGAGGGTGAGTAATTGATGACAGAAATTTTATTTTTGGGTGAACTAACCCTTTAAATCAATTTTCCACCACTTTATTCACAGTAGGTTTAAACTCACTGGACATGACAAGTAATGCTCAGTTTAAAATCATTGTATCCTCTGTGTGTGATTTATGAGACTGCTTGTTGATAGTAGGGCTTGTTCTGATTCAGATAGGTCTTGAGGGGGCAGTGCCGTGTTCCTAAGTTGTGTCTCAAATGACGCACTATACAGTAGCACTTATGCTATACACTATGTAGTGTATAAATTTGATAAGGTTATTTTGTCATCCAACGTCAGAGCCTGATAGCCCCTCCCCCTCCGCTATGTACAAGGAAAGCTCTGACAGTTGAGAGCATGAAGTGTCCAACATTCCACACTTTGTTTTTCGGTTAACTAAGTGCCTCATTCGGGTATTTAAAGTTTACTTTTTCTTGGAATTTTCAGTGTGAACACACTACTCGCAGTATTTATACTACAAAATGGCATAGAATAGTGCACAAGTACGCAAATTGAGACACACCTCTAGATTTGAACAGGATGTGGGCTTAAGGAGGATAGAGTCCAGGAGATAGTGATAGATGAAGCATGAGATAAGAAGTGTTATATTCCTTCTCCATCACAGAGCCACGGCCAAAAGCAAAGATGGTTTCAGTTCATCCATTCCACATGTGAAGGCAAATTTCCTCTTTAGACTGGCAGCACAAAAAGACTGCAAATATAGGATAAAGAAACTTTTGTGTAAAGATTTTGAAGTACATATTTGTAAAGGTCAGGCATTTGGTAAGTTTATGACATATTGTTGATCAGGGAAGTTAACACAGTAGTTCAGAATATCTGATAAACTGTCTTTCAAATTATTGGTCAGAACTGAGAAAGAGGAACTTTAGGCAGATTTTACAAACACTTTAGAGGTCATATATGGCACTGTCTACACTTCAGCTGTTTTATTCCATGGTTAGTAGGATTTTATGGCATCCCTAAGATCTGAGTTCCGTGACTCATCCAAACAAAACACCAGGATACCATTTCACAAGAGTTAACAACACATTCAACAAAAAAAAAAAAAAAAAAAACCAGGATGTCATTACACAAAGTTTTTGCTTGATGTTTTTGCTTGTTTCATGTCCACATATATTTGTATTCACAGATCGTTTGGCCAATATTATGCTGGAGTAAATATTTAATGCATGGTAAGTTGACTGCATTTTGCACCTTTTGTTTTAGCTATAATATCAACAAATAATTAACAGAAAATGGAGCACACGTGTTTTGCATAAATTGTTGACTTTTGTCTTTTTCCAGTTGTATAAATTCTTTGCTTGCAGTATTGTTATTAATGATGAAGGGTGCAAAACTGTGTGCTGGCATAGCATGTCATAAAGTCAATGCATCTTTGTAAATGAGCAGTAAATCTGAGGGAATGTAGTATGTATATAGTTTTTTGAAAGATTAGTGAGCTGATAGTAAGTTAAGAGGAATATCAGTTCTTTAGGGCATGTACACCATTTAACGTACATTGTCTTGGAATGTTTAAGTGGACTGCATTGAGTACATTCACATTCTCTTGTTCTTCTGGAAGGTTCTTTAGAAAACATGTGCTCATGCTGTGGATTGGCTAATCTAGTATCTCCATTATACTTGCAAAATGAATGATTTCATGCTTCAAGCATATATGCATTTACATATCCGCTTTTGATTAACTCTACATTTCTCTACAAATGAAAGAAATTTCCATGAATGCATTTACATTTATTACAAATTCCCAAGGCACTTCCACCAGTGAGTTATTGGTGATTATAGGCAACTTGGGAAGGTAAGGGCACCCATATTTACATTGGCGTGTTAGTTTACATTATTGTCTTATATGACATGACATGGCACAATATTACATAACATACCGTTTAACTACAGAAATTAATTTATGAGAACTGAAGCTGTTTAATGGGAAACAGTAGAAGAAATCAGAAGCTGTGATATAGATGGTGTTTAATTGTTCAGAGAGCACAGGCTCTGTTTTAGTTATAATATAAGAGAAAATAGAGCAAAAGATGTTCCTTGAATAACAAGATCAGAGAACAATATCGGCGCCCTAAATAAAAAGCACAGAAGCTGTGCTGTGCAGACAGGTTAAGACAGAGAATGAGTCATTTAGCACTATTCTTCAGGGGTGTGCTGCTACTGTAGACTACACACACACACACACACACACGCAGACACACACACACACCTACTTTGGAAGTGAGGGTTTAGGACGTGGATCGACAGCTTTGGACTTACAATCCACTTCGCGCGTGTCGTATGTCTACGTGGTTTATGCCATTTGTGAATGGCTTCGCATCATTCCAGAGTTTATGAATGAAGTGTTTTTTTGGATTAAGGAGAAACATGGACAGGTCTTGCGGCGTAGTACGACTGGTGAACCCACGCGCACCGGAGCGCCCGCGCGCGCAGCGCATAGTTGGCTGACGCTTCGGATTCTTTGTCAGTTACTTATCTCCCGTCAACTTGTCTCTGTGCATCGGTACTTTTGCGAAGCTCTTTCAGGCAACTGCTGAATCTCCTGAAATGGATATATCTAAAAGAATGCTGATTTTATACCTAGCCTGCTCGCTCGGACCTGTGAGTATCAACACTTAATTTCATCCGGTTTCCCATGTAATTACTCATCGACGAAAGAAAAGCAATGAAGTATTTAACACACCTCGTCCTTAAACAAAATTGTCAGGTCCAAGGATTTATATGCTTTTTCATTCTTCTTTTTTTCATTGAAGAATGTTTGCGTTTAAAATTTGAAGCCACGTTAAATTGTCCTGACAAAAACAACCCTTATAAAAATAACCGTGATTTATATATAGTAAAAGTGTAGTAACCATGTTGTTTTTGTTTTTTTTTTTTGTTTTGTTTTTTTGGTGGATTAATTACCATTTGTGTATAACCAGTTTTACTACAAAGACCATGGTTAAACTATGGTTAGTGTAGCAAAACCACGGTTAATTTGGTTACCTCAAACTGTTGCTCTTCTGTCTCAGAGCAGCTGCTGCTGTTCTGTGCGTTTCCCATCTTATAGCAGCAGAATTTTGTTACAGAATTGAATTAAACTACATTTCATGAGACTCTCTGAAGAATTACATTGACTTTCTGCTAACTGCGATAAAACGCAATCAGTTTAAACTTTCCTGCATTATCCGTCAAAAATGAATCCAATTTAAGATAAAAATGCTGACAGGACATAGGCTAATTGTCTGGATAAGAGAACTTCACTTACACTGAAATTTTCTCTGACATTTTGATAAAGCATATAGGCTATTTAAAGATGTTATTAATAAAGCTGATTTATACAAGTGAATGATAATCAGATCTTGTGCATGTGTGGAGTTTGCAGTGCCATTTACAGCCTAATAGTTTAAAAAAAAAGCATCTTTCGTAGTCCGTATGCATCTGTATTGCAAGTGTAGATGTCAGATGTCCATCAACATAAATATAGAGTTGTTTATTGAATTGTGTCAAGCACAAATTTTTATAGGTTTGGCCAGACATGAAGATAATATAATTATTAAATTCTGATTTCACAAAAAAGTGCTGAAATGTCAAAAGAATGATTTACATGATTTACATTTTGCGCTACTAATGTTAGAAATCTTATAATTTCTGCAGGTTAACCAGGGAAATCAGTTGTCTGTCAGTATTTACTTTAAATCCTTCAGGTTTAGTGCAGTGCATTCGCAGTAGCATGTGTTACCATGGGAAGATTCCTCTAATTCTCACATGTACAGCAAAAGTTCACCATCTAAAGTGGTTGTCATATTGTTGATCATGCTATTTGCAATTGTCGAATAGTTTTCTTCTCTTATTGTGATGCCAAGGTAACAACCCTCATCTTCTTCTCTGTTCATCCCTGTGTGCATGTCAGCACTGTCCTTGATCATAGCTCCTTCCTCACTGCAGACAGTGACTCATGTCTCTATACAGTACAGCTCACCGTGCCACTGAATTCACTTCTGAATATGGCATCCCATGCAGTACAGTAGCCTGTATGTTTAAAAGAATGCTATTGTTTGCTCTGGGCACATACGTGAAATATTGCGAACATGCATTTTCAACTGGTTTAATCGAAAACAGACTGAACAGCAGGATCTGTCCAGTAGATCTGTAGTACGTGAAAAGATTTAGATTCTGCTTTGAATCGATAAAATAGTGCCTAATATATGCTCGTTTTATGAATTTGTGTGGATGACGTTTATAGCAGTTTATGTGCTATAGATGAGTCTGTTTTCACCCATAGTATCTTTTTTTCCTCCCAGAAATGATGGTAATATTAATCATAATACTAAATGATATTCTGCAAAATATGAGTTAAAAGGGACACACCTTTCTGGGCCGGTGTTGAGGAAGGCACTTTTGATGGGCAAAACAAGTTGTAAAACACTGCTGTAGGTCACACATACTGACTTGTTTAGGTATACCAGAGTAACATTTGACCCAGATGGTCATATTTCTGTAAGCATATGTACTGGTTTAGGAGTAACCATAGCTCTACAGTGAAATTTTGATAGATGCCACCTCTCAATGACCTCATCTGCCAGAGTACCTGCCATAAATCTCACTGTCCTCTGGTGCTCTATATGGAGGAATCTATGAGAGCATATTCTTATATAATACAGCCTACATTTTTAGGGGGAAATTGGATACAGCTGCAGAGAGACAGCTTTAAGACAAATAATTTATGTTGTGAATTTTTCCACCATATAGATGTCCAGAGGTTAGTTCTTTAGGTGAAAGGAGACGTTATTAAGAGCTTCAGGTACTTATGCTATGTAAAACTGAAGGAACAACATGAATTGTCCTACCCTTCATCAAATCTCCATGACACACAGGAAAAGGGAGAGGCAGTGTCACATGTGCAACCAGTACACTTCGTTCTCTTCAAACAGTAATTTTGTTCAGCTTGTAATGTGATCAAAGGTCTATTGATATTTGGAAATGTGATGTAGTGTTCTTTGTAACTTCAAAAATTAAAATATATTTTATTGGAAGAAAACATACCTCATGTCAGAATTTTGTAATTGTGTTATTGATTTAAACAGATGCTGTCTGTCCAGATGTGTGAGGTCATGTGGGAGCTGGAAGCAGAGAAAAGGGAGTGTTTGTCCGGGTTGGAAAACATCACATCAGGTATGTACACTGCATATCCGTGTCTGTGTATGATAATGTAAAGACCGTGTGATTTCTTTATATTGGTGATATATGCTGTAAAAATATCCTGTTAAATTTACAGTAAAAATCATCAGCTGTGGTTACCAAAATCAACTTTTTTTACCTTAAAATGTACTGATAACCACCATAATAATGCAGGTGGTGCAATAGAAAGCCACATGATAAATCATTAGTGGCCTGTCCATAAAACATGTCCAGTATTCGTGCGATGGTGCTCAAGGTCATACACACAAAGACAAAACACCACCAGGGCAACACTTAAAGTCCCCCTGTAGTCTATAATTTTATCCCTTAAAACTAATCTTTGATCACCAAAATAACATCATTCATGCCTTAAAATAGCTTGAATGTAACTCTATACCATTAGTATTCGCGGTTCTATGAATATGCAAATTAGCCCCGCCTCCACTCGCTCACGCCAGCTCAGAGATCCACTCATTGATGATAGTTTGTGACGTCAGAAACACCAGCGATTTCAAACTGTGTTTTTGAGAATGTCAAGTGTGTTGACATGAATTTGCACACGGTTTTAACAACATTAAAGACTTGATTTTCACCTCAGGGGGACTTATATAAACAGATAGAAAACATATATAATACTAAATAACAAAAAATGTAACACAAAATGCCCTAATGTACTTTGCTGATAACAAAAAAGAAACAAAACTGTTTATATGAAATATAATTATATGTGATGTGTCACACAGGTACTTCTGGGACTTCAGGGACTGTTTTTTACCATAAATTATATGGTAATTCATAGGGGTGTGATGAGATTTCTCGAGATTAAAATGTGACTTCTCGTCGAGGTGAAAAGCAGTCTTGTGATATTGCCATGATGGAGCGTGAGGGTGAAAATAGGATAGAATATGTCACCGCTACATTTACATTATGCCTACCGTGTCGTTTTGCTTTTTTAAAAAAAATATGAAAACCATTTCATTTAGTTGGATAACGGTCACTTCAGTTCCATCCAGCTCAACCAACACCAGTCATACGTAGTACAGCGGCAGGAGAGATCACTGATCACGTGACGAGAGATGACTGACAAGACCATGGCAGAGCATTCATTGCACAACAGATCCTAAGCATCTGATAAATGTCTTATCTTGTAGAATTCGCACTCAGCACCACTGCTCCCTATTCACAGAGTACATGCGATATCGCGAGATAAACGCGATTTCAATACCCTGCATTTTGAAAGAGGCTTCCTGATGCATGCAAATATCTCCCAATATGAAAGCAATCTTAGGCTGGGCTGTGTAGTTGTAACCATCTCTCAGCTCGGTATCATGCTTGAAGAAAAATTTGGTCTATTGCACTTTAAATATTGAAAGAGCACTTTGATTATGGTTGCACTTATTGTT
This sequence comes from Ctenopharyngodon idella, assembly GCF_019924925.1. Taxonomy (NCBI): domain Eukaryota; kingdom Metazoa; phylum Chordata; class Actinopteri; order Cypriniformes; family Xenocyprididae; genus Ctenopharyngodon; species Ctenopharyngodon idella. The sequence goes on from NC_067221.1 coordinate 15,008,571, forward strand.
TGCACTTAAGACTAAGAGAAAACTGTGTTATTCATTTTTATTTATACTGTTTTTATTTCTATAATCAAATTTGTGGGAAGGAGTTCAGTTAGGAGGTCAAAAGTTGTAGAAGCTCATAAATCATGTACAGTAAGGTCTGAAGAGTCTCATACAGGAGAGAAGCCAGTCAGTTGAGCTTGTGGCAAAACTTTTTACAGTGCTTGTATTGTTGTCTTTCAATGCATATGATAATTCATACTCAGAAAGTAGAACTGAAATGACATTCATTACAAGATGATTAGTTACAACATTTCAAATGCAACTGCAGACTATTTTGTCGGGTATCAGGTATTTTGTTGTTGAGGACTTCTTAAAAATACTATGTAAAAATCTCGTCTCGTGAACTCAATCTCAGTCTCATGAGCTACCGGTCTCATCACACCCCTAATTCATTGTTTTCAACTTGCAAAAATAATACATTTGAAGGTATTTCAGAGTAAAATTACATATAATGAAACGGTAAAGCAGTTAACTAATTAAGGCTTTTACTGTAGCATTTTTACAGTCTTTTTCTGTAAAAATTACAAACATTTTTACAGTGTGGCAGTAAGGTCAGTGATTGTAATGCAAAATGTCTCACTTCAACTAGAAATGTTCATCAACTAGAAATAGCAGCATAAATCCATACACGAGCATTACAAACATAAAGCAGCATAAAAATGTGGAGTATGAGGTTGGCCTAATACTGCAAGAGCAACATTTTAAGTGTTTTAAGATCTGATAAAAAGCTAGTGTGCAAAAAATATAGCTATGCTGCTTATCTGCATATCTGCAAAAGTGTCAGTATTTTTCCATCACATCTTCCCACACACTGCAGTCAGCTCAAACCTTGCTTCTCATTACTGTAGATATTGTAGATTGGACAAATAATTGTTGTTTTGTGATTGCTTGTCTGGGTTATAACTTGTCACGTTTTAGAAGAGGTTACAAAGGCATGCTGGCTAATTAGGCAGAAATTAGCCAGTTTCAGTGGCTTAGTAAACCTCAGCAGGTTGGTTTTGCTTGCGGCGAACACATTGTATTTTTTATGCATTATTTTCCATCACTGATGTTAGACTTTGTTCAGAGAGCACATGCACTACCTACAGAATTCAGTTCAGTCCAGATTCACACGCTGTCACATTCCATGTAATTAAGTCCCTTTAACCTTGTAGAGCCTTTATCAACTAATGATGCTCTTGTCTGCTAAAAATAACTGAAATTATATGAATTGTGCTTTTTTCACTTCAATATTAGAGTCTGATTCTGCTGTGATAATGAAAAACATGAAAAGAAGGTCACCAGTGATATCAAGTTTTGTTCATTACTGGCAAGGAGGACAATAACCACAAATGAGCTATGATAACACACATTTAATTGCAAATTTTAAGAACACATCACATATTAGAGCACCTTAATTACTGGAATCATTAACAGGGATTTGTGTGTGTAAAAAAGCTAGTAAATATTATTTCAAAGTGTCTTAGTTTGTGGACTTCACCAAGAGCTTCAGTGCCTGACTATTGGGCATGTACCTCGTCAAACTGAAACGCTGCCTAATCTCATATTGATTTTGTTCTCAATGAACAAAGCAATTACAAAAGCTAGTTGTATGAAACAGATCTGATTATCTATGGGCTAGTGTGTCATGGTTGTGTATTGTCATCTGTGTGTCCTGTGATTTAAATCTCAATCACAAATCTCCCCTGAGTAATATATCTTAGACCAATATGCAAATTGGTTTCTTAGACTGTGAGATGAACTTTGATAAAGCGCTCTCCAATGGCATTGTTTTTGATTAGTTTCTTTTTGTCATGTAGCCCAGTCTGTTATAAAATCTGATATCAGTTGGATTTTAAAATGATTTGATTCTCAGAGCAAAGACTTAAATATGGAATTAAGTCAGTTCACCGAATCAAATGGTGTGAAATGAAAAATCACCCTATCTATTATCTAAATGCGTGTTATTTATCTTATTGTGAATGATTCATCCATACATATGTTTTTATATTAAAATTTGTTTTGACCTAATAATTCTTAATCAAAATGTCTCTCAATCTTCTCGTGTAATCTCTGGTGACATATGCTGGATGTCTCCAATCATTTAGTCCACTTAAACCTGTACATTTCTTACAATCAACTTAAAACTCGCATTCAGATTTTTTTTTTTCATTCAATCAACAATCGATGGATGTATTGAACCAACCAATTCCCTGCCCTTTCTTCTGTTGCTACTTACGTTACATCGCGCTAACGATGTACGCGTTACCCAAAAAAATAAATAAAATAATAATAATAATTTTACAGGATTCTATTGACCAATTGAAGAGACAATCTATTCTAGACCCTGGCTGCATCTGAAAACCTGCTGACTTGTTGCCTCGCTGCCCTATCAGGCAATGACTTGTAAGGCAGCATTTGTGCGTGAAGATACCTCACGAAACTGATTTCGGACTGACTTCTGAGGCAGCGTAACAGTTTAATGATCTACCGCAAAATAGCGCGAGCTTTGGTGAGAACTAAAAGCTAAACTTTTTGCTGTTTTTAACTGTTTCTTTATGTATATTTTTTCTTATTGTTGTACAGCACTTTGGTCGGCCTGTGGCCGTTTTTAAATGTGCTCTAGAAATAAACCAAACTTGAACTTGAACTAAACAAATGTTTAAATACTACAGTAGTAATTTCTCGCTAAATGACATCAAAAGTGGAAAATGTTGCTCAAAAACATAGTCGCAAACTGACTAGCAAACTCAACTTTCGGACGGCATCTTTAATTTTCTTTCTCAACATGCTGCCTTCAGAAATCGATCAGATGAAGGTATCTCAGGAAACAGGAAGTGAAGCTAACATTGGATTCAGATGTGCCTTGATGCCTTCCTACCTTGAAATGTGTCCTCCGAAGGCAGCATTTTCCAGTTTTCGGACGCAGATCTTATCACCAATTAAAACATAATTATAGGTGGCAGGCCCCGTCCACACGGAGACGCATTTAGGTGTATACGCAAAAAATTTGAATCGGATAGGCATTTCATCCAGACGAATCCGGCGTTTTCAGAAGGTGAATCCGATATTTTTTGAAACCGGGTCCCAGAATGGATAAATCTGAAAACGACGCCCTTGCGTTTTTGTGTGTACAGTCTATCCGTATATTTTGTGAAACTATGATATCATCACCCCACGTGTCGACCCTAGTCAGATGCCGCTAACAGCACAAAACAGCAAAAACAACAACAACAATAACAGACTCTAGATGCTTGTGTTCGTGCTGCAGAAGCTACTGAGCCAAAATAAAGCGTTATTTCTAAGCTTTACTAAAGTTTGTATACAGCACACAAGGTTTATGCGCATGCTCCAAGTCTTATTCTCTGTTATAAGTGTATTTCTGTGGCAGAATTACAGCGCCACATACTGGTCTGACATGTATACTACATCGTTTTGAGCCGGTTTCAGCGGTTTCGTGTGTACGCAGACATTTCTTGAGACGAGGTAAAAAAAAAGATCGGATAGGGAAAGATCTGGCTTCGTGTGGACGGGGCCTAGTCAGTTTCCGTCTCCTAATCAGTTTTTCTTCATTTCTCTGATAAGGTTGCACAGGTGAATGGGATCTAGCGTGTTGGCCATCAGCCAGTATTGGAGAGCTGGTCACCATCCCCTGTCCAAATTACTTCAGCCATGTCAGTGATCAGAGAGGTATGTCAGTATCTTTTCCAATAAATATAAAGATGCAAAATGTTTTTCAATAAACCTGTCTTTCTTGTGTTTTCACCATTATTCTATTTCTCTATATGTCTTTTAAAGTCACTAGTAGTTCTGCAACCTGCTTAGAAATGTATTTTTAGAGAAAGCAAATGTCCTCGTTATGACTGAATTAGCATCACAACCAATATGACGTTAGTTAAAGACTATGCCAAAGCCTTTTTCTGAGTTCTTCTGATTAGTTTTTGATAGCTCTGGAGACAAGAGAATGATTGTCTGTGCTATTGGGACCTGCTGCTGTAATTTAGCAGTGACATTGACACACAAACTGTATTCATTAGACTTTCTCTGGGGAGAGCCTGCTGGGCAATTATTTGCTGAGAATTCATGACTGCTGTAATTTATTCAAACAAAGAAAGCCATGGCTAACTTTTAATACCTTTTAGTAAGCCTTTTGTGGTTGTGTTAGGATAATCAGGATTGGCTGTGTATTTAGCAATAGAACATGAAATCAAGGTAGCTGTGTTTTTTATGGATACCATGAAGCAGACATGATGACATTATCTTTTTTTGCATACATATTTCTCACACACACACACACACACAAAATATTAAGCAGCACAATTGTTTTCAACATTGTTAATAATTAGAAATGTTTCTTGAGCATCAAATCAGCATATTAGAGTGATTTCTGAAGGATCATGTGACACTGAAGACTGGAGTAATGAACTGAAATGACTTTGAAATTGACTTTGTGAGGTGAAAACAAAAAGTGTGGGATTGTTTAAAAAGGCAACATGATACATTCTGAACCTACTTATTTATGTGGATGTTTCATTCATATATATGTTGCTGAGTGAATGTCCATTAGAGTCCTTGACTTATGTATTATTTGCTGACTAGCTAATAACTAAACTGCTTTCATCATAATTTTACCAGCTTGCAATCATGGATCGCTGCTGACTTGTCTTTTCTACTAGCCTGTCCAATGGGCCTGTCAGTCATACAGTCCTTTGATGGACAGGTTTAAACATGAGCACTCATGTTTTGCCAGACGTCATTCAAACGAAACCTTACCTTGATTTATTTTAGTGTTTGTAACCATCTGGGGAAAAAATGCCTTTTTTTCATGAAGTTAATGGAACAGCCTTCATTTCATATTTTCAGTGATAATTTTGATTTTAACCTGGCTCTTAAATTTTCCTTTTCCCCTTCAAGCACACAGAGGAGTAAACGGAGTCATGTTGAAATGAAATGTCTGGAGAAACTGAGGACAGTCTATGGCAGTTAAGTTTGCCATGGTTGAGTTGCTCAATAATCATGAAATTGTAAAGGAAAATGACTGTGTGGATCAATAAGGTTTTCAAATCGATCTTGCTTTAAAAGCAGCTGTGACATCCATGCAATTGTTTTGTAGAGTCCATTTCTATAATGACACATAATTGTAGAAAAGCACTTTTGGCGAGCTCTTATAAAGGTTTGTTGTATGTTGAAAAGGTAGCTGAGACACCATTTTTCTGTAGAAAGTGTCTCTGTGTTTTTATCTTTATTAGACCCCCATATGGATGGAATTTTAATTTATTTATTAGCATGTTCTTCTACTCACTTGTGCTTTCTGTCAAAACTTCAGCTTTGATTTACGACCCTGATTTCGTCCTATGAACTGTTTACACACATCTAATGGCTTCCAGGTCATATCTGTGTCTTGTTGAAAGGGGCATGCCTTTCCTGTGAAACTCTTGAGTGCTCTGAGAGAGTGCTTTCTGGAAGAAATCCAAAACATGGATTGAGGGATTTAGATGGTACATGGTGAAATGCAGTGGATTTATCTTGTGGAGTTCATGCAGGAGATAGCCTTTCGTGAGCTGTGATACAGGCCAGATGTGAATGGGAAAAGACCTGGATATTAGTTTGGAGGGTGGGCCAAACTCACAATCAATTTGGGGAAAAAACTAACTGACTGGGAATGTTGAGTTGGATTTTAGTGGAGACAGAGACATATATAACTACTGTGTTGATGGAACAATTTATGAACCAGAGGGAAGAACAAAGGACTTGTACGGACCCAGTGGACACAAAAATCCTCATTAATTTGTTGCAAACAGATTGAGGCTTTCTGGACCAATCAAAGGAAACATTTGTTTTCCGTAGCACCGATTTCCCAGAAATGCTTGGTGTTTATTGCCCAGAAAGAGTGTTTAAAAGATATTCAACAGTGAATGTTGGTAATATTAGTTAGGATTGTTTTATTAGGGTTCCTACAATACACACTAGAGTTTACTCTGCATTAGTGAATGCTGCGATTATGCTGATTTCAGTAGGTCTGTGTGAAATTTATGCAACCGTAATTGGATGGTTTTTGGAAAGTTCACTTCTTTTAATGCCCTCAAAATAAATCATACACATTTTTTTATCCATCAAATCTTTCTATATTGGTTAGGTACCCTTACTTACTGTGGGTTTGATTTGTTTTTGATTTGTGGGTTGTATTTTTTTATTATTAATTTTTTTTAACGGACACTTTAGCCACATTTGAATCTATTTGTATTTAAGGGGTGGTTGATTTATGATTTCACTTTTTTAACTTTAGTTAGTGTGTAATGTTGCTGTTTGAGCATAAACAACATCTGCAAAGTTACGATGCTCAAAGTTCAATGCAAAGGAAGATATTTTCTTTTAAAGAATTCTCTGTTTAAGGACTACAACAAATGGCTGGTAGGGACTACAACAAGCTTCTTCCCGGGTTGGTGACATCACTAACCCCAAAATTTACATAAACCCTGCCCCCCAGAACACACAACAAAGGGGGTGAGGCCATGTTATTGCAATACAGTACGTAACACAAATGCAATAGCATGTCATAAAAATTAAAAAAAGATGACAACATGACATTATAACCGTAATTGAACTAAACTACTATACCTGTTCTATCTTCATGCAGCATATATTCTCTGGCTCTGTAGGATCTTACAACAGTTCCCACACAAGCGATTTATAGATTGTCATGACAGAACATGCTAATCAATGACTTTAAGATAGTTAACTCCACATCAGTTACTTAAATTAAGCAACTAACCATTCAAGAAAGTCCTGTTGCATACATGTTGTCACTTCTTCTTGAGTCTCTCCATCATTGTCCGACTTTGGTTTGAACATAAAAGGCTGAACAGTTTCTGACATTTTCAGGGAGTCTTCGTGAGGTAATCGGCACTGCTAACACTATGTGCTAACACAAGCTCTTGAAACCCCGCCCTCTCCATAGGAGCAGCAGCTCATTTGCATTTAAAGGGATACACAAAAACTGAGCGTTTTTGCTCACCCTCAAAAAGTGACAAATTTAACATACTATAAAAAATTATCTGTGGGGTATTTTGAGCTAAAACTTCATATACACACTCTGTATATGATATACACACTGGGGACATTAGAGACTTATTTTACATCTTGTAAAAGTGGCATTATACCATCCCTTTAAATAACAAAATATCAAACCAAGTGGCATTTATTTTTGAGAAATATAGCACTAACACCTATCAAGCAAAATAAGTGTGAACATAAGGAGAAGTGACTTCATAAATCCACAAAAAACAAAAATAAAAAAATAAAAATAAGATTAAAAAAATCCTTCTTAGAAGCAGTTCAGGGGAAGAAAAATGTTTTGTAGAACCAAATATTCAGACATTTTTAAGTGGTTTAATTGTACAAATGTAGCCATTTGGGACTGTTGTGTGTGTGGAAATATCAGTTTATGGCTCTTTCCTAATAGCAATGATGCTTTGTGTAATCAAGCCTGAAGATTAAATCTCAATTCCAGTATTCCAGCTGTTCCTATATTATCCAGCAGAAGTAACATTCCTTTCTTGAAGCTCAATCTGTCCAGTTGTAGTATCAGATTACAGATTCAAAAGAGTCTATCAGGTCTTGTGTTATGGTCAAATCAAAAGGCAATTCATTTTTATAGGAGCATGGAAAGGAAAACAAGCGTTACGAAACTTGGCAGCACACAGATCCAGGGACATGTCATAAATTTATGGTGGGTGGAGCTTCTAGTGTCCTAACACATGTGAACTTTTTACCCAGGAGTTTTACAGCAAACATACAGTCATTAATCTTCTCAACTTTTCAGAGTGCTTTCTTTGCTCATAACTCAGACTTCACTTTCATGCTTCAGTCAAACACACTGTCAATAGTGCAATGACCTCATGATCACACCTTATATAAATGTTCAGAAAGTAAAGTTTACCAAACCAAAGCTGTTCTTCGTTACTTTACATGCTTGCAAGCAAAGGTAAACACACCTTAAAGGAAAGTTCCAGATTCTGTACAAGTTAAGCTCAATTGAGAATATGTGGCCTAATGTTGATTAAAGGGTCAATTTTATGAAATTGAGATTTATACATCATCTGAAAGATGAATAAATAAGCTTTCCATTGATGTGTGGTTTGTTAGGATAGGACAATATTTGTTCGAGATACAACTATTTGAAAATCTGGAATCTGAGGGTGCAAAAAAATCTAAATATTGAGAAAATCACCTTTAAAATTGTCCTTAGCAATGCATATCCACTCGCAAAAATACACAAAAATACATTTTTGATATATTTATGGTAGGAAATTTACAAAATATCTTTATGGAACATGATCTTTACTTAATATCCTAAGGATTTTTGGCATAAAAGAAAAATCAATAATTTTGACCCATGCAATGTATTGTTGGTTATTGCTACAAATATACCCATGCGACTTATAAATGTTTTTGTGGTCCAGGGTCAGATAAATAAAATTAAAATAAAATTTATAACAAAATTTTAGTAGTTAATAGTTTTAATTTTAGTAGCAGATGAATTAATGAAAGTGCTTTTATAAATTTTAAGCTTCACATTTCTGCTTTTAAAACCTTGGTCACATAAAAATTGGTCACATTCATTGTAAGTACCTCAATGTGACCATTATTTCTGGAGGAATGCCACAAATGCTGTTGATTGAGCTTAACTTGTATTGAACCCTGAATATTCTTTAATTACCCACATTTTTGCGACGACTTCTTACAATAGTCCCACTTTTGGAGCCGCTGTCATAATAATACGTCAAGCAGCTTGCATTTGAAAGAGAAGGACACACCTACACACCCACCTTCACTGTGGAAAGCTGCTGTAATAACACTTTGCTCAAAGAGCTTTATCAAAAGCCCAGTCTGATTCATGTTTATACAAGTCATGCTACTGTCAACACTTGTTCAAGGACCAAAACTTTACCAGAACCAGAACCCCCATCCTCTCCTTCAGGCTGGCATTGAATCAGAAGTGAGCTTAAACCCATGGCCACCTCTGAGGCCCAGCGAGTATTTCTGCAGCATGCTTCGAGGCAGAAGATCTCTTCAAAGGCACGCTCTGAAATAACATAACGGCAGGTTGATTAGCTCCCATGTTTGGTCCACATCTTCATACATGGCACTGACAATCCTCATTGTCTTGTCTTTTTCGGGATGATGAAAGCATTCTTCTGACAATCCCTCATTGAAAACAAACCCAGATTCTAGCAGCAGTAGCTTATCTGTCTCGGTCTAGTCCCAGTGCTTAAGATTACACAGACAGTGTCTTATGCGTTTTTAATGCACATGTATTTTGATGAGGAGATTGTCAGTTATGAAAAACATATTGAATAACAGTGCTTTTGTCACAGATATGAATAAAAAAATTGAGTCATCAAAGGATTTCGCAGGCTCTGGAGGCTGTTATAAGTTGAGCAGGAGCAGTTTGTGCTTTCTTTTATTCTCAGTGTTTTTGACTATAATCTGTTTATTAGTTAACACTAAAATAGCTCATATTTTATGTATTCCTGTTGCAGGCTCTGTGAATGTCCTCAATCCCCACTTTGTCTAAATGTAGATTTTCACTCTCGGAGGTAAAACATCATCAGCTACACATACTGCTGGCACACTGATAATGAGGTTTCCAAGCTGTCGCATCTGAGGGAGATGATCACCGCTACAACTTGCCAAACTCATATCAAACGTTCCAAAATTTTGTCAGGTTTTTTTCCCTTTTGCTTCCCACAGAGCCATTTTAATTGGATGTGGGGCTGCTGTTTAACTTCAGAAATAGAAAAAAGCTTCTCTGTTCTTTAACATGTTTAAAGTCTTAGTGCACAGGCAGAATGGGATGGTCAAAAGTCTGTGAATTAATTGTGGAAGCTATGTAAGAAAAATCTGATTCAAATTTACATGTGTAAATTCCACTGTTCAAAATGCTACTCATTAAAGGCTTTTGTTGCTAGCTGATTTTATGACATTTTGTTACAAGGATTCTGTTGCAATTAATGTGCAGTGGATTTGCATGAAACCCTGTATGCTGTTGTTTCTCTGTTCACAAATGATGTGTTCTCTAGAGGTTTATTCCTACCTTATTTGATGCCCTAATGACCCCTCAAGGATGACAAGGTTCCTACAAATGAGAGTAACATTTTCAGGGGTGAAGAAGTTGATGTTTTATTCATGACTCATCTCTTTAATGGTGAGCCAAATCGTCCCCTGGGAAATTGTTAGATAAAAATACAACCAGTGACAAACAGTAGATTTTATTTTATTTTATTTTATTTTATTTTATTTTATTTTATTTATAGGAAACAAAGTATTTCCAAATGCAGAGTGAGAAATCTGCATGACATTTCAATACTTGGTTAAGTCAGAGGCAAATTTACAATCCTTGCCTCGTAATACTGGGAATATTTTGGGAGGTGCTGTTTTTTTTTAAATTCCATTCCTTTCTATTCATCTTCTGTTGTGACATCAACCCTCAAAAAACCTAGCCTCAAGTCTATGTCAGAAAGGTCATGAATTTGATAAGAGTGACATGGACGTTACATGTAGTGCAGAAAAATGAGAGGAGGATCTAAAGGGCCATTATGAGAATGTCATAATATGTCCAGTGAGTAAAAGGATTTGCCAGCTGGTATTTCAGGCAGCGATAAGACCGACAGGACTGCATCTGTTATTTTTCCTCCTCCACTTTGCAGAGCATGATTACCTGATGATGAGCTTGTGTACTCTTTACTTCACAAATCAGCTCCATTCAGTTTGAAGTCCTCCAGGCCTGAGAGGATTCTCGAGCTAATGAACGTTTAGTACAGTGATCAGTCACTGAAATTTGCTTCTCCGAATTGCAAGGAAAACTGTACCAAAAAGTGACAGATAATTGCGTTGAATTTTACTTAAAATAAATCAGATTACGAAATTTTGTGTTGCAACATAAAAAAATAAGACGATCCAAGTTTTCCATTGCATGTAGATGTAAGTAATTTCCTGTTGATTAATTCATTGGCCGCTTGAGATCCATGAAGTGCTCATTTCCTTTGCTTGTTTTGCAGTCATCGGTCACCTCATCTTTTGCTGTGTGTTTTAAGTATGTCTGAGTTGCAGTGATTACTGGAGGAATGAAGCTGTCATTGAATCATTGGTTTAGCACTCTTCATTTCGCTCCATTGTTGACCTACGTATTCACTACCCTTTTGCCATTTGCAGGAAACATATCGAAGAGCTGTACTGCCAATGGCTGGACAGAAATTAAGCCAGTTGTCGTTGCATTCAACTGTGGCTACGATCTAAATATCACAGAGGATGGAAACATGGTGCGTATGATTGCTTTTTCCCCCATTGTTTTGATTGGCACCCAGGCACGCTATCAATAAAGTTTTCTTTTTTTTTAAATATATTTTTGGGCATTTTTGCCTTTATTGGATAGGACAGTCAAAGAGATACAGGAGGTGATAGAGGAGGTGAGAGGGGCACAGCTTCGGGAAAGGGCTACGGTGCTGTTGCACTATATGTCAGAGTGCAATGGCTCCAACATCAATCAAGTTTACAATGAAATCTAAAATAAATCAATTAAAACAATCGGTGGTAGGTGGCCAAACCTTAGTTTGCTGTACCTGAAATTATTAACACTTGAGCTAAAGTGTGCTGTTGTTCCATAACATCCTGGAAAAGCCTTGCTGATAATTAGACCAAAATGTAAAATTGAGTAACTTATATTTTAGAAACAATATTTACTTTACTTTGTTTGAAACTATTTTTGCTGGCAGAGCAAAAACAAAGTAGTCAGCCATTCCAAAGCAGAAGCAGCCTTGTAGCTTACAATAGTGGGGTTTCATTGCTGATTTATGGTGCCTTCGTGTGCTATCGGAAATGTCATAATTCCAACTTCAGAAGTGATTGCGAGCTTGTTGCATTCAAGTGCTTGTTGTTGGAATGAACAGGAATCATGGAGGACACCAGGTTTATTCTTGCCTATTTATTGGTAAAATCTTATTAAAACCAAAATTATTATTTATTTAGTGTCTCATACACTGACAACCATATAAACATTCATGGTGCTATCTAGATAGTCTGCTTGCTGATTCTGTAATTGGGTCTATTTTCCCTTTTTTTTTTGGTTCTATTACAGGCTATTTTCGCTGTGTATAAAACGCTTCTAATGGTTTTTCATGTAAATATGCAGTACATTAATGACAGGACAAGACGATCTAGCTGTTGTGGGGGGAAAAAAATGAATAAATCTTACCTGTCACAGTAGTTCTCCCCTCCACCATGTTCAAAGTTTCTGGCAAGCCCATCTCGGGTATCAAAATTATTTCCAAACTTCCCAGTGGTAAACACGACATCAGAGGGCGTTCATGTGCAATTTTTGCCTAGGAAACTTGTATTTACAATAATTCCAATTATTATAGTCTGACTACTTAAGCGCGTGAAGGCAACATTAATTTGTGTCTGGATCGGTTGAGTAAAACCACTGATTCAACGACTCACTCATAAAGACAGTGGCTGCATCCGAAATCTACTCTCTGAGTAGGTACTTCTTTCGAATAATTAATTACTTAGTTAAAAAAGTATGTTCAATATAGTTTGAATGTGCGTAGTATCCGGACATACTAAATTTGTCATGTTTTGTCATGTGTGACCTACCAGCATCAGTTGTGTCGCTTTATATCGAGTTCACACTGCACGATTTTCAAAGTTGTCAGATCACTATTCTTTTCACACTGCACGATTATCTGGGGTAGCATTCAGTCACTGATGTGCATATTGTACATGGTGTTTCACATTGCATGCGAAAAGGAGAAAAAAAAAGATTATGGAGGAGGAAATGGTTGGGAAATGCGGGTCTATAACTCCTCCCCTAACTTCCCGCTGCCCTGAATCTTGCTCTCTTATTGGCTGTAGGTCATCGCCAATGTAATTTTCAGTCAGAAGAACACATTTCACAGCAGGATTTTGAATCGCAGGCATCGTTGATTCTCTCAGATCGCATCTTTGATCATTTGCACTGCGGGATTGTAACTCTTGTGAACGAGCACCGATTTGCCTCCAATTTCAGGCATTTGTCTGCGATTTCGCAAAATCTGTCGGCGAGTGAAAATCAGGCCTAAAATCGTGCAGTGTGAACTCGGCATAAAGTGTCCATTGGATGCGCACTTCAGAATATTGCCAGAAGTAGTAGGTCATCCGGGTACTTTTCACCTACTGTTTTATAATGACCGTGTTTTCGGACATACTACTCTTTTCACGTACATTTTATATATTTTTTTTGTGCCTACTATATAGTAGGGAAGTACGCATATTATTCAGATGCAGCCAGTCACTTGTTTTGTTTCTGAATGAATACGCTTTTTGAACAAATTGGCTGAATGAATCAATAAACAGTCTCTTTTCGCCACCTACTGGTGTACTGATGTAACCTGCAGAAAGAGAAATAGTCTGTCTTGAGCATGGAAACACCGATAAGCGGAGTGATTCAGTTTTAATGGAAAATCTTCTGCTAAATGGCAGCTAATTAAACCAACTATTTAAAACAATCAAGACTGTTTTTATAGTTCTTATTCCAGTTCTATATTAATCATTTTTTCTGAGTTTAGTTGGCTATCATTCACTTTTTTTCCCCCTCGTAGGGTGAATTCCTGGGCTCTGTGAGAATTGGATACACTATTGGTCACACTGTGTCTCTTATATCCCTCATTATTGCCATCATCATCCTGTGCTTTTTCAGGTAAATCCTCAAATACAACTCAAAATATACCACTGATGTGTGTTATAGGACAGGATTCACAGGACCTGTGCTCTTTATGGCTTTTGCCTTTCTCCCATTAAAAAAAAAAACCCAACTCTCATTTGATAGTTTTTTTGTCCTTGGTGTATGCCCATATTTTATGTGATTGATTCAGCTGTGAATCTAGCAGCAGATCAGTGTTCTTCTAAATCACACTGATCTCAAGACAGATGACCTTGTTCAAAATGCCTCGTTTTAGATCACATTTAACAATACATTCCAAAAGGGCACAGATTCAGGCATTTGATAGGGTTATACACAGTTTCAATCATTGCACAATATCCCAAACAAAATGGCTTGGTGGTTTGTAACCTCTAACATGCAACTTTGCAGTGCACAGGCTTCTCAGTAGTAAATGAACCACAGTGAATGTTCCCCTCAGTGACCTCAGATGTGAAGCCAGATCTCAAGTGTATTGAACAGCTTCCCCTTTTGGCTTACGTCACACTTAATTAAACAGGAACACAGTTCTTGAGAGTCTTGATATGTTTAAGCTCTCATACATATAGTAAATGAGTTTCCCACTCAGCTTTGAACACAAGCAGTGTGTATGAACAGAATGAGCGGCTCTCCTATCAACATGAACAACATTTATGAATGATGAACTCTCTATTGAGTGCAGATAGCAATATGTATGGAAATTTCATAAAAAATATATATATATATATATATATATATATATATATATATATTTATATTTAGACACACTGTGTTCCAAATTATTATGCTGTGACATATCAGTAGGATTTTAGTACAATAAACATTCAGATTTTAGTTTTTCAAAGAAAGTGTTTGTTTGTTTCTTTTATTTCTCATAATTTTTTAGATAACTGGTATCAATCTCAGACAAATTTGTTGAGTAGTTTGCCAGGTCTTCTCAGGTAAATTGAAACCCTGCTTAAAGAGGTTGTTCCACATTATTAAGGAAGTCACAGTTCTCATGCAATATAGAGAGAAAGATCATCTTTCTGAAGATGAAAAGCGTGAAATGGTGCAATCTGCAATGTCTTGCAAAAGGCGTGAAAGCAACAAATATTTTGCGAAAACTGAATAGAGATTATCAAAAGATTTGTGAATGATTTAGAGCACAGAAGAACCCGGTCAGAAAAGGGCTTATTAAGTCGAACAAATTAATTGCATTTAAAGGGAAGCTATAAAAAAGCTATTGTTGAACAGCAAACAGGTATTTGAAGCTGCTGGTGTCTCTGGAGTCTCAAGAACCTCTCCATGCAGGCTGGCAGTTGTGTAAAGTTGCATTTCAGCCACCCCTAACCAAAGCTGCGGTGAAGAAATACATTTTCAAACAGTTTTATTGCCTTGGTGTTTTTTTGGAGCATGGGATAATGGGTTGTCCTGCATGAAAATTGTTTTATATCAGGAGGCGCAGTCCTTATTTTTATACCATAGCAGAAAATGGTCAGTTATAAACTCCACCTATCTTGCATTATGACACCATCAGAGACCTTAAAAGGACCTTCCATCTCACTTCCCAATGTTCTAGCCCAAATCATCACCTGCCAGCTCCTTGCTGATGTCACAGTCTTGTTGGAATCTGGTGGCCATTCACCAACCATCCAAAAATTCATCCATCTATTGCAGCACAGCATTCGTCATTTAAAAATGAGTCTTCATGTATTTATAAAACATTTCTCTTTGAGAGCTTTGGTTAGGGGTGGCTAAAATGCAGCTTTACGCACAACTGCCAGCCTGCATGGAGAGGTTCTTGAGACTCCAGAGACACCAGCAGCTTCAAATACCTGTTTGCTGTGTTTTCAGTGGTACATAAAGACTTTATGAAGACACACAAAAAAATACTTTTTTATAGTTTCCCTTTAAATACAATTAATTTGTTCGACAGAAACGTCCCTTAATAAGCCTTTATCTGAACGGATTCTTCTCTGCTCTAAATCATTCACAAATCTTTTGATAGTTCGATAATCTCTATTCAGAGAAAAATATTTGTTGTTTTCATGCCTTTTGCAAGACATTGCATCATTTCATGCTTTTTATCTTCAGAAAGATCTTTCTTCCTTGCCATATTGCATGAGAACTGTGTCTTGCTTAATAATGTGGAACAGCCTCTTTAAGTAGGGTTTCCATTTACCTGAGAAGACCTGGCAAACTACTCAACAAACCTGTCTGAGATTTATACCAGATATCTAAAAAGATATGAGAAATACAACAAACAAACGCTTTCTTTGAAAAACTAAAATCTGAATGTTTATTTTACTGAAATTCTACTGATATGTCACTTGCGTAATAATTTGGAACACAGTGTATATATGCAGAGCCTAGTATGTAGACTTCAGCACTTGGTTAATTGTATTTTTGCATATCATTTACTATGTTGAAACAAACCACTGAGTCTCTTTCTCTCTTTGCTTCCCAGAAAACTGCACTGCACAAGGAACTACATCCACATTCACCTGTTCATGTCTTTTATACTAAAGGCTGTGGCTGTAATAATGAAGGATGTAGTCCTGTATGGGGTGGTGGAACCTGATGACTGCCACCATGGATCTGTAAGTGGCTTTTAATTAAGGGATAATGTAAACAAGGTTTACATCCAGAGAAATTAGCTATTTTAACCAGTGTAACATCCCTTGTCACTGTGTCGCCTGTCAATGACGTCATATCCACGGTACCCTCAATTTCCACTTTTACTTCTGTTGAAATCATGGAAACACCAAAGATGCTTTAATATATTATGTGTTTTATTAGACAGGTGAGCAAATGTTTGGATACCTTTATCTACAGAAACTGTTATATAGCTTAATACGGTCATATTGTTTGAATGTCTTGTTTTCTTGATTTAACTCAAGTTAACAAGTTTGTATTGTTGTGGAAAAATCCGTTATTCTTTAGTAGTGAGAATGTAATGAAACGACACTCAAGAAATGTCTTTGTTGATTTTATTCTTACTTGAAGGTTATTCAATGCAGATACGGAGTTCCACAGAGAAGAACGCCCACACCCAGTGCGGGCTGCCTTATATACCCCTCTTATTGTTCCTTGTTACCCCAAACCAATCATAAAACATGTTACCATTTAAGGATCAGAAGAATGTGAAAAAAACAGGGGCCTAAAGCTTAGCAGATGCCCTCTTGAACTTCAAGCTGTCTAGACAATCACATTCACTTTTATTTTAGTTTCACAAGTGTTTCTTAAAAGAGAACAGCACATGTAGTTATTTTTCATATTTTTCTGTTTTAAAGGTACAGTGTGTAAATTTAGTGACATCTAGCGGTGAGGTTGCGAACCCCTCCCTTTTGGAGAAGCTACGGTTGCCGTCTGGCCGACATGTCGTCATCTGAGAGAGCAGAGAGTAGCTTGTGTGACGCAATGAGGTTTCTTCTTACTTCTAACGGTCTCTGCTTCTAATAAACCAGACTACTATTACTACTACTACTTTGTGCGTATCCAATGTAGTGATGATGCAAGCTGCCTCTAAAAACACAAACGATTTAGAAGAACAACATAGTGACTAAACGCACTCTGTAGAGTGTTTGTCCGTTTAGGGCTGCTGTAGAAACATGCCCGCGCATAATGGTGACTTGACATGGAGGGGGGACCCGCGGTGTATGTGATAGAAATGGCTCATTCTAAGGTAATAAAAACATAACGGTTCATTATGTAAGGTCTTTATGTACCACTGAAAACATAGTTATATTATATTACGTTTCTGTCAATAAATCCTCCTAAATTTTACACATTGCACCTTTAAATGTCACAAAAACAGAGAGAAAACAAGTGTATGCAATGCATCAAAAATTGTAAATCAAGAGAATAAATGATAAACAATAAAAAATCCCACTACACTACCATACTTAGAGACAACACTGTTTTGTCAACTGGCTAACATAGCATAATAAGAAAGAGCTTTATTTGTAGTAACAATAATAGAGCATTTTCTCCACCATACAATATATTTTAAAATGCTGTTTTTAATATAAGCATAATAAAAACAGCAACGTAAAATGTCTCAGGTTTTCAGCCCCGCCCTGCTTCATACCCCAGTAGCGTTAATAAAACTTTAATACATTAGCTCATCCATAAACACGATTTCTGCCTGTCGATTTGCTTTCCATCGGCTGTGGAGGTAAAGACAACAACCCCCATGATTCCATGCTCATTCACTGCGTCATCAAGCTACACCTTTGTTATTGTTTTGAATAAGCGACTTCTAGCTGTGAAACTTACATACTGTGCCTTTAATACTGATGTTCTCCAAGGTAATTTACAATTGGTAACTGAGACACTAGATAACGCTAGCCTATTGTGACGTATATACCAGGAAGCGGCTTCAAGAAAACAAGAAAAAATGTATGTTGGGACTTGATTGGTTGTGGTTTGCTGTGATGTCATGTGAGTGACAGGTTGTCCTGCCCTCGCACAGAAAAAACGCATCAAAGAGAAGAGATGTTGCTGCAAGAGGGAGGGAAAGTTATTTTGATTAAAGATTACGAGAGCACATGAATTTAAAAAAAATAAACAATGATGTGCATGGATAAATCATTTATAATTAACACTGCAACATTCCATAAAAAAATAAAAATGGTCAATTTTGACTTCATGGTGATTTCATGTTGTTATCATTAATAATCAATTCCCCTATGGAGAAAATTTTACTTCCGGCCCAGGACCTGACTGTTGAAAACCTAAAACCACTGAATTCTGCAGAATGAAGTACTGCTGAGAGACATGTAATAAAATGTGATATTCCAGTTGTATTTACAATTATATTTCCTGGTGCACTGTAAAACGTATTACCAGGCAACTGTTACCTTAAAGATCTCTTTTTTTTTAATTGAACTAACAAAAATGACTTCTGTTTGTGTAATCCAATGTAAGCCCATTTGATTTAGTGACTTTAAATCATATTTTTCACTTGAATATAACCACATAAAATAGATTCTTTAGGTTATATAGGTGCGTTTCTGCTTTCCTAGCTGAATGTAACTGCACCTGGTGAATGTAATTGATTTTTTTTTTTCCCCTCGTAAGAAACAAACAGCACAGACTCCACAATTAATACACTGTCAGTAGTAAATTGCTCTAATGTTTTGTCATAAGGTTTGCTCTTTAAATGCTGGTTGGTAAAGTGCTCTTTAATCTCATTTTGTGGCGAGGCGTAGCTGTGTTTGAGCAGTCCTTTAAGATCTTTGAAGAGTTTGTAAATTACCTCCGTCATCCGGATATGGTCGACGCTGTATTTACCTAGCATCATGGTTATGTTTGGCTTGTTTGGTGCCATTGTCATAGTCATTAATAGCATATGTTGTGCTCGGATTTAAAAAAATAATTATAATTGTGAAGTAATAACTTAAAGAGTCTCTTTGGTTATTAGAAAGCTTGAATTTTTGACGGCCCGTGTGGGTAAAGGTTTAGTAGTGTGTTCTGTGTGTTTTTTCCTGTATAAACACTCTTCATCTGGGTCTGAGTGTTTTGAGCTGTCTGGACGCAGCTGTTGGCCAACAGAATATGTCACATCTGTCACAACAGGGTGCTCAAACACTCCTGATGGCACGGTATCCCCTCTGTAAACACCCTTGCAAGGTCACAAAAACATGTTTGACATTTAAGTGTCCCGTAGAGGAATCAGGCTTAGATATTGTCATTAATTAAAATTGATTCGCTATATAGATTGTTTATGGCTGTGTGATTATTGCAGTAATTACTTCTAGGTGATAATTACATGTAGTACTTATCTGAACAGTGAGTGCACTAAGTTTCAAAAATTAATAGATCAGCATGCAGCAGTTCTTTATATGTGTTTATACTCTTTTTAATGCCCCTCTTTAGAAATATTGCACAATGTTTTCTAGCGCCAAGCGCATGCAACACACCAGCGCAAAGGCATTCCCTTTGTTTAAGTACATGGTAAACATGCAAGACCACAGTTCCTGTTATAATATACACAAGTGCATAATAGTTCTAAACAAAATCCTCTCTGCATTTTACAGGTGGGCTGCAAGGCTGCGGTGGTTTTCTTCCAGTATGGCGTCATAGCCAGTTTCTTCTGGTTACTGGTGGAGGGTCTGTATCTGCACGCTCTCCTGGCTGTGTCCTTCTTCTCTGAGAGGAAGTACTTCTGGTGGTACATTCTCATTGGATGGGGTGCGTGTGTACACGTATATCAGTGGCAGTGACATTAAGATATATGGCCTCTCAGTCTTGTAACTCTTCATGACAGGAGAGAAACACCTGTCATGAATGAATGAAAAATTGATCACTAAAGTCAACAGGACCTTGTGCATGTACACACTAGAGATTTAACAATTAACTTTTCCATTGACGTCACTATATCGTGTTGGAAAAAGTTTCACATCACATTTCTTTACATTTAGGATTCTAAAATGCGATAAGCAGGCGCCGATTTGTATCTCAGGATTAATTAAGATTTGAGGATAATTGGCAATCCCACTTGTTTTATTGAATTCCTATTGATTGTGTAGGCCAATTAAAGGGTTAGTTCACCCAAAAATGAAATTTCTGTCATTAATTACTCGCCCCCATGTTCCAAACCCGTAAGACCATCAAAACACAAATTAAGATATTTTTGATGAAATGCAAGTCTGAACTCCCTATAGACTGCAATGTTATTACCACTTTCAAGGCCCAGAGAGGTAGTAAAAACATTGTTAAAATAGTCCATGTGACTACAGTAGTTCAACCTTAATGTTATGAAGTGACGAGAATACTTTTTGTGTCCAAAACGACATGACAGTGAGTAATTAATGACAGAAATTTCATGTTTGGGTGAACTAACCCTTTAAATAAAGAATCCCTGTAAATATGCCTTCATATGTCAAAACCGTATGCATTTAAATATTGACAATATTCATAGACGATATGTGTGTTACAGGAGTTCCGGGTGTCTTCATAACAATCTGGAGCATCACAAAAGTTTATTTACATGACATTGGGTGAGTAAATGGAGCTTGTTCACAGAACAGCACTTTGGTACTTGCCGATATTTTTATGTACACATTCATGGGAGCCATATAAAAAAGGCTTCTGCTTTTTGTAGCCTGTTACCTAAGAGTAACAATTAAAATTGAGTAAAGTATGTTACTATTTTTATGAGCTCAGTTGAATTTCTGTCTTCTGTACACCTTTTGCCGATAGCTACAGTATTAGCTGACACTGTAAATTTCACACAAGACTGTTCCTTGATGATAAATGACGTGCCATTATGGAGGTCAGTAGTCTATATTTAGAACAGAGCTCATAGGAGGAGACTTTTGAAAAGAATTTACATGGATATTTTCTTCTCTATTGCCATTTTTAAAAAAATATATATATGTCTTTGTTTTTGCATTAAATCTACATGTAGATTGTGGAGTGCAACATGTGTTTATGGATTGTGGAGTGCAACATACCACTTTTTCAGCATTCTTGGGTCTGGACATTTTTTCCCAGTTCATTTTCTCCATAGGGATTTTAAACATTTATTTAACAAAGAGTAAAGTAAACTCTTAATTTCTAGTAAAGAAATTGACTACACCAATTGTTTCCATGCTAACAATGACTTATAACTCTTCAGGATTGGGGGTAGTGTAGTTCTTACCCAGACATTTGACTATTAAATACAGCGTTTTTTTTTAAAAGTTGAAATCATTTGTGTTTACAGTATATACAGCTTCTACAGAAGCCAGTGCTTGAAATGGGCTGGTACGCAGTATTTTTCTCTATTTTTACATTTAGCGTACCGCCAGTTTTCCTTGCGTACTGGCACTTCCGACATATTGCATGTACTGAAGCCCCCCGCACCCTCCCTTCTTCAGGAACGCGCTTATGTAGCCCCGCCCCTTTTCGTTGTATTTCCACAGCATGAAGGTATGATCTTGCGGATTTCTAAATGAACTGCTCGTTTTAAAAACTTCCCGGTCTACTGACATTTATGATATCCGCTTCAAACATTACAATGCTCATGATAACTTGTCAACTCTACAATAAGTAAATCCACTTCATCAGCTAATTACTCTTCGACAGCGATTCGACAGCAATGCCATAGGAATAAACAGAGCTATCGCAAAAATGGAAGTTCAAGGACAAAATTTTAAAGATGGCTGCGCGCTTCTCTGGCGCATAAGGTCTATACCAGGGGTGGCTAACCTCAGTCCTGGAGAGCCACAGTCCTGTAGAGTTCAGCTCCAACCTTAATCAAACACACCTGAACAAGCTAATCAAGGTTTGAAAGGTTGCCAGAAAGCTACAGGCAGGTGAGTTTTTAGCAGGGTTGGCGCTAAACTCTGCAGGACTGAGACTCTCCAGGACCGGAGTTCGCAACCATCATATGCAGTAACAACCTTGTAGCTCAAGGTAGTCTTAAATGCTTTATACAGCATTGCTGAAAATAAATTTCTCTATGCAGAAAATGAATGAGTATTTTACTTGCAGAACCCAAATGTTTTGCTCCATTACTGTAGCTTCATTCTACAGCGATTATTTCCTTGTAACAGATGCTGGGATTTTATTGACGATGGTCTGTGGTGGATTATACAAACCCCTACGTTGATAACGATACTGGTGAGTGACCGTGCATGAAATTCTAATATGGCAATATAATATAAATTAATATGGAAAGTGGTGAATGAAATATTTCAAATAGGTCCTAATCTTTACACTGTTTCTCTAGATGAACTTTATTCTCTTAATTTGTATCATACGGATACTTCGTCAGAAAATCAGTTGCCGGGATATTGGGAGAAATGAATCACACCAATACTCGTGAGTTTTTGTGTTAAACCATAGACACCATATTCTTCCATGCACAATATAAACACAAAAGTATTCCAACATATGCCGTTTCTTTTGATTTACAGGAGACTTGCGAAATCAACTCTACTTTTGATTCCCTTGTTTGGAATAAACTATATAATCTTTGCCTTTATGCCTCATCACATCGAGTCTTATGTGCGTCTGGTGTTTGACTTGATCCTGGGGTCCTTTCAGGTAGGCAGCAGGGGACTGAAACATGTTTTTACCCACAGCTGTACTCTTCTATAAGCAATTGCTTATCTAGTTTGGATTCCTTAAATGCCAATAGAATACTAAGATTGGCCACAGCAATGGACTCACCGTGGGATCTGCCAGCTTGCCTCAACCCCAGACATGCCTAGTGATATTTATTCCCTCCATGTTTGTTATGCAGCTAGATGAAAAGGTCGAATGAAGATATACAAAAATGCCCTTAAATACTTCAAAGATTTACCATCCATCTTTTTCTGAAGTCAAATCGGTTGAAATATAAAAATAACCATTGGTTTTTGTGGAAGAAGATGGTGGTTTCATTCATTTGATTTATAATTAAAACTTAATCTGATTAGAACAGATGTGTCTAAATTTATATGATCAGAATTGCTGGAATTAAATGGAATAAAATTATATTATTTAATTTATATATATATATATATATATATATATATATATATATATATTAATAAATACTTATATATTTATTTATGTGCATTATTAATTATTACATTATTATTTTCCCTCATTTTTGGAAATCTTTAGATAAAGTTTCCAGTCTTTCAAAATGTGTTTCTTGCTAAATTAAACCTGTAAAATATTTAACTGTGACTAAAAATCTGCCCCACAGCAGCTCAGATTTATTGTCCTCTCTTTTTCTTCAGGGATTTTGTGTGGCTGTCCTGTACTGTTTTCTAAATGGAGAGGTAATATTATCAGAATTTAAATTTGATTTTGGATTATTAAACCAGTTACACTACCAGTCGAATGTTTGGAAACACATGACTGAATTTATTTATTTTTTTAAAAATAACTGGAATTTTTTCTCCCCTGACCTCATTCACACACTGTCCAGGTTCAGTCTGAGATTAAACGAAAGTGGAGGCGGTGGCACATGCAGAGATTTCTGGGAGCGGATACCAAATACCATCAGCCCTCAATGGCAAGCAACGGCCTCAACTTCAGCTCCCAAATCACCATGATGACGAAATGCAGCCCCAGCACACGTCGTGCTTCCGCCTGCCAAGATGATTTCTCCACCGTCTGAGTGCCGAGTGATGCTCCGTTTATAGCGGGACACAGAAACCAATGAATCCGTGATGTACACGCACAGAAAGGCTGTCACCCGGACCACCTCCATCTGCAGGTTGCAGCTCCGCCCTCATTCCTGTAGGAACTGCACATCTCACTGCTCAGCAGGAACATTAGGGAAACCATGCAGCACAAGGCTTATGGTGACGGTTTGGCATGTGATGTATCTTCATAGCCATCATTTCAAACACATCGATCAGGAGAGAAATATGCAAGTAAAATGGACTCTTTGACGTCTGATTGTGTTTCATCAAACTACTGACTCTGGACAGCGTGGGACGCTGAATTTAGGACAAGGATGCGATCAGAGTGTTTTTGTGGTCCCCATCCATTGCCTTATTTTTGTGCACAACACCACAGGCATTAATCTTGTAGTTGGTATCTGTCATGTTTTTCTGTTTCCCCTGCCCTCATTATGCTGCTCAAGATTTCTCAGACTCTTACTAATCTGTACAGCTGAATGGTGACCTTTTAGGTCTCTAGTGACCAGGTTTTATTTTTATCTCCTTCCTTATTCCAGGAAAAAAATAATGTGATTTTGACATTCTGACATTCTGCTACAATCCTGTTTTTGCACCCTTTCCATGTGTCTCGTGCTTGCGTGTCTGTGTACATGTGGACAAACACTCTCAATTGAGAGTCATAAAAGCAAGTTTGCTTGTGCAGCTGAAGTATAGTGCATTGTTCTATATTTTTATGATAGTGATTTATAGTGTTATTGTATAGTTCTATGTTAAAATGTACACGGGTTGTGTAACTGTGCACTGTTGCATAAAGACAGTTGTGTGAGATGCATTTTTATGAGATTGGTCTTTCTAAAGAGGATATTTAGTCCAAAATCTTTTTAGCTGTCAAAAGTGCATATTGTTAGTCATAGTTGCTGACATGATAATGCTCCTGCATGTTTGCATGCACAGTTCTTGTACCTTAGTGAATAAGATGTACACTTAAGAGAAAATCGCTATAAGAAAATGTCGCTATAAGAGTGTTGTTGCTGTTTTTTTTTTTTGTTTGTTTGGGGGTTTTTTTGAAAGTGTATTGTGGATGTTGAAAGTATAGTTTTAATTTCAACATTAGATCTTAGTAGGCTTTCCTATTAAATTATTTATTTTCAGTTTTTAACTATCATTAACATCACCAATAAGCAATTTTAATTCGTTTTTATTTTATTTATTTTAAATAAAAATTACCTATCAATGCTAAAAGTTAAGTGTCTTCAAAGTTTATATATATATACTCAAAAAAAAGAAAGGAAGGAAGGAAGAAGAAAGAAAAATTTTGTTTCTGATAGGAAAATTTGTTTCTAAAACAAACTGAACACATTGTACTAATTCTGGCTAAATCAACCACAATAGCAACTGCTTTGTTTTCATTTATTGTGAAATTCAGATTTCTCCTTAAGTTTAAAAAATAAATTTGTAAGCGCATGCTAGAGACATCACTGTTAGGATGACAATTAAATCTTGAGCAAGAATGATGGAGTGAGAGAAACCAGAACCAGTGAATGATGAGAGAGATCTCATCTTTGTTTACCTCCCGTCTGAAACACATCTGTCATTTATTTATCTACCAAATCCCTTCTTAAATTATTCTCATAACTCTCTCTCCTTATCCCTTTGTGTAACTCTACATATAACGTTTTCAATGTTTGAATACCAGTGAGCTTGCTGATGTCCCACCAGACAGATTAGCTCAGGATGGCCAAGCCTGGTTTAAAATTACAGCGAGATCTCCAATACATAAACAAAATGTTATTTTTTTATTGTGAGCAGATGAGCCAACAGGAGGCAGTGACTCCTGAGGATTTCATTGAAATGAATGGACTCCCATGGGGGGAGGGCTGGAAACTAAGCCTAGAATCACACCATGTTAATTAGGTAGATATAAATATTAATGAAAGCACGAAACCCCTTCTTATAACAAAAGCCTCAACTACTGTACTTCACAAATGGAATGTTTAAAGTCTATATGGCATATACTCTTTGTTTGAGAGGCTTATTAGATGCCCTTTACTGACATCAGTTTTTATAGTCTCTATGATTTATGGATATTTGTGAATTACCTAAGCTTACTCATAAAGTTCGAAAATCACTAAGATTTACATCCTTCCTCTTATGTTGTTGAGGACCTTTTTGTTGTCTAACGATTCTTATCTTTTTGATAGTTTAAGGCTAAATGGGTTACAGCAGAGCTAGTGTTACAGTCCATCACAGCACACACTCTGAACATATGCATGTTAACAACACCAAAGACAAAAAGAGTTACATTATTTAAAAGAAACCTTAAAAATAGAAAGCAGGATTAATGTATTGCACAAAATAAGGTATTCTACAAAACATTGTAGATTTTAGGATTATGTGCATGGCTTTATATTTAAGGCATTTAGTTTAATGTTTTATATTTACGGGGTTAGTACAATCTCAAATATAGGTTATGATTACATGGATTGATTTTTTTTTAGATATTTCACAGGACAAATGAAATATTAATTACACCCTTGGGACTAATTTTCTGGGTAATTTTTCATCTTTAAGAGAAAACAAAAAACAGATAAAAATAAAACTTAGATCAGTTAAAAAGAGAATTCACAATCTTAAGTAGGCCTAAAGGGTTAAAGGGATAGTTCACCCAAAAATGAAAATTATCCCATGATTTCACCCTCAAGCCATCCTAGGTGTATATGACAATCTTCTTTCAGACGAACACAATCAGAGATATATTAATAAATATCCTTAGTTCTCCGAGGTTTATAATGGTTGTGAATGGGGGGCCACGTTTTGACGTCAAAAATAATGCATCCATCCATAAAAAGAAAAAAGAATCCATACGATTCCAGAGGGTTAATAAAGGCCTTCTGAAGCGAAGTGATGTGTTTTTGTACAAAAAATATACATATTTATAAATTCAAATAACTAGCGTCCGGCGGATGACCATACGCAGAATGCGCAAGTTGACTTGCGCCAAATGAGTAATCCTCTGACGCGATGTAGTAGTATTGTAAGCTTTGCAGTTACGCAGTGAGGAGTTTTGAACGGCGACACAATAGGCTGAGAGGTGCTGCACGTGATTAAGCTAGCTGTTATGCTTTCTCCAATGGTAAGAGATACAGACCCTCCTATCTCCCTATAATAATAGAGTACCTCAGGGATGACATGTTTTTATAGGCAAAACCCGGAAGCGAGTTAGCATTTTAGGACTTCCGGTTCCATCTCCCCGAAGTCAATGGGTTTTTTTAATGGGTTTTTGCTAAATCGCCTGAAATAAGGTTTGTGGTTAACAAAGCCTCTAAATATTTTCACGTTTTGATCTATGAGATAAAACACACCAGTTATAACCCGCTTGTGATTTTTTTAAACCTTTATTGTGTCTTAAAAACAGCGGTTGCTAACAAATTGCTAAAAGGGACTACTTCCTTTGGTGGGGACTTTAGACGTCATCATGACAAACAGGACATTTGGACAGCATTTCTCATGAAAAAGTGGATAAGTATTCATACACAGCGCAGATCATAATCAGCGAGCATGTTTTTAAATAAAGTTGTTTTCTAAATAAAGTTTGAGGAAGCTTGGTGGTGGTGACGTTGATCTGCGACCATGGTGTGCTGTAGTCCGTTTATAGCCTACTGTTAGCTTTTTATATCTGACGACTTTATTTAGGCTTCAAAATGTACAAATGTTGTGTTAACTTGTAAAGATTATCTTGATAGACAATACATGTAAGTGTCATAACCTTTTGTTAAACACAGAGCTTATTTTTTGCGATTTTCCAAAAGTCTATGGGAAAAATGCATTGGCTTTCGATCGAGGGAACCCGTGCGCCGCTAACTTCCGGTTTGGCCTACAAAAACACGTCATCCCTGAGGAACTCTATACGATCTCTAGCTGCGTTGGAAACCGCTCACTTCGTTCACTCATTCACTCATTCACTAATCCCTATATAGTGTATGACATTTGAGTGCACTATGTCTGCATGGAGTGAACGAAATGAAGTGAGTGAATTCAGACGCTGACGTATACACTGTGTCGGAGAGCTGGAGCTGTCGCAGAAACGGCTTGCATAATCATGGCTTTCATCAAAACTCATGAGTTTCATTGATTGTATAATTGGTTTGTCATGCTTAATGTGTTCATAATCATTAAATACTTTAAAAAAAAAAAAAACTGCAAACAAAAATAAACACATCCTCTCCGCATTGGATTTTGGAAAATAGTGCTTCAGCGAGTGTCCATCGAATGTACACTCGAGAGAATTGTGGGTATAAAGTAGTGAACGAATGTAGGGAATGAAGTCGTTCACTCAGAATTCGGACACCACTACAAAATGGCCGACACCCTATATAGTGTGGATAGGGAGCGGTTTCGGCACAGCTTCTGTTAAGGGGCGAGTGTAGCTCCACTCAAGGGCGGAAATACATCACCTGGCTGCAGCCTGTAAAACACAAGCTTCCGTCCGCCGGAAGCTAGTTATTTGAGTTTATAAAGTTTTAAATATGGATATTTTTCTTACAAAAACGCATCACTTCGCGGCAAAATGCCTTTATTAAGCCGCTTGATTCGAATGGATTACTTTTTTATGGATGGATGCATTATTTTTGACTTCAAAAACGTGGCCCCCCATTCACAACCATTATAAACCTTGGAGGACTAAGGATATTTTTAAATATATCTCTGATTGTGTTCGTCTGAAAGAAGATAGTCATATACACCTAGGATGGCTTGAGGGTGAGTAAATCATGGGATAATTTTCATTTTTGGGTGAACTAACCCTTTAAACGACAAAAAAAACTCATCAATAAAAATAAGCTGTAAATAATGCACTCAGCAAAGATACATTTCAAATGACCTATATTGCATAATACCGCTCTCCACTGTTTACTGTCTAAGTCGATTTTTGATCTAATCGTTGTTTCAACTTGTTGAAAGTGTTTCATGATCAGTGGTAGCCTATAAAATATTTTAGGCCTAAGACTTTAAGAGTAAGATGTCAAAATATCAAATAGTAATTTCAAAACATGAAAAGTAACATTCTTTTATAGATGCAAAAAAAATGTAGACAAAAACGTGCAACGATTATTTCGATTAAAAGCGTCTAACAAAAGCTGTGTTCTAGCGACACCTCGTGGCCACTGTGGCGCTCTGCAGCTGTTACACGCTGCCTTCGGTGAACCGGTTAACTCCGCTGTGGACTCACTGACCCCGCTGCCATGGGCTCTGCTGTTATGACTGCGCAGCTGGCGCCAGGTGCTCAAGGACACCGTTTGAAGACATTAAAAAATGTGTTCTTACCATTTGTATTCATAATATGAGTCGAAAGATGCGGATTGTGAATTTCCCTCCTTTAATCACGTCCCTGTCGCTTTAAAGCTCCAGACAAAACGACCCATATGATTTTCGACCTCCAATCATCATCACTCCCCTGGTTGAGAGTGCGAGTCCTTCTACATGCGGACATGGCGAAAAAGGACAGATGTCTAAACAGAAGAGCACAATGGGAATATAAATCATAGCTATTTTCATGAAAACGAAGCACTGAAATGCTAAGGAGGGGAGACGGTACTCCTTCGAGGCAGAGACCACTGAATCACCATGGTTGTAAGACCCTTTCTCTGACTGTTACCTGCATATCTTTGATGTTTATTAGGCCTGTAGAATCTGACATATATCAGTCACATCTGAGTGATGATGTGCTTGTCATACAGATGAGCTGCCATCATGCAGTTACCACATCTGTGGAGAGCTTCAACAACTTTTTGCGACTTTTTGATAAGATGCTGATGTAAATGTTATCGAAGCATCTGATCTAATTTTAACACAAAGTACCTGGTCCAGTTTATGACTTTGAACAATACTGCAACATAATCAGCAATGTTGTCTGTTTGCAATAATATTGGTACATAGTATTGGTAGAACGTCAGATAAAAGAAATGTCTTAGGTCTTTCAAAATAATATGTATATAATGAAATATTTCATATATCACTGCTTGTGTGGATAATTATATTATGGCATATACTGTGTATATATACAGTGGGTATAGAAAAGAATCACCCCCTTTAAAATAATCAAATTTTGTTGTTTTGCAGCCTGAAATGAAGACGGACACAGTTTTGTTTTATCCAGCTGTATTTATGCTTTACAACTTATAACATCCAAGTGAAAGATATAACTAGAACATGTCAGAAAAAAAAAAAAATAATAAAAAAAATCAAAACCAGTATCACTGAGTTAGAAAAAGGATCACCCTCCTCTAAAAAATGAATTGTAAACTTAATCAGGTGTAGCTAAACACCTTCTCAATGACACACAAAGTCATTTGACTTTCAACTGTGATCAGATGTGGTCATTTTGATTAGCTCAGCATGGAAAGAGCTTTCCTGGAGCATTTCAGTCCTTGGTAGTGCAACTGAAGCAAACAATCAACTATGGGCACTGTCAAAAGATCTCCGGGATAAAGATGTGGACAGGCACAAGTCAGGAGATGGATACAAAAACATTTCAAAGGCTTTATCAATGCCTAGAAGTCTACAGTGAAGTCTATTATTGAGAAGTGGAAGGTATTTGGTACAACACAGACCCTCCCTGAATCAGGACGTTGCTCCAAACTGGATAAAAGAGCCAGGAGGAAACTGGTCAGAGAGGCTACCAAGAGGCCTACAGCAACTCTGAAGCAGTTGCAGGAATTTATGACAAAGAGTGGTCATTGTGTGCATGTGACAACAATATCACAAGTTCTCCACAAATGTGGCTTGTATGGGAAGGGTGCAAGAAAAAAGCTACTCCTCAAGAAAGGCCACATGGAAAAAGGAGTTAGGGTCAGATGAGACTAAAATTGAATTATTTGGCCTCAACACCAAACGATATATCTGCTGGAAATCCTATACAGCTCACCATCCAAATAACACAATTCCTACAGTAAAACATGGAGGTGGTAATGTCCTGTTATGGAGGTGTTTCTATGCAGCAGGGACTGGAGCACTTGTCAGGATAGAAGGAAAAATGGATGGGGCAAAATAGGATGAGGAAAATCTGCTGCCCTCTGCCAGAAAGTTGTCAATGGGAAGAAGGTTTACCTTCCAACATGACAATGACCCAAAGCACACAGCAAAACTGACCACACAGTGGTTGAAGAACAAAAAGGTGAATGTCCTTGCATGGCCTAGTCACAGCACAAACTTAAACCCCATTGAAAATCTGTGGAATGACTTGAAGACTGCAGACCACAAACAGTCACCATCAAATTTAACTGAACTTGAGCAGTTCTGCAAAGAAGAGTGGGCAAATATTGCAAAGTCTAGATGTTCAAAGTTAGTAGAGACATATCCCAACAGACTAAAGGCTGTAATTAAAGCAAAAGGTTGTTCAACTAAATACTGACACAAGGGGGTGATCCTTTTTCCAACTCAGTGATTCTGGTTTTTAATTTTTTTTTTTTTTTTTTTTCTGACAGGCTGGAGTTATATCTTTCACTTGGATGTTATAAGTTATAAAGAGTATACAGCTGGATAAAACAAAAACTGTGTCTGTCTTCATTTCAGGCTGCAAAGCAACAAAATGTGATTACTTTAAAGGGGGGTGATTCTTTTATTTATTTATATATATATATATATATATATATATATATATATATATATATATATATATATACATACATACAATTAGTTTCTGTCCTTGATTCTGATTGGTCAATAGCTGTGTTTTATTCACGATAAAACACGGCTATGACCGCTTCACCCAATGGTTCTGTGTATCACTACACAACACCCTTAGCAACCACTCTTAGCAACGTAAACTGTATGTTCTCAAATTATATTGTTCATTGAAGCTTACTGTATTATGTAGAAGAGTATTGTGAGAAAGAGATCGAGTGAGCGAGTTTATTTTCTGCATTCAGATTTAGCACTTTCCTTCAGGTCAGTCCTATGTTCATAATAAAAAATGTTTAAATGTCCGATGTATTATCTTGTCCTTTTAACATTTAAGGGGTTTTCCCGTGTCTTGTGCCGTGTTGACAACAATTCGTCTTTTCAATGTAAAAGTCTTCGCTACTGAGTGACATACTCATAAAGACAGTCTTTGCCACCATCTAATGGCGTAATAATCCAACTTTTGTTGCTGTTCGAGGTCAGGGACTATTTTTTCCGGCGGAAGGAAGGCTTTTAGAAAAAGTTTACTTCATGAAAGTTGCTCCGCTTCGCATCGTGCCTAACAACACCCTTCAGCCGTGACTTATTCACGATACAGCACAGCCTCTCGTACCTTATTGCTTATATATATATATATATATATATATGTAATTTTTGTCTTTATAAAATATGCAAAAAGCTACACAGTGACATTAATAATACACATTACAGTATATATCATTTAAAAAATATAAAATATGCTTAACAGCTGCCTTTAAAATGACAATTACACCAGCCTGTTGTTTGATTGCAATGTAAATCAATATCTATTTAAAACCTGAAGTTGATTTGCATCTCATTTAAATCTGATGCTCTGTTGTAGCTCATAGTGGAGAAAACTGCTGAGCACCCATCTGCAGAGTTCTCCCTCGTCGAGGATGAGGCCCTTCACTGCACCTTCTTGATGGACAGGCTGAACAAGCAACGTCTGTTCCAACCTGATCTATGTGACGTGGACATCGTCCTCCTGCACCACCAGACTTCTTTCCAGTTCCAGGCCCACAAGGGTGTCCTAGCAGCCTACAGCCCCTTCTTCCACTCACTCTTTGCGTCGAGTAAGGAGCTGCGGCGTGTGGAGCTCTCTCTGGAGGCCCTCCAGCCTCAAGGCCTGCAGCAAATCCTCAACTTCATCTACACTTCCAAGCTGCTTGTCTCCAGCTGCAATGCCCACGACGTGCTCAAAGCTGCCACGGTGCTCCAGATGAGCAACATTGCCACTTCTTGCAGTGAACTCATTACTAGAGGCTCGCTGGAAATCAGTCCCGGTGTAGACCAAGCCAAACAGGAAGTCAGTGCTCAGAGCTGGAGCAACAGCACCTCAGTAAACTCCAACTTTCACATGGAGATCAAGCAAGAGAAGGACCCCACCTGTGCCAGAATCTATGGAGGGAAAAGTGAAGAGAACTCATATGCTGTTCAAGTTGGTGATGGGCGTCAAGTGCAAGTAGGCGCTTATAAAGTAGAAGGGAAGGAAATGGGAAACCTGAAGGACTCTGAAGAACTTGATTCATTTAACAGAGAGCAAATAATTGTTGAGTTGAATTTGAACAACCAGACCCTTAATGTGTCCAAAGGTTTAGAGGGCAGCGCAGCAGCTCCGTCACCCTCAGCACAACAACTTCCTGGAAAAGGAAGGAGGAGCGATGAGACAGTTAAGGAATCAAGAAACAATGTGACCTTGGAGGAGGAGGAAGAGGAAGGTGAGCAAAGCGAAGATGATGATGATGATGTGAGACTTGAAGGCACCAGTGAGGAGGAAGGTGACCACACATTACCTGTATTCATATCTGAAAGACCACTACGACAGACCCAGGCCTCTGATGATGCTTTAGCTGTGGTCTCCAAGAAAAGCAGTGTGAGAGTGAGGCAAGAGACAGCTCATGGTGGGACTGGGGAGGAGCACCTGCACCAGGATAACTTGAAGTTTCCGAGCTTCACCTGTGTGAGGTGCCCCAAGACGTTCAACAACCGCTGGTACCTGGAGAAACACATGAACGTGACACATAACCGCATGCATATCTGTGACAAGTGTGGAAAACGCTTCCTTCTGGAAAGTGAGCTACTGCTGCATCAGCAGACCGACTGTGAGAAGAGCATACAGGTGGGATTTTTTTTTTGTCATGATCTGTTAATTTATTCAAAATACATTTAAAAATAACTTTTGTACATACAGTGGCTTAAATACACATCTTCTATGATGAACATGCTTTTAATTTCTGTATTAATTTTTTACATTATTTATTTATATTCCATATTATTATTTTTTTAAATATTTTTTGATGGGGGCATAAAGTCCAAAATCTCACGGTGATAAAACTCTCCTGATATCATGATGAAGAAAATGCCTAATTAAAAGAATGAAATTCTTGAAAGGAAAATGTAGTTTGTCTTTTTATTATTTTTCTTGGGAAAAATCATTTAACTGCTTCACTGCTTATTAAAATTTGAGCAACTTTTGTCTGCCAATCAAAGTTATGTAAATAAATAATGATGTGCACTGATAAATCATTTATTATAAACATTGCAATATTCTATAAAGAACTGTGATTTCATGGTGTCTTTTATGCAAGTAGACATGTTTGTATTTGAAAGAATGAATAGCGTTTTTTACTGGTGTTTATCTCATTTTGTAGTGTCTAACTTGTGGAAAAGCTTTCAGGAAGCTCTGGTCGCTCCATGAGCACAATAAGATTGTTCATGGCTATGCTGAGAAGAAGTACACTTGTGAGATCTGTGAGAAGAAATTCTACACAATGGCTCATGTACGCAAACACATGGTCGGTGAGTTGTGTTAGTGCCATTTTCACTCTCAAATCTTTAATTGCAGTCTCTCCCATTCTGTAAACAGTAAGCTTTGACTGTCTAATTTATTACTTGTTCTTCATGTCTTTAGCCCACACAAAAGAGATGCCATTTACCTGTGAGACATGTGGCAAGTCCTTTAAAAGGAGCATGTCTCTGAAGGTCCACTCTCTCCAACATTCAGGAGAGAAGCCTTTCCAGTGTGAGGTATGAAAACAATAAGCAATAAAGTAGGACAAGCTGCGACTATTTTCATTATTGGCTTTTTATAGCAATTTTAATATTTTGAGCAAATTCATTAAGTCTCATTCTTTCACTATTAGATTTAGCAAAGTCCCCTTCCAGTAATTTTCTAATAGTTTTAGCATTTTACTTAATACTTATATCATATCACAGTCAATATTTGATATGGGAATGAAAGGGATATTACAATGAATATTAGAACACCAGAGAATATGGTGTATGAAAACAAACAAAAAAAACATAAAACCCAAGGCTCTTTGCTACATCAAAAGTACCTGTAAAGTATTTGGATATAGTCCCTGATGTATGTAAACAATAAGACACAGTAAAATATAGTTTTTCACAGTAATCGAGATCTTCATTTGAATGTTTCCAATATAAATTCTTAAAATTACATGATTAATTTTAATCTATTATTTTTACTCTACGGAGCCCCGCACATGATATGCAGGAAAAAAATAGGAGGCTAAATCATGCGCATGATTTACTAATTTGTTCCCTCGATTTATAAATCATGTGCACGATTTTCTATTTCGATCCCTCGATTTGCTAAAATAAATTGTGCACACGATTTACTAAATCTTGTGGACGATCTTCTATTTTGTTCCTTCGATTTGCTAAATCGTGCGCACAATTTACTAATTCATTCCCACGATTTACTAAATCTTGTGGACGATGGTTTAGCAAATCGAGGGAACGAAATAGAAAATAGTTCGCAAGATTAAGTAAATTGCGGGAACGGATTAGTAAATCGTGCACATGATTTAGCAACTTGAGGGAACAAAATAAAAAATTTGTCTGCAAGATTTAGTAAACCGAGGGAATGAATAGTCAGTCGTGTGCATGATTTAGCATTCAAGGGAACGAAATAGAAAATCGTGTGCAAGATTTACTTTTTTTCCTGCATGTCATGTGCACGTATTACTCTATTATTATTATTATTATTATTATTATTATTATATACAATAATAGAAAGTTATTCTATCTTTAGTATTTCTTCACGGTGATAATAAACTATAACCATTTGTTGTTGCATCATAACATTGCATATTTTAGCACAGCTGAAATGGACAATCTGCATCCAGGACCAGAACAGTCTGTTTTATAATATCAGTTATTAATTGTTGGCCATGTTTTAAATTTGTCCACTCCTTGTTCTTTAGGTCTGCAGTGAGCGTTTTCAGTATAAGTACCAACTGCGCTCTCACATGAGCATCCACATCGGACACAAGCAGTTTATGTGTCAGTGGTGTGGGAAGGACTTCAGTATGAAACAGTATTTTGATGAACACATGAAGACGCACACAGGTGAGATGCTCTTACACATGTACAGCATTTTGAAAACTTTTATACAGTCAGTCTAAGAGGTCTGCAGTTTCTTTTTAGGAGAGAAACCGTATATATGTGAGATCTGTGGGAAAAGCTTCACGAGTCGACCCAATATGAAGCGGCACCGGCGTACGCACACGGGAGAGAAGCCTTACCCTTGTGAAGCGTGTGGCCAGCGTTTCCGCTTCTCCAACATGCTGAAAGCTCACCGAGAGAAGTGTTCCCAGGTCAGGAACCCTCCACTGCTGGACTCCTCCGCTATATCCAATCAAACGGAAGATGTTGCAAATCAAGAACTGCCTGTCGGGATGGAAACACTAAGAGATATCAGCCCACATCTGCATGGCATAGTCTCTTTTCCATCATCTGTTCTCCACTCAGTGGATGGGGGTCCGTCACATTCTCAGCTGCGTTCCCTTACGCCACTCTACTCCATTGGAAGGACAGACTCCAGGAACCTGTAACTACTGCTCTGTATTATCATAATATCATGTTTCTTTGTGATGCAGAGGTTTTTATGTAGCAAAGAGTGTGGGATTTCATGTTAGCCTTGATTTGTTTGCATATGTCATATTCCCTGATGTTCTAATACTCATTCTAATATCCCTTCCATTCCCATGTTCAAATGTTGACACTCTGTGCTATGATAAACCCTAGTTAGGCAAAAAGTATTAAGTAATATACTAAAACTATTACCCAGATGTAGAATACTAAATGTAACACATATATGTTTTTATGTACAGTATATTTACAGAATAATAAATCAAAAGCATATTCGGTTTATATAGCTTTCAGTTTACATTTTATTGGTCTTAGATGCTTTATTTTATGTCAAAGTTTGTCCATAAGTACTACTTGTGTTTGGGGTGATGACCTGCTATATATATATATATATACAGAGAATTCATGAGTAAATAATGCAAGTTTTGTCGGTGGTGGAAATGTGCAGTCAGTAGATTCTGGCACTTTATTTTACTGGCTTGATGGTGTGAAGAGTTTCATAAGCGTTGGTTTAGTCTTTACATTTTGTGATAGTTTTATCATTTCTGTTAGGACATGTTTTTTGTGTTTGTTTATTGTTTTCAGAAGCATTAATAACTATAATTTGTATGTTTTTAACAGCTGGTAAATTTATGAGTCAATAAGTTTATGGCTCATTTGTTTTGTTACGAAACCTCAAAAAAAAACTTGAGGTTTTGTGTTTTTGGTAATGTTCAAATTCATGAATGTGTTTAGGTAAAACTTGCTGTTATTGTAGGTCATAAAAACCACAGCACCCCTTTAACAGGTGAATTATTAGAGAACGTATTATATTATTAATGAAAAAAATCAGTTATTCTCCACTATTATATATACACCCACCTCTCACAGTCTCATGCAGACTCTAATGTTGTATCTTCTGAATTAAAATATATATTTTTTATTGTTTTTAACTGGTCATTTTTGCACTTGTAGACAAGAATCTTTAAATGTTTTTACACAGCAGTATTTTTGGTATTTTTTTAATGAATTGGGTATTACAATCTTATTTCTGCAGTTCTTCTGCAGATTTCTGTTGATGTAATTAAGATATTTTGGTCTATGTTCCAAAACCTGAGAGGTGTTCAGATCTCTTTATTCCAGTGTGTTTATGTGTCAGTGTGTCAGCTGTCTATTAATCATGAACGTGTAGATCCATCATGAAAGTCAACATCAGTATCAGCACAAAAAAGATGGCATATATAATATAAACTTGAATTCCTTTACCTTAATGTCTTATTTTTATTTTTGTTTGGCTTTGGAGGGTGTACGACAATATGTGCACTGACATTACTACAGACAACTGTTATGTTGTTAGTGTTTTCATTTAGTTTGGTCATTGTCTACAGTATATTAGATTATTGTTCAGTCATTGCCATTCATTTCTCTCTCTTTTTTTTTAAAATATAGGAACATTGCACTTGGTCATAATTGCAAAATGTTACGCTGTCATCTAAAATAACATAATAGAATGATAGAAATCAATGTACATGGACATTTAAATAAGGTCAAATTATTCAACAATGACTAACAAAGCATTCTTTTGAAAAAATAGAGGGTCTTGTATTTATCTCCATCCTTTTCTTGGAACAGCAGAATGTCTTTTATAGACTATTTGCATCATACTAAGATCTTCTATACACTGACCCAGTGAAATTCATAACAACTTGGATATAAAACATTGATCTATTACAGTATATACCTTAAGATCTATCACAAACAAATTATATTAACATTAAGCAAGCTAGGTCTGTTATGTTCATTATGATTCAATGGAATATATGTATTGCTGGTTTATGAAAATGTGGGCGGCATTGTTTTATGTGTGTTTTGTCTATAGATGACAGCTGTAGATCACATCTTTGTGAGTCTCAAGGTGTTCAAACGCACCCCAAGAACTGTGGCCCCTGCAGCATAACGGATCTCTCTCAGGATCCCGTTCCAACAGTTCTCCTCCTCGTCAAACCTGTCAGGCAAATCACAAGTTCAAACCTCACGTCTCATCTTTAGTATCAAGTTTCCTTTGTGCAATAAATCTCATTAAATCAGTTTGAGTTTAACCTAAATACTCACTTCCATATGTCGTTCATTTCAGTGGGCTCCAGTTTTTCGGTGGTCTCTTTGGGCATCATAGCAAAACCCCCCACAGCATACAAGCAGCCGCCCAGTTCGATCAGATTAAGAGAGCTCCTTTCCTGAGGGAACTCTACAAACTCTGACCAGCTAAGCAGGAGACACACAAGTGAGCAACTTACATTACTCATGAGCTTGTAACGTACACATAATATGATAAAAGAGTGTCACGTACGAGTTGCTGGCGATGTCGTAGACTTCCACACTGCTAGTCAGGCCGTTATCAGTGACTCCAGTCACCACATAAATTTTGTTTTTGTGAACAGCAGTGCCGAACAGCGAGCGGGCAGTTTTCAGGGGTGCCAGATCCTTCCATTCAAATTTAGTGGGGTCATAGACCACACACTCTCTTCAAGCATTTCCTGCATGATTACATTTCAAGTCATGCGGTTATGAAAACTCAGGACAACCAGGCATTACTGTATGTGTTTGTAAATTAGGATAAAATCAGGTTCTTCACTCACTTGCTCTCAGGTTTTTCCACCTATTACATAAACCAGCCCTTTGTGTGAAACAATTCCATGTCCATAAACTGCATATGGAAGAGGGTCCGACTCTCCCCATTTGAATGACCTGTGTGATGATGAAATTATCAATGAAAACAAATCAGCATTCAACCAAATCAAACAACATCCTGTTGAACAGGGGCTAATCTAGTAAGAAATTAATATTGTAGTAATTAAATATTCGATTAGCTATAACCAAAGATATCTCTATTTTGTCATAGACCATAGCACAGGTACATCTGTAAGATGTCTGCTAAAGACCTGGAGATCTGGAAAACATCTGCTGTGTAAATACATCTGATAAACATCTTAGAAAGAGCAGTTTTACATACATTCTAAATCATAAACATCTTACAGACATCGTCGTTATGACATCTGACAGGAGACTGTTATACTGCCTTAGCTACGAAACTGTTCCAGAACTGTCTGAAATCAGTTTTGGGGATATACCTTTGTGTGCAAACGCTGCCTGCAATGCCTGATCAGTGAGGCAACAAGTCAGCTACATGTTGCGATATCTCCTGATTGTACTCACTGTCTGTCGTAGATCATAACAGAATCTAGTGCACGTTCTCCCTCCTTCAGCTCTTTTCCTCCCACCACGTAAATGGAGTTCTCAGCCTCAGCCAGACCGAACAGACAGCGAGGGTTTGGTAGTGAGGGCATCCCCAGCCATTCAGAGCTCATGGGATCAAACTGTGGGATAAAGAAGAGCTGAGATTGAAAGATAATAATCCAAAAGCACTGCTCCTTTCTCATACGAATATAATTGTTGGATTCCTTCAACACAATCCCTTCACAGGTTTCATTGGAAATACGTAAGGAAAGGAAAATGTCATGCAGGCATTATTAAAAACTTGACACATGAGGTTCAAAGCTTTAACAGCTGTTCTGAAGCAAAAGGGACCCTGAGGGTCATTCTCACAAATGTATTTTTGGAACCAGAGATTCGTGATGCTTTGAGACATTGATTTGTAATGCAAACACATTTAGCCACATTCGCAAAAACATGCCTGTGTGTTACCTGAAGAAAGTACGAACTGAACGGCTGTTCTTTGTTCTCCTCGTTGTACATCAGACCTCCAGCAACAAAGATCTGATTTTCCTTCGTGACAAGACTGCAGTGGTTCTTAGGGATCTCGGTGGATGAAGACGCCATATAGCACTCGTTTCCACCATTGTCATACGCCACTGTTCCTGCATCGCTAATCATCAAAATAAGATCTGTCTGAAACATTCCAAAACGTGGGTTGTCATTTAGGATGCCCGGCAGCAAACCCTCCTCATCCTCGTCTTCAGAATCCACCGTTGCGCCTTCCTTTCTGTGCGATGACCTTTTGACCCTATGTAGCAGTCCTTTCTGTGCATCCTTGATAAGCTGGAGCTCCTTCTTGAGCTCCTGATTCATCTTGATCAATTTGTGCCCCTCCACTTTCTCTTTAAAGTAACTTGTCGGCATAAGACGGAAACGTATGCAGTGTAGAAGTTCTGGCAGGTCTTTCAGTCTCTCATTCGTGTCATATTCCACCCAGTCCATGAGTGATTCAAACACCGACTCTTCTCGTTCCACATTCAGGGAGTCACATGTGATGATAGCCGCCAACTCGCCGGGACCCAGCTGATGGAAGTCTTGGTCCCGAATGATGAGGGAATACCGGTCGCAGATGAAGTCCCGCGCCTCCATGGCCAAACGTGGACAGTCTAGCAACAGTCCCAGTCTAAAGATGGCCAAACAGTTACTGAGAACTAGCTTCTGCTGCAGATACGACACACACACGCTGAAGATTGACGGAATCTGGTACATGTTGGCCGCCATAAAAATGTCTTGGACGTTCTGCTCAGTCAGGTTGATATCCGAGGTGTATATGTACCTCAGGATCATTCCCATGATCGCAGGTTCGATGTCTTTTAGAACAATCTCCCGCTTTTTGCTCTCTTCTAGGTCTGACAGGAACATGGCTTTGAAGTAAGGGCTGCTAGCAGCTAGCACTAGCCGATGGCAAGGAAACTCTTTGTCTCTGATCTTCAGAACACAGTCCACAAACTTGTTAGCATCCAGGAGATCACAGAGCCCATCTTGTAGGAGCGTTTGCTGGTACATCCGCGGCTCTGTCACTGGGTCCACTGACATGGAGGCCATCTTGTTATGGTTTGATGTGATATTTCAGTAGGAGGGAGGGGTGTCCTGGTCCTCTCCCACTGCAGAACTGAACTGACTGTATTAACACTGTTACACTAAAAGAGAAATGGCGGAGGATGGTCTGCTTTGGTGTGACCTCCTTCCTCAGCTGTCACAAGTTATCAGCTACTGTCTGTCCATCTATATATAGAAATGCGCAAATGAACCACACTTAGGGCCTGAAATTCAACCTGTCCCTCCCTTCCCCCAGCCAAACAGATCATGCCAACAGCTGACATGTTTCTCACTGGGACTACTGAGGAGATATTATGAAAAAGGACAGTAGAATGCCACAAGACGTGACATGTGAAATGTGATCAACTTGAAAAGAAGAGTTGCAGAGAGAAACAAAAGATGGAAATCAGAAAAGATTTGAAAGGAGACAAGCAGAAGTTTGCCTGCCTGTTGCTTTGAGAGATAATGTCCACCTGGTGGAGCCCTCTAGTGGAGATGCTCAGTATCATGGGCTCCTACATCTAATAGCTTCAAATGATAGAAACTAGCAATGCCAACATTTAAATTTGCAACATTTATAATTGGCTTTTTTAATCATTATTGACAAGAGCTGGATCCAAACTTGTATCACTTACAGGAGCGCCATGTCTTATCCCCTTAGCATTCCTGTAAAATTTGCCTAAAACGCCTAAAAAAAAAAGGCATCCCCAAAGAAAATGGCATGCTGTTCTTGAACCATTTGGACTCTTTGAAAGGTGTGTGTACCACGGGCGGTACAGTGGAATGCTAAGAGGTTTAATATGTTTGAGCACTAGGCCACAGCTTGTTTACTGTTTCACCCTGAACCAGTTAATCACAAACATGTATTTGGTTTTAAGCATTTTCTGTCATTTCATTAATATTTAATAACATAATTCTGAAGGTACACTCTTACAAATAAAGGTGTCAAAAGGGGATTCCCATAGAACAGTTCTTAAAATAACCACTTTTTTTTTCAACATGTGATCAACATTTTAAATAATCTAAAGAACCTTTAGATGCCAACTTTTATTTTTAATAGTGTATTTGAAGACAAGTGAAAGGTTAATTCTGTGCTAATAACCCATGTAAGGTGACAAAAGGGAGGTCCAAAGGGAGACTGAAAACTAGGATATATAATTGTGTGCTGATAACAGCATAGCGGACCTACAGTATTCATCAGTGTATATTAGGCCCATTAATCAACTCAAATCTCCAGTGTGCCACTCAAAGCTCAATGTAGGACAAAGCCTAATAGGGAAAATGTGTTCACACCATATCATCTGCTGGAGTGTGACGAGTAACATAAAAATGTGACTGCACAAAGTTTAACTTTGAAAAGTGACTAAGCTCTGTGTGGTTGAAATGACCTATGGTCAGAACCATGTAAAATAAATTACAAGCTCATTTAGCTCCTAACATATATGTTTTGTCATAATAATGGCTGTAAACCAGAGTTATTATAGTAATCTAAAACTAAAATTAAAACCATAAAAATAGTAAGGCAACATTTCTCATTTAAATTTGTTTATCTTGATGTACTAAAATAACTAAAACTAAAATAAAAATGAATAAAAAACTATGTAGACATTAAAAAACAAATAAAAAAATGACTAAAATGCACATAACTAACTTATCTTTAGTTAACATGGTAATACTTTACAATAAGGTTCATTAGTTAACATTAGTTAACTACATTAGTTAACATGAACTAATAATGAACTGCACTTATGCAGCATTTATTAATCTTTGTTAAAGGGTTAGTTCACCCAAAAAATGAAAATAATGCCATTTATTACTCACTCTCATGTCCGTTCGTTCATAACGATTTTTTTAACAATATCTAGTGATGGGCGATTTCAAAACACTGCTTCGAATCTTTTGTTTCGATTCAGTGATTCGGAGTGCCAAAGTCACGTGATTTCAGCAGTATGGCAGTTTGACACGCGACCCGAATCACTGAATCGAAACAAAAGATTCGAAGCAGTTTTGAAAACGCCCATCTGTTTAAAAGTCGTTATTTTGGCATTGCTGTCAAAAATATCTTAATTTGTGTTCCGAAGATGAACGAAGGTCTTAAGGGTGTAGAACGACATGAGGGTGAGTAATAAATGACATTATTTTCATTTTTGGGTGAACTAACCCTTTAATGTTAATTTCAACATTTACTAATACATTATTAAAATCTTGTTAACATTAGTTAATGCACTGTGAACTAACATGAATAAACAATGAACAACTGTATTTTCATTAACATTAACGAAGATTAATAAATACAGTAACAAATGTATTGCTCATGGTTAGTTCATGTTAGTTAATACATTAACTAATGTTTAATTAACCGTATTGTAAAGTGTTACGGTTAACACGTAACTTTAAAATGAAAACAGAAGATTTTATAAAAACTAAATTAATAAAAACTATAATAGTATCTCAAAAATACTAAAATAACACGGCTGTAAACATATTAAAAATATTAAGAAGAACTGAAACAAAACCCTGAAAACGTTGTAAATTTTCTTTTTATTGTTCAATATATTATTTATTCATAAAATATTTTGCAAGCCCATCCTTTAAAAAGCCATCCACTGAAAATATAAATAAAAAATGCACTTCTTGGTTTGTCTGTGCTAGATTTTGTCAGAGAACAGGTTGCATTTGACTACAGCAAGTGCACTTCAGAACTATTCACAGTTAAAACATGTTGTGTTTTTAAAACAGACTTGTGCAAAGCAGTGACCATAGTGATGGGACTGCTTCAGTCTGGCATGAAAGCTCAGGGGCAGAATTAACAAGAGGGACCTCAAGAGCTGGATTGGATTCAATGACCTCTCTGTCCTTTACTCGGCCTTCTGTTTGCCCGCCTCTGGGGGTGGCACTGGTTCCGGATCATCCAGTAGGGCCTGCTTTCGCTCTCTCTCCTTTATCAGCTGCACACCACAGTAAGTCACAAACAGCACCGAGAGAGTGGACAAGGGGAAGCCTGAGGGAATCACAAGGGTCCTATTATTCTTCATGTGCATGCTGTTTTTTCATTCCTCCGGAGTTTTTGTGCTGATACAAGTTTGTTTCAACATTTTTACATACATGATATATATATATGTGTGTGTGAGATAGTAAGAGTTATAAAGTCAGAAAGTCAGAATTGCGTGATATAAAGTCGCAATTCTAAGAAAAGGCAGTCTTTTTCCCTCAGAATTGGACTGTATAACTCGCAATTGTGTTTATATCACACAATTCTTAGAAAAGAAGTCAGAATTGCGAGAAAAAAAATCTGAATTGCAAGTTTATATCGCTATGCATTGTTCTAAATCGGGTTTTAATTGTGGCATGTTAAATTAGCGTTCATAACAGCGGAAAGAACTTAAAATACAAAA
The DNA here is from genome assembly GCF_019924925.1 of Ctenopharyngodon idella. Lineage (NCBI taxonomy): Eukaryota > Metazoa > Chordata > Actinopteri > Cypriniformes > Xenocyprididae > Ctenopharyngodon > Ctenopharyngodon idella. Next base: position 15,053,192 of record NC_067221.1, read on the forward strand.
CTGTAAAGGGTCTTCTTTTATTTGTGTAGACTCATAATAACAACATAAAGAAAAAACAAAGTCTCTGTCTCCTTTCTGGAGCACATCACAAAAATGAACCAAAACTTATTCAATTTAATGGACCAATTCAAAACAAATATTCTGATTATGTAATCAGAATAGGTAATCTGCTCAAACATAGATGTTTATAATGTGTTTGAGCGCTTCCCAATGAGGAAAGGACAAGGCAAAAGAGTGAAAATCTCACTCTACTGATGAATTAAAATGTAAAAATGGATTAAAAAATTCCTTTTTCAAAATGTTCAAATATGTTTCATTAAAGTTCATAATTATTCTATAAATGTTAATTTATAGCTTTTTTCACAATCGCACCCTATAAATATATATATATATATATATATATAATTTTATATAAGTGATTTATATATGTAAGAAAGGTTACTTCTAGCCACTTTTGTTTTAGTTTTCATTATATAATGATCTAAAACAAACAATTACCTTTAAGAAGCAGTCTCTTAGCAACCAGCTGAGCAAAATCCAGACTGTTCAGCGCCAGGACCATTGTACAGGATAATTTGCCAGAAGTTAACAGCGTTGAACAAGCCCCTGATTCGACGTGACATCGCCTCGGACATAAGATTCCGCTGGAAAAATATTAATATTACATTCTGGATGAACTCAGAGTAATCCAATGCTGTTATTTTCATATAATAATAATAATAATAAACTTTTTTATATTATTTTGTATAGTGCCTTTAAAAGCAGCTTCTCAAAGCACTGTACACAAGATAAACAATACATAACAAAATAAAAACAAAAATCAACAAGCATACGCTAGTCTAAAAAAATATGTTTAAGTTGAGCTTTAAAAATCCCCAAAGTCTGAGCTTCCCTATGTTCAAGAGGAAAAGAGTTCCAAAGAATAGGAGCATAAAAAGAAAAGCCCTGTCACCCTTAGATTTTGAGCGGGTTTGAGGAACAGCCAACAGATTAGATTGTGAAGAGAGCAGTCTATGATTTGGGGCGTAAGGAGTTAGTAACTCAGATAAATAATGTGAAGCCAGGCCATGCAATGCTTTATATATCAGCATCATATCAGTGAAATGCAAGGCTATTCAGTCATGATGTAATATTCAAAGAAAATAATTTGGGAGTGTAATGATTGAAAACCCAAATGCTCAAATCCATCAGGCTGAATTACATTGTATTTGTTCAGTGGATGTCTTTGGGATCTTACCTCAATGGTGGAAAAATGGTGGCAGAGAAAAGAACTTAGCCACCCAAAGTTCAAAGTTTAGGCCAAAGCAGTTAAAGAAAGACCAGATGTAAACAATCTCACAGGGGTCCAAGCCACAGAGTTGTGACAGCAAAGGTGCTGATGGTTGCAAGAAGCTCCTTGAAGATAGCATCATGGTTTTCTCCGATATAGTCATAGACATATCATTAACAGAGAACAGGAGATATATGTTGTATGAATGAATGTTTTTTTTTCTGAGTATATGATGATATAGGCAATATATATTAAAATGATACATGTGATGATAAACATATGGGATGATTATTTGCTCACTTGCATAGCCAGTCATTGATTCCTCTGTCAAAGTGTCTAAGAAAGTCAATGTTAGAAGAAACTGTTAACATTTGATCTGGTTACATAGACCAAAAACATGCTCTATTTCTCTTCTATTAATGACCATACTTACGTTTCAGCGAAGACATAGAGCATTGTGATGCATTTAGGAGGCTGAGGGGGGTCAAGATGGTCCAGTCTGGATACTGTGTTAATTGACACCAAACATGACGGCTGCTTTCAACCCAGTCATACACCAGATTAGAGTATGCCAAACCAGCTGAAAAGCAATACAATCAATATTGTAGTGATAGTAAACAGATAAAATTGTACTACTTTACAAATAATTAGAAACTATTTGTAACATCATTTCTAAACATCCACTGTGTTTTCTAATATTAAATAATTTTATCAAACTGTCCCAGAGACCAGTCAGACAGTTGCTTCAAAAGCTTCAAATCGCCAGGGATGGTCAAAATGTACAAGAAATGGAAGAAGACATCCACCACCAAAATAGCCCCAAGGTGCACCACAGCATGAACGGTGATGTTCCACATCTCTCTTTCTTTACGAGTCAAGTTAGGGTTGTTAGCCTGAGAATATCAGAGGGAACTTATAGTGCATACTTAACCAGAGTGACATTATCAACGAAATTACATTTATGTATTTTAAATAGATTCAGTTTTTATAAACATGATTTTAGAGACTAGACCTTAAAAATTGTTGTTTTCTTGAGAACAATGTTAGGGAAGGTATCAGATTCTTGAGGTACAGGACTCACCTGCTCATGGAAACGATCAAAGGTCATGACAGGGTCCAAAGAAGAAGAAGGGGAGGTAGAAGTTGTACTTGATCAGATCCAAGAAACTGTAGTTACCGTCTTTCTTCTCACAGTTCTCTAGAGCAAAGCTCATACAGCGCATAATGGAGAAGCCACAGCCTCCGTAGAACAAGACGTCTTGCAGATCAAAGGAGCCAGTCGCAAAGCCTTCCCTGCATCAAAACATAGAATCAGAACATTAAAACGACAAAACTAAATGGTTTTTCACATGCTGATATAGACACCTGAACTGCACCTATTTACATCTATGTCCTATTTGGCCAGTTTGTTGGGTTTTAACTATTTTTTTTGTTAGACTGTGGGGAAAACATTTTATAAGAGGTAGGGTTGGGCGATGTCAACCAAATTGGCATCAGACAATGTCTACAATAAAACATTGTAATGGACGATGACATTGGGTAGGCTTCATGTTCGCTTCTGAGTGTTAAGCTCAACTTCCATTGGAATGAATTAAAAACACTCGCACTGCTCCATGCAGTGGACAAGCACCAATGTGGTGCGCATCTGGAGAAAGAGAGAACACGCACAGAGCTGAAAGGGCTTGAATGAAGCACGTTTGACTTGAGATAAAACTACTAGAGGATATAGCACTGAAATATCATTACCACAACAATCCTGAATGCTTGTGGTGTGATCCGCACCACTGTTTTTGATGCGCTGGTCACTTCCAACTAGAAACAGTAAAATTGGTGCTATCATGGGTCCAGATGCGGACTGTGGTCCGCCATTTGATCACGATGCCGGCTCATCATCCTGAAGTCTGTCAGCCATTTGCAATGGAAGATGACATTGTCTATTGGCCCAAACCTAATAAGAGGCATTATAAAAGATGATACAATAACTATGGACTTTCTCACCTGCCAAGATTAAAGGGCTCCATCTTAAAAGTTGCCAGGTCTGGTAAGTCCAGCCACAAAGCAGAGCCACTTCCTCTTGACGAGGGCCACACTGTAGAGGATGATGCAGTGAGACAGGACGAGAGAGATGTATGTCCATCCCATAGTAATCAGGACAGCTAGAGATCCATACACCATATAGATCAAAGATCTGTTCTGTGGGTTAAGAAGAAAATTCCCTGTGAAAAAACACATTTATGACATACAGCTGTCACATGCAACAATATTGAATGGGGTTTTAAAGGTCTTTTAAGCAGCTACTGTTTTAGAAATGACAATATAGTCAAGTAATCGCTGGAGTTGTAGCAGCACTAATATTAGTTGGTCAGTCAGTATGAACAAAGAAATAAGTACTCTCAGAATTACCTTGAATGCATCTATACCAGTCTTCATTGACAGCAGACAAAATACATGTAACATTTCACAAAAAACATTCAGATTAGATCACTTCACACACCCAATTGTTAATATCAAAATGCTTTTTTTCCACTATCATTGGTTAACAGTTGATTCTGTTGGCACATAAAACCATGCAACATTTGCAACACACCCACAAAAATAGCACAAGAAATAGTATTCTATTCTATTTTAGTATTGCAAATCCTTGCAAATGAACTGATCACTGTGCACAAGGTGAATAACCACATACGGTACCTTTGGAGACAACATCGAGCAGATCTTAGCAAAGATCACATGACCGGAGAGGGCAAACAGGATATGGTTTGCGGAAAGTGGTAAACCACATAACCCATTCAAAATCTGAAACATCCTGAAGAGACAGAGGATATCAGTCACAGAAATCTTAATATGATTAATACAAGCCATTTATGTAAAAACAAAGTTATATGGATACTTGCCATTTTTCGGCCGAAGTAGGTTCCATCCTGGTTTCACATTCTCTCTAAATGCCTTCCTGTTTACATTGCTCTTTGAAATAAAAGAGAAATTGATTCACAAAAGCATACAAGGTGCATTCAGGCCAAAAAAATAAAGCTTGGCCACATGACATGGTAATGTTTCTTTCTCATTTGATATCAAGAAAGACGTTTAACTTTGTTTCATTGCTATAAAATTTACAATATTTATTGTGTATGCATGCAGTCTTTGCTGAACAGCTAACATGTATCATTGAAAGAAATAAAATGAACATCAGAATTCACATGATTCAACAGCAAATAATGTGAGCTGCAAGCCTCCAGAGCAAAACCTAATAGCATTACATAAGGTAAAATTTTGCCAGCCTGCATATTCAGAGGCTTCTCTGTGATATATCAGACTCTAAAATATATTTTGAGATTATGAGAATGGTCCTGTGAAATCTGACAAATCTTTGTATACATGAATTACAAAGATAATACAAAATTGCATAACAGATCTTATTTGAAAGTCAGAGGTTGTTGAGGGTTATCATTGTTAGACTGGAAAATTTAGACCCCAGGCTAAACTGATGATTCTGTTTATGTACTGAAAAGTAGACATAATCAATAAGTGAAAGTTGGGGCAGGACCTGGCTCCATTACCAGCATGGATGTCAATAAGCCATGCCAACACTTAAACAATAATACTATATCTAACGTTATGTGTATATCTAAGTGAAAATGCACCTTTACTCGTGGTGTACCTAGTGCTTCCATGATAGACATGACTATAATTCTGTGATCTTAATGAAGCAAGAAAAAGCAAGAGATAAAAAATAAAGTGTACCCACTGGAGGCCTCAATGATCCAGTCTCCTGCCCATAGAGTGCAAGAGAGACGACAGCAGTGTACATGTACACTCATATCTTGGGAAGGGCCTGTCTGATCCCCATGGTTAACCTGAAGAGTAGTCTTAACATTAAAATCTAAGTAACGTTACACTCATAATAAAAATTATCCAACGACCCCAGCAGAAAATAGATACGGTAAACGTTAAATACAATTGAAACTTATAGATACATACTACCCCCACAAGTTTGTTAAGAATGTTTTTATCGTTTGACGTGTGAAATTTTCATAAACCAATTATTAATTATGATGTCGAATCGTATTTCGTTTTTATTTGATTATTTGTTCGTATTATACAGTATTTTTATTAGCTCCGCTGTCATACTCACTAACGGCCGTTACAGGTCAAACGTCACTCACACTCACTTCCTCAGTTTATCCACAGATTTTCTTCTCTTCTTTCAGGTATTTTACAACCAGGTCAAAAGGACACTATTAATACTTTTCGTATATAGAAAAGTATATTTGAGTTTAGTGCAAAAGTTTAGCTCTAAACCGTAAGACAATAAAAATACTTCGCATATACTGTGAAGCGATAGGAGAAGGCGGTTAAATTGTCACCTAAATAATATCAGCGGGCAAATATCTGTCCAATCACAGGAGAGCTTTGTGACGTGACTATTAATATTAATGAAGTAACAAATTTTGCGGTTGGAGTGAAAAAAGATTTACGGTTCAGAAGATAATATAAGAAAGCGGTAGGAATCAAAATAGCACAATTTAATGAAAGATGTTTTTAAATAATTGTGATGATTATAATTCCCGTTCACTACAACTGCCACAGTGACGCTGTCATGAAACATGACATTTGATTTCGGGTTTTGACACCCATAATCAAGTTTTACTTGCAGAACTAGTTTAAAGTCCAATTTATATAAAGGAGCGGTGATTTGTAATGCTTCAAACATTAGTGCAAATGGTAACAACAAACATATTAAACTTTAGGCCTATTCATATGAGCCTTTTAATGTTAATATATTTTTAATATAGCTTCGTTAATATACTTTCATAGTTTATTTGTTACAGTATGTTTATTAACGTTAATTGTAAACCCTGTGGCCAAGTGCCAACAGTAGCTAAAAGTAAATGCAATTTACATTTTAGCAGGATAGACACTCCTCACTAATTACCATATCAGTAAAAGTTCACACACACAATGCTCATCAAGAATTAATAGCCTATAAAGGAGGCATATTATTTTGCGCATTATACGTTAACACCAAAACTTCTCCTAGCCAGTCAGTAACAAAACTAAAACGAATTAAACAACAAAAACATTTTTCGCACTTATTTGACACCCTAAGTCTAATTCTCAGAAGACTGTAAGTCAGTGACTTAAATGGGAGTGCCTGTTTTCACGGCTCTCAGAAACAGCACAGTCAGCTGCGCCGTACAACCTCTTCTATTTTAGCCTGAGCAGTTGCTCATGGTACAGTGCGGGCAGCTTGCAGCGCAATGCGATCTCCCACACATCAGGGGATCCTTCAAGAGTATGAAAAACCAAGGACTGAACTCCCAAATGAGCGCTCCCGGCAGGCAATTTCTTTTATTTTAACATTTAATCAATCACGAAAGCATGCGTGCACCTGTTCAATTAAAATCAGAGTATCTGTGTAGACTATTAATATAGGCTACACACAAATATAAAGTTCTTTCAGATGTAAATGATGCTGCACAGCTCCAAACGCCCACACGTTGTCTCATTTATAGTCCGTGGGACTCTGTCTGTTTACAACACCGTGTACAGTAAGTACAGTAATTCAAAACGAAGTGCACTTGCTCAGTACTAACCTCGTATCAGCCTTTCACAGATGTCTGAAGACAGATGTCAGCCCCCACAAAATTGGGGGGGGAAAAAAAGAAAAGAAAAGGGGGTGAGTAGGGGCTTCTCCTAATACATCCGTCCCGGTTTCCCAGTGCCGATGGTGCACTGTGAGAGGCAGCAGTAGCTGGTGTGGATGTTGCGGGAGGGGTGTAGAGAGTGTATTTATAATCCGGACTGGAACCGCAGGGGGGTGGCACCAGAACTGGTCCATCAAAAAGGCGCACAAATTCAAGAACCTGCGCTAAATGGTATACAGGTGCATGACGGCCGGTTGGAGAGAATGCTTTCTTAATTGTTTAAGTTCTGGACCTTGGGATGATGTAGGCTGTCGCAAAGCAATCCCGTGAGCTCTTACAGTGAAGATGAACCATCACTCACTTCAGACATAACTTTGGTATTAATTTAGGCCTGTATAGTTTCCAACTGTGGGCATGAAAAGAAACTAATATGTTCTATGTTTAGTCTGTCATCCTTTGTTATTACCTGTTTAAACGATTATGGATGATGGACTCACACTTTAACTCCTTTATCACGTTCCCTGAAATAAATTTGCAAGTAATTTATACTGCCTTAGTGACAGTATGAACAGTGACGTCAAATCAATGAGGGTTCAAAAGGTTATAATTTTTACTGATTACCACCACAATGTGCCTAAAATGCATGCAGAAGAAAAGTTTGCAATACATATATGTTTCGTTCATATATGTATACAAGACACTAAGATAATATAGCTATAACTCAAAACAAAATACATTGGTTAACTGGAAATTCTTAGGCTACATTTTGTGTTAATATGGGTGTGTCAACATTAAATACAGACCAGATTGTTTGTTGTTGACTAGGTTATTTTTTATTTATTTTTTTAACATAATATGCAGAGACAGAGAACCATATGGAAACAGGCGAAATAAAAACTTCAAAAGAGGCAGAAAAGATATTTTACAAACGTGCAACAATAACTTTGAACAGCAGAGGGAGATGTTATGTTATGGAAATTAACTGCGCAAAGGAAAGCCCTTTACTGTTTAAACCTCACAGGCAGAAATATACTGTTTCCCACTTCATAATACAGGCACAGGCAAATTTATCTTACTGTATATTGTACAGTGTGATGCCTATTTACCTTCTATATCCGTTTCTTTACTCTAAATGACATATATTTTCACTGTTTATTCGCATATTAAAGCTGCTCAATACATATTAAACAACAGTAGGAAGAAATCAAAACATTTTGAGCTACTTCTCTAAATCTCACTCTTATTCTTCTCTCACTGTATTTTTCATTCTAATGATAACGAAGCAGAACTGAAAACCATAAACCAGACCAAATGTTCGTGTATTTGATTTGGACTTCGTTTGTTAAATATCGCAACTCCATAGTCGAGTGCCTAAAGTGTTGATCAGTCTACTTTGTGCGGACTCCCTTTCATTGGGCGGACTGAGCGCTCCCAGGCCGTGCTTTTATTTTTAATATGAGGTGGGGGGTTCCCAGAAAATACCTCCTCCTGCTGTTCCTCAGCTCTATCTCGTGAATATCAAACACTCGCCGTCTCCATATTGGAAGCAGAGATCAGAAAACACGGGAAAACATGAAGAGACAGTTTATGACGATCGTTTAAGCGCACAGATGTTGGCGTTCTCCGCTATTGTTCCAGGAGTTTAAACGCAAGCGTTTCAGACATCGAGCGGGTCATTTATTCAGCCCGCATTCGGAGGTTTCATGGTCAGTTTGCTAACGCTATCCTACATTAGCAATCCAACCTCCAACTACTTGTTAGCCATTCGGCGCTGGCGCAGTTGATTTTTGTAATGCGCATCCGCACGGGCTGATTGATCAAATGTGTGTCCGCGACGCGTATTTTAATGCAACAAAACGCAAAGATTAGTGGTCGGCTGCAGTCCGTTCGCCCACGCTAGCCTGAGCGACAGCAGTCTGCTGGCTGGCTGGAGATCTGCCATTAACTCGACTAGCTGTTAGCACAACCTGAAACACGGACACGGCCAGAACTCGCTGGAAAAAGGAGCTAACATCTCGTTTCCATGGACAACACGTCCATAATAACGCAGGTTACGAACCCCAAGGAGGAGGAGATACTCTCGTCAAATGCTGAGAAAGGTGAGAGGTGTTTTTTGTGCGTTGAAGTTGGTCGCCGTAGCGCGTTTTGTTAGCTTTACCCACCATTTTAAACGAGCGGGCTGCGAGCCTGCGTCCGCGGAGAAGAAACATTTCAGGCATTTCATTCCTGTTTGGACTAACATAAACGAGGATATAGTGTTTTTTTGATAACTTTTAATATGCTTTCATATGACAATGTGTTACTTTTGGTGCAGAACAATCACCGAGTGTGTTTATATAATTGAGTCGTCGTAAAGGCGCAATGTAAACTGAGCGAAAAGAGCGAAAGTTTGGGCTCTGTCAGCGTTGGTCGCCCGTGATGTGGATGGAGACCAACGTAAACATGTTTCTTTCTGTCACGGGGCAGACTTGCATAAGCAGAGTGCTTTAAAGGGCACATGTTTTATTTAAGAAGCGGTGGACTTTTGATTTGTTCTTCTTTCAGTCAAGTCAGCAACAGGAATATTTAAGTAGGTGCGTTATTTAGTTGAATACAATTTTGTTTTACAAAACAGGCAAGTCAGTTGTGATACTGTGTAGGTTGCCAGGAGGCAAACATAATTTTATGCGCCAAAAAGCACATTTTCATTTTTTTAAAGCAAGACACAACCGTTGAATAGGGTACACTTGTTGATTAAACCCAGTATCATCAAACCCAGTTGATTAAATACATTACATTAAGACAACGGTTTTGTACAAGTTTTCTGAAATGTTGTTTAAATATGCAGAGGCATTATTAAATATTAAATTCCCGAACAAAAATAGGAACATTGGATAAAGCTTTGTTTTGTCGACATATTTAAGTTGAACGTTTTTACAGAGGGGATTTTGGACATCTTTTTATTAATCCACAAATTAGAAAATACTGTCAAGTGTCAACAGCTGAAAAAAATATATATATTTCACCATGTTTTTTTTTTTTTTTTTTTTTAATAGACTGTTATATAAATCAGGTGAACGATATATGAACAAATTACACTGTAAAAAAAAAAAAAAAAAACTTTATAGGAATAAAACTAAAGTTTGGTGTATGTACTATTGCTACTGAGATGGAGATTTCTGGCTCAGTACAGGAGGAAAGCTCATTTTGAGAAAACAGTCTTTAAAGATATGTATTGCAATTAAAATCTACAGACGCAAAAAGATAAAGTGTATTAAACACTATATTGCTATTTTGGATGTTTTCTTTCCACCAGTCTTAATGTGTTGTGAACTAACATGTTGTGTGTTTATGAAAGCAAAATAGACTAAAATCTCAAAATTGCCAAGTGCATGATAATAGTGTCTTGCCTTAAATAAAATAGATACATGTTGCATGAAAACTGAAAGTAAAAAGATGAGTTTGTATAAGGCAGTTTTGCATGGCTGCTCATCTGAGGATGTCCGGTTCTGACAGCAGGCATTTGGATGGAGCACTTCCAGGGCTTTACCTTTGACCTCTGGGTGGCTGAGTGGAGAAGCTCTTCAACAGCTGCCCTCTCAAAACAGTGCAGAATAAAGTTTAACAATCTAAAATTGTCCTTGTGCTTTTGATGGCCTATTAGGCAACACTTTAAATGCCTTTTGTGGCTCACATCTACTGCCTTGATCTCATCCAGACCAGGGTTCCCTCTTCAAAGCCATTAATGGGTCTTTCCAACATGTAGATTAATATTAAGCCAGAAGTAATTAAAGTCAGTTGTAATTACAGGATTTTTTTTTTTTAAAGGCAGCTGCTTGAGCTCTGATGGCATCTGATAGTCTGCCGCAGTGATCAATGTCTCTGGCCCGTTGCCTGACAGGGATCTTTTCTGCATTCTGTCCACAATTATGCAAAACGTCCTGTACTTTACTGCATTTTATTCTTTTACTTGTTTGGAGTGCATATGGAAGTAGTTTAAAGCTAGTTGTTCATTGGATGCTTTTATAGTCTATATTTTTGCTCTTTTTATGTGGTAAAGGCATTTAAATAAAAGTTAGATTACAGACAGATGCGTGTGTATGGTTTTTGTGTTGTGGCATTGCAAAGACACTCTCACTATGACGGGCTACTCAGTTGATCTAGATATCAAGATAAACGTTTTTTTTTTTACACTTCAAACCATGATGCTGAACATGCTTCCTGACACGTCAGTTCCTCCAATATTCCTGAGTGAAGCCAAGCTGCTGTCCTCCCACTTTGGAAAAATGATCCTAGCCCTTCGTTTAAAGCGAAACAACACATGGTAATGCTTTATTAAAAGCTGCTTTCTTAATCAAAACTATTGAAAGTGCACTTAAAGTCTTTTAATAAGCTCAGTCCTGTTGCTGTAAAATGCATTTGAAAAAGAATTAAATTTCATACTAAATGTTAGTGTCATGTATTGCATGGGTTATTGGATTTTGAGGTGAAAATCATCAGATGTTCAGCCAAACCTTTGAGATGGTTAAAGGGGCGGGAGAGGAATGCACGGTTTTCATAGGCTGTTTGTTTTCTTAGCCCCGCCTCTGCTGAGGCTGCCCCTCCTTTCTTCTTCCCTCTCTCCCTCAAATATTCCCCCTCTTTCGTTCGTCTGTGCTTCTCTGAAGTCATCAGTGAAGCTTCAGGAACGAGGGAAAATAGCCTCTGTCCCTTAAAATGGTGCTGGAGTCGGCAGCCAATGAGTGGATGGACTAGGGTTTAGGAGCCTAAAGGGCACGGGGTGGGGTTTGTAAGCGAGTGGGGTCTAGTTTCATATTTTTTTTCTGCTTGTCACTATTTTTAAAGGGCCTTTACTTGCTGGTGACCTCAGTGTTAACATTCAGAGCCTCTGCTGTGGCGCTGGAATGAAGGCAGATTATTATTAGTGTGTGTGTGTGAATGAGGAGAGGAGGACTGCGAGGATCTTTGACGTCCCCTCATTATGTGCAGTGTATTGGTGTAAAGCCTGTCCTTAATCATTTGTAATAGACTGGACTTTTAATTAAAGATGCCATGTGACATCTTGACCGGGAGAAAGCCATTTCCCTAAAGGGTGTTCATGCATTTCCAACATCAAGTGTCCTAAATGAGTGTTATTGAACTTTATATGCCATGTTTCCACCTTTTTCCTAACGAGCCTACTGCATTTTAGATTATGGGTGGCACTTCCGGTTTTGGGAAGTTCCACTCAAAAAGACTAAAACAAATCATTTCAAATCATAAGGCTGCGCTATAAATACTCCTTATCCGTCAGTTTGACTGAATGAGTTTTAAAATTTCCTTCATGTTCAGACTTCAAGAGAATAACGTTACGCTTGGTATTTTAATGTGACGTGGTAGGACAAGAATATCTATTGCAAGAGCTCTTTTCAGTTGCTGCATTCTTTTCCTCCTGATTATTTTCTTTTTTTTCCCTTTGTATTCCACTGTAACAGTATGAAAAAGTGTGAATTGTGACAATGACGGAAATTACTTTGAATTATCACTTACCCTCAGTTTCACAGACAAGGCTTAAGCCTGTCCCAGACTAAAATGCATGTTTGAGCTGTTTTAACTGAAAGCAGCTATCATTGCCATATCCTAAAATATGTCAGTGCCATTGTTTTGTCTCAAGATGCACACTAGTAGTAGTTTTTCTAAGGCACGTTTATAAAAGCTACTTAAATACCCTGATTGAACTAAGGCCTAATCCTGGCTTAATCGAAGCCCTGTCTGTGAAACCAGGCCATAATGTTCCAGTTAATTAACATTTTTCATTAAGGCAACATGTTACATACAGACATATATTACTAAAGTGATATTTAACACGTCCGTAATATTGCTGCGGAAATAATCGGGGGTTATTCATGGTCTGTGGTAGTAATTTGTTAATGCTTTTACACTTTTAAATGTCCTTTTAATGTTGGATGGTTGAAGGGTGAGTAGAATAATGTCATCTCATTTTACCCAGTTTTTGAAAATGTTTATTTCAGTCACTGAGTGAACCTTTTGCTCATTGTTTACAGTTTAATGGAAGTTACTTCTATAATTTTCGCATAGTATCATGGGGCGTAGGAAAAAGGTAGATATGCTTCACTGACTGAAATAAATGTAACCCATCTTAAACATTAAAACTCTTTTTTTTTTTTTTTTTTTTTTTTTTTTTTTTAACTTCTGACACTAGTCATTCTGTATTTATCTCTATTAAATATGTATTTAGCCACAAGTATGTATTGTCATGTAGAAGTAAGTTTTAGAATTATACTAACTAAAAACTTTGGCTGATACTGATTGCAGCTTGTTAATATCATAGCATTACAGATAACCAATATCATGGCCTGTTTACATATCAATGTACACTACCATTCAAAAGTTTTTTTTTTTTTAAAGAAATTATTAAAGGTTTAGTTCACCCAGAAAATGAAAATTCTGTCATTAATTACTCCCCTTCATGTTCCAAACCCGTTAAGACATTCGTTCATCTTCAGAAAACAAGTTAAGATATTTTTGATGAAATCCGAGTGCTTTCTGATCCCCTGTAGACAGCAGCTCAATTACCACTTTCAAGGCCAAGAAAGTTAGTAAAGACATCTTTAAAATAGTCCATGTTACTACAGTGGTTCAACCTTAATTTTATGAAGCAACAAGAATAATTTTTGTCTGCCAAAAAAATAAAAACAACAACTTTATTCAACAGTTTCTTCTATTCTGTGTCAGTTTCCAACGCTGTTCACCAGAGCACCGACGCATACATGTGGTGTTGACCCAGAAGCCGGCCAATACTGAGCCGGCGTTCTGGCATAGAATCCGGAAGCACAGCATTTACAACGTGAAAAGCTTAAATCACATGAATTTATTATAAACGACAACCTGAAATAATAATACACCAGTGTGGTCACTAAAAATATCATGCATCCTCAGTAAATTATTATTGTAGTCATTTGTTTTAAACCTATGTTGTTTCTGTCTGTTCTTTTTTTAGTTTCGCTGTCTAACAGCAGCCTGAAGAAAAAGAGGACTCGCAGCATCTTCAGCTCGTTTTTCTGCTGTCTGAGGAGTTACGATGCCGAGCCCCCCGCCACCCCCAACAACAACAGCAGCCCTCTGCCCCCACCTGTGGAGGAGAACGGAGCTCCACCAAAGGTGAGACTGCCCAAACATCCTCTTTATAAGGGGAGTGATCACAGAAGCCCAGATGCATATATTCATCCAGAGACACTGCTTCTGCGTCTCGCCGTCATGTGTGTTTTGCTCATGTTAAATAGAAGTCATCAACTCTCTCTCTCTCTCTTTTCCTGTGCAGACTGTATCACATGTGTCTGAATTATTGTCCATTTGTCTTGTGGTTCAGCACCTCATTTCCTCTCCTGTTTGTTTCCTCTGTCTTCATCTCTCATGTCCCAGTGTGACCAGGTTGAGGTCATCCCTATCCCCAGTGTATGTATGACTCCACTTCACTCCGTGCCGTCTGTCTGTGTGCTCTCGCATGCCGCATGGAGCGTCGCACCACTGTACACTCGAATCGTCTTTTGAAGCGGCTCTGTGGACAGTGATGCACTTTGCCTGATGGATGCTTGCATACACTGTATATTATACTACTTCTACGGCGACTGGAAAGCCTAATGTTTTTCCACACAATTATGGGCAACTTGCTGGCTGTGCCCCTCCCCCTCCAGCTTTTAACTATTGGGAGTATGACAACTTCTGATTTGATAAAGCAAGTGTTTATTTCAGCGTTTTCTAGTCTGTTGAAAGGTGATAAGCAATATTTCACCACTAGAATGTTTTTCTTCTACTGGTCAGTCAGGCTACTTTTTACTTCCCATGCCAGTATTTTCACTGGTCTGTTTTTAGCAATGCATTTTTATAATTGCTAGAAATAATTACATGTTTTATTAATGTTTAGTTTCCTTTTCACAGTTTTTGAAACTGAAACAAGCTGGAAATTACTGTTTGGTGCGTCATTTAATATACTATTACTACTGCTTTGAGGTCTAGAGGTATTTTCTGAGAATTCAAAAAAACCTAATCTATGTCATCCAGCTAGATAATCAGTCTTAGAGATAGATCAGCAGAATTTACAAGAACAGTGTAGAGTACATCACAAAAAACAAACGTTTAATTTTGCAAGGCATAAAAATGAATGTACACTACCGTTTAAAAGTTTGGGGTCAGTAAAAAAAATTTTTTTTTTTTTTTTTTTTTTTACGTTTTTTTTTTTTTTTTGAAAGAAAGAGATTAATACATTTTTCCAGAAAGATGCATTAAGTTAATTAAAAATGACAGTGAAGACATTTAGAAGAGACATAAGATTTCTATTTCAAATAAATGCTGTTCTTTTGAACTTTTTGTTTGTCAAAGAATCTTGGGAAAAAAAAAAAAAAAAATGTATCATAGTTTTCTCAAAAATATTAAGCAGCCCAACTGTTTTCAACACCAATAATAATAAGGAATGTTTCCTGAAAACCAAATCAGAATATTAGAATGATTTCTGAAGGATCATGTGACAAGTAGACTAAAGTAGATTGGAGTTACTGTTTTTACTATATCATTGATCAAATAAATGCAGCCTTGGTGAGCATGAGAGACCTCTTTAAAAAACATTAATAAAATCTTACTGACCCCAAACTTTTGAACGGTAGTGTATAAGATCAGTTATATTCAATGATCCATCAACTGTGCCATCCTTATTGTTGAGTCTTGGTTTGCACCTTGGAAATCGACCTATAAACGGCTATGGTTTTTTCTGCATATTATGTTAGGTAATGGCAAAAAAAAAAAAAAAAGACACTTCAAAAAGTTCATAAATAGGTTGGGTGATTGTCTGCAAAATATAATTGATGAGGGTTTAGCGTGTTTTTTTTTGTTTGTTTGTTTGTTTGTTTTTGCTGTTAAAGGGATAGTTCACCCAAAAATGAAATTCATTCCATGATTTACTCACCCTCAAGCCATCCTAGGTGTATATGACTATCTTTTTTCAGACAAACACAATCGGAGATATATTTAAAAAATCCTTATAAGGTCCTCCAAGGTTTATAATAGTTGTGAATGATACCCCAAATTCTGAAGACCCCCCCCCCCCAAAAAAAATGCACCCATCCATAAAAAAATGTATCCATATGACTCCAGGGGGTTAATAAAAGCCTTCTGAAGCGAATTGATGCATTTGTTTAAGACAAGTATTATTATTTAAAACTTTATAAAGTAAAATAACAAGCTTCCAGCATGACAGCCATATGCATTCGACGTATGTCCAAAAAATGTTAACTTCCGCGATGTAGTACATAATGACATGACATACTACGTGTTATACGCCATGGCGTAGTGTAGAACGTCATGGCATTGTGTACTGTGTCGCGGAAGTTAACGCTTTTTGGACGTACGCTGAATGCGTATGGCTGTTTTTAAACTAAGGATATTTTTAAATATATCTCTGATTGTATTCGTCTGAAAGAAGATAGTCATATACACCTAAGATGGCTTGAGGGTGAGTAAATCATGGAATAATTTTAATTTTTGAGTGAACTATCCCTTTAATCTCAATGGTAGGTTGTTGAAGTCCAGATGGGAAGGTCAGATCTTATGATTTTGCCATAAGATTTTAGACGTAGCGATCACACAATCCCCCAATGAAGTTTCTGCTGCATGATTTGCTGTACTGTTGTTTGCGTACTGAACAGGAACTCGTGTCCAGTGTGTAAGTGTTTTTCTGTGTTCATTCAGCAGTTCGGACTGAGATCATGACTGCACTCCAGCGGTTCCTCCTAAGCTTGATTCATCCTATTAAACAGACAGGGATTTAGATTAGATAGACTCGACAGCATACTGCCTCCCTCTATAACAAGATTGCCTCTGCATGAATTGAGATGGTGCAGCTAGGATTAGAGAACTGGATCAAGAGGTGGACCCTTTCACCCGCAGCTTATAAATAAAGTGATGGGATTTCATACAGGCAGCCAGTGCTGAAGTCACTCTCACACTCTCTAACCTTACACAACCTGCATCTCTGATTAATGTGTGAAAAACCTTTTAATCCCCACGCACAGCCATAATCCTTTCCACTTCCGCTCAGAAAGAGCTGGGATGTTACTGCATGAGCGTCATCTGTGCAGCTCAGGAAACACACTTCCTAAAATGCCTGAAGCTTTCCCTTACAATTTCCAGAGGAAATGTGTAGATGGTTGGGGACAGTGCTTCGTTTCCCCATCTTTCTGCTCATATTGCTTGATAACAGTCTAACACGTCGCGGCTTAACCTCCCGTGCCTTATTTCTCACTCATTACACTGAACCTGCTCCATGTTCATAATGTTAACTCTTTCTGTTTTGCATTTCCACAGCCTCCAGAGAAGTACCTCCTGCCTGAGGTTAACATAAATGACTATGGGAAGAAGTGTGTGGTAATAGACTTGGATGAGACTCTGGTGCACAGCTCGTTTAAGGTAATTCATTAATTGTTGCATGTCGACACAAGTCCAGGTCATTTTTAGGTATTTCCCAAAGAAAAACAACCAGGAATGGGTCACAATGAAACTGTGACTACTCTTTGTATTTTGCTCAGTGATTGTGACCCACGATGACCTATTTGCATCAGAGATATATATGCATGCGGGCAGAGCTTCCTGTGATGCTTAGTGACGGCCCAGTCAGGGCTCATTTGTCTCTGCTGCTTGTAGAAGGAGAGTAGAAGAGCAACACTGATTGTGAAACTCAATAGTGAGCTTTTTATCATCTTGATCTGTGTGTGAAGCTCAAAAGTTTAACGTGGAGTAGTTCGATTATAACTGAGAGTTTAACCCTATGAAGCCTACTGTATCATATTTGATACGCAAAATTCTAAGGCCTTCGAATTATCAACATGATCAAAACTTTGCTGAAAAACCTGTTGTACACAATCTACTACATGCCTTCTGCCCTCTGATTGATAAGTTACAATTAAAACTTTTAGTTTAATTGTAAATCCCCCTTTAGGTCATGGTACATGCATCTCTATGATGTGCAATCTTTAAACAAAACAAGAAATTTCATATTGTTTTTAATAATTGATGAGCACACTGCACTAAAGCAACTTTTTTTTTTTTTTTTTTTTTGGAAAAATCATGTTAAAATGTGAATATCAAATGATACATCAGGCTTTTGAGGAAAATTGATCTACATCAATCATTATATTGCCAAAATGAAAACAACAGAGCTTGATCATAAATCAAAGCATTTAAATATCATCATACTAAAAAATATTGAAATGTTTTTTATAATAATGTAAATTTTATGGATTATGATATTAACCTTTGTGTTTGCCATGTAAATAGCCATGATGCTAACATGGCGTAAAAAACACACTAAAACATATTTCATATTAGTAGTCTGTTATACTGCTATAAAGATCTCAGTGATTTATATTAGACAATATAAATATCATCAGCAGCAACAAATTGCATATTTTTGCTCAGTTTGGGCTTCTGAAAACAAACAAACAAACAAACAAAAGAAACTCTGATTGTGAGCTTCATGTTCTCCTGTAAAAAATAAAAGCCTGATGTATCAAATATGATACTCAACAAAAAGACTTTTTCCAATTCCAAAACCTTCCATGTATTTTCATGTGTCAGACTGTACAGGGTTAATTTGTCTGTGATCCACTTTTTTCAGTCATGCTAGTAAGGACAAATGTGTGAGGTGTGCCATACTCAAACCTCCCCACACCTGATTAGTAATATTTGGAAGGCTTGTATTTAAAGAGCACTGACGCCCTCTGCTGTTTGTTGTTACTGCTCTTTCATTGTGATTATGCAAATTATAAGTAAATGGAGCTTATCACACATCAGTAACCTCTGATTGCTGTCAATTTGTTTATCATCTATTAGTTTATTGCTGTGTAATGTTTTGAGAAAGTTGAAGTGAGTAATAAGCTCACTTGATGTTTTATTAAAATAAATACAATTAGGTAGCACTTTATTTTACAGTTCTTTTCCCGATGTACATATTACAGTATGTATTATAGTTATTACAGTAACTGAGTAATAACTAGGTACTAACCCTGAACCTACCCCTAAACCTAACCTTAACCCATGTAGTTACCTTATATTATCTAGTACTTTCTTAGGTAAGTACACCATAAGTGCACGTACTGTAAAATAAAATGCAACCAAAAATTCACATCTGGTCATTTTACTTTTTATTTTAGCTCATCTTTCGAGTTTTTCAAGATAGTGTTGTATAATAGGCAAATGAAAAATGTTGTTTTAATACAATCCAGTGATAAAACTGGCTGTGTATTGATAAGAATTTTTAAAATTAACCGATTAATAAATCAAATGTAGCCTGATATGATTTATTATTGGTATTTAAAAGCAATATTCTGTATTTTGAAAGATGAATTTTATAAGGTAGAGAAGGATACAGCCTGAGTGATGCTCACAAAGTTGCAGTAAAACAATGTATGGAATGAAAATGAATAAAACCGTTAATAGCCACATTAAATAAAAACATATTAGAAGCGTATTGAGCCAGTGCATGACAGACCAAAACATGAGTATTTAATAAGATTCATGCATACTGCCTGGAAGGCTATTCAGGTATTTCAGAAAATGTGTGAAACTTATTTTTGGGTGGGCTTAGTTGGGTCACTTTCTCTACATTTGTCTCCCATCTGATGCTGGGTCATAACTCCTCTGTTTTGCATTTGTTTCTCTCTCATAGCCTATTAGCAATGCTGATTTCATCGTCCCGGTGGAGATAGATGGCACAGTGCATCAGGTACAGAATTGATGGAAACATGCGCAGGTTTCATATTATACTCTAGTGTGTTCTATAGCAGTTATGAAACCATTTATGGTTTTTATGTCAGTGTCAACTTCATTTGATGGAGTGGTGAAAATGGCTGAGTGGCTGTTCCCTTGTTCAAGTAATCCAGGATAGGCTGTCTGTCCTGGGAGGCCTATTCATGATTACTTGCACTAGGTGGCAGCCGTTTGTCTTCATGGAGCTGATGCAGATCATCTGTGCTTTATTTGTGTTCCTCAGTGTTTTGACATTCAGATTGAAGAACAAGAAAACGACTTTTGGACATTATATTATATTATATTATGAATATTTCAATATTATTATAATAGGTTTTATATTTTATAAAGAAAATGTATTATTTTTTAAATGAATTTAAATGCTCTGTGCGTCATATTAGATATATATTATATTTTATATTATATTGCATGTTAAAGATTTCATTATTATATGTATTATGAACATTTATTATCATTTAATTTGACTTAAATGGCTCCTGTCTATGACAATATTGTACTATATAATATATGTTGTATTATATTGTTTTATAAAGATTCATATTATTATTATTATTATTATTATTTATTATTATTATTATTATTATACATATATAGAGTGCAACAGTGCCCATCCACCTTTTCAGTGGTGTTGGTTACGGAAATATTTTTTCCATTCATTTCTCCCATAGGGATTTAAAAGCGAACTTTATTAAAGCGTTATAAGCCATGAACCAAGCCAACCAGCTACGAGGTGAATCATAACATTAACTTTGATTTGAAGCAGAGAAAAGTATTTGAAAATTGGACAAAAATAAAAAGGTACAAGACTGTACTTAACAGCTTTATTGAGGGAAGAACTACAATCCCATAAAGCATTGCAAACAACACAATCAAATTAAAAACGATGTAGAAACATAAAACTACTCATTTAAAAATGTTGATTGTCTAAAGAAACATACATCCAAATATTTAAGTATTTTGAGAGCATAGGGAGACCGACTCGATTACGTCATTTGCAGTGCTTCATGGGAGTAGGCGGAGCTAAAGAGCTCTGTTGGGGAGGTTTGCTTATTTTGACTCTGATTGGTGGAATTTTCTGTACAGCATCATGGGTAATGTAGTTTTTCACCTGGAATTCCGCTGTTAAACGGTCATTTTAAAAATAAGTTGGAATAATGCAGTCTGGCTTCAACCGAAGCATATACCATCGATTAACAACCTTATAGCTCACAGTTGGGCTGGTTTTTAAGTTATCATTAAAAATCAGTTTCCCTATGGAAAAAATGAGTGGAGTTTTTACTTCCGGAACCCGACTGTTGAACTCTATTATGAGTACTTACTATCATTTAAATTGACTTAAATGGCTCACAATATCTCCCCTTCGTAGGTGTATGTGCTCAAAAGGCCTCACGTTGACGAGTTCCTGCAGAAAATGGGCGAGCTGTTTGAATGTGTGCTTTTCACAGCCAGTCTAGCCAAGGTTTGTCCACCACACTGACACTGCCTCATTTAATGTCAACAAACATGTCAAAAGACTCAGCAGTCAGTCAGCATCTCATAAGTCCATGCACAAACCCTCACTGGCTGAAACAGTCTGAATGTTATTTAAGGGAGAAAGTACTGTGATATACCTGCCAGAGTCCTGCTGAGTGATTTAAGGTCTGTTGGGTAGGTGTTGAATCATCATGCTCTGCTAATATCTGACCCCCCTCTCTGTCTCTGTGTGGCCTGCGTTTGTTTTAGCCGCTAATGCATGGGTAAGTGTCTCTATGGCAACTCTTCCAGAATGCGCGCCATGTACCAGTAGTTGCAGTCGCTGCTGCCTTCACCTTTGAAAGCTCACATTGTTTGAGTTTGGCCGCTTTTACGATATGCTGTGAAGTTTCATTTGTCACCGTATCGGTAGCTAATGTCTCTGATGTGTTTTGTTCTTCTCATTCCTGTTAGTGACACATTAGCTGTTGAGAATGTATGCGGCCCACTGTAGTTTAGATCACGTGTCTTGGTTGCTTTCGTGTCTGTTATATTGAGGACATAATGGCTCATTCGCTTTAATAGCAAGCTTTCTTACTGAGAGGCACGTATCTAACTATGGTTTTGTAGGTTTCCCTACAATCCTCTTTGTAGACATTTTTAGTGTTACGTTGCCCTAGCAGCTTGCATTTTCTCTGTTTTAGATTTGTATTTGTTGCAGGGAGCAGCTGGATGATTCCACAGTGACTCTACAGTTTAAAAAAAAAAACCTTTTTACTTGTCTAAGTGTCTGTTCTGTCTATGTGTGCTTCAGTATGCCGACCCGGTGGCAGATCTGCTGGACCAGTGGGGTGTGTTTCGGGCACGACTCTTCCGGGAATCCTGCGTTTTCCACAGAGGGAACTATGTCAAAGACCTTAGTCGGCTCGGGAGAGAGCTCAGGAATGTCATCATTGTGGACAACTCCCCTGCTTCCTACATTTTCCATCCTGAAAATGCTGTGAGTTTTGATTGCTGACGAAACGCTTAACCATTAACCAAACTGTAGTTTGGTTACTCTTGGACATCTTAAGTAGGGTTGAGGGCTGAGTTGTTTTAAAAAAAAAAAAAAAATCTTATTAATGGGAGTGTTAAAAAAATCTTTCAAACCATGTCTTTACCCAAATATAAATCATTATTATAAGTTTATCAGAGCTGTCGGGATGGATTTCTTAAAAAATTGCATACCCATGTCATTCACCTGTGCTTCTTGCATCATATCAATACACAGAGAAAAGTAGCTCCAGCTATGGGTACCGTGAAGCTGAAAGTCACAGCAAATAAGAAAAATTGGATCATTCAAAATGGCAAACCTCCGGCGAATCACCAGTTGTTAAAAAAAAAAAAAAAAAAGAATTTTTATTTGTCCAGTGTCTCAAACCACATTAATCTGTGCAAAGGAGCAGAGCCGAAGCACAACCAAGTTTTATTTTGTAACCACTAGGGGGCCAGAAGTTACAAAAGCCCTGTTTCCACCGCAGGAACTTTTCCCAGGGACTTTGGGGTGGTACTCGGTGTGTTTCGACCACAGGAACCAGGGTCTAAATGAAGTTCTGGGTAAAAATTTCCCCATCAGAAAGTCCCTGCTCGCTAGGTAGAACTTTTTCAAAGTTTAGGAACTTTCGGTGGTGGGACTCGGGAGCTTTCAACAAGGCTAAAGTGTACCTTTTAAAGATACACATTATGTGAATTATTTTAGAAAATAAATGTTCTTTTTTTTTTTCTTTTTTTTTTTTTTTCTAGGATATAACGCATAGTTAAGGTCAATTATTGGATTACATTTATGCCACATCTAAAAAAAAAATCGGTGTAAATGCAACTTGCGAAAACAATTTTAAATGATTTATGTAATTTTATTTAAATGTATAACATTTTCTATCTCATAATTTGGCTATTGCATTTCTTTTTTAAAACCAATATTCCTGCCTGAAAAAGTGCCAAAAGAATTATGGCACCAGAATCATTAAGAAGATTCTGAAACAAGATAAATTCCTTATGATTTCCGTCACTGTTCTTTTGTATTTCTCGTAGTACTTACCTCAGTTTGATCAACAATTTACACTGTCCTTAACCGGTGCTACAAGATTCTGGCAACATTATTATTATGTTTTTTTTGTTGTTGTTTGTTTTTTGGTCACTGAGAGTGAAAATGCTGCATAATGTGCCAAAAGGACAGCAATATTTGATGTTTAATACAGTTAGGTGAAGCAAGATTTTGGACCAGTGACATTTCATAACACAGATGGCAGGATTATCGCTTGTATCACCTGGTTATAACACGATGTCAGGTTCTAATTGTGTGTGTGTGTTTGTGTCTTGTAAAGGTTCCCGTGCAGTCGTGGTTTGATGACATGACTGACACCGAGCTCCTGGACCTGCTGCCTTTCTTTGAGGGACTGAGCAAAGAGGAGGACGTGTACGGGGTGCTGCAGAACCTGAGGGGCAGGTAGCAGCCTGAGCCGCAGCGCCTGACGAGGGGCCAGTGGAGTCCCCCGGTGGAGAGCAGAGGAGCCGCTCCGCTCCCAGCTCCTCTCCTCCAGCCTGCAGTCCTCACCTCACCGATACCACCATGACACGCACACAGTGACATGAACAGACTTTTAACATTTAGTGGACACTCAAATATTTCTCTTTTGAAAAGTGCTTATGATAAACCAAAAAAATCAACTTTTTCTTTCCTTTTTTTGAAATGAAAATATTCAAGTCATAACCATTCTCTGAGGTGTTGCTATGCAGGTAGAAATCCGTAGGGTTAAAGGACTGTGGGGTTTCCTCTCCGACCCAACAAAGTGCCTTTTTTGAATGTCATTTTTATGGGGGAAATTAACATTTTGTACACAACATATTTCCAGAGAACCTAATCTTTACAAGAATTATATGCTTTAAAACGGAGGCAGGTCAGTCTCTTTTTATAAAAGCACTGTTAAAGAGGCCAGAGATTTTTAATTATGTAAAGCTGGGTACATGTCTCCATCTTTGTTCTTCTTGTGCTCCTTTTATTTTCAATTTTGCTTTAGCTTGTGCCATTATATAGACTGATACTATTATCTAGACTTGTATATGTTTAGTTTGTTTTCTAAGAGCAAAGGAATGCATTTGCACTTGTTAGGTTACTCTTCTAGTATACCACAGCCTCTTTTGCCAACTAACCTAGGAAAACCGATCTTAAACCGAAGATTGTATCGTGCCAATCGCTCATAGTTTTATAAACGTTTCGTTTCCAGCAAACAGGCCAGCCACTAATATTGGTTCTGGAGACAAATGTTTGGACATTTCAAAAATTGTTTGCCCAGTCGACAGAATTTTAGTCGCTAGTCTTTCTTGAAACTTTACGTTGATCTGAATGCCTTTGGTGAAGTAGCGTAGACACTGCAGTTGTTCCCCCGGCTGTATTAGAGTAAGGGGAAGTGTCCTTTATGGAAGCCAGGATGTACAATTGCAAATGTATCCCTTTTATCGTTTTTAATTTTTTTGTTCATCGTTTGAGTCATTGAGAATTGGTACAGGTCCATCATCTTTATATTTTTTAATTAGTTTCGACTTGTTTTAAACCATACCCTGCTGCTGCTACCACTGTACACTACACTACAAAAGACCTCCCTGTAGGTACGACCAGTACCAGCCCAGGGACTAGAGCACTGTGCAGCTTGTGCCAGAGCATCATCCATAGGAGAAACAGACGTTTTTAGTCGCAGTCGGGCCTTAAAGGGTTTGCTCTCGTCTTGTTGCAGTGCAGCCCTCCTGTAGAGCTAAACGGAGACCTTTTCTCTTGATGAGATTCTGGTTCTGAGAAGTTTTGAAAGTGTTTGGTGCAAGCTGTGCAGTCTCTGCATCACCGCAGTGCCTAAGATGAGAGGAGCAGTGGCGGCATGTCCCGATCCACTGCTGAACAGGCAATAACCTCTCTCTCCAGAGTCCGCCACGTCACAGTTCTGTCCTGTTTTTTTTTTTTTTTTTTTTTTCAATTCCCTCAGTCTTTCTTCGTCTACCTCTTTCCATCTCTCTTCATCCTGTTCCGCAGCAGGCGAGGGAGAGCAATTCATTCTCACTTTTATGGTCTGTCAGTATTTGAACTGTATGCTTATGTTAGCCCACACCTGCTGTTTTCTGCTTGTTGACGTTCTGTACAGCCTCTCCTATCGTCGACTCTTTCAAATCTGCTGGTTGCTGAAGATCTTGCTGCCTGGATATTTGGCTTGCTTTCATATCTAATCGTTAAACACAATACTTTTCACGTTTGCGAAATGTCACTTTTTTTTTTTTTTTTTTGAATACAATGAACTCCAGGTGATCTGACAGCGTTGAAACACTATTGGTTTTGCTCACAGTTTTTATTTACTTTTGTTCTGTGTTTTTCACTTGTAAACTGTCAGGTGCTGTTTTTAATACACATTGTTTTCGTGATGTCACGTCAATGTTATAAGTCGGCACGTCCAATTAAATTATGCCTTATTTTCTTTGATATTTTTTAGTAAGCCATACAGACACGATTTACTCTGGGCTTGAAATCAGTTTGGAGAGGCTGTACAGTGCTGATGTTTGGAGTATATTTCAAGTTGAATTAATTCATGGTTGTCGCAAGTTTTCTTCCGGACTCTGACATGTTATATTAAAGCACCTTTTTAAAAAACAACACAGTGTCCTTTTATATTGCAGTGTACTAAAAGTCCAGTATCCTCAGGTCTTTACATTTCTTAGAAGTAAATGTCACCTTTTGAATGGTGTCTTTCAGCATATCTTAAGAGGTTGAAAGATGTTAGTGTAGTGTTAGGGTTTAATTGTATTACAGAATCAGCATGCAAGTAATTGCTTGTGCTTATGTCAGGGTAATGATTATAAACAAAAATATTCTTCTAACCTACTAAACATTTTTTACAATAATTTTATTTCAATAAATACAGTAGGGTCCAAAAGTCAGATTGCTAGTAAAAAAAATTTGCATTTAATTTAATAACATTTTAGCAAATAATATCGTTGAGTTATCATTGATTAATGATTCATTTCAAAATGTATGTGATTTAATGGCAGCAGCACTCATGAACTCCACACATTTGTGACAAACCTGATCATGTTCTCCAGCATGATTTAAAATGATCCAAAGAGCGTCAGACCCTCTGTAGTCACGTTTAATCTAACAAATTTACTATGGTTAAAGGGTTAGTTCACCCAAAAATGAAAATTGTGTCATTAATGTTATGAAGCAACGAGAATACTTTTTGTGCGCCAAAAAACCCCAAAACAAAATAACGACTTTATTCAATGTCTAGTGATGGGTGATTTCAAAACACTTCTTCATGAAGCTTCGAAGCTTTACGAATCTTATGTTTCGAATCAGTGGTCGGTTCAGAGCACGCATCATACTGCCAAAGTCGTGATTTCAGTAAACAAGGCTTCATTACGTCTTAAAGTGTTTTGAAATTTCAGTGGTTCACATTACTTTGGCAGTTTGATACACGCTCCGAACCGGCCACTGATTAGAAACAAAAGATTCGTAAAGCTTCGAAGCAGTGTTTTGAAATCGTCCATCACTAGATATTGTTGAATAAAGTCGTTATTTTGGCGCACAAAAAGTATTCTAGTCGCTTCATAACATTAAAGTTCAACCACTGTAGTCACATGACTTGTTTTAAATATTACATCTTTAGTACCTTTTTGGGCATTGAAAGTGTAAATTAACTTGCCGTCAACGGAGGCCTCACTGAGCTATTGGATTATTTATCAAAAATATCTTGATTTGTGTTCTGAAGATGAACAAAGGTCTTACTGGTGTGGAACGACATGAGGGTGAGTAATTAATGACACAATTTTCATTTTTGGGTGAACTAACCCTTTTAATGACTTGTTTACTTCATATAACATTTGTTTTAGAAATACACTGTTATATTTATATTGTGATTTAAAGAAAAGAAAAAAATCACTTCTTAGTAGATGTGAATCCAAGATATGTCTGTACTGCCAAACATGGTTTACTGCAAACTGATCCTGATGTTTGAGTGCCAGTTATCCCTCAAGCTCATATGAATACTCTTTCTTCATCCCTCTTTTCTCTGGTTGAAGTTATTACAAAATTAGTAGAACTCAGACAGTAGTTTTAAATAACTTACTTTTATTTCTCCTTTACATGGATGTATACAGTTGGCAATGTGTTTCATCAGAATCACTGGCTTTATGAGTTCGCTGACAGTATCAGCCAGAAACATGACAATTTAAGTATCTTATTTAATATAACAAATCTGATATGGTGTGTAACTACATAAAAGACAAAAACTCTAATGCAAGCTTAAAAACACATGCATCTAGAAATACTACAGAGGATGGATTTGTAATTGCTAAAATCTGTATATCTAAAAACTGTTTAACTAAGTCTAAAGGTTGATACTCATGAATATTGTTCAGAATGCACATTTGTAGTAAGTAATCCATTTGGCATACTAAACTGTATAACATTTTACAAATAGTAAAAAGTACAAAAAAAATTAAAATATTAAATGCGAGACCATTATATTACAACTTCAGAAAGGTTGCTGTATTCCTACAATTTCCCTACCCATCAGAATCACTTAAGCTGCCTCATTGTCAAGACATTTCCCCTTTAGGACGTCTGCGCTGTTGAATATAGTGACACGATATCATCTCAGATACAGTATAAAACCTGCACCATTGTGCGTATTATTCAGCATCCAAAATCATGATGTGAACGAAAAGCCCAGCTGAAGAAAGGAGGTCTCCATTCATGGTGAACAATGGCACATGGTGGTATCCTGCAGTATAACAAACAGAAATATACCCTTTATATCCCAATGACATAAGCAACAAATCAATAGTATTGTTATTGTTAAAGCGGTTATCGTATTTAGCATGCAAACTTAATTTACATACACATTTCTTTGTTTAGCCCTTTTTTTAATTCGAAACTTAAAATCGTAAATTGCAGATTGTCAATTTCATTTTGCAGATTGCCGTTGCTTTCGCACAGGACTGAAGCACACTAACCTTTCTTTAGGCTGTTGAAGGGAAGTGTGTACTGGCCAATAAATTCATTGTTCGATGTGGCATCGTAGTCCTCGATCAAAAAGCGCACAAGGGCTAGATCTGGCACACACACATCAAACTGGAAGTTTTCATTCCACATGGGGTTGAAGCCTTGAGAGAAAAGAGAGAGCAATTAGGCAACATCCTGATTCTGAGGCAAGTCCTGGGCAGCCACTTTTGCTGCGGCACCCAGGGAGTGATTGGGGGTTAGGTGCCTTGCTCAAGGGCACCTCAGTTGTGGGTAATGAGAGTGGAAGAGAGCACTGTTCTTTCACTCCCCCACCTACATTTCCTGCCCGTACTGAGACTCGAACCCACTACCTTTTTACAGGTTATTATACCATTATTCTCAATGTACTGCGTTTCCACCACGGTCGTATCAGCTGGCACACCGTAGATCTGCACTTGCACAATGGGATCAACAATAGAGGACTTCCTTTGGCTCACTTTGGGTAACTGCTGGGCTGAGATCACCTATTAGGCAAACAGTAAGAGTAGTGAAAAGTATTTTAAAAAAGTATTTTAAAAAAAAGCTATGCAGCTGACAATGAACAGCACAAAGATATAGTCCATATGCTCAAAATAAAGATGTTGCAGAGCCACTTGCCATCACATGAAGACTCTTTCTCTTTAACCATGGTCCCTTGGTGAGAGTGATGGGGTCAAACTCAGTGTCTCGGTCTCGTAGGTAAGAAGGCTTTAGGACGTAACCACTCTGTCCGTTTTGAAGAAAGAGCCCCTGATTCAGATCCATCTCTGTGCAGGGTGTCTGGAAGTTGAGGGCCACTGGAGGGAGAAGTGAGATGATTGGTTTAGCACTGTGACATTAACATCAACTTCCACTCTGATTAAATCTGAATATACATGTTTCTCACTAGTGTCAGTTATATGGTGGGTATCAGATTCATGTCTTTACCTATCTGACAGCCTGCGTTCCACAGAGGCACAGGGTTATAGTTCGAGGAGTCCGTCCTCAGTCCCCCTGGGTAAATCCTGCTGAGCTTGTCTGTATTATGACGGATATAATTGGTTGCTATGACAGAAAAAAAGAAAAAAAAAGAAGAAGTAATTATTGTGGGAACATGCTTGTTAGCTTTTTCTCTTTTTAGCATCTAAGAGTTATTATTAGCTGTGGAATGTGTTTGGGTTGTTAACAAATGGAGATTTTAGGTTAAAATACACACTATCATTCAAAGGTTTGGGGTTGGTACATTATTTTAATGTTTTTGAAAGTAGTCTAACTAAGGCTGCATTTATTTGATCAAAAAGTAAACAGTAATATTGTAATTAGTAAAATACTAATATTGTGAAAAATTATTAACATTAAATTAGAAAACAGTTATTTTAAATTGTTTCTTACTTTAAATTTAATTTTAAAATATAATTTATTCCTATGATATCAAAGCTAAATTTTCAGCCTCATTACTCCAGTCTTCAGTGTCACATGGTCCTTCGGAAATCATTCTAATATGCTGATTTGCTGCTCAAGAAGCATTTATTATTATTATTATCAATGTTGAAAACTGTTGTGCTGCTTAATATTTTTGTGAAAACCTTAATATTTTTTCCAGGATTTTTGATCAATAGAAAGTTTGAAAGAACAGCATTTGTTTGAAAAGTTTTTGTAACATTATAAATGTCTTTACTGTCCTTTTGTATCCTAATGTGTCCTAATGTGCAAAATAAAAAGATTAATTTAAACACAGTAATGTATATTGTTTTAGACACTGTAACTGGTGACCACCTTTTAAGTTTCACTGGTCTTTTACCACTTTTAGACAACTTATTGCCTTCTGTGTGAATTGCCATATTTTATTTGAATTACTAAAAATTAAACATGTAAAGATTTGAATAGATCATTTGAAAAAATATTTTTGAATATTTCAACAGATAATTTTGTTTATAAATAAAATGTGGATCACTTTTTTGCTGTCCAGCAAAAAAAAAAAAAAAAAAAAAAAAAAACCTGAATGGCTCTTTTCACTGTTAGTCACCTGCTTATTTACATATTCAAAGTTGTGTGTCAGGAGTCTCCCTCAAGCAGAACTCATCTTCTGTGACGTAATGCACGTTTATGACTGTGCAATAAATCTGTGGACAGAGTCTGAGTCTCCGTCTCATGACATGTATTTATGTTTTTAATAGCCTGTGTAGCGTTTGTGCAGCACAATTCATGACATCACACCTGATTCCTCCGCCAGTTTCACAGCTTTTCCCTCTTTGAATGAGGCCATCTCATAAAATGACTGCTTGTCCCGGGAATCCTCAAACCCATGGAAGTGGACACTTTTGCAGTAGATCACGATATCAGACAGCTCCTTTGCCAACTTCAGCGACTTCGATTCCTGTTTTAGGTATGTGTAATTATAAAATAAATGTTAAAAATGAAAAGAAATAAAGCACTTAAATGATTACTTTCCATGGACACACATGTATGCTTACGTTAGACTTCTTTTCACGGTCTTCTTCATCACCTTCATCATCTTCTTCCTCTGTTACACTTTCTTCATCTGCTGTTTTGAACTCATCTGAAAATGTGTCCTCAAGTTTGTTTAGTCTCTTCCCTTTCACTATGAACCGGCCTTTGAGTTCCTAAATAATACACGGTCATTAAATCAGAGACTGCAGATTCTGCCATCAGTTCACATTTACATGCATTCATCCAAACAACTCTTCCAATGAAAGACATGCATTTTGTTTATGCATTTTGCCTGTTTTTGTTCCTTTCTTTTTAGATTTTATTTAATTCTTTTAATGCAGGTAGAAGTAAAACGTGTATTCGTGTCTGCACAACTAGTGTCACCAAAAGGAAATGCATTCTAATAGCAGCTTATTTACAGTTGTCTGCATGTTAGGCTGGAATATGATAAAATGCTATCAACTTTTAATATGCTGAGCAGCATATGTATGTACTGCATATTGATTTTGACAGTAAGAGCAGCAGGCAGCACAAGCTGTTTCTAACAGTAGTTTTAGGAAGCTTATGCTGTAAATGATACCCTAGCCAACAGAAGTGTTTTTATTGTTGACTGTGACAGTGACCAGGACAGGCCACACCTTGACTGGAGGGAATGGAAAACAATGTTATATAAGCTATGATAATCACCCGCTCCCCTGCAGGCAAAGCACCAGTCGCCATAGCAATCGAATACATCGCCTTTAAAAGCCACAAAACTGTGATGATGGATCAACATCTTATAACTCTGCCTTTGCAGAGTATCCTCATTTCATATATGTGCACATAATTGATGTGCTGAAGATGTCAATTTTCTTGAAGAGTTGACATTTGTAATATCGTAAATGGCTGAAACAAAGAGAGTTTGAGATGCAGCAATGTTTTGAAATAGAGAGCAGCTGCATGAATTCCACACATTCCACACAGAATTCCACTCTGAAAGCATCTCCTGTTCAAACAGGCTGCAAAACTTTCTTGGGTCTCATGTCTAAATCCACAGCTACTGGATTATATAAAATTTATTTGATCTTTTAAACTGCTTTATGCATATTTTAAGTAAATGTTCAATTTGCAATTTGGATTGTCACAATAAAATTGCATGTAAAACAGCAAAATAATGTGTGCATTTACTCCAAACAGACTTTATATTGCTTTATTATGCTGCTTACAAGAATACTTGATTCTGATTGATCAATCAAGGCATTTTGTCGTCAAATATTTTTGTATTACAACCACTAAACATTAGGGATGCATAATATAATTTCCCATATTGGTTATTTTCCAATATTAGAGATTTTAACATTTATCTTTATATACAGATATTGGATCTTGAGCATGGCCTTTTCCCCTATTTTACATTTATATTATATTAAAAAATAAAAATAAAAAATAAAATAATCTTTAAAAACTAAGAATTTAATAACACCGTTAAATCTAATCTTTTGCCAATCTCAAAATTTAATATTAATATTTCACACTGTACAATGCTTTACAAGCATTTAAAACGACTGATTTTAGTGTTTTAGTTTTATTTTAACATAATAACAGTGTTTTTAATATCTACCATCTACTGGACATCAGCAATTAAACACTTATTTTTGCTTATCGTATCGGCCAGAATTTTAATATCAGTGCTCCGCTACTAAACATTTTTATTGTGCTAGACTACGCTAGTTTTCATTCGTAGTCTCTTTCTTCTTAAATGATAAAAATAATTTCATCTGAAATCAATATCCAACAATAAAAACCGATTGCTGTAGCGCCTCAGCTCAAGCGGCTCGTGAACCGACCATCTCTTCCTACTAGTTAATTCATAGCATCAAATAAACATGAATGAACATGAGAAGGCATGTTGTTTCAAACACGGAAAGATGTCAATACACACCATTTTTCAAGTTCAAGTCCACCGAGGTTAATCTTATAACTCCTGACTGATTTGTCGGACAAAATGGCGGATTCGGCGTTATGATTGGTTAGATCGCTTGTCAATCAAACTCCTGGCGAAGGGTCAATTAAAAGTCACACGTTTTTGTTTTTTTTTCTTCTGGGCATTATTGGTATTTTGTTTACACAATAAATTGTATTTAATTTGATTTCCATTTAATTCATAGTAAACTATTGTAGTCTCTGGCTGGGATGCTCCCCCACAGGAAGAAAAGACTTGGATGGTTACCAATTGAAAGACGGTTAGCATTCCTGAAACTAAAAATGGTACATAAAATAATTAATAATAGGGCTCCAGTGTATTTTAATTCTTATTTCTCACGGGTTAATGTAAGACATGGTCATTACACTAGACAAAGTTTTATGGATCTTAATCTATGTCGGTGTAAGACTTTGTATGGTCATAGAACATTCGAATATACAGGTGCACAGGAGTGGAATAAGTTGCCATTGGACATTAAGGTTTTAAAAGATGAGGTTGGTTTTAGTATAAGAGTAAAGAGTTTGTTTTCAGATGGAATGGTTTAAATAAATGTGAATTTGTTTGAATAAATTGGATGTAAGTTCATTAGTGACAATATATGCCAACAAAACTGTCGTCATGGGAGAAAAAAAAAAAGAAAAAGAAAAAAAAAAAGTCTTGTTAACTAAATCAAGGACCAATGATGTATTGCAACTTTTTTATGTCAAATAAACTCAACTCGACACTATATGACAAAGCAGGAGAACTCTACCATTTAAATGCTGTTTTTTGCATAATTTACAATGCATAATACTACTAGCATGTAATTAAATGTAATAGTAGCCTATGTAATTAAAATGAATTTCAATAAATTAAAATATTGTTAAAAGTCACACATTATTTGTTGTTTGTCACATGTAGTAGACCATTTTTTGCCATGGGTAAGAGGAGGATTTTTCACCTGGCTACCTCTGCAAGTATATTTCAAACCTGTGGGAAGCACTGCTCAGTCTATCATTATGACAAAATAATCTGTCATTATGACAAAAATAATCCCTCTCAGGCTCGGCTTCCTGTGCACCCTGTCAGGTTTATTGTGTATTTTATAATAATAATTGGCTTAACCTACGGTATCCCTTACATAGTCTTTCAACTGAATATGCCTGTAAACGATCTTCTGTATAACGTGGCTTAGTGGATTACTGTGTCCTAACATCCTGCAATCACTAACCTCTGGAGAAGGGAAGTGTGTGGGCATCTGATCTCCGAGGGGTTTGGTGACCAGAGCGCTACCCAGGATAGAGATCAAGTGCTGAGCCATGGTCTTCTGCTGCTCCACAGTGCAGTGGTTCTCCAAAGACAGGATCACAGGGTACTCGGACGTCTGGTGAAGGGAACAATGATATTGTTGTCAGTCAGGTACACGTGGAAAGCACACCAGAAGGACAAGCTCTACAAGTCCAAAAACAAACAGAAGCATCCTCTATGTTTTGAATTTATTTACCTTAAAGGCATATTCTTTAATGGCTTGAATCACATCTTTAAAGAGGATCTTTGAGGTGAGAGTGTATCCATGATAAATCACTGGCTCTCCATCTGATCCATCCCAGCAGTCCAGCTCCACACAGCGACATCCCTTTAGAAGTGCTCTGTACAGGGACAATGTAACTTGCTACTCCAAAACTAAGCCATAAAAACATGCTTTATAAGAGGTAAATTAATTCAGATGCTTTCATTATGAAACTAGAAATTATCAAATTAAGCACTTTATCATTTTTTAACTACAGTATGTAATTAAAATGTATTCAAATATTGATTGATTAACATTACTTTATGTACGCCTCAGTGCTGCTGGGTCCCTTGAGCTGGTCCTCCAGCAGGTATGTGTTATGAGAGGAGGAGATGAAGTAATGGTTGAGAGGCTGGTTCATGTCCTGGTAAACACTTTTATGGGCCGGGTTAAAGATCAGCCCCTCTGGCTGGTGCAGGTACATTAGGAAGCCATCCTTTGTCATTTGCTGTTTGGCTCTGGCTACAAGAAACACAGACATGCAATTACAAAGACTTTGAACTTGTATATTTTTTCCACTGAGACTGAAGCTGAATACATATACTTACACTACAGTTCAAAAGTTTGGGGTCAGTAAGTTTTCTTACCAAGACTGCATTTATGAAAAACAATACTGTGAAATATTATTACAACTTAAAAAAAACTGTTTTCCATGTTAATATATTATTAAAATGTAATTTATTCCTGTGATGGCAAAACTTACTGACACTAGACTTTTGAATGATAGTGTATATAGCAGACATTTTTATCCAAAGCAACTTACAAACAAGAATAACACAAGGCGGCGACATTACCATTTTCATCAGGTTCATATTTCTCAATAAGCTGAAGAGCATCATTCTGAGACACATCCTCTCTTTGCTCATTCAACAGGAAATTCAGCAGGTCAGTGGCGCTCATAAGACCATCTGTCTTTGCATACTCTCCGTAGATGACATCGATTTCCTCTCTTTGTGTCAAGATTTTATAGAAATGCTCAATCTCCTTGCCCTCTAGGAATCCACCCTTCGATTGGTCACATTTCTGAAAGAGGGGAAAAAGTGGCATTTCTAGTCAAGTTATTTCTTGTGTTCATCTATTTAAAGTGTGAGAGAATATTATAGACAGGTAAACTGGGTTAAATTCCTGCATAACAAGAATATTACCTGAAAGAGCATTTCAGCATAGTCTTCGTCCACCTCAATGTTGATGTCTTGTAGAAAGCTCTTCAGCTCTTTCGGACTCATCTTGTTGTCCAAGTTTTTATCTGCTTTACGCATACAACTGTAAATCCAGCTAAAGCACTAATGTAAGGACAATTAAAGACAGATTTGAAAGAATAATGCTTGAATTGCACCTCAACACCACACGCGTTTGAAAAGGATACTGCTCCGTTTTCTTCTGCGGAGTGAGGTTGTTCATGTTTGAGATGACTTTCTCCAAACCATTGACCCACTTCTTGGCTTCCTCCTCAGAGCTAGCGATCAGGTCCAGGGTTTTCTGTCGCCCCTTAAACAGAATGGAGAATGCTCGACCCTCCACTGACTCTTCTGTGTATTTCCTCAGACCCTCAGTTTGCCGACCTGTTCGTACCGCTTCAATGTCCTCAAGAGAGACTGAGTGAGAAAGACATACAAAAACATAAGCATACTTCATAAAATAAAATACAGAAAATATATAATGGAGTAAAATGTAATGCAGGTCACATTGAATCCAGACCATTAAGCAGTGTTGTCATTTTCAGATTTAATCATTTAATTGTGAATGAAATAGTGAGCATATATTTTGCATGTTTTATGTCCCAAAAAATGTTTGTGATTCACTATGTCTGGATGTCAATGAGCATATGGAAATTATATGTAGAAGAGGTCATGCTTAATACAAAAGCGTTGTAAGCTCTATTTTGTGCATTTGCATACTTACACAAACGTTTTAAACATAGCCTCAGGGCTGATGTTTTACAGCACTGGTCATAAAATTACAATATAACTTGAATATGCTGTTGTAAAACACACCACTTGCATAGAAACACCTAATTTAGTGAAAAAAAAAGTGTTTCTTCAATACCCCTTTTAATTAATTACATAAAAAAAAAAATCATGGTCAATTCTTCTGGCCAATGCTCTGAGCTTTAAAGCTCAGAATAAAAACATTGAATAAAAGCAAGAGAACTATGAAGTTCATCATTATGACAGTCATTGTTATGATATTAGAGTACATTACCGTTCAAGTTTGGGGTCAGATTTTTAAAATGTTTTTGGTAAAAGTATCTTATGCTCACCAAGGCTGCATTTATTTATACAAAAACAGGAAAAAAATTGTAATATTGTGAAAATTCTTAACGTTTTTTTATTTGTATATATTTTAAAATGTTTAAAATGTGTTATTTGAAAGAGAAATCTTTTGTTACATTATGAATGTCTTTACTGTCACTTTTGATCATCTGCATCTGTGCTGCATAAAAGTATTCATTTCTTTTAAAAATATCTTACTGAACCCAAACTTTTTAATGGTAGTGTACATCAATATGATGAACAGAAATGTGAGTATACAGAAAGATTCACCAACAGTTCAATAAATCACAAGGCAATGTCTTTAAAGTACAGCAAATATATCAATTTTATCAATTCTACCACACCCAGTAAACATTGGGCTCTCCATCTGATAAGGCTGGCATAAAACTTTAGTCCAAAACTGATAACAGTTATATATAACAGTTGATAACTTTAACATTAAAGAATGCAAGAAAATTATACTGTCACAGACATTAACTTTACACTGTCTGTACATATCATTATGCACAAAATTTATGTAGTCTCTATGCAATAATTTTAATCAGTTTATGCTTAAAAATGTGGATTTGAGCAGGGAAATTCTGTGTGACTGAGACATTCGTCAACACACATACTAGCCAACATAACACATTGTGGGTCAGTGCAGGACACGAGAGCGCATGCAAAGAAAGGGCTGATTCTGACACACCCCTGTGTACATCTTTTTTTTAGGACTCACATGTGTTTTTGGACTTCATGGTCTTTTTGGACTCATGCCACATGGTCTTGCAGTCCTCCTGCAGCTTATAGTAGCGTGTCTTTTTCCATGAGCCCGAACGGACTTTCAAAAGGTCCCCGCCGTTTATCAGGAACTGCAGGTCTTTGTCACCCTCCAAACCTGTGGGGAAGACAAGGACAAGACCACTCCTGTAGTAATTCTTTCAAAGCTCATATTATTTCCTTTTGAAAGGCAGATTTGTGGGTCATTTCCCACATCACAACATCCTTTTTTGTATGATGGCAGAACAAACAAAAGGATTGTATTATCCCTCTGTGGTCCAATTGAGGAAGGAACCAACCCTTTCATGAATCCAGCTGCTGAGGAAGAAAACGTGGTTTTAACTTCTATGTAAAACACAAAAGACTCTTCCTGAAAGACACTGAACACAGACTGTGGACACCTGACACCAAACAGGACCAGGTATTAGGTCAAACAGCCACAGCAGAAAATGCATTATTTACTAAGGCGTGGTGTGTGTATTTGAGAGTAATTTACACCTAACCATGAATCAATAGGTGTGACGTGAACTTGCTCTTTTTACGACAATAGCTGGGACCTACTTACACTGCTATCTAGGTAAGCAACTTATAGGTGAGACAGACAATGTTTTCCTGGTTACGAGATTTCCTTGGAGAGGGTGCGTGTCAATGAACTGTATACATCTTAAAATAACCAATAGAATACCACTGTAAACGCAAGTATGATGGTGAAGTTCTCAGATTACATTAAAACAAGATTATTGTTATTTTCATCCTCCTACCTATAAGTTTCATGTTGTCGCGCGCTACTGTCTTGCTGTGCGCGCGGTATAAGGACTCTTGAGACTTGGTCCGAACTGGTTGTCTTCGTACACACTGCATAGTGTGAATCTTCCTCTCAGAAATTAAAACTGCTTCTGATAAAAGGAGCCGCAAACATATCCCAACCACTTGCTGCGCTGTGTGGTGTATGGCTCACTCGCTTGTCTGCGGATTCGGGGCGTGTACTAATCCAAAGTTCATCCCTAGAATAAGACAGTGTAGTGATACCTTTCGTCTGATCCCAACGAGTGGCAATGTTTGTTGGCAAATTCAATCAACAAGTTAAGGATGTGTATTTAAAGAAAGATATAACTGTATACTTATAAAAAGTATACTTGAGACTATAGTCGAAAGCACGACGCGCGAATGCTACACATGCGTAACAGCTGGTAAAATACCTGTTGAGTTTTTACGTGACTTTCTGTGCAAAAGCAAAGGCGTCATCTAGTGGCTGCATTTGCCAGTCCACTGACAGACTGATGTGTTTAGCAGCCACACTTCAAACCTGATCCGGTGGATTTATGATAACCCTAGACGTGCTGTAAGAGTACGTGCAGATAAAACATGCCAAAATATGCCATTTAATCTCTCTCTCTCTTTGAGCTCTTCATTTTTCTTTCATTATGATGGTAGTAATGACCGGTTCAGAATTGTACAGGGGTTTCTTTTTCACTGCAATGTCAATACAAATATTGTTTATATATTTTAGAGGTGTTAAATGTATAGGCCAATAATGTTATTGTTAACTAAAACTATTAAAAATATATTTTTTTTCTTGTTAACTGAAATAAAGCTGAAATAAACTATATAAATATTACATGGGGGAAAACAAACAAAACCTTGGCAACTAACTAAAATAAAGTAAGCTTAATTGAAATACTAAAATTACAAAAACTGAAATAAGGCTAAATAAATAAAAACTAAAGCTAATACAAATTACAAAAGCAAATAAGAAAGTTAGTAATACATAAACTAACATTATAATAAAACCTGAAAATAATAAAAGCTCATTCAAAATATTAATAAATACTATAATAGTATATAAACTAAGATAACACTGATATAGGTCCAAATTTAACTTACTTTTAATTATACAAATTTTTAATTTCATTCCACATTTCTGTACCAAATTTTCTGTAAACATTTTTAATATTGCACTAAGGCAATGCCTAAAAAATGTATACTTTTATACAAGTTTTGCCCTAATTGTGGATTATATGGTTTATTTACAGATTCAGACATGTATGTACTGCATGATATCTTTCTGTTACAGTAAACATGACCCAGGTTTGGGTTCTTAAAAAACCTAAGGCATTTAAATGACTGTGTGCTTGTTGTGTATACATCTCCTGAATCTCCAGTATCTCTGTCATCCAGAGGGAAATAACTGTCTTGCCTCTCACTGAAAACAGGAAGCAGCCAGTGGGTTTGTGGGGGCAGACAGTCCCTCTACAAATTGTCTTAATACAAAAAACAAAACAAAACTTAGAACAAAACTTGCTTTCTTTAAAACCACCTTACCCTGCACAAACTGAATTAACTTTTTAAAATATATGTGTCACATTTAAGACTGTGATCTGCTGAAAAACACTGTTAAATGAGCTGAGCCTTGGTTTGAAGAGCAAGTAAACCCATAATTTGACAGACGTTTCAGGAACTGAAGTAATGAAAGGGATGTTATGCGAGTCAGGCGACGGAATGTTGCTCCAGGCTACTGACACCTCTCCTGTGCCTCATCCTCAATAGAAAATCTAGTAGGTTATTATATTGCTGCAGAATTGGAGCACTGTAGTGAGATGGAGAAATACACCCAACAAATGACAATACAAAGTTGCCAAGGGTGTGGCAGCCATATTATGTCCGCTAACTCAATTTACACTACACCACCCATTCATGCGTTTATCATACGCATCCACGGAAAAATCTTACTGAAAACAAAAATGTGTGGTTTGCGAAAGTATTTTCAAACGTAGTGTACAAATTAAATACAATACCAAATATACAACATAATAAATAAAAACTGGTTCATCTTCACTTTATTTCCCTCCCTGTTGTTTGTATCGGCAGTTAAATGAAATATTTCATAGCTAGCGCGTGAGGGATCATGTTTGGTATTCAGTTGCGCGTGGCTGAAACTCACGAGCGCGTGCAGGTTTAGTAGTGAACGGGTCTGAACATTCACTGCTCTCAAACTGAACTTTCAGATATTTATCGATTGACTTTTGTGATACGCACAACCATTTCGGAATCATTAATTCAGTTGCAACAGAGTTCCGTTTCAGTTTTCATTCAACACTTACATTGTTTATCAGCAATGCCGTTGGAATCCATTTCTCATGAATACAGAAGACTGTTATATCCTCCTCGTGCACAATATGTCCAGTGTTCTCAACTCCAGGAGTTCACAAGCAAAAAGAAATAACATAGAATTTCGAAAAATCTCGCTGGCGCAAAACAGACGAAACTGAGAGCGGACCTATTCCTCCAACCTTCTCAGCACAGGTACAGATTACCTGCCTGTGGGTACTAGCGTCTCAGTAAAAGGTATCTCATGATGAGCCACTCCCACTGATCAGTTCAGCATCTCATAACTGCATGCTGTGCCTCCAGCTGCCTGTAGGGGTCATGACAAATTA
The DNA here is from genome assembly GCF_019924925.1 of Ctenopharyngodon idella. Taxonomy (NCBI): domain Eukaryota; kingdom Metazoa; phylum Chordata; class Actinopteri; order Cypriniformes; family Xenocyprididae; genus Ctenopharyngodon; species Ctenopharyngodon idella. The sequence continues at coordinate 15,093,825 of NC_067221.1, forward strand.
TGCTTATACAGTAATGCAAATCCAGACTGAGATTGAATGTTTGGTTTGTTTTATTCTGGAGAAGCTGTTCTTAAACGTTCACTACGTGCTTCACTTGTAATTAGAGCTGCAGACACTTGTCATGCCGGTTAAGAGTAAATATGCTGTATTAGTGTATTGAATCTGCTAGACAGCACTAATAATTTATAGGCTGGAAAGCAATGAGCTAATCATGTAACTATTTTGAGCAGTTTTTATATGAGTCATTTAACAGATACTTGACTGCATTTCTGCAGTGGGTTTGCTTTGGATTAAAATACATAGGCTTGAAATATAGACTTTTTAAGGCTATGTTTGCACCTTAAAAATGAGTTTGCATTACATGATAATAAGGTTTTGTCCTGTAGCCCTGCAACAGTGATATTGCGAATCTCTCTCTCTCTCTCTCTCTCTCTCTCTCTCTCTCTCTCTCTCTCTCTCTCTCTCCTGCTTATATAATATGCCTGTATTTTTAAATTCAAAGAAGATTGAAGGATTTTTATTTTTCCCCAATTAAGGGGGAATCATTAAAAACTGTTGAGCTAAATCTGATATCATTCGTGCATGTAGGCACTAAAACAGTTGAATCTCTTCACTGCAAACATGCCTATAAAACCTGGAACACATATTCAAGTGTTATTGGGTCTCTTCCTAATTGTGATGATTATCATTTCACATGATTGTCGCTCTCTGTGGTTTGAGGTGTTTACATTTAGATCTGCTGTAGTTGGAGGTTTAAAGATTGCCTTTGTCAAATAATTCTTTTGCTGACTGATAGTGATCAAGGAACACATTTTACTGGCAAAATGTAATGCTCTCAATGCAGATCTCATATCTGCTATGTGACAGCTGAGTATAAAACAAACATTCCAAGTCAAGTTTTTTTGTGTGTAAAATATATCAGATGCTTTCTGAACAAGCCGCCATGCACTTTAGCCTCGTATGCAAGTGCCCACCGGCAATGCAAAATTAAAAGCATGTTTGTAAGGTCATTTTTGAGATTGTTAAAAGGGAATTATTAATTGACCACTCCTTGATTGGACCAAGAGACCAACCAGTCAAAAGTCAATGTCATATGAACTGATTTGTGATTGATTTAAGCTTAGAAATAGTTAAAGAAATTGTTTCAGTGAGCTGTGGTATATTTTAGAATTTAGGCTACAGCATGAAATACAAATGAAGTGTATCAGAACATCATATCTGCTCTATACAATCAACATGTTTGCTGCTAAGTTCAGTTGAGTACTATTTGCCTTCATATAATGAACTTAAGTAATGTCACTTGTCTTCAATGCCTGGTTTCACAGACAGGGTTTAGATTAAGCCAAGATTAAGCCTTAGTTCAATTAGGACATTTAAGTAGCTTTTATAAATGTGCCTTAGAAAAAAACATTACTGGTGTGCATCTTGAGACGAAACAATGGCACTGACATATTTTAAGATAACAAGTTGCTTTCAGTTAAAACAGCTCAAACATGCATTTTAGTCTGGGACTAGTCTAAAGCCTTGTCTGTGAAACTCAGTGTTTCCTTAGAAACCAAACAGAGTATTGAACTTTGTCACCTTCTAGTGAAGTAAATCACAAACACAAGTATGTGCAGCCCAGAGGGTTAAGCAGGTTTCAGAGGGTGATTTAGAGAATTAAAAACTATGACTGTCAATAGATTACAGTAAATAATTGTGATTATTGTAAAATCCTTTGCAGGTTTAGGAAAGAAAATGATGTTTAAGTTGTGTTAATTTGTGTAAATGACAGTGATAGTGTAAAATAGTGCACTCCAATAAAGTATAAACCTTACATCAGTGTATTTATTACTCTGGATTCAAAAAAAAAAAAAAGCAGAAAAGTATTAGTGTTGCTCATTTTCATAAAGGACAGCAAGTCACTGTGACCTAGCAGGTACTTCCTAGTGATCATTCTTAGACAAAATGCTTTATGTAATGCATGCTGTAAGTTTACTAATTTTTAAAGTATGCAGCTTTTGAAAAATAACCTGTCGCCTGTATGTCACAGATGATCGGTCATTATATCCAGTTGTCGTCATGCAACGCATGTCACGCAGAGTGAATGCCGGCAGAGCTGAGATCTGAGATATCAAAGATACCTGCCTGCACAAATACTTTGCAGAAGAATGTCAGTGTTAATTCATGTGTAACTCTTCAGTCATTTTAGGAAGTTATGTTGAATGTCTTGTCATCTGTCACACTTAATGTATGATTTTGCTTGACCCCTATACAACAATAGTCATGCAGTAATGCGTATAGCTGTGTGCTGTTGTGCCAATCAGCAGTCCCATTCATGGCTGGCTTACCCTCCAAGCAGCGTCAGCTCTGGGATGAGTGCATTTTAACATTAGGCCAATCTGCAGCCTCAGGAAGAGGGGCCTTATTCCCCAAATCCATCTCTATGTTGAAGGGGCTGAGGGTAAGAATTCAGACAGAAGGCAGCATTTTGTGCCTTGGCTACAATAATCTGATTAGCTTGATCTAAAACATATTTAATAAAACAGAGTAATGTGCATAAAAATGTAAATTAAAAAGTTGACTGGCTAGAAATATAGCATATGATCATTTACAAATAAATATATATACACAATGTAAAAAAAAATCAGTGAAATTTATGGTAAAAAAAACAACAACTGGCAGCTGTGGTTGCCAGAAATTTACTGTAAAAATAGGGTAGCAACATTTTAGGTTTTACAGAATTAACTTAAAGTCACAGTAAAAAACATACTTCATTAACTGATATAATTTTAATATTCCAACCTATACTAATATCTGTTTTGTACCTTTATAATAAACTGATAACCACCAAAAACAGGTGGTGATGAGAAGGTCACATGATGAATCAAATATCATCACAAGCAGCTTTTTCACAAGCTGAGAAGGTAAATACTAATATATAAAAGGTTCACAGTGTCATTCACACAAATACAAAACACCATCAATAAACATAACAATAAACATTAATTTACCAACACTAGATGTACAACGCTATTTCCAGAAAAGTTGGGACGTTTTGTAAAATGCAATAAAATCAAGAATCTGTGATTTATTAATTCTCTTGAACCTTTATTTAATGGCACACTTGTATAGTTTTCGCCTCTAGAGGTCGCTTATTCAAAACAAAGGCATAGCTTGATAACGCCTTGATTTCGTGGAATCATGGGAGGTGTTGTCTTCACGTCTACAGCCAGTGGAAAAGAATGAGAGACAAGCACGACACACGACACGGATCGAGAGCAGTGGAGCTTTTATTATGCCGCAGACGTGCGCTTCCGCTTCTTCCGGTCATGAGTATGTGGGATAACTCAGCGCTGTTTTATCATATTAGATACATTTGTGTTGAAAGTTGTTATAATGCTACTCTGTGCGTTCGCTCTGCGGCTACTCTGAGACACTTGTTGCACACTGCAGTAAGCTAGATCGATATTAGGCATGGTAAAACATGGTACTCGTGGTAAATCAAGAAAACAAGATTTAAACAATAAGACTTACTGTGTTGAGCTATATAACATGATTAGTTTTCTGTTGATGTATGTATCCAAACAGTTGCTCACCTGTCTAATAAAACACATAATATATTAAAGCGTCTTTGGTGTTTCCATGGTTTCTACAAAATAAAACTGGAAATCGAGGATAACGTGCATGTCATTGATAGGCAACGTACGGACACGGTCAGTGTCCTGCTTAAAATTGCTTATTTCTCTGGACTTAAACATTCTTGGGAACATTTGGGATAATGTAAGTACACAAGTCAACAAAATATATAACACTCTTCTAGTGGTTTTTGGATATTTTAATCCAAAAATCTTACATATTGTGCCTTTAACAAACAAATGTACAAAGAAAAGATTTCCAATGTTTTCACTGACCAACTTAATTGTATTTTGTAAATATAAACCAATTTTGATATTGATGGCTGCAACACACTCCAAAAAAGTTGGGACAGAGGCTAAAGAAAAGTGAAAAGATAATAGAATATCCAAGATAAACTGTTTAGAAACAGTCCACAATAAGCAGGTGAACTGGTAATTGGTGAGGGGACTGGGTATAAAATGAGCATTAACCGAAGGCTCAGTCTTTGCAAGCAAAGATGGGTCATGTCTTGCCATTTTGTGCCAAATTTCATGAAAGAATTGTCAAACAATTCAAAAATCACATTTCTCAATGCAAGACTGCAAAAAAGTTGGGTCTTTCACCACCTACTATACATAATAACTGTGAAAAGATTCAGGGAATTTAGAGAATAGAGAAAACCTCTGTTGAATGTGCATCACCTTTGAGCCCTCAGATGTCACTGCATGAGAAACCGTCATGCTACTATTAAATATATAGAGACATATATTGCCATCAAGATGACATCTTTCCTGAGAAGCAAGAAAATGTCAGGCCTCATTCTGCACATGCTACAACTGAGTGGTTTCTTAGACACTACACCATAGAGTGGATGTGCTTGACTGGCCTGCCTGCAGTCCAGATATGCCTCTTATTGAAAATGTTTGGCACATCATGAAAAGGAGAATCAGACAATGATGAAAACAGAAAATTCCACCTGCAAATCAAGTGATTAGTATCCTCAATTCCCAAGTGATTAAAAAGTGTAATTAAAAAGAAAGGTGTAAACATGCCTCTGTCCCAACTTTCTTTGGAGCGTGTTGCAGCCATCAAAATCAAAATAAGTTTATATTTACAAAATACAAATAAGTTGGTTAGTGAAAACTTTGGAAATCTTTTCTTTGTACTTTTGTCAGTTAAATAAAGTTTAAAGAGAATGAACAAATCACAGATTCTTGATTTTATTGGATTTTACAAAATGTCACAACTTTTCTGGAAATGGGGTTGTACCATAAAAAAACATTAACAATAAACCATAAATTGTACCATAAAAATGTACATAACAAATTAGGAAAAAAAGCTATTTGAAAAAATATAGTTATTTAATCGAAAATACATCAAATGTGAAGTGTAACACAGGGAATTCTGGGAATGTGTTTCACTGTTAATTATGCAATGTTTTTTTCACTTTTTTTGTGAATGTTGTGCAATGTTTTTTTCACTTACAAAAACTGTAAATTTAACAGAATTTTACTGTACTGTTAAACAATCAACTAGTCTTTACTGTCGCATTTTACAGTCTTTTACCGTTGAAGTCTCAATTACTTTTAGAAACTCCTACCTTTGAACATTTTTGAAAAACACAATATAACTTTTTTAAACACATATTACATATATTGTGTATAAAAGTGTTGATTGTTGATTCAGGTCACTCCTTCATTTTAGTTTCTATATGTGAATTTAGAGGAACTGAAACTGAAATGAATGTTACTGATACTATGGAACAGAGCTTGTAGGATGTAGGCATGCATGGAATGCTCACAAAATTATCATCCTGCGTAGGCTCTTTCGTAACATTAACCACCTGCAAACCTTCTACTGTGCTACTGTTACACAGATTTCTATATGCTGATGATTTAATAAGTCAACAAAATGTTCTGGTTTACATTTCAACACTGTGCTGCATTCAGATAAAGTAACATTATTTAGAAGAAAAGTCTTGTATATTGATCGTTTATACTGTATTTATAGACATGAAGGGTCTATAACTGGAGGAACATTTTTAAAAGCATATTTTTCATTATAACTTAATCTAGAGGATTTGGCCCCCAAAACAGAGAAAACCTAACATTACAACAAGAATGTGACCATTCCAGTTGGGCAAGATGGAGTGCCAAGTCAAAGACTTCGGGAAACATGTTGCTTCATGCTTTGGAACACATTACTGACAGTGTTTCGCTCTGTCCTTTACTGTGACCCTGCTACGACCCTTCTGAAGAAACACTGGGGCCATGTTTAAATTTGGCCACACAGTCCATACAGATAATAAATGGATTAGAGAGAAAAAATAAGTAATTCTCTTAACATTATCAGTCTTTCTGTAATTGTCCTAAATAGGAGTATGCTGCAAACAGTTCCCCAAATTATTCACTTCTGGTATAAATGAGATAGAACAATTGTATCTTTCTTTAACAATAAAAAGTATGTTATTCAGTGAAAACAGTACCCTTTAATAATGAGAACAAAAACAATTTATGTCAAAACTCCCATTGACTAACATTTCAGATTGAAATGTTTTCCCATTGGCTACAAATCTGATGTCATGACGTCATCATCCCGTAAGCTAGATTTTCACCATATCGCGCCTATTTTTTTTTATCTTCTTTACATTTCTGTATTTTTGTACGACTATTAAATTCATGTTTTATGTGAAAGATGAATATGAAATATGATTCCTAAATGGAATCATAGCTTTTTCTTTTTTTTCTTAAAAAGTGAAATAAAAAAGTTCAAAACTTAAGTTTATAGTCTACAAAAAATATTTAATGACTCTAAAATGTAAAAAAAAAAAAAAAAAGAAAAAAAAAAAAAACGTACACTTTGAAGCTATACTTGAGTATATTCAAAATAAACTTCACTGCGTATTATATAATAGTAAATAATGTAAGGCTAATAATAAAATTAGGCTATCAAAATGATGTTTATTTCAGCAATTGAAAACATGTTCAGAAGAGGTTTGGATTCTGTTTTAATTTATTCAATGTAATGTTAATGACACATTTAACTAATAGAATAAAAAGAATAAAGAGGAAGTGCAGGAAAATAACGCCAGACCACAGAGGGTTAACTATAGCTATTTACATCACCAGCGTGCACCGGAAGTAAATCGCAATGGACCGCAGTCAATTTCAAGTTCATGTTGTCAAAACTTTTCGTCCGATGTCTTGTTTTGTGTATTGATCAGAGTCACAAGCGCACAGTGCCATAATGGCACACCGATATCTGCATCTGTCAAGAGGCTGCAGGAACCTTCTCCACGCTCTGCTGCCAAATGTCAGATCAACAAACCGTGTGCAATCGGTAAATGTGCTGCTTGACTGTATTTCTCTGGATCTTTCATCATCCATGAACGCATCACCCCCTTCAATACTGTGATCTGATGTTGCGCATTTTATTGTTCGTGTCATCGGTTTGTCTTGTCTGCTGCAGACTGCAGTGATATAGGCTAGTCCGGAGAGGTTGTTAGTAAACAAGGTTCGGCCTGTGTGACATTGCGTTGGGTAACACGTTTAGCTCTTGTTATGTCACAGTTTTTCACATTGAATCTGTTATACCGTCAAATCTAACGAAGACAGTGTCCAAAACATCAGTCTGTCCTGTTGACGGCTCGGCATTGCTTGTCTAATGTTTCAGTAATTCATGTAAACATTGTTTTTATAGATATAAAAACAGTTAAGAACCTTATTATTTCACTGCTTGTTTTCATAGTGGCTGTTGAAAATAGTAGTTACATAATTCCCAATGGGGTAAAATTACAAATGACATAATCTTTAAAAGCACTTTTACACTGAAAAGATACTTCAGGCATTTGAGCCTCACTGGCAAAACTCTCTAGAGACTCTTAAAAAGGCAGTAAACCGTAAGTTCCTTCAAGAGGTACGAACACTGTCAATGTCACGGTGTTTTCTCAGTAAACCAAGGAAAGGCTTTGAAACATAATATTTGAGGAACCCTAGATGTTTTCCAAATGGCTTCAGTGTGGCAATATGTGGGACCAAATGTGCTTTGAGTATATATATATTTTTTTTATTTTACAGCAGTCTGTTGTTCAGCAGTTGTGATTATTTATATTGATCATCTCAATGTATTTGCCTTTGAAGGTTCAGGGTGTTGGACAAATTGTCCTAGGCAGAAGTTCCTTGCTCTCTCAGGTCTTGGGCACCTATAGAAGATTATGCTCCAAACCTCCCAAAGGTGTGGGAATCACATGAATTATGACATTGAGGTGCTCAAAGGTTGGTCATTCCTAGACTCTTTTGCTAATAACGTTTTGTCTTCTTGCATTGAAGGATTTGAAAAATACTTCCCTAATAATAAAAATGGTAGTCCAAAAAACGGTGAGCCCAAGCCATCCAATGCAGAAGTCAAAGGTAATATCTCTCATAAGCTTATTAGGCATGTTAATTGGCTTTTATATGATGCCCTTCAACATGGCTGTTTTCTATATCTGTTTTAACCCAGAGCCCAAACCAGCCAATGCTCAGAAGACCGCTGGTGGAAGTGGAGGTAGTGGAGGAGGAGGAGGAAAAAGAGGGGGGCGGAAAGATGAATCCACTTGGTACAGCCGTCTCCAAAAGGTTAAACATTGTGTAGTAACTATTATTTGTAATATTAGGCTTATTGTAACATATTAAAAAGCTTGTTTACTACTCTATTTACTGAGGTAGATGTCATAAATTTATATTTCATTGATTTAAAACTAAATTCAAATTTAAATGGTTTTGAAAAATATCTTGAAATGCATGTCATGTAATTTCCCAGAGTGCCTCTTCAAAAAAGTCGCAATGTAACAGAAGTAGCGACAGATATTTTCTTTCGTATTGTTTTGTACATCCAATTAGTTAAGTATTATCGAAAAAAAGATGAATTTGGTTCTGTCCTTCAGTTATTGATTGGACGAAGGCTCTGAATTCAAGTTTTCAGTCTTAAGAGAGGGGCGTGTTTAAGCAGACTAAATGAGAGAAGTCTTCAGTTTCACCGGAAGATCGAGTTATGACATTTTGAATTTGAACAAGGTCAAAAAAAAAAAACTCTTTAAAAAATGCTCTTTAAAAAAAAATGAAACCTATGCATGGATGAATCGTTTACAATAAAAAAAAAATTAATAACATCCATAGAGTGAATTTCCATTTCGTTCAGATTTTAAATACAGGCTCTTATTTCTCTGTCACTCTCATGCAGGGTGATATGCCGTGGGACGATAAAGAGTTTCGCATGTATTTCCTTTGTGGAACGGCCTTCTGGGCAGCTGTCACATATTATTTCTTCTTTCGAGATGGAGGAAGGGAGGTCACCTGGAAAGACTTTGTAAATGGTTATCTTGCTAAAGGAGTGGTATGTATTATATTTGATTTGTATTTTCAATTAATGTTGTTTGATGTTTCTTTCTAGCTACACTTGAACTTTGACCTGTGAATTTATTGTGTATTTTATCTTTTCTAGGTTGACAGATTAGAGGTTGTAAACAAGCGATATGTAAAAGTCATCTTTACCCCTGGTAAAACTCCAGTTGATGGGGTGAGTTTTTAGGAGAATTTTACAGTTATGTTTATTATTTTATATAGTCATTGATAATCAAGGCAATGGCCATATAATCATACCTATCAGCCAGCACAGATTGAAAGGCTGATATACACTACCGTTCAAAATTTTGGGGTCAGTACGATTATTTTGTTTTTTTTAATAAAGAAATTAATACTTTTATTTAGAAAGGATGCATTATATTGATCAAAAGTGACAGTAAAGACATTTATTATGTTAAAAAAGATTTTGATTTCAAATAAATGGTGTTCTTTTGAAATTTCTATTCATCAAAGAATCCTAAAAAAAGAATTTTGAAATAAAGTAGAAAAAGTTATTTTAAATTGTAATATTTCACAATTTTTCTGTTTTATTTTTCTGTATTTTTGACCAAATAAATGTAACCTTAGTGAGCACGATAATAGGGAGACTTCTTTCAAAAACATGAAAAAATTCTTACCGACCACAAACTATTGAACGGTACTGTATGTATATAGTATACATTTCTCAGGTCTATAAAAAGAATCCTATGTGATCCTTTCTTCAAACAGCAATATGTGTGGTTCAACATCGGCAGCGTGGACACATTTGAGCGGAACCTGGAGACTGCTCAGCTAGAGATGGGTATTGAAGGAGAAAACAGACTGCCGGTGGTCTATTCCACAGAAAGTGATGGGTGAGATATTGACTTAAATGTGCAACTATACATTTCCTAATGGAAGCAATTTAGAGATCATTTAAAGATAGGACAAAAAATAATTTAGGAAAGGATATCAAAATTGATTTTTGTTCAAATATCATCAGTCCTGAGGTTAAAATGCTGCACAATTTAGTTTTTTTAATTTTAGTCTTATTCTTCTGTCATTTTCAGGTCGTTCCTCCTTAGCATGTTGCCCACCATACTGATCATTGGATTCTTGCTGTTCATGCTGAGGAGAGGGCCAGCCGGGGCAGGGCGGCCGGGGAGAGGAATGGGTGGGCTCTTCAGCGTCAGTGAGACCACGGCCAAAGTACTACGAGACGAGATTGACGTCAAGTTCAAGGATGTGGCAGGCTGTGAGGAAGCCAAGTTGGAGATTATGGAATTTGTTAACTTTCTTAAGAACCCAAAACAGTACCAGGATTTGGGTGCCAAGATTCCAAAGGTAGCACAAGACTTTTAAATAACATTGCATAACTGGCTATTTTAGTAAAAGTGAACTGAGATTTCAACAGAAAGTTTAATCTTCTTGTTTAGGGGGCTATTTTGACTGGACCCCCGGGCACAGGAAAGACTTTACTAGCCAAAGCCACTGCAGGAGAGGCCAATGTCCCCTTCATCACTGTGAATGGATCAGAGTTCTTAGAAATGTTTGTAGGGGTTGGGCCAGCCAGGGTAAGTACATTTTCTGTATCTTATTATGAGCTTTATGGTCTTCAGTATGCTTTCTAACAAACTTAGTTCACAGTGTGACTAAAACACTCTCTTTTTGGGTAGGTTCGGGATCTCTTTGTATTAGCTCGGAAAAATGCCCCATGCATTCTCTTCATAGATGAGATCGATGCTGTTGGAAGAAAGAGAGGAAGAGGCAACTTCGGTGGACAGAGTGAACAAGAGAACACACTCAACCAGTTACTAGTTGAGATGGATGGTTTGTATCTGAAATACAGTAGTTTCCATGATCGAGTAATGCTTTGATTTTAGGTGCTCTTATACATTGTCATTTCTTAGGGTCATAAATCGTATTCAAATTATGAGTATTTTATTAGTCTCAAACTCTAAGGGCCCTATCATACATCCGGCACAATGCGGCGTGACGCAAGTATTTTTTGCTAGTTTCAGCCCGACGCCGTCATCATTTTCATGTTCTGCGCCATGTTGTTTAAATAGCAAATGCATTTGCCCCCATTTGTGCACCCATTTGTGCCATTTGTTGGCATGTTGCTATTTTGAGGCAACTGAAATAGACTGCGCCATTGACCAACTGAAACCTGGTCTAAAGTCAATGGCGCAATATTTGTTTTGTTATTTAAAGAGCGCGTTAGTAATATGCGCCTATATGCGTACACTCTGCTTATTACACACACAGGGACGCGCAGCAGCACACAAACATGCCAAATACTAAAAATACACTGTGTTCCAAATTATTATGCAAGTGAGATATCAGTAGGATTTCAGTACAATAAACAGTCAGATTTTAGTTTTTCTAAGAAAGTGTTTGTTTTTTAATTTATCCTTGTCTTTTTAGATAACTGGTATCAATCTCAGACAAAATAGTTTGCCAGGTACTTAGGTAGATGGAAATGCAATATGGGGAGGAAGATAGATCTTTCTGAAGATGAAAAGCATGAAATGGTGCAATGTTGTGCAAAAGGCATGAAAACAACTAATATTGTGTGAAAACTGAATGGAGATTATTGAATTATCATAAGATTTGTGAGTGATTTAGAGCACAGCAGAACTCGGCCAGATAAAGGCTTATTAAGGAAAGTTCCTGTCAAAAAAATTAAATGTATTAAAAGGGCAGCTATAAAAAAAAAAGCCAGTGTTGAGCAGCAAACAGGTATTTGAAGCTGCTGGTGTCTCTGGAGTCTCAAGAAGCTCTCCATGCAGGCTGGCAGTTGTGCGTAAAGATGCATTTCAGCCACCACTAACCAAGCCTCACAAAGAGAAACATTTACATTTATTATCTTATGACAGTTCAATAATCTCCATTCAGTTTTCACACAATATTAGTTGTTTTCATGCCTTTTGCACAACATTGCACCATTTCATGCTTTTCATCTTCAGAAAGATCTATCTTCCTCCCCATATTGCATGAGAACTGTGACTTGCTTAATAATGTGGAACAACATCTTTAAGTAGGGTTTCCATTTACCTAAGTACCTGGCAAACTATTTTGTCTGAGATTGATACTAGTTATCTAAAAAGACATGGATAAATAAACAAACAAACAAACACTTTCTTAGAAAAACTCAAATCTGTAGCAATTATTTTAAATCTATTCAGCAATTTATTGAACTGAAATCCTACTGATATGTCACTAGCATAATAATTTGAAACACAGTATAAAAGGATTACAATGTAAAAGATTATTATTGTGTGCATAAAGATAAAAATGCTTTGGTGGAATCTGGCTTGTCTCGTAGATGGTCTGCTCGCGCTTTAACCTCGCGCGCAAGCAGATCCGTTTCCTCACTAGAGAAGCGTTCAGTTTTTCCGCTTGGAAATTCCGCCATGTACATAGCGAATCTGCCATGGCACGAGTGCAGCTGGCTTTTAAAGGGAATGGGAGATGAGACTCTGATTGGTTTATTGAACGTTACGCCCAAAACACACCCATTACTCATTAGGAGAATAGGGACAACCCTTTTAGACCATGCGCCGGGCACGCCGACCATTGTCGTTGTCCTGTCGTTAAACTAGCAAAAGTGGATTCGCTTAGATCGTTAAAATCTGTCGTGTGTAGGACCATAGCAATATTTAAAGTTGGAAATAAAAAATATATATCTCTTTCTCTCCTGTATAGGATTTAACACTGCTACCAATGTTGTAGTGCTGGCAGGCACCAACAGACCGGATATTCTAGATCCAGCTCTGATGAGGCCTGGACGCTTTGATAGACAGATATATATCGGTAAGAGTTTTTGTCACCTGTCAGTGTTTAAATTTTTTTTATTTTTTTTTTAACAGTAGATTTCAAAGTTTATCCTTTGAACTTTTGGGGAACTTTAATCGCAGCCTATTAAAACATTTTCCTCATTAAGTGTGAATTTATTCTGTCAAAAATATATTTATTGTTTTATAAATAACTATACACTACCATTCAAATGTTTAGGGTCGTTAAGATTTTTTAATATTTTGGGAAAGTCTCTTATTCTCACCAAGGCTGCATTTATTTGTTTAAAAATACAGTAAAAACAGTAATATTGTAAAAATATTATTACAATTTAAAACAACTGTTTTCTATTTGAATATATTTTAAAATTTATTTTATTCCCGTGATGGCAAAGCTGAATTTTCAGCATCATTTCTCCAATCTTCAGTGTCACATGGTCATTCTAATATGCTGATTTGCTGAACATTTACTATTATCCAGTGTTGAAAACAGTTGTGCTGCTTAATTTTTTTTTTTTTTTGAAAATTATGATTCAGTTTTTTTCAGGATTCTTTGATGAATAGAAAATTCAAAGGAACAGCATTTATATAAATAGAAATCTTTTGTAACATTATAAATGTCTCTACTGTCATTTTTTATCAATTGGATGCATCCTTGCTGAATAAAAATATTAATTTCTTTAAAAAAGATCAAATTTTCAAATGGTAATGTAAATTTTATATAATGCATAATGATTGCAGGGCCACCGGATATCAAAGGCAGAGCCTCTATATTCAAAGTCCATCTGAGACCACTAAAGCTGGATGCAGATTTGAACAGAGAAAGTCTGGCAAGGAAAATGGCTGCTCTAACACCTGGTTTTTCAGGCATGTAAAGACTTTTTATACATTTGGTTTTCAAAAGTTGTTTATGAGCTGTAAACTGAGCTTCACTGCTCACTGATTTTTCTCTGACAGGTGCGGACATCGCTAATGTGTGCAACGAGGCTGCGCTAATTGCAGCTCGCCATCTTTCTGACGCCATCAACCAAAAACACTTTGAGCAAGCCATCGAACGAGTAATTGGGGGTAAGTGACAGATATGAAATCTGAAAATTGCACTTTAATTTTGTTTAACATATTTTTAGCAAAATGTAATATTACTATATTAGACCACATGCATAGTTTTGTTGTGAAGTTCATATAATCATAAGACCTCTGCATGTTTAGGTCTTGAGAAGAAGACACAGGTGCTGCAGCCAGAGGAGAAGAAGACAGTGGCTTACCATGAGGCTGGTCATGCTGTAGCTGGCTGGTTTCTTGAGCACGCTGACCCTTTGCTTAAAGTAAAACTCCCACTTACTCACCTGTACTTTAATACTCTGATACTGCTCTGCACTGAAACTGTTCTTTTTCAGTGTACTCAGTCATATCATTGGTCATTTCAGGTGTCCATCATCCCACGTGGGAAGGGTTTGGGCTATGCCCAGTATTTGCCTAAAGAGCAGTACCTCTACACCAAGGAGCAGCTTTTGGACAGGATGTGCATGACACTGGGTGGACGTGTGTCTGAGGAGATCTTTTTTGGCCGCATTACCACAGGGGCACAGGATGACCTGAAGAAGGTGACACAGAGTGCCTATGCACAGGTAGGTCAGACATTTATATGATTGCCTGTTTGGAAAGTATCATTGGTGGTTCATACATAGTAAACAGATGATTTCTTACTATTTGATTTGCATTTGATAGGATATACTGTTTGTCATTTTTTTTTCATTCCTTAAGAATTAAAAAATGCATTTGATGGGTGGGTAAATAAATAAATAAATAAATATATGAGTCAAATTTCAGTGCTTGTAAAATCAAAATTAACTAAAAAAAGCCAGTAATCATAATCAGCACTATATATATATATATATAATATATATATGATGCTGAAAATTCAGCTTTGCATCACAGGAATGAATTGTATTTTAAAATATATTCCAATAGAAAACAGTTCCTTAAAATTGTAAAAATATTTCACAATATTACTGTTTTTGCTGTATTTTGGATATCAAATAAATGAAGCCTTGGTGAGCAAAAGAGACTTCTTTTAAAAAAATTTAATCTTACCGTTCAAAAACTTTTGACCTATCTATCAATATATGCATTGTTTTATGTATATTTTTATTGTTTAAACAGCTATGGTAAATAAAGTTGGTGAAAAAATGTATATGGAATATTTAAAAAAAAAAATTGGGGGTTAAATTATGGTATGTTTATATATCAGTCCACAGACCCCCAGCTGAAAATTGTTACTCTTCCATCTACAGATTGTGCAGTTTGGCATGAATGAAAAGGTAGGGCAGGTTTCATTTGACCTGCCACGACAGGGAGAAATGGTTCTGGAGAAGCCCTACAGCGAGGCCACAGCACGCCTCATCGACACAGAGGTCAGAAACCTCATCAGCATGGCCTATGAGCGCACACATCAGCTGCTCTCGGAGAAGAAGGCTGAGGTGGAGAAGGTACGGCAGGCCATTACCAAGATCAATGTGTTTTACATTGATTCGTTTTTATCACATCATCATGTCAAAAGAACTGTGTACAGAGAGCAACTGTGAAACTTAACAACAGTAATTCTCCCTCTTCACCACTAGGTGGCACTGCGTCTACTGGAGAAGGAGGTGCTGGATAAGAACGACATGGTCGAGCTTCTGGGCCGAAGGCCGTTTGCTGAAAAGTCAACATATGAAGAGTTTGTTGAGGGAACTGGGAGCATGGACGAGGACACATCACTGCCAGAGGGCCTGAAGGACTGGAACAAGGAGCGCGGCAGCGAGAAGGAGGAGAGTACAGAGGAGCAGGTGGCCCGACAGATCACTGGTGGTATGCCCTTCTGAGGACATCTGTTGATTGTGACCCTAAAGGGTCAGAGCACTTATTTATGAGATGGGAAACGCTTGTCTGACACGGACACTGAGGCAAGTACCCTGTTCTTCAGGAGAGCCATGATTTAAGGGCTCTTACTGTAGTAAGTATCGGACTTATAGTGTACAGTAGGGTGTTTATGAAATACAAACTTTCATGTGCAGAAGTTAATTGTGTTTCAGCAAAATTGAAACAGCTTTGAAAAGGATCAGAAAATATTCTGTTGAAGGTAAAGTGTATTTTATGTGACATTTGAGCCAAAAAATCAGTTCAGCTCAAGGCTAAAGCGCACTATAGCTTGTCAAGAAATATTCTCTCTAGTCATTTCAATTTTACCTATCAATGACCAAGAAGACATACAATATATCTATATATATATATACACATATCTTGACATTTAACAGGAAATATGTTGTATCACTTTTAAGCTTTGCCTCAGTGACATGCACAGGTTGTGTTTTTTCTTTCTATATGTTGATATTCCAGTTCAAAACCACCCTAAATTTCGTGACCTTTTTAAAAGCTATTTTTTGCAGTGCTGCTTGCTTACTGGCTGTCTAAAAGACTGAAATATCCGATCATGAATGTTGTGAACTGTACACAAAGTCATTCGTGTTAACTAACATACTCTTTTCTCTGACAGATTTGTACTGGCATGGGTGTCAGCCTTTGGTTTCAATGTTATTTTATGCAGTTTATGATCACATCCTTTAATTGAATGACAGAGATTTTTGATGTCTTTTCTTCTGTTGAAGTTTATTTGGATCATTTATGGCCCAGGCAGCTGCTCTCCATGATACAGATTGATTAAACTAGCTCAATTCGAAATTGTCGCATAATAAGTCGCATTTGTAATGAAATAGGATGCAAACATACACAAATGCTGGAGCAGTAAGTAGTTCATTATGTTGATGATGAGCTTATGAAGGTGATTTTGAGATTCAGTGTTTATTCTACAGTACAAATACAAATCACAAAACAATCTTTGAGGGTTTAAACAGAACAGAACACGTTGTCCTTTTGTGACTTCAGCAGGTATCGCTTGATATTGCATCTAAATGTGTATTTTGTTCTGTGAAAAAGGTTTTGAACATGTTCGAAAACCTGAATAAATCTACATGAACTTTAAATTATTTTTCTTTAGTTCTTGATACCTCTATGCGTGGCATGAAATGGCTTGTTTTGTTTGGGTCATGGACTTCAAGTTGCTACGAGATCCACAGCTCCAGACTGAAACAAAAAAATTAAAAATCTAGTTGGCATTGATGAACAGGAAAGCTTTGAAAACAACTCTTATGAAAAGGTTCTTTTTGTTGACTCCACCAAAAAGATTCACAAAACAGCCCTTGCTCATTAGTTAGTTCATGAGTTCACAACTGACTTCCTCACAGATGTAATTTTCTAGTTATATTGATTCGAAATGAACTGGAAACTGTTGCTGTGAATTTGACTAACTGGCTGTTTGTGTAACTGGGTGGCCTCTTCCCCCCCTGGCCTGTTTAATTAATTAATAAATACTATAATAATACTATAACTGCATCAAATTAGAACAAATTTATACTGAATACAACTAGAAAAGCATTCTAGTCAAAAAAAGGGAGTCATTTGGCTCCTACACATTTCCTTTTAGGGGCCGATGGCACTCTTGTCATTTTGTTTGTCTGGAGCCCTGAGATTTTAACGAGGATAAATTCCACTCTTTGTTTTGAACTGTTGCTGGAAGCAAATATGGATCATAGTTTTTCTCTCAACAATTGCAGCGCCCCCATGGGAATCTGGTAATGTGTTCAAAGAAAGCATGGGCTTCATTTTTTGTATTCACACGAGCGTTCGTGATGAGTGTTCGTGATAAGCGTTCAAAAATACACCACAGCCCACTTCCAATGGCGTAACATTTACTGGAGCGCTCCGTTTAAACAGCAGTATGAATCAGCCTCTCGCCTGCCGGGGAGGATGTCCACATTTAGACTAGGCAAACATGAAGAGGCTTCCCTCGCTGTCTCCTCTGATTCAGCACTAAATGAAAGTCTTCCCCACACTGTGACATCACCTGCATAGATTAGCAGCTCGCCTCGGGAATGTGGGAACTGCTGGAGTCAAAATCATACTGAAAGTGCTTTAAAAAGTCAAAGGAGATTTTGAGTCACCATTTGTCCTTGTCCCTGTATATGTTGGGTGAGCTGTATGATGTTAGACTGTTTGCACTGATCTTACCTGGACAGGAAATTGGACATTTGTGTGTTCAATTTAGCAGACCTCACATGTACCATTTCCTGGCCAGGTCAAATCATCCTCCTTGAAAGTGAAGTGTGTAATTTCTATACCAGTAGCGCCAAAATTATTGTTTTTAAACTATAGCAGAAGTGTTGGAAGTCATTATTTTTGCAATTCTGAAATGTGCCACAGAAATGACACACTTCACATTTAAAGGGAATAGATCACCCAAAATAAAAAATACTACTCGCCCTCATGTCATTCCAAACATTTTTCTTCTGTGGAACACAAAATGAGAAATTTTGAAGAATGTTGTATTTGGATCACATTGACTTGCACTGTATGGACAAAAACCAGTTGAAACTTACTTTAAAATATCTTCTAATATATCGAGGTGTGTGTGTGTGTTTTTTTAAACCATGACCTTTACCATGTACATGACTACACATTGTTTTTATTAGGCATTATGGTTATAAGGTAGGTATAGATAGGTATACTTGTCTTGAAGAACTTATTTTGCTGTGGGTGTCTAAGGTAACAATTGCTTAGCTACAATATATTTTAAAAGTTTGGGGTTGAAAAGATTTTTTTTTTTTTTTTTTTTTAATGTTTTGGAAAGAATCCTTTCTTCATACTCCAGTCTTCAGTGTCATATGATCTGTCAGAAATCATTCTAATATGCTGATTTGGTGCTCAAACATCTATTATAATTATCAATGCTGGAAACAGACATTTTTGTGGAAACCGTGAACCTTTTTTTCAGGATTCTTAGATGAAGAGAAAGTCCAAAAGATCAGCATTTATTTGAAATCAGAATCTTTATTGACATTATAGATGTCTTCACTGTCACTTTTGATCAATTTTATGCATCCTTGCTGAGTAAAAGCAAAGTCCCTTTAAGACAAGTCGTTTCAATCGGCGGCCATCTGTGAAACGCCTCTCGGGCATGCAATTGCTCACTCTTTGAATGGGGAAAAAATCAAATTCTCCAAAGCTGTTCACCAAGCTTTCGATTAAAATTCATATATGAAATCACCAGTGAAATCTGACAACAACTGTCTCGTGAATTTTGTTTCTAAACGCTCGAATCATGACAAAAAACAGCATTTTTCAGGCTGGATCAAGCTAATGCGCATGCGCAACCGGAGCTTCTAACGGCCACTGCATTAACGTGATGACTTTACCAATCGGCGATTGGCTCTTATTTAGAAGGCGGGACTTATGCCGCGTTCCAGGCAACCTGTAACCCGTGTTTTTCCCAACCTTCTACCCGTGAAAGTGCACTGGAGCGGCAGTCAAACCCGTGACCTCGTACTAGATCGATGTACTCCCATTTCCGCGCTCTGATGTTACATAGCCCGCGAAACAACAATGGCAGCCCCTACGGATGCGGTGTTTATGCAAGTACACGGTAAAATAAAAATAAAAGGTATAACAGCTTCTCTTGCCTTATGCGCCGTTTTTCCTCCTCCGTTTCTTTCAAATAAGCAAGGAGTAAGCACCTTTGGCGATAAAAATGATTATAAATGAGCATAAGCCGCGTACGGTCCGCCATGCTGGTTTGTTTACACTCAGGCAGTTTGGCGTCGACTTGCCTGGAACGCTACAAAGTCGTGGGTCGTGGTTTGAAGTCGTGACTTATGGGCTCAAAAACCTGCCTGGAACGCAGCATTATTCCGCCATATTGTGCGTTGCACTTTCTCCCATTCATATTAATACAAGTGTCTTTCTATATGTAAAGTCTTTGGTAAAAGTATTCATTTCTTTCAAAAACAAACAACCTTCTAAACTGAAACGTTTATAGTGTACTTGTGCTATACGACTATCTAGTATAATTTGTAAAATGACTGGCTGTTTGCATTGCCTAGCAAGTTTACAAGGACTTTAGGAAGTTTGAGGAAAACTAACTGTTACTCATTTCGGCAGAGAATAACTCACGGACACATGTAAAAACGTGATTGCTTCAGGAGATGCCGAGGCAGTTGGCAGTGAAAGTTGCAAACATGACTGCAGGTGATTCATTGGCGATGATCAGCGTCTGGTGGAGCAGGTAACGTTAGAGTGATGAAGAGAAAGAGCGAGGGATCCCGCCTACCATCAGTACCACAGCGTCACTCAGCGGGGCCTGACTCATACAGAAGTGTAGTAGTGGGTGAGGACTATCCTGCCAAAACTCACACACACACCAACTCCTTACAGCCTCTTACATCATCAGACTCATAGTTATGACACCATACCATAACACGAGCACAAATACTACAGCAAAGAGCCATTTTTAACAACTTTCAGAGAATAGTTGTCATATTTTTGTTCTTAATTCCAGATGTGGAAAGAACGGGGAAAAAAAGGCATGTGGGTTTGATTGAAGTAATCGAAAGAATGCTACGCATTTGAAAAATGATATAGAAGTAGAAACACGTGAGAATGCACAGATGATGAAGCCTGTCTTACTCATTCCCAGAGTCCCTCTATGTGTCATCTATAGAGAGAGGAGGCATGGCAGGCAGTAGGATGTGTGATGACACCACCTTATGGGAACCTTTCAGAAATAGCAAACTCACCACACACGCTGCCCAGGCGAACATGTGGCAATGCTAAGAATAAGTGTTTAAGAGTTGAGAATGATCTATTGGAGTGTTGTGTTCCTTTCTAAGTGTTAACAAGTCCAGGAATAGATATTTAATTTCATTTCCCTTTAAGCTGTTAATCACTATAGTCATTTTTAGAATTACTTCAAAATAGAAAAATTTGAATGTGTCAGATATACACTTTTAAATCAAAACAAGAAAACTTGACTGATTAGGCACAACATGGAGGATTAATGATGAGAAAAAAATAGATTTTAGATCTAAACAGACTAAATACTACCGTTCAAAAGTTTGGGCTCATGTTTTTTTTTTCTTCTTTTATTCAGCAAAGACTCATTAAATAAATCAAAAGTGACTGTAATGACATTTATAATGTTACAAATTGTTCTTTTATGAACAAAATTAACTTTCTATTCAACAAATATATCAGTTTTATTTTAAATATTAAGCAGCACAACTGTTTAACATTAATAATAAGAAATGTTTCTTAAAGGATTAGTTCACTTTCAAATGAAAATTAGCTCAAGCTTTACTCACCCTCAAGCCATCCTAGGTGTATATGTCTCTCTTTTTGATGAAAACAATTGGAGAAATCTCAATAAATATCCTGACGCATCCAAGCTTTATAATGGCAGTGAACAGGGGTCACTAGTATGAGCTGAAGAAAGTGCTTCCATCTACGTCCATCCATCATAAACTTGTGGGCCTTTTGAAGCGAAGTGATGCGTTTGTGTAAAAAAAGAAAATCCATATTTAACAAGTTATGAAGTAAAATATCTAGCTTCCGCCAGACCGCCTTCCGTATTAAAGTTACGAAGAAAGTGTAAACTGGCATCGCGTCAGTTACACTTTTTCCATAAGTTGAATAGGGAAGGAGTAGGACGTAGCGTAAGCTTTTTGAACTTCAAGAGGTTTACACTTTCTTTGTACGTTGAATACGGAAGGCGGTATGCCGGAAGCTAGATTTTACTTCATAACTTTAAATTATGGTTTTTTTTTTTTTTTTTTTACACAAACGAATCGCTTCACTTCAGAAGGCCTTTATTAACCCCCTGGAGCCGTGTGGAGTACGTTTATGATGGATGGATGGATGTGGATGGAGACACTTTCTTCAGCTCATACTAGTGACCCATGTTCACTGCCATTATAAAGCTTGGATGCGTCAGGATATTTATTAATAGGGACTTTAAGCAGCATCTGCTGACACAACGGCATCGGCATTCTGGCGTTCTGTTGCGCATGCGCAAATTTAACTGCTACTTCTTGACGTTGTACTGTAACCGTCTACTACGGGAGAATAGCCGATTTGCCGTAGTCGATAATACGTGACAGATTAGATAAGTAAATGTTATGTTCTATGGTTATGTGGTATTTTAGTTGTATCTGTATGTCATTTAATGCCAAAAGCAACCATTCTCTTGCTTTTATTTACATGTAATGTATTGTTTACTATGTCAAATGATTAAATGATCTACGCCGTCCTCTTTGTTGTTGCTTAGCGATTTTTGCGTTCTTTAGCTACGGCAGTTTACAGTTTACTTCCGGTCGTCGTTGCCGTTCCATCAACAGCTGTTGCTTAAAGTCCCTAATATTTCTCCGAATGTGTTCATCAGAAAGAAGAAAGTCAAATACACCTAGGATGGCTTAAGGTTGAGTAAAGCTTGGGCTAATTTTCATTTGAAAGTGAACTAATCCTTTAAGCAGCAAATCAGCATATAAGTATGATTTCTGAGGGATCATGTGACACTGAAGACTGAAGTAATGATGCTGAAAATTCAGCTTTGAAATTACATTACTTTTTTGAAATATATTAACATAGAGAACCATTATTATTTTAAATTGTAATATTTCACAATATCACTGTTTTTACTGTATTTTTGATCAAATAAATGAAGCCTTGGTGATACTTCTTTCAAGAACATTTTAAATAATTTTACTGACCGCAAATTAATGGTAGTGTATGTGCATGGTTAATAAGGTTGCTATAGTAACCATTAAAATGTAAAACATTTGCTCAGCCTTGACTTTCACCTATAGCCATCATGATTTTGTGTTTTTAAAACTGAAGTTCAGGAGGGACAGAGTTATTCTGTGAGTAATGCTTGTTCACAGGAGCCAAAGAATGAAAGGTGTGATGCGCTCCAGCTCAAGCAGACACATGTATGGACCAGCATGCATCTCTAATTGGTCTCATGAGGCGCGAGGTCTGAACACCACAAACATCTGGAGAAACGCTGCGGTATGTCTGTTCTGCAGTCATGAACATTCCTGTTCTGAATCACCTTTTTGGGTTTTATTTCTCATAATTGTTCTGTTTTTTCAATCTGCCTACTTTACTGTTTGTGGGATAACTGCTTAAAATCATTTTAAATGATAGAGAATGTACGAATTATAACCACAAGAGGGAGTCGAGTGATGTCACTGCCATGCATCACTATGATGTTATAGAGGTAACCATGAAATGTAAATTTTTTTTTTAAAAAGAAGTGATTAATGTAGCATTCTAGGTTGATTCACATTGGCAGAAATGTAGTTTTTTTCTTTTTTTAAATTTAAATAGATGAATCTCTCTTATAAATGTCTGTCCTGACTGAGTGATTGAATATTAAATATAACAGTTTTAGTGTTTTCAATGCTCATTTGATGCTCATTTCACTACCCTCCAGTCATTTTCTATGAAAAGCGTGTCCGTATGCTGTGTGTGTGCCTAACTGAGCATGAATGAGTCGCTCTGTGTGTTTACACGTGTGTTATGCACACAGATAGCTATGATAATCATGTTGAACCCTCGACTTTTCCCTCCCCAGGAGATTATTCCACCACACAGTTAGCCAGCCTGCACAACAGGTGCAGACGGATGGCTGGATGGCTGGAGAGATGAATGATCAGTGGAAAAAAGAGAGAGAGGGAGAGTGCGTAAGAGCAACTTAGATTCTCCGGAGGAAAAAAATGGTACACGTTACTGGAGGAGTCACTGAAGAGAGCGAACGAACGAGAGGGAGGGAGAGAGATGAAAAAGTCAGTGAGTCAGTAGTGAGAAAGATTGTAATAAAGTGAGAGGGAGGGATGAAGAGGAGGAAGGTATAATTACAGAGAGAGAAAGAGAGAGGGGACAAACACTGAGAAGCTAGAGAGGGAGAGTGCTGAAGAAAGAGTCAGAGAACTGTCTAACCCTGCCCACTTTCCACTCAACCATTCAACTCCGGCACGGGCAGCCGTGCATCGTCAGGTTTCTCCAGATCTCTGCTGCACGAACTGCGACCCGGAGCTCATCAACCTGCAGGAGGAGCCCAGAGAGACCTGCAGAGAGAGGACCAGCAGAGCTTCGTTCAGCCCTCTTCAACTTTTATCACCATGACCGCTCCGTTCAGATAAGGATTATTTTGGACTGGCTCTCACTTTCCGTATCGATTTGACAAACAAGCCAGCGCAGTGACTGTGATTTTGGCAGCGGAGCAGAACAGGACCGAGGTGTGAGTCTGCCGTCACTCAGGATGTCCTCTCTCACGCTCGTGACAGGGGTGCTGCTGCTCTCTGGCTGTTTGTCAGGGGGCTGCTCGCCCACGCCGGCCGAGAGCGGCTCTCAAGGTGCGGGGCATCCAGATGATCCCGCCGTGACCCCCTGTCCGTCCTGCGCTCTAGCCCAGAGGCAGAAGGACTCAGAGGAGCAGACGGACATGGTGGAGGCGGTCAAGAGGCACATCCTCAACATGCTGCATCTGAACACCCGGCCCAACGTCACACACCCGGTGCCCCGCGCCGCCTTGCTCAATGCCATCCGCAAGCTGCATGTGGGACGGGTGGGTGAGGATGGCACAGTGGAGATAGAGGAAGACGGAGGAGGGCTGGGGGAACGAGAGCAACCTGAGGAGCAGCCCTTTGAGATCATCACTTTCGCGGAGCCAGGTGAGGGATGCTTTAGTGTCTTATGAGGATATGTGATGACGTTAATAGCCTGTTTGTGGTGCTAAGTGATGAACTCTCACCTGTTGAGCAAACGGCGGAGAAACGGTGACATGCAATGAATTGGTATGACTTAAAACCTTGGTAACACCAATATAAATTTCATTAATATATATAAAACCTGTCACAAGTTTGGAAACAATTTTTAATGTTTTTTAAAGAAGCCTCTTATGTTTACCAAGGCTGCATTTATTTAATCATAAGACAGTAAAAACAGTAATATTGTGAAATATTATTACAATTTAAAATAACTGTTTTCTGTTTTAAAATGTAATTTATTCCTGTGATGACAAAGCTGAATTTTCAGCATCATTAATCCGGTCTTCAGTGTCACATGATCCTTCAGAAATCATTTATTATTATTTTTATCTATTTTGAAAAGAGTTTTTGCTGCTTTAATTTTTTTTGTGGAAACAATGATACCACATTTTGTATCATTGTTTGTGTTAAGATTAAAAAAAGGGAGAGAAATTGATACTTTTATCCATCAAGGATGCATCAAATTGATCAAATGTGACAGTGAAGACATTTATAATGTCACAAAAGATTTTTGTTTAATAAATGCTTTCATAAATTTAATAAATGCTGTTTATTGAACTTTCTATTCATCAAAGAATCCTGAAAAAAGGTATCACCATTTCCACAAAAAATTGTTAAGCAGCAAAAAATGTTTTCAACATTGATAAAAAAATAGTAATAAATGTTTCTTGAGCAGCAAATCAACATATTAGATTGATTTCTGAAGGATCATGTGATACTGAACACTGGAGTGATGATGCTGAAAATTCAGCTTTGCCATCACAGGAATAAATTGCATTTTAAAATATATTCAAATAGAAAATAGTTATTTTAATTTGTAATAATATTTCACAATATTTTACTGTACTTTTCATGAAATATATATATCCTTGTTGAGCATAAAAGACTTCTTTCAAAACATTTAACATTAAAAAATTGTAATGTTTCCAAACTTTTGACAGGTACTGTGCATAGATCTGTTAAGCATTATATGTTTAATATTGCATTAATGAATGTTATTATAAAGTAGAACTGTTTTATCTAAATCCACGCCTCCATTATAAGTTGAAATAGATAAAAAGTTTAGAATTGTTCAAGTTTTCACACAATTCACGGCGTTATGCTCGAGACTGTCCGTTTGCGGGTTTCCACTTTTAAGATATGCACAGTATTATATGATGTACAGTGGATGTCACCACAAATGGCTCCACTCAGACTACCGTTTCGAAAAAGTGCTTTTAAAAAGCACTCAGGTAGGTGTTAGCGGAGGTCTGCAGGAGGGAGAGTCATCTTAAGGGTAACACATGCGCTGCAGCTGTGGAGCATTAACACTGACTGTGCGCTGCTGCCGGAGGCTCTCGGCGCCGCGCTACTGATATGAAATGAGGAAATGATGCCCCTATTAACAGCTATTGAATCTAGCCACTTAAACATCTTCAATTCTGTCAAGCAACGGGAAACTGTAGAGACAGCAATTTAGTATCAAAATTTACACTTTATCATGGTATGCATCCAAACTATGTCAAGCATTCTCTTAAAGTCTCTTTAAAGGGATAGTTTACCCAAAAATGTAAGTTATGTTATCATTTGCTCACCCTAATGTTGTTCCAAACCTGTTTGACTTTGTTTTCTGCAGAGCACAATAAATATATTAATGTGGTCCCCAAATGTTCTTCAAAAGTGTTTTGCAGAAGAAAGAAAGTCATGTAGGTTTAGAACGAAATGAGGGCAGAATTTTTATTTTATTTTTATTTTATGTCATACAGCTCATATTAACGCTAATGCTGAGCTTTTTGACTCTGAAAATATGTGTCTGCTGACCTGATGATATGCTATTCATATTGTGTTGTTTGTCTAATGATAGAGTAGCCAATAGACAGCCATCTATTTTTTACAATTGTTTGGGGAAAAAAACAAAAATGGCACAAACAATGCTCTTCCTTATTGAATACACTTTTGGAGCCGACTTTAACAAACACTACGTCCTAGTTGGTTCAATAGACTAAGTCTGGGATGGGAAGATCCACAAGTACATTCCATTTTTAATTGGTTCCTCATGACTTATTTATAACAATGTCACTGATCCACAAATCAGCATGACACTGCTGTAAAAAAAAAAAAACAACATTTGTCTGAATGGGGTACGGAAGCGGATGGTTGAAGCGGCCCAATCTCATGGCAACAGGGTTTTTTTTTTTTTTTTTTTTTTGAAAAAACAATATAGCAGTGTTTCTAAAGATAACAAGGCTGACCTATCTTTAGACCAGCACCGGCCATGATGTGGATTGGAGTCCCATCTGATTCTTATACACAGACTGACCACCAACAGTCCTGCAGAGGCTTAATGGGACGATTTTCACAGCTCTTTAATTGCAGCTATCATTTGAGTGCAAGAAGGAGCCAGCAAACATTTGACTGCGCGGTCTATTGTGCCTGTTTGCTTACATAAATGTGCACAATGCCTTGATGCTATAAATAGACCTTTTGAATGAACCTAAGATTAAAAAAGGCCCCTCAGAGCCTTTATGAGATTGCAGGGGTGTTAATGATGCTCCGGGGAGTGGAGGAGAGGGGTGGGGTGGTTCGATCCCATACAAAACCCACAGGGCTGTTAGCTGGCCATAATTGCTCCATTCATCAAAATATGGGGCCCAGTAATTACTCTGGGCTGCTCTGTTGGTGTGTGGAATGGTCGGGTTTCTTTGAAAGTATCTTCACTGGATGAGTCGGAGGAACAGAGACTCATCAAAAGTTTGAAATGCGCAAAAAAACAAAAACATAATATAATTTACCCAAAAATGAAAATTCAGTCATTTACTCACCCTCATGTTGTTCCAAACCTGTATGACTTTCTTTTATCTGTGGAACACAAAGTAAGATATCTTAGTTATATAGTTATAGTTATCGTCCTTGTTGTGAAAAGGCCTTAAATGATGGTTTTGGGGTGAACTGTCCCTTTACTGACATTCCAGTGCCAGGTATTTTGGAAAGGATAAATGGTTATAGCAGTTGTGATGCACTCACAAAGGTCTGAAGGTATGGAATAAGAGCAAGATTTTACACACTAAAGGAATTCACGTTAATAATCGTAGTAGCTCTTCATGCATACGGACGATCTGGATCTCGGAAAGTTTTGCTGATCTGGTGTGGTTAGCTTGGCTTGTTACCTCTCTGAGCAGCTTCCTGAAACTACTTAGAAGTTGACCGATGCATTACAGCATGCAGGTCTTAAAGTTCCTTGAGGTTTACTCTGAGGGATGTTTCTTAAAGGATTAGTTCACTTTAAAATGAAAATTACCCCAAGATTTTACTCACCCTCAAGCCATTCAAGGTGTATTTGACTTTCTTTTTTCTGATGAACACAACCTGAGTTATATTAATAAATATCCTGACACATCCAAGCTTTAAAATGGCAGTGAACAGGACCAACGAGTAAGAAGCTCATGAAAGTGCATCCATCCATCCATCATAAACGTACTCCACATGGCTCCGGGGGGTAAATAAATGCCTTCTGAAGCAAAGCGATGCGCTTGTGTAAGAAAAATATCCATATTTAAAAAGTTATAAAGTAAAATATCTAGCTTCCACCAGACCGCCTTCCATATTCAACTTAGTTGAATAGTTGAATATGGAAGGTGTAGGATGTAGCATAAGCCTTTTAAACTGTGAGTGTTACACTTTCTTCGTAAGTTGAATACGTAAGGCGGTCAGGACGCATCAGGATATTTATTAATATAACTCTGATTGTGTTCATCAGAAAGAAGAAAGTCATATACACCTAGGATGGCTTGAGGGTGAGTAAATCATGGGATAATTTTCATTTTAAAGTGAACTAATCCTTTAACTATTTATTTCCTGTTCTGACCCCTGTGTCAACCCTGTCTCCTGACGATTCATAACTGAGGCTTCATTATTAGGGGACAGATAGGTGATATCTTTGTCTATTGTACAAGACAAAGCACTGCAAGATTGTATTATAGGTAAACGCAAGATAACACTTGGTTATGTGAAAAATATGTTTTGTGCTGCGGTCATCAGGTGTTTGTTGTAGTGATCAGGGACTGTGATATCACTTTTATATCCTGGTACAACAATATATCCAACTATAGTGAGGCGTCTTGTTAACACCAGTTTTGGGTGGATGCTGTTTTTTTATCTAACACAAAAGCAATTGATATTGGGTCTATTTCTAAAGTAATTCAATGATCTGACTGACATCAATTGTGAATACCCAACACTTATCTTTTAAACTTTCTATTTATTGAAAAATATATCATGTTTTCTACTAAAATATTAACCAGCACAAGTGTTTTTAACACTGATAATAATAAGAAATTTTCTTGAGCAGCAAATCAGCAAATTAGAATGATTTCTGAAGGATCATGTGACACTGAAAACTGGAGTAATGGCTGCTGGAAACCCAGGAATAATTTACAAATTAAAATACTTAAAAATAGAACTATATTTCACAATATTACTGTTTTTTTAATCAAATAAATTTAGCCTTTGTGAGGAGACATATTTAAAAAAAACAAAAAAAAAATTAAAATCACAATATTTTTAAGAAAAGAAAACAAATTAATATGTAAAAGTCCGGTCTGTTTGTAGCAGGACGTATGCGCATTTATCTACAGTCTTATTCTTTTTTTATTATTTCTCTATTATTTTATCTTTTCTATTTTAATCCTTCACACAAATATCAAACTCAATGCAGTGTCTGATTCTATATTTTTAAACTGCTTCAGTTTGACAGGAAGCTACTAGGTAAGTCTGTTTTTCTCCTGTAGTTTCTGATTCTTTTAGTTTAATAAAGGTCAGTCATTTAGTTTGTAGGTATCTGGTTTGGTGTTGATAAAGGCGATACCCAAGGAAAAAAAAGTTTGAGAAACACTTTCTTTAGTCCAGATGTTATGAGAAAGCGTTTGCCGAGTGATCTCAAGTCTTTTGGAAGTGTTTTATTAATTAAAAGACCCATTCCATGAATATAACAAGTAAACAATCCTTTAATCTTTGATACTCTACATGCTCAACTAGTTACGTGCATAAAGCAGATTATACCCACATGATTTTAATGCAACTTTACCATTTTGAAAACAATCTTGTCCTTGATATTACAGTGCACAGACACAACTATAGCAAACTTTCAACATATAAAACAGATAAAGAATAGAGACAATATGATAAGAGTTTCCAAATAAGAGGAATAATTCAGTGTGAGTTACGTGACAGCGGGCACAGTTGACCTTCGCCCCGAAACTGCAGTACCACTGACATGCTTCTGAAGTGTCCACCTCACCCAGACCCCGTCACCTCAGAGACACGTGGCGTTTTTTTTTTAAACCTACAAGACAGACAACACAACTACAGTGAAAGACTGGCTCAGGAACCAAATGACAATGGCAAAAAAGCAGTTGCCTTTTAATATGGAAAGAAAGGCCAACTCTTTTTACTTGGTCACACACTGAGGCTCTTGTTCGAGTTAAGAGGTGTTCTGATAAGAGATCAGGCTGGATAGCGACACACACAGAGAGAGAGAGAGAGAGAGAGAGAGAGACGCATTCATCTGCAAATATAAACCAGTGCTGTCGATTTCTTTCTCAGAAAACATCTGCAGCATTTCTACAATGTTTATGGGAAAACATTGTTCATTCCCATTAACCTGGCATTACTAAGCTGTATTCTTTATTTTTCATTACTTGCCAAAATTTCCAGCAACTCTCAAAGTAGAATTAAAAAGGTCTAGCAACTGATAAATTAACCGGTTATAAGGGAGCATAACGGAAACTTCAAACAGATTCACATTTGTATGGTGGCACTGCATTGTTCACTGATTTGTTTGACAACTTAATCCACAGAGTAAGGGAATATTGGCTTTCATTTCAGTTTAAAGGTAAAACACAATTATGTTCCCACCCCAAACTCGTGCCACTGGTTGAGTCAACGATGATCTTTTTAAAAGTGCCACAGAGCCTCAGTGTTTATATCTGAGGGGGTGAATCAATGGCTATGGTTGTATCTGCATATTAAATTGGATTAAGACAAAGTATTTTACCATCCAAACTACACACTTCAGCTTTAAAAATAGTTCTTCCTGTTATGTGTTAAGTCCATTCAGTGTTTCGTGGGAGTTTTCTGACAATGTGAGATTCAATGAAGAGAACAGACTGTCCAGTAAAGTTACTCTGAGATCTCCGAGGCTTTCATGAGCTTTAAATAGTAATTCATCCAGGCAGATTTTCATAATAACATGCCAATCACGGCACAAATGAATCTTGTGTTCAAAAGCAGCTAGATGCAACAGGATGCAGGTGTTGAAAAGGCGTATTAAAAACACAGTGCTCATGGTGCGAGATGCTGAAAAACAACAGCAAGACTCATCACAATGGTCAAAGACTTCAGTCTAGCGCATATATACGTAGACAAACAATAAAAAAATGGTCTAGCCTTGTGTGAACTGACTGTATTGACCCTTCTTTAGTTTCATAGCTCACTATTATATACAGTGTCATATGAGATGACTGAGTAAAGGTAAACCTGCAACTGTATTTGTCTAGATAGATATCTCAGTGGCACATTGATGAGCATAAAAGATTGAGTTCTAGAAAAGGTGTTTTCGAAGCTACGCTGACTATCCTTTATATCAGATAACAGGATTTATTTAATGTGGACATGTTGACTAAACAGTTTAATTAATGGCTGTCCTGTTGAGGAGGGTTGGCAGAGAGTCATTTCAGAGAGTCAATCTCTTTAGTCTGTAAATCATCAGTGGTTACTGATGCTGAGCTGGCTTATAGCAGACAGTCATGTGCACGTTATAGGGAAGGCCCTTGTCATAACATACATGCTTTATGTACACAAATGGAGTGCCAGGATTTTAGGAGCAGGAAATGTTTTTTATGGACCGAGTCTAGGTGTTGACGAAGGACTGCAGATGGTGGAGATTGACCGCAAAAAACAACCTATCCTTTCTCAACAATTTAGTATAGCAGGCATTATGTACTCTGATTCTGTTAAGAAGTTTCTCATCTGGTGGCTCTAACAGAGTGTCATTAATAAACCGATCAAGCTCTACAGTATAATATACCATGTTTAAAAACCTGAAACCAAAACTAACCAATTGCCCCATGCCTTTCGTTCACAGGAGATGCCCCTGATGTCATGAAATTTGACATTTCTAAGGAGGGCAACACTCTGTCCGTGGTGGAGCAGGCCAATGTGTGGCTGTTTCTTAAGGTTGCCAAAGGCAACCGAGGGAAGGGGAAAGTGTCCATTCAGCTCCTGCAGCATGGCAAAGCTGATCCAGTCTCTACCGATGGATCCCAGGAACTGGTGGTGTCCGAGAAGACTGTGGACACACGACGCAGCGGCTGGCACACGCTACCCGTGCCCCGCATGGTGCAGACCCTGCTGGACGGGGACAGCAGCTTTCTCAGTCTCCGTGTCTCCTGTCCTTTGTGTGCTGAAGCTGGTGCCGTGCCTATCCTGGTGCCCGCAGAGGGCAACAAGGGCAAGGAGAGAGAACAATCTCACCGCCCCTTCCTCATGGTCGTGCTCAAGCCAGCTGAGGAGCACCAGCACCGGCGCAGCAAGCGCGGCTTGGAGTGCGATGGCAAAATCCGTGTCTGCTGTAAACGGCAGTTCTATGTCAACTTCAAGGACATCGGGTGGAGCGACTGGATCATCGCTCCGTCTGGATATCACGCTAACTACTGCGAGGGTGACTGCCCCAGCCATGTGGCCAGCATCACAGGCTCTGCCCTCTCCTTTCATTCCACCGTCATCAATCACTATCGGATGCGCGGGTATAGCCCCTTTACCAACATCAAGTCGTGCTGCGTGCCTACGCGCCTACGGGCAATGTCCATGCTCTACTACAACGAGGAGCAGAAGATCATTAAGAAAGACATTCAGAACATGATAGTGGAGGAGTGTGGCTGCTCATAAAATGCCATGAACTCCTAACAAACACTTAAATGTTGGTACAAAGCACATATCAGAGGATTGGCGATCTGTGTTCTCCCACAAACATTTGAGCTGCAAACTCGGGCAACCTATTTGTTTCCAGACCATTCCAATAGGACTGATAATTGGAGCGGTTTTCGTGGCACTTTCATATAAAAATGACAGAGGAGAATAAAGCATAATATATTTTTTTTAATGAAGGGAGACAGAGACTGAGAGGGAACGGGTGCATGGGTCAAAGTGTCAGCCCTGATTCTCTGCACTGCAATAAAGAGACTTATTTTGAAGTGTGGAATTATATATTCTGAGAAGAAGAAAAAACATGCAACTCTATGCAAGTCAAGTATTATTACTGGATGTTCTTCTTTTTTATTATTATTTGTCTTGTTAGCTTTTGTTTAATGTTTTTATTGTCATCCCTTTTCTCTCACACACACACACACACACACAAAAACTATTTTTTTAGTACATATTAAAAGTAGTAGTTCTTTTTATTTTATTCTTCTTATGAGAAATACTTGAACAAAAATTAGTTTGACCAGCTGCTGGAGCCAAACTACATTATTATTTTTATTTTTATTATTAATATTATTATTATTAATCAACTATTATTATTATTATTTTTATTATTATTATTATTTTTCTCCTAAACATTCTGAATGTTGATGAAAAGTAATATAAATTTGCACTAAGCCAACATTCAGAACGTGATCCCCAGAGCATTATGGGCCACATTCCAGTTGCCATATTAGAGTCTAGAACATTATGCATTTGGAACTTACAAAAAACCAAAGACCATACACACCCCATTCTCAGAGCAATTCAACAAAATGCCCAGCTCTGTGAATTTATTTAAATTAGGAACAACCGTGTATGGCCAACATAACGAACCATTAACTCAATATAGCACATAAAATAACTTGTTTGTTCATTTTTCTTTTCTGAAAAAGCCTCAATATTAAGATACTTTTTGCTCTCTGTGTTTCGACAGTGTTTGTCTCTACCAATGTATAACAAAGGTCTTAGAATCTGAACTGAAACCTAGCCTTCAAATGTTGTTCTCGACAGAAATATTCAGTAAAGAGTGAGATAGAAACAATGTCCTGGCAATGGCAATCTGCTTTGTCAGGTTCAAAGTACAAGACACTAAAGGAACTTGATCTGTTTTATGTAGAGTTATGCAACATATGGTGATATGTTGAACAAATCAAAATATGTGCTTGTCATGTTTTATATCTAATTTATTTTGCAGCATATTCTTTGCTTCACTATTAAAGCTGAATTGTACAACTTCAGGTTTTTGTTTTAAGTCAACAGTGTGTGTTTACCAGGCCAGATGACGAGCTATATACCATTATTTCAACACTAAATGCAAGCTAGTTTGGCTTAGTCTAGTATATATATATATAGTCTATTGTAGTATAATTATATATATAAATTTGCAAATCAATTGACAAATCTGTCACGTAACCATTGCAGCCAAACCATATGCTGTGCAAAAGTGTAAACTCCTGAAGGGCTGTTTTCTGTTATTTTTATCCATGCAGAAGCTGTCTAATGGGAGGTTTCAACTGTAAGGAATCAGAGAAACAGCTTATATTTGCTTGCTTTATATGAGATTTCCTGATTTTTTCAGAAAATACTTAATGCTAACTTTTAACTTAAAGTTATACATACCTAGCTGCACATGCTGGGAAAAAGTCCACTTTTACAAAATAGTGCTGTGTGCTTAAACATTACAGGCAATGTCACAGCATAACAGAGTTGAAAAAGACAAATATTGTATTTCTCTCTCTCTATCTTTTTGCGATGAAATGTTTATTGAGAAGAAACAAATTTTGTATTGTCACAGAATATGATTAAACCATTTTAGAAATAGTATATAATTTATATTTATAGCAAATAGTGAAATAGTTTTATTTAAAAAAAAAAAAATTGTGCTAGATAATATTAAATAATATGATTAAGTTTAGTAAACACTGATTTTGATTGAATCCACCATCATGGCTCATATTTAAAGCTATACACTACCGTTCAAGTTTGGGATCAGTAAGATTTTTTTAATGTTTTTGAAAGAAGTCTCTTCATGCTCATCAAGGCTGCATTTATTTGTTAAATAATACAGTAAAAATTGTGAAACACTGTTGTGAAATAACTATTCTATTTGAATATATTTTAAAATGCAGTGATGGAAAAGTTTAATTTTCAGCATCATTACATTACATCATTACATATTCTGATTTAATGCTCAAGAAACATTTATTATCATTATCAGTGTTGAAAAGAGTTGTGCTGCTGATTAATATTTTTGTGGACACTGTGATCATTTGTTTTTCAGGATTCTTTGAGGAATAGAATGTTCAAACAGTATTTACTTGAAATAGAAATATTTTGTAACATTATAAATGTCTTTACTGTCACATTTGATCAATTTAATGTGTCCTTCCTGATAAAAGTTTTTTTTTATTTTTTTATTTTTTATCTGAACCCAAACTTCTGAACAGTAGTGTAAGTCACAAACCAATATGTATTATGAGTGTGTGGTTTTCCATTTAATATAGTCAAAGCATAAAAAGCCTTCAATAAGAGATATACGCACTTACAGAGGGACTTTGTCAGCACACTGGCTTGCTGTGTCAGGACAAGAGATGTGACCCAGGGGTAGAAAGGTAATTACCGCTATCATCACTCAGCAAATAAAACCCCCACAGGTCCTGTGAAAAAGAGCCTCTCTCAGAGGAGGACATAATCTTTTCCCCATAAACCCTTCATGCCATTTAGAGCACAGCAACAGAACACACACAGCTGATTTATCACTAATCATGATTTGAAATAAATCTCTTGCCATAGAAATGCACAAAGAGATGTTCAGAGAACATATGAAGACTTAAGATGCAAAAGCCTCTAAGTGCCGTCTGAAATTTTCTTCTAAAATGAGCATTTTTATCAAGATCATATGTTTAGGTTCAGTAATTTCACTTTAATGGCAATTAATAGGTATTTTTCATTACCATTAAAGGGAAATAACAAACATATGAGCTAGATAAAAATGCTCATTTTAGAAGAAAATTTCAGATGGCACTTAGAGGCTTTCGCATCTGAAGTCTTCGTATGCAAACCAATCATATCTGTTTTCATGTCTCATTGCTGCCTCCTTTATAATTACTGTGACAAGTACTTTCATATGACTTCTGCCTTTGAAAAATCCAATAAGGAATATAGGTCAAGGTCAGTTCTCTTTTGAATTAGTCTTGTAAAACTTGTACAGAAACGTTCTCTTGGTCAACGTGACGTTTGAAGCCTGAGGGAGTTTACACAAGTTTAGTTGTCCGCCTATATACACAAACAATACATGCTTTAAAAGTGCATGTGTAACATTGTTGGTCACTTTAATGTGTCACATGTGTGCCTTAAAAGGCAATTGCCTCTTTGTTGGGTCTACTCTACATTCTATGATAACATAGAATCATAAAATGGGATGATGAACCAAAACAAACACGGCAGAGTTCAAGTTCCTTGTGGTGGTTGTGCCTTCCGCACAAATATAACCTGCAATGTTGAATTAATTTATTAATAATTATTTAATAATTTGTATATAATAATCTAATAACTCACTTTCCATTTAGAAACAAGCTGCTTGCAAACTGTTGCTGCCATCTAAGATTGACACTGAATATCATCAGTAGACCTCGCGAGGTATAAACATCACATGCATTCCTGCCCTTCAAGGACTTGCACTTGGAGAACTCAACATACCTCCAACAAGAGAATAAAAGCAGAGAGGAGGGCGCTGGATCTACAGAATCTGTGTGGGTGTAAAGCATTGTCAATCCTCCAGGAATAAATGTGTTTGGAAGGGTGTTTGTATAGATTGTAAGGGCTGAAGTGTTTATCTAACACCTCATCTGTCAAAATGAAGACAGGGGATGTGTTTTACATGCCTTTTACAACTTGGACTCTGTATATACCTTCTCTCTGACAGGATGACACAATTTAGCCCCCTGAATCAGACATGGTGGCCTTGAACCAGGCCAGCACCCTCCCATTCATATTTACATAGTCTCGATAGCTTACATTCAATATTGGCCGATTTCCCTGTTTAAGAGTTGTGAAAACTAGTAGTCTGTTGCACACATATGTAAAAAAGCTTCAAAATTGGCAAACGGATAGATTGAAACTCGGAGTGCAGTGTTTTTTAAATAAATTATATTACCACAACTCTTCTTTTAACAAATGGTTAGTATAATTTTACCTCAGTGGCACCCAAGTCCAATGGTCAGGTAATCAAGTCAGTTAAAGCATACCCCCCAAAATTATTTCGACTCATCCATCATTTTCTTTATTAAAAAAAAAGGTCACAGTGACTTCTACTTACAATGGAAGTAAATGGGTCCAATTTAAAAGCAAAAAAGCTTACAAATTTATAAAAGCACTTACATTAAAGGTTATACACTACATGACTTGTTTGAACATGTTTGATATTGCCCAACTGGATGGATTCATAGTCAGAAGCTGTGCACAGACTGTGCACATAATACATTACGTGATTTTCTCTTAAAACGGTCAACTCCGACTGCCCAAAATCCGCAGACTGGCTCTGACTTTCGGCAACTAGCGTTGACTCCTCTACGTAGTAAAAAGTCATGTAATGTACACTCCTTGGCAAAAAAATGGGCCAAGCCCAAAATGGCTAAACACAAAGTGAAGTGACATGAAGGCCAAGTACGGTAACCCATACAGAGACTTTGTCCTCTGTATTTAACCCATCCAAGTTAATGCACACACATTAGAAGTAGGAAGTGAACGCACTACAAACTGTGGACACACACCCAGAGCAGTGGGCAGCCATTTGTTGCAGCGCCCAGGGAGTGATTGGGGTTAAGTGCCTTGCTCAAGGGCACCTCAGTTGTGGGTATTGAGGGTGGAAGACAGCACTGTTCATTCACTCCCCCACCTACATTTTTCCTGCCGATATTGAGAATTGAACCAGCAGCCTTCGGGTTACAAGTCTGACTCTCTAAGCATTAGGCCACGACTGCCACCTAAGCTTTTAATTGTCTTAACCACAAATTATTGTTCAGGAAATTAGCAAAATTTAAGCAAATTCCATTAAAAAGCCATTGCTGTCTCAGAAAACATCAAAGACAGAATGAATTTGTTGACAGAATAAGGGAAGCTGTGTGTGGAGTGATGAATCACAATAGAACACGAGTTGCATGATGATGCTCCAGAGCGGTGTCTTCAAAAATCTGGTGAGAAAAAGTAATAATCGCATCTCTACCGCAGTGAAGCATGGAGGGAGAGGTGTCATTGTGTGGGGAGCCTTTTTAGCTGCTGGTATTGATGAGCTGCTTCACTTGAAAAGTAATTTAATGCTTTGGAGTACAGGAGAATATTGCAGAATGGCTTTTATGTTGTTGCTCACTAGTAATATTTGTTTCATTAAAAAAAAAAAATACAGTGCATTCTAAAATTGGCAGATTATTTTTTCAAGTAGCCTGCTGCATGGCTGAAGTAGTTCCAGGTCTGTTGACCGCATTACAGTTCTGTATGATTATAATTTAAACCTGTTGCTTTGGAATTATATTCATTGTGAAAAGTGATTTACAGATAAATCTGAAATAACGTTTCATTTTATGCAAGTCGGTGGAAAAAAATAACTTGATGTGAAATAAATATTTCCAGATAATATATTTTTTTTTTTTATTTGCTTTGGCTTTAGTACAGTGGTAAAAATAAAACCCAATTATTTAATTTAAAAATAACCATTTATATTTATACTCATAATGTGATGCCTTATATTTTTCTCACACAGTATAAGTGGGTCTTTTCATGTGAAAAGCTATAGCTACTTTTATAATTTAGGAAGGGAATTATATCTCCTGCAGAGTATTATTGTATTTGGGGGTTTCTGACATGAAACAGTTTGAAAAAACACTGATCTGTCTCACATTAAACTCAAACGAACTGGGGGACATTTTCAACTACAAAAAAACAACAACAAAATAACGACTTTTCAACAATATCTAGTGATGGGCAATTTCAAAATACTGCTTCGAATCTTTTGTTTCGAATCAGCGGTTCGGAGCGCCAAAGTCACATGTTTTCAGCAGTTTGGCAGTTTGACTCGTGATCCGAACCGCTGATTCAAAACAAAAGATTCAAAGCAGTGTTTTGAAATCGCCCATCACTAGATATTGTTGAAAAGTCGTTATTTTGTTTTTTTGGCGCACAAAAAGTATTTTCGTTGCTTTATAATATTAAGGTAGAACCACTGTACTCACATGAACTGATTTAAATATGTTTTTAGTACCTTTCTGGGCATTGAAAGTGTAAATTAACTTGCTGGCAATAGAGGCCTCACTGAGCCGTCAGATTTCAACCAAAATATCTTAATTTGTGTTCTGAAGACGAATGAAGGTCTTACGGGTGTGGAACGACATGAGGGTGAGTAATAAATGATATTATTTTCATTTTTGGGTGAACTAACCCTTTAAACATTTAAAGAAAACAAAGGGGAAGGCTATCCCGTGCTGAGTTACTTGATCTACAGTATTTGTGCAATTCTTGTTAATTTCCTGACCAGTGATTTATGATTAAATGGGTAAGACCATTAAAAGATCACTAAATATTTCAGCTTGGCCCCTTTTTTTTTTCTTCTTTTTTTTTTTGCCCAGGAGTGTATTCCCGCCTTAAATATTTTATTACAATGTATGTATTATTTGAGCTGTAAAGCGGTTTAAATAATTTTTTACAGTTGTTTTAGGCATTACGTTATTGTGGCAACAAAGGTGTTAAATTGTATGTAGCTTTTTACAGAAAAGGTTAGTAAATGATTTTCACACTAAAATCGATATCACACATATTGTTTACATCTTGTGGCTATACTATTTTTATTTCAACATTTACAGATTGATCTCATTCAAGTGTCTCACTAGCTGTTTCCATCCAAAGTTACAAATTAACATAATACATAATAAATTACACCTCAGAGCACACAGATAAAATGCAATAACAAATGCTGTTATCTTGCATTCAGGTGGATGTGAACGTAATTGTGTGAGACAGTTCTGGGAAGTAATTATACCAAATCATCTTGATGACAGACTGATTAAAACAATATTTTAGATGGTGTGCAATGTGATTGGTCCACTGGTTGTCTACTCTAGTTATACAGTGAACAATGAACTGTTGAGGCAAAGCCACAGTTTTTTTTTTTTTTTGCACATCCATTGAATTTATTGAGAAAATGTGTTTCTATCGTAGTTTATCTGCATGTTTTCTTACCAAATAAACAAATTATCCACCTCACTTGAGGGCATTTTTTATGCAATATCCTGAAATTTGTAGATGAAAACATAGCTACTGAAACCCAGATTTTTGCTTTTTAGCAAAAAAAAAAAAAGGAACAAATGGAAATTAATATTTGTGGTCATACACATTATAACAAATCCCGTTAATTGAACTTCACCTACTGAACACCAAATATTCCTTTATTGACCATAATTATAACCTTATAGAGACTGGGTCTGGGTGTTAATCTAATACCTGACATGCAGTTGTCTATTTCAGATGGCCCAGGCTGCCCATTCAAGACTCAAAAGCAACAATGGTACCATGGCTCTGACAATGGCTCCCTCCCGGGAATGCCGGTGAAGGGAGAGCTATCTCAAGGTTGTCAAGAGCTTTATCTCATGCCAGGCATCCAAGGGGTTGCGCAAATCTTGACACTCTTTCAGGGCGATAAAAAAGTCTGAAAGATAGAAAAGGGACAGAAAAAATGAGGTCTTGCTGCCTTGGCCTACAGTAGAAGTCCACACAAGGTGGTCTGTTGTTTTCAAGGCTGAGAACAACGTATCATGTCTGCTGGTCTGGTCAGCTTTCTCACTTTGACAATAAGAGTGAGAGTGACTGGGAAATCTAACACTCGTCTCTTTGTTTGCAGAGAAAAACTAGAACGGCAGCCTACAGACTGCACGGCTCCTGTGTTATCACTACAAACCTCCTCTTCCCTTTTTTTCCACCCCTGACTCCTCTTCTCTCCGCTGAGACATAAACTCCTTTATAGTCCATAATATGTGGGCTTGAACATGGATGCTGGTAAAGTAATACCTGCAGAGGGCACAGAAAGTGCATTCAGGACAAGAGAAAAAGGGCAGATAAGACCCCGGTTGGTGATGGAGAGCATGGCCCTACACAGATCTGTCCGTTTGTGCACTGAACCAAAATCTCATAAATAGATTTGTCATGTGATTAGCAGGAAAAGAAAAAAGGGCGTCTTGCCCATTCTAATTAGTGAAATACCAAAGTGTCATTTTTATACCACACAATGACGACCTCTAAAAGTCCGCAGTCAATAACGCAATGCTCATTTTTTTGTTCTATTAATTTAATCTGTTCATTTATTTAAAAATACAATAAATGCAATTCATAAATACTTAATTCTTATAATTCTTAATAATGTTGAGAATGTTTTAATAGTTTTTTAATTAAAATTCATTTTAATGACTTTTTGGTGCATAAAGTCAAAAATATCAGGGTGATGCAGCTTTCCTGACAAAGAAAAACGCCTTCTTTAAAGAATGAAATTCTTGAAAAAAAAATTAAAATGTAGTTTAGCATAATCTTTTATTATTATTTTTTTTTTAGGTAAATTTTTTTTTTGCACAAACAAAAACTGCCTCAGTACTTATTAAAGGATTAGTTCACTTCAGAATTAAAATTTCCTGATAATTTACTCACCCCCATGTCATCCAAGATGTTTATGTCTTTCTTCCTTCAGTCAAAAAGAAATTAAGGTTTTTGAGGAAAACATTCCAGGATTTTTCTCCATATAGTGGACTTCACTGGGGTACAACAGGTTAAAGGTCCAAATTGCAGTTTCAAAGCAGCTTCAAAGGGCTCTACGCGATCCCAGATGAGGTATAAGGGTCTTATCTAGCGAAAGGTTTTCTAAAAAAAACAAAAATTTAGATACTTTTTAACCACAAATGCTCATCTTGCCTTGCTCTGCGATGCGCCAGTTCTCCTCCAACTTCAAAATCGTCCGATATCATTGTTATACCTTTTTTTTGTAAAGGCCGTTTGACTTAGTCTTTGCACGTTCACTTTATAGACACTGGATCGCTACTTCCGCCTACGTCACACGTGACCTTTCTGACATGATTACGTAATGCGTGGTGCATCGCAGAGCTACTGCAAGATGAGCATTTGTGGTTAAAAAGTATATCATTTTTATTTTTTTTAAAAATGACCGATCGTTTCGCTAGACAAGACCCTTATTCCTCGGCTGGGATTGTGTAGAACCCTTTGAAGCTGCACTGAAATTGCAATTTGGACCTTTAACTCATTGTACCCCACTGAAGTCCATCTTTAAATAGAGAGAGTGTAAAACAGCAATGTGAAGTTCACTTGGTAATTAAATGAAGATGAGAATTTTTTTTTTTCTCATTTTCTTCCAGTCATTTTTGTCCTCCCTCAGAGAATTTGCACGTCTGTCTTGTATAGTTAGATATTTTCCTTGTGTTTGTTTTATAGTTGTTTTGAAGGCATTTTGCTTTAACTTAACATTCTAAACTTCCCAGAAGACACCAGCAATCTACTGCAAATAATGACGATTTAAGCACCCCTATCCTCTCCAAGACACATTATAATTCTGTTTCCCTCGTATCCGAAAGTAAACAACACAACAGAGTCGCTTCGGGCGATGGAAGAGGTGCATGCTGTTCGTTTGATGAATCTGCATTCCCAACACATTTTGTTTGTATAACATAGTAAACTCTCTTTCCATTTCACAAATGGGTAAAGTTTATTCAAGTAGTCCTCTGTGTGCAACATGGATCTTATCTGTATGACTTCACTAGTGCAAAGGGGGAGTGCAGAGCCAGTGGATTGAGTGAAATAAGATAAATAAGGAAAAGATTATGCAAACAGACAAAGTGCAGTGACCCTGTTGACAGGTTAGTCAGCACTTCTTTCGGAAACTCTTGGTTGTAATGGCTCAGGGTGAGGCAGCTCAGCGGGCGGTGCAATATTTACCGATCAAAATGCCATGAAAGTCCCGCTCTGACGGGACTGTCCAACATCACTCAGCAAAGCTTTTATACCATGTAATTATTTATGACTTCAAATAAACACAACCTGTCGAACAAAGCTTTTTTGTATCTGTATGGATAACAGTACTGTATGTGTAAAAATGGTGATTGCCAGAATTGAAAATGAAAGAAATGAAAAAGAGCATTTATTTTAAAGACCAAAGTTTCAGAACTCAAAAGTTCCTCATTAGTCCAAAAGCAGCTTTTACTGAAACCAAGCTCAGAAAACGACTCGTTACGTCATAGTGCGACAAAAGAGAGCCTCTGCAGAAGATCAATGCCTACTTCTACATCATTGCCTATTTAGCCCCACCCACCGATTCGCGCATGTCATGTAGTAGAAAATACAAGACGATAGAGATGCCTCTGAGGATTACAAGACGTTTTGAAGTGCCAAGTTGTGGAAAAACATAGTCTTTGCATTGCCAACCTTGTGATCCTAACATTAAGAAAGCGTGGATGAACTTCATTTTTAACAAAGTTCCAGTCAGATTGTGTCAGTAAAACACAGTTTGCTTCATTTTACTGCGGATTCATTTTTAAGCAGGCTTTTCAGAGAGACTGAAAATAAAAGATGACGCTGTGCTGACTATATTGGATCTAGTGTTGTCAAAAAGATTTATATTTATCGATACTAAAATATAAAACGATTCCAATACTCCTTTTCTACAATATCGATACACCGATACCATGTTAAAACAAAAGACAAAAAGACAATCACTTTCTGTTCTTGACTGAAAAACTTTCATAACTTTAATTGTAAGCGTTAATCTGTATTTAATTTTTACAATGAAAACTATCCAGTTTGTGTTTGTTTTACATTTGATTACTTTCATTTCTGTAGTATTTCTCAACAAAATTACCCAAAATTATCAAAATATTATGAGATAATAACAAATTACCTGTATGGCAGTGTATATTTGGCAGTTTTCCCCGTGGAATCAAAAACGGTATCGAATATCGATATTTTTCAAGGTATAGTATCGAAGTTGGAAATTCCAGTGTCGAGAAACTAATTGGATCTGACAGTAATGTCGGAACACACAAGTGTGAGTAACAGTGTTTTTACCATGTGTCACTATTGCTTTGTCTTAAACAGATTGTTTGATATGTACTAAGTATTTATACTTATACAAACTGAATAGTTGTGATATGCTGTTCTTTCCTGTGCTTTGGAAAGAGCAGCATAGCTTTGGACGCTGCTTTTATTGTTAGGATCTAAGCCATTCGCTGTAATCCTGAATAAAAGCTTCAGTGAGCGACATCTTGTGTTTTATTTTATTTAAAACACGACTCTGCAAATGACAATGTTTCCTGTTTACACTTTAGCTAAAAGGATGAATAAGAATAGACTAAAAGAATGACAGTGTGACAAACACTGGTACATTCATTCATAATTCTGTTTACACAAAACACTGTAAGTTATCCTTTATCAATTATAACTGTGGTAACTCCAAGTACTTCCTTATTTTAATATGCAAAACTGTTACTCAATCATAGCAGTGGGTGTTTACTTCCGAGTTTTGAATGCGGCACGCCTATGTTTGAAGGTGAGGGTCAAAAACAGGATAGAAAATAGCTTATT
Organism: Ctenopharyngodon idella; assembly: GCF_019924925.1. Taxonomy (NCBI): domain Eukaryota; kingdom Metazoa; phylum Chordata; class Actinopteri; order Cypriniformes; family Xenocyprididae; genus Ctenopharyngodon; species Ctenopharyngodon idella. Next base: position 15,137,895 of record NC_067221.1, read on the forward strand.
ACTTCTAAATTAGGATGTTTTTTTATGTAAAAATCTTGATAACATTATAAGTGGACATCAGAGAACATTATAAAGTGTAAAAAAAAATGCAGTTCATGACCCCTTTAAGGGTGATACAATTGGACTGATATCATAATTAAAAAAAAAATGAAATTCTTGAAAAACAAAACTTGTGTGTCAAGGTCAATATGTCTCTTACAGTATAATATAATATAATTTGGCCTTTTTATGACAAAGCAAGGTTAGTTCAGGTTGTAAAATGTCATGTGGACTTCCAAAGAATGTAATATATTGGATTCAAATGTTAAAATATATATATATATTATATTAAATATACGAGTAATATATTTAAAAAACACAGAAGATTAACAACGATTAAGATGTGTAAACATATTCATAGCTTAAAGAAAATATATTATTAAATACCTAGCCATTTAAAAATGTTTTAAAACATTTAAACCAATCCTATTTATCAAAGTCTATGAAGCTGAAAAAAGAAAGGGGTGGGTACAGTTAGCAGTTTTCTAGGAGATGAGAAAAACGAGAAAATGCCTCCCTTTAAAGCTTAGAATGTTCATGCTTGAGTTGGCCTGTTGGGATAGCAGCCAGGTTTGAGGACAGGCTCTGATGCGAGTCTCATTCATTGAGGGTCAGTGTTGTCCTCATGTTATTCTAGGCATAGGGAAGTGACGTGGATAAAATAGGCAGCCATTGTCTCCTGATGCGTTGACCTCATGCCACCTCTGGGACTGTCTAAATATTATTTCTTGCAAAAATGTTGAGTGCTGTTGATAGTGCCTTTTTCACAGAGCCTCCTCTCTACCCTGCAGTATGTCAGCTTTGTGTGATGCTTCTCTTTTGTGTTTGTCGGTATTCATTTTGTGTACAATAAGGTTCTCAGGGTAAGACAAGTCTGAATTTTGGAGTGTTTATGAATTGTTGCTTGTATTGTGCTGAATGCTGCCCACGGATTGCAACAAATTACATTACAGCAAAATAGTACCCATATTCATCACAGCTACTGAACTATGACCAAAAAAAAAAAGAAAAAAAAAAAGCACAGAGTGTTTATCACATGAATTTGAGCATTGTAGGTTATAATTTGATTACAATTGGTTTCTCAGTTGTAGCTGACTAGCTGTATGGCGGGAATTTGTGCTGGGTAACTGTGTGTTCTCATTAATTTTATGCGACTTTGGCAAGTACACTTGTTTTACAGTGATGTTTTCACTGTCTTCTGAACTCTTGTAATCTGTGATAATTACGACAAAAACTGTTGTTGTGAATAACAGCAGGGCTGTGACTCGAGGCCACTGAGGTTCAGTGCGACAGTGTGCTTTCTCGTGCGCTTTTAAACAACAGGACAAGAAGTAAACAAAATGTAATACTGTAATTACTTGCATTTTAGACACAATATTGCCAGTAACTTGCTATTTTTGCTCTGCCAGTTTGAGAGTCGTCTCCGTACAACCCACAGTAGCAGTGTTTCGTTCCTGAATGATTCAGTGTTTTTGAATGATTCAGTTGACTGAATGATTTAGTGATCACTCATAAAGAACGTCACTTGGGTTCGTTCCTGAATGATTCATTGTGTTCGAATGAATCAGTTGATGAATTAATGATTCAATGACTCACTAATAAAGACTACAACACCTACTGACCTAACAAAGTAACATGTAGAAAGAGGCACAAACTTTCATTATATATATTGGTCGTAAGTATAGTTCTGTCAGGCTCACTATCGTCAAAGATGACTGGCAGTTAGCGTACAGTTTGGATTGGCGGTATGGTTCTGTTCTGGGCAAAAACTCCCTGCCCATCCATGCAACCTAGCATGGATAAGAGCAGGGAGAGCAGCGATAACCCCCCTTAGGGTAAACAGAACAGAACCAAGTATTGCAATATCATTAATTTTCTTAATGACAATAATTAATGTAACAACATAATTGAAGAATGAGTTTGATCAAAAGAAATATCAGAAGGGCAAGTCCTGACTGGACAAAGGAGGAGCTGGGGATGGAGGAGGGCAATTAGCTCCTGAGCAATGCGATAAAGCTGCTGATAATACTGAATGGACCATATATATACGAATGCGGTGATAGGTGTCGTATTCCTATAGGTTAATGTGAATCAGTGTCAGCTGATGCGAGCTTGACTAACGTGACCTGCCAGAAGTAACGCTATATGCTTGATTATTGGCCGAATCTGAATACGTGAGCAGCACGACGCATGCATGTGATGCTGACACAGGATCCGGCCAATAATGAGCCGGCATTCGAACGTAAACAAGGAAGCCTGCACTAAGTTTATTACGTATGACAACAGTTCAAATTGTTGAATAAAGTCGTTATTTTTGTTTTGATTTTGCGCACAAAAAGTATTCTTGTCACTTCATAACATTATGGTTGAACCACTGTAGTCACGTTGACAATTTTAACCATGTTTTTAACTACCTTTCTGGACGTCAAAAGGTGCAATGACATTGCTGCCTATGTGTGGATCAGATACCCTCAAAAAATATCTTAATTTGAGGTCTGAAGATGAACGAAGGTCTTATGGGTGTGGAACGACATGAGGGTGAGTAATTAATGACAGAAATTTCATTTTTGGGTGCACTAACTCTTGAACTATGCCTTTAATGTTTGTTTTTTTTATTATTAATATGGAAGTATGATTTTTTTTTTAATGAAATTATACTGTAAAGAAGAAACTAGAACTGCCAGTAGGTGGCGGTAAATGTCTAAATGAGTAATTCAAGGGCTGCATTGAAATTGCATACTTCCCTACTATATAGTAGGTGAAAAACAGTAAAGACGTATGTCTGAATTCACAGTACTCATAAAAGAGCAGGCAAAAAGTACCCGGATGACCTACTACTTCCGGCGAGATTCTGAAATGTGCATACAAATGACACTTTACTATCCCATGAGGCCACGGGAGAGGATTTGTGAATGGCAGTGAAGTGACGCAACTGACGCTGGTAGGTCACGTGAAAAGGGCAACATGGCGAATGTAGTACAATCCAGACTACAGTCATACTACACACATTCATACAGAAGTACTTTTTAGCGGTCGCAAAGTAAATACTTATTCAAAATAAGTACCTACTCAAGAGAGTATGCGATTTCGGACGCAGCCATAGAGTCATTCGATTCATTCAAACGGCTGATTCCTTCAGGAATTAAGTAAATGGCTCTCTTTATGAATAGGCCAAAGAATCATTGGTTCACCCGATTGATTCGCTCAAAACATTCAGAAACGAAGCACCGCTGAGCAAAAAGTATACAATATTGTGTTTAAAAAAAGACTTTTTATTTTTTGAACTGCTGTATAAAATCAATATCACATTTGCACTCAATGCTATTCGGGACAAAAACAGCACTCGTGTGAGTAATTCACACATTCCTTTTAAATCACAAAGGGACAATATCACATTGATAATGCAATACCCAGGTGACAAAATTACTAAATTGGTCTGTCAAAAAATACACATGAAATGAATGGACAAAATAACTCAGATGGAGTATCAAATGTCACTGAATAACACAATGAACATTAAACTGTGGTCCCACACACACACACAATCATTCATAACCCACCCCGTTGCGGGCCTGAGACGTTGCTGGAGTAGCTACGCGGTGGAACTGGAAACAACAAACTGGCCCCTTCACTCTTCTGAGCAGGAAAATAAAATAAAACAAAAGTACCTGAACTCCGCAGCACAGTAGTAGGCCTCCGGGGAATCTTCCTCCAGCGCGCGCTCTTTGAATACGGGCCGCAGACTCCTGCCGTCCAGCCAGCGAACTCCCTATGCTCACGTTAATCTGGGCACTGTGGTCCTCTCACACAGATCAACAAATCGCAAATAAAGTGAGTGTCTTCAGGCTTCGTGTCTGTCACCGGTTATCTTCACAATAGAAAGCTTCATGAAGCTTCGGAGCGTTATGAATCTTTTGTGTCGAATCATGATTCGGATCGCGTGTCAAACTATCGGCCATCACTATATATGTTGTTATTTAGTTTTTTTGGCGCACCAAAAACATTCTCGTCGCTTTATAATATTAATATTGAACCAGTGTACTCACATGAACTGATTTAAATATGTTTTTAGTACATTTATGGATGTTGAGAGAGGAAATGTCATTGCTGGCTATGCAGGCCTCACTGAGCCATCGAATTTCAACAAAAATATCTTAATTTGCGTTCCGAAGATTAACGAAGGTCTTAGGGTGCGGAACGGCATGAGGGTGAGTAATAAATGACATTATTTTCATTTTTGGGTGAACTAACCTTGAAGTGAAGCGATGCGTTTGTCTAAAAAAAATCTATATTTAACAAGTTATGAAGTAAAATATCTAGCTTCCGCCAGACTGTCTTTCGTATTCAACTTACGAAGAAAGTGTAAAACTCTCGCAGTTCAAAAAGCGTACGCTATGTCCTACACCTTCCCTATTCAACTTATGGAAAAAGCTTAACTGAGTGACATCAGTTTACACTTTCTTCTTAAGCTGAATAAAGAAGAAAGTCATATACACCTAGGATGGCTTGAGGGTGAGTAAAGCTTGGGGTAATTTTCATTTGAAAGTGAACAAATCCTTTAAAGGCATACATACACACATTTTATACATCAGTATATAGAGCGGTATACACTATTCACATTTTAGCTGTGGATTAGAACAAAGAAATTTAAAAATAAACCCTTTACCTGTAGAATTGTATTCTACTGGGTTATACTGTATATATAACCCAGTATATATATATATATATATATATTACCCAGTATATATATATTACCCAGTATATATAAATATATATATATATATATATATATATATATATATATATATATATTCTCTGTTGTGTGACTGTGTTTCAAATTTCTTTGAATTAGAAGTCAGTAAATTCCTGTTTATGTCATTCCAAATCAAAATCCATTTCACCATCCCGTGGACCATGGCCAATTCAATTCTATTACAATTTTCCCAGCCCTGGTGTTCAGGGATTTGCGCATACCAAGTACCAAAGGGAAGCAGTGAGCCAGTAATGGAGTTGTATATGGTGGAGTGTCAGCTGGGCTCAGGATGCATCCTTCCTCTGATGAGACTGGAGATGCTGACTCACTCCTACAGCTATAGTGGGTGATTAAAGTGTAATGCCATGTGTGCCACCTCCACATACTGCACATGCACGCACACATACAGCCTGACTGGTCATGCAAAAGAAACAGATCTCACACTCACAACTGCACATGTAGAAACCAAAGTAGTCATGCTGGTTTGTCAGTGTTTGTCAGAGAGTGTGCAACGTAAGATCAAACCGCAGCTGTAACTTTCCTGAAGGCCACACTTCTCTTCACAGTGAATAACGCACACTGGTTAAGGACATGGCACACAGTGTGTGGGGGCTCCTGAAGGATGTAGGCTGTTGGAAGAGGGACTAAGAGGGGGAGGCTATATTACCGTTTATACGTCTTCAGTCGGGCTTTTCGGTCTTAAGAACACGTCGCACAATTATTAAGAAAGAATGCGTGCGGTGGGTGGTCCTGACCTCGCTAATTACCACAGATTGCACACACACTGTACCAACATATTTGCTAAAATGTCAGACGGGCCAAACGGAGAGTCTCTCACATATCACAAGCTTTGTAAAGACGCCGTACTGTGGGAGAGGCTGTAATTAAAAAGCCAAACATGTTGTGTTGAACTTTATACGCGGATCTCAGTGTTCGCGCCAGCGTGAGCCAATTTGGAGGGGTACATTTAATACCTCACTCTCTGTTACGAAGTTTACGAGCTTGTCAGATGCTCGTCGGATTTTAAGGGCTGAAGTAAACAGCATGCGTGAGTTCCAAGCCCTAATTACCCCTAAATGTCGGAGGATTTGAGAACACTTCCTCTGGAATAAACTTCTGCTCCAGGTTTGTTTGAAAGGCCTGTCAGTTTTCTCAATCCTATTGTATACCTAGTGATCAAGAGGCTAACCACTTCCTTTAACCATTCAAAGACAGGCCTGCGATTGGCTGCCACTGGCACAGTAATGATGACGCAGCCAATCATTTGGCTTGCTCTGGAATAAACTTCTGGGAAAAGTTTGTTTGAAAAGTCTGTCCGTTTCAAATTTCTGGATTTAGTGATCAAGAAACTAACTGCTTCCTTTAACATTCACAATAAAGGGCTGACATTGGCTGTGGCTGGCGCGGTGATGATGACACATCTGTCACGAGGCAGCACCATGCATCTTCTCGTCCCTGTGGTGGCGACCTGCCCACCCTCAAATGCAACCCACTTAGAGCCGGGCCTCTCTCACGCCGGTTCTGCCCACTTCACTACATAGAGAGAAGGAAAATAATCAGATCTGCCTCAAAAGGTTACCCTACAGCTCACCTACACCTATTCCCTCTCCCACACTCTCAGCTGAGCTTATTATGTGCTGATGCTTCTCACTTATAGTTCTACATACTGTGATGTGGTTGCAGTACATTTGTCTCGTGTATATCCTCTTCATAAATAGCCTCGCTGATCTGAATCCATTATTGACCTCTTCTGTAATGAAGTGTGTGGTTTGCACAGAGCTATAACATGATTTCCTAGAACATTTGTGTTGTTTTGAAAAGGCTGTATTCAAATGACAGTGGTGAGATGTTCTTTACTTAAAGTGAATTTGTACAGCCTTGACTAAACAAAAGCTATATTTACATTACTGCCCTGGAAAAAGATGAACTCAGTGTCCTTTCATCTATAGAAATATGTATATATATATATACCGATCACGCATAACATTATGACCACTGACAGGTGAAGTGAATAACACTGATTATCTCTTCATCACGGCACCTGTTAGTGGGTGGGATATATTAGGCAGCAAGAGAACATTTTGTCCTCAAAGTTGATGTGTTAGAAGCAGGAAAAATGGGCAAGCGTAAGGATTTGAGCGAGTTTGACAAGGGCCAAATTGTGATGGCTAGACAACTGGGTCAGAGCATCTCCACAACTGCAGCTCTTGTGGGGTGTTTCTGGTCTGCAGTGGTCAGTATCTATCAAAAGTGGTCCAAGGAAGGAACAGTGATGAACCGGCGACAGGGTCATGAGCCAAGTAGTGCTCGCTGCAGAGCAAAATGTCCTCCAGCTCCACCTCTCTGGAGCTCAAGGGTGGAGCTTAGCCTGTTTAATGGGTGGAGAGATGGGGTTATGGGTAGGGTTAGGGTGTGGTTGGGGGATGCAGCTCCACACATCATGTCCACAGTAGGTCGAGAGAGGGGGAGCTGGAGGTTATGGCTCTGCAGTGAGTAGCCTCTCTCATGAGCGGCCAAGGCTTTGTCGCAGACCCGTCAGGGTGCCCTTGCTGACTCCTGTCCACCGCCAAAAGCGCCAAAACTGGGCACATGAGCATCAGAACTGGACCACGTAGCATTGGAAAATGGTGGCCTGGTCTAATGAATTACATTTTCTTTTACATCACGTGGATAGCTGGGTGCGTGTACGTCGCTTACCTGGGGAACACATGACACCAGGATGCACTATGAGAAGAAAGCAAAGATGCAGTGTGATGCTTTGAGCAATGTTCTGCTGGGAAACCTTGGGTCCTGCCATCCATGTGGATGTTACTTTGACACATACCACCTACCTAAGCACTGTTGCAGACCATGTGTACACCCTTGGTATTCCCTGGTGGCTGTGGCCTCTTTCAGCAGGATAATGCACCTTGTCACAAAGCAAAAATGGTTCAGGAATGGTTTGAGGAGCACAACAACGAGTTTGAGGTGTTGACTTGGCCTCCAAATTCCCCAGATCTCAATGCAATCGAGCATCTGTGGGATGTGCTGGACAAACAAGTCCGATCCATGGAGGCCCCACCTCGCAGGACTTAAAGGATCTGCTGTTAACATCTTGGTGCCAGATACCACAGCACACCTTCGGGGGCTAGTGGAGTCCATGGCTTGATGGGTCAGGCTGTTTTGGCAGCAAAAGGGGGACCAACACAATATTAGGAAGGTGGTCATAATGTTATGCCTGATCAGTGTGTGCGTATATATATATATATATATATATATAATGTATAAAATAAATTTATCATGCATGCAAAACAAAATAGAGGCAAAAATTTGTCTGAAAAAAATGCAACTGTAATTTTATAAAATTACAACATTTAAAAACAATGTGACAACAAAAGCTATATTTACATTATTGCCCTGAAAAAAATATAAAATTGGTGTTCTTCCTACTATAGAATATTTGTTTGTTTATTTATGCATTTATTAATGCATTATGCATGAATACCTTCATGAATACATGCAAAATATAACAACAGTAAACAATAATGACAAACAAAAGTAAAAAAGGCAAAAAAGGAAATGTAAAATATTAAACTTGTCAGAAAAAAGGAAATTGTATTTTTATAAAATTACAACTTGCCCCAACCTAAAATACAGTTGTCTTGAGTTTAACTTTTCATTTATATTCAGTTATTACTATCAACACACACCATTAAAATATGATTAAACCTTGATTTAATGTGTTTTAGCCATCTATGTTATTTGGGAGCTATATTCTGGGGCTTCTAAAGTCTTGTAAATGAGGAACAGATAAAAAAATCAAAGTCATTATTCACTGAAAATCACACACACACACACACACACACAAAAAGGGGGAATAAATAAATGTACATAGATATTAACCTATGTGGCAGGTTTTGGGTGTCATTCTAGAAGAATTAGTCATAAAGTCAGTGCTGAAAAATAGTGCTTTTATATTGCTTTCCATGTCAATGTAAGGGTTGCCTTGAAAAATATCCATAAATGAGCTGCAAAATACATTATACATTTGTGCTGAATATTCAGACCACTAACCCTGAACGGCTTCCAGACATGTGCTTTCTTTAGACATGACAAAGTGCCCCAAATATGTTTTTATGTAATAGTGAGATTAAGGAAAGCCCTTTAAGGCTATCTTGAGAAAGAATTGGCAGCTTCATGTATAAATGCATTTGACTGTTTTCCTGAAAAGGTTTAATCTTAACCTCAACTCCCTCTGGTCATACAGTCATTCAGAAGACAGCGCTGCCTACTGGACACTAACCATCACAGAAATTTGAATGCACAATGTGGACAGCCATGCAGAGGGATACGTCCAGAACAAGTTATCTATTTCACATTTATTCACATCTTTTTGCTTTGCTTTTTAACAAAAACACTGTCAATAAGAATTGTCTTTTGGGCACACTGTTTACATGTCAAGGAACTGTAAAAGCTTTTACAATTGATAGCATTATGTGCCCTGGGCAAGGGCCGTGTGCCATCCTCTTGCCATGCCTAAACAAGGCTTCACTCAAAGATATGGGAATATGGGTGTTTTCCCACTTTCAATGACCGTGCAACGATAAACAATCCAACATCCCACTCCAACCTTTGATAATTAAGGACTGTCACGCATGCTTGACCACATGGGGTGCTCTCTCTGTTTTGCTCTCTTTGTTCTGGATGTTGATGTGTAATCAGCCACATCAGAGAATGCTATGGCCCAACTACAGGGGGTATGAGCCATATGTCCTCTGGCAGTCTCTTCAGGTTCCTCTGTGAGTCAAAAACTGGACCACACATTTCCCTCCACCACTTTGTTGTATTGTATAATTTTAAACACTCATCACTGCTCTCCAGGAGATAGTCCAGAGCTCACATATGAGCTCAGCAACGTCACTGTTGAAGATTGCTTGATCATAATTCTTAGCAAAACAGGTGCTGTTCATTTATTTACATTCAGTGCCATGATGATGTGCAGTTTAGTCTATAAAGCTGTTGTGAAGGGACAGCACATGTCATCTGTATTCAGACATGAACAGTTACACTGACTATTTAAATATTGACAGTGCAGCTTCATGTGACTTATTGGTAAATGTAAAGCATCTATTTAAAGATGCCCACCCAAACATACGTCTTTCACACCCAGTCAGATGTCAGGCAAAGATAGCGTTGATCTTTTTTTTCTTTTTTTTTTGCATTTATTACATGCAGTCTGATGTGGGCTGTGTGTTGAGATGTTTGAGGAAGGGCTGAAGACTGTCCCATCTAATCATAACACAAGAAAATTCTTCCTTTTTTAACTATAAGCAACAACGTATTATAAACGAGGCGGATTCAGTTTGTTGCAGAAAAGCAGATGCTGACAATCAGACAAGTGATAATGGGCAGAAATATTTGTGTGGTATCAAGGGGTGAGTTTAAATACATCTTCATGAATATGTATCTTCATATTTACTGTGAAATTTAAAGTGTAATTTTGACCATCCCTTAAAGGGATAGTTCACCCAAAAATTAGCCCATGATTTACTCACCCTCAAGCCATCCTAGGTGTATATGACTATCTTCTTTCAGACAATTAACACAATCGGAGAAATACTTAAAAATATCGTTGCTCCTCCAAACTTTATAATGTTTGTGAATGGGGGGCCACATTTTGAAGCAAAAATAATGCATCCATCCATAATAAAAGTAATCCATACCGCTCCATTGGGTTAATAAAGGCCTTTTGAAGCGAAGCAATGCATTTTTGTAAGAAAATATCCATATTTAAAACTTTATAAATTCAAATATTTAGCTTCCGGCAGACGACCGTACGCATACTTGCGCCAAATGAGTAACCCCCTGATGCGATGTGACGTAGGATGTAGCAGTATTATTAGCTTAGATGCCTCTTCGCAGTTCAAACAAATAGGGCTGGGCAACAAACTCAAGCTCCTCTTCTCTTATATCAAAATCCTCCAACATTTCTCTTTAAAATTTCTCATTTTAGACTTTAAATTTATGACCGGTGTTTTGTTTTGCTCTATCCTCTGCGCTTCCGCATTCGTCATTACGTCATTGCATCGGGTTAGAGGGGGCTCTTCCGCTGCAAAATCGAGGCGCACAGCCGTCTGTTGAAAGCTAGTTATTATAGTTAATAAAGTTTTAAATATGGATATTTTTCTTACAAAAACCCATCACTTTGCTTCAAAAGGCCTTTATTAACCCTCTGGAGCCATATGGATTACTTTTATTGGATGGATGCATTTTATTTTTGCTTCAAAATGTGGCCACCCATTCACAACCATTATAAAGCTTGGAGGAGCAAGGATATTTTCAATATATCTCTGATTTTGTTCGTCTGAAAGAAGATAGTCATATAAACCTTGGTTTGCAGTTAAGTAAATCATGGGATAATTTTCATTTTTGGGTAAACTAACCCTTTAAATGGGTCTTACTATTGACTTTACCTGGGCAAAATACGGAAGAACATAATGTAAGTATTTAAAATGCATGTGCATGATTCAGTTGAAAGCTTGGATGCTGAACACTGAACGAGAAATTGGAGCGTCACAACCCCCATCCTTGCCCATGGGGGTTCAGATAAGGTAATTGCCAGGACATTATTTGAACCCCTATGGCATGAGTTGCTCAAAACTCATCACTTACGATCACGGGTGTGACAATTGCAACAGGTGCACCTGATGCTCAGGCTCTGTCAATGTGTGATATTACAATCATGCCAGGAGAATGTTTGCCTGGAGCTCTCTAGATGACTGCTGGAGACACTCTCACACTGACAGTAAGTTTGACAAAATGAGGTTTTCCCAGGTGCCAGTGGGTTTGTGTTTGTGGTCAGTGACACGGCTGTAGAGCCTGGTAGGGTGTGACTATAAATCTGTGGTGGTGTGCCCAGGTGTAATATAATGCTCTATGGCAGCAGTTAGTGTGTTGTGGTTGGTTGGATAGATGGTGTCTGAGTCAGCTGTGTGGTTTTATTTGAGTTCCCCCTCAGCAAAAACTCAACCATTTTATTCCCTTCAGACATCCTCCATCCTGTACTTACTGGCAGTGTAGGCACATATGCTTGTCTCACAAATGCACAGAAGGAAACGGATAAATTTATCCGCCTTTGATACTGAAACCTGTTCTCCAGCGAGGTCTCTGGCACCACATGGTTTCTTGATCACAACTTCATTTTGGCAAAATGTGCAGTGTGTTCTTTCATTTTTAATGTTTCATTCAAATGCCATTTTTGGTGTTTCATTCAAATACTGTATCATAACAGAACATGGTTGAATAGGGAGCAAAATGTAATATGCAAAGTCAACAATGGTGCCTTCAAGACATGATACAGTGAGATGCACTGAATTAAACAGTAAACAACATTAACCTTTTAACTTTTTCTCTCAGCTAAAATAGATCATAGTTTGGGTGGATTAAAAGTGAAAAAAAACCAACAACAAAAAAAAAAAAATCCACTGAGTCAGACCAGGCTCTGCTTTGCTCATTTTCTGACTCATTCATGTTCAGTGTCATTAAGCAGAGACCATCTTGTCTTTTTTAACTTCATCACATTAATGGTAAAGCAGAAACGAAAACACTGAAGTACACACAGTATTTTTTTTCAGAAAAAAACTGTGAAAATGCTACAGTAAAAACCTGTTATAGTTTAACTCTAAGTTAACTTGCAATATATGGTGAAAATTTTTAAATGGCTTAACATTGCATTATATATGTGATGTTAAACTTTTACTGTAAAATGAAAGTAAAAGGAAATTCCTATAAGTGCCGCATTATGATTATATCTTATTTAAGTTTTGTTTCTTTTATATTTTTGTTGTGAGTGATATATATTTGTTACATTTTCTGTCATTGTTGTAGTTTCATGTGTGCACGGTCTATGTGTAACACGGCAAACTCAGAGACGAGGGAGAGATGGATCCAAATACAGTTAACTCTGAAACTGGAAAAACAAAACAAAAGGAAACTGAACTTTGAACACCAACATTACAGCCATAGATGAACATGACCCAACAGAGAAAAATGGGGGTATAAATACACAGGATAACAAGGGGCAAACCAGGAACATGTGAGAGTAATCAATAACTATAAAGACTAACAATGGTAACTATGGAAACAAACAAGTCACCTATAGGAACAAAGGCAAACAGAAACTAAACACAGGAAGTGAAACAGCAGAACAATAGGAACAGAAAATATACTTCAAAATAAAAGTAAACACAAAACTGAGGAAATGAGACAGGAATTGTTTGAATTTTCAAGGATCGGCCATGTTTTATGGACAGGCCAATTCTCAACAATTGATTATTGGTTTAGGTAAATATTTTAAATGATAATGGAAAGTAAGTTTATTTCATTTACTAGAATAAGGTTTTGAATGGAGGATAAGATTGCTTTCTTGCTTTCTTAGCTTACAATAAACAGTTTACATTCAGACCTGTCGGGTTAAATTTAGCAAGAAATTTTAGTCTCCCAACATTTGCCATTGAATGTTTGTCATGTCTATAAGTAAAGAAGGTCCAAGTAACTTGCAATTTTGTTTCTACCGGATGGTGATAGAGAGCCCAGAGGTCTGATTAAAGGTACAATTAAAGGATTAATGGAATAAGTACATCTTTACACTTTTCAGATGCGTTCCATACTAGGATACTTTTCATTAAAAGCAGCTTTAAAATAATTCAAATTCGCCTGAGCCATAATGTGCCTCACATTAGAGAGCATATCAAACTATCAACACACAAATGCACTTGAAAGTTAATAGTATTGTGTTTTGCATGCAGTGCTGTGAGGATGACTCAGACTTGTAAGAGCATTACTATGGTTGGATTTGGCTGCCAATTAAAATGCCCATGTGTGTGAGCAGTGTGTGGGTTGGTGGGGCTGCGCTCTTTCACACAAGAGAAGCCTCGGGGGATCATTAATCTAAAGCTAATAAGAGACCTGGTAATTGGGCATGTGGTTCCATGTGTGCGCGTATGTGTTTTGGGAGCGGGTGTAATCATTATAGAAATACAGGCTTAATCACAAAAATGGACCTTGTGGACATCGGTAGGCAGTCTTCGGGGAGCATGTTGATTAATTAAAATGGTACCATTTCATGTGATCTATTTCTGTATATGTGTACTGATGACACAGGTCATTTTATTTTCACCATATGACCAATCTGCCCGGCGTGACGTGTGAAAACGGTGGTGTTCTCCATCAACACCTTCATTACTTAGCCTGCGTGATATGGCCGCCCACCCTGCATGCCTCTGTGAGTGACTCTGATTGGTGAGGAACAGGCCATGTGTGGGCAGAGAGGTGTCATTCTCATATTAGTGGCCCTCACACTGTGTGTACCTACACCCTGCCGTCCATTCCATGTCTCAGGGATGATGATAATGATGATGATGGTGCCCACATAGTGTGGTCAAGCCACAGATAGAAGTGAGATGCGCACAGACGCGTTTGTGCACACTCGACGTTATGGACGCAAAACGGTATAAACACACGTATGCAAGCACCCACGTATGCAGACATCCTCTAACAGAGCTGCCCACACATATCACTGTGTCAATAAGTATTCATCTGTGGGAAACAGATAAAGTGAGGTAAGAGGGGATTCCTTCTGCGTAGTCTCTTTCACAACTTTTCTCTCTGCACCGCTGCAAAAAAAGCATGCGGTGGGAGGTGTTACTCTTCTCTGAGCTGTGACATCACAGTGAACGTTCAGGATGACATCAAGATTAGAAATGACGTCAGATTTTTTTAGCACAAAGTGACTGGTTTAGTTCCTCATTTTTTGGAGGGTAATTTGTACAACACAAGTATGTATTTGTTACAGTCAAAGTTCTGCTAAGAAATTATTCAGAATAGATTATAAAGACTAGATGCCATGCCATTCAATTCAAGATTCAACATGATCATAATCATTCATGTGTCACCAATTGTGTCCACAACATTTGAGGAAGTGTAGTGAACACAAAAAAAATCAGCTAATAAGTGTATTATAATCTTAGAATATATATGAGTTATTAAATGTCCTGATGGTGTATTATTCTATGCATGTAATACTTAAAATAAAAATAAAATTGTTTTAGTGTAATGTCACACACACACACACACACACACACACACATATATTGTATATATATATAGAGTATATTGTAACTTTTTACACACATCTGCCAATGGCCGGTGACTTAAAGGTCCAGTGTGTAATATTTAGGAGGATCTATTGACAGAAATGCAATATAATATACATAAGTATGTTTTCAGTGGTGTATAAAGACCTTACATAACGAACCGTTATGTTA
This sequence comes from Ctenopharyngodon idella, assembly GCF_019924925.1. NCBI lineage: Eukaryota > Metazoa > Chordata > Actinopteri > Cypriniformes > Xenocyprididae > Ctenopharyngodon > Ctenopharyngodon idella. The sequence goes on from NC_067221.1 coordinate 15,152,991, forward strand.
TTATTACCAGAATGAGCCATTTCTACATCTACATACACCGCGGGCCCCCTACATCGAAGTCGCCATTTTGCGCCGCCACGTTTCTACAGTAGCCCTAAATGGACAAACTGCTCTACAGAGCGTGTTTGCTTGACTGGCTACTCTCTGCTGTCTCAGACGATAACATCTTTGTCCTGTGTCGGCCACCATAGCTTCTCTATGTGCTTTGAAAGGGAAGGGTGAGTGGTGGACTGAGCCGTTGATTGCAATTCGCAACCTCACCGCTAGATGCCATTAAAATTTACACACTGAACCTTTAAGAAAATTTACTGGCCATAAATATTTTTTTACCAGCCATGAAACATAGATAAATCCTTATTAAAGTTACAAAAGTCAATTTAGTCAAGAGCAATGACTGATTCTTTGTCTTTTGTTGTTTGATTAACATTTAGCTCTTAAAGTGACAGCAGCATAATATTCCTGCTGCTGTCACTTTAAGAGCTAATGCACGGATCCAATATACTGTTACACGTGCGTTATTTCTCAGCTGTTTACAGTCAGTTCGGACATTCTTGTCAAGACAGGCATTTTGTCAGAGTTTATATATGTCTGTTCAAGTGCAAGAAGACGTGAAAGAGAGCTCAGCTCACTATTTAGATGTTTGCGCACAGAAAACTTCCCACACAGCGCGAAATTGAGTTCCCTTTCACATCTTCTTGAGCTTGAACATTTAAATTGGTGAGGCTTAAACTTTTTATGAGTGTTGTTCCCGAGCGTCGTTCATGTTTCTTCACCCTCATGTTCTCACAATTTTGCATTGTTAGAATTCATAAAAAATGTTACCACCAACTGGCTATGGACACCGTTTCATAAACTAGCCAACACCGATTTTAATTATATATTTCATTATATATATATCATTAAAAAGGATCATTTATCTGTTTCCATGAATTGTGATTCCTGCCACATGGTAAAACTGTCATTATATGTTAAAAGACATAATGAAGAGGAAGTGACATCAGATTTCAGGGTGGTCAAAATCAAAATATAGAAAGTTCAAGTCTCATTTCTGTCAGGACCACTTCCGTCAAAGTTTTACAGCATACATTTTTTGGATTGGCGGTATGGTTCTGTTCTCCCCGCTCATCCATGCAGCCTTTTTTAATTCTTGATCAGATTTTTAAGCATAACATATCCATCCAGTCTTACTGTTTACTTACTATAAAATAGACAGAAGAAAAAGTTTTTTTTTTTTATTTATAGAAAAATCCTATTTTTAACTCTTGAATGGTACTGATAGAAGGCCACAACCTTGATAACAGGAAAACCAGCTGCCATTTTGGTTTGCAATGTTCCATCTCATCACATTCCCCCTTTCACAAGTTCAGAATAAAAAGAAGCAACTTATATAATACTAACTCTTTAAAAAAAAACTAGTCACCCCACTATTTAGTGAATAAACAACCAAAACTCTGTATATTTGCACTAAGGCACACAGACACCCATGACTGACGCAAATCAATGAAGAAATGTTGTACTAGGAGCTCATGTGTTCAGATTTCTTGGATGTTTATCTCACACAATGGGACACAGCTGAGACAGACACTGTGAAACTCATTTAATGTCCACCTGTTTTCTATAAACTTTTCATTACCTCTGTATAAAACGTGTGTCTAACCAAAGCAGCGATGGCCAGAGCTGACAAGGAGAGAGGCGAAGACTCTTCACCCTGAAAGCACATATTAATCCTAGCTGCTCCCTCTGGAGTCTGGGAACCTGTTACAGAGAAGTGTGAGGTTACACGTTCACAACGCTCACGGTGTATCCAAGAATACAATTGTCTGACCTCGGAAAAAGAGCATATACTCCATCCGGAAGGGTGAATGCAGCTGTTTGGAGAAAATGTGCAGGCCACATGCACTAAACAATGTAAATGTAAGTCATAAACAAGCTCATTTCCTTAGTGGTTCCAGAGCAGTAGGCTGTGTCAGCAAGATGATAGGCTAATGTGCATCCCATGTGACAATCGTTTCAGATGCTTTGATGTGATAACTAAATAAACTTTCACATGAGAATCACAGTAATGCTCTTGGCTTTAGTGCCACAATGGGAGAGAAACACAAAACAGAGCAGAATTAACAGGGAACTTAATGTGGTGTTTGTATTCCCCTTGATCTTCCATGGCTCCTATCGCTCCTTTCCTATATATGAGTCATAGAGGCATCAGAGGTAGGTTCTTCAATCAGCAGGCTTTTTCATGTGGTGGGATATTGACGTCTACCAGCCTCCTACCGACCTCTAGATCAAGGTGACCTCTGGGGCACAAACAGCTGCTCCCTGGTGTTTAGTTCGTCATGACGGTGACAAAGCAGTGCACCTCTGGGACATTTGTGATGCTGGGTCTTTTTTATGCTAATGCAAAGCATACAAACTATTGACACTGTTAAAGGCGTCCCTATATCAGCTTGTTTAAGAGTTTTCATTCTAAACTGTACAACATTTCACAACGTTTTACATTTTAAATATGTTTGGAGAAAGAAACTTGGTTTTGTCCATTGGGAATTGAGTGGATTGTTGTTGTTTGCTAATTGCTGCAATCTGATATGAGTGACAGGTTGCTGGATGGGAAGGATTATTGTCCAGTCCTCGTGCTGGTGCACATGTCAAGTTAATGTTTTTGAATAAATATTAGAGGGCGCATGAATTTAAAAAATGAAATGCATGGATAAATCATTCATAATAGCACTGCAATATTCCATAACAAATAAGAATAGTCGATTTTGATTTCATGGTGACTATAGCATGTTTCAACAAGCAGAAAGAAATATAAGAAATAACATTTAAAGTAAACAGTTGTAAGGCTGGAAGCTTACGCTGCTATTTTGAACCAATAGTTGGAACAAAAAGCAGTTCAAGGAAGACTTGCATAATTCAGTTATTTATCTGACTCCAATATAGTTAATCTGACTTCATTAAAGGGATAGTTCATCCAAAAATGAAAATTATTCCATGATTTACTCACCCTCAAGCCATCCCATGACTATATTCTTTCAGACAAACACAATTGGAGATATATTTAAAAATATCCTTAGTCCTCCAAGGTTTATAATGGTTGTGAATGGGGGGCCGTGTTTTGAAGCCAAAAATAATGCATCTATCCATAAAAAAAGTAATCTATACGACTCTAGTGGGTTAATAAAGGCCTTCTGAAGCAAAGTGATGCATTTTTGTAAGAAAAATATTCATATTTAAAACTTCATAAATTCAAATAACTAGCTTCCGGCGGACAACCATACGCAGAATGTGCAAGTCGACTTGCGCCAAATGAATAATCCTCTGACGTGATGTATGACACAGGATGTAGGAGTATTGTAAGCTTAGACGGCTCTTGCGGTTCAAACAAATAGGGCTGTGCAACAAATTTAAGCTCCTCTTCTCTTATATCGAAATCCTCCGACATTTCTTTTTAAAAATTATAGTTTTAGACTTATAATCCATGACCGGTGATTTGTTTTGCTCTATCCTATCTCATTACATTGCGCGTCAGGTCAAAGGATTCTCTTCTGCTGCAAATCGACTTGCGCATTCTGCGTACGGTCGTCCGCCGGAAGCTAGTTATTTGAATTTATAAAGTTTTAAATATGGATATTTTTCTTACAAAAACGCATTGCTTCGCTACAGAAGACCTTTACAGAAGAGTCGTATGAATTACTTTTTGTATGGATCGATGCATTATTTTTGGCTTCAAAACTTGGCCCCCCCATTCACAACCATTATAAACCTTGGAGGACTAAGGATATTTAAAAAAAAAAAAATAATGCACTGCTGTGAAGGAGAGGCCGTAAAAGTCTTTCTTGTAGTATGAAGTTACGCAGGAGCGTTATGTGGGAGTGGCAGGGTTAAAGCCTTTCTCCAAGATCAACAGTTACCTTTCCTTCTTATGCTCTAAGCAAAGCATTGTTAAACATGAGTGGGATACAAACACCAAAATCAACTGACAGGAAGCCAAAGGATATGGCTAATGGGTGGTGATCAAGAGTGGGAGAAGTACATTAACATATTCTCCTCAATGCATGTTTAAGCAATAGCATCTAGATTGTACATTTGGATACTTTAATATATCTATTCATTTCACCTCCTTTCAGTTCTGTTTATAAGCTGTCAGGTGAGACCAAACATGACATAGTTTAGAACACACTAGTAGATAAATAGTATGTATTGGAAAGTACATGTGTCCTGCGAAGCATATGCTATACAGGTGTGTCAGTGAGGTGTAAATGACTCAGTCTCCCCAGACAGAACCATCCAGTGCCTGGAGTGTCCCAACAGTCCTCAATCAGCATATTGATGAATACCTTGCACTAGACATCCATTAGCATACTGTGATGATGAAGGCCACGTTTAATTCACATGTATAGCTTTAAAGGGATTTCTGAAGTACAAGGGCAGTAAAGAGTATATTCGCTCAGGCCTACACAGTGATTGACATTCTCATTGCTTGTACGTATAATAAATGAACTGAAAATCCGCTAGATACTAATTCATTTTCACAGGCTTTTTCAAAGCAGCAGATGTGAAAACATTTCCGTTTGATGGAGCTTTAGACATGTGGTTTCAGTCAAGTCTGAAGTATGCACGATGTCCACTCTTGAAAAGTCCTCTTCACTGCTCTGTGAAGAGAAAAGTCATTCCCAGCTCAAATCTTCTCACTGTTCCTCATGTAGTCAACAGTTCATTTCTTTTATGATTCTATTGTGTGTGTGTGTGTGTGTGTGTGTGTGTGTGTGTGTGTTGTTTGTTCCTTTTGTATCATATTTTATAGTCTTAATGACATTAGAGAGACAAAATCGTTAATATAGTGCATCGTGCCTGACCTCTGAAAACTTATTTAACAATTAAATTGTGGATAGAAAGAAGAAAGAGACATATCCTTCATGCTGGAGGATGAATCCTAAAAGGAAATTGCAAATGCCATCTTGTGGTTAAAAGGAATCAGAGTTGTAAAGTACTTCTACTAGTATAGCCTACTTGCTTTTTATTTTGCCGAATTTGAACTTCACCCAAGTAATATTTCTTACAATTGATTCTATACCAATACAAAAATACATTTTCATACAATTTTATTTAGATCAGTGGTTCTCAACCAGTTGTCCTCTAGGGGGGCAAACTCTAAAATGTTTTAAAATAAGAAAAACAACAAAAGTCAAGATATTTCCTATTTTAATTTCCCTCTCAACAACAGTTTCCGGAATTCGGAACATTTCCGGAATTCGGGTTGTAAAAATCAACTTGTTTGGGAGGAGAGTGGGAATATAACTATTGCCTTCTGTTTCTCCGGGATATGATAGGAGCTGCTCAGTAGGGTAAAATGTGCAGCATCACTGCTTTTGCAACAGGGGTGAGAAGCTCTTAATGTGATCAGTGGAAGAACATCTGCTGAAGACAGAACTCACATGACACAGAATCTGTTACAGAATTAGCAACTGTTCACACTGCCACACACATCTGAATTTTAATTATTCACAGACTGTGATTTTAATAGATTAAAAGATTTTAGATGTGTATTGTGTGACAGAAGGATATAATTCAGCTTATTGCTGTGAGCAGTGTAAACTGATATCATGAACTGGGACCATATTTGATCTTCTTAAACTAATCAACTGGAAATTGCTTTCATTTCTGTCATTTCCTCAACATTCTGTGCCTTGCCAAAGCCATGTGCCTTCTTTCTCTGACTAGACGCATTGTTTTTTTCATGTTGAATCAAATTTGTTTTTAGCTTTAAAAGAAAAAAATAAATGGTCAAAAAGGTTGCAGGCTCACAATAATTGCATAATGTTCAGGAGATTCCCAAAACATCAACTCCTAACAAAAATCTCCTCATATTTTGTAGTGATAATGTGAAATGCAGTCTTGAATGATTAACATGTTGGTCACTGTAAAGTTAAAAGAATAAAAGTCAAAACCCAAGAGGATATGAGTGTACGTGAAAGGGGATTTCTCCAGCTTTACAGCAGACAATCTCAGATCCCTGGAAAACCACTCAAATCCACAGGGAGAGCTAAGTGAAAAAAGTTTCAACAGCTGACAGAAATGGTTAAGCTCTTTTCCCGTGCCACTGATCTCTGCAGAAACACTTCACGGTATCAGGTCTTTTCAATTTTAAGACAAAAGGTGAAATGTTAGAGGATGTGAGGTGTGAAAATATCTTTGAAACACAGTGAACAGCTGGCCATTATTCATCCCAGGATATTCTCTTTCACTCAGGCTCTTTGTTTTGATTAGGCAATCATGAAAGGTAAATAATGAGCGCATGCAAATGAAGGCTTTTACAATGCCAGAATGAATTGTGTGGCTTTCATGGAAGAAGTGTGGTCGTCTTTACACAGATACAGCACCTCCTGGGGAAAAAACATACTAACTACAAAGTGGCTCCCACATACACTGGGCCAAACCTATAAATCTTTTTCCTCTGGCTCTCTTCCAGTTTTCCAGTTCATGGCTGCAGGTTTTAATGTAGGTTTCTCTATTGGTTGTAAATCCTCCAAAATATGTATATCATCAACAACATCAAATGTTTTGACATGATTTGCAATGAGACGACTGTAACACAAGTGTACCTTATTCCCTGAAGCTGTGGAAGACTGACCCCACTGAACTCTCGTGGCCATGAATCTTTCCACTCGAAACCTTAAATTTCTGTGAATGAGGCCTGAAACAACAAAACAATGAATTAGATGAATTACTGTAACCAAACTAGGTGCAAATAAAAGCTTAAAACAGCATTTAATGTCACTAAAAATTTACTAAATTAATTAACAAATAAGATAAAAATGTTTAATATTTTACCAAACTGAACACTTGTGTGTGTGTATATATATATATATATATATATATATATAGTGCTCAAGTACCCGCAGAGAACAGCTTCATTTTGGCCAGTCCTTTGGGAATTTGCTGATGGCTCTTATGTAGATAGTGGTTAAACATGAGATATAATTAATTTGGGGTATATCAAACGGGCAATCTTTGGTCTTATTAATCTATTACTTGTTTCAGAGCAAAATGATTTGGATTAAGTGGAAAATTAAGTTTCATAACTTTATATTTAGGCTGTATTTAACTTAAATCCTATAATATATATATTGAAAAGATGTCTTCACCAAACATTCAGATGTTACAACAGCATCCAGTTATGATTAGAAATTAACCAATCCCTGTAGCCAACCAACTCCAATCTACCCAACATATGTATGCATAGACAATGTAGATTGGTTTTGTTGCTTCATTCCTTGTTCAAAAGATAACTCTGAAGGAGAGCAGAAAACTGGAGCAGGCTAGAGGTTAACTGAGGACTTGAGTGTTCTAAGGACGGCTCCTACAGGCCGGTTTGACAGACCAGTGCAAATAATAGCTTGGGACAAAAAGGGCGAATGTTACTAATCAAATGGATAGGATGAGTTTGCAACAATCATGCCTAAAGGAAAGAAGGTCAAAAAGACAATATTTTTCCAGTAAAAGGGCTATTTATCACATTGCAACAGCTTCTGATCAATTATACCTGCCCTATCTGTCTCAGTACACACTTGATTGAGCAGCTGATGGTCCATTCCTTCATTTATCCAGTCAAACTCAGTGTAAAGGATGACAATTAATAAATGGAGACATTCTTAGCACCGGCCCATTAAAGCCTCTGGCTTGTTGCCCATGTGAAGTATGGGCAGGACAAATGTATGCTGAAAAGAGGTTTAGACAGCAGTGAATAGGTGACAGGGCTGTGGGTTTTTTTTTTTTTTTCCTTTTTTTTAAGAAAAACCTTTCATCCCCAACAGGACATTGTGTGCATCAGCTACAAAGTATTGTGAACTGTCTCTTTTTTTAATAAGTTTTTGTTACAAAAAAAACCCCATTGATTGCATAGACAAAGGACCTGCTGGTGGAGAAAATGTGGGTCCACACGTGCTGACCCAAGTGCAAGGGTTGACAGGTCTGTGGTCACACAGTTCAGCCACAGCAGAATTAGGACATTTCAGTTTGGTTAATTAGTGCCCCTGCACATTCCTCAGAGGGGCTCAGACGCCAATGCGCTGGCCTCAATGCATCCTTTAATTTCTTTCTCTGTGCATGTATAAGTTTATACGTTTGTCCGTGTATTTTTATACTTCTGTGCTTAAAAGGCCAACAGTTTAGAAAATTTCAGACAATTATGATATGTCACACCAGATTTAAGTCACTACAGATGAAAGTGTCTAATAAATAGTATTAATTTTGCTTTTCATAAATACACTTTTATACTATGCAGCCATGGTCAGCATTACTTTGCTAATGTCTTTGAATACAAGTTTCCAAATAAATTTTATTCTATTATGACAATTCACAAAATAAATGAGGCCTGATATTCATTGCACATTTAAGCAGCACATATTTATTTCAGCAGCCATAGCAGATCACTGTATTCACAGCACAGTTCTGAGCCTATTTTTGCCACACGTATCATTCACATCAGAAAGTACAGAATGTACTGTAAGCCCATTCATTAAAGTGTTAGTTCACCCAAAATGAAAATTCTGTCATTAATTACTCACCCTCATGTCGTTCCAAACCTGTAAAACTTTTGTTCATCTTCGGAACACAAATGAAGATTTTCACAAATGAAGAACCCTCCATAGACTGCCTTCGCAACTGACACTTTGATGCTTCTAAAAGTTCATAAAGAGATCGTAAAACTAATCCATATGGATTGAGCAGTTCAAATTTTGAGGTTCATTCTCGTGTGTTACGCAGCACGTTTGAGCTTCCAGAAGAGGTTTGTTCTCACACGTCAAGCAGTTTTGTTTGAGGTTCTATTTATGTTTGATGATCAATGTTTATATGTGAATATAGTGGTTAAACATGAGATATAATTCATTTGGGGTATATCAAATGGGCAATCTTTGGTCTTATTAATCTATTACTTGTTCCAGAGCAAAACGATTTGGGTTAAGGGGAAAGTTAAGTTTCATAACTTTATATTTAGGCTATATTTAACTTAAATCCTGTACTAGAGCGCTGCTTTTGTATGTTTAACTGAATTGTTTGCTTGTGTTTATTTATTTATTGTGTTTATGTATTTATTGTCTTTTATAATGGCTATTGTTGTTCATTTAAATATTGTTGTTCAATAAATATTATTTTATATAAATAATATGCTGTATTAGGAATTAAGAAAGGGTCCATTAATGATGATGATATGGACTTCAGTGAAAGTTACATTATTACACCATTAGATGGCGGCAAAGACTGTCTTTATGAGTGAGTCAGACCAAGAAAGATGTTTTAGCGCTGTGGGAAATCACCTTAACTTTTAAAATGGCAAAGATATCGCTTTCCTCAGCGGACATTCAAACAGATTTTTTATAATGGTTATAATATTGAGCAGTTTAGTCCAAATTTTCTGAAGAGACACGATCACTTTATATGATGAACAGATTAAACTCACACATCAGTTGTGGTAAACAGAAGCTCAAGCATGTTTGCTTGACGTGTGCAAGAACCAATGAGGTTTATTTTTGTGTTACAGTGCTTGTGTTGTGTTAAGTTTGAGCTTCTGGAAGAGGTTTGTTCTCGCGCGTCAAGCAGGTTCGGTTGAGCTTCTGTTTATGTTTGCTGATCAATGTGAATAAAAGCCTAAATTAAATCTGTTCATTATATAAAGTGATCATGTCTCTTCAGAAAAAAATAGACTAAACCGCTCAATTCATACGGATTAGTTTTACGATCTCTTTATGAACTTTTTGAAGTCAGAAGTGTCAGTTGCGAAGGCAGTCTATGGAGGGACAGAAAGATTTCATCAAAAATATCTTAATTTGTGTTCCGAAGATGAACGTAAGTCTTATGGGTTTGGAACAACATGAGGGTGAGTAATTAATGACAGAATTTTCATTTTTGGGTGAACTAACCCTTTAACACTAAAAAAATTCAATACTCACCCATTGTTTGAAAGAGGATGTCAGCAAGTTCTACATGCAGTGGCAGAAACACAAACAACTTTCAGTAAATCTGCCTGAATCAAGATTCAAGTAGCTCATAGCTAAAGTTTAGGGTTTGGGTTTTTTGGAGTTACCATTTGGATATAAATAAGATATACCCCCTTATGTAGACTGCCATATGATTCTACAAGCTAGTTTTCTATCTACAGGACTTAACATTTTATAATTGTAGTAATTTCTAATGCTTGTTGTTTGACCTGACAATCATCATTATGACCATGTAGTCTCATTAATCTCTGGAGTATCACTCACAGTAATTTGCGGTCATGAAATAATAACAAGTTAATGGAAGGGAGTGTCTACTGTCTGAAGAACCTCATTAAATGTTCATTCCAAATCTGCAATCTGTTGTACGAAAACGATTTGGACATTTGGGAAGACCTGTGCTGTGTGATTGATGAAGCACAGGATATAATAATCAAGTTGTGTCTCTGCGGTGTCATTCACCCGAATGTGCTAATACCTGAAGGGCAGGTCTTCACAAACCACACCAACACTCATTATCCACTAAACTCTCACAAGAACCTACATTTGTTGCTATTCTGTGCTTAATTTAGTAAAATGAACTAAACTCAGTTAATAAATCATACCTTTTCCCTAATTCATATGCATACAACACCCATCTCTCATTCTGACCTAATTCACATTAGATTCACATTCTACTTAGTCAGATGCCTAAATGTGAATAGCCATTCATTATTAAAAGTTGATTCTTTACAAAACTATATCGTTCCCAATATATTTCATCTGACAGTTATTTCATGAATAGGAACAGAAAGAATTATGGTGTTACATCTGTTTCTGGATTTGAGTTTTGTTTGAGTTGTTATCCTGTTAGGGGCTGTTTACATGACACCATTTTCAACTAAAAATGGAAAACTTTTTATGCATTTTGAAAAAAGAAGTGAAAGTGACATGTGAAGGCCAAGTATGTTAAGTATGTCCTCAGAATTTAACCCATCTAAGTTAGCGCAGACACATTAGGAGTAAGGAGAAGTGAACACATCCAGACTGAGCAGTGGGCAGCCATTTTACTGTGGCCCTCTGGAGCGATTGCGGGTTAGGTGCCTTGCTCAAGGGCACCTCAGTCATTTTCCTGCCGTTATTGAGAATCGAACCCGCAAAGTCTGACTCTCTAACACTATTAGGCCACGACTGCCCATGGTTATTGGCCATTCATTTACACGACAATGACATTTTGGGGGCCTGAAAATACAAACTTTTGAAAACGGGTTTCAAAGTGCAAGTTTATAAACAACCGTAAACATTCATTTGCGCTATCTAGATCATCGATTCTGGAATTCCAGTCAAATACAGGCTATTTTCACTGTGTATAAAACATACAATATGCTTCAAATGGTTATTTAATTCAATGGTTATTGTAAATATGCACTACTTTAACAAGACAAGGCGATGTAGCTGCTGTGGAAAAAATAAAGAATAATAAAGAATACCAGTCACAGCAGCAATCATTCTCCCCTCTGCCATGTGTAAAGTTAATGGCCTGCCAAACTCAGGAACTTTGGTATCAAAATTATCCCAGAGCTTCCCTGTGGTAAATATAACTTGAGAGAGCGTTCATGTCCAGTTTTTAACTAGGAAACTCCTTTATGATAATTTCGATAGCACATGAAAGCAGCGTTAAACACCACAGCAAGAAATGGATTATATTTAGAAATAGATCAATTTAATCTAATATATATATATATATATATATATATATATATATATTTATATATATATTCAAATTAAATAGTACAGAATTTTCCATGAACAATTGCACAGAAAATATATGAAATTGCCTTGTAAAACTGCACTGAAATTATTTCACAGACATATTATTAAACTTAGAAAATAATTGTAATATACAGTTCTTCTTGTTGATATCTAGTTAAGCTAAGTGCCTCAAACACTACATCTGCCAGTGCAGGAAAAAGGAGGTGCCCGCCATTCCTTCTTTATCAGAAATAGCAAAAACTCTTGTCCAAGGTAAACTGGGTGTGCATGAACATAAACTTCCACAGTAGTGTTTTAGTGTTGTTCTTAGCATGCACATTGATTGGGAATGGCAAAATCCTCATATTATCATCCAAACAGAAACGCCTTTAGATTGTCATGCAAGAAACAAGAGAAAAGTACATACTTGGCTATTAGATATGTCCATCAAACATGATAACATCATCAATAGAGAGATAAAAAGAGAGATTTTGCTATAGGTCATCTGTTCAACGTTTTATTCATTCATTCATTAACAAAACCACTATTTGTCATGTAGGCTGGTACATGTGATCGTGTTAGATAAAATATTGACTTAAAATACCTTCATTCCTCAATATCTGCTGGATTAAATTAAAGTGTTTTTATTGACCTCCTTATATTTCATTGAATACACTCATTAAAACCCTTTTGTTCCATTTATGGCCTTTACAAGCTGTATAAATACATACTGTATACTAATGAAACACACATTACAGAGTTGTTTTTCACAAATGTAACACATGAAACAGTGTTTATTAGTATTAAAATGTGTGTAGTGCTAAATTAATCAAGATGTGAAATGTTGTTGATAACAGGACAAAGTAGATGGGCCACCAGTATTATATAACATCAGAGCCATTATACGCAAGATTGGGCATTTATCTGGCAGTCATATTAAGATCCCAAACTATCCTGTTATGTAATATTTACTAAACTATTATTTGATCCATCTGCAGCTATCCAACTATTTTTTTTTTCTGCATGACCCCATCTCTCGTTTGCCACACAGATGACAACGGACGTGTTTCGAAACCGAGCGCGTTTTCCGCAGCTATTCACGTATCCGATTGCTACCTCTGATCCAGACTTGGCAAGCAGGACATACCAGCATCTATTTTGGCACGAGTCCTAATTGGTCTAAAAATACACGTATTGTCATTGATCAATTAATCTGTTAACACATACATTCTTTCTTTTCACAAATGTGTTTATGAAACAGTATTACACATCAAAGTGATGCCATTTCAAGGGTGCATTGTTTAGTCAGAGAATAGAGGTTTGTTTGTGAAGTGAAAAAAACAAAGTTACATATCAGTCACGAGTTTGGGATTTCATCCCAACCGTCACGAAGCACAACATGAAGTTATTAAAGAAACTTTTTCAATTGTGTCACACACACCTGCAAAAATCAGTCTGGATGTGCTCAGAAAGCAAATTAGTGAAATATCCCCATAATACCCTAAAGCCCAAACAGGTGTGTTTAGATCTATCCTCTTATGATTGCCATAAAAACAGCTGGTTTTTTTAATGTTGTGAAGAATCAGACAAAGGAAGATGATAATTCCACTCTAAGGAATATTCAAGTCATTATCTTAATCAGACCGCTGCACTCTTCCCAGAATTCAACTCTCAAGAAGCATTTATCTTATCACAAGGATGCTATGTTATGGACATGTATGTGACGTAAGATTTGTAAAGTAAATATGGGTGGAATTTCAGGTGTTATTAGGTGGAATGATGATTGACGACAGCATTACGCACTATGAGACCCTGTTGAATGAGTGAAGGAAACAACATGATTTCACTGTCTCACGGCATCTGTGAAAAGTTCTCCAGGGTCAAATAAAAAAATTAGAGGCTCTGCACAGCTGCCAAAAAGAAGAAAAAAATGTGACGACAATGCCTAGAAGTGGATTAACCTTAAAAAAGTTTTAGTTTGCTGAACTCTTGATGGATGCAGGTGCTACTGCTCACCTGAGATCTGTCACTGTCTTAAACTCCTCCAGTTCCTGTAACAGATCACCAGAGCTCCCCAATTCCATTAAGAGTCCACAAACAACAGCACCGTTCATCATGATTCACTAGTTTCCTCTGAAACTATGAAGAATGAGCATTTTACATATGTAGGTATTTAAGTGCACCGCATAATTTTTCCATTCACCGAATTCTATGAAGGATGAAATATTATCACTGTAATATTATCTTATATTATAAGACTGTGAAATGGTCTAGACATGGCTAATCAGTAATCAATTGTCCCAAACAGTTCAAAAGACAAAGTTTGAAGTGCCATAAAAAAAAAATCACAATGAAGCAGCCAGAGAGAAGCCGTACAAATAGCATGTGACCAACTAAGCATGAAGCCAGATGACGGGATTTGATTATTAGAGCATGAGTATACCAATGTTGCAGCATTCTGAACTCTAGATAAATAGTCTGCGCTACGGTACCGCTCAGTCCTTCGCTATAGCGAGACCGATGGCATCTCCCAACAACAAACAAGTTTGTCGCTCTATCTAGCACATTCCCAAAGCAACTGACCTCAGGCTAGGTCCATGAATTAATGCCAATAAATTCCAAAAGAACCAGTATTGAACAAAAGTCCTGACATGGCATTAATAGGAGACAATAGATAAAAATGATTTGGGACATGATCACTTGAACAAGTATCATCTCCTCTATGCCAAGAGCAAGACATTCCTGGTTCTACTGAAAGTTGGAAAGGATCTTAACTCTTGCAGCTGACTTTTAGTTTGGGATATTAAAGACATTAATATACTCCAAAGTGACAGAGGATAAACAGATACAGCCTTTTTTTAAGCACAACTAAAGCATTAGAGTAAATTGCACACATGAAGCTCCAAATTGTCTTCTTTGTAAACTAGAAAAATATATATTTAAAGGGGTCCTATTATGCCCATTTATGAAGTCTTGATTTTGTTTTTGGGGTGTACTAGAATAGGATTTGATGAAATGACTTCAAAAGTGGAAAACGTTGGTCAAAAATGTACATTTACACACAAACTGACCACCAAACACAACTTTCAGATGCCATCTTTATTTTTTTAGCTCAACTGTCACAGAATGGAAGGCACAGGATTGTGGGATATCAAAAGCAGTGAAGGATACATCTATGCTGCCTTCAAAACTCAATCAGATGAAGGTACCTCAGCAGACAGGAAGTGAAGCTAACATTGGTTCCGGATGTACCTTGATGCCTTCTTACCTTGGAATGCATCCTCCGAATGCAGCATTTTTAAGCTTTCGGACACAATCATCATGGTTAGTTCCTGAAAGAATTGTGTTTTTAATTATTCGTTTGAGTGAATGATTCAATGAATCACTCATAAAGTGAGATGTTTAGAATCAGTGTTTTTGAAAGAATTGGTTGTATGAATGATTCAATGACTCCAAATGTGCATACTTCCCTACTATATCGTTGTCAAACAACAGTATGTTAAAAGTATGTCCAAATGAGTAGTACGTCCGAATTCACAGTATTCATAAAACAAAAAGTAGGCGAAAATACCTGGATGACCTACGATGGACACTTTATGTCTACTATTCCATGAGGCTGAAGGAAAGAAGTTGTAGATGGACAGTGAAGCAAAGCATCTCACACTGGTAGGTCACATGATAATGACAACATGAAAAATTTAGAGATTATATTCATAATATAAAGAACATATTTTTTAACAATTGCAAAGTAATTATTTATTTTATAAAAAGCACCTACTCAGAGAGTGCATGATTTTGGACCCAGGCAGTAATTTTTTTTGTTTTGTTTTCCTGAATGAATCAGCGTTTTAAAAGAAACTTGAATGAATGATTCACTCATAAAGATAGTCACTTGTCATCACCTACTGGATGGACTGTGTGTCGCTCTCAGAATTCTGCTCGACCAATAAAATTCAATGACCAGAACTAAATGTGGTATAATAAAGAATAAAGCAATAACCAATGTTTTTTTTCTACAGACATTTTGTTATAAGTACTAAAATTTTAACAACATACCTAAGTTCAGGGTGTTTTTAGAACAGCAACAATCGTAGTAAATTGAGAAAGTGACCAGCCTTCAGTGAGTGGATGATGGAGGGGCATTTGAGGTGGGACAAAGTTAGTCTGGGAACTCTGGAAACATGGGAACCGAAGGGCTGAAGCATAAGCATTATCTAGGGTGTGAGGAAATAGGTCACTTGCCTGGGAGACTTAAGAGGGAACACGGTTCATCTGAGTGCCACATTGTTTCTCAATGAGATGACCTATGACTTCAGTGACACAGTTTTGTCCCATAAAACATTTTGTCCCTCACGTTGGACAAAATATGCCTCGTGTGCCAGTCTGCATTTTTTGTGTGCATTTACTTTCTTGTTATTTTTGCCATGCCAGTCAAGCCTGCATCTGATCTTTAGCCTCGTGTGCCAATCAATTATATCCTTTGACAAGCTTTTACCAGTAATCTTCCATAGTTGTAATATTGCAATGTAATGTTACAACTAAACCACTTGCAACCAAGTGACTTCAGCATCTGTTAAAGTTTTGTGCTGTACATCAATCTAAAGTCCCCTAAAATCAATTAAGGAAGACTTTGCACCAACTTGCATTACTTTTTCTGAATTACTCAGTAGAGAAAATTAGAAAACTCTAGTGCTATTGTATTCTCACTGCAGCCATTAGTCCTGGTTTAAGTTCCCAAACTAAATTTCTCAAGCTTTAGATTGCCTTTTAAGGCCACACTTTCTCTATTCGCTGATGTCCAAATGAAATAATAACAAAACCAAACACTGTTCCACCAATGCAACTATGACACAAGAGCTTTGAATTGAATAACAAGAAAACACACTTGAGAACTCGATCCATCCGCAGTCCTCAATCAGAACTCTGTGGGAAAGTGTAATTCCTCCTCACTGTAAACCTCTTATCCTCTCAGCACAAAACTTTGTCTATGATGAATTATGATCTGTTTTCAAGAGCACAGTTAATAAAACACGAACGTGACCTCAACAGAAGGCTATTCACAACAACAGGAGCCCTGGCCCCTCCCACTCAGAGAGTGTAGAGTGTAGAGAGTGTTATGTCAACTAAGGTTTGCTATTATTTTACTGCACATATTTGGCTTTATCCACATTAATCAGCTCACTGCTTAATCTTCTAACTGTGTAATGGTTACACTGACCTCTGCTGACAGCTGAAGCGAAACAACCACTTGGCTCTCACAAATATCCTACAGTAAATCATAAAGACAAATTAACACAGAGACAGCTTTCAATACAATAAAATAATAATAATATTAAATATCTTAGACTAAATCATAAAGAGAAATGTGAACACTCAAGCTTCTTTCAATAATAAAATAATAATAATGATATCCCAGAAACTTTCCATGTGCTTTCCATGTCACGAGATCTAAATTTTAACATTTGGGGTCTTAGAGAACTATTAAATATGTAGCCTGTTTTATTTTAAACGGCACTTCAGTTTTATTGGTATGCAGCGTAGGAAGAAAAATTTGAGAGAAAAAGCACATACGTAGAAAATGAGAGAAAAAGGGACTATAAAGAGGGAAAACACTACCCATCGACGTTCAAACGTTGTTTGTTTATTGTAAGTACTTGAGGTAACGTGTCTGAAATAGCTACACTAAAACTTTACTTAGATGGTTGGTGTAAACGGTACTCTATGGATGATTAAACGCGTGTATGGGTGCTTGACGCGCCGTGAGAATAGGCGGCAGTATCGAGTCTTTCATTGGCGATGTATTCAAATGATAATCGTCGAGAGACAATTCTTATTCCGGGTCGTCCTGTTTTCTTATGCTAAGTGAAAAACAGGTTTAAGAGTGTGAGGCTATAAATACAGTCGTCCATAGAGGTTTAGGAAGAAGTGTAGGAAAATACCACGACAGGATGCAAAGACCACAGTTTCGCCATCCCCGCCAGGGCTCGGGTCCACGGGCAGCAGGCTTCCGCAGTCCGCCTCCAGCTTACGACAGGGCAGGGAGTATGTTTCCATCGCCTCCGTGGGCATTTTCTACCCCGCCGCCGCCGTTTGGACCGAGATTTGGACATTGTTCTCCCAATACCCCACCGAGAGAGTTTTGTGGTAATAGGGGCGGCGGCGGCGGCGGCGGTGGTGGGAAATATTATAACAGTCAGTCTCCGGGTCACACACCGCGCAGATCGAACGCCAGTTCCCGAGGCGCACCGTTCAGACGCTCGCCGTATGAGAGCCCCGGGCGACACGCTGGATATCAGGTAGTTCACTCGAGTTCAGGACCAAATTAAAATAGTAATGCGCGATTTTAGTTTTTAAACAGTTTTATGTGCTGTAATTTCGCTTCTTTGTAGCACTCTGCTGCTCTGATCCGAATTAATTTCTGCGAATTATGTGCGTTTAGATTTTGTTGTTGGCTAGGACACTATAATACAGTCTCTGGTTAAATGTGGTCGTTTTAACGTCTTTCTGCATGATAATTTTCTCCTTAAGGGTTCACCACGGACATCCACACCGTTTGGGTCAGCGCATGGCAGGGAGAGAGGGACAAATGATATGGAAAAATATTACAAACCATCAATGCTCCAAGATCCCTGGGCTGACCTTCAGCCTATCTCAGTCACACAAACTCAGTCTAAATGCAACTACAAACAAACCAATACAAGCAGACAAGGGAGGTACTACAATTAAAACGCAGTACAATTCTCTAACTTCAGTGAGAGGCAAAAGTCACTGAACAGTCCTTTTTATTTAGTGCAGCTGTAGTGCACTAAATTTTTAAAGTCAAATGGAGCCAGCCGAACACATGGACCTGAGGCAGGATTCACCAGCAATAATTCTTGAGAAACTGACTCCACAACATTTTTTTAAAATCATATGTACTTTCGTGTATAAAGAGACCTCCTCTCTTACTTTTATATCTGCACTTCAACGACAGGATCATAAAAATGGGGTGCTTTTGTAACTGGCAACCTATTGAAAGTAGTTTGCCGTCTCTGGCCCACTCCCATGGAGTTTGCAAATCTTTCATTGAATTCAGAGGAATACGTCTTCAAGCTCAAAATGCAGTCTAACAAAAGAGATGTCTGATCAACACATCCATCTACCTCTCAGTATTGACTGTGTGCTGTTAACTAAAACAGGTCAGGTCAAGTATTTGTAGGTTTGGCTCCTTTCCTAATTTTCTATGGACTGTTAATTTTTATTACTTTTTATTTTTGGTGACGCTTTTTTGGTTTTATTACAATCTTTAACTGTTTCTTTTCTGTATATTAAAAAAAACATGATCTAATAACAGACATTGTCATTATAAACAGCCCACAAAAGGACCATTGTTGAATTATAAGCCTAATTTAATTAAAATTTGTAATGCAATACAGTCCTTGTGAAGAAAAAAAAAAAAAAAAATTGGAAGTGAAAATCTGTTACACTTTTTTTTTTTTTTTTTTAACTAGTAAAAACATGTTTAATATCTTCAAAGTTAATCTTACCATGGATTTTCAAAGATAATGTAGATAAAACACCATAACATTACTACACATCTCTGGAAGTTGTAATTCAGTCTTTTTTTTTTTTTTTTTTTGTAAGTATTACACTTTTTGCTGAAGGATATACCATACGAATCTCATGTAAGAGTTCTAAAAAAAATAGATTTTATTAATGTAACAGAGACAACATTTTACATTTTTAAGTTATGTCTGCTTTTCATTTTCATTCAACATCCATATCACCAGAATTACTGTTGTAAAATTACATTTCATCAGTGCTCTTTTTTTTTTTTGTCTTGGTTGTAAGTAGGTTATTTTGAAAAAAACGCTTATAATTTGGCCGTACCTTATTTAGCATTCTAATTCCTGCATGTTTAGCATTTGCCAAAAGATTGAATGAAATGAAGACATTTCATCTTGGTGTATAAGAAAGACTCAAACAATAGAGGCTTATATTAAAACGTCTTGTATTGTAAACATTTAGCACTCAAAGTCAGTCACTCTTTAAAGTAATGAAGGGTTTCTTGAGGCATCCGCCATTGATATGTCAGCATCATTGCCCCATGGCACACTTGCCACACAAACAGAACTGAGGGAACAAAAAATTTGCAAAAGCCACAGTGCACACATAGATTTGGGTAAAGACAGTGGCAGAGTTAATTAACATTTAAAAGAAGCAGTTTTAGCTGCAAAAGAAAAATATTTGGTAGATGCCAGAATTATATGGAAATAAATTGTCAACCTCACATTTATTTACACATGGATGTGCTTATTCAAAACCATTCATCAATGGGTGACGGTTTTCTTTTACTCATATCTGCAGAGTAGCCACCTGGACCAGGTGTCTGAAATGCAGATTATGTCCAGCCCTTTTAGAGTGTCTTAGTTTTAGTATGAGCGAGTATGATTTCGCAATATTCTCTTACCCTCAAAATAACTAAAATTTACAATAGAAAATATAATTACACAGGATACAAGTTGCAAGAAAATTTAAATTGCATATAAGTTCTAATAAAGTACACAAATCAGTCTGTGTTATAAAACATTCCAACCCGTTTTCACAGTAAAGTTGATTCAAGCTAGGTAACGCTCTCATTTCTAAATAGCATAATTCATGCGTTATTTGGGACCCGTAGATAGCACAAATCAAACCTCTGAATCTGGTGCCACGCAACAGGGATGAGTGAATAAGCCCTTTTGACTACAAATATTTTATGTATGTGTTTAAGGAGAGCTTGGTGTATGTTAAATCACATATTTTAAACACGTATTTGATGCACTATTGGACTTAGGATATTAAAAGTAAATAAAGGACAGTGCCAAATGTTCTGAAATGCAAAACTTTTACGCTTTAGAGTGTTTGAATTCAAACAAAGGTTTTTGGCAAAACAGCCAATTAAATTCCTATCTAGTTTCTAATCATGTGCACATTGTCTTAGGAAGTATTTAGCAATGCCTATGTTAGGCAAAGATATATAGCTGCAATTTTCTAAAAGCATTCATGCAACTTAACACCCATTTTTGTATACTCTAACATTAAGGCTTTACTTTGGGAAGTAAAACAGAACAGGAGGTTTAAATCCTCAAAACACCGTGAACTCAGTAACAAATAGCTTGGAGTAGTATTATTTTCCCTACCGTGTTAGTGTTCAGCACTCAATGTACTCGCATTCAACTAAAAGCAACTAAAGTGAACAATCTAGTTATAAGTTAAAATCATTATAGTCTGTTATGGTGTGCTTGAGCTGAGAAATGTTCTTATCTGATATGTCAGACCTTTGACACCATTTGTCATTTTAATGCATATCTGATATTCTGTCCTCTTATACCCATTGAGAAACGACAATGAGAACAACCAGACACAGACCGTAGACTAGATGTGTTTTTACGAGATGATCTCCAGCAGTTGACTGGAGAGTGATGAAAGTGATTTTTTTTTTTTGGAAGCAGTAGAAGGGTAGAGAAGAGATGTTAGCATTATAGTGCGACTTAGTTGTTATAAAATGCAACATCTTTCTCGAATTCTCTTTGCCAAACTTTTCCTCTTCTTTTTTCCATTTTTCTCTTTGCCATCTTCCATTTTTCTGGCTCTGATCTCACGCATGAGATCAAAAAACACCTGGAGAGATTATGAAGTTTGTATGAATGCATCATTGGGGGAAAAAAATCCTCTTCAATTCTGCTAATACTAATTCATTCTGTTTATTAAAGTGATAGTTCACCCAAAAATGAAAATTGTCATTTACTCGCCCTCATGTCATCCAAACCTGTATGACTGACTGACTGACTTTCTTCTGTGGAGCACAAAAGAAGATATTTTGAAGAATGTTTCTGTCTATACAACGAAAGTTAATTGGGGCCATTGTTGTTTTGTATTTTGAACATTCTTCAAAGTGCTTTCTTTTATGTTCCACAGAAGAAAGATAGTCATACAGGTTTGAAATGACATGGGGGTGAGTAAATGATGACAATTAGCATTTTTGGGTGAACAATCCCTTTAAAGGTTTAGTTCACCCAAAAATGAAATTTCTGTCATTAATTACTCACCCTTATGTTGTTCCACATCCCTAAGACCTTTGTTCATCTTCGGAACACAAATTAAGATATTTTTGATGAAATCCAAGAGTTTTTTTCTCCCCTATATAAAGCAATGTAATTACCATATTCAAGGTCCAGAAAAGTAGTAAAGACATCGTTAAAATAGTCAGCGTGATTACAGTGGTTCAACCTTAATGTTATGAAGCGACGAGAATACTTTTTGTACAAAAATAACGACTTTCAACAAATTTGTCTCTTCCCTGTCAGTCTCCTATGCTGTTTGCGCTGTATAGACAGTGCAGCGGTTCCGGGTGCTATGTCAGAACGCTGACTCAGTATTGTCCGGCTTCTGCGTCAGCATCACACGCATGCGTCGTGCTGCTCACATGAACAGCGTCGGCCAATACTGAGTCGGCGTTCTGACGTAGAACATGGATGCCTGTACTGTAACATAACATTAAGGTTGAACCACTGTAGCCACATTGACTATTTTAATGATGTCTTTACTAATTTTCTGGATCTTTAATGTGGTAATTGTTGCTTAATTGTTGGGTAAAATAAACCTCTTGGATTTCATAAAAAATATCTTAATTTGTGTTCTGAAGATGAACGAAGGTCTTACGGGTTTGAAACGATATGAGGGTGAGTACTTAATGATAGAAATTTCATTTTTGGGTGAACTAACCCTTTAAGTAATGGTTGCCAAACCAGGCCTACCTTATCTACGTTGGCACGGGTTTTGGCAGAAGTCTCGACATAGCTGACTGCCCACTGCTCTGCTCTGGCCTTGGCCTCCTCCACCCCGACTTGCCGTCGGTCCTCCAAGTCTGACTTATTTCCCACCAGCAGGAAAGGTACGTTCTCTTCCTCCTTCACCCGAAGGATCTGTTCTCTGAAGTTTAGAGATAAAATGAGAAAACTTTTACTAGTATTATGTTAATCATCAGTTTCAAAGTCGTCTTTCTACCTGAAATCAGCAGTTGCAGCAAAGGATTCAGATTCTGTAATGGAGAACACGCAAAGAAATCCCTCTCCGCTACGGAAGTAGTTGTCCCGAATGGCAGCGTAGTCCTCCTGTCCTGCCGTGTCGAGGATGTCGATTTGGACCTCTTCTCCATCCAGAACCACCTTTTTTCTGTAGCTGTCAGCTTTAGTGGGCTCATAGTCTTCCACAAACTTGAAAGAGACCAGCACAATTATACTTTATGGTCAACATCAATATACACAAATGATGTGAAATTCCAAAATATTAAGTCTTACCTCATCATACATGAATTGCAGTGTTAATGCTGACTTGCCCACGCCGCCACTGCCTACCATTATCACTTTGTGAAGGGCCAAAGCGTTCCTGTTAGCAGCCATGGCTTTTAAGCAATGAGACTGGCAGCAATGCAGTGATAAAGCAGTAAAAATTCAGAGGTAGATGGGTATTAAGGGAACCCTAGAAGGAAGATCTTTGAGAAGAACAGAGGAGATGTTAAAGCTTACATAGCTGTTTTAATGATGCAAGACTGGTATTTTACACGTACAGGAGCAATTACCAACATTCTTTAATAATAATATATACCTGCACCCTTTCAAGTCAGTCAAACATGTTTGGGCTGATACTTATGAATAGTCAGCTTTGTCAGATGATGACAACACAGGCCTACTTTCTTTTCCGTCCTCTGAGAAAAAGCTAAAACAATGAGGCTTCTCATTAAGGCTAGCATAGCATTTGTCGGTTCCCTTCCTAACTGACACTGACATCATTTCTCACTCAAACTCTCTTAAAGGACTGTCAATAGTTAAAATGGATGGTTCACCCAAATGAAAATTCTATCATTTATGTACACTCATGTTGTTCCAAACCTGTATGATTTTTTTTCTTCTGAATGTGCACATAAAAAGATATTTTGGAGAATGTTGGTAACCAAACAGTTTTGGTGAACATTGACTTCCACTGTGTGAATAAACATTTCTCAAAATATCTTTTTAATTTTTTCACAGAATATAGAAAGTCATAAAAGGTTAGCAAATGATGACAGAATTTTCATTTTTAGGTCAACTGTCCCTTTAAATCTTCCTAATCCAGGTGGAATCAATGGCTTCCATGTAGACAAATAAATCCAATTTTAACTTTAAAAACATTGAGATTAGCCTCAAGGTCAACCAACTGTCCAGATAGGTGTAGGTGTAAAAAACCTGAAATCATGGGTGGAGTCACTAGACAATACGGTAATATAGGATTACTGCTATTGACTCAAGTGCAGACTGCTAACTACAGCAGTTGTTTTTACTCAGTTTACACAGCTCATCTGTGGTGTAAACGGAGAGGGTGTGGCTAATGCTAAACTACATGATGCATGCAGTACAGTTGATTGCTTCCACATGATTGACCCCACATTAACAACTTGTTTGTACGAAGATGGAGGGAAAAAAAAGAATGGAAAATTCAAATGAGCACTTGACTAAATGGGGCATCACATTTCTATAAAGTTGCCTCAGTAGGCTTTTGTTTGTGGGCCTATGTCATTTTAATAACAGATGAGAATGTTACCGGGTTGCAGTGTAAGGAGTGGCAATAAAGCAGTAAATAGTTCTGGAACAAAGACTACAGGCTGGTGAATATTTCAATAAAGTGTTGATGAAAGGTCCTTTTGTTAATTCATACAGACAGCATTGTCAAAGGAAACAGGTGAGAGCACCTTATCAAAAGATATCCTTTGATTCAAACTTTTTACCTCAGAGTACTACTCTGAGGTATTGGTATCCACCTTTTAAGGGTAGATAAGGCCCAAAGTTCCCCCTTTAAGGGTACTGCTCCTTAAAGGTACAATTTTTGCACATTTTTTTTTTTTTATATGAATAGCTATACATGTTCTCTAATAACGGCCTTCACCTGTAGCAGCAGTATCATTTCAAATCTAGAACGTGTTGTAATTTGTCTCTAAAAGCATTTAATTACAGTGAGATTCACTATAATAATGTAAAAGTACATGTGAATATAATTTACAATTGCTACATCACCTGCTTACTAGCGCAATACTAACGTCTCGACGTGCACGTGACAGCTGTGATGTAGTAGGTGTACTTTTTTATCACAGTTTATACAGTGGTCAGGGTGAGGACCTATTTCTGACAAATAAACTATTTATAGGGTTGTGATACATTCCTCAACCATCAAATATTGACTTACTATACAAGCGCGTGATATTTTGACACCTGTTCCGCTTGTACAGTAGTTTACAGGAAAACAGACTCACTTGAATAGACTTAATTCACTCAATAGCCACAAGTGAGTGAATTATTCCAATGGCCTGTGTCCCATCATTCAAAAAGGGGATACCGACAACACGGATTTAGAAAAGTGCTCTTTGGTAGAGCTAATGACTGCTGCTGAGCTAGCAAGCTAACTTAATTATTTCGAAATGACACGCACAAGGGGCTGCTGTAGTTCGCGAGCTCTTAAGAGTAAAATCACGAGTGATTTTCCTGTTATATTTAAATACTGGTAGCGCGCTAAATGCCACTTCCGTGTTTAAGGGAGGATTTCGTTTTAGCACTCCACAGCTAACAGAGAACACGTACCGGTTTAGTACATGGTGGTCTATTAAACCATTTCAACAAATTAAACGAGTGGCAGTCTTTTATTACAATAATAGTTGTAGAAATGTGTGTACAAATCAGATACTTACCAAATGAACATGAACTCGCGTGTTCGAAGTCTTGTTAGCTTTGCTGCAGCGGGCAGATTTGTTTTGCTTCAGTGCATGACTCAGAAGGGAGCAGCACTGCTGTCAGCTTCGGCTTGCTGGGCTTGGTCTTCTTTACACTGACTACCAGGTTACTTCTGAAGTACAAGAAGGGAAAAAAGTGTTATGCTAAGACCTGAATGTACGCCACGTAACTCGATGGGGTTACGCCTCTGTCATATGTTTTACTTTTCAAAACAAAACAATTTTAGTTTTGTTTTTCACCTTTAAACTTTTTGTAATTGCAGTTTCTTGTCGATAATACGTCTACAGTATCGATTGTACAGTGGAGACGCAAACTAGCATGTTATGTTTTTCGACGTCATCACAAAAATATTGTCCGCCTAGAGGTCTCCTGGATAACTGTACATCACTGCTAGGAAGATAGGATGGATGTGCTTTTTTAATAGACACGGCTAGCCTTTAACGAATGGAAAATTATTATTATAATAGTAGTTATGTATAAAAAAAAAAAATAAAAAAAAAATCTAACCATAAATGCCGTATGATTAGCATTCAATTAATGAATGGAAGTTAGCATTCAACTTCCATTCAGATTCTATACAGAGCTCTTTCAAAAGGTGATGGTGAGCTGGATATCAGTAACTTTATAGTTCCTCTCAAATAGAATCATAATAGAGTGAATTAAGAATTATAAGTTATTTTAAAACATTTATCTCAATCTAAATTTCATTGGAACAGATGCAAGTGGCATCTGCAAATGATTAATGCTAGGACTAATTTCATTTTTCTGAGGCACTTTTTCAGTTGTTTTGAATCAGTTGGTCTCAAGGTCATTTTTCATGGATGTATGAAGTTCTCCTCAAGTTCACGC
Organism: Ctenopharyngodon idella; assembly: GCF_019924925.1. NCBI lineage: Eukaryota > Metazoa > Chordata > Actinopteri > Cypriniformes > Xenocyprididae > Ctenopharyngodon > Ctenopharyngodon idella. The sequence goes on from NC_067221.1 coordinate 15,179,344, forward strand.
AGGTGCCCGAGCTAGCAGAATAACCACTGTAGTTAACAATTAATATGAATCACAAATTTTGACAACCAGAAAGTGTCCCAAACTTTTTAAATTAATTTTGAACAATATATTTAGTTTCATATTATAAAACCTATTTTTTTAAAAGTGTGTTGTTGTTTTAAATAAATAATACCACTTGTTTTGAAATTTTGTTATATAATGCAAATACATTTTTACATATATAAAACATAACATCTATAACACTACCATTCACAAATTGGTAAAATGATTGTAATGTTTTTGAAAAGTGTTTTTTTTTGCTTACACTGGCTGCATTTTTTAATCAAAATATAAGAACAGTAATATTGTGAAATAGTTTTATGTTTTAATATATAATTTTATATATATATATATATATATATATATAAATTCCTGTGATAGCAAAGCTGAATTTTCAGCATCATTACTCCAGTCTTCAGTTGTCACATGATCCTTCAAATATGCTGATTTGCTGCTTAAAAAACATTTCAAGAAACATCACAAAAATATTGTGCTGCTTAATATTCTTGTGAAAATTATGATACGTTTCTTTCAGGGTTCTTTGGTGAATAGGAAGTTAAGAAAGAATAGCATTTATTTGCAATAGAAATATTTTGCATCATTTTACAGTAAAATCACAATATAACTTGGCTTCAATCAATCACAAAGAGATGTTCTTCATGAGATAAAGCCATCTGAAGAGTGTTTATTTTGTACTCTTATGAAAATTGATGTGACAAGATTAAATCAGAAAAATCAGGTTTGTGAAAAGATAATAAATTTAAAAGAAAAACATCCTGAGGCATGTAGTCAAGAGGTTTGAAGTATATGCCTTGGTTTAAACACTGGTTTTGACACTATAGTTATGATATAATCATACATTTGGTTAATTTGACATCTTTCCATTGAAGTGCAGCATTCGAGGCACTGAGCTCACTGAGTTTACATAAAGACTCACAGAAAGTGTCTGTGTCAGCCGTGCAATTTATTTGCGACTATACAGTAGTGCCTCACACAGGTGTCTGGATTTAAACATGACATATTATACTCTAACCATCTCTTATATCATATATATCTGTTCATATCTTATGCAATAACCTTTTTAATTGCTGACATATTTCTTTAACAGCTCATCAGTCATATTGGAGTCGCTCTCCATTCTTTCCCCTCAGTGAGTGCGCGAGGTTGGTGGATGAACACACTGTATCGCACACCCTGGTTAGCAGCAGCGCGAACGAATCCGCTATTCGCAGTCATAGTGATTGCCCGCAGCGTGTCCCCTGTCCCAAAGATCATCAGTGATCTACGGTTCACTTTTGAGCTCGTAACTAAGCGGTTGGTTCGCTCAGATGGCTGGTCCGGAACCACTTTGAGCCTGGCTAGCAGCTCCTCAGCTCGGGACTTTTCTCCCGGGCCTCCTAACGTATCCAGGATCACACGGAAATCCTCAACCGCAGAATGACAAGCAAACAGCTCTTTTCCCTTCATGAACTCCTCCAGTCGGGGCAAGACCTTCTCTTGCCGTTCCTGTGCGGCCTGCTCTGTCAGCACCACCTCTTTAAAAGTGAAGTGACAGTTGCCGTGGCTGAGGGAGGACACGTAAGTGATCAGAGTGGTGATGTCAAGGTTCACCCTGTTGCACACATCTACCTTCACCTCAGTGGGGAAGGCAAGGCTGGCCACAATGGTGTCTCGATCAACACGGGTGTGCATGAGGTCTGTATCGTCACTGTCGTCGTCATCAGCATCATCTTCTTCCTCGACCAAAAATTCATTTTCTTCTACACCACCAGGCTTGTCTTCACTGTCATCTTCCTCCTCTTCTTCCTCCTCCTCCTCTCCAGCTTCGATCATTGTATTAACAGCAACAATGTCACCTCTCACAGATATGCCCATCTCTTTGAGCTTGTCTGCCATAGGGCTGGAAACCCCATTGTAGAAAGCAAATATAATATGAGGGTTGCTGTACTGCACAGGCTGCTGCTGACTGGCCTCAAGGAAATCTTCTGCTTGCCGGATCACGCTTTTATCCCCATACTGGCCACGGCCTTGCCAGATGTTGTGCAGTGCTTCCGCCTTGCGCCCGATGGCTTTTACCCAAGTGTGTCCTCCGTTTGCCACCACGTCGACTACCAAAGTCTGCTTCTGTCCATCAGGTCCCTCATAGGTGAACACGTGCAGGACGCTCACCACGTTTTCTAGATTCTCGGCTGACTCAACGATGGCCCTCAGATGAGTGAGATTGGTACTTTGCAGGTGAGACTCCTTGATCACAACCTTGCCGGCCTCCACCTTCTGTAGGAACTTGAGCTCAGCCCGAAGCTTACTGCACAGTTTAGCACGTCCCTCAACCTCACGGCCTTGTCGACTGCAAATCTTGTCCACTTGCTCAAGCAGTTCCTTGGCTACTCTGATCCTGTCCTGCAGCGTGTTGTAAGTAGCCATTGCTGTTGAACATTATTCCTACAGAACGAGAATGAAAAAGGTTTAAATAATGAGAGCTGCTAGACTATCTATCTATATATATATATATATATATATGAGAGAGAGAGAGAGAGAGTTTACTTAGAAATTTACAGTTAGATCATCTATAATTTTCTGGATTTTTGTATGATTACAAAAAATGGCAAGGAAATACACAAGATCTCCCAGGTAATCTATCTACCAAAGAATTTTGCTTTTTAAATAAACCATTAATATCAGAAAAAGCAGGATACAGCGATATTTAAAAGTATTTGAATATACAAAAATCTTACTACTTGTATGACCACCAGAGAAGGTCTAGAAAAATGAAGGCGTGGTTTTAACGAACCACTATCAGATAATACATATATAAAGATACAGCTTTCTTACATTCTTACGAGAATATCAATCAGTGGCCAAATTATCACGCTGTTTTTACACACCGGCTCATAAATACATGAACATGTCAGCTTGCTTGGTTAAAGCCATGGGTTTCTACAAACCAGTCACACTTCTTCCTGTTTGCTTTTAATAACAGAAGGATAACTACTGACCATTTAGGTGAAGAAAAGCGAAGTTGTCTGGAAACTGTGATATACTTACAAAATTTACAGCTTCAAGCTCTGTCTCTTCTGTGTTTTGGCTGACGTTATTTCAACCACGAAGTAGAAGTTAGCAGCGCTGTCATAATGTTAGCGAGTTTGTGCTGCCACCTAGCTTGGAGGTTATGAATTGCATGAATTGTTAGGAGGTTACAGCAGTACATTATTTCACACGTGACAAATTCGGGACAAACGTACTGCTATATTTTGTACAACAAACATTTATTCCTTAAAAATAACTAGTAGCCTGTTTTTATGTTACTAGTATTATTATTTTTTTTAATACTAGTAATCAATTCAGTGCATTTTTTTCAGTCTCTCGTCTCTATAATTATTTTTTGACGTCATACGTAGCACTATATCTATTTTAAAGTTCAATCAAAATATCGCTGCTAAGATTACATATTTTACTAGTAACAATTTAGATACATATTAGAGCTTAATAAATTTGTTCGTTTCAAATAAATAATTAAAATGGATAGATAGCAACTATTGTCATGGTAGCTACATAAGAAATTAGTAGGCTAGTAAAAATAGTTGCTAAAACTAAAATAGGAACGAGCAATATTACTTGGCTATGAATAGAATGAATGGACAAATTCACATTTTAAAGTAATGGAATATTTAGCCTACTTGTCACTATTGAGATAGCAGCAACGGATTAAGTAGCGACTAATTGAACATAAAACTAGAAACTATTGCATGTCAATTATTGTTATTTTTTATATTATGTACCCTTTATGACTTTTAAAATCACTTTTATGTAAAACATTTTGAATTACCATTTGTGTATGAAATGTGCTATATAAATAGGCCTAAACTTATTTGTCTAGCTACTATTTATAGTTAGAAGTGAAATCGAAAAAATAGCATTACTGTAGTTACTGTACAGGAAAGAGGGAGGATATTAGGTCAAAGTGAGTCGCGCTCGCAGCAGCGCTGAAGTGTACTCATGGTTACAGATTCTGCAAGAGAGTATGCGTGCTCCTGACGCAACAAGTATCTGGTTTCCAGTCTCTCCTTTGGATGACTACGCGCTGTCTGGAGACGAAGAGCTTTTAACATGAAGAAAATGCATAACCAACATTGTATCTGAAGTAATACAGTTTTTAAACTGTCGTGTGTGAAACTGCGCTTCGTTTTAACCGATTGCATAATAGTTGCTCTGACTTTTACCGTTATTTCTACTCTTCTAGTTGCATTACAGGGTCGAACTGTATTTGAACGCCGTCTTTTACGGATTTTTATGACATCTTTTCTTTAGCCGTAAGTGTTTTACGCATATGGATACTTTTCTGGAGCGCAGACGGTAGATTATGCATTCCACAGGATGGGTGCGAACAATGGGAAACAGAGCGGGAGTGAAGGTGAGTGCCAGAATCAAACTCTTACAGCCAGCCCAGTGCTCCTTTTCCACTGTTAAATCTCGGTGTACAGCAGCCATAGTTGTGTCAACGTCACTATTCCCCGTTATTCTTTGTGGGCAACAGTAGCCTTGCAGCAATCATCTCGTTTTCTGTCATAGCATGAGCTTTTGATTTGAAAGGTACCCTTTAAAGATGAGCAGTTAAAGACTTTCTGATGTTGCTGGCGTTTGGCCATTTTATATATATACATATATATATATACAGTCAAACCAAAATTATTCAGACATTTTTGATATTTTTGATATATTTTTACTAGTGGGTGCAGGACACTATAGTTCATTAACGTAAGTGAGGATAGCAAACTGTGACATATTATACCCAAAAATTATTCATGCAGTGGACTATCAGTATAATTGATAAACATTTGGAACCAAAAATTATTCAGACACTTTGACCTGACCATGTTTTGCTTAAGTGTTATCTGACATAATTAAGATAAAAAAAAATTTCTGACACACTTTATCTCTGAGATCTTGTCATATTTTATTACCTTTTTTTTTAAACTATAGTGAATAAACTGTAATAATGAATGAAATGTTCAAGGTGTCTGAATAATTTTTGGTTTGACTGTATATATATATATATATATATATATATATATATATATATATATATATATATATGTGCCATTATAATTCTCCCATGTCTCTATGAACTGCATTTTGCAAGACTGAAAGGTGCTTGAAGAGTTTTCTGTATTTGAATATAGGATTCATACATGAGAATTATACCTAAAACAAATTTAAATGCATGTGATATCCTCCTCTGTTTACCTTTTGTCACAGGCAAAAAACAAAACAAAAAAAAAGAGATCAGAGAGCACAATTCAAGCTGACTGGTTTTACTAAAGTAACCATCAACAGAGGGTGTGTGTACTTTAATTAACTGGGAATCATGGCCTAACACATTCTATCATCTTAGATTGTGGGCAAATCTCATTTTTCCCAACATATAAGTATACAACAATGATTAGAGGCCAGGGCAGAGACTGTCCATTGAAATGTGAATGCTGAAGGTTGCCACTGATCATGTCCTAATAACCATAAGCATTCCTGCCAGAGATTTTGCTCCTAAAGAGTGAGTTCTTGGCAGTGTGAGAAACTTGTGGTCTTTTAAAGTACAGCAGATTTCTCTGGAAGGTCAAGGTTTGGCCCTCAAGACTGGCATTCAGTGAGAAAACCTAGAACTTCCCACATGCAGCTCTTCAATTTGCATATTTCACATATCACCATCTTTTGCCTTTCAAAGTTGATGTTGTCTACTGATTAGATCAGTTATTACTGATTAGATTAATTATTTCTACTTAGCTCTCTTGATTTCATTAAGCATAGTAAGACAAGATGAATATGTTCCTTTCAAATGCACTAAAAACTGCGGTTTAGTTTGTCAGCCAACAAATTGTAAATGTGCACTTTTCCCTGTAAAGTGGTATTTTAGTGGCTTAAATGCATTAAAATACTTACTATTTATTCTAGTGTCAGTCATTAGATGTTTTTACAGAGTACCGCCTTTCTTTCCTTCCATTATTTGTTTTATAAACAATACTGTGAGCTTTTAGTGCATCATGGATGCATTAAAGCAAATGTTTGTTCATGTTTAATTTGACGACTATATGAACCTCTAACAGAGGGAGTCGCTGTCAAAGACCATATTTTCTTCCTCAAAATAAAATCAGGATGTCCTGGATCTATTCCAGTTAGGGTTATTTTTTTTTTTTATCCAAATAAGTTATCCAAAGGAAACCATCCAAATTATAGTGAATTATGACAAATCTCATGTCAAAACGTAAACCTATAATGCCTTTTTATTTAGAATTTCCTATGGATGCTAAAAGGACCTCTGATTTTTTTTCTATATTCAGTCACAGTTATAGATGAACAGTGCTTATGTGGTCGGTTTAAGGCTTTTATGTAATTGTGACACTGTAAACTTTAGAACTAATGTACAATCAAACATTTGTACCTTGCATATAAAAAAGGAATAGTTAAAAATGCACAATATTTTTGTTGTAAATACCTTGCTCCTCATAGGCCTGTATTCATTGTTCTCTCCATAATCATAAAAGGTGTTTGCTTCTGTTTGAAATATTCATGTGAAATGAATGGTTGAGTATCTATGGCAGCAGTAGCTTTGCAGAATTCCATTAATGTAATATTCAGTCAGTTAATCTCATTGCCAGTGAAGCACATTCTTCAGAGACAATGAACAATAAACAATGCTTGTGATGTAATCAGAAGATGAATTCAAGGTTAGTGTCTGAGCAGATTCCACTTCGGTTAGCTGATTTAACTAATCATTTAAAAAAAAAAAAAAAACTGGCCTGAAATGTCTTTAGTGATATCACTGGGAGACTATTTAGTGAAAAACAGGTTTGTTTACTGAGCAAAACACATTTTTTTTGCTCAGCATGTGGAAGCTCCATCAGTCAGACCATTTATGGTAAAATAAAAGCTTATGTGAACTCTAGTTGTGTTTGTTCTCTCATCGAGCCTGTAAACATGCCTCATATGTGACCTGATGCTCTGAAGTGCCATTGAAACGAACAGGAGTGTTTAGGAAACATTCACACCAGGGCATGTTGTTTTAGATTTACTGTTATTCAAAAAAAACAGAAATACATTTGTTCTTCTAGGTATCGGGTGCATTGATTCAAAATAAATCAGAAACACAGAGGAATCGGCACAACTAATCAAACTGCAAATTGAAAGAAATACGAGAAACACAATTACTATTGTGTCTTTCCTAATTTGGAATTAACTTTTCAGAGATTTGTAAAACAAAAGGCTTCTCATTTAGCATTCCAAAGAACTTCATCATCACCAAAAAATTGTTTTGGCTTGTTTTGTTTTTTTATAGTTTTCTAGTAACTCTGATGGTCTTTATATAATATGTAGTTTTTATGTGATGAACTCAAATGAATGGCACTTCAGCTTGCATGTTTAATTCAGATTTAGCTTTCAGTTTTTTCTTATCCCTGCCATTGGGGAGAATCTGTGGGAGGCATTTGGTTTGTTATTCTAAGTTTGTGATGGACAGAAAAAGAATGCCTGGCATTTATCGTAAGATTCAGTGATTCTGTTGCATTCATTTCTTTTAAACATTACACATTCATTTTTTTATTTGTGCTCTCTTGACGTATAAAATAATGTTGATATACAGTTTTCATATATGTACAGATGTGTAAGTGTGCTCAATATAAGAAGCAGTTTTGATAATTGCCTGTATTTTTTTATTTTATTTTTTTTATCTTGCTCTGGCTTCTGCTTTTTAAGGCTGATATGTTGATTCTCAGTTTGTGTTGTTTCTCTGAGTGTCCTGATGTGTCCTGGGGTGTTCTTTGTGATCTTAGGGAAAGGCAGTTCCAGTATTTCCTCCGACCTGAGTTCAAGTACGGATCAGACATCAACCAAAGCTCCAAAGAATGCAGCTACCAGTGAAGGTAGGCATATGGTCCTCATTAACCATCACTAGCTAGCCTTTCGTTTTTTCTTGTTTTGTTCCTTTTGACTTGTTGATTATTTTGGTGAAACTTTTTTTTTTTAAAGCTATAAAAATGTAAAAATAGACTGGCCATTACAAACACTGCAGAGAACAGGGTTTCATTTTCATCCTTTTTCTCTTTTTCACAATCTAGTCTAGAAATCTTATCCAAATCCATAGTGCTGTTTAGAGTGTGCCTTGGGGTGTGTTTGGGTGAACTATGTGAATGTGGATGAAAATAAAATGACAAATGCTGGGGAAATTGTGAAGCTGGATTTAGAGTCATTTTTCTTGTAAAGCTTTCTCAAGGTGACTAATTAGAAAATATGACATTTGATTATTTATTTTGGATGTGGTTTATTCGAACACAGTCATTGGTATGATTTTGCTCTAATAAACAATACCCAGAATAAATCAATGAGAATTCCAACAAACACTTAAAGACCCCATGAAGTCAAAATTTGTTTGTTATGACTTTAAGTCATATATTTGAGGTCATATATACACTACCGTTTGGAGTCAGTATGTTTTTTTAAAATTAAAGGGTTAGTTCACCCAAAAATGAAAATTCTGTCATTAATTACTCACCCTCATGTCGTTCTAAACCCGTAAGACTTTCATTCATCTTCAGAACACAAATGAAGATCTTTTTAACAAAATCTGAGAGCTTTCTGTCCCTCCATTGACAGCCTACGCAACTACCATTTTCAAGCCCCAGAAAGGTAGTAAAGACATCATTAAAGTAATCATTAAAGACTCCAGTGGTTTAACCTTAGTTTTATGAAGTGACGCGAGTGATTTGTTTTGCGGGAAAAAAAACACATAATTTAGCACTTTATTTACAAAATATTAATCTCCAACGCGCGTTCACGGAACAACATCTGCTTTCACATCAACATAACAATGCATGCATTATGGTGCTCTTGTGAACATGTGTTGGAGATTAATATTTTGTAAATAAATTTTAATACTTTTATTCAGTAAGGATGCATTAAATTGATCAAAAGTCACAATAAAGACATTTGTTACACATGATTTGTTCTTGAGCACCAAATCAGCATATTATTAAAAGATTAGTTCACTTCAGAATTAAAATTTCCTGATAATTTACTCACCCCCATATCATCCAAGATGTTTGTCTTTCTTTCTTCAGTCGAATAGAAATTAAGGTTTTTGAGGAAAACATTCCTGATTTCTCTCCATATAGTGGACTTCAACAGTTACCAATGGGTTGAAGGTCCAAATTGTAGTTTCAGTGCAGCTTCAAAGGTCTCTACACGATCCCAGACGAGGAATAAGGGTCTTATCTAGCGAAACGATTGGTCATTTTCTAAAAAAAATAGTGTGTTACTTAATCATGTTGGAAAGGTCACACGTGAGGTACCGCTGTAGGGCGAAAAAATTTTCTCCTCCTACTTCAAAATTGTCTGATATCATTGTTTTACCTTTTTTTGTAAAGGCCGTTTGACTTAGTCTTTGCACGTTCGCTTTGTAAACACTGGGTCGGTACTTTCGCCTACGTCATGTGCGTCCTTTCCAATGTGATGATCGCAGAGCGGTGCAAGATGAGCATTTGTGGTTAAAAAGTAAATAAATGTTCATTTTGTTAGAAAATGACCGATCGTTTCGCTAGATAAGACCCTTATTCCTCGCCTGGGATCGTGTAGAGACCTTTGAAGCTGCACTGAAACTGCAATTTGGACCTTCAACACGTTGGTAGCTGTTGAAATCCACTATATTGAGAAAAATCCTGGAATGTTTTCCTCAAAAACCTTAATTTCTTTTCAACTAAAGAAAGAAATACATAAACATCTTGGATGACGTGGGGGTGAGTAAATTATCAGGAAATTTTAATTCTGAAGTGAACTAATCCTTTAATGATTTCTGTAGGATCATGGCACAACATTGAAGACTGGAGTAATGGCTGCCAAAAATTCAGCTTTGCCATCACAGGAATAAATTACCGTTTAAAATATATTAAAATAATTATTTTAAATTGTAATAATATTTCACAGTATTACTGTTTTAATTGTATTTCTTTTTAATTAAAAAATGCAGTCTTGGTGAGCATAAGAGATTTCTTTCAAAAACAGCAAGAAAATCTTACGACCCCAAACTTTTGAAAGGTAGTGTATGCTTTTTAAAGTTAAAGTTAAATTAACCATTATCAGAAATACACATTTAAAATTTACAGTCTCTCTCATTAGGATGAACCAGAATTATTGATGACTCATCCTGCACTGTGCAGATATTGTCCAATCAGATGCTCTAGAATGCGAATATTCCTCCCCCTAATACCTCCTGCAAACAACTAACAAGTAGCAAATCAACTTCATAAACAATAGCCAGAAAGAGAAGTTTCCTGTCCAATACGTCCTGTTTCTATAGGAAATAATACATCAACACAGGAAAGAAATATGCGATTTTATTGGGTCTATAAATCTAAAGGTAAATAAAATAATGTGAGAAAGAACAGGCAGTAATCTGCTTTTCTCAATGTTTGTGGCTGTAAAATGTGCTGTATGTGGACTTGGGAGGAACATGAAGTAGACATAAAGGGGGTGGATAGCGTGTGCAGTGTGGAAGGTTGTTCTCCAGTGAGGGCATCCTCAGAGCCAACCTGTGGTGTGTGTGTGTGGTTGCGGCCTGCAGTATATCCAGCCCTCAGTGAGAGCAGATCTCGTCTCTTCTCAGCCTGTCCACAGTAATGTCAGAGTGGTTCTTCCAATGACTGCCTCTGCGGCTTGATTGGGGCTTTGATTTATACCAGCTCCGCCTTAAACACTGCGGATGGGAAGACGTTGTAGCCACTGCTCAGTATAGACCATTGCCATATAAGCCATTGTTTCTCTATTCGCCTACAATTTGGTCTTGCAAACAGCAGAGGTGTTAAAGGGATCGTTCACTCAAAAAAGTAAATTCCATCGTTACTCATGTATGACTTTCTTCTGCGGAACACAAAAGAAAATATTCTGTTTTTGTCCATATAATGAAAGTCAATGCGGTCCAAAACAGCATTGTATTGAGTTGACTTTCACTGTATGGACGAAAAAAAAAAAAAAAGAGACCTTTTTCAAAATATCTTCTTTTCTGTTCTGCAAAAGAAAGTCATACAGGTTTGGAATGAAATCGGGGTGAGAAAATGATGACAGAATTTCATTTTTGGGTGAACTATCCCTTTAAACATGCTTATTTATGTTTATAAGCTTAGTTAGTGTTACTCACACCATTGGTTGAGCCAGAACTTGACATATTGAATCACTCAAAAAAACAGGGTAATATTAAACTTGGAGAGGAGAAAATATTTTAAATCAGAAAAATTACACACTTCACCTTTAAATGTCATATTAAACATGGCATATGTAAAGCTTATAGGAAAATTTAGAGTAAAATGACAGAACCAAATTAGCAAACTCTCAATTTATTCAAAGCTTGAAACTAAACCCACATGAATTGTGGGTGGTCATTTAGTCTCCACATGTTTGCATTTTACAAGGGCAGTTTATAAAATGTATTGTGGACAAACTTGGGAGTCCTTTTTTTAGATTAGCACTGAGTGCTAGCAAGGCATTTTTGTGTCTTGAGTTATTTCATTTTAATGTGCATGTGTGGCTCCTCATTGTTTGCAACTCCTGGGATGGAAAAGCGCAGCCACTCATTTGCTCCATAGTGAGTCATCAAGCCTTACGGTGTATCAAACAGAACGCTAAACTTGCCACTGTTAGAAGTAAGTAATGGGGCAGTTTGACTGAGGAGAAGTGGGCAGAGCAGCTTCAGAGCTGTCAGATAGTATTGTTCTGAGAGACGGCCCTTTCCTACCAGCACTTCCTCACTGATAACCCCACATGATTTTGAGCCATGCTGCTTGTGCTGTGGTGTGTTTTTATTGCAGAGTAAAAGCATATGTCAGCTTGAAATTGTCAATGCTTTGTATTTTGGTTAAGAAAACCATTCTGAAACCTTCTTCTGAAGCTATTTATATGGGATATTTGGCATCAGCAATCCTTACAGTGGTCTTTAGCTGTTGTTTATGCCCCTTAGTCTGATCCCCTGAACATTCCAATTGTGATTAAATGTGTTACAGAGAGCAGTTCAGTTTTACACTTTCAAAGATCAGTTACTTTAACTGGAATGTAGCCCTTGACCCATACCAATTTGATGCGGAGGAACTTTTGAACTCCATCATGGGTTGCATAATGCTATTATGTTTTATTATTAGGTTGCATAATAATGGCAATGACAACAACAATCATATTATTATTAATAATAATAATTGTTATTATTATTTAATTATGCTGTTATGTAAGATAATGCTATTATGTATGCCACACAACGGCAATAAAGATTGGTAGTTGCTTATTTAACACAATAAGACCTACTGACTATTGAAAGTTATCTTAAGTTATAAGTTATCTCTTATATTTTTCTATAGAAAGAATTATCACTTGATAAAGTATGTGGTAATACCAATTTATTTTTTGGTACCCTGTTTATCCATGTACCTCAATACTTACCTTGTGACGGTATACACTACTTTTCAAAAGTCAGTAGTCAGTGAGATTTTTTTTAATTTTTTTTAACAGAATTAATACTTTTAGGGCCAGAATTACTAAACGGGGCAAATTAGCTTGAGAGTGCAATTCCACAAATGCGTCGATGGGAGTGGCAAGTTTTGTGCGTGATCTACTGCTGACACGCAAATTAAAGAACACAGACGCAGTCAAATCATTTACACAATGAACCAACACAATCTACCAAGAGCAGTGCAAATTAGCGTTGGGTCGCAAATAAGCAGAGCTGATGCTCATCAAGTGCGGGTCGACACAGGCGCAACTTGTTACATGTACACGTACGTACGTATAGGGTGAATTCAGGGTGATTGGGACATTTTTTGCCATTGAGATGAATTGGAAAATGTGTCCCAATCAACCTGAATTCACCCTAGGCCAACATGGCTTAGGGACGTTATCCAAACTAGCTAGTCCTAGACTAAAATGCATGTTTGAGCTATTTTAACTTAAAGTAACTTGCACTGACATATCTTAAAATATGTTAGAGCCATTGTTTTGTCTCAAGATGTACACCAGTTATGTTTTTTCAAGTGTACGTTTATAAAAGCTACTTAAATATCCTAATTGAACTAAGTCTTAATCCTGGCTTAGGCTAAGCCCTGTCTGTGAAACCAGGCCATAGAGTGTAAATGATTATATTTATTAAAATAATTAAATGGATGTTGCTTTATTAGGACAATAAAGCCCTCCCTATACCTACCCCTACCCAATAAACACTTCATTCCTACTAGGGGACACTTTATTTCCACTTTTCGATTATTTTCTTCATTTTTTTTAAAAAAAATGAATGCCTTTTTGATCTGATATGCAATGGGAAAAAGGAAGACACTGAAGACTGATGCTGAAAATTCAGCTTTGCATCACAGGAATAAATTACACTTTAAAATATATATAAAATAGAAAACTGTTAATTTAAATTTCAATAATATATAGTATTTTCACAGAATTCACAGATTAATGCAACCTTAACGACTCTAAACTTTTGAACAGTAGTGTATCAAAATAACATGCTTTAACCATCTGATCAGTAGGCTACTCTACCATGTTACTGACACAATACTTTAATTGTATGTAATAAATCAAGTTGTACATGCGAAGTTGCCAAAAATGCACCAAAATACAGTTATTTGTGGACTGATAACATCTTTTGTTGAAGGTGTGTTTTCTTATTTTAAAGTTGATAGCCAGGCCAAGCAAGAGCATGGACAAAAGCTGGATTGATTTTATCAGATGTAATTAGCCTAGCAGGCTTTGCTAGTCCTGCTGGAAGTAATCATTAGCCCCTTGCTAGCTACATCTTTAAGGAACATATGTTCTCTGTTTTAATCCCGGAGCTGTAAACTACGACTCTTAAAGATGACCCAAAGAGCTTTTCACAAGCCTGCATGCTTCTTAGTATACTTGGATGATACCCATGATTTTGGCTAAGACCATGCTGATTTATCAGAAGAAGTTTGTTTTAAATTACATGTCAAGGTTATTCCAAAACAGGGCACTCTCAGCTGTTTTTAATTAAATGAGCTGATGGGAATGTAGTTCTCTTACATCTGAATTTTTCACCGTAGAGTTCCCTTATTTTTTTTTTTACAGTTTGTTAACTTATTAGCAGTGACAGATGTTATACATCACATCGAATATCTTTCATTCCCCAGTTCGAACCTTGAAATTGGTGTTTGAAACAGTCATCCAGGTCTATGATTTCTATCCCTTCGATACTTTTCTCCCTAGACATTACACATAGGCTCTTACTAAGCTCGAAATAGTTTTGAATTCCTGCATGAAAGACTGTGAAAGTAAAAACGTACGTCAGGCCAGTGGAATTCACTCTCCTTGACTATGGGATTGAAGGGAGTGCAGACTGACTCCCCTAAGGAGGAGTAGTCTTCATTAGATTAGAAAATTGTTCTATACGATGTTGGGAAATGGTCATTGGTAGACATTTTATTAGCTTCATATTCATATATCAGTCAGTCTATGTAAACAAATGAAGGAACACTTTGTGCTGAGGTTGAATAATGCCCTACTGAGTGCATATCAGGTCTATCACACAATGTTTTAAGGCAAAGTTTCTCAAATTTGAAAGCTCACGGGCACAAAGTAGGATCCCATTACATTTTTTTTTTTTAATTTGCAGGAAATTTAACCCTAAAATGCTTAACTATATTACATATCCATGTACAAATTCACTTGTATAGTGAGTGTATGGTATGCAGTATAACCAAAAAATTAAGTTATTTTATGTCACAGTTAAAGCATTGTGTTTTATTGTATATATTTTTTTGCAATAAATTGAACCCAAAACTGTTTTATATATTACATATGTCTATTTTTAATGATATTTAATTACATACTTTACTAATGAAAACTTCTCTTTCAGTTAATATAATTTGTTTTATTATACTATTTTATTATACTAGATTTCTGCTCTTTGTTGGATGTTTTAAATTATGCCACTGATGGTGCAAATGGTACAGCCAAATCTGTTAACACAGTTGTACCGTCACATGGCATATATGGTCATACCAATTGTTTGTGATTATTGCGGTTGCCACCATGATGATGTGGCACATGGTCCACAAATATCGCAGGTGGTAGTATATAGACTACCTGTTACATTAAAGGGATGTCATAGTAACCGAACACTTGGTGTTTAATCACACGTGGTAACAACTATTAAGGCTCTCTTGCACCATAAAGTGCCTTTCTTGCTAACAGTGATCTGATATAGAGGGGTTTATGTTGCTGTACAAAGTGCGGTTCCTCTTAGTCTTCTTTTCATGCAGAAATCTGATCTCAGCATCTGAAGCGTGCTGGAGAGAGAGGAGTCAGGGTTGAGTTGAAGTTCATGGTGAGAGATATGTTTCCATGCTGTAGAGGTGTCTCGGGGTCACACACACACCCTCATACTCACATTTATATTCATCCATCTCTTTAATGTGGTTGCTTATATTGGTACAGAATGACTGATACGGCAGATAATATCCTTCTGTTTCATGAAGGACTGTTGATGCTCACAACGCTAACATAAATATGAGGAGTTTGTTTTTCCATGTTTACATTAGATGTTTCAGTAAGATTTTCCTGATGTAGCTAGATCAAGTATGCCTTTAAATTTAAAAAAGGTGGATTTGTGGTTTAGTTTCCATACCTGGAAACCTGGGAGTTTATGGAAAGACCTAGATTTTAAGAGGTTAAAGGATTAGTTCACTTCAAAATGAAAATTACCCCAAGCTTTACCTCAAGCCATCCTAGGTGTGTATGACTTTCTTCTTTCTGATAAAAACAATCGGAGTTATATTAATAAATATCCTGACGCATCTAAGCTTTATAATGGAAGTGAGTGTGAGTATGAAGCTCAAGAAAGTGCATCCATCCATTATAAACATACTCCACATGGCTCCCGGGGGGTTAATAAAGGCCTTCTGAAGCGACGTGATGCGTTTGTGTAAGAAAAATATCCATATTAAACATGTTATAAAGTAAAATATCTAGCTTCCGCCAGATCGCCTTCCGTATTCAACTTAGGAACATCGTGTCAGTTACGTTTTTTTTTTCGTAATTTGAATATGGAAGACACAGGACGTAGAGAAAGCGTTTTGAACTGCGAGAGGCGTCACACTTTCTTTGTAAGCTAAATACGGAGGGCAGTCTGGCAGAAGCTAAATATTTTACTTTATAACTTGTTAAATATGGATATTTTTCTTACACAAATGCATCGCTACGCTTCAGAAGCCTTTATTAACCCCCCGGAGCCGTGTGGAGTATGTTTATGATGGATGGATGCACTTTCCTGAGCTTCATACTCGTTGGTCCCGTTCACTGCCATTATAAAGCTTGGATGCGTCAGGATATTTATTAATATATCTCCGATTGTGTTCATCAGAAAGAAGAAAGTCTTACACACCTAGGATTGAGGGTGAGTAAAGCTTGGGGTAATTTTCATTTTAAAGTGAACTAATCCTTTAAAACCTGGAAGAAGACATTAAAACAATGTTACTCATTGCGTGGCTCGCGAGCCTCCTGCGGCTCGCCAAGCTTTAATTTGTGGCTCTCATGGCAGTAAATAATACTGTGATATCATATGAACTAACGTGAAAATGAGCCGGCCAGACAGAAATCTGCCCCAATGGCTCTCTATGAGAGCACGCTGCAGTTCCATTTTTCACCACAGATTTACGTTGGAAATTTGTGGGGCTCTGTAGATCTAGTGAGGGCTCCACACATCCTCCGAGAGACCGGCTGCCCACGAATACATGCCTGCCGAATCCATGCGCTACATTTTAATATATCCTGCTCACTTTACGACTTAAAATAGTCTAGAAAATCCGAAAAATGATCAACCAAGAACACTATAAAGCCTCACAAGGATTACAACAACAAGCTACAAATCTTTCGCTCATCCCAACATTAAGGTAATCCTGCTTTTTTTTGTCATTTAAGGAAATCATCTTGTCTCAATTACAAATTTGACTGGTAAATGATAAAAAACAATTTTTCCGCCTTTTGTATTTATTACATTGCATATTGTATGTTCAGGGATGAAAGATGGATAAGCAGATATGCTAACACATGAAAAAATACTATAGTAAAGTACTTGAATTAATTTGTTGTGGTAATTCTATAGTATACTACAATTTACAATAGTATGGTTCAAAAACACTATAGTATTTAATATAAATTAGTATAGTATTTTTTCATGTACTAGATGTAACTTTTGATACTTTGCGGTAAAAGTGGCTCTCCTATTGACTTTGTCCAATCAGTGTGGCTCTCATGAAAAAAATAGTGAAGACCACTGCATTAAAAGGTCTCTTTTTGTCTCTTTTGGCTTTACACTTTAATTTTCAAATAAGCGGCAAGTTGTAAGGCTATTTGAGTGAGGCATAAAACAGATATAAAGTGACATGTTTTCTTTCTGCATTCCTTGCCAGGCAGCTTTATTGCTCTGTAGTTGGGCTTTATGTCAAAATCTGCACCCTGCTGAGAATGAATTTTGTAAAAAGCCTGTAGAATAATACACAATAGATACACTAGATAGATTACAGTGTGAGTGAAACAATTGTGACTAGTTAAATATGGATTTAATATATTAATGCACACATAGAAATATCAGGAAATTTTATTTCCAGGTGATTTTTTTGTTTATTAATTTCTATGGCCTGGACAATTTGTGGAAATCATAAAAATACTATAGAAAATTAAGTTCTAAAATTTGCTAAATTAATTTTCTATGAAAGCAATATTTTTAAATGATTTTAAAAATCCTTATCCACTCTTCATGAATGACTACAAAGGTTATGGAAAATACATGAAAATTCGTTGGCCAAAAGAAGTGGGAACACTGAAAATGGATTATTGCGTGTTTTTTTTTTTTTTTTTCCTGAGCACGATAGGTGGGTGTGACTGTCAGATCAAGCGGATCTTTCATTACAGACATGAAAAATCATATCAGACATCTGAGGTAGTCTGTGGCCAACAGTTTCACAGCTGTTGCTTGGTCAGTTCAGATCTCGCTTTGCTTTTGATTTCCTGTCTTTGCTCTAGAGGTACTGAGCACCTGATTTGAACCGAGTAGAGCAGTTCAGCTTGCACTTCTTCTGTGAGACTCCAGTTCAAGTCCAAGTTTTATTATCTGAGCTCTGGACGGCCTGGTCTGGACAAATTTTCTTTGGCATGACACAGAGTGGGTGTTGGAGAGAAGTCGTTGGTAAGGAGGTATGCGGTGCAACACGATAGGATTTGTGAGGTTCCACCCGGAAGATGGCCTTCAAAAGTGTGTGCTGAATAATACGCCTCATCTAGACTTTGTGCGGTAGTGGGAAAGAGATGTAACAGTCTTTTGAACTCATCTGCGGCTCTTCCAAGAGAAGGCCAGTCAGATTTACGAGTCCAGAGCTGGATTAATGGCATGGATAAAACAAGATCTGAGAGAGATGTTGCTTAACTGCTTATATTTCTTCAAGTTTTTGTGACTTCATTATCCTGCAAAATCCATTGTGCGTTATGAACTTTGGAGAAGTGTTTAGGCTCTTAAAAAAAAAAACTTTATTAAAAACTTTGAAAGGCCACATTATTTTGGCGCTGTCCAACAAATCATTATTACCGGGTGACCTGCATTAAAGGATAGATCTGAGCTTCATCATTGTGTCCATAAATTATTATGAAAATAATTTGAATGCAGGTGTGCATGTTAATCGAGAAGACTATACCAAAATGCACTGCAATAAATTCCATCCAATAAAATTAATTTTCAATAAAAATCCATTCAAGATGGTGGATAAAGAAATGTTGATTTGATTTTTTTTTTTTATTTTAAAATTTAATTTACTCCTATTTTCAGCATCATTACTCCAGTCTTCAGTGTCACATGATAATTCAGAAATCATTCTAATATACTGATTTGCTGCTCAAGAAACATTTCTGATTATTATCAGTGTTGAAAACAGTTGTGCTGCTTCATTTTTTGTGGAAATTGTGATGCATTTTTTAGGATTCTTTGATGAAGAGAAAGTTAAAAAACAGCATTTATTTGAAATAGAAAGCTTTTGTAACATTATAAATGTCTTTAGTGTCACTTTTGATCAATTTAATGCATCCTTGCTGAACAAAATAATTAATTAAAAAAATATTCTATGGACCCTAAAATGAGTATATGCACTATATTTCATCTGTAAGAATGAAATTTGTGTGTGCTGGGTATATTTATGCTTATTAAAGTATGCAGTAACTAAAGTCAGATGACTATGTAGGCTTTGTGCAGTGAAGCTTACTAGGTTTTAAATTAGAGCCAGTATCTAAGACAATAGTTATACTGTAAAAGGACTATAATACAATTAATTTCTCCATTTGGTTTCGCCCAAGTACCAGTGGTGTTGAAAGCTGCTCAGCAGCAAAGGGAAGTGATTTGTTTTTCAAGGGAAATGTCCCGCAGGTCCCTATGTTACAACACAAGGTTTGCCTGTTTAACAAAACAATATGGATGGATTCGGACTGCTGTTCCATTTTAACCTCTTGATGTTTTAGGTGAAAGAGTTTCCCTGAATGTCTTGACAAACCTCTTTGGCCATGAGGAGGAAACAGGTTGGGAGAGTATGGTCACAGCAAAACTGAGAGGGACCTGCATTAGGAGAGCTGGGTCTGATTTATCCCAGGCCTTGGGTTTTAGGTTGTAGGTATATTTTCTTTGTCTGCCTGTTTTCACTGCTGAAGAGTTTCAACAGTAGAAGTTTAAGAGAGGAAATTCATTTGATGTCCATAGACACTTGGCAAAGCACTGCATTCAAAGATTCCCATACTCAACCACACTGTTTTTCTTTCCACAGAGCTTAAGTTTTTGCAAGTCTGTGAGAGGTTTGGTAATGGCACTGGCACTGCTACAGGTTTTCAATGCTTCAGTCATTCTCCTACTGCTATTTTCCTCCATACAGTGCATTAAAAATACAAAGGCAGATGTGCACATGTGGTATTTCTGAATTCTAGATCCATATTCTCTTGCATACTAAAGTAAGTCATTATTTAAAGTGCAAGAAGACCTGACAAGTCACGACAAGCCTTAAATCAGTTAAGAACGTGTTGGAAGATTCTGGGCCAGCTACTTTAAACACTTGTAAGCTCTTCAAAAGACTTGAACTTTCATGCCAAATGACAGGATGATTACAGCGACCGCAGCGCACCCCTGATTAGTGAGATGTAGTTATGTGAGGGCAGAGCGGAGAGGAGAGGGATGCTTCTCTTATGTGGAGAAAGAGTAAACAAGACCCCCGCTGGCCCAGTTGATGGTGTGGTGCTTTGGTGTGGCGTTTATGTAGATACCCAGTCTGCCATCTTTTTACTTCAAAACTACCATTACGGAGGTAGGCGTGGTAGCATGACTACTGTGCTCTAAAGTCTAAAGTCTTGTGTAATTGTCATTTCCAGGAAAAATGGCAGAAAGGAGAATCATCAACATTTGTCATTCTGCGTCCTTGCTTGTTTGTGGAGTGCACAATGTCTCCATTTGGAGTACAGAGACCTTTGTCTCTCACGGTTGTTTCCTATCATGGGGAACAGTAGGGAGAACAGGAAGTCAGTAGGCAGTTATTTCCATTGTGCCCAACTACCCTGGTGAGGTCATTGCTTCCTTTTAGGAGGCCAGGAGCTGCTTTATAAGAAGTTTAATCTGCAGTATGAATGTGAAATAATATTGGAATCATTTTAAATGGACTTTTTGGTTGGTTGGGGAATACAAATGTGAATAAAATAAATGTAGTTATGAGTAAAAATGTAATTCTAATGTTTGACATTTATTGCCATTGACCATTTAAAGCAGGGGTGGGCAACTCTGGCCCTCGAGATTCATTTTTTTGCAGAGTTTAGCTCTAACCCTAATCTAACACACCTGAACAAACTAACCAAGTTTTCAGGATTACTAGAAAGCTATACAGGCAGATGAGTTTGATCAAGGTTGGAGCCTAGGTTAGTTTTTCCCGGGACAGTCCCGTATTTCAGCTCCATTTTTAGTGTCCCAACTTATTAAGAAAAAATCATGTTTTGTCCTGTATTTCATATGTTTTGTCCTAATATTTCTCACCCGTCCCGTATTCCACCATGAGAAATCTGGTCACCCTAAACTAAACTCTGCAGGAAAATGGATCTTGAGGGTCAGATTTGCCCAGCCCTGATTGCCCAGGAATAGTCCACCCAAAAAATGAAAAAATGAAAATTCTGTCATCATTTACTCACCCTCAGACATTAAAGTGTCAGTTCACCCAAAAATTAAAATTGTATCATCATTTATGTTGTTCCAAACCTGTATGACATTCTGTCCTTTGTGGAGCACAAATGTTTTTGTGGCCATTGACTTCCATTGTATGCACAAAAAAGCCCTTAGACATTTCTTAAAATATATATATTTTTTATATTACACAGAATAAAAAAGTCATACAGGTTTGGAACAACATGAAGTTGAGTAAATCATGAGAGAATTTTTTTATTTTTTGGGTTTTACTATCCTTTTAATATTCAAAGGGCAATTTTTTGAGAAGTGGAAACTGTCCCTTTCCATTCACATATATGGAACGGTGGAATATAGATAACCTGTAATATTTCATCCAGACTATGAAAGAAGACAGGTACTCTGTAGAAGTACTCCAATCTTTTTCTGGATTAACAGTATGCTTCGATTTAGCCATAAAAAGCACGGCCCAGTCTGCAGATTAGCTATTTCAGGTTTTGGAGATTAGATCAGCATAGCACTAACAACAATCTGTGAATAATGAGCTTTGAGGCCAAATGCTTTGGCTGCTTTCCATGTATAAAGCGGAGGGATCGTTCATGTCCAGCCTGGCATCTGACAGCCTATGTGAGATTTGGTTGCTTAGTGGGCCATCCAATCAAAATTCAGTATGACTAGTTTCTTAGATTTTAGTTAGTCTGTTAATCCTCTGCCAAGACCCATTAAAAGATGTATTTGTGTAGAAACTTAATCTCTGTGATCTTATGGAACAACTCATTCATTGTCATTGAACAACTTAAATCATTGTCTTCGCTTTGCTGTTGCTCGTATTTAATTTTCTCCGGACGTCATCTGCTAATGTAGAAATTTGTGTGCAGGCAATAGTGTACATGTGGTTAATTTGTGTAAAGGGGCCCAGGCCAGGACGAGGGTGATCAGGCTTCAGACTATTTCTCCAGATCCTCTCTGCTTTATGCATCACCAGCCTGGCTTTCCAAACTGAGGAGGGGAGAGAATGAGAACAGGGCAGAATGGTTAGGAACATGAAATGCCTTTCCTTCTCCTCCTTTACTGTGGCAAAGCCCTGGTTTGAACACCAGATGTTTGAATATTTCCTTTATGATGTTTTTGATTAAATAGGATGAATCCTGCGCCCATAAGGAGGAATATTTCAAGAACAATATTTATGGTGACACAGTTACTTTACTTCTTTTTAATATTATAATTAGAGAGTGAAAACATCAAAGAGATGCAATGGTTTGACTTCTCCGTATACTGTTATGAATAAATGCACGGAATAAAATAAACAAACAAAACTTTATGCTTGTAAAAATTGTATGCTTATGCCGAAACTGAACATGATTTTCTGCACCTTTTAAACAGTGCAAATATTTAGCTCCCAAGTTTGTTCCACCATTTTTTTTCTAGTAGTTTTTTTTTTTTTTTTTTTTTTTTTAAATATGCAGGATAATGCAGAACACATATGAATTGCTTATTAATATACAAGTTAGTGTCAGAATAAAGTGGGGTAACATGAGTGATTAGTCCATGTGTTCGCTGGTAGTGCCTGAACACAGCTGCTCTTAAATGCACAAACGCTGCAGAGACCCAGAATCTCGCATGAGAAGCTCCGAAGGCATTTTAATCAAAACAAGATGCCCCTCTAGAAGCTGGAAGGGGCACAGCTGAGACATATGCAGGACCAGCGTCTGTCAGGAACTGTGGTTAGACTGACAGATGAGCCAAACGCAGGGAGTGCCAGGTCTGTCAACAACCTCTGATAGAGCTGAACGACTTAAATGCTGCCGATGCAGATGGAAAGATCCGTCTCTGCTGTCATGTACCCTAGTACTTTTACATTTATGATTATTTCATTTCTTGGTGTGACGTTTGAGCTTAATAGTTCTTACACTTAAGAAAGCAAGTTTTGCTGAATCAAAGTCCAGCAGCTACAGTTTCTGGCCCCCGACACCACAATGTTACAAGTTCCCGAGGTTGCAATGTGAGATCAGATTACTGTCTGCTGCCAGAGGTCACGCTCGGTGTCAAAGTGGAAGAGACATGTCTGAAGACATCACATTTTGTTTCTTTTAACTAAAACAATGAATTGATGGTGAGATTTGAGACCTGAGGCCGTGAGACTGAATTTTCAAGCAGAATACAGAGTGGTGAATTGTGGAATTACTGAATTACAGCTTTCTGAAAGCATGTTGGCTCACTGCTATAAGCCAATGGCTTCACAAGCAGCGTTTGCACTCACAGGTACCTCCTAAACTGATTTCCAACAGGTTTCTGATGCAGCATAATGGATCTACAACAAAATAGAGCCTAGGTGATAGTAATGTTAATATTTAATTACCACAATACTAATTTCACTTTAAATTATGTCAAAAGTTGAAAAAAGTGAGCAAAAACTAAAATTATACAAAAGCTGACCACCAGCTGCAACTTTCAGACACTGTTTTTTATCTTCAGCCCAAGTGTCATAATTGTTTGTACAGAATAGTGAGTGATACATTGAAGCAGGGCCTAAAATTAACACTCACCAATCGCCAAATGCGGTGTAAAAATCTGTGTTGGTGCGTTGTAGTCAATCGCCAGTTGGCCAGTAATATTTTTATGAATTCTAACAATGCAGTGTTGTAAGAACATGAAGGTACACAAACGTGAATGATGCTCTGGACAGTTGACAGGCCAGCGCTGCATCGTCACAAGAGTTTAAAGCTTGGCAATTTAAATATTCAAGCAAAAGAAGATGCAAAAAGGGAACTCAATATGTTACTCACTCTCTGTGTGAAAAGTATTGTGGACACACATATCCGAAGCGCGCGCCCAGAAAGTTGTGTCTCAGACAGCGTGCAAATACTGAATTGAGTTCTCTTTCATGTCTTCTTGCACTTGAATGGACAAATTCACAAAAAATGTAAAAAATGCCCATCTTGAGTTTCCTTGTAAATATAGTCAGTTATGGCTTAAGTGAACGTAAACTGTAGAGAAAGATGTGTACCAGTATCAGTGTATTGGATCAGTGTATTGATAATATTTCTGCTGCTATCTGTTTTTAATGTTAATCAAACAACAAAGGACAAAGAAAAATATTACAAAAATTACTTTTGTAACTTTAATAAGGATTAATCTGTTTAATTTATACAGTGAAGACTATCCAGTTTTATTTTACGTTTTGATTACTTTATTTAATGTCTACCTGAAAACTACTGATACTTGTCTTTAATAATGTTTTAAATTTATATTAATTAGGCTAGAAGTTTTAGCTGTGGTATCAAAATTGGAATGGAGAATTATTAATTTTCACTGGTATCTAAAATGTTGATGACATAACTGCCTGTTTTTGCAAAAACAGTTTCATGGCCTGTAAAAAAAAAAAATATTTATGGCTGGTAAATTTTCTTCAAAAGTCACCGGCCATTGGAAGGTGTGCGGTGAAGTATCGCTCCAGCAGTAAAGGATACATCTTCAAAAACTGATCAGATGAAGGTATCTCAGTAGACAGGATCTTACATAATCATTGGATTCTGACATACCTTCCTACCTACTTATGCTGCCTGCGGAGGCAGCATTTTTCAGCTTTTGGACACAGCCCAAAATTCAGACAGTTTTCCACCCAGGTCCACAAAAGTTAATTTCTCTAATATGATGAAATATATACCTTCAAACTAAAGGGTTTTTTAAACTTTGGAAACTGTTTTTCAAATACTTTTTTCAAAATAAAGGTTTGCCAAAAAGTTTTGTGGAACATACTCAGATCTGTGTTTTTCTCACCAGTGAGAGGGAAATTGAAAACCTTGAGTGAAGGATGCTTAGAACAGGGTGGGAAAATTGCTGTTGTTCCCTTTATATACTCTGGTATCAGGTAGCCTTTTTTTTTTTTGGAATATGTGGGGTAGAAAGAAAAAAGCTTTAGGTTTTTTCAACGTATTGTGAGTGTGATGGATTATATAACAACATATTTGCAACTTTGACTAATGTGGTGTTTGCAGGTTTGAAATCTGCCTTGCATGTTTAACACAACTGCTGGAGCTGAATTTTTAGTTTTGGCTAGTGGTGATTCCCCTGATAGTGGCCTGCGTGGAGCTGTGCAGTCATCTGTGCATGAGTAAACAACATGAGTGAGTGGGTCTGACCTCCTGTTCACCCTCATTCCAGACCCTTTGGAGTCTGCTCAAAACATGGAAGCTGACCTTAACTCCAAACATCTCATTTTCATCCTTCAAAAGGTAGAAGATTTCAACTGAGATTATGGTTAAAGGGTCCTGTCTTAAGATAACCAATCTGCATTAGGCATATTTGCGAGCAATTACCCCTGGAACACTCCTGAGATGAAACAGGACTTTTGTTGTCAAATTTGTAACCGTGATTCTCTCCCAACCCCTCCTTCTCTGTGCATTTTTTCCATTTGGAGTTTTCAAAAAGACTGTGAGAACATAGCATATCTATCAGATTTGATTATTCAGAAGCAGACTATGAAGTATGTATGAATAAAGGTCTTAAAGTTCAACAGCAGGAAGCTTTTGTAAGAGGAACAACTAATCAATCCCAGAGCTGACAGCTGTGCAATTAATAATGATTGTACGGGCCACATGAGCCGCGTCGTCTCAGATTATAGAGGTGTGCAGGAAAACATTCCTGGCTGACAGCGTTCAGAGGTCATTGAGTGACGGGATGCTGAACAGCTGGAGGAGTGATGAGTCTGAGAGTTCACAGCAGACTTTGCTGAAGTGAGGTGACATTCCTCACATTCCCATCTGTCGATTTTTGGTCTATGTATTTTAAAGCCTTTACCTATACCTATCTCGGTGCCAGGCTATGGGAAGACTAGACAGCTCAACCTGATATTGAACATTTGCTCTCAGTCTTTTGGTTAAGTGAATTGCATGCTTTGTGGCAGAGCTTTGGCAGAGTTTTGCTGAATGGGTTGCAGAATTGCTGTGTTTGGTTAATGTTTGGAAACTGTTTGCGTTATTTGAATGTTGCAGCTGCAACTTGGATTCCTAATGGTTCAGATTCTTTATTAGAGCCCACTGCAGTACATACATCATAAATAGGGGCTTAAAGGGGACATATTATGCAAAATTCACTTTTACATGGCGTTTGAACATAAATGTGTGTCGGCAGTGTGTGTAAACAGTGTGGTAAAAATCCACCCACTCCTCTTTTTTTAATCCCCATAAATCATAAGCAAAGTCTTAGAACAAGACGTTTGCAGATTCTAGCTTTTGCGACGTGCCAAATGCTTAGGCCCCACCCATGACTGCTGACGGACTCTGCCCTATTAGCATAGACCCCGCCCTGAGTGAGCTGTACGCAGTCTGCCATGTTTATCTTCTCGCCAGAGCATTTGACAGTAGCATTCAAGTAAGAAATTTATTCTTATTAAAGCTACTAAGTTATGCAATCAAGAGCAGTGAGTGATTTTCTGTTTTTCTTTTGTTGTTTGATTCATATTAACAGCATATACAGCAGTAGGTACTGTATATTATGCTGCTGTTTTTGACATAACCTTGTGTGTATTTGACAGTTTAAGCACAATGAGCTTAATGATGAGAAATAGAGGTTTAAAATTGAATTTACACATTTTATTCTTCGTTAAGTTATTTTCAGCCCCACAGAGTGCTTGGGTGAAGCAGCTCTAAGATAAAATGACCTCAAATTTAACCTAGTTCTGTTTTCAATATAAAGCAGTGATGCTTTTTAAATATATTTTAAATATATCTCAGAGTTTTTTGTCTATACAATGAGAGTCAATGGTCCAACATTGTTTGGACTCTATTGAATTTCATTAAATGGATGAAAACAGTGGCAACATTCTACATGTTTAAAACAACACAAGGGTGAATAAATGGTGACGTTTCATTTTGGGGTGAATTATCTCTTTTGTGATTGGTGATTTTATTTCAATTAATAATTGAAAGTCAATATCAAAATCACCAGGTTAAGCAATTTTTGTGTGCCATTTCACAAACAACGTCTTAAAGGGTTAGTTCACCCAAAAATTAAAATTCTGTCATTAATTACTCACCCTCATGTCGTTCCACACCCGTAAGACCTTCGTTCATCTTCGGAACACAAATTAAGATATTTTTCATAAAATCCGATGGCTCAGGGATGCCTCCATTGCCAGCAAGACAATTAACACTTTCAATGCCCAGAAAAATACTAAAGACGTATTTAAAACAGTTCATGTGACTACGATGGTTCAACCTTAATATTATGAAGCAACGAGAATACTTTTTGTGCGCCAAAAAAACCCCAAAATAACGACTTTATTCAACAATATCTAGTGATGGGCGCTTTTAACACACTGCTTCATGAAGTTTCAAAGCTTAACAAATCTTTTGTTTCGAATCAGTGGTTCGAAGCGTGTATCAAACTGCCAAAGTCACGCCCCCCCCCAGTGGTAAACCATTGAAATTTCGAAACACTTATGATGTAACAAAGCCTCGTTTACTGAAATCACGTGACTTTGACAGTTTGATACACGCTCCGAACCACTGATTCGAAACAAATGATTCATTAAGCTTCGAAGCTTCACGAAGCAGTGTTTTGAAATCTCCCATCACTAGATATTGTTGAATAAAGTCGTTATTTTGTTTTGTTTTTTATGTCTTGCTGGCAATACAGGCCTCTCTGAGCCATCGGATTTTATGAAAAATATCTTAATTTGCATTCCGAAGATGAACGAAGGTCTTATGGGTGTGGAACTGCATGAGGGTGAGTAATTAATGACAGAAATTTCATTTTTGGGTGATCTAACCCTTTAACACTTATCCCAGCTCCCTGTTATTTTTGATGAGAGATTAAAAAGAGATGCTGGGAAAGTAAACTCTGCTACTTGGGTTGTGAACCTGGTTGCAAACAAGCCTCAAACATTGGAAACTTTGTTTCAAAGAATTGTTGCTTTGGAAACATTGGATGCTTTATTTTTCTCTGCATTTTTTTAAAAACTTTTGTCAGAGTGAACATTAGTCAGTGAATTAAATGGCTAGTTGGCAGCTTGTCTCTGGAGTAGTTTTATGTCTGAGAACCTCATTACACCTGCCTGGAATACCAATCCACAGTCTAGTATGCACCAACTCTCTGCTGAAAAGAGGAAGAAGGCCTCCCCTGAACAATTCAAACAAACGCTACAGAGGTATTTCACATTTTTCAAGGTTTGACTACCAATGATTTGTAGGAAAAACCGTTTAAGTTGTACATTGACATTAATAATGTTTTAGGTTAGCTTCAAGTTTCATGTTTTCACCTCATTTTCATTAGATTGCAACCAGAACAGGCATGGAACAGTCTTTAAATAAATGCAATAATGAGATACAATTCGTGGCTAGAGGTAATTATGGCTTCTGTGGCATTATATGTGGTTTTGGGTTAAATCTGGCATAGTTACGTCTTTAAACCAGAAGTTTTGGGGGATTTACAAGAAAATAACTGCAGCAAATAAAACTTGGAGGCATGGAGAGAAACAAAATAGACTTTATTCCTGTATCACAAACATTACTAAAAAACATGCAGATTCTTTAAGGCTAAAAATTATAGAAGGACTTTAAGAAGCAGTCTGAAAATGCAAAAGTGCCAGAAGCACGTTTCTCCATATGTTAGTGGTCATTGGATTGGTACAGAGCTACTCTTGTGGAGGTTTCACAGATGAACCATTGATTTAACACTAATAAATGGAGGATTAGTAGATATTTAATCCTCTTCTAAGCAGCCTGACACACTTCAGTATCAACTGCTCTCCAGTCCTCAGAGGAGCTTTAAGCTGCTGAAATCCCATTGTGTGCTTGAGTAATGTATTACGAATGTGTGAAACAGACACTGGCACCCTGATTACGGCTGCTGCTTTAATGTTTAGTCAATCTGTCGAAGAGAAAAATCTGCATGTGAGTGTATAACCTGTTAACTCAGGAAATATTCTTATAGCTACCTGTTGAGTTTAGACAATAAGCAACTTTACACTTCTAGCATTTAGCAAGATAAACTGAGCAAGACGTTCCCTGGTGGTTAAAACCCGCAAACAACTTTCAGATGCGCTCCAATATTCTTTCACACATTCATAGCAATCAACATTGTGACACTGACCATGTGAATGAACAGATGGTCAAATGTTCTTGATGCTCATTAGATTACTCTTAAATCACATCAGGTTTGACACAAATGTGTGGAGTTCATGCAGCCCAAATTCTGCTGTCATTAAAGAAAAAGGGGGAATTCTGGAATTCATTCCTCAATTCAACTATTCACTCAAATTGTCATGTTTATAATAATATGTAATAAAAAGCAAAATAGAAGCAAGTTCACTTGTGGTCTTTAGGACCCCTCTGTGTCAACTGATAAGACAGCAGATAGGTCCAGGTCAAAACCAAGTTGGCCAACTGATAATTTGGCTGATTGGACCAGCTCATGTCCATAAATGAAACCATGTCAAATCAGCTACTGGTTTAACCTGGGTTTTCCATCAAGGTTGCTATTAGTGCTTTGAAAATGACCACCACAAGCTCCTCCTGATATTTGTTCAACTAGGAGCTAATGGTTTGTATTAGCTGTGCAAAGCAGTGTAATTCAGCTGGTAGTGAGGGCGGTAATCTATCGTGTGAGTCAGCGATCAGGGCCAGCCTACACGGCTACTTCCAATTCTTCGTCTTTAGTGGTGACATTAAAACATAATTGGCTTCTGCTTCTTCTGCCAACTGTAGTGGCTCCCCATAACATTATGGTGCTTTGGCTGCTCTTAGGACTAAGTTTGTGAATGTGGTGGCTGTAGCCATTCAATCAAAGCTAATTGTCTCACTCTATGTTCCTTTCTGGCACTATAAGTTGTGTGGGGGTTTTATCCTTACTGATTTCTGTTTCTTATAGCATTTTGTATTTACTTTTTTATTAATTATAGGGTTTGGAACAAAGACCCAAGAATAACACAAGACGCATCACTGGTTTTGTTTTGAATGGGAGAAAGTGCAACACGCAATAGGCTATATGCACGGTTACTTCCTGGTTGTAGTTAAGCCAGCTCGGGCATTTCCGGTGAGCTGTTAGCTGTTCATTCTGTAGTCGCTGTACATCGACACAAAACCATCAATGGTTGACTTTTTTATGTTGTATTCATATTTTAATGCAGTTATCACATTTACCTAATTTGCCAATAAACCAGTTTTATTGATTGCAATAAAGACAAAGCTATTGGGACCGTTTAAAAACGCAGTGTCTGTAATTAGACACGCACACACATTTTTTCCCCCAGCACTTCAAATGTTATTTTTAATGTGATGACCACAATCATTATTTGTTTATCTTTCTGAGATTGTCCCCATTGTAAAACCGAACGTTAAAAAATGTAGAAAATTCAACATTTGATAGAAAACACTTATTTAAAAATAAAAAGGACAATAATTACCACTTTAACCAGCAGGTGGCGGCAAAGTAGCATTTATTTGCGCATATATCAGCCATTTCCTCTAATCATTTTTCACTTTGTTTTTGACTAAATATTAAACATTATAAAATAACTAGGTTTAAAAATACATTTTGTCAATGTGAAGTATGAATATCTTGTGAAAAACAATAACTTTTCTTGTGAATGAATTACGCAGAGAGCGATCACCGCGTTTTCCCTTTGTAATCACAGCAGCTGTCAGTGCAGTGTAAGACCAGTGATTTCAGCACACTTGTAAAAACACATTTTATTCAATTAATCTAACTAAAGTGCACAATAAATATTTAATTTTTGAAGCTTTTTTTCACATAAAAGTGTGAAAACTGATGGTCGAATTGAGTTTAGCCGAGGAGGAACAATGAGCTACGTCTTTATTTATTTATTTTTTATGCTGTCTTACGTTTGAATAACTAAATTAATGCTATGCCTGACTATTAACTGACTATATTCTGATTACAAACTAAGTATTACACTACTGATGCTCAACACACCAGCAAATGACATCTCACCGGAAGTTTTTGAGCTGGCTTATATTATTGCGGAAGTTCTAAAGAACGCTCCGTGCATATAGCCCATATGGGGGAATAAGTCCCGCCTTCTAAATAAGAGCCAATCACCGATTGGTAAAGTCATCGGGTCACTGCAAAGGCCATTAGGAGCTCCGGTTCATATATAAACAGTCAGATGCGCACCTTTGTAATGAGACGCATTAGCTTGATCCAGCCTGAAAAATACTGTTTTTTTTGTCATGATTCAAACGTTTAGAAACAAAATTTATGAGACGGTTGTTGTCAGATTTTATTGGTGATTTCAAATATGAAATTAAATCGAAAGCTTGGCTAAACAGCTTTGGAGAATTTGATGTTTCCCCATTCAAAGAGATAGGAGCTGCACTTGAATGCCCGAGAGGCGTTTCAAAGATGGCCGCCGAGTGAAATGACTTGTCTTAGGGGCCGTTCACATATCGCGTTTCTGCGCACTCAAATTCGTTATTTCAAATGTAGCCGCGCGGGAGGCGTGCTCATAATGGAAGCGACGCGTTTGCGACGTACATGCGGTGCGTTTTCCAGGTGCATCGAGATGAAAAATTTTCAACTTTTCAGAATGCCGCAAGCGTCGTGTGACAAGAACCAACCGATCAGCTTCGGCCTTTCCGTAACAAAACATAGAAAGCTCAGCCGAACAGCTGATTATAGCTGTACATGGTGGTTTTTATTTCTCATCTCCATAAATATATATAGTAGTAAAGCTAATGCAAGGGCTAGAAATCAATTTATCCTTTGCTGAAACTTCCTACTCCTCGTGGAGAGCGCAGTTCATGGTTGCATAGCAACGACAGACGTCACGGGAGCACAAGCGCTTTGGAAAGAAGGAGAAGTGGCACGGACGCACTTTCCACGCATTTTTAGACAGGATATGTGAATGGCCCCTTAAAGGGACTTTGGTTTGGAACCAATAGCCAGTTCTGAATAAGATCCATTTAAAAAAAAAATACTGTAACCAAATGCTGATTACTACCATTAACAGTTCTTGCGCATGCATTTTTTTTTTTTTTTGAAAATGAAATATGTTACAACATTTTTGTTAGTTTAGTATTGTCGTTTAATATAGGCCAAATATTTTAGAGATTTATGTAACATGTAACACTTTCACACTTTCTTCCAAATATTTAATCGGAACAGAAGCTAAATTTGTCAATCAATGGACTTAAATATCTTGTGATGTTATAGAGATATGATCTTCATAGGCAGAGCTTGCTGGCTCTCAGATTCTTGTCAATGGAAGCATATCCCTCATATATGGGATATGATCATGCGCTGCTGTTTCCCATTACTCAACACAGTGCACAGTAAAACCATAGGAGACAAAAACATCTGTCAAAGGGAACAATGGGGTCATCATGCCCATAAATTAATGGAAATAACAGAGTTATGGCTTGGGTTCTGCTGAACAATACATATTGCAGTTAAGCAGCTCGCAGTTTAATCAAATGGAATAATAAAAGCTTGGTAACCCTTGATCCTCATCAAATCATTACTGTCCTGATGGTTCGGGAAAAACTAAATAAGGCCTGATACATTATATCTGGGGTTTCAGGCACAAACCGGGCCAGATCCTACAGTGGAGGAAATTCATAGGAGATTAGTCTGTGAATATAGCTTTTGCAGGCTGTGTGTACATGCTAGATCTCAACAACACTGCCAGGGAGTCATTTTTTCTTAAGCTATGAAACACTTTCTACCTCAGTCATCATTGTGGGACAGAGCCAAGCGCTTTGCATGTGCAGAAAGACAATGCATTAACTGAGGAAATGATTTGGAAAGGAAAGACTGAGATTTGTTTACATTATTTCAACAACTTGTCTGTGTTACATAATGATGTTCTCAGAGTGGTTTGAGTGCAATATCATAGTGCATTCTTGTCTTTCTCTCTCTGACTTTCCTGTCTGTTTTTCTATTTCCCTTCTTCCCAGATTCGGACCTTAGTATGCGAACAGTCAGTACGCCAAGTCCAGCTCTGATTTTGCCACCTCGTTCATCTTCAGCCGTACTTAATGGCTCCTCTACATCCTCTTCCACGTTCGGCACGGAAACCATCGCCATGGTCCACACGCCGCCCACTTCCCTCACCCATCCTCAAAAGGGCCTGCGGCAACCAAAAGACCAACAGGGGGCGCCCATTGACATCCTCCCTGACCATGCTTTCCTACAGATCTTCACCCACTTGCCCACCAACCAGCTGTGCCGGTGCGCCCGTGTGTGCCGTCGCTGGTACAACTTGGCGTGGGACCCCCGCTTGTGGAGAACTATTCGTCTGACGGGAGACGTGCTACATGTGGACCGTGCGCTTCGGGTTCTCACTCGCAGACTGTGCCAGGACACCCCCAATGTGTGTCTGACCCTGGAGACGGTGGTGGTCAGTGGCTGTCGGAGGCTGACTGATCGAGGACTGTACACAGTGGCACAGTGCTGCCCAGAACTCCGGCGCTTAGAGGTGGCCGGCTGTTATAACGTGTCCAACGAGGCTGTGTTTGAGGTGGTGTCACGCTGCCCCAACCTGGAACACCTGGATGTTTCAGGTAATTCATTTTGAGTTATAATGTTTGGGGGTTTTTTTTACTAGTATTTATCTGTTCTAAACAGGTGCTGCCAACACTGAATGCAATCAGAAGACATTCAATGTTTAAAGGGTTAGTTCACCCAAAAATGAAAATTATGTAATTTATTACTCACCCTCATGTCGTTCCACACCCGTAAGACCTTCATTCATCTTCGGAATGCAAATTAAGATATTTTTGATGAAATCCAATGGCTCAGTAAGGCCTCTATTGCCAGCAATGTCACCGAACCTCTCAAGATCCAGAAAGGTACTCAAAACATATTTAAAACAGTTCATGTGAGTACATTGGTTCTACCTTAATATTGTAAAGCGACGAGAATACTTTTTTTCCCAAAATAATGACTTTTCAACAATATCTAGTGATGGCCGATTTCAAAACACTGCTTCATGAAGCTTTACAAATCTTTTGTTTTGAAACAGTGATTCGGATCGCGTATCAAACTGCTGAAATCACGTGACTTTGGCGCTCCGAACAACTAATTCGAAACAAAAGATTTGTAAAGCTTCATGAAGCAGTGTTTTGAAATCAGCCATCACTAGATATTGTTGAAAAGTTATTTTGTTTTTTTGGCACACAACAAGTATTCTCGTGGCTTTATAATATTAAGGTAGAACCAATGTACTCACATGTACTGTTTTAAATATGTTTTGAGTACCTTTCTGGATCTTGAGAGGTTCTGTGACATTGCTTGCAAAAGAGGCATCACTGAGCCATTGGATTTCATCAAAAATATCTTAATTTGTGTTCTGAAGGTGAACAAAGGACTTACGGGTGTGGAACGACATGAGGGTGAGTAATAAATTACATAATTTTCATTTTTGGGTGAACTAACCCTTGAATGTACAGTTATAGCAAGATTTTAGACCAATGAAATTTCACATTGAGTGGGGTTACCCAGCTACAAAAACAGAAAGAAAGCTAAAGTTTTGCTTCAAAACCAGGATTTTACTTTGGACATCAAGTGGCATCCCAAAACAGCACCAAAATTATTATGTTGTAATTTAACATGACACAAAATTACATGATCTACATACATAGGCCCAAATGTATGCAAAATTATTCATGACCTAGACTGAATTTTGAAAATGGACTATTTTTCATTTCTGAAAGTCTCTTGAATTTCAATGGTCTCATGGTCTTGGCTGCCACATATCAAATTGTGGTTGGCACAGACTATGTTTATCTTCAATGTTAGTGAACCAGGATTTAATTTAAACTGAGTCGTTTCTTCTAACTTGTGTAGTTTTGTTCATGTTTTAAAAGATGAGAAACTATAGTTGTATTTTATAATTTGCATTCACCTTTGATTTTCTCCTGCGGTCCACAATCCTATCAGAACAGTGCTGTGATATTTGGCATAAAAAGAGGACATAATGAAGTATTTAAATATTGACTTGGCACAATTATATTCAATTTGACATTCTCAACCTAACATGTCAGTAAAGTAGCTGTGTTGGTCTACAAACTCTCTAAAAACCCAGAAGGATTTGTATTCAGCTTTATAAATGACTTCCTGACTCAGAGCCAGACAGCCTGTGCTTCACCTGCTTTGTTGTCCAGCACAGAAGACAGTTGAGTCCTTTTTTTTTACTCACAGAGATTATTCTGAAATGTCCAGGACTTCCTCTTGGAAAAGCTGGAAAAGGTATTAATAGCTCTGGCATTCTGTCTGTGCTCTCTATACTTCCCAAAAGAAACATAAGCCCAAGCAGAACCAGGACCTCTGACTTTAAGGTGCTTTGGGAAAATCTGCTACCCTAATTTAGAGAATCAATGATCAACCATGTTTTGTATAAAATAAATGGCTATAAAAGTAGATTATTAAATGTGCATATAACTTAAACTCTTTTAAATGAGCCTTTATATGAATCTTTGTCCATTTCTCCAGTTTGTTTTCAGTATTGTGTTCTTAGTTCATGTTATTAATGACTTTACCTGGCAACATTTTAGCCAGATTTCCTTTCAGTTTTCTTACAAGTACTACATTTCCTAAAGGACCATATAGAATTTGACAATGTAGGATTTAGTGAATATGTCAGAAAATAATACTCCTCCTCCTCATGTCCTCAAGTCCCTTCCCTGGTGTTTTATTTCCAACTTCCTGTACTGCACTTCCTGTTTAAGCACGTTGTTGTTTTCCCTGTGTGAGTGCAGGGGTCCAGCTGGAGTCCCTCTGCCGTTAGACTCGAGCTCTGCATTCTCACTGTGCTCCTAAAGGAGACATGGGGAGATCCCATCCCCCACTTCCCCTGATATGACTCATTTCAGATGTCTCTCCAAGGTTTAAATCAAACCCTCTGCTGCCATTTTCATGTTCTTCAGATATTCTGCAATAACCTTCAGCTTTAATTCTACTGTTAAATCTGATGTTGGTGTTTCATAAGTTAAAGGGTTAGTTCACCCAAAAATGAAACTTCTGTCATCATTTACTTACCCTTAAGTTGTTCCAAACCTGTATAAATTGATTTGTTCTTCTGAACACAAAAGAAGATATTTTAAAGAATGTGGGAAACTTAACAGTTCTGGGGCACCATTGACTTCCACAGTATTTTTTTCCTACTATGGAAGTCAATGGTGCCCCAAAGCAGCCCGGTTACAAACTTTCTTCAAAATACCTTTTTTTGTGTGTTCAGCAGAACAAAGAAATTCATACAGGTTTGGAACCATTTGAGGGTGAGTAAATAATGACAGAATTTCCATTTTTGGGTAAACTATCCCTTTAAATCAGATGACTGAGGTGAAGAACAGACAGCAGAGTAGATACATTTCTCAAATGGCATGTTTTACATCAAGGCTTTCTTCTGATTTCTGTAAAAACAGATCTGAAACCAAACATTTGGTATTTCTTTTCATGTGCATCTGACAACATCAAAAAGTCTTTGTCTTTTGGGAGTAAAAATCATCACATGCACATGGTTCGGAAGAAATGTTTTTGGATTTTTCTAAATAATTTATCTTCAAAGACATAGTCTAAAACTGAAATGTGTAATTTTTCTTAAAATACTTACTCCTATGGGAGCTTAATATGCAGAGACAGCTTTAAGTAATGAAAAGAAAATTGAAAAAACAAAAAGAGGTATCCGAGAGCACATTTGGTACTCAAAAAATAAATAATATAAATAATATATAATAACTGTTTAAAAATATAATTAATATTTATCATTATGGCCCGAGCACCGTTGGTGTGAGGACCCTATATTGTAATTGCTAGGTCTGTTATTCTTCTCCGAAATGAATTGCATTTTAGAGGGCCTAAACATGCTCGAAAACTCATGAAACTTTGCACACGCGTTAGAAGTGGTGAAAATTTACCTCTGATGTGGGTTTCAGAATTAGGTGTGGCAAAATGGCTCGATAGCGCCACCTCAAAAATTTCCATTAAGTGCCCTTTGCGCTATGTTTCAAGTACAAGTATGAAATTCGGTACACATGTGTTGGACTACCTTCAAAAAAGTCCATAGGAGCAAAATCTGAAAAACCAACAGGAAGTGAGATATTTTGAATTTTCTCTGCAAAATTTTTGCAGTTTTTGGCATTTCCAGACATTGTACTTTAACTAACTCCTCCCAGAGATTTTATCAGGTCAATATCATATTTGTTCAGTCTAATCTAAAGGCCTTTGCGACGTTAAATTGCGAAGATCTTGAGTTTTCGCTGAAGGGTGCGTCTGTGGCTGCCTGACAAAATTCGATGTTTCGTCATGAAACAGGAAACTGTTTCCTGTTGTAACTCAGGCATACAGTGTCCAGCCTGCCCCAAACTTCACGTTTGACAAGAGTCCTGGCCTAAAGACCTCTACATGCCAATATTTAGTTCGTCATAGCGTCACCACAACAGGAAATGACATGCTTTACACTGTAATTCACTCCCTGAAACATTTAAATATGCCATGAAGTAGTAAACATGCTAGAAACACATTAAATCATGCAACACTTGGCTAAGTGCTAATGTATGCGATTAACGCCACAAAACAGGAAGTTGTTGTAACTCAGGCATACAATGTCCAATCTGCCCCAAACTTCACATTTGAGAAGAGTCCTGCCAATATTCAGTTATAGTAATAGCGCCACCCACTGGCAAGTGGCAAGTGACTGAAGTGATGTGTTTAACACTGAGATGCACTACTAGCAACATATTAAAATATGCAATCGAGTACTAAACATGCTAGCAACACTTAGCTGAGTGCTAAAGCATGCTATTATCGTCATGAAACAGGAAGTTGTTGTAACTCAAGCATACAATGTCCAATCTGCCTCAAGCTTCACATGTATAAAAAGTGCCCTGGCCTGAAGACATCTGCACACCAAAATTTAGTTATAGTCATAGCGCCACTAGCTGGTAGCAGGAAGTGTGGCAAATACAAATCTCTGATGTAGTCCTCCTATATTGATATACTTAAATGTATATTGCCCACCGTGCCTTGTTTTCCTAAAGCAACCGGGTGGCGGTCCCTTTCATGGCTTCTTGCAGCTTTAATTATTTTTGTTATTTAATTTGGTGATGCTAGAACCACAGAAATTATACACTTCATCTTTAAATACAAAGTTTTGGTTAAATTTCATATCAGGTGCTAAATTTGTTACATATTGTGTGTGCAAATGAAGATTTTTACATATTGTGTGTGCAAATGAACTTTGTGTCTTTGTTCTCTGCAGGGTGCTCTAAGGTAACCTGCATCAGCCTGACTCGGGACGTATCCGTGAAACTCTCCCCTCTTCATGGCCAGCAGATCTCTATCCGCTATCTTGACATGACTGACTGTTTTGCTTTGGAAGACGAAGGCCTGCACACCATTGCAGCTCACTGCACTCAGCTCACCCACCTCTACCTGCGGCGCTGCGTGCGTCTGACCGACGAGGGCCTGCGATTTTTGGTCATCTACTGCCCATCTGTGCGGGAGCTCAGTGTCAGCGATTGCCGCTTCATCAGTGACTTTGGCCTGCGGGAGATCGCTAAACTAGAGGGCCGCCTGCGGTACCTCAGCATAGCGCACTGCGGCCGCATCACAGACGTGGGCGTGCGCTATGTGGCTAAATACTGCATCAGACTGCGTTACCTGAACGCTCGTGGCTGCGAGGGACTGACGGACCACGGCATTGAGCACCTTGCCAAGAACTGCCTCAAGCTCAAGTCCCTGGACATTGGGAAGTGCCCGTTGGTGTCGGACGCAGGCCTGGAGCAGCTTGCACTAAACTCGTTCAACCTGAAGAGACTGAGTCTGAAGTCATGCGAGAGCATCACGGGCCGTGGGCTGCAGGTGGTTGCGGCAAACTGCTTCGACCTTCAGCTGCTGAATGTACAGGACTGTGACGTGTCACTGGAGGCACTGCGCTTTGTCAAACGTCACTGTAAACGCTGCGTCATTGAACATACCAATCCAGCCTTTTTCTGAGAGCTGCACACATGAGATTGTGTGGATGGATTTGAGAAGGTAATCTCTTTTGACCCGGGCCGGTGACGTCTCTGCTATACAACATAGCAGAGATTTGCACTGCTCCACCTCTGTATTTAATTTGCATGGTTGGGAGAAATCTTAACTTTTTAATTCATCTATTTATATTTTTATTCACTTATATATTTTTTTTTGATTACTCATCTTTTCTATGTCAGATTGTATTACATGTAACATGTACATTTCAAGCAATGAATTTTAATGAATGCAATTTGTTGATGCATAGAGGATTACATGATGTGACTTTAACCAGAAATGAAACTATTTTGCAGAACTACGGTGGCCCATAATTCAGTTTCTTTAGTGTTTACATTTGATATCTCTGTTATGAATGTTTTGCTTTGTTTCATCATGTAAGCCTTGTAATAGCTTGGTTTCTATCTTGGTTTCATTGCCAAGGAATTTTACCAAACAGTGCCATTTTTGCTGTGACGTTCACCTTTGTAATGGTCAATAAGGCTTGTTTCAGGTGTTTAACAAATGGATGACCACAGTGGAATAAAGAGGTCTAAGCCATATCAAACAAAATCATGATCTCTGCTTTTATCCATGAATGAAGATGCGCAGGTTAAAATGCAGATGATCTCATAATCAAGTGTCTTTGTCAATTTGCGTTCAAAGGAGAATAAGCATAGAGAAACGTAGATGTTTTATGCAGTTTATTGTGGAAAAAAATATCTTAGCGCAACGCTTTCTTTTCAAAAAAGATGCATCTATTTAGTTGATACCAAACACTCTACTAATGCTAATGTGACTAACCCCAGCTGTGGATCCATAACACTGGCAGTTAGTCCCGCTGGAGCTTGGTTACTATAGCCTCCCTCCAAAAAATCTCCAGGGGAGACTTTTTTTAGACATGATGAGACCTGCTGTGGCAGCCATGATGTGATGAGGCTCTGCCGTGGCGGCCATGACGTGATGAGGCTCTGCTGCGGGGGCCATGACGTGATGAGGCTCTGCCGTAGCGGCCATGACATGACAAAATCAAAGCAAATTAAATCAAAATCAAAGCAAAAAAAAAAATCAAAAAATACATTTGGTTGGTAGCTTGGTAGTTTGGTTCTGTAAATCAGCTTCTGGGCCAAATCCTGATTTATTGGGATCCATTCTTGCCCAATTAGTGCTTGGAGTTGATCACAATTTGTGGGCTTCTGCTTGTCCACTTGCCTTTTGAGGATTGACCACAGGTTCTTTATGGGATTAAGATCCAAGGAGTTGCTCCATTATGCTGGAAAATGCACAGATCATCACCAAATTGCCCCTGGATCATGGTAGCGTTCACCTTTTCTTCTCCGGACAATCAATTTTCCAGATGTCCCAGACAGTCGGTAGTGTGCTTCATCAGAGAAAATAACTTTTTACTAATCTTCTGCTGTCCAATCTTTGTAGTTTCTGCAGAATTTCAGTCTGTCCTTTATGTTTTTCTTAGAGTTTGCTGCCCTTTTTGACAACAGGCCATTGTCCAAATGTCTTGGCCTCACTGTGCATGCAGATGCACTCACACTCACCTGCTGCCAATATTGAGCATGCTCTGCACTGGTGGTGACATGATTCCATAGCCGACTCTTCAGGAGGAGACGGTCCTGGCGCTTACTGGACACTCTTGGACAGCCTGAAGCTTTCATCACTGTAGTTGAACCTCTCTCTTTAAAGTTCATGATGATCTGGTATATGGTTCTTTCAGGTGCAATATTATTTGCAGCAATTTCCTTGCATGTGAGGCCATTTTGATACAAAGCGATGACGGCTGCACAACTTTCTTTGGAGGTAACCATGGTTAACACAAAAACACAATGATTGGAAGCACTTCTTCCCTCCTGCTCTTATAATCCAATCAGAATTATAGAATTATTTCACCTAACTAGTACTTGTTCACATTTCCCCATGTGCTGATGATATGATTAGTGAAATTATGTTAGCTGTTTGTTTTTTTAGTGCCAGGGCCAAAAAACTGTGAAATTTGGATTGTTGTGATAAAGTTTTTTTTTTTTTGCTTTTTGCAATTATTTAAAATGCATCTGATCATAATCTAGAAACAATGTGAATCAACACAACAACAACGGAAACAGGACACTGCAAAAACAAACGTTGTCACTGCCAATAATTTTAGCCACAGCTGTAAATTATGTTTTTTGAAAGTGTAAAAATGCAGAATGTTTTCTATGAAGGTTGTGTGTTTAGGGGTAGAGTTAGGGATAGGGGATAGAAAATGTCATTAGCTCAGTGTAAAAACCATTACCTGAATAAGCTATTTTACATAACAGATGTTTTGTGATAGTTGTGATAGTTAAATTGCCCTTCGTTCTTCATCCTTCACACACCCTTTCCAACAGTGGCTCTATGATATTGGAATCTACGGGACTCATACACAACTATTTCAAAACAAAAGGTACAACATTCAGTGATGCTCCCAGTTACACAATCATATATTTATAATATATATGTTATTACCCACGTTTAAAGAAAAGAACAGGCGTCTAACGTAAGTACTGTGTGATTTTGGATTTTTATGATTTATAATGAAACACTTCAAAGCTGTTTTGACAATGTTGTAGGTTAAGCTGTTTTAGCTATCATCATCTAGCCGCTAACTGACACCTTGGTCACTTGCCACAGAACAAAGCTAACTGGCAAGGTAGTTGTGAGAAAATAGAAGGAAATGTAATCAGATTCATTTGAGTCTGACTATTTCCCAGTGATAAAACAGCAGTATAATCCAGTGTAATATTACATCCCTGAGCAGCAGAGCAGTCCAGGCTAACAGACACTATTCAACTAATACAATTAACATCACAGCCCACGGCAGTTCAGAACAGCAGTACATAGAAGAGTTTCCCAGATTGTTAGGGAAATCCCCATATATGAATATTTCAATAAATGTTTCAAATAAATGTGTCGCCTACAAGAAGTTAGGGTGTTTTTAGAATCTGAGTAAAAATCACATTAAAGCTAGCCTAGGCCTGACTATTTAACTGACCATATTCTGATAATAAATTACATTATTGATGCTGTTAAAGCTACCTCAGAAATGTATACCACCTCATAGTTTTTGTTATCCTCGGTGACACTTACCTTTTTAAGGATAAGCAGACTGGTTGTCAAGACAACTACAAAGAGAAACATATACATATTATAAAGTAGACAAGACATAGGCCTAACTACATTAGACAAATGAAGCTAGCCATTACTTATGTGAGGTTTGGGCACCACCTGCTGTCTTGACCCGCAAAATTCACGGAAAATGTAGAAAATCTATAGATTATGGACAAATATGTAGAGTGGATAAGGATGTGCATATTTAATAATTTGGATACTTTAGAATGAGTTATTCAAAAGCGAGATATGAAAGCCTTTTAGTTGTTTGACACTGATTCTTATTACGTATTTAAAATTGGAGGTCTTCAGCCCGGCTAGCTCAGTCGGTAGAGCATGAGACTCTTAATCTCAGGGTCGTGGGTTCGAGCCCCACGTTGGGCGACATACATTTTTTTCTGACAGAGAAAACTTTTAATTCTCACGGCGGCCAATCAACGGGAGCTACTCCATCTTTACTGAGCGAATGGCGTTCTCGGGCTTCATCTTTGTCGTAGTTCCTCGGCCAATCACGCGTCGGATCTTCACTTTGCAGTCGCCGTGGAGGCGGGCTCTTTTTTATTCACAGGAATACCCTGCCGAAATACTACTACATATTTATATTTTCTCGTATTTTATGATTCATTAAGGTGTTTATTTAGTGTCATGAACTATCAAAGAAACTATATATATATATATATATATATATTCCTTTGTGTGTTTATTACTATTATTATTAAATTGCTAAAGTATTATTATACTTTAAATACTAATAAG
This sequence comes from Ctenopharyngodon idella, assembly GCF_019924925.1. NCBI lineage: Eukaryota > Metazoa > Chordata > Actinopteri > Cypriniformes > Xenocyprididae > Ctenopharyngodon > Ctenopharyngodon idella. Next base: position 15,222,485 of record NC_067221.1, read on the forward strand.
GTTTCTACATTTGTATGTTTACTACTACTATTATGTATTATTACTATTAATACTATTATTATTATTAGGTGGGTGGTTCTTTTTTTATCATTTTCCATGCTATATGTGCATTTATATATATATATATATATATATATATATATGCATAGTTTTATAATATTTCTCTTTGTGTTTACAACAATTATAATTTATCATCAGATATTTTTATCATATATTTTATTGTTAAAAATAAAACATTTTATTGTTCAGCTCACATCTGAGTCAAAATATTATTATTAGTATTGTTATTACTATATGCCTATATCTCATATGTATTGAATATTTCATTTCAAGGAACCCCAACAGTTAATTCCCACTAACACCGATCCTTCTCTTTATTAAGTAATAAAATTGAATAATGTATATAGATTTACTAAATATTAAAATGACTAAATATTATCAGACCTTTTTGCATCCCTGCAGCATGTCTTGGTCTAGTGAATATATAAGATAGTAGCAATTTTATATCATCAGATATTAAGAAAAGAAAAAACACTATTATACACTTTTTAATTTAAAAACAGGACAAGATGACAAGGTTAGTAATTGTACTAACCTTGCTCAGCCAACAGAGGGCAGTCCTAACAAACATGCAAATAGTCAGGCATTAAAGTTTTTCTTTGTAAGAAGAGATTTTACACATGAAAACTAACGTTCTGATGTTTTCAAAAAGGTTCAGGTCTGAATCTTTTTTAAAAAAAGATCTTTCCTTTCAAGGTTTTTGTGTTCTAGGCTGTTATGTTGTTTTTTGTTTTGTTTTTTACTGACAATAGCCTTGTTCATGAAAGATGGAAATTATAGAAATCTGTAAGAGCAGGAAAACTTTTATTGGTTTGTGAGGATGTTGCCATCTCACTGACTTTGGATAAGAGATATATACTGAGTCTAAGTTTGTGTTTTGCTCTACGTTATATAGCTTTTCCCCCTACTTAATTTTAAAACTAAAATGAAGACAAAGATAAACAAGCCAATGACATGGAAAAGTTGGCCACATATGTGATGATGTTAAACTATGAGTCATGCATGCCTGGCCAGCGGGGTGAGGTGGTTAGTTAAAAGGGGCGCAATGGCATCTGATGTGTCAGTAAAAAGTGTGCAGCACAGAGCTCTTGTGGGCTCAGGGTGGAAGAGGGTGTGCTGGAGAACAGGCAGTGCTCATCATAAGCTATATGAAATAATGAATCCTATGAATATGACTGGCAGACAGTCTGCTGGGGGAAAGTTTCAGGGCCATTGGAGAGGGGAAGATTTAGGATTTTAAATATCAATATCAGGAAAATTTCCACCACACTAGCCTATAGGCTAGTAGTTATAGCTGTATAATTGGATAAATTGAGTCACGATTTCTTTGTTTAAAATAGAGATCACAGTTCTCCCACCATCCTGAATATACAACTATAAAAAATAACATGCAGTTTACTAGAGGTTCTGATGAAATGTTAAGTGCTGCGGTCTATTTTATAAAAATATTTAATTAATTAGAATTAATTATTTTTAAAAATGGTTTAATGAATGATTCAATGACTCACTCATAAATACTCCACTGGTACATCCGAAATCACGTACTGTTTGAGTAGGTATTTCCTATAGCAGCTAATAAATGTCACGTTCACAGAAAACACCTTCTTTCTCATTGGTGGATATAGTGTGTAGTGTGTTTTATATAGTGTGTAGTGTACCTACCAGCGTCAGTTGCGTCATTTCACTTCCATTTATAAATCCTTTCCCATGGCCTCATGGCATAGAGAAGTGCCCATCGAATGCACACTTCAGAATCTTGGCGGAAGTAGTAGGTCGTTCAGGGGACTTGTGGACTACTGTTTTTTGAATACTCTGCATTCGGACATACTACTCTATTGGCATTCTGTTTTTAGTATGCTATATAGTAGGGAAGTATTGCGCACTTGTTTCATTACAGGATGAGACCAATTTTTGAAACAAATCTCTTGAATTAATGATTTAATGGTAAATAAATTTTTAATAGTCATTTGTCACCACCTACTGGTGGAATGATGTAATTGATACAGTCTTTATTTGAAGCGTCCTTACTTTCAAATGTCAAACAAGTTTTGATCACTACTGTAGACATCAGTGTTTATATTCGAACTATAAACATTTATCCTAGTACTTCTGTGATACTTTGAATGTTTGTAACACAGAAATAATGATACTGTGTGGTTGAAATGACTGTGAAGCTGTTTCATACACGACAACTGCGTGGGTCAGCGGCAGTGCCAACACAGATCTGAATGTTCGCTGTGATCGTAGGCCTACTTATCAAAGGTTTAATACACGCTATTTGTTGTCATTTAAAAAAAAAAAGCAGTGTTGGGCTCGTTGCTCAAAAAATGTAATTTATTACTCGTTACTAGTTACTCCTTTCAAAAGTAATATTATTACTTATTACTTTCTGGCAACAGCAATTAGTTACACTACTACCCTTCATGCTCCACAGAAGTTGTAATTGTGTATCTTCCCCATAAAAATTCTTCTAAAATGATACTAATAACATATTTCTTCCCTTATCATTTGACTGAAATCCACATTGCATCGCAGTCAGAAGTTATTACAAACACTCAGTGGTGATTGATTGTGACTTTCAAGTAAAAATGTTGTATTAATCTCATTAATTGTAATATGTGTAGCTTAAAGCTATTGTAGCTATAACTTCTCTGTTACCCATATACGATTATATTTCATGATGTATTTTATCAAAAGAAATCACATAAGTTCGTAAGAAAAATGTTTCGTTTTACAAAAAGATTTTTAATTATAGTAATGTAATTTATATCAGGATCAGAGGGATGTGGGTAGGCAAGCCGTGTAATGCCAGAGTAAAGTAATGCCACAACTTACACAATTGTGTTCAGATCATCTTTTCTCTTGACAAAATCAATGTAATGGCAATATTTCCATCCACTGAATATAAGCTTTTCTATATTTCAAGCTTGCTGCACTGGTGACTTCATGTGCCTGTGTGAGTTGTGAAAATTATAAAAAAAAAAAAATCTAGGAATTGTTGGATTTCAAATCAGTAGGGGTTGAGGCAACAAAAGTAACTAAGTAACGAGCTGTTTTATGAATGTTAACTATAATATTATTATTGAAATCTTATTAGCAATTAGTTACACAACTAGTTACTGTGAAAAGTAATATTATTAATGTAACTAGTTACTGCCCAACACTGGAAATAAGATTGCGTATATAAATCGAGATCGCGATCTTTTAATGATTAATCATGCAGCTCATTCACTATAGTCTAAATTGTATGTTGTGTGGTGAACTATACAGTACTATATAGTTCTATACATGTTTTATAGGAATTCAGGTGTCCCACACAAAGGTTTTCAGTTTTACAACTTCTGATTATTCATTTTATAGATAACAATGATCGTCTGAAATTCAAAAAAGATGGTTATGTAAAAAATGTCTGAGAAATCTGTCCCACCAAAATGTCAACTGACAATAAATAGCTAATAACAACAGACGCTAGACCACAGAGAGATTATCTAAATAAAATGCACTGATATAAATCCCAAAGAAATCAAAGGAAGCAAGAATTTAAGCATTGCATGTACAAAACAACTGAAACGTTCTTCAAAATATGTGTTTGTGTTCCACAGAAGACAGAAAGTCATACAGTTTGAACGACATGAGTGTGAGTAGGCCAAATAATGACAATATTAATTTAATTGATGTAATTTACTAGACTATATTAAGTGCTTACAACAATTACCCTACACTTCATTTTACTTTTATCTCCCATTTATTAAATTTACAAAACACAGAAATGTCCTCTATAAAAGCTTAAACGTTTGGTCTATATATACACTACTTTTAATTTCCAGCAGAGGTCCCTCCAACAACAACTCTCAATCCGTCTGACCATGTGCTTGCTGTGTGTTTTCAGACATTTTTCTTGATCATGGAGGAAAACCATCAGCCTGGCTTCATTCAGATATGGAGAAACAATAAAGAAAAGAGGTAAACATAAATACATATTAACTTGCAGCACAGGCTGGTTCTTGGTAGAGGTGTGATACATCAGTTTTTGTAGTAAAATTTGATTTTTATCATGTAAAGCTGAGTTTTGCCTCCTGTTGTTTGTGATCTATTCACATTGCAAGGAATGTCCAAAACCCTGAACTTGAAAGCCTGAATTTAGAGGGTATCAAATGATTAGAAATTGTCTCTTTGCCTTGAGATAATTCTATGAATCTCTTAAAGTGGCCCTAGAAGAAATGAGATCACAGAATCACTCATTTACATCAATATGTTATAAGAACCTATATATCAAGCTTTTGCCATAGTAATTTATGTGGTTTTTAAATATCACTTCTCGACTTCTTTTATATCAAGCTTCACAGCTTGTCATTCCGAGCATGTTTATCTCAAACAGAGATGTGTTCCTGTCAGATCCACACTTGATCTGCCGAGAAGCACTGTGGTATTAGTGCAGAGCCGTGAACTTCTTCTCCGTGTCCATGACGCATCCCCTCCTCCATTAACCATCAGGACATGGGGAGTGGAGGGGTGGGGGGAGGAGCTCTTTTGTCCTGAGCGGCGTTGTGGCTAATCTAAAGACCTGTGATGGACGCCTCTCTGGCGGCACAGGCCGCTGGACTCCACCCCTGAGAGGAGCAGGGGGGATGGGAGATCGCGTGAGAGGGCAAGGGGGGAGGGGTGGAAGGAGGAGGAGGAGACGTCGAAGGCTGGAGGAGGGGGGAAGGTCATTAGTCAGCATGGCGAAAAGGAGAACAGCAGGACACAGTGCCACACATTTATAGCCCCACCACCTCCTGCATTGTCCTTCCTCACAAGCCAAATGACTGCTGGAGGATTCACAGAGTTAAGTTTCTAATCTCTCTTGAGGGGGTTGGAGCGCCTCTTTTGTCATGGTAATCTAGAGTTTTGGGCAGGTAAAGTATGTAACACATGTAAATGAATGAATCTTTCACTGGAGGAGGAGATGGGAAGGTTTGTTTTAAGATTAGGATTGTGTCTGGCCAATTATATGTATTGGGACCCTGTGACCTGCGCTTCTATCTTTGGATTTCTATAGGCCACCCCTGTGTGCGTGACTGTGAAGAGAAAATGTAATATTTTTGCACCCAGCTCCATCAAAAGTGACCTTTACTGCTCAGCATGGCACCACAGCAACACCTGCTGTTCCAGTCCTCGAAGGCCATCAAACCACACGTCTCTCACAGCAGACACCCCTAAGAACTTCATTTGTCATTTAAAAAAAGATATTTTACTACCATGGTTGTTTTAAAAAATGTAGTGAGTTAAAGGGATAGTTCACCCAAACATGGAAATTTTGTCATCGTTTACTCACCCTCAAGTTGTTCCAAACCTGTATGAGTTTCTTTCTTCTGCTAAACACAAAAGAAGATATTTTGAAGAATGTCAGTAACCAAACCATTGATGGGCCCCATTGACTTCTGATGACAGAATTTTCATTTTTGGGTGAACTATCCCTTTAAACAAACTTGATGTGGCTTCGGTGACAATGCTGGCTAGAGATTGGATGTTGATTCTTAACCGTCTCAGTAGAGCGTCTATGTGCAGGCGGCAGCCAGAACTCAAGGCACAGACGCGGTCCAGACTCACGGCTGGGTTTGTGTGTCACGCTGATAAGAGATGCAGCTGGAGGGGAACCAGCCTCACTTGGTCAAAAGACAGCGGAAAAAGACGCCAGAACACAGATGAATGTGATCAAATAAAAAGTTGTAGACAACAAAAAACTATACTGTTTTTTCTATTATTATTTTAAGAGTAACATTACAAAGTGTGTAGCGAGGTTCTCAACTGGATTTGCTTCAGAACCCATATTTTAGGATACTTTGGACAAGTGGTGGCACCAAAAACTGTTTATTAATAAATAAACCAAAAAGGTCTTTGTAACTGATCAATGAAATGTATTAATATTAGGGCTGGGTAAAAATATTGATTTCTTTTTTTAATCGATTCTCATTTTTATGAACCGATATGAATTTTTAAAACCCAAGAATCTATCTTTGTCTATGCTGTTTTCAGTTAATGAATGAACAGATGATTGTAGCCTCTCATCCGATAAATCACAGTGAACTTTGTGCTTTGTTACTTTTGATATGAAACAAAGTCTCACGGTGCATCTGAAATCACGTTTTGTCTGAGTAGGTACTACATTTGTATTTGAACTTACTTCGTGAAAAAAGTACATTCTATATAGTATGAGTGTGTAGTATAAATGTAATCCGGACGTACTACATCCGCCATGTTGTCATTATCATGTGACTCACCAGTGTCAGTTGCGTCGCTTCACCTCCATTCATAAATCCCCTCCCGTGGCCTCATGGGATAGTAAAGTGTCCATCAAATGCGCACTTCAGAATCTCGCCGGAAATAGTAGATCATCTGGGGACTTTTCGCCTACTGTTTTTCGAATACTATGAATTCAGACATACTACTCTGTTGGGGATTCTGTTGTTTCATGCATACTATGTAGTAGGGAAGTATTCAATTTCGGACGTAGCATCAGATTTCAAATTCTGTCCATTTTATTATGAAATTAAAACAATAAATACCGTTTTGCTGCTCTTTAATGTGGCGTGACAGATCGCTGTTGCTGCCTCAGTTCAAGTGAAGCAGCAGCAGGAAGGGCACATGAACAGATCATCTTTTTTCCACTTTACTTCTAGTTACTGCACAAAATTAACATAAATGAACATCAGAAGGTATGTTGCCAGATACAGTACAACTTGCCAAAATCCATATCATGTCTCATGTATCGCTCAATCAGTGTTTCAACCACAGAAAGACGTCAATAGAATAGCTTGTAAACAATGCCACGTAATGTTACATTTACCTCAGAAAAGCCATTCAGTGACCAACCGTTACAAAAAAAATGTGTACTTAATTTTAATAATAGGCCAACTTAAGTAAAGTTCAAGTATTTTTAAATATACTTTATATAATAAGTATACTAATATCAATGTACTAGTAGTATACTTGCAAGTGTACTATTTCAATACTATTTGGGACTAAATTGGCCCACTTTTTAGTCTATAAAAGTATACTTTTGCGTATACTTTAAGTGTAACAGTAGTAAACTGAGTACACAGCTAGTTTACAACTACAAGTGAACTTATAGGTATACTGATAGCTTACTAGTTAAATACTTGTAGCACATTTTTAGTTTATGAAAGTACACTTCAGAGTATACTCAGTAAACTACTAGTTTAGTAGTTTTATACTGCAAGTATATTTGTAAGTTTTTTTAAGTGAACTTAACATTATACTTACTGTTTACTGTTTATAGTTTATTTTTGCATTGTAAGTATACTACTATGTTCCTATCTGGGTATTAATTTTTATACTTGAAATATACCTTTAACTGTACTTTAACTCTTTCCCTGCCAGTGTTTTTTTTTTTTTACAGTTGCCAGTCATCACCAGCATTTTTGATAATTGTCTCAAAAATGTCATGGCCCCCAGAATATTTTGTTGAATGACTATCTGAACATTCAGTATATCAAAATAAAGAACAGAGCCTCTGTTTTTAAACAACAACAACAAAAAACATTTTATTCTAGCTTCGTGTATTCTTTTTTAATCAAAACTTGAATGTTTCATAAAAAAAATATTTTAACAAAAGCTGAGAAAATCTTGTTTTTGTCAAAGTCTTCTTTCGATTTTTGAGTCCTTCCCAAAGTATTACCGCTACCATTGAAACCGCTACCTGATTGCCTAATCCTAACCCAACCCTAACTCCACCTCCACAAATGCCATCAGCAAGCGTTGTGTTATAAATGATGGGAAATTCTTTCAATGGTGGAGAAAGAGTTAATTTGAAGTAAATTCCTATACACTACTAATGGATTACACAAAAATTCACATACTCGGAATTAGGAACATATGTTTTCTTTATAAATCAATATTTTCAAACAATGTAAGTTTATAAGACAGTATGTAAAACTATATGAAAAAAGTATTTAAAAGGCTACTCAATCAAAAGAGTAAACACAACTACAAGCCAAGTATAGGCCTACTTAGAATACTTAATTATACTCGATCATAAGATTGAAGTATAGGCCAAACATACTTAGACTTTTCTGCCAGTACAAGTCACGTATACTTAAGTGTAATTTTAAATATATTTCTGAGAAGTAAATAAAGTATATTTCTGAGAATTACATAAAAATAAGACAAAGTATAATCTCTTATTTTTAGTTTAAAAGAAGTATACTAATAGCACACTTGAACAAACGTCTTTTTTGTAAGGGGAACTCGTTAATCATCTATGCTAAATATATGCACCATATTACATATTTGTTATAATTTTTTACTGTTCTTCAATACTTAATGTATGTTTAAATAAATTTGTCAAGTTTTTATGACAGCTTCCATTTAAATGTTTATATTTCAAAAAACAAATTGGAGTAGAAACAATTATATATTTATAAAGTTAGTATTATAACTTTATTATTATAAAAAAAAACTTCCTTGTGTGTAATTAAATGTTTTTATACAAATCAGTTAATTTTAACCTTCAGTATTATAGTAATGGATTATCTACTGGGGTGAAACAGTGGCTCAGTGGGTAGCACTGTCGCCTCACAGCAAAAAGGTCTGAGCTTTCTGTGTGGATGTTTTCTCTGTCTGCATGGGTTTCCTCCGGGTGCTCCGGTTTCTAGGTGAATTGGAGACACTAAATTGTCCGTAGGTGTGAATGCATGTGTGTGTGTGTGTTTGAGAGTCCCAAGCCATGTAATGGGAAGGTTGGGGAAGGACCTGGTAAACTACCCCAGAAAAAATCATTGCCAGTCTCTTGCAAATGGCAAGAGTTGGCCATAGAATCACCAAGAGTTGGATACGACTGAAATGGTAATAGATAAATAGATTATCAACTCACTCCCTGTATAGTTTATGTAAATGCCATGTACTACACAAATTAATCAATATTGAATCAGAAATGGAATTTAATCGAATCACAAGCTTGTGATCTTCATTGCAAGTCAACCTGTAAGTAAAGGAAAAAAAAAATGTCATCATTTATTACAACATCATTCCAAACCTGTAAGATGTTTGTTTATCTTCGAAAAACACAAATTGAGATACTTTAATGAAACCTGAGAGATTTCCCTCCATTAAAAATCCATTCTTCCAAAACACTGACACTTCAAAACATTCATAAAGAGACCATAAAAGAAATCGGTAACTTTACACATTACAGTGACTTACTATGGTAATAAAATTCTGCATAAATACATGCAACTAACCATAAACCAAACCTTAATCCTAATCCTATAGTATGTTGTAAATTCATATTACTCTGTACTTAAATGTATAATTACACTCTAATAAGGACACCTTAACATAAAGTGTAACCAAGTAATCCATATGGATCGAGTTTTATTCAAGTCTTCTAAAGATACAAGATCACTTTATATGATAAGATTTAATTTAGACCTTTATACACATACGTATAAACATTGATCAGCACACTTAAAATATGGTAAATAGAAGCTCAACCAGACTCAAACTTCGTTTGGTTCTCACAAGTCAAAACAACGAGAACCAATGTGATCTGAACCAACAGAAATCTCTCAGGTTTCGTTAAAATTGCTTCTTTTGTGACAAAAGTCATAAAGGTTTGACACAACTTGAGGGTGAGTAAATGATGACAGTTTTCACTTTTGGGTGAACTAACCCTTTAATCTAGTTTGTCATATTTTGTTCTACCTTGTGTATTTTTGTTAATAGACATGTTGAACAACCTTTTCTTTTTGCTGTCTGTCTAACTTGAGTTTCTACTATAAATGACAGATGAATTTGCACCAAAATACTGTAAAGTTTGACAACCTTTGACATCAGCATTAAATTTCAAACATTAATAAGTCTATTTATGGTTAGAATAATTTTATCATTACCATTTAGCATTGTTGTCCTCAACCGGGTCAGAACAGACAACCCACCAAAACCACTGACTTTTAGGGTCTTGTTTACTGGACAGACACTTTCATCTAATAACAGGACAATTTAAGACTATAACACTGAGAGTTGAGGATTTAACATCAATTTCTCTCAGAGATGAGAAACTGCCATGTGTTAAGTTATGCATTCCTCTCTTCCACCCCCATATCAGCAGAAGTTGGGCAAAACATTCTGCAGCAAATCTTCCTGGGCGAACAGGGCATAATGAGGTTGTTTGTGTAGCGCAGGAGCGTTTAATTTCACAGTGAAATACAGCCCGTCTCTGGGGCCTCACAGCTCACAGACACTGGCTTTGGGCAATATGGCTTCTGATGAGTCATACCTGTGCTGAATAATCAGTCTTCATCATCTCAACTGTGACAAGCACAGACCAGCAAACATGAACAAGAGGCTTTCAAGTAAGCTGGTGGACATGAGTGTGGTCTTTTGTTTTTTACAAAAAAAAACTTAGAGGATTTTCTCCCATAGTTTACCCAAAAATGAGAACTGTGTCATCAAACCTGGCAACACAGACTCTTTTCTTCCATTAAATTCAAAATGATGTTAGACAGGATGTTCATGCTGCTCATTTTCATACAATGAAAGTAAATGACATTATAAAAGTTGACACAACGAAATCTGCCATCTTTGATATCAAACTTTACGTACCACATCAATACATGAACGTACATAAGATTAGAGAGCTTCGGAGGATATTCTCAACTGAAAATTCAGACTTTTTCTTCACACAAAGCTATGACATGACTTTCAGAAGACTTCAAATATAATGTAATTGTATCTTTCATGGTGCTTTTGGTCATTTTTGGAGCTTGACATCTGTTCACCATTAACTTTCATTGCATGGAAAAGAGCAACGTAAACATTCTGCTAAAATCGTATTTTTTGTTTCTTGTAAAAGAAAGAAATTTAAACAGTTTTGGAACGATATGGGGATGAGTAAATGACATATGCTTGGGAGAACTATTAATTTAAAAAAGCTATATTTCTATTTTTATATCCCTCGCTGTTTTCCACAAGAAGCTGTCGGTAGTTTGAAGTTGACATCTGTTTGCACTACTGAGTGAGAGCGTGCAAAAGTGTGTGAGCGCAGTTTGAGAAACAGGCCAGGCGAGCAGTCGGCATGACACTTATCACCCAGTCTGCGATTGATGCTCTGCCTCTCGCCCTCAATGTCACGCACGACACATCCGTCTCCGGGGAAAACAGGAGGTGTGAGAGCGTGTGACAGTTTTAAATCCCCTCAGCCGGGGAGAAGGACATCGACGCTGCATCTGATAGAGCTCGGCAACGTCCCTCCCCCTACCTGTGTCACCGGCGCAAGATACTGTGATCAATCACGTAACCAAGACGGCGAGGCACTAGGTCGTCAAGGCGACCGCAAATCGCTCTTTATCGGAAAGCTGCAGAGACAGGCGGCCCGGCCAACTCCAGCTGGAAATGACATGTTTATTGGCTCAGAATAAGAATCAGCTGGCCAGAGCCTGACATTTGATGAAAACAGTAGTTTTTAGGCTCATTGGCTGGGTGCTTTCGACGGAGGGACCGATGAATAGACGCTATATAACCCATGCTTTTTGTGACACATCTCCTGGAATCGTGTAAGAGGAAACTGTAGGTCATCGGGATCACATTCCTGTGCATTCTGAATATTAAAACAGTTCAGCGGCTGAACAGAGCATATAGTAAACGTATGAACAGATAGAGGATCTCTGCCGCTAAATAAAAGTGCGCCGAGCCCCAGGCTTGCTGAAACAGACCTGTCACAATAGCTAATGAGCTGCTCTCATTAAGGGAGAGTCCACCAATTAGCTGATTATGTAATAATAATTTTGATTAGTCGCACCTCAATGCCTCCGGTCATTTCTTCTGAGAGAACACACTTGCGTCAATGAATCAGTCCTAATATACTGTCAAAAATGTGATAAATCCTTTGGGGTGTGTTGAAACTATTATTTTATTTTTAAAGAAATACACCACTGCAAAACGGAAGTCCCGCCTTAAGCCCAGTTCACACCGCCAATAGCTATGGCTGTGTTCGAAATCGAGCCCTATAGACCTTATTTACCAGAGAAACAAGCGCGCCGCCATCTTTAGAATATTGTCTTTGAACTTCCGTTTTTGCGGTAGCTCTGTATATTTCTATGGCATCGCTGTTGAAGAATAATTAGCTGGTGAAGTGGATTTACCTGTTGTAGAGTTAATGAAAGTTATCATGAGCATTGTTATGTTTAAAGCAGATGTCTTAGCAAATGTCAGTAGACCGGGAAGATTTTAAAATGAGCAGTTCTTTCATAAATACATAAGATCACTGTGGAAATACAAGCCGGAAGTCAAAAGACAACGAGCACAGCGCTGAAAAGGGGCGGGGCTACATAAGGTCTATACCCTCATTAACTATTCCCTACATTACTCCACTAATATATAGTCCACTTGAAGGAGTGAATGAAAACGAGTGAGTGAATTCGGACGCTGAGTGCGCCGGGAGGGCTACCGCTTTTGCATAGTTCATCTTCTGGCAAGACGCAGGAATTCATTCAACACGACCGTCACAGTGCATTATGGGTATTTCTCTAGCCGTTGAGTGTACACAAGCAGCAACCTCCCCCCGTTTCTTTTGAAGCCAATACAGAAGTGACTTAAACTGCAATTCATCAACTGGCCGCTAGGGACAGGCTCCAAAAGAGAGCAGAATCTCATTGAGCCCCATGTTAAAATGCCCAACTTTACAGCAGAAAAAAAAAACGTTTACAGCCTGGTACAAATTGTGGTTTTGGTCTATATAGCTAATTTTGCCCTTCATGACAACTATGAGGGGGGTGAATTTTTTAAATAACTCATCAGTTTAAATTATATTAAGCCTTAAAGTTCTGCAAAATTAAGGGCACAGCCACTTGAGTGACAGGTGGATTGCCGCTGCCGTCATGTCACCTCAGCTCCACCCACGTCCTGCCTCTTTGCCCGTTCTGTTATCCAGGAGTGACGCATGGTGGCGCGCTGACAAGATGGCAATGGCCGGCTTTAGAATTCAAAAATGCTCTTCAGAAACCTACGGGTGACATCACGGACACTATGTCCATATTTTTTTTTACAGTCTATGACTGTACATCAATTGCACACTTGTTATTGCGATGCATTGTGGGATTGAATGAGTCCATTCGATAATGTCCACTATGGTTACAGACGCCACTACAAATGGCTGTCCCCTCAAATAGTGCTATTTAGGGGTGTAGGGGGTGATTTCGGTAAATGTGTTTCCGTTGTAGTTTATGTGCATGTTTTAATAAATAAAAAAAAATATCCGACTCAATTGAGCACAAAAGTTTATGCACATTTTTTAGTATTATATCTATTGACTTTGTCGCTGTATGTCGCTAGTCTGTACTGTGAAGATGCTTCTCTAGTGCTCTCTCTGTAATATTATTGATAGACTGCATGTCGGGCAATCATAAGCAAAATTTCCAAATTTCCAAAGCAAAAAATGCAATCATAAATGATGTATTGACTGCTCACTGCATCATAAAATTAACAACACGAACTATCAATGTAAGAATCAAACTCATGAAGGGTGTTTACATGACGTACATTTATTTCTTCACGCTTTATTTATACAGATGACTACTGATAACTCAAAACGTTTCCCGCTCACAAGATTTCTGCGAAAACTATTAAAAACACTGTATTATTAGTTGGTGAGGTCACTTTGTAAAGAAAAACTACACGCCTATAGACTGAACAAGTAATACGCACAAGTAATACCCAAATCGCATAAAAAGTTTTCAATTTTAAGTTGAAAATGGTGTCGTGTAAACGGCCCCAAAGACTGACGACTATTTCCATGCATCATTTTATTATATCTATGTATGGGGTTACAGTCAAATCATATAAAACAGTGAAATCGCTCCGGAACTGCCCTGTCGTGCCTGCACTTCAGATGGTAAATTGAGAGTTCCACTGACAGTCTTCACTCTTATTGGATGTCACTTGCAAAATTTGTTGCTTATTTGAATAAAGTTAAACTTTTCTGAACTTTTGTTGCGTGACTTGTGTCATTTGACACCCACATTCTGTAGCCAATAGAGTACCTCAGGGATGACGTGTTTTTGTAGGCAAAACCCGGAAGCGAGTTAGCATTTTAGGACTTCCGGTTCCATTGCCCCGAAGTCAATAGGTTTTTTGAATGGGTTTTTGCTAAATCGCCTGAAATAAGGTTTGTGGTTAACAAAGCCTCTAAATATTTTCACGTTTTGATCTATGAGATAAAACACACCAGTTATAACCCGCTTGTGATTTTTTAAACCTTTATTGTGTCTTAAAAACAGCGGTTGCTAACAAATTGCTAAAAGGGACTACTTCCTTTGGTGGGGACTTTAGACGTCATCATGACAAACAGGACATTTGGACAGCATTTCTCATAAAAAAGTGGATAAGTATTCATACACAGCACAGATCATAATCAGCGAGCATGTTTTTAAATAAAGTTGTTTTTTTAAATAAAGTTTGAGGAAGCTTGGTGGTGGTGACGTTGATTCGTGACCATGGTGTGCTGTAGTCCGTTTATAGCCTACTGTTAGTTTTTTTTATATCTGACGACTTTATTTAGGCTCCAAAATGTATAAATGTTGTGTTAACTTGTAAAGATGATCTTGTCAGACAAAACGTGTAAGTGTCCTTTGTTAAACAAAGAGCTTATTTTTTGCAATTTTCCAAAAGTCTATGGGAAAAATGCATTGGCTTTCGATCGAGGGAACCCATGCGCCACTAACTTCCGGATTGGCCTACAAAAACATGCCATCCCTGAGGTACTCTATAGTCTCTGTTGCTCATGTCATCGGAAGTTGCCAGCTCTCCATTGAAAACGAACTGGATCATGTAGCTTTATTACTGCGTGTTGCTGGCGGTGTGAACGGGACTTTAAAGAGCCTATTACTGTTTTGTTTATTCTAGATCTGTAATTTTGACAAAAAGATAAAGCAGAGTTTGGTCTCAAGTAGTCAGGTGCTGAACATTCAGAAAAAAAAATAAACTTGTCTTACAAAAATGACCACTGAGCGAACTGACTTTAAGGGACTTTGGAAATACATAGTAAACATCTTTTAGTTTTGTGAAGCTTTTGTGAAGATTTCATTGGAAATTGTTAAAGGGTTAGTTCACCCAAAAATGAAATTTCTGTCATTAATTACTCACCCTCACCCAGTGGTTCAACCTTAATGTAGTTCCAAACGTAGGTTCGGGAGGAGCCTAAACATTCAGTCTTGTCAATCATCATTATGAGCGTGTATATAAGCAGCAGTCACTGCGTCATCCCTCCTCCTCTATTTCTCTTATTCTCCCTCTGCGCAGTACTATTATAGGGGGGTTTAACTCGGAGCTCGAGCCGAGCCTCGGGTTTGAGCCTCTTTCGAGGACAGCAAGCCAAGTTTTTTTTTTACCATTCAGATTGAATGGGCAGGTGAACTTGTGAAATGTTATGAAGAAACGAGAATACTTTTTGTGCACAAAGACAAAACAAAAATAACGGCTTTATTCAACAATTTCATCTATACCCTGTCAAATCTCCTACGCAGTTGACAGTGCAGCGCTTCCGTGTTTACGTATGAACGCCGGCTCAGTATTGGCTGACGATGTTCACGTGAGCATCACGACGCATATGTGTGATGTTGACGCAAGAGCCGGCCAATGAGCTGGCGCTCTGACGCAGAACAGGGAAGCTCTGCAATGTTTTCAACGTAAACTGCGAATGAGAATGACAGGGAAGAGAGGAAACTGTTGAATAAAGTCGCTATTTCTGTTTTGTTTTTGCACACAAAAAAGTATTCTCATCGCTTCATAACATTAAGGTTGAACCACTATAGTCACTATTTTAACGGTGTCTTTACTACTTTTCTGGACCTTGAATGTGGAAATTTTTTTGGTTTCTATGGGAGATAAAACCTCTCGGATTTCATCAAAAATATCTTAATTTATGTTCTGAAGATGAACGAAGGTCTTACGGGTTTGGAACAACATGAGGGCGAGTAATTAATGACAGAAATTTCATTTTTGTGTGAACTAACCCTTTTAACCCTTTTGGTGGTTCAGTGCCAGAAGTCCTCTTTTACAGATGACTACAACAGCACAGCAGCTGCAGCCAAGGGAAGCATTCAGTTTGGCCTTCCTGAGAAAGGGCCTCTCCCAAGGAAAAGCTGCCAGCTCTAATCCCAGCGGCCCAGCGTTAGTGAACTGTGCTGTGTTGCCATGTTTGACGCTCAGTGGCTAACCACTACCTGCCTCCTCGCCAATGACAGACTTCACACCCAGCAGTCAGTGGTTTGTGAAGGAGGCACGATGCCGGCGGTGACGAGCCCTCTGCGAGCGACTGCGCCATGTGTCAAGATGGCACATAATGACAAGGAACCACAGAAGATTTTCAATGCCACAAAAACCACCCTGACAACACAATAACTCACTCTTCATTAAAAACAGGAAGCAAAAAAAAAAAAAAATCTATTGAACAAATGCAACAGCAGTTTGTCTATAAAGGACAAGGGAAATCATTTCCCTCATCCAAAAACTCAATTAACGTACATTAACACCTCAGGACTTCCATGGCAACAATAAAAGGCACCATTTTGACAACTCCGTGTATGAGCACCTCCTGTCCAAATCTCAAACTCTATCTCCTGCCAAGAGCTGCATGCTGGGTGCACACGAGACCTATGGATTTCACGAGCCACTTCATCGGAAAGTGCAATTATGAAAGATGTCTGTCGAGAGATGGGGAAAAAAGCCTTGTTCCAGGCGTTAGGCTCATAATGGCTGGCTACTGGAGCGGACAGAGAGCCCCTGCCATGTCCTCCCGTCCTGTCGGAGCGCATTATGTCAACCGCTCCACAGGACTGATGGTGTTTATGATGGCTAGAGTAAACAGGCCTGTCGGAACCTCTTTCCCCGGCAACCAGGTCATGCAGCGCTACTGTATGAGGCATCTAATGCAGAATCATTCAGTTTTCAAATTCTGTTCTTTAAAAATGAAATTTTAAATATCAAAACTTAATTTTAATTGTATTTAGTGCTTTTAAAGTCTGTTAACACCTACATTCAATATAGCTTTAGCTAAACATTTGGTGCTAATGATAAAAAAAAAAAAAAATCTTCACAATTGTTTCAAATAAATCTAACTTAACAGATCAAACACGTGAACGTAAAGGGAATTAACCATTTATTCCGTTAGATGATATATAAAAGGTTAGTTGTCGACAGAGGATGCTGTTTGACATCCCCCACAGAGCTACACAAACAGAGTTTTGGTTTCCTAGGCGAATATTGTGAGTCACTTTTATTAAAAGCATCATTACTACAGTTGGCAGCAATTTACAGTTCATCATACATGATGGTTTCAAAAAAAAAAAAAAAAAAAACCACTCACAAAAGAAAAAACAAAACAAAAACATGTACAACATTTATGTCTGTAAACTTCAAGGCTAGTTAGAATTGAGGTAATGCTGTTCAGCTTTGTGGCTAAAGTAACAAAAGTCCATTCAAATAGATAAAGGTACCTGATTTTATTCTTACACCAGTGCATTAACATGGATACAATGAGACAATTTGACTGCAGTAATTTATTTCATGTCGCTTTTTCACACTTTCAGTCAAAAGAGTAAAATCGAACATTCAAAAGCTGCCTTCGTTATTGCTGTCTCCACAGGTTGAGAGGTCTCCTCACCCGTTTGGATTGTCAGTGTGAGAGACTGGGAACAGTCCGAGTGTAGGCTATGATATGTGAGAACTTCGCCCGCTCCTCTCAGCAGAACAGTACAACGAGAACCACGATTCTTCTTCAGCAGCGGAGAGTGTCTTAATGCCGTTAAATTGTACACCACTGAATATTACGAGATGCTACTCATTGTTACAATATCAACAGTAGAGAAAGAGAAAAAAAAAAAAAAAGACAAAACAAAATAATATTAAAATAAAGAGAGAGCAGCATAGCACTATCGGAACCATTAATTCCTATAATATTTCAGGAAATTTCCATCTCATCTAGAAGGCACCCACACAGTGCCAAAGACTTCAAAAAAACCCAACAAAAACACAAAAAGAAAAATACAGGGGAAAAAACCCTTTTGACATCCGCACAAATCTATGTCTGTTCGTGTCATCCCTGGCTATGCTAATGGTTACAGAGACAGCTTATTTGCTTTCCTGTTAACTTTACCTGTCAACAAAAACCAAACGACCAAAGTGTTTTGGATATTGAGTTGGCATGTAAACTCACTAACCATCCTGTCAGAGTTCAGTGTGTCTTCCTCAGCCCTGGGAAAAATGTTAGAAGGCCTGATTCAGTTTCAGTCACTTTTGTCATCCTCATCAGCAGGGTCATCATCGTCCTCATCATCATCGTCATCATCATCATCATCGTCGTCCTCATCATCCATTCCACCTTCCATGGAGTCCATTTCCTCTACCGGCCCTGCCAGGTCATCATCTAGTACTGATGAATCAGCAGTCTTGTTCTGGCTCTCCTCTGAGTCACTGTCTTCAAGTGTGTTGTCAGCAGTTTCGACATCAGCCGCAGAGGCATTCTGGTCCTGATTTGTGCCGGGCCCTTTGCTGGACCCCTTGTCCTCACCGGCGGCCCCTAAGGCCCCGGACACAGCACTCTGGAGGTCAGCTAGAGAAGCTTGGGGGAAGCCTGGGAGGCCCAGGCCACCAAGGCTGGGGGGTAAAAACATGGATGAGTAGAAAAGGCCTGGGGCCATGGTGGACAGCAGGAAAGGGTTAAAGGCCAGCGGGCTAGTAGACATGCCGGCGGTGGCAGCAGCGGCGGCCGCAGCAGCAGCAGCTGCATTCAGTGCGGCAGCGTCACCCGTAGCCTCGGCAGACTCTGTTTCACTTGGTTTCTCGGCTTCCTTCTCTTTCTCATCTCCTTCCTCCTTGGTCTCCTCATCCGTCTTCAGGTTGGGATTTTCCTCAGATTCAGCCTGTTCTGTACCAGACGCACCATTGGTCGCCGTCGCAGCTGCAGCCAGGTTTCCTCCAAATAGACCCCCCAGACTGAACATGTTGGGAAGGCCACCCATGCCAGGAAGCATGAGAGGCAGCATGGCTGCGGCGTGCTTGCCGTCCGCTCCCCCTCCGAGAGCAGGGGGAAAGCCCATGAGGCCAGCTGCCAGCTGGAGGCTCTGGAGGTTCTGCAGGCCCTGCAGACTGGTCAGGTCCATACTGCCAAACAGTCCGTTCATCAGTAAAGGATTAACACCGGATGTGGAAGCTGCTGCTGCAGCCGCTGCCTGCGCTGCTGCCGTCGCCTTGGCGATTTCAGATTTGGGACGTCTGCCTCTGCGGCGCACGCCCTCCTCTCTGACCACAGGCCCAGTCAGGAGACGGTCAAACATGGACTCTGGGAGAAAGCCCTGGGAACAAAAATAAATTATTTAAGGTATAACTTACCATTACAAAGTTTGGATTAATAAAGATTGTTTTATTGTGTTTTTAAGGTCATATTGTAAAATATTACAACTTAAAATAACTTATATATTATTTATTCCTGTGACGGTAAATTTGAATTTTAGCAGCCTTTACTCCAGTCTTGAGTGTCACATGATCCTTCAGAAATTCTAATTTGGTGCTCAAGAAACTAATATATATATATATATATATATATATATATATATATATATACACTAACAAAAAAAAAAATGCTTAATGTGTGTAAACTAGAAATCAGGACTATTTAATGAATATAAAGTTTGAAAGAACAGCATTTATGAAATGGATCTCTTTTGTAACAACTGTCTTCACAGTCACTTTTGTTCAATTTGAAGCATCTTTGCTGAATAAAAGTATCAAAATTTAGATAAAATCAAGACTCACCGATTGCTTCACAATATCTGTCCAGTCTGGGGCGATGGCAAATTCTGGATTTTCAATCAGCCAGCGTGGTAAATCCTTCATTGGAGGGGCCATGGCTCCTCCCATCTGTAGTCATACAAGTTATAAATGTTGCAGCAAGTGTAAAGAATATTTTGGGGGAAATAAAATGGATCCATTTCTAAAAAAAATACTTGCCTTTCTTCCATTCCTAATGTTAACAACAGGGACTCTCTCCTCTCCGGTCAGCGTGTTAATGTCTATCTTGTTGGGATTGCGGCATCTGTGCCTTTTCTGTTTGGGTTTGGCAAACTGAGAGAGGAGGAGGTCCTCATTCTTCTAAAAGATAAGAACAAGTGAACTCTGTAAGATAAACTGCATACAGCAAAGGACATTCCCACATCAGCCAACAGAATAACAAAGTTAGGCGGGTACAAAGAATTGCACTCACTGGTACGTATCCAGGCACATCCATAGTGTAGGTGGGGTGCTGTCTCAGCCATTCCCGTAGGTCCTTAGTGCTGGGACCATCTTCTCCTTGAAGATGGCTTCCCTCTTCTAGGCCTTCACCAGGGGCTTTCTGTGCAGGAGACGACATGGGTCTGTGTGCCCGCCCATCTACAAAAGCTTTGGTCCCATCTGAACTTTCCTGTAGAAGCAAAGAAACATAAAATGAGAGAGAAAAAAAAAATAAAATAAATAAGTGTGGGTTTAAAAAAAGAAAAGAAAAAACAAAAAACAAAAATGGCATTACACCCACATCACATCCTGACAGGATACGTACCACATTCAGCTGTCCTCTCTTGTTCCCCATAAAGAGCAGTTCCAACCCCTCCACATTTTTCCTGCGACCTCTTTTTCTCCGGTTGGGGAGTTCAGTGTCAAGTAGAGAGCCGTTGGCCCTTGGTCTGGAGGAAGCGCCTGCTTGCAGCAGCTCCATCTGTGCTTTCAGGGCTGCAGAGGAGGCCATGGCTCCAGGGAAGGCAGAGGAGGAGGAAGAGGAGGACACACTGTGCAGCGCTTTGGTCAGGTCTATGGCCTGTGCCTGGCCTTCTGCAGCATGGGACTCTCGTAGCTGGGCTACCATCTCCATCAGGTTCCTGCGCTTGGCAGCACGCTCCGCCTCGATCTCCACCTTCCTCCTTCTGCGTCTGCGCTGCCGAGGTACTGACAGGCTCAAAGTTTCATCCTGGACAACAACATTGATAGTGTGTTTAATCAATGTAACTCCTAAAATCTATTTTATAATGCTAAACAAAAGACAAAAGGTGCATTGGCACCCATAGTGAGTCTCAGGGTGCTGTTGGGGGGGGGGATTATAGGTGGGACTTGCCTTGTTGACCTGTGGTGACATGGTAAGGTCCTCACTGCCACTATAGCTGGTCTGACCCACCATTGAGAGATCACCAAGACTCCGCCTCTGCAGGGGGCTGTCCGTTGTCATGGAGCTGTAGCCAGGCAACAGGCCTGGGAAGTCAAAGAACTGCCTCCTGTTGAAAGGCCACTTGCCCTTCATGACCGCTTCACAGATGTTGTCCATACGATTGATCATTACCCTGTCCTGAAGTACAAACACAGAAGAGCAGCACAAGCGTGAGCGAGCGTGTGCGCGTGTATGCATGCATAATGAACTGGAGGGTACACAAAGGGTATCTCATTTTCTCCATTTCAGCTCTGGTTTCATGTCCCAAGGATCTTATAATGAAATTTTGCTCTATTATAAAAAAGGAGGAAGCTCTGAAACTACAAGTACATTTTTTCCATCACATCGTTGTTTTCCTCAAAGATTCAAGTTTGGCTTCATTTATCTTTAAATAACTTTTGTGGCAAACACTATTATTATATGGTAGAAGAAAAGAAAAGCTGGATGCATAAAAAAAAAAAAAAAATTGACAAAAAGGGAAGCAAAAGATTGGAAGGGATTGGTTTGACTAACCTTGGGCCAGAAAGAGAAGAGTGAGCGTTCACTGAACATCTGAGAAGCTGATGGCTCAACGTCATCAACACTGAAGCAGTCCCTGGTCTCATCGCGGGCTGTGCTCAAGGAGGCGTTACTCTCCTCATCAAAATTCTTCCTCTCAGAGGCGGCTCCAACTGCAAATCAAAATGATCTTTCAATACAAACAAGACTGCAACAACTTTTAAAATCAAAATCTATGCTATGTAGCCAAGTACAGTCTCTGGAAAATGTAAAGCAAGTCATTTTTCTATCCCAGTCTAATATGCAGAGAAAAGATCAGTGTAAATGCTTTCAGAACTGCTTTAGCAGCCAACACGGTCTCAACAAGTGGACTAAATTTAGGGCAGAATAATCTTTTTGTACAACCAATAGAATACAGGGGGAGTGTCCAGAAACAACAATTTTTATAGTTCTGTTTGGTGTCAGTAGAGGCACATAAATTACACATTTTAACTTAAAATTCCCAATTAAATAGGTACTCCTCAAAGTAAAATTACAGATGATTGAGTGGAATTAGCCTAATCCTAGATTTAGTAATATAAATGGAGAAAATAGAAGCCTGATTTAAAACTGGTTTAATTTGTTTTTGGAGCATACAAAAATGCTTTAGGCATGTTTCTCTAACAGAGATATAATAAATGTAGTTTTAAAAGATAATAAAACAGCAAATAATGCCTAATAGTCACCTTCAGCTTGTGAAGATTTTTCTGATTTGTCATCCTCATCCATCTTTTCTTCCTCGTCTTCTTCAGAGATTTTGTCAATGAGTACTTTAGTCTCAGTTTTTGAGGGAGAAGCTCTCTCATCCTGAGCATTTTTGTTCTCAGGGGTAGGAAGTGTGTCTGTGGACTCATGATCCATGGGCTTCTCCACAGCCATACCATCCACGGAACAACCCATCTCTTCCTTGGTCTTAACTTCCATTGCATCTTTTTCCTCCACTTCCATCTTCTCCTCCTTGGGCTCAAGCTTAAGACCCAAATCATTTGCTTCCTCTTCTTCCTTCACTTCCTTTTTAGGAGACAGGGCTTCAGATTTTTCTTCTTTGACATCCTCTATGTTACCGTTCTCCACTTTGGGCATCACATCTCCGTGTGCTTCCTTCACATCCTCATCTTTGAGCAGGGTCAGAGGGGTGAGGGGATCAGACATGATGGGCAGTTCTGCACCCTTGCCCTGTGTGAACTTCTTATGGGCCTCCAAGAAGCTCAGCTCAGGGTCGTTGAGGATGTGGTAGTCAGTGCGACTGACACCATGCTTTGCAGCACCCCGCAGGAGGTCTCGATCATGGCGTCCGGGCTCCCACCAGGCAGGAAGGTCGGGGCTGGGTTGGCACAGACTCAACCTCTCCTCCAGCAGAGGGTGTGGCAACACCTGCTCCCTGATCCGCCGCAGCAGCTCGATACGATAGAGCGTCCGTGAAGCCCGCTCCTCTGTAATGGGGTCAATGATGAGGGTGGGGTCTGGCAGTTCTGCAAGCAGAAAGATGATGTTCAGTTGAATAATCGAAAACGTGAAAATTCAAATCAAAGCAACATCAAAATGTAAAATGCACAAATAAAATTGCAATTGCAATTACAGTGCAATTTAAGTAAACTATTTTCATGGCAGACAACCTATATATGGCGATTCTTTACTAATTCTGTAATATTTTGTTTGAATAGATAAAAAGAATTAAAAAAAAAAAAAAAAAAAAAAAAAATCAATCTAGGCATTACAATATAATGTCCAGTATTAAAACATTGAGATTAAGATAATATTTAACAGTATTAACAGTGTTTTTTTTTTTTTTTTTTTAAAGATTAACTGAATATTGGATGATGGCAAAGGTAATCTAAATGTAAAAAAATAGGGAAATGAGCTGCACAATTAAATCTCCAATATAGAAGGACAGTGATAAAAACAAAATCTCTTTTATTAGCTATCAATATGGTTCTGATATATTGTGCATGTTTCTTCTAAGGATGAAGATGCATAAACAGAGGGAAACAGAAATACTTAAATGTAGAGGAAGCAGACTAGGTTGGGGCACAATGAAGAAAATGTTTGGGACTACATAACCAAAAAAGGGGGAAAAAAAAAGAAAAGAAAAAAAAAAGAAAGAAAGAATAAAAATCACAAAAGGGAGGAAAAAAAAAAAAAAATCTTTGAACACTTCTATTGCTTTTAGCAATAGCACAAATTCCCACTTTCAAAAGACAGAAGTTTACCTGTCTCTGCTTTGACCTGCATCCGGCACACCCGCTTACACATGGCCACAAAAGAGTAGTAATATTTTTCCAGGCTCTCGTCTGTCTTCTTGTCCAGACGAGCAAAAGCACGGAATTGGGACCAGTCAAAGCACTGTCTGTGCACGTCATAAACCACACCAAATGTGGACACCACGCGGTAGAAATCAGCCTCTTCACGCCTTGTCCATCTGGAAAACAGATGTTGATAAATGAAACTGAGGTGATGCGTGACTAAAGGAGAAGAACTTAGAACCCCCCCCAAAATGGAAGATCTACAAGTAGCTCACCTCTGCCGACGCTCTTTGAAATAAGCTGCTCCATCAGCCAGCAGGGCGGCGCTGTCAGGGATGTAAGGTGATCCCTTGGCCATGAAGGGCCCTCCTTCAGCCATGAAAGCCACCGCTCCTTCTGGAGCATAAGCTCCTCCCTCTGTTACCATGGCCAGGATGTCATCACGCGGGCGGCGCCGGCGCCGGTCAGGTTTGGTCATGGCTTCCTGCCTTAGTTGTTCGCGCTTGTGAGTGCGCTGATAGGCCGTGATGATGCGGCGCAATCGGGCAGTCAGAGCCGAGGCTGGCGGCCAGTAAAGATTGCCTGCCTTGCCATTCTCACCAGGTTTAGGAGCTGAGGGTGGACAAACAGACGATAGTAAGCACAGAGAAGTAAAAATCAAGTATGATGGGTAACACCTGTGCACTAGGAAAACAAATACCTTCTCCAGCCTCACCATCCATCCCTTCATCTTTATCATCCAGAGGAGAGTTTGTAAAATCCTTTGGACATACAGAAAAAAAGTTGAAATGAAATCCAATCTATTACCAATAATGATTTTAGACAGTCAAAACTAATATAGTTCCAAACTCACATCCAGATCGTCTTTGAAAGGCATACGGAGTGGCTTGTACTCTGGGTCTTCATCCTCTCTATTGTGAAAAAAGATAAGCTTTTAGAAAGGGAGAAAACACAAAGAAAAGAAGCAAAAAAAGGAAAGCAGGGTGATGGATAAAGAAAGAGGGAGAGAGCCAGAGAAAGAAAGAGCAGGAGGAGTCCCTCTTGCTGGGGCTGTGATTTTGGGCCAAACTTACCCCTCGACACCATCTGCCATCATGTCCGCTCCCCTCTGCTCGGCAGCGATGGCCTTGGCATCAGGCATGCCCACCCTCTCCAGGAAACACAGGGTGGGGTCAGCACGCATAGAGTTATACTTCTCATAGCCTAGCGGAAGAAAAGAGAGCAGCGGAGAACATAAAATATGCATAATTACAGGGTAAGCTAAGGGCTGGGGAGCTATTATTTCCCCTGGTGATGTTAAAGCAAAAAAAAAAAAAAAAAAAAAAAAAAAATATTACTGGTGTCAAACGTAGTTAACCCCCCCCCAAAAAAAACCAAATAAGTTTCCAAAGAAAAGAAATTTCGCGCATACACACACACACAAAATATATATAAAATATATATCTATACACACACGTAAATCAAACCAAAGAAAAAACAAAAATGAAACAAATAGCAAGCCAGAGGAAAATGCCCGTTGAAACTGTCCAAGCAGAACAGATTTGAGCCTGCGGATCCCTACAGTGCACAACAGGGGAGGCGATTGGCAGGCTGGACCCACTTCAGCTGAGCCGCTGATCAGACGGGGCTTGAGCACCCCCTCCCCCGCTAGAACATCACATTTCAATTAGGATTTATGCGGTGACACATTGTTCCTAACTGCCGCCGCGCCCCGAGCCAAACTGTAATCATGAGGGGGTTTATAGGCCATCACTCTTTCCTCTGCAGTCCAGGCCTGCCACCTCTCCTCTCCCTGTTTCCTCCCCAGACCTCCCTACTGAATTGGGATTATGATTAAGAACAGGCTGCCTGTGTTATATACACGCTCCTGTGTGTGTGTGCGCGCGCGCGCGTGTATGGAGGCCAGCTGTTAACGAGGTAGCGCAGCTCAGCGCACCAGGGGAGACCAGAGAGAGAGCTCTCTGTACACACATTCAGGAAAAAGACCAATCTGAGAGAAGCATAAAAGCCCCTCACACCAAGATTAATATCGGTGGTGAGAGCAGCAGACACTATTAAATAAAGCGACTATTACTACACTTTATACAATTAAAAGTCAGCAGCTGAAAAACCCCTTTCCATCTCTCTTATTAAATACTGCTTCTGGCCCCCTTTCCCCCAAAAGATAAATTGTGACAGCTGCGTAGCTTCACAAAAGAAACAATCACGTCCCAAACGGGGAATTTAGCAGGCTCTCCCAGAACACTTCTTAACACTGCGGGTCAATGTTAATACAATGTGCTAAGAGGTGCCTGTTGCCTCTGATAGATTAGATCTTGGCTTTTTCCCGCTATCCATTTTCCCATCAACTCTCCATCTAGTCCAGGATCAGCCATTCAGAAAATATCACCAATCAATCTCTAGGCAATATTACAATAGGTCAACATTAGCAATTGTCACCTGTCACCGCAAAAGCACCAGTTGGAGAGCAGCCGTAAGAAGGCAGAGCTTACCATGCTTAAAGACGCCGATGAGGAGGGACTTGTCAGCATCGAGATCCCACCAATCAGTGGGGACGTCGGCATGGAAAGGTTGTGGGATCCAGATATCCAACTCGCTATAAATGAAAGACAAACAAACACACACAGGAAAGGGTGATTAAAACCAGGAGATGGCTGCAGTGGCATATAATCTAATGAGAGCAGCATTAATGTCTATCTGCAGACATCTGGTAGGAAACGCAAGCATTAGCAAGCCACATCTCATTTAGGCCCATTTCTCATCTTGTTTGTTTAGGGCCAACCTGATTATGGCCAGAGATCTGAGTCGCTCACTTATCTCACCCTGTGCACTTGCGTGCACATGAGCCCCTCGCAGTCATTAGAACTTCAGTCGAGTCCTTGAGATCATCAACATGGCGAGCACGTTTGCACATTATAAATGCATGCACATCTGGGTGGGGGTGTTGTCAGAAAGGGGGAAGAGGAGGAGGAGAAAGAGATGGAGGGAGAGGAAAGATAACAGCAGGCAGGATTCAGTGGAAGGGAATGGAGAGAGATGCCAACCTTGAATCAGTTCCCTCTAGGATTCTGTCTGCCTGGTCTCCGATGACTTCTTGTCGCAGATAGTACAGCATGCGGACCCGCAGCAGCACTCTGTCATAGATAGAGCGAGCAAGAGAGAGGATAAAAAGGGCAGAAGAGAACAAAAAAAAAACAAAACAAAAAAAAAAACACACAGATGAGTTGGGGGTTAATGGAGTGCCACACAGATTTGAAAGGAAGGAAAAAGGGACAAAGGAAGGAGAGAAGGCAGAAAACAAAAGAGTGAGTAAGTTTGGCCAGCTACGAGCTGTGCCAGCAGCAGTAGCAGCGGCAGCAGCAGCTCTTTGGCATGTGCCACGGCTCATCCATCATGCTGCCAGGGCTGATTAGCCACGCTGTGCGGCAGCCTCCACGCCTGACAGATGGCTGCACATAATCACCTCTGTGTGTGCCGCCTTTCACCCGCTTCCAACAGGTCTGCCTGGCACCTGGCCTGGCACCGCGCCGCTGCGCTTGGGGAGCCGCCCGTACCCACCCTCTCCCCCCTCCTCCACGCATACGGACTCTAGCACCTTCATCCTCTCGTTTTCATTTCCTTCCTAATGCTGTTAGGGAAGTTGGGGAGGTGCTAACGGGACGCCTCCAAAGTACAGAGGCAGAAGTTTGCAGTGCGGCGAGCAGATGGTTGGCGGTCTAAGCACCTCGCATTTATCGTCTCGTAACGTTTCCTCAGCTGTTGCTCTGTTCCCCTTCTCTGGATGCACATCAGAGCCAGCAGTGTAAACCTTGTTTTCCTTTCTCTCTCTCTCTCTCTCTCTCTCTCTCTCTCTCTGCTGTCACTGCCTAGCGTTAGGCAGGACACAACAATGCTGGCCTGGCAACAGAAATTATTTATCAAATGAAACCAGAGAGGCCTCAAAAAACAAAAGACGAAAGCCGGCGACACAGGGCATAACAGACATGTGGGGTGAGAGGGAAAATCATTATATGCGGCCTGATGAGCTGAACGATGAATTATTGAGTGATCCTAAAATCTTTCGTTTCAGTGATGAAAAAGATTCTTCATGGCCTGTCATTCATTATTTCATTGGCAGAAGCCTTTGCCAGAAAGATGGGACTCTTTCTTTTGCCAGATTCTCTACAGCTGGCCATTTTTTAACTGACATTCATTAGTCAAAGCTAAACTAT
This sequence comes from Ctenopharyngodon idella, assembly GCF_019924925.1. Taxonomy (NCBI): domain Eukaryota; kingdom Metazoa; phylum Chordata; class Actinopteri; order Cypriniformes; family Xenocyprididae; genus Ctenopharyngodon; species Ctenopharyngodon idella. Next base: position 15,250,765 of record NC_067221.1, read on the forward strand.
GGATGAGCCAAGCAACTTAATGAAACATCTGCACCACAAGGTAACAGCACAAACTCACTTTTGGACATGTTCAGCTAAATTCATAAGTTTGCTTTGATTAATTTTTCAAAGTTGAAAACCTTTTTACAAGTCTTCAAATGCACCTGCTTCTGAGGATATCAAAGGTTACTTTCAAAAAAAGACAGCAGCAGATACTTTTACAAAAATTGGTGGGAAGATTTCTATTCATGTCCGGTACAAAACTTTGACCAGATCTAAACTTATACTAATTATACTTTGATCTTAAATCATAGTGTCTCCAAGACCCTCAATGGGGTGACTAATGTTATCACATTGACCTAGAATTTTTACTCCACAAGTACTTTAAAGTGCAACAAACAGCCAATTGAATTTTGGAGTAGTGGGAAACAAGTTGGAAAATATCATGGATTAACTATTAGTATATATTAACTATATATTCACAACTTTAATAATTTCACAGATTTTATTTCATTTTATTTATTTTATTTCACAAGACCATAACCCTGGAAACAGATTTACATTATTTTTGCTGGAAGTTTCTGTAAAGGTGGAAAAGGACATACTTGTTGCAGTGGTGTTTAAGGTGTCTCTTATAACTATCCTCTTGAAGGAGGATGTCAGGATTACAGTCAGCAAGCCAGTCAGCCTGTGGCATGTGAGTTTGAGCAGCCTGCGGCTTCCCCTTCTTCCCTTTACGGCCCCGGGGCACTGGAGCAGACAGTCCTGAAACCACAAAAATGCCATCATTTAACACGTTAAGAGGTAAATGCAAGAAAGAAGAAGTGCAATTTCGAGGTTGTAGTGTCCTACCAGAGTGGTTGGTCAGTGTGCGGCTCTGGCCGTCCTCGGTGGGGGTGATGAGGTCCCAAATGAAGCTCTTGATGTTCTCGTCTCCACGGTAGTGGAGCAGGCAGTAGGCCAGGAGGGCACGGCAGATGGTCTCTACGTCTCGCTCCCTCAGCGGACGCTTAAAGCGTCCATGGGACAGGATGTCACCCCAGCGGCCCCAGCTACGCACAACAGAGAAGAAGTTAGCCAGGGCACAGTTCAAGCCTTTTTGAACTAGAGTTCTGTTCAATTTTGTAAAGCAGCACAAAAATGTCACTGACAAGACTAGTTAAACTAATTCAAAAAGTGAATTTGTACTGTCTGGGAAAAAACGATCACAGTGTCAAGATCATTTAAGAAGAGTATTACTCTATGATTGTACTATTTCTCACAAACTGGAGGAGGGGGGGTTGCACCACTGCCTTGCTGGCATGGAGCATGACCATGAGGAGACCCAATGCCCTTGTTATTTGATGGAGTACTCAAGCGCTCTCTAAGCACAAGCCTAAAGGGCTTTTGGGGAAGAGAGAGGGGGGGGAAGGTCTGCTCTGATTTCACAGCATTACACTGCTTTCCCAAAAAAAAAAAAAAAAAAAAAAAAAATCAGAAGAGACAAAGCTCTCAGACTTGATGGATCTAATTTGCCATATAGCCCAGGGGTCTAGACGTGTCTGACTGAAAAGGAAAAAAAAAAAAAAAAAAATTATATATATATATATATACACACTGGTCAGACATGGTGCGTGCAGCCAGCCATGATTAGTGCTGAGTGCACTGAGGCCTGGCGCTTAATTAACTGTGCGCGTTAGATAGCGCAGTGTCTGCCACTGCCCCGGGACAAGGAAGCGTGACAAACTCGGCCACTGCACTGGTGGCCTGTGAGCTACCAGATATTCTCATTCCAAATGGAAAACAAGACGAGACAAGGGGAATTTGGATGGCGATAAAATAAAGCTGGAAGCTGAATATCCTGTCTCATGGCACTGAGATGGACTTCCTGCTAAAGCTGGTTTCTATGACGAGCTACGATTAAGGGAAACTGAAATCTATTAATGAGGGACATGGACTGAAAAAGTTAGTTGACTGCAATAATTTTAACTTGCATGTTTCTATGTGGAAAATGTGTGGGGATATTTTTCCCAGTGGGGGTGCTGTGTTGCCCTACAGGGTCATGTATAGTTGATTTTGAGCAAAAAGCATCTGCTAAATGAGAACTAATTATAGGGAAAGCCCCAGGGACTGCTCAATTGCAAGATGTTGATATAGAACAATTGTGATCTCAGTAGATTTTAAGGCTAGCATAGTCTGCCACAAAGATGTTAAAATCAACAACACTTTAATGAGACCATTTCCAGACTGCACTCACCCATACACCAGCAGGTTCTTCTCCACTCTAAAGCACTCACTCCGGGGGTACCCCTGGGTTCGGTCCTGGGGCCTCCGTGGTTTCTGAATGGGCTTGTCTTCAGAGTCACTCTCAAGCTCTGAATACTCCATCAAATCATCCTCCTTCATAGAACTGTAGTGACGAGTCTGCTTCCGGACCCGAGGAGTGTCAATCACCAGATTATTCTGACAAGAGATATGATCTGGGGTTAGAACACTCCCACATGTATTTAAGACAGCAGAAAAGGATTCTGTTTGTTCAGCACAATGATATATGTGATTGCTAGATAGCAACATGGAAGACCTCTAAATCAAGGACATATGCAGAAAATGTGATAAAGCACTTATTTCTCATGTAGATAAAAGATGCTTAGTGCCTATAATTCTCTTGAGTGCAAAGAACAGTGGTAATTACAGAAAATGCTTCCCATGGCCAAGTTTAAACAATTTCGCCTTTGCTCAATTACGGCTACATTCCATGCACTGTTAGCCTGGGGAAATCAGCCTCATTAATTATGCCCAGATAGCATATTTATGAGGAGTGACACCACCGAGTGTGGTGGAAACTACCCAGATTTTAATTTACACCATATCTTCAGTTATCAATTGTCAAACAGAATTATGAATATGATACCCGTCAAAAGCTGCTAATGCATGACCCTGGCATTAACGAAACAATGAATAGTCAGCCATAACTGCTCCACACATGATTACACAAGAAAGAGGTGCTACAGATTAGTGTCTCACTTTATGCAACATCTCCTGTGAGGCATTTCACAGTACAAGAGAGCTCCTTTCCTCTGTTAATTTGCATCTTACCCTGCCATTGATCACATCCAGGTCCAGCTCTGCTTTCTTTGCCCATTTCTGCCAGAAATCTGGGTCCTCCAGAGAAATGTCAGTTCTGTTCCCAGAGGCCACAAAACTTGCCTGGTAGGGGGGAAAAAAAGAATGTAAATAGTGAGATCAGAGACACTTACCCTTTAGGTTGCACTATTTTAAGAGCAAGATGAAATGGGTAGTAAGCATATATGCTGGTAATTACGTAATAGCATTGATGGGTGGGTCAATTTTTTTTTTGTTAAAATCAAATACCTCAGCCATGTCAAAAAACAAAACAAAAAAAACAACAATTTTAAATGCCATCACCTTAGCAAATGTTGAGCCTTTGCCTTCTGATTCAATAGTAATGGTCTGTGTGCGTCTCTGCAAAATCTGATCAATGTCTTCTTCACAAAACTTGGATCCCTCGTCCTCCTCATCCATTAGAGCTCCATAAGCCCCTTTACGCAGGAGGTCCTCAATCTCCTTTTTAGAGAGCTGCTGAACCTAAAAAAACCCAAACAAACAAATTAAAGATCTCAAATTTACTGTTTTCATCTAGAGTATTTCATGGAATGGATAAATTTAGGTAAAAAGGAAAACAAGTCTCAGTGCACTGGAATCAGAGGTCTTTCCACTGACTGCCAACATGTGCAAAGTATGTTTGATTAATGAACCATCTGGATTACTGTTTCAGTGAAACACCACAAGATGGTGGCGCTGTGTGCAGTTCATACCCCATTGGCAGCATTCTCCCTTCCGCTCATGGACTGAAGCACAGCCTTGTCCAGTCCTAACTTCAAACTGGCCTTGTCAAACATTTCTCTTTCATAAGAGTTTCTGGTGATCAGGCGGTAAATCTTCACAGCCTTGCTCTGTCCTATCCTGTGGCATCGGGCTTGTGCCTGAAGGCAACAGCACAAAACAGTCACACACCACCCCTAAAGACTCGCACACACATCCTAGAAAACTGCTAAGGTTGCACAATGTGATAAAGCACTTCCAGCTGAGTAGCTAGCTGGAATGCAGCTTTAAGATTCTTTATGTAATAAAATGGCTTCCAATTCAGGTCCAGCACATTTTCACTTGCATATGCACATTATATGGTGTGAAACTACCATGCTTACCTGTAAGTCATTCTGAGGGTTCCAGTCAGAGTCAAATATAATGCATGTATCAGCTGCAGTTAAGTTAATACCCAGGCCTCCAGCCCTGGTGCACAGCAGGAACACAAAACGGTCAGAGTCTGGCCGTGAGAAGCGGTCAATAGCTGCCTGGCGGAGATTTCCTCGAACTCTGCCATCTATACGCTCATATGGATACCTAGATTACAGGAAATGGAGCATACATTAACTATATATATCTAGTGGTTGATTTAATTTCTTCTTAAGTATTTTCTGTTATTTCTACCCTGACATATGAGATTGCACATTAAAATAAAAAGTGTTTTTCTCTCAATTCATTGGCAGTGCTGTGGGCTCAGACATCCTACCGTCTCTGGATGAGGTAGTCCTCCAGGATGTCCAGACAGCGCACCATCTGGGAAAAGATGAGCACACGGTGACCCCCAGCCTTCAGTTTGGGGAGCAGCTTGTCGATCAGCACCAGTTTTCCTGCAGCCTGGATCATGGCCTGGAGGTGGAACTCCGGTTGGTCTAAGGGGTGACTCTCCCTGAACTCCTCCATTATCTTCTCCTCAGCTCCTACAGACAGAGAAAAGAGTGAAATTTAAATCTGGCTGACTGGAGAAATGGTTATACAATAAGCATACACCGTTAGCAAATAAAACTGTTTTCAATTTACATGTAGAGTTTCACATCTGAGATTGTTGCTCACCATTGATGAGGTAGGGGTGATTACAGCACTTTCTCAGCTCCATCATGGTGTTTAGCAAGTTGGGAACACTGGATCCTCCTCCACCTCCGCTTCCTCCTCCGCCGCCTCCACTCTTGGACAGAAAGGCAAAGTTCTTCTCCAAGATGGCACGGTAGTATTTCTTCTGCACATTGGTCAGCTCCACTTCAATGATGGTCTCCTCTTTCGGAGCAAGATTCTTCTCTACATCCTCCTTCAGTCGGCGCAGCATCATGGGCTTCAGAATGCCCTGCAGCTTTTGCACCTAAAACAAGGAAATGACATCCATTAGAAAACATCCAAGCATCTCTGAAACGTTTTACAGACCAAGTACAGTGGTTTAACAAGTGCTGATATTCCATACCTGCTCTTCTGTTTTAAGATCTCCAAACTCCTGCATGAAGGTAGACTCTGAAGGAAACCTGTCTGGCTCCAGAAAATTAAGGAGACTGAAGAGCTCCTCCACTGTGTTTTGCAGTGGGGTCCCAGTCAGCAGGACTTTGTGTTCCTATGGAAGATAGAGAGTCTTGTTAAGTAACAAACAAGAATTAATTCCTCTAATGTCTTATCCAATGTTGACCAATAAAGGAGCTCTAATCTGCAGTATTGGCAGATACTGATCACCAATACCGATCATCGAAATAAATACTACATAAATAAAAGGCTTTACATAGACCCACTGCAGTTATTTAGCAATTCTTAACAACAAAATATTAAGGATATTTATTAAAAAAAAAAAAAAAAAGATAAGAAAATATCACGAATTGACAACTCTATTTATTGGCAAGCAACATGTGCAACATATCCCATTCCCCTCCCTTAAAGGTGATTAGGAACAACTTGGAGCTTAACAAATATAGCATTCCTATGAATTAAATATCCCCAAACTATCAACAGAAAGTTATCAAATGTAAAACTACTGCATAGTCTTAACAGTATAAATTAAATATAGATTAAGCCTACTAAATCTACTAAAGAGCAGTGAGTGATTTTTCTGTCTTTTGTTTTTTTGATTAACATTTTAATTTTTGAAACAAAGCAGCAGTTTTTTTGGGCTGCTGTCCACTTTAAGACTGAATGCACAGATCCAGTATCCTGTTACATATGTGACTTGTATCCCCGTTTATGTTCACTTAAGAGAAAATCGACTGACATATTTCTGTGTGTATTTGACCAGTTAAGCACAAACCTGAAGCCCAAAGTATACTTTGCTTCTCCGTGTTCCACTCCGTCTCGGAGCACACAGAAAGCCGCTAGAAGAATAGCATCTCTTTCACAGGTAAATGCAGTTTTAATAACTCTTATTGAGCATGTCCTGCAGTTTAGCAACAGTAGACTGCATTTTACAACAATCACTGATGTAGCTGATTTTGACGTTGAGTTTTATCTTTTAGGGAGGAACCAAAGCGCACCGCTGTGATGGAAAGAAATGCACTAAAATTGCACAGCTCTAGTTTCTTGCTGAACTAAATAGAAAAATTCAAAGAGCATAACAGAAAAATGACTTAAAATGAACTTGTGATTTTTCAGAGCTGGAAAACATTAAAATGCCTGAATAGTTACAGGTTTGCAGCACCATAGGAGCCCTGCATATAGTAAAAGTGAAAGCTATTGCTATATTTACAGCAGGTTATTTTCAGAAAATATATATATATTTTTTTTAGGTTGAAGTGGAAGCACTAACCATGTCCATCATCTTTAGGCCCTCAAGCAGCTTGCAGTTCCTGTTCTTGAGTCTATGAGCCTCATCAATGATCACACAGCGCCACGGCACACTCCGTAGCTCGGGGCAGTCCGTCAGTATCATCTCAAATGTGGTGATGATTGCATGGAATTTGTAGGCTCCCTTTATTACACGACCCTGCAGGAAGACAGATTTTATTTACAATGAAGTGGCTCTTGAATGCACAGCCTTATGTATAGAGTCCTGGAGAAATCTTGTGAAGCATAAACTCAAATGATAAAAAACAAACAAAACAAAACCTATGCTTATCAAATGACAAAAGCAGCATTATGTACCTGTGTGTCTCTGTAGTACATCTCATAAGCCTGAATAGTCTTTCGGCTAGCCTGGCTACCATGATAGACCACTACGTTTAGCTCAGTCCATGTCCTGAACTCCCTCTCCCAGTTGGGAATGGTGGAAAGAGGTGCAATCACCAAGAAAGGACCGTGGATTCCCTTCAGGTATATCTCATAGAGGAATGTGATGGACTGGATTGTTTTGCCAAGGCCCATTTCATCGGCTAAAATGCAGTTTCGTCTGAGAGCAGGAAAAAAAAAAAAAAAAAAAAAAAAAAAAAAAGTGCAAATGCACCAGTAAGAATACAATTCTTCATGCAGCGGCTGCAATTCATGACATCCTTGAATTTAAAATGGCATCAAAAATGCACTTCAGCCCATGTATGAGTGAGTCGTGCAGCTGGACAGCTGGGTAATTGCATACATACGTGTTGTACCAGTTGAAGAGCAGCCAGTTGACTCCCTCCAGCTGGTATTCCCTGAGCGCATTGCCGTTTTTATATTCTCTGGAACTCTCGGATTTCTGCCAGTCACTGGTGGGAGGTCGCTCCTGTTTCAAATAAAACAATTCCCGTTAGTGGTTTCCGTGCAACCGCAAGAACGTGGCCCTCTCCCCTCACTAGCTCAGCACTCCAAAGCAAAAATAAAGAGAGGGCTAGAGGAGTGCCAGCTCTTACCACGCGCTTCGGCTCTGGCTCACGTGCCATCACTCTCTCGAACTCTTCAATCTTCCCTTGGTCGATGTCAGCTTTTAACTCCCACGTGCTGTCCTCGTAGGGTAAGGAGCACCACTTTACCAGGTACAAAGTTACAGGCTGCAGGAACACACATCAACACAACAGTTTTCCAAAAGAGGGTTTAATCAAGGTTATCCATGTTTTGAAAGACAGATGGTTTGAGAATGATTGAAGCAGATGGATGAGAGAGACAATCATACCTCTCCATTTTCATCGGTGCTTTCAGACACATCCAGAACTCTGTCCACCTCCACATAATCTGGGTTGAAGGGCTCATCATCCATCTGTCAATAAGAGTGTGATTGATTGGTTAGTTGGAGCACTGCAGAATGGTGGTTTCACTGCCGCTTGAGCCGCAACTACTATGAGCCTCTAAATGAGAATCTACCAGGTGGAATAATTTTATGCCACCCACATCAGAAATCTCTCTGGGAAAACCCCACCTGGTTTTGACAGTGAAAAGCCCTTTCGAATGGTAGCGTGGAGTTGCGCAGCAGAAATGAAAGTCTCAGCATACATTTCAATACAACTGCTTGAATTACTTTAACTTGTGAACCAAACTAAGCAGCATGTTAAGGGAGATTGCGTGCAACTGAGATAAGGGCTTGAAGTGAGGCGTTTTATTGCTTTAGCGTGCATGAGATTGTTCAAAAAGCCACTATAATACCAGCACAATACACCACTGTTGAGCATACATACTGCCACCATTATCAGTGAGGGCCATAAAATGAGGGGGGAAAAAAACAGAATGGAGAAAAAAAAAAAAAAAGACAAAATGGTGGAGGACAAGGAAAATGGAGGGCTGATGCTAACCTCACTAAGGAAGTTACTGAGGGCTTGCTTGGCTTTGAACCTCTTAACCTTCTGCTGGATTCTCTTATCCTTCTCCAGCTCTTCGATGTCTGCCCAGCGACAATGCAGGTAGGAGCTGAAGAAAAAACCCCAAAAAACAATAAAAAGGTCATGGGTGAACAATGACTTGACAGGTTATGATCCATTGGCATGGGTAGTTTTAAACTTACTCATTTAATAGTTTAGTAGCTTGTTTGCATTATTTGGCAAATTGATTCAATTAATGTTTAACTCTATGTTTAACTATTCTCCAATTACCTTCATTATGCAAGAAAGACATTAGCTAGAAGACATGTTAGGTCAGATACTTACAAGCCTTTGAATTTGACATAAAACTCTTCAACTTCCACCTCTTCACCAGATGACAACTGTAAAATAAGCAGCAGGAATAAAATTTGATCAAAACGTGTTTGTAACATGTTTGGCCTTTAAATCACTAGTGTGCATATTATTCAACCATCACACCATCAACAAGTGTAACTCATTTCCTGTGACAAACAACTGTGTTTTAGCATTGCTCTCAAATGTAATGCCCCAGGACAAAAGCAGTATGACAACAGAGACTAGGAGGAAAAAGAGAAAAAAAAAAAAAAAAAAAAAAATAGAGCAATCCTCCCCCTATTCTCTTTCTCCAGCTAGTAGTACGCTGTGCGGCTGAGTCATGAATCACTTCAGCTCCTCTACCACACACAGCCCCATTCACAGGGAGCTGACCCAGGGCCTGGCTTCCTGCCAAAACCACAGCGCTACGGCAGACGCCAAACCTACCATTTCCTCGGGCGGGAGCCCATTTGCAGCTGCGCTACTAAAAGCCATGCACGGTGTATTATTTTTGGCCAGGCTTTGCTTTGTGGAGCGGTTTCAAAGGAGTAACGTTGCACACTGCCACGGCCTGCATCTAAGGGTCTGTGATTAAACATGCTGAGAGACAGTTTATTCTTACATGTTTCATCTCAAAACCTCACACAGGCTTTGCTCTGAACCGGCCATGGCCTTTACTGGATTAATACTACTACTGTCAGGCAGAAGACAATATCAGCCCACTCAGGCATCTTCCTGGCAATCACAGGGTCTGGGGCAGGATTTGAGACAGCTGTTAGGTGTAATCTGCCCTTATCCAGCTGACAGCAGCGGTTAAAGCTCATGTGAGAGGCTTTTGGTGGCTCAGCTCACCTCTTTCTTTCCAATGCGCATCCCCATGATCTTCTCCACCACAGGGCCCTCCGCATCTGGCAACTCCTACAGTACACACAGGAATGAAGGACACAGAGTCAGTGGGAGAACATCCATCACGCATAACAACCAGCATGTTACATCAGCAGTTTTCTAACTCATGATATTGACCTGCTGCTCAGATGTTGTTGGAGATTTTGGTCCTGGGGAATCATCTCCATCATCATCAGAAATTCTGAACTCCAGGTCCTCAGTATAGCGTTTCCTCTTTACCTGCCGGCTAGATCGCCTCTTCTGTAGTAAACATTCCCCCCCCCACCCAAAAAAAAAGTTACAAAAATGGCCAAAAAGGATTTTTTTTTTTTTTTAATCAGCATTATCTTGTCAATCTTTAGGTATCGGTTTTAGCCACAGAAAAAAACCATATCTACCACTAGCAAAGAAAGCATTCAAACTTTTCTTAAAGACAATAAGAACTTTGTTTTTTAATAGCCAAAGTGAAAACTTTAACAATATTCACCTGAACACCATCATCTTCCTCCTCCTCTGGTGAATGTGGCGGCGTTTTCTCCACATCAGATGTGACAGAGGGCTCTCTCTTGCGCTTTGCCTCTTTCTTGGTGCTGTTACTGGACTCGAAGTCAGATTTTTTTGCACTGTGGGTGAACAGGGAGGTTTGGTTAATGTAACAGTCACACCAATAAACCACAGATTTGTCTGGGTCAAATGTCAAACCATCACGCTGAAAAGTTTGTTAAAAAAAAAACAAAAAACAAAACATAACTGTTCATACCAGTCCAAGAACTTTAATGCCTTTCAACTTATATATACACATGAATGAATACATAAGGGAATGTGTATATTTCTGTTTGTTTTTATTTTTTAAATCACTTGTTAGCTTCAACAGTTCAATTAAATAGCAAATGGACAAATAAATGTTTAAATGCAAGTAGTTTAAATTAAGATGAGATGTACAGTTGTAGAATATTGTAGGCTGTCCATAGTTTTTGTATTTGTTTCTGTAGTTCTACTCAATTTTACCTTGTGTTCACACACAGACCAGGAAGAAAAAAAAAAAAAAGAATGGTCCTTTGCCTCTTAAGTTTGGTTTCAGACAGATAAAAGGAAAAATAAGAGAGGGAAGACAAGAACTAGTTAACTCCACTTCCAGTTCAGAGTCGTGCTCTCTCTCCCTGCCACAGATTACACAATGCCCTGAAGGTTTTTGCGCTCTCTCGCTCTGGGGCCCCCCTCTCTTTTCATTCGCACGCCAAGAGCAATCAAATCGCCCTGGTAACCGGCGGTCACGTGACCCGCACCTGTTCCTCTGGCTGGACGCCACTGGCTAAAGCCATCTGCTTGCCTCAGTTAGAGTCTCTCTCTCCAACACTCCTCAAGCACCTGCAGCCGCACCGCTCTGTGGCTTTGGGTTTCATACTGTCACTGCTCAGCAAACACAGCCAGAAATAAGGAGAAAAAAAGGCACATACAAAAGGAAGAAAGAGGGAACAGGAGGGGAAAAAAAAGCCACGAGGGCAGGAAGAACACTCAGTTTAGGGGGAGGGAGGACAGGCTTCCTTTCGATGGCTGACCTTTATGAATCATAAAATGCAAAGAGCTGCTATAGGACACAGAACATACACTGAAGATCCAGTTGAACGGGCCAGCGGGGTGGGCCATGGCGCGTGTAGTCTTTGAGATGAACGGGCAGAGAGAGAGGGGCTAATTGGCATTAGTAAGGGGAGGATGCAGGCCCTACTGCAGGTTTGTATGAGCCACACTGCTCCAGAGCTGACACTCAGGAGGAGGAGAGAGGGCCAGGGGGTTAATGGGACACCTGCCGTCGCCAGTGAGATGACTCATCTTCAGCTGGACCCCCGCACGGTGCTCTCTCTAACAGCAGCTGCTCACACACACACACACACACACACACACCCACCCGTTTACCCTCAACAGCTCTTTTGCAGCGTCGGACAGGCGCAAACGTAAACAAGCATACATAAACAAGATGAAAAAAAAAAAAAAAAATGCAGAGAACGAACATGCTACGACAAGTTAACAACTGCAAATAAAAACGGGCATCTGTGTCCTTCAAAGCAAGCAGGCTAATTAGGAACCACCAGACAAAACAAGGTCACACTTTTATTTTAAAAAGAGGGACAGAACCCAAACACACCCTGTTAGAGTACTAGCAAGAGGAATCAATGGAGGTTGTGCAATTAAAATTGTGCTAAACGTGCCTGAATTAGTGGAGGGGAAATGCCTGAGAGTGCCGGACTGTGAGGGAAGAACGTGTGGAAAGAGGATGTGAGTGGGTGAGTTGAGATATGTGAGAGAGGGAACACAAACTGTGCTGTGGAATGGGAGGAAAGAGAGGGAGGGCTAGAAAGAGACTCGGCAGAAGGATTGTGAGCATGTGATAATAGGTGGAAAAGGACAGTGTAGGCATGCAAGAGTTTGTGAAAGTGTTAGAGGCCCAGTCGAGGAGAAACACAGGAAGAGAGTCGGGGGGAAGCAACAGTGTTGTGTCTTGTGCTCTCAGAGCAAGGTCACCCGTGCTGTGGAGCCATTCAATTCCTCAGCATCACTGAGAAGGCTGGTTTACTGAGAGTGCAACTGTGCTCAAAAAGAAACATGTTCTGCGTTACACAGACTTGTGTTTCATTGTGCCTCTGAACAAAGCAACATACATCTTACAAAACAAAGTAACATACATCTTAAGGTGGTTAAATTGCCAAGAGACTATTCAAGCTACTTTTTTTAACCTTCTTAAAGTCATTTTAAAAGTGGAGGGTCTTTCATGCGCATAGCGTGGGGGCTGGCTTTTTGTTTTAAATGAGGGAGGTTTTGATGGAATTGGGTAGCACCGGCGATTTGAGTCTTCACTCTTGCTCGTCCCCCCAGTGGCTGCGCATTTAGCGTTCGGCACACTTCTCGAATCCATTCACCGCACTGCCTCACTCGCTCGCTCTTTTGAGGCGGTGGCCTGTCTGATCACCAAAGCAGCAAACCCAAGAATTCACAGGAACTGAAAACTCCCAAGCTCTGGTGGGACAGGCCTGGCAGTCTTAGAAAGATAAAATAAACAGGAAGGACAAAATTGGATGCTTGGTCCTTTCCTTCTGTTGTGCCATCCACCTCTATGCACTTTGTCTTTGAGGTTCAGTCACACAGAATTCAGCTTTTTTTTTTCCACTGGAGCCTGGAGCGAAGACAAGGGGGAGTGCTTGTTTGAGGACAAATAAGCAAGCAGTCTGGCGTAAAGGTGATGTAGTCAGACTCGCAAGCAAACAGGCATGCTGGTCCCGCAAGCGAAGAGCTTTGAGTACACACATTGCAGCACTTCCTATGCAACCGCGACTGTTGTGGTTTTTGTATGTGAGCGCACAGGATGTAGCTAAGATAATCTGCGAAAGAGAAAAAGTCTGCTTCGACATGAGAAAAAAAAAAAAAGAAAAGAAAAAAAAAAAAAAATCAAAGGGCTGACGGAACTGCCCACCCAGGTTAGGTGGTTATGCAGTTAGAAAAAAAAACCCCACCAACTAAAATGGGGGTTTGCTGTAGTTGCTTGGGAACCTGCCAATAAATTGAAGGTGAGAGGTGTGTATTTGCAATGCAAAACAGTCTTCTCGTGGGGGGAAAGAGCCACATGCAATGCAGCACTGAGGAGGGATCTTTCTGAAGTGTTTGATGGCTGTGTGTATGTATAGGGGAAACAAACCTGGGTACACAGACGCTCAAATTTTACTCTGGGTGCGGCCTGAGAATGACTATTTATAGTTGTACTTTCTTTGTCAGATAAGAATGCCAACAGATACAAGGCCAAGACTTTTAATGTCCAACCTACTTTCCACTTGCATGATCGAAACTAGTAACTAAACAAGGAAAACATTAAAAGAGCTGATAAGACAGACAACAAACAAATGGAGAAGGGGGAAGGGAAATGAATGACATACTCTCATCAAATGTGAGATGTGCTATATGTAGCCCACTTTTTGAGAAATGGGGCCACACAGTTTTAAAACTATCCACAGGGACTCTCCAATGCCACACATCCAGCACTGTAGCAGATTTGGTCAAATTCAGGCCGGCATGATTAATGAGACAGCATTGTGGACTAACTAGCATTAGTTGCCATTTTGAATGGAGACATTCCCCCTCCTCTTTTCCTTTTTCACAAACACACACACTTTCATCCCTCCTCCCCTTTTAGATGACCTACTGCTCTGGCACTGTGCTGCAGATGAGCTTGCTTTGGCCTGGCCCTTTTCCTTTGGATGAAAGGGACGCGGTGGTGGAGTGACAGGCTTTGGATAGGCGAGGGGAGGAGGTTAAGGGGGAAGGCTGACACATTCCTCAGCCGGATCATGTTACTACCTCAGCTAGAGAAAAAAAAAAGGCCATATAACCTTGGTGCTCTGCATATTTAGGATGGATGCATTTTCATTTTCTTTTTTAAAAGGGAATGGAAATGGGGGGGGGTGAAATCAAAAGAAAAAAGAAAGGGGCATCATTTAAAATGTGATGAGCACCATGATTAACTGTATCAAGAAAAGAGACAGATATACTGTGGATTTACATGATAACATGCTGTTTTAGGCAGTGGATATTAACATAACATTCTTGACAGAACAAATGACCAGAAAAGATGAGTACCTCTTCACAGACCTACAGAATGAAGTTCATGTAACTAGGGAGGATTTATCAGAAAGGCGTCAAGTTTGTGGTTTAGCACTTGCAGTTCAAAGCAAAAAAAAGCTGTTGTCTTTTAAAATCTATAGAAAATATCAAGTTCCTTGGGTCTCAAAAGTGTGATAAATAACAACCTAATGCTTCTGAACTGACTGAACTCTGATTATAGCACCATCAGCTTGTACCACACCTAGAAAACAACTCATAGTAAACATATCTACAATTCAATTAACTAGATGATCACATGAGGCTTTTTGACTCCATCCACATGTACATGGGTAAACATACAATAAAGATGTAGATATTACATTTGGAAGGTCATGTAAAAGTATTTGCAACATTTAGATTATCAAACAGTTTAAAACTGTAGATTTTTTTTGAAGGCAAGGTGAACACTACAAAAAGCTCAAATTTCACATACCTGGGCTTTTTGGAGCTCTTAGGCTTCGGGGTGGCAGTCTTCACTTTTTTCTCCTTAGGTTCCTTGGGTTCTTTGGGTGTCTTGGGAGTCTTCAGGGTTTTGGGAGTCTTGGGCTCTTTCGGTTCCTTGGGCTCCTTCTCCTTTGGCTTCTTTTTGCTCTTCTTTTCAACAGCAGACTGTTCCACGGGAGTCATAAGACTGTCTCCCTCGTTCATCAGAGCAGCTGCCTCTCCACCAGCCTCACCGCTGATGTCGTTACCCTCCTGGCCTTCACTTACCTTGGCTTTCTTCTTTTTCTTCTTTTTTGGCTTGAGCTCGCTCTCCGTCTGCTGTATGTCACAGCTGGCTGGTTGGAGGTTTGGGCCCGAGGCAGGTGCCTTACTGGATGTTATCATCTCCAGGGAAGGGTCTGATGGAGAATGCTGATGACAGGGGAGAGAAATGAGGAGATCTGTTAGTACCAAGAATGAAGAAATATAAATCAAGGCAGAACATAGAATTAGAGGATTTCCTTGTATTTTTTGCATATCTCACAGGAGCAAAGAAGCTAAACAAAGCTCATGGAATCACTGCTTCATTACATCGATCAACTCCAGATCCATTCCAAGTAGCAAAAACATTTTTTTCCCCTCTTCAGACAAGCTAGACCAAGTGGGGGGAAAATGAATAAAAACATCTTAACATTTTTATGTACTCAAACAGCTGCCCCTGCTGCTGTTGGCCCTTAAGGCATGCCATGTTACATGGTCTGATTCCCTTTGCTCCCATTAGTGCCAGTGCTAGTTGTAGCTCAGCAGAATCAACGCAGCATTAGTTTTGCCTTTTTTATTGCAGTTATCTCCATTCCATTCAGACTGACAGGGAACATGTTGGCAGCTGTGCTAAGAGTCCAGCTTCTCAGAGTCCCTGCAGCAGATGGGACTGAGGCATTATGACACTAATAAATTATATCTATAATTCATAAATGCCTCAATTTTAAACGTCAGCAAATTTAATGCAAAGGCTACAGCTTTCAAAAGGCATACACAAAAAAACTGCCCTGGTGAAAACGGTTTCCATCCTCGGAAACCAGGAAGATTGTGTATTCTTTATAAGCTGTGTGTTGATTCTAGTCTAGAGTTTTATTGCATACCATGCACTTCGCTTTAAAACAAAAGACTTTGTAAACCACATCATTGTGGTGATGAAATGCATATTTCCTGTAAACAACAGCATGAGAAATAAGGGTGCACCGTGCATGCCAAACAGTGGCAAGGTCACAGAAAATGCCCAACACCCAGTCCAACGGTGGTCATTAGAGCAGCTGGAACAGCGAGTGTTCTTCTGGCGCTTTAACGGATAAATGTCTCTCCTCCTGCCAAGCCTCCCCAATAATCAATTGCATGAATGACAATAGGCCTACCGCATGTGCTCTCTGCATTTCTAATTTGACAGCAGCAGTCCAGAATACAATATGTTCAATATAGGATTTCATCTCTCGGAGGGAAAGACTGACGTGTCAGTTAATCTAGCAGGCAAAGTGCTCACTCGATGAGCTAAATACTCCCTGAAGGAGCACTGCTCTTCGGCTCAGCACGGCAGGCTTTTTGCAGGGTGAACCCGTGAGTTAACACCCAATTCATCTGATGAAAAGCTGGCTCCCAGACATGGAGCCTAACCCTAGCTAAACTTTATCTTCAAGATTCATTACTTACTGCTGCTGAACTTCAGTTTGCTTCTGGCTCAGAGCAAATCTAATGAGCTACAAATTTATGGCACTGAAACACCATGATACTGTAAGCTAGTTTACTAGCAGCTAACTACTCCAAATACACCCCCCGCCCCCCCCCCCCAGCATAAAAGAGCTTGACGATGCCAAAGTAAAGGCTTTTCTATCTCTGTCAAACAAGTTTATAAATGGACAATGAAAAGACCTGCCACATTAGGACTTTAAGACATATCAAAAAGCTGTGCAAACAGAGACACTAGAACATTTATACACTTGACATTTTACCCATTCTGTGTCGCAACTTCCTTTTACAACATTTAGTTTGCGCAAATTAAATAGCAGCAAAGGCAAACATACAACAGTACCTTCCTGGCTATATAAGCTGAATATTTAGGAAGTACTGCTCTGGTTGCATCTGACCCAGACAGAGTGCGACACCACCAAGATGGCTGGCAGCTGCTGTCAGCAGAGAGTCTTAAGCAGATAGCACCTTGCATAAACTGTTAAAAATGAAATAAATGAATCAAACATGGCTGTTTACTCTTCACACAGGGCATTACTGGATTTAAGCCATGGCTAGGGCTGTCACACAGTGAATGAATTTCCCTTGCAGTGATGTTGTGTGGATCAATATTGCGATAAGCAATATTATCGCCATAATATTATGCTGTTATATAAATAAGCTTGTTGGGCTATATTTATATTTATAACCAGAGTTGGCCAAGTTACTTTCAAAATGTAATACATTATATATTACTAGTTACTGTCATTTAAAAGTAGTTACATTACAATATTACTGTCTCTGAATTATAATGCGTTACACTACTTTTGCGTTACTTTAGAGAGATTTTTTATTTATTTTTGAGATAACTTAAAATTATATATATATATATAAAAAAAATATAAAATTATGCCCTTTGAAGGTTATTGGACACTGCAAAATTTTTGTTCTTTAAGTTTGTGACAAGCACATAATTATTACTTTTTTCATTGGAGTATTAATAAAGAAGCCGTCCTACATTCATTAGTCTCACTGTGTTGTGCTTGGAAAACTGCCACATCAGCAGCAGGAAATAGACATACTATTTTACCTGCTGATTTTTTTTTTCCTCTGGTGCTGGAATGTCTTGTGGTATTGGTAAAAAATAAAACTAACACCACTTGATTTCGGGTTAAAACGCGTTGTTGTAACGTGTGTTACTGAGATTGTAACGAGTATAATATTACCCAAATTTTAGTAGTAATGTGTTATATTACTGCGTTACAGCAAAAATATAATTACTTTTGTAATGCGTTACTCCCAACACTGTTTATAACAGTTCCGATTATCAGTTAAGATATTGCTTTCATCTTCTTACAACTGATGGCAAACTGATTTTTTTCACAAATATATGGCGTGACCTGAAGGACAGACGCAAGTAAATCACACATGCTCAGTTCCCTTGCCGCTGTCTGTTCTCTCTCTGTTGTGTGTGGGGCAGAGCTGCCTGAGCCTTGCCTTCACCTCAGATATCACAATGCCTCTCATCTGCTAAGTTCCACAAACATTTTTTTTTATGTAAACAAACACGCATGTACACACAATGGGCAACATACAGTGTCACTGAAACTTATCAAGGTCATGTCCATATATCTTGCGACAAGTCAATATAGTAATTATCACGACAGGCCTAGCCATGACAAAATCTCATGCATGCATTCCCATCTGATCTTCTATTTTAGTTCTTAAAGCCCAGTGTGATGCTGTGAACACTTGCGCTTGGTACCAGTTTGACTGGAGCCACAATGAAGAGTCTGTTCCCTCAGATGAAGCACTGCTTTACTTAAAAGGGCACGCTCTTTTATTTCTCATCAAACCTCTTAATATTCAATGAGTGACACAGCTCTAGCAATAATAGTGCGAAAAATGAGCAGTGCAGTGTTATCTTTGATAACATGAAGCTTTCAGCAAAAGAAGTGACCATCACATCTGACTCACTTCATACTAACTTCAACCAAGTACAGGATGACAAAGTATAGGAGTAACAAAACAGAGGACTTGAACTATTGTTAATGTACGCAATTTATATTCCTGCCCAAATATTTTTACAACCGCCACTGTAGGTTTCAGAAATGAGATAAGGTAACCTGATATTAATAAAATTAACATGGTCACTCACATGGTCTAATTTTATTTAAAAGGCGATGTAATGAAAGTAGTGACGTCTTTTCTGTTGTGTTATGTACATCAGAGTAAAATGGATTATCGAAAAAAAAAAAAAACGTAGGGCAGGGACTTGGTTCTATGTATCAGTTGTTGATTGGATAGAAGCATATCTGATAGTGAGCTTGCAGTCAATTGTAAGAAATGGGCAGGGTTTAAGTGGACTAAATGTTTGGTCTGACATGTGTCACAAGATAAGTGTCATTTCAACATTGAGTTATGACATTGATTAAAGACTATGAGGTCTTGGAGAAAAGGACAGGACTATTCAGAACTGGGCAGAAACTGCTGAAGTGTTGCTGGACAAGCTAAAGCCCTGATATTTTCTCGTTTATTTGACATACCCTATCATTTTCCTTTAAGGTGGACAGTTTTCATGGCATCTGTTTGTATATAATTAATCTGATTTGTGATTCTGGATCTGTCTCGTACATGCTGAAACGGCAAAACAAAAATTGAGATTTATTAAAAAAAAAAAAAAAATAAAAAAAAATCAAAACTGATTTTTTTGTGTGAAATGTATGCACAAATGAATGGTTTACACTAAGATCAGTAACATGTATTTAGAAAATGTGGTGAAAATTCATGCCCACTTTGAATAAAAATCACCATATTAGAAAGAAAAAAAATATTAAGATCAAATGTCTTTAGGCAACTCATGATCTGGACATGTATTTCATCTAGGTCACAAGTGATGTGGATGAATTAATACTGACTGATCTTAAATGTCAACCACAAAACTTTAATATCAGCACACAATCAAAGAGACACCATCACTGACATCGAGCCATGGCTGTCAATGGTGGTATGGATGAGAAAGACAAAAATGCTATGTGCAGGATGTGTATGCTGGAATAACAGCAGCCATTGTGTGTGAATGGGTCACTAGAGAAAGAGGCTTTCAGAGCAAAACAAGCTAATGGTATCAGAAGCACGTGACACACGCAGCTATTGAGAGCTGCTAACCTCCCTTCCCCACTGGCTCCCTCCTCCACCCTCCCAACAGGACGCATCCTGCTGTACGCCATTAACTCACGCATGAGTCCTCCGAGACAGGCAAAGCAAACAGAGAGAACAGAGCGAGAGAGAGAGACAGAAATGATGCAGACAGAGAGCGAGCAAGAGCGAGAGGGGAACGGAAGGAGTGCAGACGGGGGAGGAGAGTGATGCTTACTGCGAGCAGGAAGGGAGCGTTTCCCCTTCAGAGTGGAAAGGGGGGAGGGGTAGGGGTTAGGAGATTAGCACTGTGGCGCCTGTGTCTTGGGGAGGGCCAGGATATGCAGCGAGGAGGAAACAAACAGCTGTAAAAATCCATTTCCACACTTGCGGGGCAAAGGCGGCACCATAGCCGCCATAGAAACCCTCAAACGGGCCTTCTGCCACCCACACGCTTAACATGGATTTTCCAAAAGACTTTTAATGGCAATGGAATGCATGCTTCATTTGCACAACTCACCTGCATGTGAGGCACTTTCTGCATGGGTGGAGGCGACTGGTGAGGAGGTGCCCATGCCTGCTGAGATGGAGGAGAGTTCTGGTGGTGTGCACCCAGGTGTGTCTGTGACGGAGGAATAGAGGGAGGGGTGTGCACCTGCTGCAGCTGTTGCTGCTGGAAAGGCAATGGGGGCGTCTGCAGCTGCTGGCGCTGTGCTTGAGCAAGCAGCCTCTGGTCCTGCGGGCCCAGCGGCTCTGTGTGGTTTGCACCCAGTCCTGCTGGAGGTCTTCCTTGAGCGCTTGTGGCCCTGTGATTGGGTGACAAAGCAGCATACATCTGGGTTGGAGGAGGATGTGGATGCGAGGGATGTGATGGCAGCTGTTGGTGGGGATGCTGCTGTGCTGCATTCATTGGGCAGGCTCCTCTCTGAATGTGAGCCATTGGGCCTTGAGATTGATGTGGCACACTAGGGTAGCTGCCAACATCAGTTCCCAAACCAGCACTGGGTGGCCGGCCCTGCTGGGGCGGTGGAGTGCCTGCAGGGGTAGCCAGGTTCCTCATGGGCGACATGGAAGGAGGGGAGGCGTATGATCCCTGAGGTGGAGTCGGTAGATGCTGTTGCTGCAGCTTCTGCTGGGCTGTAGACTGGTTCTGAGCTTGATGCATAGGCTGGGTGTTGATTTGGTTCACATGAATGGGCTGCTGGTGCATTGGTCCCTGTTGAGCCCCAGGTGTGGGGTAGCGCTGGGGCCCTGTTGGGGCAGGGTAGCGTTGCACCTGGGTCACAGGAGCATTAGGGTTGCTGTTGCTGCTGGTGGTAAGGCTCAAGTTGGGACTCATCCCTGAAGTGTTGGCTAATCCCTGATTAAGGTTGCCGTACGAAGGATAGGGAGGGTACTGCCCTGAGCTGTTTACAGTGTTGGAAGGGACTTGCTGGTTGTGCATGTTAAACCCCATGTTTTGGTGGGATCTTCCACCCATGACCTGCTGCTGTTGCTGCTGCTGTCGTGAAGGGCTTTGTGGGAACTGGGGGTTATGGCTGGCGACGGACTCCGGATGAACCGGACCCTGGCCGGGTCTGTGGAGAAACTGCTGATTGGGTTGCTGACTAGGCTGTGCCGGGTGACGCATGGGGGGTCCCGACATGCTGGGATTCTGAGTCATCCCCACGTGCCCCATGAAATGATTGGCTTCCTGAGGGAGGCCTTGTGGAAAGTGGTTCATTCTAGGAGGTGTTTGGGTCTGGTTGTGACCCTGCATGGCATAGTCACCGCGGCCGATAAAAGGGCCCATTTGGTGGGCGTGTCCTTGTGGTCCGGAAGGGCCATGCTGATGAGAAGAGGCTTGTGGAGGCTGCTGCTGGAAAGATGGCCGAGCTTGTTCGGGCACCTGCATTGCTTGAGCACCCCACACATTTCCACCATCTGGGAATGATTGGCTCCGCCCATCTCCTTGTGCACCTGGGTAAACATGATGCCCTGCAGTCCCTCCCGCACCTGGCGGAGCACCATGATAGCGGGAATGAGGGGAGGACATGCCATTTACTGGTCCATTCCCTATCATCCGGCCCCCCTGCTGGTCCATTGGATGCATTTTGGGCTGCTCATACTGATTAAAGTGGTCAAAATGGTGGCCAAGCTTGGCCTGTCCAGGAACAGCAGGTGAGGAGAGGTGAAGAGAAGAGGGGAGCTGCCCGTAGCCTTGGTGCTCATGGGGCATCTGTTGACTCATGGGATTTGCCTGACCTTGGGGGTAGCCACAGTCCCCCAGGCCCTCCAACTCATCAGAGAACAGATTCCCATCGTCTCCGAAGAGGTTCATCATGCCTGGGTCAGCCATGGCTGCAGTACTCCTGCTGTGCAGCCGAGCTTCAGGAGCAGGACAGGGAATGTGTGCTCACACAGAGGTGGATGTCCTCAAAGCCGCTAATCCGCTAACTAATCTGCAGCATGTCACTCCATATTTCCTTAATTCTCTCAGAGAACGCAGCGTCAGGCAAAGTCAGGTTACGGGACCTGGAAAGGAAGGGAGAGAGAGAGAGAGAGAGAGAGGGAGTATTAACACAAATAGCTCTAGGTGAGAGCAAGCCTCTTCCATTTTGTTCACTTTAACCATGCTTTATTAAATTTTCAGCCACTGAGTCACAGCTGTTGAGAGATATGAGAGCAGTTGAAGGGTGGTGAGACTGAGGTTTTTTTTTTGTGTGCAGTTAAATCAGTTGTAACTGACTCTTTGCCAACCTTTGATCCCAACCCCCACCCTCTGTTCCTTCTGCTTCCAAACAAAAGGGCCAACACACACACACGCACACACACACACACACAGGCACCAAGCTTAAATTCATTCATTCTTTACAATTTGTTGATGGTGAGGAAAGAACAAAGGAGTTTAGAGTGAAGCAGCAGCAGAAGCAGTGGTAGTTAAACAACAGCAGCTGCCAGACCAGGCAGGCAGATGTAGGAACAAGCAGGCGGCCCACCTGCTGAAGCCAAGACTTAAAACCAGCCCTGTTGCCGCCTGCGTTTGTGAGCGTTTCTGGAATATTTTGAAGTATCAGCAAGGTGTAAATTCATGTGCACATGTACTTAACCAGCTTGTCCTAAGTGCAAGGTAATCAGATGAGCGGGGGAATTATGTAGATGTGAGAAACCAGGCAAGGGTGGGGGAAGATGCGGCCTGCTGAGATGGTCTACACAACCACAACTGCCTCCATGTGTGTATAAGTTAGCAAGCGAATATGCGCATGTGGGGGGTGGCAAGGAATGCATCGCCTCAACTTCAACTACCCCACAAGAAAAATTTTCCATCCCTAGCTCCTCCCATTTGGTTCCTCCTTCAGCCATTATTCACCCAACCCCCAATTTCCCTCTTTCTCTAGGCCTCTCCACATGGCTGTTAAAACTATCCTGGTGAAAATCTACTCTGACCAGCCTAATCTAAGGATCAAAGAGTCACACTAAAACAAGATTCAGCTTGTTCCATTTTAAACATCCTTTATATAAAAAAAAAAAAAAAAAAAATGCTGCAAAAGTTCTGGACACAAAACTTCATTGTCATACGTCACTATGACAACAAATTACAGACAAAAAAGCCCTTTCTGGTCATAAACTAGAGTGACAAAGGAGTACATGAGTAAAACTAGATAACTTCATAATTTTGTAATGAGCTAGTGGTCGTGTAGCGTGGCAGATGTCGTCAAGACTTCCTGTAAGGCAATAATCACAGTATACAGTCTCTCTGCTACAAACCACATAGAAAATAAACAATACACTCTTACACACCTTCACCAAAACCAGCAGACAGGCACAAACAACCATTCATTCAACTGATAAAGATGGAATCCCTTTTGGGCAGACATAACTAAACCTTTCTTAACTTTTTTTTTTTGTCCTGAAGCCTTGAAGATGGTGACAAGCTGACTATTACAAACAGAGCTAATCTTAACAGGAGAAGTGATCGGAAGGATGAGAGATGCCTGTGGGTGACAGCACCACAGCTTTAATCTCCTCACAGCTCTAGTTAAGAGCAGGAAGAGGAGTCTCAACACCAAAGCCATAAATCAGTCCTTATTTACCAGAGTACTACGCTACTCTTGCTGCACTGGCGGGGGAGGGTCGGAGATCCTACAGAGCCATGCTAAAAGCCGCAAATTTGAATCCCTGTGATCAGATTTGGCGTCTAAGCCAGCAGGCTGACCGTTCACCCAATTCTCTTTGGAGTGACAGATGTGGCAGAGTGCCAGAGCGGCTCCTTCTGGAGTGCCACACCCCTCAGGAGGAGCACAAGCCATAGAGCAAGAGCACCGTGACGTACATACTTACTCATAACGTAACTGCAGTGAGTGGGTGGCCAGGCTTGCCCCTGACCAGAGGGCAGAACAGGAAGTGAAGATGCAGCCATTCACAACCACAAAAATACACTACATTGCTAAAATGACCTTACCAAGCTAAAACAAACATATTTAAGTTGTCTACAATATTTGTATCCTCCAACATAAGCCAAATGGCCAGGCTAAAAAAAAAAAAAAAAAAAAAAAAAAAAAAAAAAAAAAAGTTCCTCAAATCATTTTCTGAAGAGAAACAAGAGGCCTAGGAAAAGGAAAATTCCTGCAGGAGATACCAGAACATCTATAAAATAAAATAGTTTTGATCTCTTTACAAGAAGCAAGGCCTTTTTGATTAATTTGGTAAAGCAATCAAATTTGGCCTTTAAAAACATGCCCCATCACACTAAGACTGTGAATAATGAGGAATAACACCATTCAAGAGTCATAATCCATTTTAAAATCGTACATTGTAACTCAATGTCAAGAGGAAAGAATGTACTGGGCAAGTAACAAATACTCTGGCAACATTAGAACATCCACCTTTAACATTACCAGTGATTCATAGCTCAAGTTATATAGGGCAAAAAGCCTAGAGCAGGTGAAAAGTGTAGTTCAGTGTGAGACTACCGTGCTGCATAATAAATCTGAGTAAAAGTCCACTCACAGGCAAGTTATAGCCACAACACCCAACCCCTCACTCAGAATAACTGAATGCTGATTTAGCAAAACTGGAGTATTCTAAAGAGACACTGTGCTGATCATGTGATCTGCTGGTCAGTTTATACTTCAGTCCATTTCTATGACAGTGAGCCAGTTTACATAAGCAGTAATAATCAAAGTACAGCAGCTTTTTGCTTAGTCAAAGTTAGTGTTTAGCTGTACCCAAATATACACGATACAAAAAGAGCAATCAAATACATTTGACGGATATTTACACATTGTGCTTACTAGGACTGGACGATTAATCGAAACCGAAATTCAGAATCTCTAACAGACATCATTTTCCCATGTCGGTTATTTCGTTTTTTTTAAATCCTGTTAATACTTTCCCCTTAAAAACATACTACTGCGTGTGTAGTCACCTGACTCCGCCCCCTTCAATCAGCGGCATGGAAGCAACACGGAGGCAAACTCAAACGCTGAGTCAACACACACAGACAGCACGCTAGCCCCAAAGTGAGATCACTTTCACTTGCGTCTTCACTAAACTTTGTCAATTGTATATGTTTTACAGCTTGCCAGTTTGGACATTTAAATGATTTTAGACCATCGGGTGTGTATTATATTGAACTACTACGCTGATGCATCGTGGGACATGAACACTCATACAGATAGTAGGCTGTGAAGTTTGGGCGCACAGAGAGGAGCGCAGAAACTCGTTGTCAATGCTGTGATTTATCATTAAAGTAGCTTAGAAACTCAAAAGTTATAGCATATCTATTTCTACGTTTGAAGTAACTACTTACAACCCACAGCTTCACAATTAATAGAGAGATGATATGACTAATTCACACACACACACACACACAATCGCTTTCTCATTAATGCACTCAAATAAACATACTGGTACTGTGCTAATTTATCTGTATCTGATTTACAACGAGCAGAAATCTGTAAGAAATGTTACGAACCATAGATAAAATAACTGCTGAAAGTGAGCTGTTATGTCAGAGCACTCTTTCATTAGGAAAAAATATCCCACCTTTAATGGTCAAGCATATTTACAGTACAAACCTTGTCCGGGAACTATGAGTGCAAAAAAAAAGTTTAATCGTAATCGAGGTAAAATGTTCAATTAATCGAGATTTTAATTTTAGGTCATTTCGTCCAGCCCTAGTGCTTACCTCCGTCTCTGAGCAGGCATACAACAAAGAGGCCAACTTTAGTCGAATTAACATGCATACAAAGCCTAGCTACAATCACAATATGTTGTTTCACTGAAAACTGAACTGGTACGATTTCAGGTAGACTCAAGCATTTACTTTGACTGAAATCAAACAAAATGCATACAAACTAGAGCTGCACGCCGATTTATCCAATAATGAAACAGGTGAAGTATTTGAGCGAGTCATTGAATCATTAATTCAAACCAATTTTTTTTTAAATAAATAATTGAAATTAATTAAACATTAAGTAGACTTCAGCAATTAACACTTCAGAATCTCTAGTAAATTACAAGTTATTTTGTTTAGTTGTCTGTTCAGAATCATGATCTCTATTTGAAAAAAATTGAGATTCTCAATTTATCCAGAATCGTGCAGCTCTAATACAAACAAACTTAAGGAGACTGTAACGACATGAGAAAGGTCTCACTGAGAAACAAAATAGGTAACATCTCTTGCCAGCTACGTGAGAATGGAAGGGATTCGTGCAACTCACTATCTTCCTTAAAATCAGTTTCATAACAGTTAAGTTACACAATGTAAGAAAGCCAATCAGTCGCACTGATAACTGATTATTTGACGTCATGGCTACACGAGTAGTTCACTGAGGTTTTTGCTGTTCCTTATACAAAATATAGAGATGCATGTGGTATTCATGGAATAAACAAAACCACCATTAATGTTTGATAAAGCCTTATACTATGAATACATATTTGATGAACATTATAGGTCACACTTTTCATCTTGCGTGAACGTTATATTGAAGGTCACTGGAGTCTTAATATAGGCTAGAATAATAAATTGGAGATTGGTTAACTAAAAGAATCTGAAAAAAGTAGCAAAAACCCTTAGTAACAGGTGCCAACAAAACATCAGTATCTCTGGAATGATGCCAACAATAAACTCACGTTTATAAGGGTGACCAAGTTCATGCTATCTTTCAATAATCATTCAACAATCATCTTTTGACACTAGCGATAAACATAAGAGCAGTCTGAGCCGGTTTTCAGCCATCTGTGTCAGAGCACCAACCCGCATTGTTTTTTCCTGAAACCAAACCAACCAACGTGGCCTTGCCAAAAGAGCAATGCACGGTGATACTAGCACAGAAGAGACTAAAGGGAGAAAAAAAAAAAAAAAAAAAAAAAAAAAAAAAAAAGTGGGGGAGGAAAGGCCCACCAAGTGCGTGTGATTGCAGTCATTAACACCGACAGTCTCTTTAATGCACTCGGCAAGCAAGTCACTGATTAACCAATCCTACCTCCCCAATTTTCCCCATTTCACAGGGAGCTTTAAAACCTTGTTAAGAGAGGGCAGGTCTATGGCCACCTGTGGTTTGTCTCTTGAGTTTAAGTTTAACATACGAGGTGTGCATCATAGCAAAAGGAGGGGCTGCGCTCAAAACAAGCTCCTTGCACAAATGCTCTCCAGCAGCATTCCTTTTATTTCATTCCCCTCTTCAACAACCCCCACTAGAAGCTGTAACTGCAGCTGGGCATAATTTATATGTGTGCTCCTCCACATTATATGCATGGGCGGGGGTTTGGAGGGGGTGTATCTGTGGCAAGTAACTGAGCACAAAGACGGTGTGAGGGTGACACAGGATGTGACGGGTGGGTAGCTGGAGAGCAAGCGGGGGTTAGGGCCGTAGAGCTGCTCCATTTGTGTAAACTGGTTCTTTTACACAATGCTGCTGTAATTAAACGGATGAGTTTTTTTTTTCTTCACACTTCATGCTGGCTCACGCATACTGGGTATAAAAAAAAAAAAAAAATTTAGAAGTTGCACGCAGAGAGCTGTGCACTCCGTGCATGATATGATGTAATCCAACATATTACAGGCCAAATATGAAGCAGTTCCTATTAGAAACATTATGGCAACATTTTAGTCACGCAAATAAAAACAAGAGCTTGAGTGCGCTAAAAGTCACAGACAGAGGAAGCGGATTTGGGGGGAAAAAGAAAAGAAGAAAAAAAAAAAAGGGAAGAGAGAACTTTGACCTTCACTTCCAGACCTGCTGTCACCCAGCCTGCCTCCAGCACTTGTTTGAGTACCAGCTGAGAACCTGCAGCAGGGTCAGCTGGGGCAAGAAGCCATGAAACTCCACTGTTCCTCTAGCAGAAGACAGTTAAAGACTTTAAAGCAAATTCATCACCACCATGACATTGGCATAGTATGGAGGAAGCTTAACCAGATCAGGGCTCCAGATTAACATTTCCAGATGCAGATAATGTGTAAAAACCAAAACTTTATAGGGACAATTTTAATTATTCTACTCTTATTAAATGTACCATTGTTCTTCTATAGCATCATACTGAGCTGACCGACGGCTTCAGTGATTATCAAAAGGAGCACTTTTTACTAGAGATGCACCGATCGACCGGCCAGGAATCGGTTGATTTCCCGCACGATTGGCCCAGATCGGTGACTGGCCGGTCAGTCTTACGTCTTTCAGATTCCAAGCCGATCCGTTTTGCTACCAGTGGCCAAATACAATAGATATAGAAAGACGGTTCACTCCTATTAGTTATGAATGGGATAAACTGCAACGCGCAGTATGGCGTAATATGTCCCGCCTTCTAAGTAAAAGAGCCAATCGCTGATTGACCAAGTCACTGCATCACTGCAGCTGCCGTTAGAAGCTCTGGTTCCCATAGAAACCCGAGACTCGCGCTTAGGACTGCATATGTGCATTGGCTCGTCTAGCCTGAAAAATAAGCTTTTTTTATGCTATTTGAGCATAAGAAACAACATTTATGGGACAGTTCACGTCAGATTTTGTTGCCGATTTGAAATGTGTTATTTAATTGCGAGTTCGCCAAGCAGATATATCTATGTATCTATCTATAGTAGATAGCTGTTTCGGGCATCCAAAAACTGTCCTACCAGGAGGCACTGCAAATATGGCCGCCGAGTGAACAGACTTTCCTTGAAAGGGACTTTGCAGCGGCACAGGCAATAACGTCAGCTGCGCGTTCTCACATTTCTCTCCGATGGCGAGGTGACGCACACCCGCCTCCTCTCTCTCACTCGTCTCATTCGCACTGGTTAAATAGTGCTTGTATTGCGCATAATTTTAGTCACTCCTACAGGTTTCGTGCTCACACCAAAAGCGCGTGCACCACTGATCTATATTAGTGGAACGCACAAGCCGCTTCTCAGCCTCAAGCAGCTTGTGAGTCACAAGTACCAAAATGAGTGGCTTACTGCACTTAAACGGTCAAATACATATAAAATTGTGTCAAAATGCCTGTCTTGGTGAGTATTCAGTTAAACACAGTCAGTTTCAGAATGTTAAATAATTGAGAAAGAGAACGCATGTTGTATAACAGTAAATCGGTATGTGCATAAACTCTTAAAGTGACGCAGTCTTATATTCCTGCTGCTGTCTGTCATGTTATTCAAAAAACAAAAGACAAAGAAAAACGCTTTATGCCCTTGATTGAATAAGTTTTATAACTTTAATTGTAAGCATGAATCTGTAATTAATTTTTACAATGAAGACTTTGTGTAATTCAGTCGTTTTTGAATAAAAGTTTTTGTTTTTCGTGAGAATGTGACTTCATACTTCAGTACAAAAAAAAGTGCCAAACTTTGACAAAATATGATTTCTTGATTTGATATTTTGTGATTTCATAATGTCTAAATATAAAATCAAAAGCAAAAAGTGCAAAAAAAATATTAGTGAGTGGAAATGGCTAAAAAGCAAAGTGCTCCTCTGCGCCATCTACTGGTTATAGTTGTAATTTCATGTCCTTTTTATTTTTAAATAAAAGCTTGTTTGCCACAGTGTAAGTTCTCCTATAACTTATAGTTTTACAAATGGGTACAATCTTTGAAGACTGAACAAATCATGTTTTTGGTCATCACATTAAAATTAACATTTAAACTCGATAATATTTAGAACAAAGTGCTGGGAAAAGTGTGAAGCACTTTAAAAATAAATAAATAAATCATAGAAGAGTGCTTTAATTTCACTCTCAAAAGTTTGCATGAACCCTGAAATTAATAATGTAAAAACATTCAACTATTTCTGCCACAATACCATTTTTACAGTTAGCGTCACCACATAAAATCCATGGTGAATGTTGTTGATTTGTGGACTGAAAAGGCTTCTATAACTTGTTCATTCATGGCACAATGTCTCTCCTGGTCAGTGCTTGTTTCGATGTCAGAACTGTTTCATCTGATAGCTATATATCATTTATAACAAAATTCTGTGCTGAATTTGAATGTTTCTCACTAGATCTCGCAGCGATGTCATTTCTGCGGCCAACTCAAATGCTTTCTCACTGGATCTCCCAGCGCTGTGTAGTAATGGTGTTGCGTGATTGGAATTTCTCATAGTCAACAAAAAATGGCAGCTCTTATCATTTGGAAAGGTGGTGGTCGCACCAGTGCAACCTCTAACAAAATTTAGTCACACCTGCAGGAAAAAAAGCAAAATACAACCTAGGGATGCTAACGGTTAATTGACAACCAATTCATTGCTGATAATTTAACTGATAAAACTTATCGATCACAGATTAAGTAAGGTGCGTACATTTGTGGTGCATGTGGCACACAAAGCACGTGTAGCCAGGGCTGTGACGGGGCTGGATCTTTTGCTCAAATGTACAAATGATGCATTTAATGTGATGCAAACTTTAAAAGTGCATTGAAATAATTAATAAATTTCTATTGCTTTCCATGTCCAAGAACTTTGTATTGTTTAAGTCAAATTTAATTTTACTTCCCCACAAAGTATTTAATCATATATCGGGCTCTGCGCTTTGAGAGGGCTTTGGGACACATGCAGGGCATAGCATCTCTTGTCTCATACCTTTATGTTTTCTCCCAATATTCCAAAGCTACTGACACTGACATAAAAGCGAATTATATCTTCCTCACAAGCAAGACATTTAAATTGGATGTTGCTCTTCCCCCGCGAAAAGGGTGAGACGGTATGGATTTGGGAAAAAGAAACGAGATTGCATCTCCAGTGGAATACTTCACGGAATATTGTTAAATTCATGGAAATTCGAGTGAGCAACCCGCAAAACAGAACACAAAGCCGCTTAATTCAAACTTATGGGCTTGCGTACCTCTCTCATTTAGAATGAATCCAAATGTTCCATTATCACAATGTAACTTTTGCCTGCTAACCAATTATTTCTCTTGTAAACAACTTTATACTTCAAAATATTCACATAAAAAAAGAAATGTGCAAAAATGTGTTTTGTCGTACTAGAGTTGTCAAAAGTACTAACTTTGGTAGCCATCATTGAAGCCAATCACAGACATAACCGATGAGCCGTGAACACGATGGCCAATCAGAGGTGTTAACAAATCCGCTCAACAGAAATGAGTACCGACTGAGTAAAATGAGTAAAATTTCATTGAAGTGAGTTGAGTAAAAACATGTTATTAAATGTTATCTTTTGTTGGACAAGATATTAATAAATGCTTCTCATGTCTGGAAAGATGTTTGACACGTGTTGCTTTTTCAAATGTACACAAGTGACTCAAACTCACAGTGCTTTCAGGTGGATTAGCATTTGGAGCCATACTTCATTGACAAGCTGCGCATTTATTTAAAAAAAAAAAAAAAAAAAAAATTATTAATCGAAGCCTTTGCAATTTCATAATCGCACTAAGAATCACGTTTAAGCGTGATTTCAATGTTATTTTTCATATTGTGCGATAAATCGTGCAGCAGACACTGGTGACTATGTCATTGCCGTATACGCATCTTGCAGTATTAAGGTTAATGATTAATCAATAAATTGATTGTTAATTTAAAATGACTATCGATCATGGGAATGATTGTAAATTGACATCCCTAATTTGTTCGCAGTCTGGAGCCCTACAGATCTATTTCCTGATGGTGATATTTGAAATTAGTACTTTTATTCCACAAGGAAGTAGGAGTGTATAGAAAATATTGATACATGTGAAAATTGCGATATTATAGGGCTGCTCGATTATGGCAAAAATCACAATCACGATTATTTGTCAATATTGAAATCACGATTCTTTAATATTGGTCATTGATCATTATTAAATGATCAAAGTCTTATTTTATGAAACGAGTAATTTTGGATGCATGTAAAATTTCACAATTATCGATAGGCTACTTCAGAAAAAACTAATACTAGGTTAACTAATGTAGCCAAGTAAAAGGTCCTCAAAACAATTAAAGATGAGAAGTAAACAGTCAGCAACACAATAAGAACAAAAATCAATTACAAACTAAATGGACAAATAGATACAACATACAAAAATAATGAAATAAACAGTGCTTTAATTTTTCAGGGAGATGTACTAACAGTGGTATTCAGTAAGTAATAGCCTACCACAGTAACACTGATAAAATAACACTGCTTAGTCTTCACTGTACACATTAAATATAGATTAATCCTAATTAGAGCTACAACATTTATTCATTCAAGAGCAGTGAGTGATTTTATCTTTGTCTTTTGTTGTTTGATTAACATTAATGACAGACTGAAGCAGTAAAATTGTGCTACTTTCACTTTAAGACCGAATGCACGGATCCAATACACTGTTACACAAGTTCTTTCTCAACTGTTTACTTTCACTTAAGACATATCCGACTATGTTTATGAGGAAACTTGCTAAAAACGACATTCTGACTTTTGTGTGTACGCCATTTGACCATTTAGGCGCGTAAGCCCACAGTATATTTTGCTTTTAATCATGATCCACCCCTTCTCAAAGAGTGTGCACTAGAGCTGCACGATTCTGGATAAAATGAGAATCACGATTTTTTGGTTTTAAATAAAGATCACGATTCTCCCACGATTCTGAATAGACATCTAAACAAAAAAAAAAAACAAAAAAAAAAAAAACAAACAAACGAAAAAAAAAACAAAAAAAAACACCATCTAATTTACTAGAGGTTCTGACAAAATATTAAATGCTGGACTAATTGCCGGAAAATTGAATTTGAATAAATTATGTTTTTTTTTAAATTGTTTTGAATATATAAATGACTCCTTAATAAATACTTTTCATTACTGGATGAATCAGGGTTTAATGAATCTTTTTGAATGAATGATTCAATGACAAAGTCACTTGTTGCCAACTAGTGGCGTAACAAGGTAATTTATACAACAGTTATTTCAAGTGCCACATTAGTTTTGATTTGCTCTATTTTGATTGCTATCTGATGTGCAGGTGTTTAAATCCTAACTGTAAACTTTTATCTTAGTACTTCTGTGATAATTTGAATATTTTTGTCAAAGGTTTAATAGACAGGCGAATCGTTGTCATTAATAAGATCGCATGGGTGTTTGAATCGAGATCGCGATCTTTTTACGATTAATCGTGCAGCTCTAGTGTGCACAGAAAGCCGCCTGAGGAACAGTGTCTCTTTTGAGGCTTAATGCACTTAATGACACTGGTTAATATTAGGCACGTTGTACAGTTTAGCAACAGTAGAATGCATCTTACAACACTCACATCTAAACGGCAGTGTTATCTCAGAACGTAAACTGTGACGCAGAGAAGCGCAAGAGTGCATCTAGCGGTCGCATTAGAAACCCAGCTCACAAGATGATATTATTATACCAGCTCCCACTGCGATGTACAGAGCTCAAGTGTAGACTCATTTTGGCTTCCACTAAGGAGATCGACAAGAGTCATGTTGTTTGCAAAATAAGCCATGATGCTAAAATCCAATACTCACAAACACATTGAATCTGAGAGCTCACTTAATATTTCGATGCCATCCGCGCCGCAGAGAGTGGCGTTTTGATAGAATATGTAAATATGTCCTGCACGCTTTCCTCTCAATAACAAAATAAATACACAAAAATGAGAATGGTGGGAAAACAGCAGCAAGAAAGCATCTGATCACAATTCGAATGTTTGCACAAGCTCTGCAAATCAGCCCTCCAGCAAAGGAACGTTTATTTATATAGCACTTTATACAACAGATGTAGATGCTTTAAATCAAGCAAAAAAAAAAAAAAAAAAAGTTATATACAATCTATATACAAACTGCTGAGAGTGGTGTTTAGTTATGTAAATGTGTTGGGTGCTTTCCTCTCAATTAAAAAAAAAAAAAAAATTACAACAGTGAAAAAACAGAAGTTAAAAAAGCATCTGATCATAGCGACGTGGATATGCTTGCACAAGCTCTGTAATTCAGTGTTAAAGAATGAATTATGTACTTTAAAACTGCAAAATTTAAAAACTGGATCTAAGAATATTTACAGTCTGTATATATAACCGTTTATATATATACACACTGTTTACCTAAAAAAATCCTGTAAGCACCACTTCTTTACTCAGATTGCAAAATAAAAAATAAAAAAAAAATCTGCTGATGTTCTGTTACAGGGACTGATAAATGCAAATGCAGATCCCACAGTTCTGATTAATTTTTTTTTTTTTTTTTTTGCATAAGGTGGTATGTTCATTATGACAGTTTTTTTTCTAAAATTAGAACCTCTTCCTAAAAAAAAAAAAAAAAAAAAAAAAAAAATTTACAGCACCTTCCTTATAGTACTGCAATATATCATAACCCCTGTATCATGTTACACATTGTATCACCAGATTCTTGGTGATACAAGAGTCCTACTCCCCAATGCACAGGGCAATGGTGACACCAGAATAAAAATTCATGATTCTGAAGGGAAAAATACAGAATTATGTCAGACATGCTTGCACTCTATTACTTACTACATATATTTAAAATAATGTAGAGTAGTTTAATGTAGTACTGTCACTGTTCACTCTGTAAACTTTAATTTTTTCCCCCTCACGCAGTACACGACTTGCGCATTTTGTTGGATCTCTTACACTGACTCTTACGGTGTGCACTATGTCCTGTCTCTCCCTTTATTAATGCACTTACATGATCAGAATAAACCATCTAAAATGCTTTGAATCATCATACCACTAAAATGAAAAACACACTAGGTTGATTTAAATTGTTTGTGCTTTCACTTTAAGGAGTGCTGCTCAAGCGTATGTGCATCAGGTGATCAATGCAATCAATCAGTTCTAATCGCAAAGAATGTCAAAATGACTATTCACAAACTTTAACGGCTTAATTCATCCAAAAATTTAAATTCGGTCTTCATGTACTCACTCTTACGTCATTCTCGCACGTCACATGTACATTGGAACGTTTGTGTTTACTACAGTATGTGCGTTGTTCAGTAAATCTGTTCATCATATAAAGCAAACGTGTCTCTTCAAAAGACTTGGATTAAACAGGTCAATTGATTATTTTTATGATGCCTTTATGACCTTTTTTTTTGGGCTCTTTTAAGCTAAGGGAATGGACTTTAAAAGGAGGGACAGAAATCCAGAAATCTCTCCTGTTTCCTAAAAAAAATTCTTCATTTGTGTTTGGAAGACAAACAAAAATCTTATAAGTTTGAAACAACATGAGGTTGAGTACATTATGAGAGAAATTTCATTTTTGGGTTAACTATACCTTGTACAGTAAGCTGAGTCTTGAACAAATCTAACTCATATCGCAATTAATTATTCACATCACTGATAAAGTCGCATTTTTATATCGCAATAATATATTGTTACACCCCTAGTTTTCACAAAAATAAAGCAGCACAACTGTTTCCAACGCTGATAAAAGAATTTTTTGCACACCAAACCAACATATTAGAACGATTTCTGAAGGATAATGTGACACTGGAGTAAAATTCAGCTTTCACAGGAATACATTTCTAAATAGAAAACTTTTGTAATAATCCACAATATTACTGTTTTTACAATATTTTTAGTCAAATAAAAGCAGCCTTGGTGAGCATAAGAGACTTCAAAAATACTTTAAAAATTTTACTGAACCCAAACTTCTGAATAGTAGTGTATGGTGGTGTAATGATACACTCATGTTCACGATTCAATACAAATCACGATACTGATGATACTATCATGATATTTCAGGCCAAAATACAGCAGTTTTTTTTTAATTACTTTATTATTATTAAAATATATTTTTCTTATTATAAAAGGACCCACACATATTCCCCCATTACATTATTATACATTCAACATTATATATAGTAGTTTAATGTAGTGTCATTGAAACTCCATAAACTTATTTTTTCTTATGCAGTTTTCTCACCCATCTAAAACACTTTGAATTATCATTCTACTAAAACTAAATGCGATAATGATTTAAATGATGTTTGCGCTTTCACTTTGAGGAGTGCTGTTCCATCGCATATGCGCTTGAGATGATAAATGCAATCAATCACAGTTCTAATCACAAGAAAGCATGTCAAAATGACTATTCCCAAACTGTAAATGGTTAGTTCAACCAAAAATTAAAATCATGCAAATACTCACTCTCATGTTGTTTTCACATCACTCAAGCTGAGTCTTGGATAAAACTAACTCTATATCGCAAATCACATCGTTTACATCTACGATACATATCGTCACATTTTTATATTGTGGTATCTCGATATAATGACGTACCGTTACACCCCTAGTAGTGCATATTTAAACGAACTTGAGATTAAGGACACACACTGAAATATCCTAATGCAAAAGCTCACTACATGAAGAATTGGAAAATCTTGATCTCATCACAAGTAGTAATATCAATTTTAGCGTACCACTGACTTTGACATTCCCTCAGGGCTGATGATTTTAAGGTTGTATATCCTGAGGCTCTGATGACTGCCTGTAGCCACATGGGACATAGAAATGACCTGAAGGGAATTAAAACATTAAATCCACTACTAAAAAGCCTACGGATTCAAAGCATGTGTTGCTTTAAGAAATTATGACAGAAATAAGCAAGTTTTAAGTTGTTGTATGAGTGGAAAAAGGCTGCTTTGTTTGACAAAAAAAAAATTGGGGAAATGGCACGTAAAAACAGTGTGAATTGCATGCACGACAATATTAACAGCGGATGTGATTATGAAAGCTTTGACATATTTTGAAAGGCATGATTAAACACGCACTAACAGAGGGGCACAGATCATGGTACAGACATTACTTTCGCACCACTTTGTTTGCTGTCCATATAAAAGTGGAGTTTACAGAAACTTTATGAAAAAACTAAGGTCTTCACAGAGGAAAAACAGTAAGAGTATCCTATGCAGCAGGCCCCTAAAATTGGAAAACTTTAAATATCTAAATCTTTATCAATTAAAACGCAGCAGCTCTCATTTGAATATTAGAAGACTCATCCATTCTAAGCTATTCATCTGAAACTGTTCCTCCATCTTCTGTGTGGCAGGGAAGAGGGGGATGGTCAGCGAGAAGGGGAAAAAAGCCTGCTTGTTTTGCAGCACAACAGGCCACTGCAGCCCTCCTGCTAACCCACGGCAAGAGAGGAGGGGTTAGAGGGAAAGGGCCTGCACACTGCGATGCTGTTTCTGGCGTAGATTGAAAGCATGTTGTCAGATATCTGAAATACCAGCTTTGAAAGCACCGTCCAATACCAGTGTTTGTGTGCACATGTGTCAATGCAGGGGGTGCCTGACCCACATCTACTGCAGTCCTCCAAATTTGTCACAGCCAGCCCCCAGCTAGTCTAGTACCAGGATGGTTTGCATGAATTTAAAATTGTTAAATAAATAACATATCTATGCTAACTGCTTTGCAAGATATAACTATGGCATCAATTTTCGTGTTCACTGTATTGTTTCAAGGCACACAGGAGACTTTTCCCCCCCTTAATTTCATCCAGGCACATACTAAAGATATGGATCCACGGACATTTCAAAAGGTTTAAAGCTGTAGTGTGTAGGCCAAGGTAATGATTTCATTATCAAAACAACACTAATACTGATTCAAATGCATTAACACACACAGCTGACCAGATCTTGTATGTATATCTTATACAATGCACTTAAAAGTACATTTAACAAGGATGAAACAGACATCATGTGCCGTACTTGCATTTAATCATAAAACTAGGTTAGGAACATTTTATATCTCATTAACTAAAGCATACAAACTAATCAAAACGACTTATATTTTGCTGAGATAACAAAACAGGGTGTAAATATCCCATTATGGTTCGTTTAAAGTGTCAAAATTGGTTATGAGAACAAACAAGTTACTATCGAAAATTTCGTTAGTTCAATAAAAAGTTGAGCAAACTAAATCAATAAGTATTTCTCTGAACATGAACTGCAACTCTGAAGCTTATGTAACTCTTACAAATAATGTTTTCTCTCGGATCAAATCAAACCCAGTATTTCGATATGGGCGAAGTTATGCAATGTAAGCGACTTTACACTAGACACTAATGTGTACTGGAACAACAACAAGTTGGATTCAAACTTTCTCTGAGGACAAAAGAGGAACCGGCACTTGACTTTTCGATTTGATGCAACTAGTGAACAAGCCCCGGCAACCACAAGAAAAGGCAAGCGAGATGAAAAGCCTAAAGCGACTACAAAGCAGTCTCACATATGCTCCGCCATACCGGCTTCATATCTGCTCATTGAGTGGACCGACACACATTAAAAGCTGCCATCTTAGGTTAAAGACTTCAGAGGCAGCGAGACAACGACGATACCATCTTTCAACGATTCTTTGTTAGATTTTCGAGTTTAAAAGAGTGTTTTTAAACAACTTTTAAACACTAAATATGTTAACGACAATTGTTTTAGTTCATTTTAACGACAAAATACAGATACGCGTTAAAATTGCTTAAAAACACTGAAGGATAAATTAGAAATGCGCTTTTCCCCCATTCGTGGCTCTACAACGCTGTAAATGAAGCAGGTGCTTTTCAAGTTTTCTGTGCGGCTTTAATACGGAGATTGGATAATAAAACCTGTTCGGCTTTATATATATAGTACGAAATAAACAAAATCGTAAACTTTTGAAAACACGGAAACTTCCCCAAAGATAAACCAGGTGCATTTTTTCAGTTCCCCTCAAATAAAGTGTCGTCCGACCCCTCCTCCCTTTAAAACCCTTCTACCTGTTGAGGGGAAAGGGGGACAAAAGAAATGTGAGATGAGTTGTGTCCAGTTAGCAAGTTAGCTTGTTGTGAGACAATGAAGTCGACGCTGTCCGTCTCTTACAGCAGATCGGCCACTTCCAACTAGCTAATTACCTCAACGCACGTCTGCCTCTCCAACGCACCTCTCACAGCCGACCAAACGATAAAAATAAAAATAAAAATTCCCAACCCAGAACACAAGCAACACCTATGAATTGTGATTCGTAAAACACATTAAAGTTTTGACTACTATAAACGAATAGATAAAGACAACGATAAATTGACCATCTGGCCTCAAGCAACCTTCCCCGGTATCTATATTGTCCTTCGGACGAGCGCACTTTCCGGCTCGCTTTGCCGTTTCCACATACTGTTTCGAGCATCATCGAATGTTATATAAGCGAAAAGCACAAGTATAAAACTTTAGGGTTATTCTCACGTGCAGTTTTGTGTGCGTGAAAACTATTTTTCAGTGTAATTGTTGATACGAGGGGTCGGGGATCTCCCTCATTCAGCTCGGCCAATGACTCACCTCTACGCTCAAACCACCTCGTGTCTCAACAATTAGCTTGCTAACGAAAGCTTACTTTATGTGATTTTGAAAAAAATAGTTTTATCAATTCGTGAGAAATGTAAAGAATATGAGTGATTTTCTAGACAACGAACATAATAAATTGTTTGTATAAAATTTAACAAACATATTTCTCGCTTCCACCCCTATAGGGATCCGTGCGGCTCTATACAATGCAGTGCGCGTGAGCTAAACGAGCTAATGTTAGCATGTGCTCGAGCTAGTTTGGGATTCTTCGATAAGTTAAAATGTGGAGAAACGAAAAACTAACGTGCGGTTTCTGTGTTCCCTGTGAAACGTTGAATTAAAACAACTTTTCGCTGTTTTAAAACACAATTTACACCGCGGGTACCACCAGGGTACAAAACAAGTTAAATGTACACTCAAAAACAGTTTTCTCACAATGAAAGTACGGGTATATTTGTACAAGAATGTTAAAAACGCTAAGAACTACCTAATAAGTTTGTGTGCGACTG
Source organism: Ctenopharyngodon idella (assembly GCF_019924925.1). NCBI lineage: Eukaryota > Metazoa > Chordata > Actinopteri > Cypriniformes > Xenocyprididae > Ctenopharyngodon > Ctenopharyngodon idella. The sequence continues at coordinate 15,290,624 of NC_067221.1, forward strand.
ATAAAGTTGGTTGATTCATATTGTATCATTAGAAAGAAAGGCTATTCCTTACCCTACTCAACGCGGGTCAGTTTAGGGTTTTCACCAATTAACTCCTCTTCATCTATCCCGAAAATCCGTTTAAATACGTGAATAACTGTCGAAATTCAAATTCTGTCGGTAAAGTCGGCGTCTCAGAGTCCTGTCCTCGCCGACTCTGCTTCTCTCCTTTGTGTTAATTTCACTCAATTCGAGTTTAATCCGATCGATCCAGGCAGTCGCGTTCTCGCGTCCTCTCCTCTAGACACTCGCGCTCACCTTCCACAGGCAGGGGGCGCGTGCATGACTTACTGGATAAACATGCGTGCGCGTGAGTGACCTCGCCGGGCTGTGACGCAAGTGCTTTTTTTCTTTTACTTTCCAGGTCTTTATAAACATTACGTATTGTTTCGATATTGCAGTTTTTCGCTCAAAATCAGTCTTTAATATTTCACATTTTGGGTTTTGAAACTTTTTAGCGCTCGTCATGTTTTATCTAGCAGTCTTTTTAGTGAACATTACGCATATCTCATATCATATTTTAAGTTTTAAAGATTCTTTGTGTGCTGACTGAAAAGCTTATGTAAAGATCTCAATGTACAGCAGTTCTATATGTTAACACAATATCTGCATGAAGCATTAATGTTGTTTTTTACTGGAATGTTGTGAATCATTTTGTCTTTCGCAGTCTAAAGAAGAATTAATAAGCACGATAACTAAACATGCTGTGCTTTCTTTCTTGAATCTGAGAAATTTTCCATTCACAACCTTACAATTATTGGCATAATTATACGCAACCAAGCTATACATATATAAGCGGAATTTACCTGACTCGTAAAACAACCAATCCCTGTTGGCGTCGGTACCCCGGATGTTCAGGTCTGCCTCTATACGTCAGTTCTATATGCCTGCATAAACATTCGGGTTGGTGCATTCCTCACATACGTTGTGGTTCATGTATTATCTAATTATTTCACTTTAACTCATTTTCTAAAAAGATAAACATTTATGGCAAGAAAATAGCTAAATATACTTATTCTTTTTTATCATAAACATACGCTTTATTCGTATGCAAACAAACACAAAGCCAGTCCCGTTGTATAAAAACTACACACAAACAAACTGAGTTTAGAAGGTTTTATTATATTTTTCGTGATAGCATTTCATTTTGAGAACACAGCAAATAAAGTTGAGGGTCACAAAGTTACTCCAGGTTTGGCTTTATCACACCCCTTTCACAACAGACAAGATGTTCACCGTATATCTATTAACAACATAGTGCCAAGAGAAAGCAAGTCTTTACACAATCACTCAGACACCTAAATTAATGTGGATCTGCACTGACTTTACACAGCGGACTGCATTGGAGAAAATTAATTTTGAAGAAAGGAAAAACAATAGATATATTTATATGCATACAAATGCATGCATATGTGACGACTTGTATGGATATATAAGTACAGGCATGTATGCGTGAGTGTCTGTCTAATGGATAAGTGAGTCTAGCGTTATCATATGCAATATACGATTGCACGTAATGACTGAAATGATCCTGTGTAACATGAATATGTTATTGTTTCGACGTCCCAAAATCTTTTAAGGCAAACAGCAGATCTAGTTCTGGAGGTGATCCATATCTGGAGCCATGATTTTAGAACACAGGTAAACACAAATTTGGCATTAAAATAGGTATATAGAGCCAGAGTTTCTATACAGAGAGGAGGATCGGGTGCACGTATACGAGGGGTCAAGGCAGATGGCAGGACCAAACTAAAATAAATGAAGTAAAAGATTACCTTAAAATGGTGTCAAAGCGGTTTTGGAAATATCGCAATACTGTTGCAGTTTCAAGCTCTATTCATACAGTATAGAATTTAAGCAAATTCAGTACAGAATTCTAGCTCGGTCAACGTACACCAAAGCAAGAAATGATAACTATATATACAGAATGTGAATGATAAATACAGATTTAAAACAGTCCTGCTTTTTTTCTTCTTTTAACTTCTTCACTTTGATAACAGCTGTTCCTTTTTTTTTTTTTAGACCAGCTCTACGTTCCTTTTATTTTGACTTCAGGGTTCACCACAGTTTTCATTGAATTCACCCACATAAACTGATTAAAATACTATAGATGACTTTGTAGTGTTTAATACAGTTCAGCTTGAAGTCAAATGGGCAAAAACAAAACAAAAAACAAACAAAAAAACAATTTGCTGAGAAACAAACATGAATATATTTACCATAATAACTCCAAAGCTCCTGCCTTTTTCCTTACTAGTAACCATATAATGTCTTCTGTAGCCCAAACAGGCTTCAGGAGTTGTCAGGAGGTTTGAAGAGGACCTGGACTTTATAAATATTTTTTTTTTGTTTTGTTTTGGACAGCCATCTAATATATGATTTGAATCCGGGGTCTGGGCTGTGGGAGGTTAAGAAAATGTTAGTGAGCCCGACCAGTCCAGTAGAAACGTAAGGGGCGGAGGGGGACGTGGAGGAGACTGGAGGGTAAAGGGTAGTGCTCAGCAACAGCCCCCTCCGGCTTGCTGTCCTCCCTGACTGCCGCCCATCGTGGAGTTGGTGGCAGCATGCTGGGGTCCAATTTTAATGCCGTTAGCCTGCACACACACAAATAAAAACATTTAAACACTCATTTCCATTTCAGATGACAAGAGACCACACAATTTGAACCTCTGCTTCCAAAAGTGAAAAGAATCCATGTGAAATGATGGTGATTTTGTACCGTCACATAACGCTGTATTAAGTAGAAAATACCAGCCCCTGCAGGCCTGAATTTGTGGGCCGCTTTTGTCAGCACTGAGGCGGGAGAACCTCTGGAGTGTTATTCCAGCGGTAACACAGAGACGTAGGGAAACCTGCCAGAGCTTTAAAAACACACACACACACCCAAGCTGGTGGCACTTTCATTCATCACACAAAGGCATCCACCACGCCAACTTTTCCCTTAAGCGGGCTTGTGTTCAAAACAGACATGCCGTAGCGAAGCTGTGCTTTTGTAATGCTCTCAGGAAACTCCTCATTGCGCCAAATCTGATTTATAGTGATCTGGGGTGAGCTCACATGTGAGCCTTGAGGTTCCTGGCCAGAATCTCTATCAGCTGATGCGGTTTGGACGCTGTGCCTTTACTTTTTTTCCTTTTCTTTTTTTTAAAGAAAACTCTTCCTACTACTTCAATAAAAAAAGCTGCAGTGGGCTCACCTCCATCCAACCGGTTGTAAACTTACAAGATGTGAGGAATTTGTGTGTTGGCTACCAGCCAGTAGAGAGAAACAGAAGGGCCGGAGGGCTTTTGTGGAACTTTCCCTGGAGAAGATCTGTGTTCGTCGTCACCTTGCTCCTTCTTCTAACTTTAGCTGTATATGCGTTTGTCATCGTACAAGTATACACCACCATTACATTCCTAAACATTTTATGGGCTGTTACAATGCCTGTATCACGTGCAAACCAGTACAATAATATCTGCTATGCTCCATTGGCTTTTACATCTGAATTTGCATAGATTTGAGGACAACAATGTGGCTACTGTGGGAAAACATCACAGTACAAAGTGCATCAACCATCCAATGTGAGACTCTAGTATATGACTTTACCCTTTTATTAAACCCATTTACTGATGGAAAACAATGACAAAGTGTCTGTCATATTAGCAGGAGCTTCCACTAAAATTAAAAGGTGAAGTACACCATTTAAATTTCACTAAACTGAATTAAATTAGGAAAGAAAAAAATAAAAGCACTATAGTTTGGATCGCCCCAAAGTGGTCACAGAGCCACAATGTTTACTTTTAGGGGGATTCATTTTATGGATCTCTTACTTAACACTGTCTCTGTATATTAAGTAGGAAAAAGTAGCAAGTATTTTAGACAAATTACACATTTCACCTCCCTGGAAAAGGACTGTAAATTTAGTTTAAATTTCAGTGTAATGCTACAGGAAGTCCTCTTGACCCAATTACTTTTTTTAAGTTATAAAAGCAAACAAACAATGAATGCGCTTCCTTGTCATATGGGTTACCTCATTGTTTATATCAAAGACTCCCTCCTGGATCTTTTCATAAATCTCCTTGGCCGTATTGATAAATGCCTGAAACAAAAAGAAACCATATTTTATCCATGTGATTAAAATACCATCCTTTAACTGGTTTAGATGATAAATTAATCCAGAACTCAATACACAATTAAATGCAACCAATGCAAAACATAGCCAATACTACATACTGGAATCAATATAATTCAGAAATAAATTAGTCAGATAAAACAGATAGGATTAACTTGAAATGTTCAAACCGTCAAGGTCTTTACAGTTGAAGGCTGGTGCCCCCATCTGGCTGAAAGTAATGGTGTCTATTATTACTGGAGTTGAGCACACATTGGTCACCCAAAGAAAATAAATACGGCCGTGTGCACGGCTCACCTTTAAAGTGTTAAAACCTGCCACTGGCACTTTGTAGCCTAATTAACAGAGCTGCTTTGCTTTTTGGTGCAACTGCCTCTCAGCTCTCCAGAGCAATCAGTCCTCTGTGGCTCAATTACCACCGAGAGAGAAATAGATGGCTGAGCGAGTGCCACAGATGTGTGCGCTTGTATCCGCGGATGGATGTGTGTGGGGCAGGGAATCTATGAATATGCATGAACCTTAAATAGGAGATTGAAACGTCATAAAGGGGTGGGGGAAGGGTCAGAAGAATTCACACGACACTAATGAGACAAATTAATCATTGAGGCGACTTCGGGTGGGAGGATGGGGGAGGGACTTCCACAATTTAACATCCCCACTCTTTTAAAGCCAGCTCTAAGCCCTGCTTTAGCTTCTTGGCTTCCATCGCAGAGATCCGAATGTTTTTCTCCCCAGTCTGTGTGTCCCTAGGGTGTTATCTATATGCATGTATGTGCACATGTTTTCACACAAAAACCCAGGCATAAATCACGACACAGGCACTGAAGACCTCTGAGCCACACAAGAGCTGTTTTACCTCTTCTACGTTTGATGCAGTCTTTGCAGAAGTCTCCATGAAGATCAGTCCATGTTCTCTGGCAAAGGCCTCTCCTTCCTCTTTCTTCACCTCTCTCCGTGACTCCAAATCACTGGCACGAGGAAACAAAATCAGATTATTCTAGACTGAAATAAACTACAGTTCAAAAGTATGGGGTCAGTAAGATTTTAATGTTTTTTTTTTTTTAAAGAAATCTCTTATGCTCACCGAGGCTGCATTAATTTGATCAAAAATACAGTATAAACAGTAATACTGTAAAATATTACTACAATTTGAAATAACCGTTTTCTATTTAAATATTTTTATTTATGTACATTTTAATTATTTGATATTATATATTTAATATTTTAAAATGTTAATTATTCCTGTGATGACAAAGCTGAATTTTCAGCATCATTCCTCCAGTCGTCAGTGTCACATGATCATTCAGGAATCATTCTAATATGTTGATTTGGTGCTCAATAAAGATTTCTTCTTATTATCAATCTTGAAAATGGTTGTGCGGCTTAATATTTTTGTGGAAACTGATATATTTTGTTTCAGGATTATTTGATTAATTTAAGGTTCAAAAGAACTAAATCAAATGTCATGTCAATAGATAATATACTGAAAATGGAAAACTTTAAGTGATTAAATGTGGTGTAAACCACTTTACACCAGAGTTTAGATCCAAATGGTCATTTTAGAAATTTGATGTACTCTTATTTCTCTCATCTCATTTGCTGTAATTAAACTGTATATATCAAAGATATTTATGTCAATATGTACTAGATAAATAATAAAAATAGACTATTTCTACCAATAACAACAACAATAAAAATGATGTACACTGACCTTTTATTTCCAATGAGCATGATGACCATGTTAGAGTTGGAATGTTGACGAGCATCTTCTAACCAAGTTGTCAAGTGATTAAAAGTGTCCCTTCTGCAAATGTAACAAACATCCACACATAAAAAAATAAATTAAATGAGTGAATTAAATAAGAATAATTTTGTAGTGAAGTACTGAAACTGGACTAGACAAGATAGTAAAGCAGAGGAGCAGAAGAGAAATATGACAGTCGTATGAGTTTGGTCTCACCTTGTGATGTCATAAACTAGCAGAGCCCCAGCTGCACCTCTGTAGTAAGACCTGGTGATTGAACGGAAGGACTCCTGTCCGGCCTGAAACACACAGACACAGGGATCACACCATCAGTAAAAGCCCGTTTATAAGGAACAGTAAGGTGCCAACAATGTCCACTGGGTATATTGTGTCTACACTCTGTGCGTAAACCATCTTCACCACAATCCCTCCAGGCTGGTGTTGCTCTGGGAACTCCAGCTCTAAAAGACCACAGTGACTTCACATGCACAGACCCTCCGTCGACTCTCCACACCACAACACTTCTCTAGAGTCTCACTGACGCCTGTCGAATCTACCGGCCCCCAGCGTACGGCCACCGTTCAACGGAGTGTCATGGTATAAGGTGGCCTCTGGTCAACCCAGCCCCTTTGACAGCAGGCAAATAAGCCAGGAGCACGTATTTGAATTCAATAATCCATTCCCTGGGGCAGCTGTTAACATTAGAGTTAATGGAGCCCATTGTGAATAAATGATGAATGACACTGTTATGCCTGCCATCTGCTGGAGTGAAAGGTTACAGGAAGGCCAGACATGCAGATTTCTCCTGTTACTTCATCCAACACTCCCCCCATCTTCTCTAGTTTTATCACAGAGCTTGTTGAAATAACCTTGAAATGAATTATTTATGGTGCATTTAAAGACACAGCACAATCTAGGTGACATCATCGCATCGAACCCACACCAAACAACCACCGCATGATTACCCCTAATTATCCCGACATTAGATTTTTCATAAGATAGCTTAACCCATGCAAACTGGCTATAAACAGGAAAACATATTTTTAACATTTAATGTGACTTCATTTACGTTGCAAAGAGACGCCTTTACACATAAAAAACAAACAAACAAACAAACTGGTGTTGGTGTCTCTTAGTTACCGTCTAAGAATATACAAGTGTACAAATGAAAAGAAAAAAAAAACAAAAAAAAACAAGACATCTGATATGTACAACAAATACTGACGCTATGAACAACATCATGGCCATTGGTATGATGTCTCCCTCTGCTGGCCAAAATGTTTGTGCGCAGCTAAGGCATTTTATTTTATTAACATTTCATGACTGCATTTCCAATACAAGAAAGATTAAACAAGTCTGCTCAATGATGATCTCAAAATATTGACTGCTTTATTGTAAACATTTATGCATGCTGACAAAGAACTGAAAGTCATTTGAGACAAGGTTTTAAAAGCTCTGTAAATAAAACAAACATACAACCAATTACAAGGAATGCTTATAAAAATAAAGTTATATTCTGGGTGGCATATTTTGAAATACACAGAATGAAGTCTACACAATTCACCGAAATATTTTGAATAGGTCTTTCACTATGAAGAACTGCAGTGATAACCAGAAAAAAAGGAAAAGAAAGAAAATATACACACACGTTCAAAGGTTTGGGGTCAAAAAAAATAAATAAATAAAAATAATCGATTCAGCTAATTATCGGAATTATTATTATTAATTTTTTTTACAATTTTTAAATCATTTTTTAAATTCCAGAACTGATATTAATTCATATTAAATTGGTTTATTTTAGTCCTTGCTTATAGACGAGGCAGAATCTCTTTTATTGTCGAGCCTGCCCTCTGCTGAAATAAAAGGACAGCCCGACTGTCGCTTGGGACAGTTGACGCAATTGTCACTTGCCTGATTGGGCCAGTGCTGCATCATGAAAGTTTATCATTTGCACGTGTTTTTAAGCATTACCAGTTTAAATGTTAATTGCAAGAAGACGCAAAAGATAACTCAATTCAATAGCATGAGAAGTTTTGTGTGTGCATACATCTGAAGCGTGCAGCCTGAAAGCCGCTTCTCAGACAGCGTGGGAATGCTGAATTGAGCTCTTTCACATCTTCTTGTGCTTGAACAGACATAGTCACACAAAATTACGTCAAAAAATGCCAGTCTCTGCGAGTATCTTTTAGTAAACAAAGTCTGCTATATCTGAAGTGAACATAAACAGTTGAGAAATAAAACAATGTGTAAGTGTATTGGTCCATGCAGCTCTTAAAGTGACAGCAGCCTAATAAACCTGCTGCTGTCTTAGTTTTAATGTTAATCAAACAACTGAGGACAAAGAGAAAAAAAAACGAAACAAAAAAACAACACACTGCTCTTGACTAAACCTTCGTAACTTTAATAAGGATTAATCTATATATCTAATATATACAGTTAAGACTATTTAGTGCTATTTTACATTTGATTACTAATTTTCTCTACCTGAAAATTACTCTTAGACTTACTTGAAAAACATGAAAGGCAGTGTTTATTTTATTTGTTTGTTCCATTGTATTTGTGCTATTGTTTGTAATTTGCTTATTTGTTTATTTTATTACTGACAGTTTACTTGCCTTTAACAATATTTGAAATTTAGAGGGCAATATGAGTTGTATTGGTGAGTATTACATGATGTCATCTCTTACTAGTGGACATATCTATGGATATATGACCTGCACCATCATGCATAAGTGTATCAGTTAACTTTTTCCCATGGTCTAGAGAAAAAAAGCAAACAAAAAGAATCGCAATACTTGTAGAATCACAATTTTTTTAAAATAATTCATACTATATCGGCACCCAAGTATCGTGATAGTAACGAATCGGGAGATAGGTGTATCATCCCAGCCCAAACAATTATTATAATTCAAAATGCTGTTCTTCTGAACTTTCTATTCAAAGAAAAAATAATATAAAATAATAATGTTTCTTGAGCAGCAAATCGGCATATTAGACCGATTTCTGAAGGATCATGTGACACTGAAGACTGGAGTAATGATGCTGAAAAATGAGCTTTACCATCACAGGGATAAATTACATTTTAAAATATGATAAAACAGAAAACAGTTATAGTTTAAAATTTCACAATATTACTGCTTTTACTGTATTTTTTGATCGAATAAATGCAGCCTTGGTGTACATAAGAGACCTTAAAATAAACATTACAGCCAGTGTAATTTTGTTTACATACTAGCGTTAATCTCCCACAGATCTCAATGAAATCGGAATCTTATGAAATCAAACATGTTTCAATTCAACAGGTGCTGCAAACTGCAAACAAACAAACAAAAGGCCAGGAGAGTGGCATACAGCAAGGAAACACAAGTTAGAAATCTTTTCTCCCTGTCAATCATTTTGAACAAGACATTAGGTTTGTTGACATGTCAGGGCTTAAGAAAAAGAGGATGAATCAATGGATGTCTTGTTGGTTCATGTCATAACTACAACATTTGGCTGCAAACATCTTCTTCTATTGACAGCAATTAAAAAATATCTATGGATTCTGGAAAAAAAATTATAAGGGCTTCTAAAACGGTGAAATTAACCTCTATTTCTCTCTGTTTGCTGCCTTTGACATCAAAGCACATTATAGTCACTATTAAACTGCTTGGGACTTATTTTGGTGCCAATAAGCATCATCAAGACAATTTTCCTGTGTCTCTAGAATCATTAGTCACATGATATTTATGTTTAACTGGCCCAAAACAACCTGACAGCAGAACTGAGCTCCCATGAGCAGCCTCAGGCATATTGCTGCATTGGCATTATTGTATGCCCAAATCTGCCTACTCAGGAAACACATGTTCCCTCAACACTGTCTCAACTGTGTCAGTTTCGTTTCACAAGCATGGTAACACTCATAATATTTACTAAGGGCATTAATTTGACCTAAACGATCACACTGAGAAACAAACTTGTGATATCTGCATAAATAAGATGCATGAAAAATCAGATGACTGTAATCTTACCGTATCCCAGATTTGAAGTTTTATCTGTTTGCCATCTATAGTGATCATTCGTGCTCCAAATTCAACACCTGTCAACACAAATGAAGGCAGAGCTTGATTCATGACTCATGCAACAGCATAGGGCAGTGAACACATCACCTCAAATTTGCATTAACACTACGGATCAACTCTTTCATTTTAAAGTATTAGTGATATAAAACTTTTTTGGTTTTGTGGAATGGGCTCATATGGAGTGGATGGAGGCTACAACACTATAAACAATATATGTACATGATTAATCATTAAATGATCACACACATGGGATCTTATTGCTAAATGAAAGTGATTCGGCCATGTCTATTAAACCTTTGACAAATACGATCACAGCGAAAGATTAAAATCTGTCGCTGAACCAGAGAGAGCAGTTGTCATGTATAGATATGAAACAGCTTCACAAACAGTCTTTTCAACCACACAGTATCATTATTATGAGTCACTGAATCATTCAAATTGATTTAAAAAAAAAATAATAATTCAAATTACTTCAATATATTTTTAAAAAGTCTGCAGCAATTAACATTTTAGAACCTCTAGTAAATTACATGTTATTTTGTTTAGTTGTCTATTCAGAATCGTGATTCTCAATTTGTGCAGCTCCATCAAACAAAAAACAAATTTCACTATTATGTGCTATTAGAAGGTTCCTTACAAAAAAACACCAAGGAGACTGGCACCAGTCTGCTTCCTGTGCTAAAATGAGACCCATTACTGCTGTTTTAATTAATGAGAGAATATGTGGTTGGGTTAAAAGAGCCTTACCGATAGTGAGATCGTGCACTGGCTGAAAGCGCTTATCTGTAAACTGTAATAATAGGCACGACTTCCCCACACCTGCAAAGCAAACACAGAGGGTCACGCGTGAATGGCCACAATTAGCCTCAGGCCTATACATCTGCTGTATCCCATTACATCAAAATCATTTGTTCAGGATTTAATTGAAATTTTTTTAAAAAAGTGATGGGGTCATTTCTGTAGTGAGGCTAAAACTGGCTTCCCCTTTTCACCTCATTTTCCAACAATGTGCATAAACATAAATGGTTTAATTAAAGCCATTGTAAGACCATCTCATTATTCTACTGATAAAATGAATGAGGGAAAAAAAAAAAAAACTCATGCACTAAGATCAATATCAGACAAATAAAAAAGACAAATAATTTAAATGAGTTACATTAGAGCAGATGAGTTTGAGACCACGGCATGTAAAACCAATTACCTGATGGATTGATAGCAAAAACAAAGACATTTCTCATATCCTATTTTCTTTTTAATATTCACTGTGTATTGTGAACGTAAAAAATAGAAAAAAAAAAAAAAGGTTTTCTCTACACTTTAAACTACATACCTGTTTATTCATTAACAAAATGTCACCTGCTAATTTATATGAACTTGATTCTATAAGATATTAACTACATTATTTGAGTAAAAAATCATCAGTTCAAGACATTTTATATTACCGGCATAACTAAATAAACTCATCCACCAAAATGTGATTAGAGGATCTGCCATGATACACAAACAGGTTAAATGCTTATGACATTAGGAGGAGGCGTTACCATGAGCAACAGCCGTTGCTAAGCAAGTGAGCCGCATTCAAAGAGCGCTCACAAGAGAGATGTTTGGAGACAACCTAACAATGATGAAATTACAATGTGTAATGTGCAGACTCACCTACAGCAAACACTACACTGACCCTACAGAACAATTTAGTAACTAACTTAAAAAAAAAAAAAAACAGCCTTCACAAAATACTTGTGATGTTTTGTCTCTTGTACATAATGGTGACGACAACAAATAATGTGGCAACAGCTAGATGCTACTACTTCAATCTAACCCTTTAGTATTATCTATGCCAGTAAAGTCATGGTAAGCATCTGAAATCAAACTCACAGGGAAGGGTTAATCATAATGTTCTCTGCTGTTCTGGACTTGCCTAGAAGTTCTAGTGCTCAAGGGAAGCATAAAGTAGCACTACTTGTATAGTTGCGCCTCTTTAAACTAATCTCTTATGCTTATTTTATTTTCATTTGTGGGTAACTTAAGATAAAAGTGTCTGCTAAATGAATAGATGCAAATATAGTTTGTCCAGAAATCAACCAAACCTTGTGACAGTTTTAACACTGCAAACCTACACCTCAAGCATGAACACAAACCAGACTAAATGCAATCTCACAACGCCTAGCAATGACTAGCTAGATCGAGTTTCAGATGAGCATCAACTAACTGGGGTTGAGCAACAAGCAGAGGCATGAGCCTGTTTACACACATTAACAAATCACTTTTACAACCAAACGAAGACTGAAAAACACAATTTTACTATTGTTTAGAGTCTTATGAAATGCATTAGGCATTGTAGAGTTTATATGATGGTTGCTTTTGCCTTGAGCACAGCCCAAGCCTGATACAAAAGGTAGAAAACCACTGTAGACAACTGTGCAAGTGGAAGTGTCGAGTTGGGCAAGATGCTGTAATGCTTTGGCTCCACAACAAACTGATCATCAGATGTTATGGTACAACCTATTCTAGAATTAGGCCTAGATAATTAAAGGTATCGTTCACCCAAAAATGAAAATCCTTTCATCATTTACTCACCCTCATTTCAAACCTGAATGACTTTCTTCTGTGGAACAGAAAGATATTTTGAGAAATGTCTCAGGGTTTTTAGTCTCATACAATGGAAGTTAATGTTCACCAAAACTGTTTGGTTATTCTTTTGCGTCCTGCAGAGGAAACTCGGTCATACAAGTGTGGATCAACATGAGAACGAGTGAATGACAGAATTGTTCATTTTTGGTTGAACTATCATTTAAACTCATGCATGTTATCTGTCACACTGAGCACAGAGAGAGAGAGAGAGAGAGAGAGAGAGAGAGAGAGAGAGAGAGAGAAATATGAAAAAAGTAAATCAAGCTCAGGGATGATATAATCATAATATGTTCTCAAACACTTAACGTGGGCAAAAAACTATTTTGCATATATGAATGCATAATAATAATAAAAAAAACTTTAGCTGCTGTTCTGCACTTGCAAAAGGGATAACGTCTACATGAGGCAGAAAAGACACTTCATAGTCAACGAAGAAAACTTACCTATTCTGTCAATGAAAAGCTTGTTGAAGGTTACATTTGCAACACAAAAGGCACCAGTTTCAGGATGCATTTATTATGTCTTATGATTATTTTAACGCTGTGTACGTCAGTGCAACAAAATCCTCAATACAACATTGGTTGCACAGTTGAATTGACCGTACCCATGTAAAAACACTGAGTTTTATCATTATAAGCTAATTTGTGTAGGAAAGATAAATCACAGCATTATTTAGAGGACAAAAAAGGTCCTAGTCCCACTTTATATTAGGTGTCTTTAACTACTATGTACTTGTCAAAAAAAAAAAAAAAAGGAAAGTTAGGTACAACCTACTTATTGCACTCATGTTGTATTAACAAAACACTTTTGCTGCTATTGAAATGGGAGACAGGTAAGTTTAGGGACAGGTTTATAGTGTAATTATATATCTACATCTATAAACGTAATTATAGACATAACTAGAAACTAAAAAGTAACTACATGCAGGTATTTATAAATACAAGTAAAACGTGAAAACATATGTACACAGTAAGTGCATGGGATCGAATTATTAATTTTAATGTTAATACATAGTAGTTAATAACACTTAATAATATAAATAGGTCCAGAACATTCACTGGAATTACGTGGATGCAAAATCATATAGAGAGTGCTGGGTTGAATTAAACATCAGCACCCTCCTCAGCATTAATGTATTCATTTTATCGGTTAAATATTAATTTTTTGAGGAAAAAAAAGAAAACTTCTGTTCGTAACTAACGTAAATGACAGATAAACACGTTTAAAGATAGAAACACATTATCTGCTGTTGCCGTATCTCTTGGGGAAAGGCCTACAGTGACAGAAATCTAGTGAGAACCCTAGCAGGCCACAAATTTACGGGGTTACCAGCCTTGAGATACACATTGTATGACCCTGACCGATAAATGTGGGACTTGAGTAATAAAACAAGGGAATTTCTTTTATAGTCATTGCTCATTAAATGTTTTATCCTCTGATAAAACGCGACTGAGCCAACGCCATTTTCATAAAGAGTAAATAGCTGCTAGCGATGTTGGCTAACTAGCCAGGTTGTGGCCTTTAAATGGACTAGAAAAAGATGTAAATAAAGCAAGCGAACATTGAGTCAGGCGTACTGACACGTACACAGCATGTTGCTTTTTCGCTCTACATGTCATGCTAATAGAAATCAGGGATGCCGCTGTTGTTATTGAGGCAGACAGATGATATGAAGCAGCGTTTAGCTTGCCTGCTAGCTTCCCCCACCCAACAGAAAACAAAAGACCGTGGCAGCCTTATAACCTCACACCGCTGCCGTGACATGAAGCACACGATTAGAAATTAACTTTATGTATGTGATAAGAGTTAGCCAAAGAGCTAATGAGGTAGATGGAGAGAAAGGCAAAGAAAAAAACACAGGCTGTCAGTCCTCCCACCCCTCGCGCCTCTGCTTGAACCACGTCATTGACTCCAACACTGCGGAAATAACAGACTCGCTGTCGCTGCTTACCCGTGTCTCCGATTATGATGTATTTGAAGAGATACGCGTACGCCATGGCCAACCGGTCCTTTATCAACCTGCTCTGGCCTTACTAAAATGGCTCCTTGAAGCTAAAACCGCAGGGAAAGTGTGTGTGATATATGCCTCCGCTAAGCCAGCCCTTTTCTCCTCTCGACGGGAAGGAACAATAAACACCTCGAGCTCCAGCCGGTCTACGTCACACGTCCCGCCTTCGCCACGCACACAGAACAGAAGAGGTTGTGGACTTCACCGGAAGTTCACTCACCTAAACCACTATGTGTCAGGTCAATGTTCATCGAGAGGGCAGATATATCAGTAGACGTAGGCTAAGGGTTTTATTGTTCGCAAGACACTTTACAGAAGAATAATTATCATTCTAAAGATTCACACCTTGCATTGATCTCTCAAAAAGTGGTCGTGAGTGAACTCCTGAATGTTAAAACAGCAAAGCTGACGAATCTCCCGTTTAAAACCAATAATCAACCACACTTGAGCACTCTCAGAAAATAAATGAGCAAAAATTGCTTGTCTTTGGGGCAGTACAATTAAAGGGGTAACTATTATTTACCCCTAAAAGGTAGTACACAGGTTGGCATAGAAGGAAAAATGAAAAACATGCATATATTTTCTAAATGCATATAGATCTTATTGTGAACAGTTAATCTGTGCACGTTTCATTTTTATATTTTTTATTTTTACCTTGTAATGTTTAATCAAAATGTCAGCGAAACAGTGAAAAAGTTAATTCAACAGTGAAAACGATAGACGTATGCAGGTGTTCTCCAATCAGTGGATGCTTCTCAGTTAGAAGGCTGTGTTCTAGTGAGTCTACGACCTTCCTAGCCCAGTCCTGAGGCTTGTAGGCTACAGTTCTTCTCAGCATTAGACGATAGAATGAGATGTCTAGTAAGTGCGCATGGCTACGTTAAAGGTTTCCGCCCCTGCAGTCATAGCACAAAATACTTTGTATTAAAAATCTTTAAAGGTTTTTACTACTCCCTAAGGTACTAATATGCACCTTTTAGGGGTAGATAATAGGTTTATCATTTAAAGGGTACTGTCCTAGTGAAAAAATACCACTAAGGCACAATTTTTGCACACTTTTTTCAAGAATATTCAGGAAAATTCAGGAAAAAGACACTAGGACGCAGGCTGGTGTAAATTTACACCTGTGTAACAACCGGTATATAGGGTTTAAGCACTAGGAGTGAAGAAGACGTCGCTGGAAGCCATCAGAGGCAGACAGCGCATAAGTTACGGCTACACAATCTATTAGGGGTGAGGGGCGCTGAGAGCCAGCAGGCAGCACATAGGAGAACCCACCCCCATAGAAGTAAAAAGACACTAGAAGCCAGGAAGTATAGCTCTAGTGTAAAATCACAAACCCAAATCTTGAATTCTTCCATTCCAGATAGGGGCGCCCCGAAACTAACTGATCACAGGCAGTTAGGAATTGAGTATTATTTTATGATTCTTTTTTTAATCCTTTTTTCATGTAAAGCACTTTGAATTACCATTGTGTGTGAAATGTGCTATATACAGGTGCTGGTCATATAATTAGAATATCATCAAAAAGTTGATTTATTTCACTAATTCCATTCAAAAAGTGAAACTTGTATATTATATTCATTCATTACACACAGACTGATATATTTGGAAAATCCCAAATTCAGTATCTCAGAAAATTAGAATATTGTGAAAAGGTTCAATATTGAAGACACCTGGTGCCACACTCTAATCAGCTAATTAACTCAAAACACTTGCAAAGGCCTTTAAATGGTCTCTCAGTCTAGTTCTGTAGGCTACACAATCATGGGGAAGACTGCTGACTTGACAGTTGTCCAAAAGACGACCATTGACACCTTGCACAAGGAGGGCAAGACACAAAAGGTCATTGCAAAAGAGGCTGGCTGTTCACAGAGCTCTGTGTCCAAGCACATTAATAGAGAGGCGAAGGGAAGGAAAAGATGTGGTAGAAAAAAGTGTACAAGCAATAGGGATAACCGCACCCTGGAGAGGATTGTGAAACAAAACCCATTCAAAAATGTGGGGGAGATTCACAAAGAGTGGACTGCAGCTGGAGTCAGTGCTTCAAGAACCACTACGCACAGACGTATGCAAGACATGGGTTTCAGCTGTTGCATTTCTTGTGTCAAGCCACTCTTGAACAACAGACAGCGTCAGAAGCGTCTCGCCTGGGCTAAAGACAAAAAGGACTGGACTGCTGCTGAGTGGTCCAAAGTTATGTTCTCTGATGAAAGTAAATTTTACATTTCCTTTGGAAATCAGGGTCCCAGAGTCTGGAGGAAGAGAGGAGAGGCACACAATCCACGTTGCTTGAGGTCCAGTGTTGAGTTTCCACAGTCAGTGATGGTTTGGGGTGCCATGTCATCTGCTGGTGTTGGTCCACTGTGTTTTCTGAGGTCCAAGGTCAACGCAGCCATATGCCAGGAAGTTTTAGAGCACTTCATGCTTCCTGCTGCTGACCAACTTTATGGAGATGCAGATTTCATTTTCCAACAGGACTTGGCACCTGCACACAGTGCCAAAGCTACCAGTACCTGGTTTAAGGACCATGGTATCCCTGTTCTTAATTGGCCAGCAAATTCGCCTGACCTTAACCCCAT
This sequence comes from Ctenopharyngodon idella, assembly GCF_019924925.1. Classification (NCBI taxonomy): domain Eukaryota; kingdom Metazoa; phylum Chordata; class Actinopteri; order Cypriniformes; family Xenocyprididae; genus Ctenopharyngodon; species Ctenopharyngodon idella. The sequence goes on from NC_067221.1 coordinate 15,307,803, forward strand.
AGAAAATCTATGGGGTATTGTGAAGAGGAAGATGCGATATGCCAGACCCAACAATGCAGAAGAGCTGAAGGCCACTATCAGAGCAACCTGGGCTCTTATAACACCTGAGCAGTGCCACAGACTGATCGACTCCATGCCACGCCGCATTGCTGCAGTAATTCAGGCAAAAGGAGCCCCAACTAAGTATTGAGTGCTGTACATGCTCATACTTTTCATGTTCATACTTTTCAGTTGGCCAAGATTTCTAAAAATCCTTTCTTTGTATTGGTCTTAAGTAATATTCTAATTTTCTGAGATACTGAATTTGGGATTTTCCTTAGTTGTCAGTTATAATCATCAAAATTAAAAGAAATAAACATTTGAAATATATAGGTCTGTGTGTAATGAATAAATATAATATACAAGTTTCACTTTTTGAATGGAATTAGTGAAATAAATCAACTTTTTGATGATATTCTAATTATATGACCAGCACCTGTACATAAACTTGCCTTTCCAATGAATGTATACAGTATCTCACAGAAGTGAGTACACCCCTCACATTTTTGTAAATATTTTATTATATCTTTTCATGTGACAACACTGAAGAAATGACACTTTGCTACAATGTAAAGTAGTGATTGTACAGCTTGTATAACAGTGTAAATTTGCTGTCCCCTCAAAATAACTCAACACACAGCCATTAATGTCTAAACCTCTGGCCACAAAAGTGAGTACACCCCTAAGTAAAAATGTCCAAATTGGGCCCAAAGTGTCAATATTTTGTGTGGCCACCATTATTTTCCAGCACTGCCTTAACCCTCTTGGGCATGGAGTTCACCAGAGCTTCACAGGTTGCCACTGGAGTCCTCTTCCACTCCTCCATGACGACATCACGGAGCTGGTGGATGTTAGAGACCTTGCGCTCCTCCACCTTCCATTTGAGGATGCCCCACAGATGCTCAGTAGGGTTTAGGTACCCTCAGCTTCTTTAGCAAGGCAGTGGTCGTCTTGGAGGTGTGTTTGGGGTCGTTATCATGTTGGGAGGGGATCATGCTCTGCTTCAGTATGTCACAGTAAATGTTGGCATTCATGGTTCCCTCAATGAACTGTAGCTCCCCAGTGCCGGCAGCATTCATGCAGCCCTAGACCATGACACTCCCACCACCATGCTTGACTGTAGGCAAGACACACTTGTCTTTGTACTCCTCACCTGGTTGCCGCCACACACGCCTGACACCATCTGAACCAAATAAGTTTATCTTGGTCTCATCAGACCACAGGACATGGTTCCAGTAATCCATGTCCTTAGTCTGCTTGTCTTCAGCAAACTGTTTGCGGGCTTTCTTGTGCATCATCTTTAGAAGAGGCTTCCTTCTGGGACGACAGCCATGCTGACCAATTTGATGCAGTGGGCGGCGTATGGTCTGAGCACTGACAGGCTGAACCCCCACCCCTTCAACCTCTGCAGCAATGCTGGCAGCACTCATACGTCTATTTCCCAAACACAACCTCTGAATATGACGCTGAGCACATGCATTCAACTCCTGTTCTGAGTGGAACCTGTCCTGTTAAACCACTGTATGGTCTTGGCCACCGTGTTGCAGCTCAGTTTCAGAGTCTTGGCTATCTTTTTTCAGATCCTCAAAGAGTTCTTTGCCATGAGGTGCCATGTTGAACTTCCAGTGACCAGTATGAGAGAGTGAGAGCGATAACACCAAATTTAACACACCTGCTCCCCATTCACACCTGAGACCTTGTAACACTAACGAGTCACATGACACCCAATTTAGACATTTTTACTTAGGGGTGTACTCACTTTTGTGGCCAGCGGTTTAGACGTTAATGGCTGTGTGTTGAGTTATTTTGAGGGGACAGCAAATTTACACTGTTATACAAGCTGTACACTCACTACTTTACATTGTAGCAAAGTGTAATTTCTTCAGTGTTGTCACATGAAAAGATATAATAAAATATTTACAAAAATGTGAGGGGTGTACTCACTTCTGTGAGATACTGTATATAAATAACACAGACGATGAATAGTCAGTTACAGGCGATCCACACTCCAATCCAGAAGGTTATGCAACGCTGTTTGCTAAACGCCACAACAGGAAAAAGCGCAGAAGAAGAACAGATCTATGCATAGATGTTTATAGCTGTTTCTCAATTCCAAGAACACAAAGAACGGACTTGTGTTCTCGTGGAGACCGGTCTTGCCAGGTGAGCTTGAAAGAATGAACTCAGAAGGACGCAAGGACCCGCATCCTTGTGAGAATTGAGATGTGCTGCGATCTTGTTGCTCAACTGACCGTCCCAGCATATTAAGTAGCAGCCATTGCACAATAAGTACAACATAACATCACAAACAAATGTGACAAACTTTTAAAACATTTCTCTCATATTATTATAGACATTATTTTCATATAATTTTATATCTTTTTATTTTACTGTGTGTATTAATGAAAATGAGTAGCCCATGTTACCATGCTTTGTCAATGTTAAGATTCTTTTTAATATGCCAATAAAAATGCTGCAGGCTTTCTTCAGGTTATCACTTTATTAAAATTAAGCATTCAAACAGACAAATGTTTAGTTTCACAATCCGTCACGAATTTGCAGCGGGAATCTCTTAAGTGAGAACGAGAAGTTTAAAGCTTACAGGCTTCCCTACATCGACCTCCCGCAGCGTCTTCTGGGATTTCTGATGGTTTGATTCTCTCAAGTCTGCATTCGATGCATTGTAGATATCAAGAACAGATCCGGCTACTTTCATGCGTCCTCTGTACTTGCGTTCTTGAGTATTGGAATTGAACTTCGTCGGTTGATGATGACGTAGAGAAAGAACACAAGGACGCAAAAATCACTGAAGAACGCATATTGAGAAACAGTAATCTCGCAACCAGTGTTTCAAACGCGGAAAGACATCAATAAAACAGCTTGAGAATAATATCTAACGTAGCATTACATTTAATTTAAAGTGGTGATGAACTGAGAAATCACATTTTCCTTGAGCTTTTGATATATAAGAGGTCATCATACTATAAGAATATCCTGTAAGTTTAAGAACTGAAAACTTCCTTGTTAGTCCAATAAAAGCTTTTATTGACACCAGGCCCAGCGAACGACAGGTTTTTCAAAGTGCGGATCTGTGACGTCAAAAGGCATCAAGCACCGCCTCCGCAGAAGAAGATTAATGCCTACTTCATCACTGCCTGTTTAGCCCAGCCCACCGATTCACGCATGACATGTAATAGAGTACCTCAGGGATGACGTGTTTTTGTAGACAAAACCTGGAAGCGAGTTAGCATTTTAGGACTTCCGGTTCCATCGCCCCGAAGTCAATGGGTTTTTGTTAAATCGCCTGAAATAAGGTCTGTGGTTAACAAAGCCTCTAAATATTTTCACGTTTTGATCTATGACATAAAACACACCAGTTATAACCCGCTTGTGATTTTTTTAAAACCTTTATTGTGTCTTAAAAACGGCGGTTGCTAACAAATTGCTAAAAGGGACTACTTCCTTTGGCGAGAACTTAAGACGTCATCATGACAAACAGGACATTTAGACAGCATTTCTCATGAAAAAGTGGATAAGTATTCATACACAGCACAGATCATAATCAGCGAGCATGTTTTTAAATAAAGTTGTTTTTTAAATTATGTTTGAGGAAGCTTGGTGGTGGTGACGTTGATCCGTGACCATGGTGTGCTGTAGTCCGTTTATAGCCTACTGTTAGCTTTTTATATCTGACGACTTTATTTAGGCTTCAAAATGTATAAATGTTGTGTTAACTTGTAAAGATTATCTTGATAGACAAAACGTGTAAGTGTCATAACCCTTTGTTAAACACAGAGCTTATTTTTTGCGATTTTCCAAAAGTCTATGCTTGCATAGGCTTTCGATCGAGGGAACCCGTGCGCCACTAACTTCCGGGTTGGCCGACAAAGTGACGTCATCCCTGAGGTACTCTATAGGTAAATAACAGGCCTACGTGGTGCTATCGAGCTACCAAGCAATAAACATGCCGTTGAGGATTACAAAATTTTGTGCAGTGCCTGGATTTGACAGTAATGCAACATGTAAGTAACTGTGTTAATTCTAATGCCTGATCTGATATGATTCATGTACAGTCAGATGTTCTTTGTGTGTAAGTAAATCAAACCCGTGACTAAACGTCAACTTGCGTTGTTTCCAGGATGAAAATAATCAGTTATTTAAACGGTGATTAAATTATATAGAGAAAGCGATCAGAGATAGCTCCCTTTGTAATCGCTGGAGCAGCGAGCGCTGAAGCTGTCAATCAAAACAGTGTGAGTTTATCAGTGACTGAGTTCTGGACTCGCACCAAAACTCCCGTTTTATTCAACAAATCACTTAATTATATCGCGTTTGCACTGTTAGTGGCAATGAAAGCATTTGTTAGTGTACAGAAATTGAGTTGCACATCTGTCTGGTTCAGCTCAGCTACCAAATCTGACCTCAGAAGACTACAGAGGGTAGTCCGGTCTGCTGAGCGAATCATTGGTACAACCCTCCCCACTCTCCAAGAACTGTACTTATCCAGAGTGAGAAAAAGGGCAAAGAAAATCACTCTGGACCCCTCACATCCAGCACACTCCCTCTTTGAACTGTTGCCATCTGGTCGACACTACAGAGTTCTGAGCACCAGAACGACCAGACACAGGAACGGTTTCTTCCCTCAGGCAATCCATCTCATGAACACTTAACAAACACGGAACACACAACACTATTATACATTATTTACTTAAAACACATACTTATTTATATTTAAAATTTGCACACATCATAATTGTACATACAAATTGTCTATATTATATATTGTTTTTTGCTTTTTTTGCACTTTGTCTATCTTGTATATTATTCTTTTATTCTTTTTATTATCTGTGTCTTGTCTTGTCGCTGTCACTCTGTTGCACTGTGGAGCTTCTGTCACTAAAACAAATTGCTAGTATGTGTAAACATACCTGGCAATAAAGCTCTTTCTGATTCTGATTCTGAGTTGCAATGACGAGATCACTGCTTTCATGAGCTCAACATGTCTGTGATCGGCTACAGTGTTTATCTCTGCAACCTTTCATGCCTTTAACCTTTCACGATCTAAATATAATGCCATAGATCTAAATGTAATGCAGCACTTTTCACGATTAGTTAACCTTGAGAGCTGTAATAGTAAAAACGCGCTAAAAGAGATAGTAATACTCGGCTATTTCAAATAGAAAGATGTTTGCCAATCACAGCAGTGGGCGTTTACACTGAAGTCTCACAGCAGACACGCCCCTTAAAACAGAGCGTTCAAATCAGAGGGCTAAAATCAGGGTAGGAAAAATGCCTTTTATTTAGAAATTATGACAATTTTGGATGTAAATAGCATACTAACATTATAAATGCACCCCAGGAAACATTATAAAACAATAAAACAACGCAGTTCATGACCGCTTTAAGTAATTTAGTGTCCACAGCATGTTAGTTCACTAGAGAAATGAACTCTTGAGGGAAACATTTCACTAAATATATGCACTATATTAGCTTATATAATCAATATATTTACTTTGTCAAGTCAAGTCACCTTTATTTATATAGTGTTTTTTACAATGCAGATTGTGTCAAAGCAGCTTTATAGTGATAGAGGGAACATAATTTTGGCTGTACAGAAGCTCTAGAAGAAAATAATGTCATTGTCCTGCTTAAGTAAGTTTGGTATGGATTCATTCCATTGAAAAAATCATTAGTTATTAATTTAGTTCTTTTATCTATACAGCAGCTCTGGAGAAAACAGTGATGCTATCGTCCAGCCCAGTTCAGGTCGCATACAATGGTGTCAGTGCAGGCAGATCAAAAACATTGTTGAATATCAAGTGTCCCCAACTAAGCAAGCAAGAGGCGACAGTGGCAAGGCACCCAAACTCCATCAGGTGACAAAAATTCTCCTCTGGCCAACAATAAACAGTGCATGATTATGATTCAGGCAGCATTACAGGTCATCAGTGTTGGGTAAGTTACTCTAAAAAAGTAATTAATTACTAGCTACTAATTACATCTTCAACAGTGTAAATAGATTTATGTATTAATTACTCTCTCTAAAAAGTATTGGATTATTATTACTAAAAAAACAAATGGAGGACAATCGGCGATGTCAGCAGGCTCTCCTGGAGCGCGTTCTGTTTAACAAAGGAAAGCAAAGTAGAAAAAAAAGAATATGGGTGATCTTCTTTCTCAATACTCCAGTTTTGTGGCATGTTTGTGGCTGCCAAGTTTCAACTAAAGAAGCACGCAACATCCGGTAGGTGACACTTGCTAACTCTCATTGGCTATCGCGGGTATCACGTCAGAGGCAGCCCGATCAAGAGTCGTAAATATCAAACATGTTTGAGATCGGGGACGCTCCGTCTCAATCGGGAGCAGTTAAATAATCATAATGACACCACACAATAGAGGATTTTTTGGAAAAAAATCTAATTAATGATCAAATTAATTGATCATCATCATGCGTGAACAACTCTATAAGTATAAATAAGTTTTGGCAATTTGCTGGTCTAGAACATTCAGGTGTGTGTTAACACAATGCCAAGGAGGAAAGACATCAGCAATGATCTTAGAGAAGCAATTGTTGCTGCCATCAATCTGAGAAGGGTTAGACGGCCATTTCCAAACAATTTGAAGTCTATTATTCTACAGTAAGGAAGATTATTCACAAGTGGAAAACATTCAAAACATTTGCCAATTTTCCCAGGACATCCCAGCAAATTCACCCCAAGGTCAGACCATGTAATGCTCATAGAAATCACGAAACACCCAAGAACTACACCTCAGACTCTACTGGCCTTAACATGTTAAATGTTAAAGTTCATGGCAGTACAATTATAAAAAGACAGGCCAATTATGGCATGTTTGGAAGGGTTGCCAGGAAAAAGAACATGGCAGCACGGCTTAGGTTTGCAAAGTTGCATTTAAACAAACCTCAAGACTCCTGGAAGAATGTCCTTTGGACAGACGAGACCAAAAGTGATGTTTGGCCATAATGCACAGCGCCATGTTTGGCGAAAACTAAACACAGCATATCAGCACAAACATCTCATACCAACTGTCCATCACACTGGTGGAGGGGTGATGATTTTTGGCTTGTTTTGAAGTCACATGACCTGGGCATCTTGCAATCATTGAGTCGACCATGAACTCTTCTGTATACCAAAGTATTCTAGAGTCAAATGTGAAGCCATCTGTCCCGACAGCTACAGCTTGGCTGAAATTGGGTCATGCAACAGGACAATGATCCCAAGAACACCAGCAAATCTACAACAGAATGGCTGGAAAAGAAAATAATCAAGGTGTTGCAATGGCCCAGTCAAAGTTCAGACCTCAACCTGACTGAAATGTTGTGGCGGGACCTTAAGAGAGCTGTGCATAAACAAATGCCCGCAAACCTCAACGAACTGATGCAACATTGTAAAGGAGAGCGGGCCGAAATTCCTCCAGAACGACGCGAGAGACTGATACTGTCATACAGAAAATGATTCCTTCAACTTATTTCTGCTAAAATGTCTTACAAGCAATTGAATCATAAGGTGTACTTAGTTTGTCACCCATGGCCTATAGAAATTCATCATACCCCTTTGAAATAGTTACTTTATTTGTCGTACAGCCTGAAATCAAAACCCATTTAAAAAAAAAAAAAAAACCTTTTCCAGCTTAATTTACAAATTGTGCCTTACAACATCAAAAGTAATGAAAGAAAAAGGCATGTTCTGAAAATTAATAAAAACTGAAGCTAGAATAACAGGGTTGGAAATGTCATCGATCCCCTGATTTACTATTTCGTAGAGCAAACTTTTGGTTTAATAACAGCCATTAATCTTTTTGGATATGTCTATACTAGCTTTGCACACCTAGATTGGGGAATATTTACCCATTCTTTCTTGCAGAATTGTTCAAGTTCAGTCAGATTCCGTGGTGAGCGGCAATGGACTGCTCTCTTCAAGTCCATCCACAGATTTTCTATTGGATTCAAGTCAGGGCTCTGACTTGGCCACTCAAGGACATTCACTTTCCATGCACTCTCAAGCCCTCGCAGCAGTTAAGCTTTTTCGTAAGTTGTATACGGAAGGCGTAAGACGTAGTGTAAGCGAGAGGCATTACACTTTCTTTGTAAGTTGGATACTAAAGGCAGTCTGGCGGAAGCTAGATATTTTACTTTATAGCTTGTTAAATATGGATATTTTTCTTGCACAAATGCATCACTTCGCTTCAGAAGGCATTTATTAACCCCCCGGAGCCGTGTGGAGTACGTTTTGCTTTGGATGGATGCACTTTCTTAAGCTTTATACTCGCTGGTCCCGTTCACTGCATTATAAAGCTTAGATGCGTCAGGATATTTATTAATTTAACTCTGATTGTGTTCATCTGAAAGAAGAAAGTCATATACACCTACGATGACTTGAGGGTGAGTAAAGCTTGGGGTAATTTTCGTTTTAAAGTGAACTAATTCTTTAATATTTCACATTCACCATAACCCTACATTTCTTTATTGCATATGTTTATCCATATTATTTTCGTATACATATTCATCTAAGTACCTTTAGTATACAGAAGCAAATAGTTAAACATTAATTATCCAGCAATGAAGTAATGTTTTCTTTCTTGTGCAAAGTTTGCACTAATACATTTTTTATGTCAACAAAGGCTGTCCATCACACTGAAAAGACATGGTTGTCCTTGTTCAGATGGACAAAAGAATCAAAGTGCCAATGGTGCTATTTGAATTTAAGTGCTTTGCTTTTGGCCACAGTGGTGGTGTAGAGTTAGATGGTCCTGGAGCGACACAAAACCATTTCACGGGTGAAGGGGCAGCCAACTTATGTTTACAAACCTCCAGTTACCAATCTCTATTTAAAAGAATATTTATCAGGACAGTGCCAGATTTGTAATGCATATTATGTAATGAGCTAATGAGAGGAATAGGCCATGTGAGCTTTACTCTAAAAAAGTTAAGACATCAGAGATGAGAGAAAGAGCTTGACTTTAGATACTGAAGAAATACTGAGATAAATGACCTTCAATGGACTTCCCCTGCAAATTTCCGTCAAAATTGTCTTTAATCATATGCACTAGTCACAATCATAATGCTTCTCTTTGAAATGTCCAGCCTGAGAGTCTGACTCTCTGTGACTAGGATCCAGGCCTGATGGATATCTTAGACATTATTTATTACTATGACATTGTTTTTTAGAGTAGATTTATTTGCCCCCAATCGCTCCATATGCAAGGTCAAAAGTGAGTCAAAAATGAACTGTTTTAATCATAGCTTTCTGTACAAAACCACTTGCATTCATAGACTCTGAGTATATTGTCATGTCTTGTTATGCCCACTAGAGGACAGTGCTGTAATCTGCTGAACCTGGACTCAAACATGAGGTCTATTGTTCGTGAATAATAATTCAAAGTATTCAAACGATCCCCAACATCAAACCACCCACACCATCTGATACACTGATGAAATGCTTATGTTTTGATGTATGCGAATGCAAATTTCCTGATATACCTGATCAAATATAGATTTAATATAGAGGATGCTGATGTCACGTGACAACCCTGTTCTAGTCCCTGAGCTTTGGGGAGTAAAATGACCTACTTATAATTAATTAGGTAGTGATTGCACTTTTGTGTAATGTGCTGCCTTTAATTTTAGAAAATTAGGGTCAAAGTATTTTCTTAGTATAGAATTCAAGGCAATGCACCAAAGTGTTCACCTCCTCCAGTTGTTACATTTTTTATCTGGGTCAATAAGTGGATTTAGGAGACTTTCACACATCAATCCAGTTCAAATTGTTCTTGATGGCAGTTGTCCAGCTGATAAAATATCGAAGCATTGTTAAACTAAAAAGAGTGATATGATTTGACTGTGCTGACAAACAACAAGGTCACATGTAAACTTCTGATTAAAGTTGGTAGAAATATTATTCATCATTTTGTTTCGCTGGCGACCAGGAAATAACATGCCAGAATAACACAACCATGAGCCAGGGGAAAGCACTGTATGGGCCCCTCTCATCTTTACCTTGAAAACACTATCAGTAATGTGCCGAGAAAACAATAACAGACCTTCCCTCTCTTCAGTCTCTCTTATTTCACCCTCCTCCTGGTGGGTGTTTTTTTAACCACACCCATTTCCTCCATTGTGGGAGGAACTCTCCAAGAGCAACATCACTCCTGCATTCCTGCCTGTGTGCACTGTGCTTCCCGTGGCCTGACTGTAAACCAGGCTAGACTGCTGAGCTGTTTCTATGGTGCTACATCAGAGGCTTAAGAGTCACTGCACGCAGCCAATCAGATGACTTGTGGGGGGAACCGTGTGGGCTGTAGTAGCTAACAGAGTGAGTTTGTGAACTTACTTTTGGTGTGCTCTGAAGTTGAAACAGGGAGGACAACTTTCCTGGAAGAGAACAGGAGAAGAAAATTCATCATTTTCAATGGAATGACAAGTTTCTGTTGGTCTCACTGTTGACGACATTGTGTCTTTAAAGCCACTGAGTTCAATCACTCCCACTTGTATTGTTATAGACCACTTTCTTCATGTTTTATGAGTGGGCAGTGAGCAAACAACGAGGAAGACTTCACCCTGAAAACCGGACCAGAAAGAACTAGTTTTTGGCATCTGCTCAGGACAGAACACAAGTTGTTCTGAAAGCCATAGAGGAAATTCAGTTGCCATGGCAGATAATGTTATTGAGGAGGCCGATAACTACCCTGGCAAGGATGAGCTGGAATGGGGCTATGAAGAAGGTAAGGACTCAATGCGAGAATCACTGCTAATTCTTCTCTTTGTGAAATATGAAACTTTATTGTCACACCCATGATAAACAAGCTCTTCTCAATTTGCCTGAATGAACAATATATATATGAATTTATGCAGTTTTTACACTGCAGAGTCTTTAAATACACAGACAAAATTAGACAGTTGTGATCTGTCCCTTTTTTTAACAATGCTGCATAGTCACTTAATTCATAACCAATTCAGATCTTTTTTTTTTTTTAACAGTGAATCAGCGCAATTTTTTTTTTTTACTTATAAGGTATTTTTTATTAAATAAGTGCCTGAATAAAAATATTTAAAACATAATTGCATAATTAATGTTCATTATGTGAAAATAGCAGAGGAAAAAATACATTTAAACTGCATTCACACCAAGACTTTTCTTTTTGTGTGAAGAGTCATTTTTCTGAGCTTCAAGCTGTACTATTTCTAGTAGTGTTAGTCTACAATGAAAAGCATTCTTTACTTCTCTAGTGCAATTTTAGATAATAAAGAAAACGTATAGTGAAGCGTAAAAGAAGAGCGGAGTGAGTAATACATATACACAGGGTGAGATAAAAAGCAGCAGAGGAAAAAAATGAGCACATCCTGTATCCCCCTGTGTCTGCTATTCCTGTTGGACCCCTCAGTAATGACTTTGAGGCACTGGAGCTTTAGCAGCCCTTATTTAGTTTCAACATTGGGACATAAAAATGGACCACTGTTTGTATTATCTGTGGCAACACCAAATATTTCATAGCTACATACAAAGTTTGATTCGAGGTTGAGCAGCAGGCTGTGGGTCTGGGTCATGAACAAGGACAGTGTTATCATACACTCAAAACAAGATAAGTATTCTTTAATAAAAGCATTAAAACAAAATGTTATCTCCATTTAAGGGTTGATTGATTGAATCAACTTTTTTGTCTTTTGTGAATGAATCCAGGTGTTGAATGGGGTCTTCTGTTTCCTGAGGCAAATGGAGAGTACCAGTCCCCCATAAACCTTAACTCTAGGGAGGCCCGCTATGACCCGCGGCTGCTGGAGGTGGGGCTTAACCCCAACTATGTAGTTTGCAGAGACTGTGAAGTCATTAACGATGGTCACACTGTGAGAATCATGCTTAAGTCCAAATCAGGTATAACATGCTGAAAGTTATCTCTGTTTTTGAAAATAAATATTTTGCCATTATTTTCTCACTTTCATGTCATTCACAACTCTATCATAATTTTTTCATTGGAACACCAAAAAAGTTGACAGTTGACAACAACTTTCAAGTCCCAAAAAGGACACGGTTAGTTCCTGTCCTTGATTCTGATTGGTCAATAGCTGTGTTTTATTCACGATAAAACACGGCTATGACCGCTTCACCCAACGGTTCTGTGTATCACTACACAACACCCTTAGCAACCACTCCTAGCAACGTAAACTGTATGTTGTCAATTGATGTTGTTCATTAAAGCTTACTGTATTATGTAGAAGAGTACTGTGAGAAAGAGATCGAGTGAGCGAGTTTATTACCTGCATTCAGATTTAGCATTTTCCTTCAGGTCAGTCATATGTTCATAATAAAAAATCTGTTTAAATGTCAGATGTATTATCTTGTCGTTTTCCCGTGACTTACAGCGCTAGTTACAGCATTTGTCAGTTGCGTCTTGTTCCGTGTTCACAACAATTCAGTCTTTTCAATATAAAAGTCTTTGCTACTGACTGACATATTCATAAAGACAGTCTTTGCCGCCATCTAATGGCGTAATAATGTAACTTCTTTTGCTGTTTACGGTCAGAGACTATTTTTTCAGGCGAAAGGAAGGCTTTTAGTAAGAGTTTACTTCATGAAAGTTGCATTGTTACATATTTTTGGCTTTAATGTCTGTATTGTGTGGTAACCGTTTCTCTCGTACCTTATTGCTTACTTATATGCTAGCAACTTCTCAATTCTGTAATCGTATTATAGTATTTTTCACAAACAAGTTCTTCCAATTAAAAAATGCCAAATATCGGCTGATATATCTGCCTGGATTTATTGATATATCAGTAGACAATATTATATTATATTTGGAACATGAGAGTGAGTTAATAATGATAGAACTTTCATTTGGGGATAACCCTTTGACAAAGTCCACAAATAATCATAAGATGTTTTGCTTTTCTTGGTCATTGAGAGGTTAAAAGACATAAATCTGATGTCTGTAAGAAATCTGTATTGTTTATCAAATCATCTCTTCTCTTCCCTTTCCTGTGAATGCTGTCTCAGTTGTGACTGGGGGTCCTCTCCCCAGTGACCATGAGTATGAATTGAGCGAGGTGCGCTTCCACTGGGGAAAAGAGAACCAGAGGGGTTCTGAACACACTGTCAACTTCAAGGCTTTTCCTATGGAGGTTAGTGTCACTCCGCCAGTTCTGTCCATATCGAGCGTTTGCTCTTGTTGAGTCACTCGTCCTTCCTGATGTCTAAATCGAGTCTGTTTCACACCGCACACATAGACAGCACATATTTATACTTAGGAATCCATATTAACAGGTCACAGTTTCACACTGCATAAGCAATGCATCAGAAACAGCAAACAACACGTTGAAAACAACCTCACTGTCTGATATGCATGTTTACGAACTTACAAGGAACAGTACAAGGAAGGATGCCTTTTTTAGCTACAAATCAAATTATGAACGATCTCAATTCATGTCAAAAACAACAATACCACTTGCTCCAATGAAGGATTTATCATCAAGTGATCTATACAACCTGTCTCTGACACCTGCTCTCAAACTCATGGTCTTCTGTACACAAGGAGAAAGATAAGAGCCTGTTCTCAATGTGTCACCATGTTTGTCAACCTGTTACCATGTTGCAGTTCCTCAAGCTGTTGGCACAATTGCAAGTCAAACCAGTCTTTTAACAGGACACAGAACTGGCATAAAAGTATCATCACCTTCATAATTTTGTATATGTAGAGTTCAGTTTATTGCAGATCCCTCAAGCAGTAATAAATATCTCTCACAGCTTCATCTAATCCACTGGAACGCTACATTATTCAACAGCGTGGAGGAGGCCATGGGCAAGAACAAAGGCATTCTCATCATCGCCTTATTTGTGCAGGTATCTTGGAGGTCATGACAGATACAAAAATACCCAATCATGTTGGGTAAATAAACATGGTATTACTAGTGTAAATATAGAAAGCCTTTCAAAAGACAAAGTCAGATTGGTAACACTTTAGAATACTGTTTCTTACTTACTGCATAACTAATAAGGAATTACTGAAGAACTAATAGGTAATTCTTCATTAACACTTAAGTCACTACTGTTAACTACTAAGGAAGATGTGTTAACTAATCAGTATGTAATAAAATTTTCTGATTTTGTCAAGTAACAGTTAGCTAATCAATAACTAATGAATTCTGTCATACCTCCTGTAGAACTACTATTAATTATCTACTAATTAAGGTTAACTATGAAGTAACTACTAATGAACAGTCAAACACAATTATATTTGTTGTGGCCCTTTCTTATTTACTAATGTTATCAGTAGTAGTATTATGAAAATGCAATATTAATAAATACAATACATTTTATAGAGTTTTTTGCCTGTGTGGTAAATAATTGTTTTGTGAGTGTGTTCTGTAAGAAATCAACTTCGGAAAGGAACCCTGCCCCCACTCTAAATGCCTTGCCATAGCCAACTTACCTCAGATTAATTTTTATATTTCATATACAGTACTGTAAGTGTGTCTGTTTTCCTCAGCATATCACATTACCATTGACTAAATTCCAGTATGTACGGCAATGACTGAGGGAAAGTGAAAATACAGGGAACCCATTAGTAATTAATAAAGAATTATTAGACAATTCTGCAGGAATTAGCCTAATTAGAACCTAAAATAATATTCCAAAGTGAAAATATATGGGAACCCATTAGTAATTCATAAAGAATTATTAGATAATTCTGCAGTAATTACTTAGAACTTGAAACAGTATTCTAAAGTGAGAATACAGGGAACTCATTAGTAATTAATAAAGAATTATTAGATAATTCTGCTGGAATTAGCCTACTTAGAACCTGTAATAGTATTCCAAAGTGAAAATACAGGGAACCCATTAGCATTTCATAAAGAATTATTAGATAATTCTGCAGTAATTACTTAGAACCTGAAACAATATTCTAAAGTGAAGATTTAAGCAACCCATTAGTAATTAATAAATAATTACCACATAATTCTGACTCAAATATATATATTGGTCAATAACAACACGAAAACTACAAACCCGATTCCAAAAAAGTTGGGACTCTGTACAAATTGTGAATAAAAAAGGAATGCAATAATTTACAAATCTCATAAACTTATATTTTATTCACAATAGAATATAGATAACATATCAAATGTTGAAAGTGAGACATTTTGAAATGTCATGCCAAATATTGGCTCATTTTGGATTCATGAGAGCTACACATTCCAAAAAAGTTGGGACAGGTAGCAATAAGAGGCCGGAAAAGTTAAATGTACATATAAGGAACAGCTGGAGAACCAATTTGCAACTTATTAGGTCAATTGGCAACATGATTTGGTATAAAAAGAGCCTCTCAGAGTGGCAGTGACTCTCAGAAGTCAAGATGGGCAGTGTGTGGCATGGGCAGCTTACACATCTGGAAAGGCACCATCAATGCTGAAAGGTATATCCAAGTTCTAGAACAACATATGCTCCCATCCAGACGTCGTCTCTTTCAGGGAAGACCTTGCATTTTCCAACATGACAATGCCAGACCACATATTGCATCAATTACAACATCATGGCTGCGTAGAAGAAGGATCCGGGTACTGAAATGGCCAGCCTGCAGTCCAGAAACATTTGGCGCATCATAAAGAGGAAGATGCGACAAAGAAGACCTAAGACAGTTGAGCAACTAGAAGCCTGTATTAGACAAGAATGGGACAACATTCCTATTCCTAAACTTGAGCAACTTGTCTCCTCAGTCCCCAGACGTTTGCAGACTGTTATAAAAAGAAGAGGGGATGCCACACAGTGGTAAACATGGCCTTGTCCCAACTTTTTTGAGATGTGTTAATGCCATGAAATTTAAAATCAACTTATTTTTCCCTTAAAATTATACATTTTCTCAGTTTAAACATTTGATATGTCATCTATGTTGTATTCTGAATAAAATATTGAAATTTGAAACTTCCACATCATTGCATTCACAATTTGTACAGTGTCCCAAATTTTTTGGAATCGGGTTTGTACCAAACACTGAAAAAATAACCCAAAAATGACTCAACAGCATCATCCCAGTGTTTGGGTAAATAAATAAATAAATAAATAAATAAATGAATAAAACATTTTATATCTGTGTTAAGTTAGATAGTTATGACAAGGCAGTGGGGGTGGGGTTCCTTTCCGAAGCTGATTTCTTACAGAACGTGCGCACAAAGTAGCTAATCACCATACAGGCAAAAACTTCTGAACAATTTGTTGTAATGAATCTTTTTGGGAGTGCAGTACAGTATGCAGCATATAAATGCATATTATTATTAGTATGGAAATTAAATAAGTGGTGGACTGTAACAAAGTAGTTGTAATTTTACTCAAGTAATTTTTAATTGAATCATGAAATGAATAATTTTCTGTTCATTAGTAGTTACTTCATAGTTATATTTCTTGAACATTAATTAGTAGATAATTAATAGTAGTTCTTCAGGAGGTATGACAGAATTCATTAGTTATTGATTAGCTAACTGTTACTTAACATAATCATAAAATTCTATTACATACTGATTAGTTAACACATCTTCCTTAGTAGTTAACAGTAGTGACTTAAGAGTTAATGAAGAATTACCTATTAGTTCTTCAGTAATTCCTTATTAGTTATGCAGTAAGTAAGAAACAGTATTCTAAAGTGTTACCGTCAGATTTAGATGTCTCTGGTCTTCTTGCAGTATATTATGCTCAGCTGACACTGGTGCTCTAATTTGTTAATGCAGGTTGGAAAGGAACATCTTGGGCTGAAGGCCATCACAGATGTCCTGCAGGACCTGCAGTATAAGGTGAGCAGAAGAGCTGCCTCACTAGAGACTATAGCAAAAATTATGACACGTACGCTTGTGACCTAAAATACCTTTTTTGTGTGTGCAGGGAAAGACAAAAATAATTCCATGTTTTAACCCCAACACATTACTGCCTGGTAAATGAGTCATACTGATATTTTTATCTTTTTTGTATGTTTTGATATTTGATCTTTTTTCTGACTACATCATGATATCCTAGTTAAAGGGTTAATTCACCCAAAAATGAAATTTCTGTCATTAATTACTCACCTTCATGTTGTTTCACACCCGTAAGACCTTCGTTCATCTTCGGAGCACAGCAAGACAATTAACACGTTCAATGCCCAGAAAGCTACTAAAGACGTATATAAAACAGTTCATGTGACTACAGTGGTTCAACCTTAATGTTATGAAGCGACGAGAATACTTTTTGTGTGGCAAAACGAATAACGACTTTATTCAACAACATCTAGTGATGGCCGATTTCAACACACTGCTTCATGAAGCTTTGAAGCTTAACAAATCATTTGTTTCGAATCAGTGGCTCGAAGCATGTATCAAACTGCCAAAGTCACGCCCCCCAGTGGTGAACCTTTGAAATTTCGAAACACTTATGATGTAACAAAGCCTCGTTTACTGAAATCACTTGACTCTGGCAGTTTGATACACGCTCCAAACCACTGACTCGAAACAAAAGATTCGTAAAGCTTCGAAGCTTCATGAAGCAGAAATCTCCCATCACTAGATATTGTTGAAAAGTCGTTATTTGTTTTTTTGCTGCACAAAAAGTATTCTCGTCACTTCATAACATTAAGGTTGAACCACCGTAGTCACATGAACTGATTTAAATGTGTCTTTAGTAACTTTATGGGTGTTTAAAGTGTTAATTGTCTTGCTGGCAATGCAGGCCTCACTGAACCATCGGATTTTATCAAAAATATCTTAATTTGTGTTCCGAAGATGAACGAAGGTCTTACAGGTTTGGAACGACACGAGGGTGAGTAATTAATCACAGAATTTTCATTTTTGGGTGAACTAACCCTTTAAAGGTTATCAATATTGTATCTGAATGCTTCCGTTGGTTTGTGTACCTCCTCAGATCCTCTCTTAAGAGATTACTGGGTGTATGAGGGCTCTTTAACCACACCGCCGTGTAGTGAGAACGTCATCTGGATTCTTTACCGTTACCCCCTTACCATCTCTCAGATGCAGGTAACACCTTTACACCTTTTATTAAATATTATTATTACTCAGATATGCATGATAAATCTCTAATAAACTGTCAATCCCATTCATTTGGTGGCTATATATATTTTTTTTTTCAATCATGGCAACTCTTGGAATAGTTTTAGCAGGTTATTGAATATGGCAATGTTTATGTATTTGGGCTTGGTGGACTAGATCTGCTACGTTTCTGCTGCTGTTGATTATTACTGCTGCAGAGTAAGTATGGACTTGCTACTGCTAATAGATATGCTGCATAAATAGACATACATAAATCCTGTAGCAGATCTAGGCAGGTGGAGCTGGGGGAGGAGGATGATTCAGAGGAACTCGCTGCAGGACTACCTTACAGAATGAACCAGACTATTTAAATGTTCCAACATGCTGATTTGGAGTTCAAGAAGCATTTCAAGAAACATCATTATCAGTAATGAAAACAGTTGTGCTGCTTAATTTTTTTTAATATAACCATAGCACAAATAGAACAGCATTTGGTTAAAAAAAAAATCTTTTGTAACATTATAAATGCCTTCTTTACTGCCACTTTTGATCAATTAAATGTGTCTTTGCTGAATAAAAATATTAATTTCTAAATCCTACAAACCCCCAAACTTTTTAAGAGTAGTGTATCATATATAGAGCACTTATTCATGTGAATAGACAAAAGGGGAAATCAGAAACCGACTTTGACATGACTTAAACTAACTGGGGTTTACCACAGTAATTTACATCATAGGGTGAAGGACAATTTAGGCTGTTTGTTTGCAACTTAGATTATCTTTGATCTCATTGACTGGCAGAACAGGGTCTTTCAAGTAAAGACCAGTCATATATTGAGTATGATGCAAAGATAAAACATGAAAATGGGTCAGGGTCTTGTCCGTGTTTGACGACTATAATAACTTTTTTAAATTATAAATTGTTTCCTTCTTGGATTAAGTTCAAATGCATTATCCCCATTTTGTACGTGTACATGGTACTAATATGACCCTGCTAATGTTATGACTTCGATAACAGCAATAATGAGAAAGAATAGAAAAGATACGAAAATACTCATTTCCTCATGTTTCTAAAAAAGCTCACACCCAGGGTCCAAATTCAACACTAACACCAAATGTGAGCAAAAAGTGACACTGTTGAGTAAAAGGAATGGAGTTATTGACCAGTTGGCTGGTAATTCTGAATGGAAGCATAAAACATCTACATTTAAACTGAATTGTAAGAAGCATAGTCTGACTCTTGCTGATGCTAGAGATGTGTTTATTTCAAATCAAACCATGTGGACACAGATGTGCAGTAATTCCTTACTAATAAACTAAAATTTAAGGAACAATATCATGATTGTTTTCAATATCAACACGCGTGTTGATATTGTACACCTATCATTATGAGGACATTCCATAATGATTTTTATACTGAGCTAATGACATTTTCTATCATCTAACCCTACCCCAAAACATAGCCTCACAGAAAATTTTCTATATTTTTACATTTTAATACAAAATGGTTTATTTAGTGATTTGAATTATGAGGATGTCAGCACATCCTCATGATATAGGGGGCAGGGCCTGAAACCTGAATACACACCACAATATAAGGACTTTGTGTCCTCATTATGTTGGTCAAACCAATACACACACACTCACACACACACACACACAATGCTGGTCCTCTTTTCAATGATTGCTTTTGCTCCTCTTTTGAAAGTTGCTTTGGGTAAATGCATCTGCTAAATGGATAAGTATAAATGTGAACTAATTTAAACTCTTTTTCTGCCCAGATTGAGGAGTTTCGTCGTCTTAGGTCCCACATTAAAGGAGCAGAGCTTCTAGAAGGCAATGACGGGATGCTGGGGGACAACTTCAGACCCACCCAGCCCCTGAGCGACAGGGTGGTCAGGGCAGCCTTCCAGTAAAACCCCCACAGCAGGATCCATTTTAATCTGCCATGGGTAAATTTACAGGAGATTGTATTCTGTTCTTTGTTTATTCAAGCGGAGCACCCTCATTTGAGCATAATGCAATGGCTTACGTATGGCTTTGGCTGCTCTTTGTAAAGCAGGAGTTAAGATTAGGCTTCTCACATTAGCTGATTAAATGTCTCATTGTCTGGGTTGTGGCAAGAGCCCACCTGGATTTTAGTGCAAAATTGTTAGCACTTCCAAAATGATAGAAAATGGAAGATTCATCTCCATATGACCATAATTCTGACCAATAACTGTACAAAAGCCCCTGCTTAGTGTGCAGTAGCTTAATGGAAATAGGCCAAGTTCTCTTAGTAGTATTAGCATCACTATACAAAAGAGTGCTGCCAGGGTTAGAGCAATAGAGTAACCCAATTCCTTCTGATCTAGGACTAGCTGCAGCATTGTGTATAGATCTGTCTATTTCTAGGGCTCTCAAGGGGACACCTGGGTCTGCCTGCATATTATTCATTTTGAAATGAGACTTTGAGCAAGATAATTTAGGCCATGATGATGCAGTGCTGCTAAAAGTGTCTGATGATGTAACCAGAGTAATCTAAAGTATTACTTTGGCGATACTGTGCTTCTATATACTACACTTTTAAGGTTTAAGTGCTTTATCATGTAACTTATATTGATAAGCAGAGAAACCCAAGGAATCTCAGGAAAGAATAGCAGGATCCTATACTTTCAGTCACTTTCATTCAAGTTTTCTCTTTAATTTGTTTGGGATGATGATGAAAAAAGGCCCCCCTTTTATAATTGGAAATGCCCCCCCTCCTCTACATTTTTGACATATTAGACATACAAACAAGAGTGAATGTGTGCATATTTTTAAATAAAATATTATTTGCAAACAGTTTAAATGGGCTACTCCCTTAAATTATTGTTATTCACCTCAGATATTATTCAAATAACCTGGAGCCATGAGCTGTAAACACACCGCAATAAACAAAACCCCTTCAAACATTGAGTAAACCTCATTTCCCACTTCTTACGTTTTATATTAAAAAAAAAAATCCAACTAGGTCAAGTATGTTGCAATCGTCTTCAAACTATGGCCATGAACTGCCAGTAAATCAGACTAAAGTCAGGATGTAAATTAGCTGAATCAGTACTAAGCAGTAATATTGATGTCAGCAGACAAATTAGGCAATTATAAGTCACTTCACTAATTGCATTTTCTCTATTAGTAGGCAAATTAGTAATGTTAAAACCGCTTTCACTTACACTACATGCTTTTTTTGGCTCACATACATATTTATATTATCACACACACACACACTTACCGTCGCTCTTACCTCTGTCTTTATTTCTCTCCCCCACCTCGCTCTACCACACACACACACACACACACACACGATGAACACACTACTTCCTCTGTGCTAAGCAACAAAGAGCACATACATGACAGGCTGATGGAGCCACAATAAGATATTGTTCAGGTGTAATGGATAGCTAATGGTCACATGACTGCCTCACAAATCAGCAATGTGTAGTCAGATTGAGAATTGAGGGTCCACACATCCTTATTTTCTTTCTGTTTCCACCAAAAAAAAAAAAACCTTAAAAGTATAAGTTAATTTTATTAAGTAAACTTAAGTTCAAATATATGTATTAAGTATAGTTTATGTAGTAAGTATATACTAATATCAATGTACTTGTCACAAACTGCACAGGGACACGAAGGCTGAGGATCTAAGTGCAGGATTTATTAAGATAATCGCAGTCGTACAGGCAAGGATCAAACACCAGCAATAACAATGTCCAAGGCAGAGATGAATCGTAAACGGGGACAGGCAATGGGTCAGGGCAGGGAGCAGACAAGGCAGAGTAATCCAGTAAACAGGCAAAGAATCAACAGGGCAGGCAGCAAACACACAATGATGATAAGCAGTCCAAGGTAATACACAAGAATACAGGAAACAAGGAAACAAGGAAACAAGCTCAGACCTGCAGTTGAAACACTACACAAAACTTCACAGAGAATGAGTGAAACACAGGGACTATATATACACAGGCACAAACAAGCTTAACAAGATAACGAGTTAACAAGGGGGCGTGGTCCAATGAGTGTCCATGGTAACAAAACAAGGGGAGCAGCCGGGAACATGAGGTGCACACACAGAGGAGGTACAGGGAACACAGACAAGGATCATGATAGTACTAGTTGTATACTTGTAAGTGTACAATTTCAATACTTGGGAATAAATTGGCCCACTTTTAATGTATAAAAGTATACTTTAAGTGTAAGAGTAGTAAACTGAGTACACAACTAGTTTACAACTAAGTTTTTTGTTTGTACTGAAACTATTGCAACTATACTACAAGTGAAATTATAGGTATACTGATATACTAGTCAAATACTTGTAGCACATTTTTTAGTTTATGAAAGTACACTTTAAAGTATACTCTCAGTAAACTGCTAATTTAGTAGTTTTATACTGCAAGTATGCTTGTAGGTTTTAAGTAAATATAACATCATACTTATAGTTTTATTTTTTGCACTTTATGTATACTACTATGTTCCTATTTAGGTATTAATTTTTTATACATGAAATATACCTTTAACTGTACTTTAACTCATTCCATTTTAAAAACATTTTATTCTAGCTTCATGCATCCTTTTTTATCAACACTTAAATGTGGGTACTTTTAATTAAAAAAGCAACATTTTGTACAAAAAGCTAAGAAAATTGCATTTTTGTCAAAAACTACATCCGGATCGGATTCATAACGATGGTTAAAACACCCCCAAAGTCTCACAGTCATTAACCATCACATTTCATTCGGTAACGTTAGGCAGTTTTGAACTTATGCTGTTTAATGTTTGATGATCACATTATTTTATTATTTGTGCAAGGAATCTTCTATCACTTGTTTCTGCTTCTTATTCACCTGTGTTTTGATCCGGAGATTCTGTACTATTTCAGAATATGTGTAATAGTGCCCCCTACCGTATAACAGTGAAAACATAGATAGCCGTAACATCAAAGACTCTGGAAAAACACAAGACGCGTCACTCGTATTATTATGAATGGGAGAAAGTGCAACGCGCAATATGGCGGAATAAGTCCCGCCTTCTAAATAAGAGCCAATCGCCAATTAGTAAAGTCATCGCGTCACTGCAGCGGCCGTTAGAAGCTCCGGTTCCTATAGAAACAATCAGAAGCACGCCTCCGAAATGCTTTTAGGACTGCGCATGCACATTAGCTTGATCCAGGTTGGAAAATACCGTTTTTTTGTCATGATTCAACAAAATTTATGAGACAGTTGTTGTCAGATTTCATTGATGATTTCAAATATGAAATTTAATCGAAAGCTTGGCAAACAGCTTTGGAGAATTTGATGTTTCCCCATTCAAAGAGATAGGAGCTGCACTTGCATGCCCGAGAGGCGTTTTAAAGATGGTCGCCGAGTGAAATGACTTGTCTTAAAGGGACTTTGGGAACATTCAGTCAATGGTGGGGAAAGAGCAAAGTAGATTTTAAGTAAATTCCTATGTACACTACCAGTGGACTAGCCTACACAAAAATTCAGATATTAGCAACCTATTGGTTTTCTTTATAAATCAATATTTTCAAACAATGTAAGTTTATAAAACAGTACGTAAATGTGAAAAAAGTATTTGATTAATCTGTCAAAAGATTGAGTACAAGTATCAGCCAAATATACAGACATTTATGTCAGTACAAGTCAAGTATTCTTAAGTGCAAGTGTAAGTTTATTTCTGATAGAAACATAAAGTATGTTTCTGAGAAGTACATAAGAAGTAGACTAAAAGTATAATAATAGCACACTTGAATAAACTTTTTTTTTTTTTTTTTCGTAAGGAAGGTCTCAGTCTGAATGTAACGTTATAGACCTCAGAAAAAAATATATTTCCCAAACATGTTAGTCATAAAGAGACAACATTACACTAAGATACATTTCATGTCTATAGGCTAAATTATATGCTTATGAGTAAGGGCTTTCAATATAGTCTCAGTAGTGATGAAACGAAATGAAAATTCTTGGCTAAAAAGTAAAATTCTGAACACATTTAGCCAAATCTACTGAATCCTAGCAACATTTATTTGTGCATGAAATATACTGCACATATTGCACAATGTTTGTGTATTTGTGCATTCTTTCGGTGACTTGTTCCGTGCACGTGTGGGAGTATTTGGTACTGGTTTTACTCAAGTGTCTCATGAACTGTAAAAGCAAACTCTCCGGCAGGACATCATTATAAGACAGTGTTAAAAAAATACCCATGTCAGTCGTTACACTCTGCATAGGACCCTTGAAATAGTACTGTCTGTCGTGAGGTTCAGACCACAAACCACAGCAAAAGCAGAAGATAAAAGCTTAGTTATATATATATTATTCTATAATATTATATATATATTTTTATTATACTACTTCAATGCATGTAGTTTGATCTCAACCCTTTTTTATCTTTCAGAAATTAGATATGATGAAGAAATAGAGATGAGGGCTCTACAACATCCTGGCTAAAGTGAAACTTCATCACTTCCTGTATATGTGCATGGGCATCATTTTGTAGCTGCATGTTCTGAGTATGGCCCTGATGTGTGCAGAAACTGCTTTTACCTTTCATCTGAAACAAAATTATACTGGATTTTATGTAAACAAGAGGAAGTGAGTAATTATGAAGAGACACTTGGTGATGAGGTTGTATAAGCAAGAGTGAAGGAGCATACTAACGCTTGATGAATATTGTTAGAATACTGCAGTTTAACAATATGTTTATGTGTAATCCTATAAATGTGGCTTTATAGGAAGATCATAATATACATGACTGATACATGACCCATTCCATATAGTTTTATATTTGATTATTTCTGATATTTGACATGAACAGGAGGTAGAAGGTATTTATGACTGTACATTGAAGGCTTTTAAATACTAAGATTGAAATAAATTTATGCTGTTGAATGAACTGATTAAAGACACAAAGATTGATTTCATGGGTGCATTTTTTGTCTTTACCTGCTGATGAATGAACAGAATATGAGCCTCTGTTTTGTTTTGTTTTTTTCATTATCTTGCTTTATACATCTTTATAAGCAATGTGGTCATCTCTAGTCCTGCAAAAAAGGAAACATGATTCATTGACAGATATGTCTGTCTGTACTATTTCTGAAACCTGATAAGACAGACTCTTCTCTTCTAGTGAGAAACCACATTCAGGTGAAGAGTATTGCTTTTGCACCTTGAAAAATCCCTTGTCATCATAATGATTGTCATGTAAGGAGTAAGGATACTGACATTTACAGTAGAAAATATAGTGTCATTTCAAATAGATTCTCACTGTAATTTTTCACTGGATATTTGGGGGGCAGTATGTCATTATGTACTTATTTGTTCATATGTATTTCAAATAAAGTTAAATTTAATGCATTTTATATTGCATGTGATTTTAATAAAAGGTCATGTGTCACACTGTATATTTCTATCCACCTTATACCTACACCCCATGACGCTTTGCAAGAATTATGGGTGTAACTTCCATTAGCTGTAAACAGTCAGTGAAAGGCTCGCTCTATGAACGCAATAATACGGTTTTTTTTTAAAAACTGGGTACAATGAGATGACATTATTCTACTCAACCTTCAACCAACGAACATTAAAAGGACATTTAAAAGTGTAAAAGCATCAACAAGGTACTTTCAACAGGCCATGAAAAAGCACAGTTCTTTCCACAGCAATAACGGACGGGTTAAATATAACTATAGTGATATATATCTGTATTATGTAATATACGTTGCCTTAATAAAAAATGTTCATGAACTTCTGAAAATAAAACATGAAAGAAAAATTGACAGCTCATTCAGTCAAACGTACAAATACGCTTTATTTGTAGGGCAACCTTATGATTTAAAACGATTAATTTCAGTCTTTTTAAATGGAAGTTCCCCAAACCGGAAGTGCAACCCATAATTCGAAACGCAGTAGGCTAGTCAGGAATAAGGTGGATAGAGTGGTGCAGGGATGACGTCAGTACCTGGAAGGATAATTTGCCAGTGGTTCCTTCGAGATTTTCCTATGGGCTTTTATGGGGTTTTTCAAATTATGAGGAAAATAAAGCCTGTGGTAAACATAACTTGACAATACTTTGACATTTTTCTCTACAACGTAAACTGCACACACTCACACCCCAAACGGTCTTATCTAGTAACTTAAAAATAAACATAACTGCTTCAAAATTTGCATTTTTGGTGTAGGTGTAGGCAGTTTATGTTGTAGATTAACACGTCAAAGTATCATTATGTTATGTTTAGCACAGACCTTATTTTACACATAAATTGAAAAACCCCATTATAAAAATCCATTGGAAAATCTCAAGGGAACCAGTAGCGAATTATTATTCCAGGTTTTGATGTCATCCCTGCACCACTCTATAGAATCATAGTATTTATTAATATTTTTTTTTATTTTAGCTTTTATTTTTATATTTGTATATCTGTTTTCAATTTAATTTTAGCTTAAGTTTGAATACATTTTATTTTTTGGTATTTTACTTAATCTTAAACTTACAGTTAGTTGCCAAGGTAACATTTCTAATTTTCGTTTTTTTTTTATTTTTTTATCTAATATATAGGCCTGTTTTATTTCAGCTTTATTTCAATCAAGTAAAAAAGAGTTTTAGTTAACAATACCACCTCTGATGTGTCTGCAGTGTTGCCATTGGGCTACTTTGACACTGTTGTCGTGGGTTTGTTTTTTTAGTCACTTGTCCCTGACACTCTGGTTTCATAAATCATTCAAATTACTAAGCACTTAAAGGGATAGTTCACCCAAAAATGAAAATTCTGTCATCATTTACTCACCCTCAAATTTTTCCAAACCTGTATGAATTTCTTTGAACACAAAAGAATATATTTTGAAGAATGCCAGTAACCAAACAGTTCGGCCCCACTGACTTCCATAGTATTTTTTCCCATACTGTGGAAGTCAATGGGGCCCATCAAATGTTTGGTTACCGACATACAACCCGAATTCTGAAAATGTTGGATTTGAATAAAATGAAAAACTAAAAGACTTTCAAGTCACATGAGCAAATATTTTCTATTATGTTATCTATGTTCTATTTTCACAATAGAACATAGATAACATAACAAATGTTTAAAAGGAGAAATTTTACACTTTTATCCACTAAATGAGCTCATTTCAAATTTGATGCCTGCTACAGGTCTCAAAAAAGTTGGCACAGGGGTAACAAACGGCTGAAAAAGCAAGAAATTTTGAAAAGATTCAGCTGGGAGAACATCTAACAACTAATTAAGTTAATTGATATCAGGTCTGTAACATGATTAGCTATAAAAGGGATGACTTAGAGAGGCAGAGTCTCTCAAAAGTAAAGATGGGCAGAAGCTCTTGAATCTGTGAAAGAGTGCGTAAAAAGATTGTGGAATACTTTAAAAACAATGTTCCTCAATGTCAAATTACAAAGGCTTTGCAAATCTCATCATCTACAGTGCATAACATCATAAAACGATTCAGAGAAACTGGAGAAATCTCTGTGCGTAAGGGACAAGGCCAAAGACCTTTATTGGATGCCCGTGGTCTTCGGGCCCTCAGACGACACTGCATCACTCATCAGCATGATTGTGTCAATGACATTACTAAATGGGCCCAGGAATACTTCCAGAAACCACTGTCAGTAAACACAATCCGCCGTGCCATCTGCAGATGCCAACTAATGCTCTATCATGCAAAAAGGAAGCCATATGTGAACATGGTCTAGAAGCGCTGTCGTGTCCTGTGGGCCAAGGCTCATTTAAAATGGACTGTTTCAAAGTGTTAAAGTGTTCTGTGATCAGACAAGTCCAAATTTGACATTCTTGTTGGAAATCACGGACACCATGTCCTCTGGGCGGGAGACCTTCCAGTGTATTTATCAACGTTCAGTTCAAAAACCAGCATCTCTTATGGTATGGGGGTGCATAAGTGCATACGGTATGGGCAGCTTGCATGTTTTGGAAGGCACTATAAATGCTGAAAGGTATATAAAGGTTTTAGAGCAACATATGCTCCCCTCCAGATGACGTCTATTTCAGGGAAGGCCTTGTGTATTTCATCAGGACAATGCAAAACCACATACTGCAGCTATTTCAACAGCATGGCTTCATTGTAGAAGAGTCTGGGTGCTGAATTGGCCTGCCTGCAGTCCAGCAGATCTTTCAACTATAGAGAAAAATACGTCAAAGATGACCACAAACTCATCAGCAGCTGGAAACCTATATCAAGCAAGAATGGGATCAAATTCCAACACCAAAACTCTAGAAACTCATAATAACCTCGATGCCCAGCTGTCTTCAAACTGTTTTGAAAAGAAAAGGAGATGCTACACCATGGTAAACATGCCCCCATCTCAACTGAACTTTCACTGTTTTTAGCTTCACTTAAACCATCCTTGTTTACATTACTTAAGAAAACTCATGTAAAATTTAGGGATTAAAGTGTTTTTTAATGTGTTTTCAGTAAAGGGAAAGATGTTGTTAGTTTATGTTAGTGTTTAATGTTCAGTTATGTTGGACATTTAGATGAGTTTCTGTAATGTTTTTGAATTTTGTGGTTACCATTATGCAAAAGTATGGCACCTGTGTTTAGGCTGTGAGCAGCCTAAAACTGTTTTTATTTTTTTTATTTTTTATATTTTATTTTTTTATTTTTTTGAGTGCATTTTGTAGAGTAAATAGTTAATTTAATAAGGTAAATTAAGTCAATAAATGTGTTCACCTTACATAATAAACATAACATTATTAAGTAAACTGCACATATAAATATTATGTGACAGTGACAAATTCAAGTGATTTGTATTTACTCAAAGAAATTTTGTCAGCTTTACTTGAATTTCTTTTCTTCATACAACTAAACTGTGTACAATTTGTACAAATTACTCAATATAGTTGCATGCAGGGATGGGCAGTATTTATGATACATGTATTTCAAATATAAAATTGTATTTTGTAATTTGTATTTGATAGGGTTGATGGAAATGGCTTTGTATTTTGTATCAAAATACTTCAGTGTTTTGTATTTTTGTAGTTTTAAAATACTGTAAAATACTTTGTAAGAAGTCTACATGATGACATAATAAAAATGCGGCCTCTGATTGGTGCCTACTCAGTAGTTTGCCCAGACTTGTTGAGATTGTAACAGAAAGTTGATCCATATGGAAGAAGGTGGTCAAGGTAAGAAACATGCAGGCTGCCATTTTTTGCATAAATTGCTATAATTTTTAACATTTCATGTTAAGTTTTGGTGTTCGTTTTAGTAGCCTAGGCTAAATAGTATACCAATTTACATAATGTTCTTGAAAACTATTATACTGAGAAGCAGCCCCCTATATTTATGATTAACAATCAAATGATTAATTAGTTAGAAACTAGTTGCTATTAATACAGGTGCCATCAGTTGTCTTCTTATGAATGACTTGTTTGTGATTGAGTCAGTGTTGCTGATGCAAAGTAGGCCCTTCGTTACCAAACACCAAGTAACTAAATTAGGATACAATTATGACTCATTTGCAAACTGCTGAACATTAAACTGTTGGTTACTTTAAAACTAACCTTCATCTGGGCAAACACAGGGATATGTGAATATTTGATCTGTTAAAGCCACAACATGTAAATTTTCGTCGCTAGAGGTCGCTTATTCAAAACAAAGGTGTAGCTTGATGACGCCTTGATTTTGCAGAATCATGGGAGGTGTTGTCTTCACGTGTACAGCCTCAACTCTTCTGGGAAGGCTTTCCCACAAGGTTTAGGAGTGTGTTTATGGGAATTTTTGACCATTCTTCTAGAAGCGCATTTGTGAGGTCAGGCAGTGATGTTGGACGAGAAGGCCTGGCTCGCAGTCTCCGCTCTAATTCATCCCAAAGGTGTTCTATCGGGTTGAGGTCAGGACTCTGTGCACTCCAGTCAAGTTCCTCCACACCAAACTCACTCATCCATGTCTTTATGGACCTTGCTTTGTGCACTGGTGCGCAGTCATGTTGGAACAGGAAGGGGCCATCCCCAAACTGTTCCCACAAAATTAGGAGTATGAAATTGTCCAACATGTCTTGGTATGCTGAAGCATGAAGAGTTCCTTTCACTGGAACTAAGGAGCCAAGCCCAACCCCTGAAAAACAACCCCACACCATAATCCCCTCTCCACCAAACTTTACACTTGGCACAATGCAGTCAGGCAAGTACCGTTCTCCTGGCAACTGCCAAACCCAGACTCCTCCATCGGATTGGCAGACAGAGAAGCATGATTCGTCACTCCAGAGAACACGTCTCCACTGCTCTAGAGTCCAGTGGCGGCGTGATTTACACCACTGCATCCGACACTTTGCATTGCACTTGGTCATGTAAGGCTTGGATGCAGCTGCTCGGCCATGGAAACCCATTCCATGAAGCTCTCTACGCACTGTTCTTGAGCTAATCTGAAGGCCACATGAAGTTTGGAGGTCTGTAGCTATTGACTCCGCAGAAAGTTGGCTACTTCTGCGCACTGTGCGCTTCAGTATGCGCTGACACCGCTCTGTGATTTTAGGTGGCCTACCACTTCGTGGCTGAGTTGCTGTTGTTCCCAATTGCTTCCACTTTGTTATGATACCACTAACAGTTGACTGTGGAATATTTAGTAGTGAGGAAATTTCATGAATGGACTTACTGCACAGGTGGCAACGGTACCACGCTTGAATTCACTGAGCTACTGAGGGCGACCCATTCTTTCACAAATGTTTGTAGAAGCAGTCTGCATGCCTAGGTGCTTGAGTTTATACACCTGTGGCCATGGAAGTGATTGGAACACCTGAATTCAATGATTTGAAGGGGTGTCCCAGTACTTTTGGCAATATAGTGTATTTGTGTATTGAACGTTGTGTAGGAAACTTTTTCCTCGTCGAAGCAGAGACCAGGAGACGTTGGGATATCTTTTAAGCAGAAGTTACTCTTTATTGAGAAACGTGCTGTGGGTCGCTGTAGTCATCCAAGTCTAACCAAGGCAGTGTACTTGGTAGTTCATATACATTCAAGGGGGAGGGATACATAGAGTAGAGGTGGAGACAATCTAAACAAAGCATGCAAATGCAGTGCAGGAATCAGCCCATTCCCTACATTTCCCAGCCATGATCTAATCAGCATAACGGTGTCATTCAAATGCATAGGTGCTAATCCACTCAGTCTGACAGTATGGCCCATACCTTTACATTATCATAGAGACAAAGGCACAGCTGTATCTTGAGCCAAATGGTTAGGAAGTGCATGAAGACAAAAGGTTAATGTTACAGACACCTGGGCTGCCTGCCTTGATCTCCTTAAATTGTCATTATCTTTACCTCAAAATGTTAAATACAATATACTTCACCTTAATATTTCATGTGAGGTTATGTCAGGATGTAGGATCAGCAGATCTTAAACAGATTCTTAAATTTGTAATCCCACAGTCCCCCCTTTGAGAGTTCTAATAACTCTCACATAATACAAATTTAAACCTTCTTAAATCCCTTCTTTAACCTATGTTTGTTAACATAAGTCCCATCTTCCAGTCATGTAACTTGTAACAGATACAGGCACATACATCTTATTCTATGTCGTGTCCAACATTTACATAAGTGTTGTTCTTTAACTTGAGTATACTGTTGACACACATATACAATGCAGGGTGGTAATATGTTGTATGAACTACATGATGACACAGAAAACCATGTAGCATAAGCGTGGAAGTCCTAAAAGTCCATGGCGCCTGAATAGCTGTGGAGTCTGTTCCCTGTAGAGTCCATTTCCAATGCATTTCCATGTCTGTTCCAAGTTGCTCAGATATTGTTTGTCGTTGTGCAACTCCGAGTTGCTCAGATGACTCTGTCTTCATGAAGGTTGTTCATGGATATCTGAGGTGATGCTTTACACCAGGTGCTGCTTATGAGCCGTCATGGCATATACACATACCTGCAACACAAGAAAACAAAGAAACAGCAGACCAGCAGTATTCATGCATAGACTTTAGTACGTTAGATGATCGTATAGTTTTTCTGTCTAACTCTGATCATCATAAACTTCTAGTGATCGTATAGTGGTTTTGTTCCTTTTTTTTTTTTAACCTAGTCTTAATCAATTTGACACCTATAGACCAGTAAGGTGGGGATAAACTGAGAGGGGGAAACCTATGAGGAAGTCTTCACCACAGGGTTGGCCCCCGAGGCCTGTTGCACTTCGGTTCTTCCCTGGGCTCCTCACTGGTCTGTGTGTCCTATTCTCTCCCTGTAGTTAATTTGTAAACTTTACTGTGCTACATCTTCATCTTCCAATGAAACATCAGTCATAGCAGACATCATAACCCACAGAGGATGGATAAGTGAATGGAGTGTGCTGTAGCATAACATTTAAGGCTGTGAGTGTACTTAACCAGTGTACCCCAAATGGTGGAAGTGACAGTCAACTTTCTTTTGTTCAGAATGAGTCTTTTAGCTTTCTTGTAGATTACTGGGGAAATTAAGCACTCACAGCCCAAATGGTTAGCATGTCAGTAAGCTGTTGCTCCAAGTGTTTGGAGAAGAGGGGAGGGGCAGTTTCAGTGTGGCAAGTAGACTGAGTAGGAGCTGAGTAAAGCTGTTCATTTCTTTAAATGTCTTTTTGTTTTTCCTACACTCTTTCATCCAATGTCCAGGTTTACCACAGTAATGACAACTGCCTTCTCTCTTAGGACATTTACGTTTCTGTCGATTCTCTGTGTTGACCTTAAAGGATGCTGCTGCAATCTTTACTCTTGTCTTGACATCCGAGTCTCTTTCCCAAATAGCTAACCGATCTAAGTTGTTTTGCAGAGTTCCATTGGACCATGTGAGGTCTAAGAAAGGCAATGCATTTTTGTATTCTGATGAGAGCCCATCAAACCACATGCGGACCAGTGGTCCATTATCCTCTAACACCTTCTCTGGAGTGTCAGCTATTCCACTGTATGCTGCAGCTGACTGACAAAATCTTTCAGTGTACTCACTTACAGTTTCATCCTTCTTCTGTACACAACTAGTGATCTTTGGCCAGTCCACCTTTGGTCCAACAAGGTTCTGTAACACTCTCAGAACTCCTTCTCTCAATTCACCTTTGCTGGAATGCTGAAACTCAGAATTATTTACAGCACTTTCAAAATCACTGAATTCTGACTCTTTCAGGATTTGTGACATTAGCTGGGTGACTTCAGCTAGGGACATATCATAGAGCTTCATTTTCCTGGACAACTCTGTCCTAAACTCAGAAAAATTTCTCTGCACTGATGGCAAACTCTCAGCAAGTCTTTCTATGTCTTCAGGACCTAGAGCTGTACTGACTGCTTGTAACTGGAGTATGGGGGTTACAGATGTAACTGTGTCAACACCTTTTACCCTACTCTGAGCCTTTTGTCTCGCTCCACACACTTCAACTGCATTTACATCTTTATCCATGAATGCAGTATTGCTATTGCCCTCTAGTCTACAGAAAGACTCTAAGTCAGGATAGCTTTCATCTGACTGTTGGTCTTTTGAGTCACATTTGGTTGAGGCTTTGTTAAGGCCCAACTTCTGCGTGAGACGAGACACTCGAGTGTGCAACTGTTTGTTCTGCTTTTCTAACTTAGCAATACGTTGGATTTGTTCTTGTGCAATGGATAGAGTAAATTCTCTGTGGCAGCAGATAATGCCCTTCATATTTTTCTTCCGAATACAAGCACCAAGTACCTTTTTGCATTCTTCAATAGACCAAACTTTTTCTGGATGAATCCCAAATTTCTTTGTCAAATCCAATCTGACTGACTCAGTCACTATTGAGTCCATGTGCTTTCCTAACAATGATTTGAACTCACTATCTGTCCATAAAGGGGTAGCTAGTCCACCTTTCTCAGTTGGAATTAGTCTAGCGTTCTTTCTCAACATTTTGTAATGTCTTTCTGGCACAACAATACACTTCAACACTTCCCTGACAGAGCAGAGGTTACCCTAGTTAATACACATCGTAATATATTCAACCTTCTCTGGTGAGCAGAGTAGAACCAACTTGCTTACACACTGTAACAGTTGTAACCTTCCCTGAATTAACAGAGGATGAACCTTCTTCTCTAGCAAAGTAGAGAATGACTATTCTGTTAACACACCACCTTCCCTGATTAAACAGAGGATAAACAACCTTCCCTTATAAAGCAGAGGATAAAACTTCCCCTAACTTTACAGAGGATAAACCAATATTAGCACGTGATGCCAATCTTCCCTGCCTGAGCAAAGGATACCAATATTAGCACATAATGCTAATCTTCCCTGATTAAACAGAGGATACCAATATTAGCATGTAATGCTAATCTTCCCTGCCTAAACAGAGGGTAAACTTCATCTCTAAAAGAACATTTTTAGAGGGTAACTTAGTTAACCAAACCCTACAGCTGTCTGTTAACTCTTCTCTGACGGTGCAGAGGATAACAACTTGGTACTGGTCTTAATGGTTCTTTTGGATAGAGTATCACTCACCAACCCTTGGGTGTACAGGAAAATTCAGCTTGGATCTTCTTTTGGATCAGATCTTTGTTGTGCTTGAAGTTTCAATCAGGATTGAGGTGAGAAGCTCTATCCGGGTCACGGCACCAAAACTGTAGGAAACTTTTTCCTCGTCGAAGCAGAGACCAGGAGACGTTGGGATATCTTTTAAGCAGAAGTTACCTCTTTATTGAGAAATGTGCTGTGGGTCGCTGTAGTCATCCAAGTCTAACCAAGGCAGTGTACTTGGTAGTTCATATACATTCAAGGGGGAGGGATACATAGAGTAGAGGTGGAGACAATCTAAACAAAGCATGCAAATGCAGTGCAGGAATCAGCCCATTCCCTACATTTCCCAGCCATGATCTAATCAGCATAACGGTGTCATTCAAATGCATAGGTGCTAATCCACTCAGTCCTGACAGTATGGCCCATACCTTTACATTATCATAGAGACAAAGGCACAGCTGTATCTTGAGCCAAATGGTTAGGAAGTGCATGAAGACAAAAGGTTAATGTTACAGACACCTGGGCTGCCTGCCTTGATCTCCTTAAATTGTCATTATCTTTACCTCAAAATGTTAAATACAATATACTTCACCTTAATATTTCATGTGAGGTTATGTCAGGATGTAGGATCAGCAGATCTTAAACAGATTCTTAAATTTGTAATCCCACAGTTGTCATAATGTTACTCTGTGCATTTTCTCGGCGGCTACTATGAGACACTTGTTGCACACTGCAGTAAGCTAGATCGATATTAGGCATGGTAAAACATGGTACTCGCGGTAAATCAAGAAAAAGAGATTCAAACAATAAGACTTACTGTGTTGAGCTATATAACAATGATTAGTTTTCTGTCTATGAATGTATCCAAACAGTTGCTCAGCTGTGTAATAAAACACATAATATACTAAAGCGTCTTTGGTGTTTCCATGGTTTCTACAAAATAAAACCGGAAATCAAGGGTAACGCGGGTATGATGTCACTGATAGGCGACGCACGGACACGGTCCTGTGTTCTGGTTAAAATTGCTTATTTTTCTGGATTTAGACACTCTTGGATACATTTGGGATAATGTAAGTACAAAAGTCAACAAAATGTTTAACTTGTTCTAGTGGTTATTGGATATTTTAATCTACATATAAAAACATAAAATCCTACATATTGTGCCTTTAGCTGGTTGCATATGTCAGATTTATTGCATGACTCGGGCAGAAAAAAGCTGTTGCTATCAAACATTGTTTACTTAATCCACTGAGTCAGTGTAATGGTGAAGGGATAGATCAAAGGCCAATTGATGGCAAAGAAATTTCATGCTCACTTGTAAAAGTATTTTTTAGTATTTTTAAAATACAAAAATACAGTAGTTTATTTTGATACATAGTGTGGCTGCTGTATTTTGTAGTTTATTTTGATACATTTAAAATTAAGGTATTTGGTATTTTATTTTAAAATACATTTTGATGTATTTTTGCCCAACCCTGGTTGCATGGAACCACTTGACACTTCTTTTTTAAGTAAATCCAACAAATCATTTTTTTTGTGTATTTTGAGACCTGTAGCAGGCATCAAATTTGAAATGAGCTCATTTTGTGCATACAATTGTAAAATTTCTCAGATAAAACATTTGTTATATTATCTATGTTCTATTGTGAATAAAATATTGGGTCATGTGATTTGAAAGTCTTTTAGTTTTCATTTTATTAAAAATTAAAAAAAAAAAAAAAAAAAAAAAAAAAAAACGTCCTAACATTTCCGGAATTTGGGTTGTACTTCAAAATATCCTTTTTTTATGTTCAGTAGAAGAAATAAACTCATACAGGTTTGGAACAACTTGAGGGTGAGTAAATGATGACAGACTTTTCATTTTGGGGTGAACTATCCCTTTAAGGAGACTTACTGAATGTTTGCTTCAAATGAATAACATTAAACCACAACACTACAGCACAAATATGAGTGTATATCTGCCATTTTGATGTAAGCATGCTGTCATTTAGAGCGTTGACATGCCAACTGCAAACTGACTGAATTTGTATTTAAATCATATGACCTATTCCACTGGACCGCAAGGAAAAGACAACACCCCCCATATAAAGTAGCAACTAGCATATGCAACCCCACCCAGCGGCTTCAAAGCTTCTAAAACAGTATATTGAACATACTGTTTTGTCTTCTGAATACAGAGGATCCACATCTGTGTCAATTCAGTTTTCAAGTGGTCTAAAAAGTCATAGTCTTGCTTGTTTGCTTTCAAAAGGCATGTTTTTGTGTAAATGACACCACTATAAAAAAAATAAAAAAATAAATAAATAAAAAAAACGGCAACATCCAAAGTACTATAGCACATAAATAAGATAATCATTTAGTACCAGGGTAACTATATTGCAGTACAATGGTTTTACCATCACTTTCAATTTTTGTTAGGGTCATGTACTTCAAAACTATGTAGCTTGTTTGTGCTGTATGTGGGTCCACAAATGTGTTTTACCACAGAACAAAGATGTATGATTGTACTTTGGACCAGATTAGATGCATTTTGTCAACAGTCCAAAGAGATGTAGTTATCAGATCACTTTATGACTTTTAGATGGCTGTTATCAAATCACTTATAGCAACCGAAGATGGCTGTATCTTGAAATGTGTCGATTGAAAGACGCTACAGTGCCCTCAGCTGTCTGAGAAAAAAAATTACAGCAAACAGCAACACTGATTGCTCATTAGATGCATTACACAAATGAGCGCAATTTAAAGGCGTTGCGAGGTTCAAGACACAAATATAGCACTGAGGTCATTTAAAAAATAATAATGTATTCATTAAAATCACTCTATCGCTTATGTAAAGCTGATAGTAGTGTCACATCAGAGAGCAGAATCGTCAAATCTTTAATGAGGATGAAAACATATCTAGGCTCCTCATTTGAAGCTGTGTTTAAAGTGCACGAGAGAGCCTTTCATCT
This sequence comes from Ctenopharyngodon idella, assembly GCF_019924925.1. Taxonomy (NCBI): domain Eukaryota; kingdom Metazoa; phylum Chordata; class Actinopteri; order Cypriniformes; family Xenocyprididae; genus Ctenopharyngodon; species Ctenopharyngodon idella. The sequence continues at coordinate 15,345,281 of NC_067221.1, forward strand.
TCAAACACACTCGATGAGCAAATCGTCATGCTCTGACATCATGGTGAATGGTTAATTGAGGTAGTCAACCTAGTGTGTCACACTAAATGAAGTGTTTCACTCCACTAATCAGCAAGAAGATTCGCACAATGCCCATCAGACAGCTAATTCCTCAATCCTCTTGTCGTTATTAAGACTTGATTAGAGGGAAATTATAGCATGAAAAATAAACAAGATACAGATGTTAATATGTTAATAGCTCTCCCTTGGGCCAGAAACAGGCAGATTATAACAATCATTCACAAATCCTATCAGTCTAAAACGGAACAACAAACATGAGCAACAAGCCTGTATTCATGCTATCATGATGGGGACTTAGCATTGACTGCTATTGTTTTTATACTGAGCTAATGATTTTCTGTCCTCATACCCCCAAGCCAAACCCTCACACAAACCTTTTTGCATTAAGACATTATTAAGTAGGTTTATTTGTTAGGTTTTCACTATTTAATTAGAAATATACTATATTAAAATTAATATTACAATTATAAAATTCTGAAAATAATTATGATGTTATGAACAATAACAATATTGGACCAATATTTGTCTAAATAAAAGATAAAACAGTCTAAATAAATCATTTTGAATTAGTAAATTTAGGCATCACAATATTATAATGTACAATATGAAAATGGATATTTATTTTGAGATTTGGCAAGGATTAGATTTAACAGCTATTAAATTATTTGTATTAAAGGGTTAGTTCACCCCAAAAATAAAAATTGTGTCATTAATTACTCACCCTTATGTTGTTCCACACCTGTAAGACCTTCGTTCATCTTCAGAACACAAATTAAGATATTTTTGATAAAATCCAATGGCTCAGTGAGGCCTGCATAGACAGCAAGATAATTAACACTTTAAACGCCAAGAGAGCCACTAAAGACGTATTTAAAACAGTTCATGTGACTACAGTGGTTCAACCTTAATGTTATGAAGCGACAAGAATACTTTTTGTGCGACAAAAAAACAAAATAACAACTTTATTCAACAATATCTAGTGATGGGTGATTTCAAAACACTTCGAATCTTTTCGAATCAATGGTTCGGAGGGTGAATCAAACTGCTAAAGTCACACGAACCATTGAAATTTCAAAACACTTATAACGTAACAAAGCCTCATTTACTGAAATCACATGACTTTCACCCTCCAAACCACTGATTTGAAACAAAAGATTCGTAAAGCTTTGAAGTGTTTTGAAATCGCCCATCACTAGATATTGTTGAATAAAGTCGTTATTTTGTTTTTTGGCACACAAAAATTATTCTGGTTGCTTCATAACATTAAGTTTGAACCACTGTAGTCACATGAACTGTTTTAAAATACGTCTTTAGTACCTTGAAAAGTGGCATTGAAAGTGTTAATTAACTTGCTGTCAATGTAGGCCTCACTGTGCCATCGGATTTTATCAAAAATATCTTAATTTGTGTTCTGAAGATGAACGAAGGTCTTACGGGTGTGGAACGACATAAGGGTGAGTAATTAATGACACAATTTTCATTTTTGGGTGAACTAACCTTTTAAAGATTAAATTTAATTAAGAGAGGATGGCAAAGGTAATCATATGGTAAAAATATGGGAGGTAAATGTAAAAATATGGGAAATGAGAATTGAATTAAATATTCAATATTAAAGAATACATTTGTAAAATCTCTTATAACAGCCGATAACTGATGATATGGTACCGATATATCACACACACACACACACGCACACACTGGATATTCATTTTGAGATTTGCTAAAGATTACATTTAACAGTTATTAAATTAAATATTCAAGCTCAAACAATAAAAATAAATTATATCTAATATCAGTTGATAACTATGGTACCAATATATTGTGCATTCTACATTGTTCTCTTTGACCAAGTCTATGCTCATTCAGTCTTTGCTCACTTCAGTGGCATCACAAAGACGTGCTTTAAATAAACATACATATTCTCAATACGCTTCTCTACAGTTGCCATGTGTATGAATAGTCCAGAGCTCTTTTATGTGGCACATACCTGTAAGTAAACAAACTGATTGTGAACACAGAGGGGGATGCATGAGCAGGGATCAGACAGTGCCTTTCGCCCTGAATGTCACTGTCCCAAATCTGCCCAAACCTGTTTTGATCAAACATTGTGCTTCCATGCGGGAACAGAAATGACTCAAGTGTGTAACCTGAAATCATTTAATCAGCATGGACGCAAAGCAGATATAAATTTGAGCTGGAAAATATAAAGTTGCTCGTGATAGCTTATTGTTTTCTATGTTTCTTTTAAATGGTCGAGAAAAAAACATTCAAGTGGCCACCCTTGTGTGATGTACCAGCGCACATAAATTTAAAGCAAGAGGATACAGATTTATTTTGCTTAATAGGATTTTGTTCTCAGATAAGTGCCGCTTTATTTATTCTGGTGGTGTACTTTGACATGATTCCTGGCACACTTGTAGCTGCTTTGAAGAAACAGCAGGGGGAGCTCTGAGTATGCGAGTATTTATGTACGAATGGAGGATAGAAAGGTTTCAGGCCACAGGCCATCTAATTGAGTGATCTGCCATGACCTTTCATGGTCAGAGGGGAAATATCAGTGACAAAGGATTATTCCATTTGACATTTCTATTATTCTCCTCCAATATTCACATGGATAGTTTATTTGTTGTTTTTGTTGCCACAGCACTAGGGCTTGCATTTCAGACATGGATGATTAAGTTTTATCTTGCAGATTTTGAACTGTAAAAGTGTGGGACTAATTACATAGAGTTGCATTTTGGATTTTTAATCTATACAATAAGATGTGCAACTTGCTACATGGAAGTTCTGTCCTCTTTATGAGTTCTAGTTAAGCATGTGAAACATGCATTGAAACATGTCTGGGCAAAATCCAACTCTTCATTGTACACATCAGACATAATGGCAGTGGCTCTAATTGATTTGTTTCCATAGCAGAAGATTAGGTGGACCCAGATGTACCCTCGAGTACAGAGGTATCGCTTCCCCCTTTTGTTTTGCATTAATTCACGAGTTTATTGATGTCATTCCCGGAATGACCTTTTGCTATTACAGCTTTAATACAAAAGAGCTTAAAGCCCAAACAGATGGTTGCTTCATGGGTTGAGGGACAACTCAACGCACCTTGTAAGCTGGTGCATTTCCTGTCCGCATTACTACTCATTTTAAGCAACAAAAATATACTGTATGCCGTGATGGAGACAGAGGGGTCCCTTTACATTCCCTCAGCACAGATATCAAATCACTAGTTTCTTTTTTTCCTTGCATGTGAATAGAGAAGGACCATAGTTTTAAAAAAAAAAAAAGAGCGAGAGAGAGAGAAATTCCTGCGATGGAGTAGTAAATCCCAAGGGTCCCCAATGCCCCAGGCTACTACACCTCCACAGACACTCAGATGGAGAAGTATTATGGAAAAAAGAATTTAATGATAAGGTGTTCTAATGAGAAAGAAGGCTACAGAGAGAAATCAGATATAAACCACTATAGTTTCTGTAGTATATTCTGTTTGTGGACAATATAGAAAATTCATATGCGGTGCAGATCAGCATTTTACTGGAATGGGATTCTGAAAGAGATATAATAACAACAGATATAAATCAAACAGCAAAATCTAATCCATTTCACCATGACCTTTGTGCCCAAAAGAGAGAATGTGTGCAGAGAGAGAGAGAGAGAGAGAGAGAGAGGAATGACTATTGTTCCATTAAGCTGCTCTAAAAATAACTACCATTTCTAACCAATGAGCTGTGGGTTGCTATAACGTCCATATCTTTATGCCAATGAGGGAGATATAAATGTGCAGTATGGAAGAAGAGAGGGGGAAGGGAGAGAGAGAGATATTGATCACTCACTCCCAAATGGAATTGAGTGTGCTTGACAACACAGGGCTGGGGGTGCACAAGACTTGGCCTTGTAAGTCTGCCCACAGCTCCAAAGAGAACACATTCGGTTTGAGAATAGATCAAAGTCATTTTTGGCCGTTTGCTCTGCATTAGATTGTGTGGGGGCATTTACACAGTTGTCAGAATCTAGCAGTGGCAAAACAAAACAAAGTGGTGTTCTGTTTTCAGACCAACCTTTTTTCTGTTGTAATTATAACAGTTGAAGGCTCCATCAGAAATGTTTGCAATTAGGCTGTTAAGAGACATCATGACAGTTTTGGACAGAAGAGATATAAAAGAGATTCTCCGCAGAGATCATTACGCTTCTGTTTTAAAGCATTATCACAAGAGCAAGAGTGTTGACATTCAGTACTTCAGGCTTTTAGTAACAATAGTTTAATAAGTAAATACTAATTAACTTACATTATAGTCACAATATTGCCAGTTTTCTTTTGTCTTTTTTTTTGCTACGCTGACGAAAAATAAGAATGGATCGCGCATCTCTGAGCAACCACAGTAGTTGCACACTTTAGTTCCCGTCCTAAATCTGTTGAGTGAACATTCAATGACTCACTCACAAAACAAATCGCCAGTTTATTTCCTGAATGAATCAATTGTTTAAATGAATTGCTATTGAATGTTTAGACAAACTCAGAAATAAATTAGCCCCCAGGTTTCACAGACAAGGCTTAAGCCTATGTCCTAGACTAAAATGCATGTTTCAGCTGTTTTTAACTGAAAGCAACTTGCACTGGCATATCTTAAAATATATCAGTGCCATTGTTTAAGGTCAAGATACACACCAGTAATGCTTTTGTCTAAGGCACATTTATAAAGCTACTTAATTAATTAAACTAAGGGCCTAAACCTGCTTAATCTAAGCCCGGTTTGTGAAAACAGACCCTAGTCACTGGTTTTGTTCTTAAATAAATCAACGTTATTAAACAAATTGATTTAAATGATTCCACGATTCATAGTTTTCATAGAATGAATCAAGGTTTTTAAATGACAAGACTCTTTCATTAAGATAGTAAATTGTCACCATTTACTGGTGTAATGATGTAACTACCAGAAAAGAATAGAACAATTCCCAACACTAAACTGAACAGGCTGACTGTCGCCAATCAAATTCAAAGACCAAACTAATTGTTGTATAATACAAACCATTTTTTCCACAATGAGTATAGAGGCTCTTTTAAGCAAATAGCAGATCAGATTTCTTCCTTCTTGACATTAACCACTAATCTACTATAAATCTTTAATTTAAAGTTACTTTAGTAGGCTCTTTGTCATGTTAGCAATCCTGCCTAGAGTGTCAGGCCTGTGGAAAAGAAAACTGCCATTAAGAGGAATATTAATGTTATGCTGAGTCACAAATAGGGCTCAGATACAGGCAGCTGACTTATGCACACTTGATGAGCTTAATCATGCAGTTACAAACATTATTTAGATGTCAAGCTTAGATAAAGATACTTCAGCATTTGTCCTTTGTATTATTAGACAATTTAAAAATCTTTTGTGTTGCTTCTCTTTAAAGATCATGCTGTATGGTCCTCTGCCTCTCAGTATTAACACATGGTTTTAAAAGCAAAAGTTAAACCATGACACACAAACTCCTTGTTTTGAAATGCTGCATATACAAGTTTCTTCTGGTGACAAAATCTATCAAACCTGCACCTTCATGACAGGGGGTGTTTATTATCGCAGGGAATCACACCCTGCATGGCCAGAAGCAGTGGATGCAAAGGGAGTGGCACAAGGTTTTAGCAGCCATTCCAGGCAGGCAGCAGAGCATATGTGGACAGATTGGAGTTGATACGTGATTGGTGTGAGGGGCAGGGGACCCAGAAAATGGCATTATTGAGACTGGGCTCTGAGGGGAGGACAATTGTCCCATTCAATTGGTGAATGTGACACAAGTGTTGATGATGAAATGTGAAAGAGAGAGACTCGAAACGATGGAATTTGCTGCATGGAGCCTCCCAAGTTTGGAATTTCATCACAACTTTTAAACTTACTTAGGCTCAGGTTTTTGTTCGCAAGCTTCATGTTAACGTTTCCCATACAGATTAGAGTCCTTTCCAGATAAATGATACAAGATAGCAGTCACAACGGACTCTTCATTTTGTTAACGTACCTCATTAAAGAAGAGCATTGGAAAGAGAGTCAGGCATAATTAAACCAATGAGTGGTCATTTAAGTACAACTAGAGGATAATCAATATTGATTTTTCAACTGTTTTAGAAGCGCATTGATTAAACATCACTCAGAAATATTGATGTTCTAGGCATATTTACATTAAAAATTAAAAAGAAGTTCAAACTCCTAATGTCTGAACAAATAGCCAGGAAATGATGGAGTTTTGACAGGACCCTGCTAAAGGGGGTCACTGCAAACCCGTACTCTAACAGAGGCAATGACCCAGCAGAAAGAGATCATCAGAGCAAACTAGGTCTGTTGCCCCTCAAGTGGGGCTGTGACAGTCGGAATCAAAGGACTATAGGGTGGTATAAGATTCTCCACTTTTGCTGAACTACGTGTCCTTTCTCCTGAAGCTGAGCTTCCGGAACCCACCAAGCATCACTGAACCCGCTGATTAGCTCATAACAACCTCTGATCAGGAGTCCACTGTCAGACCACCAAGACTCAAGACACTAAAATAGAGTACTAAACCCAAATGCCTCAGCTGAAGATTGTTTTGATCTGTGCCAAAACAATTCATCCATCCACAGAAACCACACTAGCTCAGTAGCTCTTAATAAATATCCCTATTTAACAATTTTTGTTCTGATTCCAATTTGCTTTCAAATGGTCCCGTGTGTATCTTGTAAGCGCTTGGTGAAGAGCATCAAAGATGTCTATTTACAACATGTTTTTGAAGCGTTGATCATTGTAGCCAATCACAGACATATCTGATGAGCGTGTGAACACAATGGTCTATCATAGGTATTTACGAATCCACTCACAGCAATCAAAATGATAGGGAGAAATGCTGGTATCGTCACTTTTTTAAATTTCAGTACTGACTTGCTACTGAAGTTGGTACTTTTGACAACACTACTGTATACCACTGACAAAACTCATTACGTATATGTATTTTAACTACACATGTTATAATAATAATAATGTTTAATTTATATAGCGCCTGTCCTGAGCTCAAGGACCACTTCACAAAGAGCAATAACATAACAATCAGTCATTTCACATGAACAATTATATAGACAATGGACATTTTCCCACTCCAGAACAAGAGCTAATGCAGTTGCATATAGCAGTAATATCAAATTGTGAAAAACATTTAAATCCATACATAGAAATGTAACATTGTCTAGACAATGTAGAAAGTAGGTAGATAGTATAAAACATACGAACACAATCATGAAGTAAATACACAATATGACTGATGATCTGGGTTTTGGGTTATATAAACCAGTCATTAGCCACACTGTTTTAGATATCACAATCCTAACATAACACAGTAATGACTTAGGGTTCAGTAATTACTAATTAATATCACATTTTTGAGAAACTCAAATGGATTCATGTGCTTGTTATTCATAAAAAAGATCTGGTTCATAAGAGTAATTTGTTCTGGTTGCATTGTAGCCTATGTTTTTTGATTCTCTAAAAACAACCGACTCTTAAGAGTAATTCGGTCAAGAATCAGACTTTACTGCTTATGCTGTATATTCACTAAAAATAACCAGTTCATTAGGAGTCTTTTGCTCGGAATAGGACTTCACTGGTCGAGCTGAGTGTTGTTGATTCACTAAAACAAACCAGCTCACAGGAGTCATTCGGTTGAGAATCAGAATCAGACTTCAACACTTTCAGATTAGTACATTGTCTGCAACAGCTAAAGAGAATACACATGCGAGAACCGAACATCATGTAAATCATATATCTAATAAAATAACACTGGATAGTAGGGCCTATTAAAAAAAATAGAAAAGTATCAGGATATCACAGCTGCAAAAATGAGCAATTGTGTTGTGTTAGGTGTTTCTTATGATAATCATGATCTTGAGAAGTAATCAAAATAATTGTTATAATATGCTGATGTTTCAGGCAATTTTCTTATTATGGAAGCCCTTTTCCACATTAGAAAAAGATGCATTAGGAAGGTTAAATCACAATTAAGACATAAGAAGTTGAAATTATGACATCAAAAGTAGAAATAAGAACATGATAGTCATAGTTATGACATTAAAAATCCAAATGAGGACACAAAGTCAAAGACTTTTTTTTATGTCATAATTATGTCTTCCCATAAGTTTCAACTTTCATGTCATAAGTTTGGCCTCTTTCCCCATAATTATTGACTTGGCATCTGATAATTTTGATTACATAATTATGATTTTTGCCAAAGCATGATTTTTCTTATGGGGCTTCCATACTTTATAATATAGGCTAAGCCTTTTATGATTTTATATTATAGATGATGGGCACATGTATCTAGGTTGTGTCATGTCCTTCACTGAGCTCTCAGCCTCTTGAAAAAGTCAATGTTGTGAAATGTTCATGTTTATTTACATGGCTTCACTGTAACAGACTCTCCTTTCATTTTGAGAAGTCAGCACAAGTCCCTTTGGACACAGGAGAGCCATACTACGAAACTCCACCAGCATTATGTATATTTTATTTGGTGTGGTTTGTACCTTAGAGGAGTTTCACACCTCCTGTAAGTGCTGTAAGTTATGCTTGGGCTGTATTCTGTTTCACATTCATAATGAGAAGGAATGGAGGAGAGGAATGTAATCACAGCTGCCCCTTATAAAACCCTCCTTGTGTTTTGCAAACCACATGCCACACTGAGCTAGCTGTGCCAAGTCAAATAACATGCATTGTATAGTAACATTTACTGTGAGACAACAGCTTGATTGAACATATTCAGCACAGACACAATCTCGCATTACGGTCCGAGGCTCTGGTGGCTTGTCATCAGTGTATTGATCAGCAATTCATCACAGTTTGGATTTAGTCTTGGCTCTCTGTTCGCTTGTAAATAATGATCATTAAAAATGGTTGTGTATGACATTTCCTCATTTATCAAAAATTATACTGTTTGCTTGTTCTCCACTCTCTCAGTCTCTAAATGCCAATGCTATCTCAGTAACAATAACATAAAGCTTTTGAAAACTGAGTGATATGCAAGATGTAGTTTTCAATGAATACAACAAGCTGGTTTCACTGAGTGAAGATTAAATATTTGAGATAGAAATAAGATTTGGCAAAATCTAGGTCATAAAGTTCATGAAAACAAATCCATTCAGGGAATGTTTATGTTGTTTGGTTAAACTACTGTGTGGCCAACAATGTTCCTTCTTAGTCTGAAAATTTGAAAGAAGTTGAAAGAACACATAATTAGATGTCCATCTGTTGAAAAGATGTTTCAGATATAGGCATGTCTGGGTTTGGAAGCCTCAAGACCATGGCTAAATTTGTAATAGCATTCTAGCATACTACTCTTACTATTTTTGCCGTGTCAGGAATAGCTGTATGCTAGTGTGCTATTTGGAAATTCAGCCCATATTTTTCTTAGAAAGTATGCTTAAAGTCAACAATTTTTATGTTTTATGGAATAGTTCCAGCATTTATGATAAATTATTTATCTGAGCACATCATTATTTTTAAAAAAATCATGTGCCCTCATAATTTTTAATTAAAATGACTTCCTTCCTCTTCTCTTCTCTGATGACGCATTTACTGGCGCGAGGGCAGGGCAACCTGTCACTCACATGAGATCACAGCAATAGCAAACCACAACCGTCCAATCAATTCCAGATGGACAAAATCAAGTCTCGCCCTACATTTTTTCTTGTTCGAGAAGCCATTTCACTCGGATATATATCACAATAAGGAAAGAAAAGACTATAAATTTCCTTTTAATGCCGACTTTAAATGTAAACTCAGTATTATTTGTTAAAATTGCAACGGACCAATATGGCATTATCTTGAACTTATTCTGACGTCTAGTGGTGTGTGTATATCATGACACCAAAGCAAAACCAGTTAAAGGTGGGGTAAGCAATATTTCAAAAACGCTGTTTGGAAGTTAGTCGGACCGACACACCAGCAAACAACAACAACAAACATGTAGCCAATCAGCATTAGGAGATGTATGACGTTCGAGGAGAGAGAACGTGCAAGAGGGAGATTGATGAAAGACTGGAGAAAGAGAGATGAGACACAATACCAAAGAGAAAAGCTCAGAAGAATATCACTGGAATGATGGGTAATGACTGGGCAAGATCTTTAGGACCCGCGTTAATATTAGAAAGCTTTCAGTGCTGGAGAGAGCCAAGCGGGAAGGCCTGAAAACAGACACGGAGGCAGCTTTGATTCCGCTTCACATGTGAGTGTCATTGATTGTCTGGAGCTGCCATGCTGTTGGCCGACTAACCAACGAACTCTTGTTTGTGTTTACTCTTGTGTACTGTACGTTCATTTTTGTGCTTCCTTGTCGTTCGTTTCATCATCTGCTCTTTATTTTTCGTAAAGCATTATTTTGTTGTGCGTCAGCTGATACACAGCCATCCACTCTCGCATTGCGTGTGTAACAGAGGCCAGCTAGTGAGAGATGCGCAGATAAACCCATCTCAAGAGGTGCACTGACGACCGCTAGAGAATGTGTGGTTTAGCGTCATTGTTAGTGCACTCGGTGAGCGGGGTCGAGACTGACTCGGAGCAGGGTGGTTAAGATTGGAGGGCGCGTTTTGGAGGCGGAGCAATGAAGAGAGGGGTGTGTTTGTTTGGGTTTATTTCAAATATCAACAATGTCCAACAGCGTTTTTGAAATATTGCTTACCCCACCTTAAAGGGTTAGTTCACACAAAAATGAAAATAATGTCATTTATTACTCACCCTCATGTCGTTCCACACCCGTAAGACCTTCGTTCATCTTCGGAACACAAATTAAGATATTTTGTTGAAATCCAATGGCTCAGTGAGGCCTGCATAGCCAGCAATGACATTTCCTCTCTCAAGATCCATTAATGTACTAAAAACATATTTAAATCAGTTCATGTGAGTACAGTGGTTCAATATTAATATTATAAAGCAACGAGAATATTTTTGGTGCGCCAAAAAAACAAAATAACGACTTATATAGTGATGGCCGATTTCAAAACACTGCTTCAGGAAGCTTCGGAGTGTTATGAATCAGCGTGTCGAATCATGATTCGGATCGTGTGTCAAATCACCAAACTGCTGAAATCACGTGACTTTGGCGCTCCGAACCACTGAACGAAGGTCTTACGGGTGTGGAACAGCATGAGGGTGAGTAATAAATGACATTATTTTCATTTTTGGGTGAACTAACCCTTTAACATCTTCAGTTATCAATGCTATTGTAAAAATACACTATTCAGAGTAAGCAAATAAAATTCGACTGGTCATATGATTGTAGAAAAAAGTGTTTTTTTAAGCATCTTTTTGAGAGAAAAATTACTTTGTTGTTTATACTCTTTTTTTTTAGGTTTGAGCTGCACCAACACAAGATTAAATTGACAAAAGATTAAAAAGGTTTTTATATAATAGACTCAGTGTTGATCAGTGAAATATGCTATTTCACGACAGCTGGTCTGAACGCAGCACAAAGCATCCCAGCAAATCATTCCTTTATCAAAATGTAGCCATTCCGATCTTTACTCATTTTCTATTATACAAGCGCTCCGCATAGCAACTCCACCCCACCCCCTCCATCAGAGACACACACTGAAAAAAGAGGTAAAAATTGAAATCCAAAAACTCATCTTACATTGTTTGCTCTATAACATTCCGAACAGAGGATATCAGATGCATGGCCAGAGTGAGCCCAGGTGGAGTGGGAGTGCAATCACTCCAGAAGCAATAAAGAGCTGAAGAGATTGAGGTCTACACTGATCAAATCACACTGTTTCTTCTCATCAAAACGAGCACACTAATATTGATCTCGAACATAAAAAGCACACGCACCTGAACTCTTTTTCTAAAGTCGTCACAGGCTATTACCACATTCATTTTTCCCCTTTCTCCATTTCCCTTTAATTAATATCAAATTGAATTTCTAGTGGTGCCCTAACAACTTGACAAATCAAATCAAAGATTTTCTGGCCTGATAATACAATACATTCCCATCTCACAGCCTGCAACGTGCCTTGCTTCTGTTGTGTGGAAGTAATCATTACGCCGCTGCTGTCAACAGCATAATCAGATCAAATTATACATGGGACTGTGTTTTTGCCGTTGTAATTGATTTACATTGGTGTTTACAGATTCACAGTGCCGTCAGCTCAGCACTCTCCCAACTTCATTTTTTAAAGCAGATTCCAGTACAGATGCCAAATACACAGCACTTCTAATAAGGAGAGGCTGTAGCTTTTATTCCCTGGAGCTTTAAGAGGATGGATGTGAACTAAATGAATGTGGTACAAACTAGCAGCAACACAATATAGGTCATTTGGCATTATCTCATAATTTCACTGAAATGAAACGGAGTGCTGGTGAGTGATAAGATATAACTCTATCACCATGGTCATGGACTTACAGAAATTATATACAGCGAGGCCCAATAGCTTGAGACCACTTAGAACCTAGAAATAAACAGAAAGTTTAAGGATAGTCAAAACGTAAAACAAAGAAAAGCTATGACGTCAAATGAAAAAAGATTCTTATTTCTAGGTCCACTAAGCAAATTTAAGCAAATTTGTGACACTGACGTCAACTGATGTGAACTCAAAAGGTCAGATGATCTTGAGTCCAGTGAAGCACAAGATGCTCTTGGGGTCGTTCTCAAATCACGCTGGAGAACATGATCATCAGGTTTTACATAAAACTTGTGGGAGTTCATGCAGTTCGAGTGCTGTATATACGGTATACTCCGATATATATTACTGTATATAGCCAAACATTTATGGATATTAGTAAATTACAAAATTGTGTGATGTTGTTTTTACACCATAAATGCATCATCCGATTGCTAGAATATGTTAATGGATCCATTCTGCACTTACATGTAAGACGCACAGCAGCACCTGCACTTCACAATACAGCAAGAGCTAAGTACCTTACTGACAGACAGAAAGCAGGCGTATTTGAACTATATACTGATTATTTTGTTCTCATGTTTAGGTTTCTGTTCCTTGCAAGCATGTGCAAACTTCCTTTAGGCTATTCTGGTCCACTATCACTTTAGATCTCTGCCAATAATAAAGTTTTCTTTAACAAAAATTGCCTATTAGCTACACATTTTCCTCCTAATATTAAAAAAAAAATACACTACTGTTCAAAAGTTTGGGGTCTATAAGAATGTTTTAAAGGAGTTGCAGCACAACTGTTTTCAACATTGATAATAAAAAGAAATGTTTCTTGAGCAGCAAATTAGAAAGATTTCTGAAGGACCATGTGACACTGAAGACTGGCGTAATGATGCTGAAAATTCAGCTCTGCCATCACAGGAATAAATTACATTTTAAAATATATTATTTGTTTTTATATTTACAATTTGAACAATAAATCAGTAATTTTGGAATTTAATATATGGGGTGGATGTTAAATAATTTCATTACTTCCTGTAAAAACTCTGTTCCTTCAAAAAATCCAGTTTGTTTGTTTTGAAATGACAATTTTGTTGACATTTTTTTTTTATGGCTCCTGTTTTGTGGTTTTTGTTGGTTTGTCTTACTGTAAATCATTCCATCTCACTTGATAAAATTGTAGAAATAAATATGATCAAAATTAATTTCAAGTGGACATTCTACTGTGTTAACTCTCAATCCCCCCAGTGAACAATGGCAAACTTTAGCTCTTTATATCATGTTAGCTTCCAGTCTGAAAGGACATCCTGCTCTTTTCTTGCAATTTTAAATAATCAAGTTATAATTAATAAAATGTAGGTCCTGAAGCTTAAAGGGTTAGTTCACCCAAAAATGAAAATTCTGTCATTAATTACTCACCCTCGTGCCGTTTTACACCCATAAGACCTTCGTTGATCTTCGGAACACAAATAAGATATTTTTGTTTAAATCCGATGGCTCCGTGAGGCCTACATAGGGAGCAATGACACTTCCTCTTTCAAGATCCATAAAGGTACTAAAAACATTTAAATCAGTTCATGTGAGTACAGTGGTTCAATATTAATATTATAAAGCGACGAGAATATTTTTGGTGCGCCAAAAAAACAAAATAACGACTTATATAGTGATGGCCGATTTCAAAACACTGCTTCAGGAAGATTCGGAGCGTAATGAATCAGCGTGTTGAATCATGATTCAGATTGCGTGTCAACCGCCAAACTGCTGAAATCACGTGACTTTGGCGCTCCGAACTCCGGATTCGACACGCTGATTCATTACGCTCCGAAGCTTCCTGAGCAGTGTTTTGAAATCGGCCATCACTAAATAATTCGTTATTTTGTTTTTTTTGGCGCACCAAAAATATTCTCGTCGCTTTATAATATTAATATTGAACCACTGTACTCACATGAACTGATTTAAATATGTTTTAGTACCTTTATGGATCTTGAGAGAGGAAATGTCATTGCTCCCTATGTAAGCCTCACGGAGCCACCGATTTAAACAAAAATATCTCAATTTGCGTTCTGAAGATTAACGAAGGTCTTATAGGTCTGGAACGACATGAGCGTGATTAATAAATGACAGAATTTTAATTTTTGGGTGAACTAACCCTTTAACCAGAGCATGCACTTCTGAGTCTGCTTTATAGTCTGACAGCTATAGTCTTTTTGCAGAGATACTTCCATACATCATAACACATGTATATTCATTTTTTTTTTTTAAATTATAGAGCTCAAAATATACTCTACAACAGCAATAACCCTAGCCGCATTTCAGTTTGTCCTTCTCTGCTTCCAAGAGATACAGTCCGTTCAGACAAGATGCAATGTTCCGTCAACATGCTAATGTTCTTTATATCGCTCCTCACTGATATTCAAAAACAGCTCCTTGCACAATGCTGACTCACTCATTTCCATTTCTGACTAAGCCTATTCAAACACTGAGATGATATATGCATGTACCGTACATCAGTGTGCAGTAGTTTTATTGAGAGTGGTAGAGAGAGACAGAGCTAGAGAGAATTTAGAGAGAAGAGAGTGAAAATGAGACCTTTGACGGCACACAGTAACAGCTGTCTGAATGCTGGCTCTGAATTTTTTTATTGTAATGGTAAAACTATTCTTTAGTTGGAATCACAGTCTGAATCCATTAATGTTTTACTGAACAACAAACAGAAGACTGAGTCATAGTCTGAGAACACTAACCATGTGCTGTTAAATAAAACTACTTTTGGTTCTGTGCAGTCAGTAAAGAGAGAGCTCAAGAATAATAGAAAATTAGATTGGCTTATCATAACAAAGAAATGCACCAGTTTTATTTATTAATTTTGCGTTTCATCATTCTAGATAATGCCCTAAATGATCAGTTAATAGGACCATATAAGAGTTGGCAAATAAAACTAGACATTTTGAAATGAATCAGTGACATATGCACATGACCTTTCAGTCTCCTCATTCAGAAACTGCTTAACTATACATTCTACTCATTCTAAGCTGAGCATGCATTATGAATTAAGATACAGAGGGCCTTTTTTCTTGTCCTGTGAAGCTAATTTTACCCTAATGAAACGATGACACACAATTCCAGTTTTTTGTTTTGAGATGTTTGATCAGAATGAGTCTTGGGGTGGTTTTTCTGATGTTCATGAACTATTGGTGAAATAAAACCATAATGAAACCTGCAAATCTGCAGATTGATGTCTTATGCCACACAATTACACAAAGTACAAACAGCCATTTCAAGGGAATTACCATTGTAACAATATTCTATACAGCGTTTTGCTCCAGAGGGTTTCAAACCATCTAGGGAAAGGTCCAACTTCACAAAAAATAAAGCTTTACATTTTTCAAGTATAAAACCCATACTGTGTGAGAAACAACAGAATATCATAAAGACAACATGTTGTTTGCACAATTAAATAATTGTTTTTAATATTTTATATTATTGTACTGAAGCTAATGCAAAATTATTAAAATAATATCTGGAAAATACTTGTATGAAGTTTGTCTTTTTCCTACCTACACTATCCACTAAGATACATATTTTCAGTTCAATTCAAATTTATTTGTATACTGTTTTTCACAACAGATATTGCTACATAGCAGTTTTCAGTTACTTTTGACAACCCTAAAATATTAATTAAAAAAATTATTTTAAACTTCAATGTGCAGTTTGAAAAATGGAAGGAGATCCCAATATCTATTCATTATGGTTTTACAGTAGAAAAATAATTGTAGCAATTATGGTAGGCCTATTTTGATAAAAACTGATTTTTCATGTATTATTCGCTTTTTATTGCCAATGTGTAAACAGCTTGTAATGAAACTTAAAAAACCGAGACCTTCCCCAATTTCCTAGTCTGTCTATGTACGCCTGTAGACTGATTTTTATGGGAAGGACACGGAATGTTTTTGCCGGTGTTCTGAAATATTCGGTGTCTGAGATTTTCGGTGACACTGGGCGGAGCTTACATGAATATTCGCAAGTTTCCTGTTTTGTGTTAAAGCGCCACTGAAAATTTTAGTGCACTGTCTTTGGATCACAGAACTGTTTTCGGTAACGTGATTGTGTTTCCGCGTCGAATGAAGTTAAGATTCTTTTTTATTAATAACTGTTTATGTATGCTCAATAGTT
The DNA here is from genome assembly GCF_019924925.1 of Ctenopharyngodon idella. Lineage (NCBI taxonomy): Eukaryota > Metazoa > Chordata > Actinopteri > Cypriniformes > Xenocyprididae > Ctenopharyngodon > Ctenopharyngodon idella. The sequence goes on from NC_067221.1 coordinate 15,361,890, forward strand.
TGTAGGTTACATTGTGTCGTTTAGTAGTGATTACAGCCACCGGTGGTCTATCGTTAGGAAATGAGCCAACAGCCATCGAGTTTGTTTGTTTCAGTACAACTGTTTTGATTTGATTTTCTTTTAGTTCATTTGATAAGATAACTTGTATAAATGTATATGTGGTGGCATAATAAAAGTTTCAGTTGTGATTATTTTGTCATTCCCTATTGCTTTCTCAGTTGATAGCCTGCATAACTTTAACCAGACATTATTATTTTTAAAACACATTGAGAGTTAGGTTTATGTTCCGTTTATGTTTTTGACATGCATGAATTAATGCATTTAAACCTTCTTTATCTTTTTCTGCAAAACACACAATGCTCTATATGAATAGAAACATGATGAGACAGTGATATTAGCTTCCCTGCAGCACATTCACAAGGTTTTAGTTTAATTCTACAAGCTTTCCACAACAATTAAAATGTTAAAATTGAATTACAAGTGGTTAAATTGATCAGCTACAAAACTAAAGTTACTAATGCGGGTTTTATTTACAAATATTTATATGAAGAAGACATAATTGTCAAAAGTATGAGGAATATTATTGTTATGTGGATAATCAGACATATATGCACACTGCTGTGATTGTTCTGTCATTTCTTAATTGCTTTGCTCAGTTGGTAAATCATTTCAGAGACTTTATTAAATCCTAAAGTGAAGTGTTATTTTTTTCATATTATTAGGAAACATTCTCAATATTTTTTCCCACAAAATGATGCATTTCATTGACAAAACATTTTAATATGGAAAAAACATGATGCACTGCGAATCAGGATTCAGTTTAACACAGCGTTGACATGGAACTATATGGAACTAAGTTGTGAAATGAGCAAACCTGCAGTATATTCACAATAAAATGTTTTAGTTCTATTCTACAAGCTTTCCATAACAATTAAAATGTTTAAATTTTAATTATGTTTATTTAGCAGCTAAAATAATAGACCATGTAGTAATTTGCATATCTGTAATATCAAAGATGAAAGTAAATAATGAGAGTAGTTTCATTTTGAATAAAAAAGAGCAACTGATTCTGTGTTGAAATTTTATTCACAACCGAGGAGAAGTCATGACATATATGACATATATAATTAGCAAAACAACTTGTATTTAAACGCACACATTAACACACTTTACACAGGGTCTTGGGATCCCAGACAAATGAAAGTTTGGTCTGCTCATGTGATCCCAGTGATACCAGCCTTTGCTGACACATTCAATCTAAAATATATAATAAAATGACATTACAACAATAATTTTTAATACACTGTGAAAAAGTGAAAAAATGTCTGCTTTGTCTGGTGTACAGGGATATTTACTGGCAAAAGTCATCATCTTTGGGAACGAATCAAAGTTATATTAGCTATAGACATTATACTAGTTATTACATGCATAATTCATCATGGCCTATTTGGATAATCATTCAACTATATTTAAAGTACATTAACATGTTTTCATGCATGTGTGCAATTTTGGAAACATAACATATATAACACTAGAAATTCAAGTCTACCCAGATTAGAAGTGCTTCTGCAAATTAGGAAAGCTTACTGCTGCCTTCACCACAGGAGTTTACAATTAATATTATTATGCTACCATACATTTCGGCAAACTTTTAAAACTGTATGCTTTAAAGACTTAAGGTAAAACAGAAACAACAAAAATAGGCTACTTAAAACGCTATTGGCTCATTTAGCGAATCCTAACGACACCTCTGGCAAATCACTGGCTGTGTTCAAGGGTTAGTTCAGCCAAAAATGAAAATTCTGTCATTTATTACTTACCCTCATGCTGTTCCACACCCGTAAGACCTTCGTTGATCTTCGGAACACAAATTAAGATATTTTAGTTGAAATCCGATAGCTCCGTGAGGCCTTCATAGGGAGCAATGACATTTCCTCTCTCAAGATCCATAAAGGTACTAAAAACATTTAAATCGGTTCATGTGAGTACAGTGGCTCAATATTAATATTATAAAGCGACGAGAATATTTTTGGAGCGCCAAAAAAAAAAAAAAAAAAAAAAAAAAAAAAGGGACTTATTTAGTGATAGCCGATTTCAAAACACTGCTTCAGGAAGCATCGGAGCACAGTGAATCAGTGTATCGAATCTGCTGTTCGGAGCGCCAAAGTCACGTGATTTCAGCCGTTGGCAGTTTGACACGCGATCTGAATCATGATTCGATACACTGATTCATTATGCTCCGAAGCTTCCTGAAGCAGTGTTTTGAAATCAGCCATCACTAAATAAGTCGTTATTTTGTTTTGTTTTTTGGCGCACCAAAAATATTCTCGTCGCTTTATAATATTAATATTGAACCACTGTATTCACATGAACCGATTTAAATATGTTTTTAGTACCTTTATGGATCTTGAGAGAGGAAATGTCATTGCTCCCTATGAAGGCCTCACGGAGCCATCGGATTTCAACTAAAATATCTTAATTTGTGTTCCGAAGATTCCGAAGGTCTTATGGGTGTGGAACGGCATGAGGGTAAGTAATAAATGACAGAATTTTCATTTTTGGGTGAACTAACCCTTTCATATCAAACATAGCTAACACATGACACAACATAACACAATATAGCTTATATATAAAATATTGTGCATCAATAACAGTTAAAATATAAGCTTGACTTCGTTTAACGCTGAAAAGGCTAATTACCTTTAATGAAAGCCGATGAGCATGCGCTAACATTTTCAGAGTCACTTTAACACAAAACAGGAAACTCGTGAATATTCATGTAAGCTCCGCCCAGTGTCACCGAAAATCTCAGAAACCGAAAATCTCGTAACACCGGTAAAATCAAAAGGATGTGACGTTTACGCGCGCTCCTGAGAGCCTCAGTCCGTTCAATGACACATATGCTTTAATGTTCATAATTCCGAAAGAGCTATTCTGTACTGTAATGTCAACGTGTCATTTACAGAAAAGGGATTGATTCAAATTATAGTCTCACATAGCCAGGTCTATAGTCTCAAATTTATAATCAAACTATCATAACAGTGTAATTTTATTACCTCATCTGTCGACATGATGCCGGTGAATTGCAGAGCTCATCCAAATATATCCACATCGCGATCAGATGCTTTCTTACCTGCTGTTTTCTCACCGCTCAGCCGCTTTTGTTGTGTTGTTGAGCAGAAAGCACGCTGCATATTCTACAAACCACTCCGAATGGCGTCTGGATGTTCGTTAGCAGTATATCGCTACAAAGGTATTTCCAACTTCCTCTTACTTCTAAGCAAAGAACGAAAAAGAACTTTGCTGGGGCCTTGAATCACGTTCAGTCTAATTGTACGTTAAATGTGCACGAGAGCGAGCACTTGGAGAAATAAGTTGCTGTCTGCAGTTCACATAACGGCCACCGGTGTCGCTAATAAGGGTTTGTGAATGAAGGCTGCATAATGTAATACCTTTAATAATGTAGATGCTGGCATCACTTTGTCTTGCACTTTTGGATATTTGTCAATGTTCTCTCTCTCTCTCTCTCTCTCTCTCTCTCTCTCTCTCTCTATATCTATATATATATATATATATATATATATATATATATGGATGTTATTGATATAGGATTTGTGCAAAAAAAATCTTTTCACATTCACCCAATTATTGTCTAAAAATGTACTGGATTCAGTAATCAGTGACAGTCTCTGTCTCACTGGTTGCAAACAAGTCACCTTTAGCTGTCTGCTTTGATTCCAGCTAATGCAAAGTAAGCTTGTGCTACAAACACACCCTGCCGTATACAATTACAGGTCTCCATGGCCATAATGTTTCTGTCTACTGTAATAATATCATACGTGTGGCTACTGAAAATGACCATGAGACAAAGCCCTCAAAGCACAACAGCGAATTGAGGACAATTTCACCTGCCTACAAAGTTTCCTCCAAGTCATTTTGAATGACCTTGAGATCAACTGTGAATTATTTCTGTATTTATCTTCATAAAAATTCCTTCACAAATGCGATTACATTCAAATGATAGATAGAGGCAATTTTCTATTAATTATGTTAGAGAGCAGGAAAAAATGCAGAGAGAGATGGTTGCTTTGAGAAGGTTTTTTTCCCTTATAAAACAAGTGTAAACAGAGACTGAATGATGTCTTTGAGTCAAAAGGAAACTGTGCTGCTGGCTCTGGTCCCAGAATTACTGAGAAAGAAAAGAGGAAAATGAAGTCATATATTAATCTTTGGTAATTGCAGGATACAGTGAGGTATATAGGACAGCCTTTGGACATCATTTGAGTTGAACCCAATGGCATGTAAGTAAAGCACCAATTTTGGTTTTGGCAGTGCACTGTGCTATTAAAAATCCTGGAGGAATGTGAAACCACACAGTTTTTCTTTCCCTCTGTTTTAAAAAGAGAAAGAATTAGGATTACAACTCTCTGATTGGAAAGGTACAAGGTACTTGGAAAAACTATGAAGGCCTTTCAACATAAATACAGACCTCAGATATTTCATAATGGTCTGCAGGACGTTTAGGATGTGTTTGGACAGTATATTTCCTCTCCTTCTGTGCTAGAACTTTAGTACTTTGACTATTTGTAAAAAGACAAACTGGGTTATAACTCTTAAAGAAAAAAGGGCTGTTTTTAAATTGTCAACTCAGTCGGAAAAGACTCATTTCTTGGATGACAATAAAAAAAATACATAATAAAAAATATAAATATAACAATTTTGACAAAACTTTGACAATAAAAAATATAAATATTTAAGGTGCAATGAAATTTATGTACTCATTCATTCATTCATATACTATATAGTTTATATCATTTATATACTTTATTTCTTCAACAATAGTATAATTTCAGAGCACAGTGAAATGGGGGATATGTTATAAAACAAAAATAAATATTAAAGTGCCCCAATTTTGCTATTTTAAAGGTTCCTAATTTTGTTTTGGAGGTCTCCTACAACAGGTTTACATGCATCAAAGGTCAAAAAACACTTTTGTTTTCCCATAAATATACATTGCACATCACCACAAGATTCTCAAACGATTCGTCCGAAGATTCAGTCTCTCTAAATCCCTCCTTTCCGAGAGCTACTCTGCTCTGATTGGCCAGACGGCCCAGTCTGTTGTGATTGGTCTACCGCTTACAGCGTGTGTCGGAAACGAAACGGCAATTACCATAACTGAATTTCAGCTCAGAAGGCTTCCTAAAACTCAGCAATTGTACACCATAAAGACAGAAATGATGGTATCTATTTTATCATATCAATCCAATATGTCAGTCGAGGACTAACGTGAATTACTGATGTAACATTAAAGTTTGTCAAACAAATCTTGTTCCATCCTTTATCATTACTCAAAGTAGTAATAACAACAGACACAATTTTAGGTAATAATGGCCCACAGTTGATTAGCAGAACTATTTCTGTAAGATAGTAACAACGTGCGTTAGCCGGTTAGCCGGAGACCTACACAATATAAAATACAACTACGTATTTTGAACACCCGGTAAAAAATATATACATCAATAATTAATCACTTACAGGTTGCAATTCTGAGAAACAAGTTGGTCCAAATGTCCTATCTTTAATGGAAAAGCGCTTTGTAAATCCCATTTAGACCTCAGAGATTTGAGAAGCATTCGTCAAAAGGTTGTACTGCTGTGGTAATTTTAACCACTGACTCTTTACATCCTCATCCTTTGGAAGTGTTTACAAAGAGAATTTGCTTTTGCAGAGCAGAAAACAGCGTTTTCGCGACGTACACAACAAGAACCAGCTATACAGTGTTTGAGGGTGGGTCAAAGTAGACGTTGTTTGCGGTCAGCCAATGCAGGCCATAGGCAGGTATTATGCAAATGTATTTCCGTGTTACGTATGCGGGTAACAGAAGTGAGAATAAAATTCCTGATGACTCGTTTAGATGGTTCAGAGTCGATTCTTTCTTTTTGGAGACAATAACCAGTGCTGGGTAGATTACTTACAAATTGTAGTCAGTCACTGATACCATATTACATGACAAAAATTGTAGTTAGTAATGTAATCTAGATTACTCATTTTATGTAATGTATTCTGCCTAACAACCCCTTCAGACGTGACTTATTCACAATACAGCACTAGCCTCGAGTACCTTATTGCTTTTATAAAACGGTTACCACACAATACATACAAATATTAAAGCCAAAAATATGTATCAATGCAACTTTCATGAAGTAAACTTTCACTAAAGCCTTCCTTCCGCCGGAAAAAATAGTCCCTGACCGTGAACAGCAACAGAAATTGCATTATTACGTCATTAGATGGCGGCAAAGACTGTCTTTATAAGAGTGTCAGTCAGTAGTGAAGACTTTTACATTGAAAAGACTAAACTGTTGTGAACACGGAACAAGACGCAACTGACAAATGCTTTGACTAGCGCTGTCAGTCACGGGAAGATCCTTTAACTGTTAAAAGGACAGGATAATACATCGGACATTTAAACAGATTTTGTATTATGAACATAGGACTGACCTGAAGGAAAATGCTAGCCTAAATCTGAATGCAGGTAATAAACTCGCTCACTCGATCTTTTTCTCACAATACTCTTCTACATAATACAGTAAGCTTCAATGAACAATATAATTTGAGAACATACAGTTTACGTTGCTAAGAGTGGTTGCTAAGGGTGTTGTGTAGTGATGCACAGAACCGTTGGGTGAAGCGGTCATTGCCGTGTTTTATCGTGAATAAGACACAGCTATTGACCAATCAGAATCAAGGACAGGAACTAACGGTTTTATAAAGAATAATATTATAAGAATACCAAAAATATGATAAAAATTAAAATTACTATTTATCTAAAACTTGTTAAGTATCTTTTTTTATTGGAGGGGTGCAAAGAAAATGCTTGTACTTATAAAACAATAACATGGCATTATACCATGTCCTATATGATGCGTTTCAAAACATTGCTGTATTAAACAGCTTTACAGACATCGCAGTTGCATTCTTCATCATTGGCATCGCCAACAGATGTTGCTAAAAACTGCTTTGACAACATTAATGTTAAGCTGTGTTTGTATGGGCTTAAAGAGCTAATCTGCACAATGATTGGCAGTAGCATGTGCAGGTTCAATGTGCTGGTGGTTTAACCCTTTGAATGAGGAGTCACAGTACAGGAAGAGGAAAAGCAGAAGTGAGCATGCATCCTCATTACCTCTAAATGCAATTAATTATTTATCAATGCAAATTCTAGCTTCACATGGCCCTTCCTTTTCGAGAGAAAAAAAGCGGAATTTTTATCATATTGAGAGGGCCGTATTAATAAAACATCAACTCTTTGCAATGTAGTCATCTTTATTCCTTACATCTTCCACCAGACTCAGAATATTCTCTTTTAGTGCCACAATGCACTCTAATGAAAAAGAGTGACAGGGAGGATTGCTTTTTTATTCAGAGAACCGGGGTGGAATGCACCTCATTTGAACACACCTGGAGGCTGCACAGGGAGGTTAGCGTCATTGATCAAAGAACAAACCGATTCGTGAATGTGAAATCTCTGACACGTACAGCCAGTGTATCCTATTTCAGGGACAAGGACTGCATTACAGCCGTTCCTCTCCAAAAAACACGACACAACAAACTGAGGAGCCCAAGACTCAGCAAACAATATATATGCACTGATGAAGGTGGATCGTTCAAATAACATCGCCGTCTGGGGTTCAAGCGAACCGACACCCCGCACAGGAAACATCTATCTCAATTTTTTTACCTAAATGTGTTGTCTGAGAGGAAAGAACGAGAAAAAAAAGAGAAAGAATGAGAAACCGAAATTAGCCTGTCGACAACAGGTCGTCTAGATGCGCAGATCCATTCCGCTCCTTCTCTTTTTATTGTTCTCCTTCTCTCTGAATCAAAGTAACAATCACTCAGCGTTGGAATATCACTCTTAATTCTTTGAAGATTTACTGTAGTGAAATGTGTAAGTTGAAAGTGGTGACTTCAGTAAATGAGGGTTAATACGCAGACTAGTTTTAACAGCCATGAAATTTCGCCCAGGGCGTTCAACAATTCAGAGCTCTCTGTAATGACATGACTGCTGCCAACATGAAAATTCAAACCAATTCATTGGTACTGACAGATGGAATAGATTGAGAGGAGGATGAGTTTCACAGTTCATCCTAGCTTCTCTTTTTCGCTTTTTAACGTTTTTTCAACGGATGATCCAGAATAAGGCTAAAAGATAACAGTAGGGTACAGTGGAATAACATTTTTTAAGCTACTGTGAGTGTTTCATAAACATTATTCCTGCATGTTAAACCACAATCAATAAGGCTTCTCAAAGCACAAAACTGTTGCATTATATCTGAATTGTAGATGGTTAATAGCAAATCTGGCCCTTTTTGGATATAGATGGCCGTGGTAGTTTTCAGTTTTGGTCTAAATTGAGAACAGCATTAAGTAGCCAAAAATATGACAGATACTATCAAGGCCACGTCCCTTTAACTGCAAAACATGCAGGAGCCCAGAGAAATTATAAACATGTCCTGTAGCATTTTCAAGAGCTCAGAAAGTTGAAAATAACTCATTGATGTTTACCGGAAGAATTTAAATAGAGAAAAAAAGCCATTTCATGGTTATACACAGCACACCATCAAGACAGAAATCAATTAAAAAGAAAAATACATTGCCAAAATAAATCCTGTTGAAGTAATGAACCGACCATTCGTGAATTTCTCAAATCCAATTTTGTGGTCGAGTTTTGAAGAGGGAATGTGGATGATTGCCATTTGGATTATGGAGAAGCTTCATTCATGTGCTATTGATTACTGCTGATGTTCTTTTTCCTCTTTAAACATATTATATTCACATGAAGTCACCATTCTGATTTCCTTCCTGTCATTTGTTTTCTTTTTAATACAGCCAATATTACTGGCAGATTGAAAATGCTGAAAGTGAAAATGTTTTGAATTAAATGTTTTTATGTGCTGAAAATATCAAAATCAACACACATTAAAAAATAACACGAAAGAGGCCACCAACTGAGATTGACACAGCAGTTTGATTGTAGTATATTTTTTAATCTTTTTTCCCCCTCCAATAACCTTGATAAAAATTATGGAGCAAAATACCTACCGTTTTTCCGGTCCTAATCCAGTCCCTGTTGGAATGTCTGATTGCGGTATGATTTTTTTTCCACCTCGCTTCTGTTAATTTATTTTGACCTTTGTCGACTACCATAAGTTCAGTACCTCATTTTGGCACACAGATTCTCCAACTGCCTGCTCCACATTCATTATAGACCTTTATGCCATTCGATAAAAAAGCAGCTCAAAATGGCAGCTATAATAGCAATGTAAGGTAAGGATCTAAACCAGGGGTTCTCAACTCTGGCCCACAGGGTTCACTTTCCTGCAGAGTTTAGCTCCAACCTTGATCAAACTCACTTAGTAATCCTGAAGACCTTGATTAGCTTATTCAGGGGTGTTTGATTAGGACCAGAACTCCTTATCTAATCATTAATTAATTATTTCCTTATTTATAAACATAATGTTAATTATTCACACTTACAAGTCTTATTTAAATTTTTGTTTCATCGCCCACCTAATTCAGTACTTTGATTCTGTTTTATTATCCATAAATATATTACATGATGCATGTATTCACATATCCACCTCAATAGCTAATAGCTAGTCCAGTCCAAAAATAAACATTGTTTGCAAAACGAATCCTACCTGAATAGTGCTGAAGACAATAACAACAAACGTTTGTGTTTAGGTACTTGATTAGTTCGAGGCTGCATCCAAAATCGCATGTTTCCCTACTATATAGTAGGTGATAAACAGTATGTGACGAGTAGTTTGACGGAAATATGCGATTTCGGATGCAGAAAGAATTAATTAATTAATTAATGATTATGCGTTTTGGCTGTTCATTTACACGACAACGGCGTTTTTGTGTGGCCTGAAAACGCAAACTTTCGAAAATTGGCTTCAAAGTGTACGTTTTTGAAAACGATACAGTTATCATCGCCGTGTAAACCGCAAAAACGCGAATCTGTGAAAACGGTGACGTCTTGCACATGCGTATTACGTGTTTAGTCTATCCACCTTATTTTTCAGTGCAGAAATAAGGTGTTTTCTGTGAAGGTGCGAAACTCCCTATTTATTAGCCGCTATAGAGAAATAACGAGGAGAATATCAAAGTGCAGTAAACTGTAAAATAAGGTGGATAGACACGTGCGAGGCGAGTGCTCTGTAAAAGAATGCACATGTGCGCAGGCGTGTAGTCTTTCTTTATAAAGTGAAATCGCCAACTACTTGTCTGGCATGCGTAATACAGCGTTTTTAGTTGTTTGCGCGGATTGATGTGAAAAGGGATAGTTTTGAAAACGTTGTCACCCTCAGTGACCCATAATGAGAGTCACATGTTGCCACCTACTGGCATAATACCACTAATGCACCATCACTAGTTCATTAGACTGTAAAGTTACAGTAGAAACTGGTTTAGAGAGAGATGTTATTGTTAACTCATCTCATTTCAAATGCATGTCACAAAGTAAACACAAAAGCTGTTGCGTATCCTGAGGGAAACATTTCTAACTAGATCTGTTAATGATGTAAAATATAGTTCCTGAACTTATTAAAATTTGTGAATGTCATGCATTTCTGTTTTTACACTTCTCTCGGAAATGGTGATATGGTAATTTGAGTGTTTCTGTGGCTTAGTAATGATTTACTTCTGACGCTCTGTTTTGTGGGGGTGCTCTTTGTTTATTTCATTTTTTCTTTTAAAGACATGCAGAACTCTTGACTTATGGGGACGTTCTTGCCGACAGGCACTAGTCTATCAGAATGAACAGAAAAAAATGAATATCAGTCTTCTCTTCTCTTCTCTTCTCTTCTCTTCTCTTCTCTTCTCTTCTCTTCTCTTCTCTTCTCTTCTCCAATTTACACAATACAACTGCAGTCTGCAGTAATACAGAAGCCTGAAGCTAGACAATTTATACAAGTAGAACTGCCTCTTTTTGTTATGAGAAATATAAATATATATCAACCTCTCTCAATAAAAACAAAGTGCATCACATGAACCTGTGTGTTTGTTTAGATGGTCAATAAAAGTGAGAGCATGTGGCTGCCCTATTGATGAGAAAACAGTTCTCAGCAGACCTCTGCTGCAATTCATCACACTGGCTATTAATGTCCATTTGTTCTGTTACCAGCGACTATGTGACTGCAGCCCCTTGCATGTGTTGACATTTGTTAAAGATTGGTTTCTGCCTACTTTGTTTTTTTATAAAATAGATTGTTCTGGTCTTGAATGCTGGTGAGTCAGTGTTCCAGTGCTAAAATCCATGATATAGTAACAGCTATGATATGAAACACCTGTTTACCATTGCACAGCTCCCAAAGAATAGCGTTCTGTAATGTCAGGGACTATAGCCTACCTTCTAGCTTAAGGCTGGAATACGCTATATAACTTTTAATTAATTTGCATATAAAAATGTATTTAAAATGTTGCCAGCCACCACCAGCATTTTTGATCATTTTCACAAACATTTAATGGCCCCCAGAATAATTGGTTGTATGAATATGCTAAGATATATCATGCTAAGATATAAGCTTCATGCATTCTTTTTTTTATTAACACTTAAATGTGGGTAAGTTTCATAAAAAAAAATCAACCAAAACTTGAGAAAATCACGTTTTTTGCAAAGACTACAACGTGCATAAGCATTAAGCAATGCTTTTATCACTTGTTTCTGCTCCTTTTTTTCTTGTTTTGATCCGAAGATTCTCTATTCTTTCACAATATGTGTAATAGTGCCCCCTACTGTATAACAGGGAAAAAGAAAATTCTGTCAATGGTGGGTAAAGAGTTAACAATAAAGAAAACGAAAAATTAAATGAATCTCCATTTTACAAGGGCACCACGACACATGCGTGTTGTGTTGACGCGAGAGCAGACGTTGTGTGAACGCGTTAAACCACTGGAGTTACATGGGCTTTGTCTGAAATGGCCTCATAACCTTATATAGGGCACTATTGAGGGGACAGCTATTTGTAATGGCGTCCGAATCCATATAGTGGATGTTATTGAGTGCACTCATTCAATCCCACAATGCACCACAATAATGAGTGTACAACCAATGTACGCTCAACCATAGATATATATACATAAATTCTTTATTAGCAGCAGTTTTTTAAATGAGCCGCTATATGTAAGCTGTCCGCCAGAGCAGTTCATGAATATTCGAGAGCAGGTTGACAGCGTTTCCAACAGTAGTTAGACACATATGAAATTTATATTTAAAATCGACTTCAGCAGATGAAAGGTTATCCCATTTCTTCAGGAATTTAAATCTTGGCGGTTTCACAACCAGAATCTGCTTTATACATGCTACTTTCCATGACAGAGTTCAAGCTAAATCTTTTCATCTTACTACGGGAGCCCGTTTGCTAAGTTTCAAATGATTATTAAACAGAAAGCACAAACTATGCAAAAGCAGCAGCCCTTCTGGCACACACAGTGTCCGAATTCACTCACTTGTTTTCATTCACTCCTTCAAGTGGACTATAAAGTGGAGTAATGTAGGGAATAGTAAATAAGGGTATAGGGGGTGATTTCGAACACAGCCATGGATTACTTTAACGATGCCTTTACTACCTTTCTGGGCTTGAAAGTGGTAGTTGCGTAGGCTGTCAATGGAGGGACAGAAAGCTCTCAGATTTCATTAAAAAAGATCTTCATTTGTGCTCCAAAGATGAACGAATGTCTTACCCTCATGGTGTTCCACACCCGTAAGTAATAAATGGCAGAATTTTCATTTTTGGGTGAACTTAACCTTTAAATCTTAAATTCAATAATATTTTTATTATATGCCTATAGCAACACTCTTTACATTTGACTATTTTCACTATAGCACTGCTACTCATTTCTTATTACTTAAATGTACATTCTGTATTTTTGTTTATGATGTGCTGGCTGATATGGAAGTCATCTTGGATTGGACTTGGTGTGAATTTCTTTTCTTATTGTGTATTTTATTATTTGATGTGAGTGTAGCTATATCATTTTACACATATTTTAAAATGTGCTATTGTGGAATTTATTTATGTAAAATGTATTAATCAGGAAAAAAGTAAGTAAATATGGTTAGTATAGTGAAACATGATTGTATACAAACCTGTGCAGTGAGTTTGTAACACATGAGACATAAAGAACTATTAGCAATAAAATGAATAGTCAGGAGATATAAAGCAGTACTGCAGATATAAAAGCTGCCCTGTAGTGTCTTTGCTGTCTCCAGGACAGGAGGAATAATTTTGCAAGATAGTTAAGAAGATAACCATTTCACAGAAGCATCCTTCACAAGCCATTATGGCTGACAGCCTATTACATTTCAGATTGAGGAGGTGAAATGATTAAGAACATTGTACTATGTTGCCATGACAGCATGCATTTTTTCATCCTAAGAGTGTAATCACTATAGTTTCAATGATGTACAATCAAACCAGATGATAATAAGCAGCAGAGACATGGAGATATTGGGTTTGGAGGGATGTTTCCATGGCAACTGAAATAATAATCCCCATGATTGATGTTTTCTTTTGCGTTTTCCCCTTTGTATGGCTGTAAGATTCAAAGCCTGTGTGTTTTTTTTTTTTTTTTTCTTTTTTCTTTTTTCTTCTCCACAGCAGCTTCATATAGTTTATTAGTCTGTCAGAATAGTTTATGAGATGTTGTTGCAAAGGAAATAACCAAGTTCTCCTGCTTAATAACATGCCACATTTTCTGTTTACATACTCTTTGGGTATAAAACAAACATCAATGGATTCATCTTTCTCAAATACATTTTCCAGTTGCATCCTGGGTAAACAATTTTGCTGTCTATTAGCATCCAGGTCACACATAAATGTCAGTGAGATAGGGCTTTTGGGCAGAAACGAAAATAACAGTCACAGAATGAGTTGCCACTATTTGTTCATGAACGATGTTAAAAGTGTGACACCCAATTACTCTGACAATAATTCAGCAGCCGGTTATTCTTCACAAATAAAATTCCATTCCTCTACATAATGAAAATCTGATCAACTTGAAATAGGGTTACATAGTGAATACGTGCTAGAATTAGTTATTTGTAAGTGTGCTGCTGTAACTTTGTAAGTCTTACAATAATTAGATATGTATTTGTTGTGTGAAGTGTGGGAGCCGAGATGTAAATGAACAGATGGTTCTTTCAGCATTGTGCCAGTATTATACTAACATTATTGTATATCGTCTTGGTTTTAGGAGCAAGACTCACCTCGCATGGAGCAAAAGTGAAAAGACTTTTATCACAGAATGTATTCAGTTTGGGTTGGGTATGAATTTCACATCTAGTGCATAATGCAAGATGCATGTGAGAGCTGAGCATATGCTACACCAATCCACAGCATTTAAAAAACGTAACAGGCACCATAAAGTAGGCCATATGGCACATTCCAAATCTTCTTAAACCAAATGATAGGGTTTTTTTTTTTTTTTTTTTTTGTGAGGAACAGCAAGAAACTGAAGTTATTTACTGAAAATAGCTCTTTGTTTCATTTAAAAAGATACATTCAAGCTTGGTCATGTGACATGTGAGAGCCAATGCTATATCAATGCATGTACATAATGACAGAATTTCAATTTTCAAGTGAAGTAATGAGTTTTACGTTTTCTTAAGCAAATGTGCCATTTGTAGAGATGAGAATCTACTGTTTCTAGTAATGAGCCAAACAACACCTATGTGTGTTCTGTATACATGTGTTCTATATTTTTATATGTATATTTATATGCAATGCAGAAAATCCAGTGTTTCTGTTGATGTAATTTTTATGGCATATTTTCTTTGCATTGTCGATGGAGCCATATGTACATTTGTGCATTCCATAGACATGAGGCAATTGTTTTTTTTAGGGCTATCATAAAGAGGGAGCGATGAAGCTGAGTTCTTTAAACATTCATGGCAAAATGCAAGAAAAAAAGTGTTAAGACATGCATTGAAAAATAAAAAGCATCTCTAAAATGGATTTGAGAGACACTCAAGAGTCTCCTTCAGCAAAAAGACGCAAAAAGATTCAGACACTGAAAAAATATAAGTTTAAATTTGATTATGTTATACAGCAATGCTCTAAATGTAATTCTTAAACTATCTACTTTTCTTAAAGCTGCAGTCCGTAATTTTGCCTCTTTGTCACCATCTCTGTTTGAAACCTGCAATTGCAGTTGTTTGTGGAATTATTATCTTTACATGGGTTGTGCTTTGGCATGGCTCCTCAGCACGGATGAATCTAATGTTTGCTGTCAATCACCACATCGGTGTGGATACTGTACTTCAGAATCACAGATTGTAGTCTTGAAGTATGACCAAAGTAAGAATTTTTACAGGAAAATGTCATCTGAACAAGTAAGTAACATGTCTGCCACTTTTGTTCTGACTGAGCATTACAATAAATCGCGCTGCCAATGGTGATTAAATCTAACGATCGCTTAGCTCATATCACGTTAAACCATGCAAATTATTATTATTGTTGTACTTTGTTCTCAAATTGTTAATGTTAACAACATCAGCATTGCGTGACTGTGTATTTAGTGTATTAGCGTCACCTGTAGATTTTAATTTCTGTACAGTCTAATCACTAACGTTAATTTGTCATACCATACAATCCACCATCAAAATGATAAGTTTAATTATTTCAGTTGCTGTGAGAAAAGGCTATAAATGATCCGGCTCACATGCGATATAGCCTACTAGATGGGACTCATTCTTTATATATACAGACGTGACGTAATGATGCAAAGACAAACGGCGACATGCTCAAATTTTTTTCCGAAAACCCAACAGTACCACCCGAATTATAAAACATTATTACAAGCTTACCATTGTGAATCGGGCTAAGGTAAGATAGTTTTGAACACTGGCTGGTTATGTACATGCTCAAAAGTTACAGACAGCAGCTTTAAAGAAAGTGAATTGATCTTGATAAAGAACTGTGCAGAATAATGACTATATGAGTCATGGTTCTGGATTTAACTAAGATTTTTTTTAAACACCAAGACTTATGCCTGCTACAAACTGTGCGATTTCGGAAATCCTATAAGATTATTACAAATCACACTGTATGACATGGATCTAATAAACTTGGGTACGACATGTATGTAGACTGTACAATGATGACACCTTTATAATCATAGGCTATGACGCAAGTTAGTATAGAAGAATAAAACTTTGCCAGCATGCGCTAGTGGTAAACAAATAGAGCAAGATAAATCGCACTTTGGCAATTGTGGTTTTTATGTGCGCTGAAAAAAGGAGGAAGCGAACGAGGAGAATATGGACTTGGTCATGGCTAAATAATATGCCACGAATATGACATCACTAACCCTAAAATTTACATAAATCCTGACCCCCGGAACATGCAATACAGTACGTAACACAAATGCAATAGCATGTCATAAAAGCAAGATGACAACATGACAAGTTATAACCGTAATTAAACTAAACTATACCTGTTCTATCTTCATGCAGCATATATTCTCTGGCTCTGTAGGATCTTACAACCGTTCCCACAGGAGCGATTTATAGATTATCATGACAGAATATGCTAATCAATGACTTTAAGATAGTTAACTCCACATCAGCTACATACATTCATCAACCATTCAGAAACAACCTGTTGCATTCTACATGTTGTCACTTCTTCTTGAGTCCGACTCCGGTTTGAACATAAAAGGCTGAACAGTTTCTGACACTTTCAGTGAGACTGTGTGAGGTAATCGGCGCTGCTAACACAAGCTCTTGAAACCCCGCCCTCTTCTTGAGAGCAGCAGCTCATTTGCATTTAAAGGGACACACACAAAAACTGAGCGTTTTTGCTCACCCTCAAAAAGTGAACTAAAACTTCACATACGCACTCTGGGGACATCAGAGATTTATTTTACATCTTGTAAAAGTGGCATTATACCACCCTTTAAGATTTAGTGCCACATCGTGTTCATCAGTATACGCCATTTCATAGTCGGTAGGACGTAGCATGCAACACTGAGGTGATCATGCTAAATTACTGACACTGTCAGAAAATTATCGAAGGCTATCTTTGGTTGCAAGACCGTGACAATGTCCATCTTTTAACCTCTTTCACTGTATGACCACCATTTAAGCCACGACCACAGAAATCGCCATGATTGGTCATCTTTTATCCTGTAGCCTATAGCCTAAAATGTGTACCAGGCATTAGAAAACACTAAGAATAGAGTATCTAGTATGTTGAAGTATGACTTTATGTTCTTGAATTGAATATATGATTTTTTACTTTATAATTAGGGCCCGAGCACCGATTGGTGTGAGGACCCTATTGTAATTGCTCAGTCAATTATTCTTCTTCTCCGAAATGAATCGCATTTTTGAGGGCCTAAACATGCTCGAAAACTCATGAAACTTTGCACACGCGTCAGAAGTGGTGAAAATTTATGTCTGATATGGGTTTCAGAATTAGGTGTGTCAAAATGGCTCGATAGCGCCACCTACAAAATTTCAACTAAGCACCCTTCGCGCTATGTATCACGTACAGGTATGAAATTCGGTAGACACATGTAACAGCCCAATCCCTACAAAAAAGTCCCCAGGTGCAAAATCTGAAAACCCAATAGGAAGTGAGATATTTTGAATTTTCTCTGCAAATTTTTTTCATTTCCGGACATTGTACTTTAAGGTCTTTGCAACGTTAAATTGCAAAATTGCGTGTCCGTGGCAGCCTGACTAAGTTTGATGTTTCGCCAGGAAACAGGATACAATAGCATACAATGTCTGATCTGCCTCAAACTTCACATATTTTATTAGAGTCCTGGCCTGAAGACATCTACATGGCAATATTCAGTTACAGTCATAGCGCCACCTGTGGGTAACAGGAAATGACTTGTTTTAAACTGTGATTAACTCCTCATAGAGATTAAACCAGATAAACACCATATGTTGTCAGTCTAATTTTAAGGCCTTAGCGATGTTTAATTGCAACAATCTTGAGTTTTCATTGAAAGGCGTGTCCGTGGCGGACTGACAAAGTCTGATGTTTTGCCATGAAAGAGGAAGCTGTTGTAACTCAGGCATACAATGTCCGATCTGCCCCAAACTTTACATGTGTGATAAGAGTACTGGCCTAAAGACATCTATATGCCAATATTCAGTTAGTCATAGCGCCACCTGCTGGCAACAGGAAATGACATGCTTTACATTGTAATTCACTCCCAGAAACACATTTGAATATGCCACGAAGTACCAAACATACTAGAAACACTTTAAATCATGAAACACTTGGCTAAGTGCTAATGTTTGCGATTAACGCAACAAAACAGGAAGGTGTTGTACAATGTCTGATCTGCTCCAAACTTCACATGTTTGATAACAGTCCTGGCCTAAAGACATCTACACGGCAAAATTCAGTTACAGAAAAAGGGCCACCTGTTGGCATCAGGAAGTGTGGCGTTTTGAAATGACTTTGCCATAATTCTCCTGTATTTACTCGCTTACATGCATGTCGCCCACTGTTCACTGTTTTCCTAAGTGAGCCCGGGTGCGAGGGCCCTTTCATCGCTGCCTGCAGCCTTAATTATATACATATTTTTGGTGGGTAGGAAAAAAGCATGTGTAAGCGATAGCATGCTCACTTAAATTGAAACTGGTTTTATGTTGTCATTATTTCTGGTACTGGCCACACCTGTTTCTTGTTATGCTTTATTACTTTAGTCTTCATGCTGTTTGCCTTATGTGTTATCACTGCATCAGTGAGCCTTTTCTTATTTTAAGCATAATTGCATCTTTGTGTATTTACATTATACATATCTTTCTCCACTTTGTTGCTTTGATTGTGGTCCGTACATTGTATGACATCACATAGTCGAGGATATCGGTCTCAAATAATAAGTGCCTCAGACAAAACTCTTTGAACTTTGAAAACAAATCCAGTGACAAGTTCTTCCTGTTAGGTTCATTGTAGCAATCTGGTAAACACAATTGTTTCCCAGCAGACCTGTGCACTCTGACTTCCAGTGACATTGGACTTTTTAGTGGCAATGAATTTTGAACGGGTGGATTTTCCATCCACATTGTTTGCTGGATTGTCCATGACCCTAGATTCCTATCAATCCACAAGAAAATTTCACATCAAGCTGAACATAGTAGTAAAGAACATGTGGCCCAGACATTCTAGACTCTTTTAAAGGCATCCATCCTTCGTGACCACCCAGATTGTCTTTGGCCTAGAGGCAGGTCTTGTTATGGCGAGAGATTGGCTTCTGGAGCCGGCCCTGGGGTAAATTCAGAAGATTCTCTGGTTTGAGCCCATGAGCTGTATGGTATGATGGTTTCAGGTATTGGTTACAGATGTTCCTTGTTATGTTTAATTAGTTACCTTCTTGTTCTTTGTGAAATCTTGCACGTGTGTATCTTCAAGATTTCCCTTGTTCTAAGTATAATTTATTCTCCATATGCTTACTATTTGCTGTTTCTCAACTGACTTGTGTTTTTGTACATTGTGCTTGGAATTACTATACTTTAATGGACTTATTACCCGTCTTATTGATTCATGGTATTTAGATTATATGAAGTTCCAAACGTAGGTTCGGGAGGAGCCTAAACATTCAGTCCTGTCAATCATCATTATGAGTGTATGTAAGCAGCAGTCACTGCGCTATCCCAGCGACAATTTTTTTGGCATCCCTCTTCCTCCCTGTCTTCTCCTCTATTTCTCTTCTTCCTCCTCTGTGCAGTACCGTTATAGGGGCGTTTAGCTCAGAGCTTGAGCCGAGCCTCGGGTTCGAACCTCCTTCGAGGACAGCAAGCTTGTTTACCATTAACTATTAAGACTGAGGCAGGTGAACTCGTGAAATATGGGTTTGATAAAACAGTGGAATCTGTCACACATATTGTAATTGTTTCAAGACTAGACTGTAACTGTGTGAACATCGATAAACAAATGACATTTTTATTGATACATTTTTTGCATATGTGTGATCACATCATCAGTTATCACAGTTATCATTACCTTATTTCGAATTACCTTATTTTGTATTTTCTGGCAGACTTCAAGCCCCCAAGCCCCCCCCCCCCCCCCCCCCCCCCCCCCCCCCCCCCCCATTGTCCACAACAATATTTGTAAGCCCCCATCACTTATATATTCTTTATAAAATTAACAAATAATAAGAAATATTTAGTTGTTTTAGCTTATTTTAATTCATGTTAAGTCATCTTGAGGCCCCTTGGAAGTTTGTTAAGGGCCCCTAGTGGGCCCCGGCCCCCTGGTTGAGAAGAGCGTAACACCAGTAGAGTTTCAGTAGACGATGAACTGACACACATGGTTGCCAATCTAAGAGTCTTCTCTGTCTAGGATTTTAGGCCTCTACATAAGGTTTTGTGGGGTATTTTTTTTAAATTGTTGAGATGCAGTGAATGATTTATCATTCTTTGGGGTCTTTCACATAATTGGTGCCATCTGTCTCTCTCAAATACATAAGTGTAAAAAACTTTTACTGACCAACTTTTACTATATGTCAATGTATACAATAGTCTAAAATATTATTGAACAAGTTCACAACATATATTAGTAAAAAAGAAAAAAGGAGGTTGTGCGTCAAGCCTGTTACCATCATATTTTATGCCTTTTAAAGTGATAAGGTATTCAATATAAATCACTTATCACTTTATCTTTTGCTTTTTTACATTCGTCAGTAGGGGGTAATCTTAAAATGTCAACCCTGTTAACATAATTTTGTGCAGTAAACAAGTGATAATTGAAAAGTATATATTGGTAAAAATGTTGGCAGTAAATTCTTTGGAGCACCTTATAGTTTCATGAGGCTTGTAATGTCAAATTTAAAAACTGTTAAACCCTCTTACCATCAACCTTTCTGAAGGCTCTTATTTTAAATTGTGTAAACTTAGCATGAGATAGCACAGTGCAATTGATAAACAATTAAACTCATTATTTTTCTTATAGAATGTTTGAAATCTTACAAAGAAAAATCTATATCAAAGAGGAACAGGCCCATTTCATTGAATGACCTCTTTCTGAATTTTGTGCTCCACTGTGAAGGTTTTCCAGTTGAAGATGAGGAGGAGCACACCGAAAGGACTGGAATGTATTTGGTTTGAGACTGTGAATGATGAAGAGAGGATGCCAGAGAGAATCTATTTTCCATGAGTCCCTGTGACATTATTTAATTTAATGATGATGTGCCCGCTTTAAGAGGCTGAATCAATCTCATTGTGTCATTGTGTTAGAGCGCTCATGCGTTGAGTGAGTATGTGTGTGTGGTGTGTACCATGTTCATTTATTTGTGTGTCTACATGTGTGTAGTACAATAATTTCACACTCTATATGTGTGTGTGTGTGTGTGTGTGTGTGTGTGTGTGTGCATGCATGACTATATGAGGTGTGGTCTGATGTTTGTGGTGTAAGTGTGGGTTTGTGTGTGTTATGTTCATTTTATTGTGTGTGTATGTGTGTGAGTGTGACAATGGGGTCAAATCAGTCTGTAGAGAATGGAATGAAACCCAGTGGAACAAACTGCTGATGAGGCCACGCTCCCCCTCCCCCTCACCGTATAACTCAAACACTGGCTATAATACATCAATACTAGCAAAAACCCACATCTCATGCATACTTTCATTGTCTTTTCATTGCGAGATATCTTTAGAATAAAAGATAAATCACATCAGGAATACCAAATTAGCTTAGTTATGTCGACATATTCAGGGCTTTTATGAATACATATGAATAAGGACCTACCAGAGAGACAGCGATGGCTGATAATGCTCTCTCTCTAATAAGAACTAATGAACCAATGACGAACTTCAGCTCTAGTTAGAAAGCATAGGGTGCTCTCCTGGGTTCCGGTCTTAATGTGTGAAGCTGCTATACAGCTATTCACAATATTGCTATATGTAAAGAACACAAACCTCTAACAATGTTTATAATAATGTGTCTTTTGTAGTGTAATATGTCCTGGGTTATATTAATTAAATCTTACTTAATAACATAATATAATATAATATAATATAATATAATATAATATAAAACGGATAGTTCTGGCCCTTGATTCTGATTGGTTGAGCCGCATTCTAAGCGCATTCTAAGCCGTTGTAAAATTCCCGTAAACATACAGCTGACCGCATTACATAAGTATCACTGCGCCATTGAATGTGTATGTTGCTGCGTCTGTCTTCTTAGCAACCACTCTTAGCAACGTAAACATATGTTTGTTCTCTATTGATTTTGTTCATTGAAGCTTACTGCATTATGTAAAAGAGTGTTGTGAGAGAGATATCCAAAGTGACCGAGTGTAGCTATTACCTGCATTCAAATTTAGCATTTTCCTTCAGGTCAGTCATATGTTCATAATAAAAAATCTGTTTGAATGTCCGCTGTGATCTTGTCCTTTTAACATTTAATGGGTTTTCCCATGCCCTGTTGACACTGACAGCGCTAGTCAAAGCATTTGTCATTTGCGTCTTGTTCCGTGTTCACAACAAGTTTCAATATAAAAGTCTTTGCGTCTGAGTGACTCGCTCATAAAGACAATCTTTGCCGCCATCTAGAGGCATAATAAATGTTGTAATAAACTTCTGTTGCTGTTCACGGTCAAAGACTATTTTTTTCCGGCGGAAGGAAGCCTTTTAATGATTTTACTTCATGAAAGTTGCATTGATACATATTTTTTGGCTTTAATATTTGTATTGTGTGGTAACCATTTTATAAAAGCAATAAGCCCTGTGAAGCCGTGGTTTACAGTGAATTTATAACAGCTAAGGGGCGTTGTTAGGCATGACGCGGAGCGGAGCTGTCAAATTCACTGCAAACCACGGCTTCTTGGGGCTTATTGCTTTAATATGTAAGCAAAAAGGTACGAGAGGCTGTGCTCCGCTTCGCATCGTGCCTAACAACGCCCTTCAGCCGTGACTTATTCACAAAACAGCACTAGCCTCGAGTACCTTATTGCTTTTATAAAACGGTTACCACACAATACAAATATTAAAGCCAAAAATATGTATCAATGCAACTTTCATGAAGTAAACTGTCACTAAAAGCCTTCCTTCCGCCGGAAAAAAATAGTCCGTGACTGTGAACAGCAACAGAAGTTGCATTATTACGCCATTAGATGGCGGCAAAGACTGTCTTTATAAGTGTGTCAGTCAGTAGCGAAGACTTTTACATTGAAAAGACTGAACTGTTGTGAACACGGAACAAGACGCAACTGACATATGCTTTGACTAGCGCTGTCAGTCACATTAAAACCCCTTAACTGTTAAAAGGACAAGATAATACTTAGGACATTCAAACGGATTTTTTATTATGAACATATGACTGACCTGAAGGAAAATGCTAAACCTGAATGCAGGTAATAAACTCGCTCACTCGATCTTTTTCTCACAATACTCTTCTACATAATACTGTAAGCTTCAATGAACAATATCAATTAAGAACATGCAGTTTACATTGTGAAGAGTGGTTGCTAAGGGTGTTGTGTAGTGATACACAGAATCGTTGGGTGAAGCGGTCATTTGTCGTGTTTTATCCTGAATAAGACACAGCTATTGACCAATCAGAATCAAGGACAGGAACTAACCGTTTTATATAATATAATATAATATAATATCAATTGATACCATATAACATTATTTTTATATATGTATATTGTTTTGTTTTATATATGTATAAATAAATGTAAATAACTTTTATAATATAATATCAAAGTGTTTATTATATTATTTTTTTCTGATACGAGATGTGGAACAAAGATGAGTTGTATATGTACACACAAAAATACACAGGTTCTTAAGCAGGCACATAAACAGACATGTACACACACACACACCCACTCACTTACACACAATGTAGTTTGTGCAGACAGCTGCGCACACATAAGTCAGTCACCAAAAACTGCCAATGACATAATGGCATGGCACAAAATAAGTCTCATGAGCTTTAAAGTGACGTCTGAGCAACATCTATTAATATGAAGGGGAACACAGCAAGAGAAATGCAGTGGAACCTAGCAATAATCACAAAAATAGATTTATAACAGAGAAAATATTACAAACATATGGCGTATTAAAGAGCTGAAGTCAAACTCTTCACGTTCCGCTTCCTTCCTGCTGTTTTGAATTATTTTAGAAAACCATTAACTCTGTATATATTACTCTGTGTTCCAGGCCTCAGGTTTTCAAAAAACAAGAGGACCCCAGAAATGAACTTCCCACTCTAGTGTAAAATAGCAGCCTTGTCAAATTCTTAAGTCTCCAGGCAGTATCTCCAGTCTACACTATGTGACAGGCAAGAGACTTCCCGATCCAAAATCAAAAGCAAAATTGAATTTGATCTGATAGAATCAAAATAATCTGGTTGTCTTGGTGACGGATGTGAAAATCAGAAGCAGGGGAGTCTGAAAGGGTTGATATCAACAGAGAACTGGACAGGCTGTCATTTCTGGCACAATCAGTTTTTATCTGACACTGCACATACAAACGCACACTCCAGCACATATATGTAGTGCTTGAAAAAACACATGGGTGACGTACTGATGTTGATGTCATGGGTTGGAAACAAAAATTAATCATCACAAAAATAATACATCATTTTGTCAGGAATTTCTCCCACGGCCTCAAACACAATGCGTGGCTTATATGCATTTAGCAGGTCTGAATGAGAGAATTGGTGTAGCACTAACAGGATATTCAGCAAGTTAACGAAAGTGTTCAGGAAATGGACCAAATCAAGCTTAGACCAATATGATGTAAATGCGTCTCTGAATTTACGAGAAAATGTACTGGCAACAAATGCATTAAATAATGATGAGATTTATGGAGAAGGAAAATGGAAGAAACCCTGAATGCAGAATGGCCCCTGAGCAATGAAAGTGCAAATGTATTCAATGTACACTACTTGACATTCATCTATTGAAAGACAGACAGATCACCATGCAAGTGTGTGTGTGTGTGAGAGAGAAAGTGTGTGTTTATGTGTGGGTGGTTGAGCAGTGGGGGATGATTACATTTGGTGTTAGATACATTTTTTTGATGTAACAGAGCTCATCAAAAATAGGAAGAGGGTGAAACAGAAGAAAAAGGAAGGAGAGAATAAATTTGAATGTATGATATGATGTATTCAGCCTGATGCAGTGATGATACCTCACCAACAGCCTGCAGGTGAGATGCATACAATGTTTCACTGGATTAAGACGCCGTCAGTGTGAAAACATGACCCTACATAATGTCTCTGCGGCAGCATGCGGGCATTCTGTGATTTCATGGTGAAGTTTCGGCTGTCAGTGATTGAGCGCTAAAATGCTGATCTTGCTAATTCTGCTCAAAGACACTGTAAGAATCCATGAGCAATGCTTAATGCTCACTTTAAAAGTCTGTGGAGTGTACAAAGCATGAATCTGTTCAAATATTTAATGTAAGTGGGACTACTAATGGTAACGTTGCAAAATACATTAATACATTTTGATTGACAGCTGAACTGAATATTATGTTTATATGTAGTGCCTACAGCCTGGTATAATGTTCAAGATTAGCAATGCATGATATACCTGTACCATACTGGTTATTGGACGATTTGAGAGATTTTTTAAATTTAGCAGTGTGGTTATAGACCTCATGCGGCAGAGAAACAAACACGCAGCCATCTTTAGTCTTTGAACTTTCATTTTTGTGGTAGCTCTGTATATTTCTATGGCATCGCTGTCGAATTAGCTGGTGAAGTGGATTTAATTATTGTAGCGTTGACAAAAGTTATCATGAGCATTGTAATGTTTGAAGCAGATGTCATAACTGATGTCAGTAGACCAGGAAGATTTTAAAACGAGCGCTTTGTTTATGAATCCGTAAGATCTTACCTTCATGCTGTGAAAATACAAACCGGAAGACAGAACACAAGTGCAGTGCTGAAAAGGGGCGGGGCTACCTAGGGCCTATATGTTGAAGATATATTGGCGTTTTTCCACTGCATGGTATGACTCGGCTCGGCTCGGCTCGGCTCGCTTTACTTTCGGTTTGCTTTTCCACTGCAGTTTAGTACTGCTTCAAAATAGGTGGGATTATAGACTGATATAGTTGCGCTGCCTGTACTACAGTGGATCCGCTCCTCAGCTACTAATGAGTCTACTGACCACGATACAGCCATTTTTTTTTTCAAGTTGCATGCAACGGTCCTTTAAAGCAAGTCGTTTAAAAAAAGTAGTGCGAACAAATGATACTGCGGTGGCTGTTACTGACTATTTAAATCTAGCGGGTTTGGTGTCTTGTGTTTCAAATCCAATGACGCTGGTAGTGACGATTCTCTCTGACCAATCAGTGATCTGCAGTGTTTACATGTCACATTTAGTCAAAGCCACTGGAAGGCAAGCCTGCAACCTTTAGCCAAAAAAGCATAACGGCTAATGCTAACGCTCCGGCTGTGGCGGTACACAGGGAAGGAGACCAGAGGCCATTACACGATAGGATGAGAGGTGCCGCATGTAATTAAGTTAGCCGTTACGCTTTCTCCAATGGTAAGAGATACAGACCCTCTCATCTCCCTATAATAATAAAATCTCTGATTTAGTATCGGTACGCCATGCTTGGAACCTCAACCGAGGTGGTACTAGAGGGGTTATGCGCAATCTAACTTCCGTATTTTGTAAAACAGTTCAGATCGCTTCTGGTTTAGGTCTTTTGTATGTGGTTCATGAAAAAAATTACCTGTTTTATTCAAGATAACTTAAAAGGAACAAGCAAAGATGAGCTTAACTGATGTCCCCCGCATATGCAGATTGATATTTAAAAGCTTTTTTCATTTTTCTTCTTCTCACTAACGTTTAGATATTTAATAGAATAAAACACCTATGAGCTAGGTAGTTTCGCTGATTACCTTAAAAGTCCATAGATATGCCATCAGTTCATACTGCTCTTAACACTTTCTCTGACAAGCGGATGCAATGACCAATTTTCTGTTTTGGTCATGTGACGTTCAACATATACCCTATTTATGCGAGCCATAACGTTCCGTACCGAGCCGTCCCATGCAGTGGAAAAGCGGCAAAAAGTGAGCCGTACCAAACCGTTCCATGCAGTGGAAAAGCACCATATATAAATTATGTTCAATTACAGTTGATCTTTAAAAATGCTAATAATTTAATAACACTGTTAAATGTCATCTTTAGCAAATCTCAAAATGAATCAAATCTTCTTACTATACATATTGTGATGTTGTGATGCCTAAAGTCACTTGTAGCATTAAAATGTTTGATGTTAGTTTTCTTTTGTGATTCTTTCTTTCTATGGGGTTTCTCTCTTTTTCCAGGCAGCACCAATACATTTTTAATACCTTCTGCATCTCACAAGATAATTTGAAAAATGTCATAAAAAGCATTTGTTGAAAATCAAGTTTCTTGAAATCTAATAGATATGCACAATGTGTGAATGTTTATGATTTATTAAAGAAGAAATATGGGTGAATGTGTGTTTGAAGGATTATATCTTGAAGTTATTATATGTACAGTTTAAGACAGCAGGTACACTAAAAGTGTTTTGTCAAGAAACCTAAAAAATGTGCTTCATGCATTAACATTTAAAGTATTTGAAAAATATTATTTAATATGAATGAATCAACCTGAATACTTGAAAGTGAACCTGAATGAAAGTCATTTTTAAGGATTCGATCAAGTAGAAGTAAAAGTAAAAACTGCACTAATCCACCGGGTGTTTGTGCAGTGTGTGCTAGATATAGATTTGTGACTGTATACATATATTCACACAAATCAAACTGCACAGTGCATGGGGGAGGTTTTACATTTCTATGGGGGAAGGGTGTGTGTGCAAGGGGGTTGTTTGAATGTACTTAATAGGTAATATGGTGGGGGATGGGACGTTAACATTCAGGAGATGCCTGTTTCTGAGGTAAAGTTATGATTCCAAGTATCCAGCACCGGCACATGCTCATGCTCTCTCAAATACACAAGAGACAAAACAATAGGCAATCAGAGTAGCCTTTCCTCATACAATTAGGAACACACACACAACTACCTCTGAACAGACTTGGTTTTGCAATTGTAAAAAAGAATCTGAATCTTTTTTTTTTTCAACCACAGTTCAAACCCAAACTCTGGCACATGGTTTGAACTTAATTCAGAGTGAATGAACTTGATCTTGATGAACATGCACTTTATAAATGACCTGAATAACTGAATTCTGATGAACTTCAGCTGCAAGGAAGTTGGTTTAACACTGGTGGTTATATTTGTAGCTATCAGATGTTTCACATTGTGAAATCCTATTGATTTTTGGTTCTGTGTACATCCGTTGAAATAACATATTGACTAAAATGGAACTTCCCCATGGACACAACCTCCAACCAAACACCCTTCCTAAAAGAAAGCCTCATCCACAAATAGTTTGGCAGTGTTTGGGGAGTAAAACTGAACAAATTCTTCAACTAATATCCTCGTCGTCCTGCTTTGTTCACCTCTTGTTCCACATTTGGTAAATTAACACTGTGTCATCCAACTGAAATAAGTTTATTTACGAGCTCTCTCATGATGTGATAGCTGAGTGTTAGTCTGCCAACACAATGCTTCAAATGCCAGCTGATACTCAAAGGTTAATGGAATAGAAACCTCATTGTACATTTATTCACCCGATGTGGGCACCATATTGTTCTTTAACAAAATGTCAGCATAGCTTAAATGTTAATGATTTCTAAAATTTCTTCAGCTCTGAAATTTTCTGCCACATTTATCAGGCTACCTGTTCACTGTATATACCCAACAGTTGTGTTGTTGTGAAAGTGGCAACTGTTAAAGGGTTAGTTCACCCAAAAATGAAAATTCTGTCATTATTTACTCATCCTCATGTAGTTCCAAACCCGTAAGACCTTCGGGTTCATCTTCGGAACACAAATTAGGATATTTTTGATGAAATCCGAGAGGTGTATGACTTGTCCATAGACAGCAATTTAACCAACACTTTCCAGAAAGGTACTAAAGACATTGTTAAAAGCAGTCGATGTGACTACAGTGGTTCAACATTAATGTTGTGAAGCGTCGAGAATACTTTTTGTGTGCAAAAACAAAAAAATAAGACTGTTTACGTTCAGCACTTCCAGGTTCTACGTCTGAACGCCAACTCATTATTGGCCGCCTCCTGCATCAGCATCTCATGCATGCGTCATGCTGCTTGCGTGAACAGCCTCTGCCAATACTGAGCCGGCATTCTGACGTAGAACCTGGAAGCGCTGAGCGTAAACAGCGTATGAGAATGACACAGAGGAGAAGCTATTGTTGAATAAAGTTGTTATTTTTGTTTTGTTTTTGTGCACAAAAAGTATTCTCATTGCTTTATCAAATTAAGGTTGAACCACTGTAGTCACATTGACTGTTTTAACTATGTCTTTAGTACCTTTCTGCACCTTAAAAGTGGTGGTTAAATTGCTGTCTAATATGGACGAGTCATATACCTCTCAGATTTCATCAAAAATATCTTAATTTGTTTTCCAAAGATGAACGAAGGTCTTGCGGGTTTGGAACGACATGAGGGTGAGTTCTTAATGACAGAATTTTCATTTTTGGGTGAACTAACCCTTTAAACTCAACTTTTGTCTCTTGGAAGCATATGTTAGACTATTAGCCTATCTTTTCAATAATAAAAGATTAAAGTTAGATTTTATGGCTGAGAATGTCATGAAGCCAGAATGGTTTTTTTTTTTTTTTGGCTGCCAGTCACACATTGTTCAGAGATTAACAGCTTTTGAAAAAAATGCTGACATGACTTTGACCACAAAAAAGCGAGCTGTTGTGTGCACTAGCATTCAACGTTCAACGGCCTGTATCCAAACAGAACCAGAGCAGACTTTCTTTTACTGTGGCTTTTGATGCAGAAAGGCCACTGTAATAATACATTCTGCTTTGGTACATTCCAAAAACATCATACCAACAGCAGCAGCACTGTGTATCTCTATCATCATCAACCTCACCATCATCATCATAATCATCTTTGAGAAATGATGAATAATGCCAATTTCTCCAATGTAATTGACAAGAAATAGGACCACCTGCACCTCCTTCATTTCCATTTGTCTGAGGAAACATGGGCTTCTCATTTCCCACCAAAAACATTATGCTCTGTCATAGATGGCATTGTTTTTGTGTTTCTCTCAAGCTTTGATATAGTTCCCAAACAAATGAAAGAGAGAGAAAAAGATGACAGACAGACAGACAGACAGACCCCCCCCAACCCCTGAAATAGCCTTTTTTTTTTTTTTTTTTTCATGTGGTGCAATTTTGCAACATGACCCAGCACACAATGTCTCAAAGAATGCATATCTTGAATTCTAAGAGCAAAAGCAGAATCCGGAAAAGCTCAAGCCCATCTTATGCCTGCGCGCAGAGCTGCTTAATAGACTGTGTGCTGAGGTCTGGAGCGAGTATAGTGAAGCCTGTCAGCTTTCTATTTTAATTCTGTAAAATCAGCTTTGGTTTTAGCTGCTATAAAATGACTAGTTTCATCTTCATTGATTATATATTTGAGATTTCCTGCCATTTGAGATTGTTTCTCCTGATTAGTGGAGCAAATGATTTCAGAAACTATTATTGATAGTCTCTGTTTTCAATCACTATAGCTTTATGCATAAAAAATAAACAAAATAATACTAATAAATACACAGCAGTCACATTTAAAAAGTAAATTGATGTTTTGCTTGATTATTAAGGGAGAATCAACTGCTACATCTATCATAGAAAGCTATATAAGACAACAACAACAAAAACGTTAGAAAAATATATATCCTTGGATGAGCAGTGAAAGACCAAAAGGTTTATCATTTATGGCTAGTGTTTGGTAGATTACTTCTGAAATGTGGCTTATACTGTTTACAAATTAGACAATTAAAATTTAAATTAGTGACCTAATCATTTAGATTTTTTCACTTTTAAAAACATATTCCTCCTAATTTTTTTTTGTGGTCTGACAGGAAGTGAGCTTCCAGACCAGAGTTTGTGTGAGGTACAGAGTGGAGGAGCAGCAATTGGGGAGGGGAAAATGAAAAACCAGGAGTGGACGTTTATATGTCAGTAGATGAAGGAATGGATATCTTAACATACACACTTCCAGTTTCCAGTTTCCTTTATTTAGGATTGCCACTGCTATTAGTAAACAGTAGAACAGTTGTTTCCAGGCTTATTTTCAGCCACCTCATATGAGTGTCAACACATTAATAGTGATTAATTTGATGGTTCCATAACTTTTAAGAACTGCAGAAAGCAGGTTTTAGAGTTTAATTTAATAGTGAATTTTAATTTATTTAAGAAAGACTGTTTTATAACATATTTTAAATAATTTATGTCATTGTCTGTTCAACTTTGGAAGTTAGTTGAGGTCACATAATGGACGCAGGCCCACAGACTGGACTACTGCTGTAGACTCTTGTTTACCATTTCACCATAATATATTCTAATGCGGTGAAAGACACCCCTGTCAAAAAATATGTTCGTTTTGAAGAGCGATACTGGCACAGCTAAACGGAATCTTCCGTCACCATATGTTCAGACAGTATCATACGCAAAGTGATGCAAATCCTGAAGCAGGAGCGCACATCGCAGCGCCCCCTGTGGCCGCTCAGCGGCACAGCCGCGTGTCTTGCGAGTCTTTTGTGTGTGAACATTGGCAAAGCGCTCGCTTCTCTCCATAGAGCAGTTACTCTGAGCCACAGCTGCACCAAGAAGATACACATCTCTACTCACAGCAGTCAACACAGACTCACCAGATGCTCGTGTTCTTTTCAAACCTGAGCACTTTTTTCCGCGGTATCTCTTTATTGTAAGACGACTGAGGTAAAGGTTCATATAAAAGTTTTTGCGAAAACCGCGGAACGGATGTGAGGCGCAATAGAGAGCCTCTTTCAGTCTTCAGTTTGCACCTTCTTATTTGCGTTGCGATATCTGAGTAAGCGTGGAACACGTTTTCTAGTGGGAAAGGCAATAGGGGCCGGTTGATGATTTTACTGAAATGGACGTGAGATTTTATCCACAACCTCCACCACCATCAGCAACAGATCCTTCCCGACTGGGACAGTCACACTATTCGGACTCTCCGTACTGCAATAAGGTAAAGCTTAATTTCATGATGCATGATCTTCGTGAACGTGTTTTGTTTTGAGTTTTGCCTGGCTGAACTTGAATGACGACTGTTGAGGACTTGTTCAAAGTTTGTACTTCACCCGACTGTCACAGTGAGTCGGAGAAAGTAGGAGCTATTGAGCGCGAGACCAAAAATGTTTCCAAACCTGATGACTTTGTTTGTTAATAATAATTATCGTTGTTTCTTTTTTTTTTTCTTAATATAAACGTTCATATATTTAACTGTTAAATACGTACATCAGCATTTTCACGTGCCTTTTTACGTCGCGAACTTAAAAAGCGCCTCTATGGGTTGTCATAGAGACCGCGCGCGGACTGTAAATAATTATGCAAATAATTAGATGGCACTATTTAAGTTGGTAGATAGAAGTAGCGCTCGCTTGCTCAAAAACACCTGCTCTCCATCACAGCCCCAAACTCATGGGCATCAACAAACTGTCCTTTACTCAAACATGCACAAACAACAGATAGTAACCATATGTATGTGTATGTTTATGAATGCTGTTCACATAATATTTGTGTTTTATACTTTGTACCTACGGCATTAATTTATCTTTCAAGTTCCATGAGGAACAACAGAGATATGTGGGGTTTGTATTCCTCTATTTCTCCTAATGATGGTGCTGTTACTGTGTGTGTAGTGCATGTGCACAGGATAAAGAGAGATGGGGTAGAGAGAGAGAGAGAGAGAGAGAGAGAGAGAGTGTATGTGTGTGTGTGTGTGTGTGTGTGTGTGTGTGTGAATGAGGAGGGGGTAGGGTTACTGTGGGGTGATAGAGTGGGGGTTGGGGTTGTATTATTCCTTTCAATGCTTCTTGATTCACTGCCATAGGTCTCATATCCATGTCTAAGTGCAGTCACATACACAGTGAAATGTTTTATGGATTAATCATATTTTTAGTGACAGACCTTATTTTAAAAAATCCTTGAAAGCACAATTTCATTGCATTGTTTCAGTGATTCATTTGTTAGATGTAATTTTGATGTGAAGCAGTAAATTGTTAATATCTTTGCTGAGTTTATAAAACCAGGGAAGAGAGGTTGGCGGGGGTAGGGAGGAAAGGAAGAGGGAGGGAAGGAGGGGAAGGGCTTTCAGATATAATCTATATAGTGTAATTTTACTGCAGAGGCAAGTCAGCCTATATCAACTCCACTCGAGATTTTTCATCTTAGCAATTCAGAAAGAGAGGGAGGAGGGGAGCTGGAGTTAGATGAGTGAGAAAGAGAGAGAGAGAGAGGGGGGGTGGTGGTGGTGGTTGTGGGGGGACACAGCAGAGCAAACAAGTGAGATTGTGACAGTGGTGTGTGGTATCTCCAGAACAAATAGACAGAAATTGATGGTATGTGGCTAAACGGGGGTCACGGTGCCAGGGGGACTGATTCAGTCTGTGCACATAGACCCCCTTCTGATTACCTTCCTCCCTACCTGCTCTGCTCAGATCCCAGAAGACTGCGGTCCGCACTCTTTCTGTTTGATGTGGACAGAAAGATATAAAAACAAGCACTGTATCTTTATTCATACGCTATGGATTGTAGTTCAGAGCCTTAGAGACATATGTTGGTTTGAAAGCGTTTAGTCGCAGTGCACTTTGTTGTGGATTTTCTGCAGTTCAGCAAAACGTGTAAATGCAGGAAAGTCTGTGTTTGTCTAGCGCAATGCTTTTTGTGCAATGAAAGGAACACGTTTGGAGCCTGAAGTTATTGCTGCGGGGATAAAAAAAATATGAAGGAACTTTGTACGCACTATCTGAACTTAATGCTCCACACTTCCTGGTCTATACATTTTGGTTCTTATCGCCCTGCGCTTACCATGCTACCTGCTCAGGCATTTTTGTCACAGGACGCAAAAGAATGTGTTTTCCTGAGCAAATAAATGCAAAAGCAATTAAATCTGAATTTGAAGACCCCGTATACAGAACTCTTTGAATCTGAATCTGCACCTCTGATGTGTGCTTTACATGAGTGCTGCTGTTAAGGAAGTCAAGAGTGGTCTTGAGGGGTACTTTGGAGTGAGAGAGAGAGAGAGAGTGTGGCACTATGATTGGATTACAGTCTGTTTGGGATTATGAAAACCGGCAGAGATGCAGCCCCTGACCATTAATGGCCAACAAAACTACTCTGCTGAAACCGACCTATATCAAAGTGAATGATTTATTTCATGCCTAATGACTTTCAGCTGGTGCTCAAGTCGCTGCATTAATGGAGTTTTCAGGCTCGAAGTTATTACAGCCAATGAGATAATGCAAGCAAGCTGTTAACACTACGTATGACTCATTGTCTTGTAAGTCTGTCGTTGATGTGGTTTTAAAAATGGCGAGAGCTCATACGCTTCCAAATTTCACAGGTTTTGCTTGTTTACAGTCTGCAATCTTGTGCGCTGTCAAGTGATGGGATAGCAGAAGTCCGAACTAACTAATTGGGCTGGAGTCATTTTGTACCTACAAGGTTTGAGTGATGTAAAAATAAGTTCCACAGTAAGTCAATAAAATAAATGATGATTGGAGTACATTTTACTTCAAAGTACTATTTTACTTCAAAATTTGACATTTAATTCAATGTGTTACTTGCTGTTTCTTTGTAATTATTTGTGAATTGTACTAGCAGTTTCTCACTGAACATTGTTTAAAAGTAAATTCTACATCACTTTTTAATTCAATGTGTTACTTGCTGTTTCTTTGTAATTATTTGTGAATTTTACTAGCAATTTCTCAGTGAACATTGTTTAAAAGTAAATCCTACATCATTTTTTTTCCTAGTGTATGAGTGATTTGGGTTGATACAAGAGGATTTAATTGCCTGTGCATTTAAAGAAACAGCAAATAACAGAGAGTTTGTGAGAAAGCAGGCCTGTGGTTTTTTAATGACGCACATTTTTTATACCTAGCAAACAGAGGGCTTTTTTTATTAGGTCAATGACGTGACGGGTCATTTTTTGTCCAAAGACCTTAATGATAAAAAAAACAAAGATATGACATCCAAAGTATGTAAGGTAGTACAACTTAATCTCTTTTATTGAATCCAAAAGGTGTTAATTATATTTTGCTACATATAGGTATTTTAAAGATTTTGAAGTGTCAAAAGGTCAATCGGTTTAGACGTCCAAAGGCCAATACAGCCATTTCATTTGTGATCAAATTATCTTAAAATGTAATAAATGTATTTTTTTTTCTTGCATGATTTTATAACATATATAAACATAGTGCAAAATGCTATTAAAATTATGTGTAGAAGTCGTTGCTTTGTTATGAGAAAGAATGTCCGGAAAAATGAGTTTCATTGATGTCGGAGTAATCAATATAAAGGCACCATTTTGGATCAAGTCATGCGGTCAGTGTCATGTGACAGGATATGACAACATTCAGACACCTGCAAAGGACCACACGGTTGTACAGCAAAGTAACTAACTCTATCTTAACTATTTGAAAAATTCATGTTTTCACTTGCTAATACGCATGTCCCGAAATATCAGGTCATTCGGTACAACTACTATAAAACATGGAAAATGTTGTAATATTTTAAAAACTATCTGTCTAACTAGCTAGATATCAGCCTATCAATATCGTCATTTGGTATAACCAAAAGTGTCATTCGGTAAAACTGAAATTTTGGTTAAACCGAATGACTTTTTTGGTGACAAAGTTTGTCCATCTTGTAATAAATGACAAAAATAGTGTTAATTGATTATAAAAACCACATTATCTCAATGTTAACACTTAATAAAACTTCAAAATTAATCATATCTCCATTATATTTTTTGACACTTTTAAAAACCTTATTCATTAATGACCCATTATTATTTTGAATTTTGTCTCGAGACAGACACCTATAAACATTTGTCAGTTGAAAACCTACACAGCATTACAGTTATGGACTATATTGTCCTGAATCTTCTGTCTATGTTTTTTAAGTCTTAGTACATTCCAAATGTGATTCCTGCTCTTAAGGAGATTACATTAAAAACGGATGAGAAATTAGATATCTCAAATATGTATTGCTGCCATGGGCCATGCTCTGTAATATAAAGTCTGCTGTGTGCGTGTCTTAGCCACAGGCATTTTCAATTAAGTAGAAATTACTGAGATCTTTGGTGGTCCTGGATGTCAGAGGGTCCCAGGATGTCGACCCTGACATAATACGTTGTCTTTTGTGTTTGTTAGTCAAGAGCAGTACTCAAACCCCACTCTAAAACTGACCAGCCCCAACCCCCCCCCCCCCCCCTCACTCCAGCTGCAATGATCATTACACGCATGTGCATTTTTAACAAAAGGAACTAACGGACTTATCATCTGAGCACTGAAAGTGGAAGCTGAATTGACTCAGAGAGAAGGAGAGAGGAGCTATAGCTCTGGTAATCTCTGTTTACCAGGTCACTGCTTCTCAGAAAGAGTGATGTGATGACAGGGTGAGACTGAGTGGGCATTTCATTCGTGCCCCCCTCCTGCCTCGGCCTTTACAGCACTGATCAAACCACACTCCTAAATGTGAGAGGAAATCAATGCGTGCAGCAGTCTGTTTGTATTTGATGTTGTATCGTTCACATGATGTCATATGGTAAGTGGTTTGCTGTACAAAAATCCGAAATCTTTATTGTTCTTGGCTCAAATCGAAGCATATAAATATAAATCATGTGGCACTTTCCATGAATATGGTACTCTTTGGTTTTGTTACAAGATCTATTAGATGTGTTTGGCAAACTACCTGTCAATTTGACATCGCATGAAAAGTATAGTTTTAAACACATGAAATTCTGTCTTATTCCTCCATTAAAGGTCTTGAATTAATTTATCTTTATTTATTCATTCATTTTTAAATATTTAATTGTCATTGATTTATTACTAAATCTCACAAATCTGGTTTTAAACTCCAACCCCTGTTTCACAGACAAGGCTTAAGCTAGTCCCGGACTAAAATGCATGTTTGATCTGTTTTAACTGAAAGCATCTTGCACTAAAATAAGTCAATGTCATTGTTTTGTCTCAAGATGCACACCAGTAATGTTTTTTTCTAGGGATGCACGATATATCAGCCACCATATTGGTATCGGCCGATATATGTTCATTTTCAATGTTATTGTTATCGGTATATATTAAAGCTGAAAAATAATGGATTATTTCCTTCAGCTGAGACACTTCAGATGTGCACTCTTCACCATGATGGTTTTGAATTGCTTGAAATATGATTGGAGTCACTTCAAAAAGTCTGTCATATAGGCTACATAAAATTATAATGAGAACATTACTGTGTGCTTGGGATTTGGCTTTTAATGGTGAAGCTTTTGTCTTTGTAATAAGGCTCTCAAAAATTCTATAAAAATTTGGATTTAGATTTATCGGCCAATATATCGGTTATCGGCTTTTCAAATATAAAGAATTATCGGTATCGGCCAAAATGTTCATATCCCTATTTTTTTCTAAGGCATGTTTTAAAAGCTACTTAAATGCCCTAATTGAACCAAGGCCTAATCCTGGCTTAATCTAAGCCCTGTCTGTGAAATCAGACCCAAATGTTGTTAACATGGTTGCAAACATCACAAACCTCATTTGAAATGCACATTAAATAAAAAAAAGTTCATAATGATTAATTTGTTGATCAGCATTTTCTGAAAGATAAGCACATCCTTTAACTGATTTTCAGATTAGAGTTTCAGACCCTATTTGTGAAAGTGCCATGTATTGTTACGAAATATGAAAGTTTTAGAATATGACAGCCAAAACTTGTATGGTTAGAGTTTTGCTGAATTATTAAAAGTAACGTGGATGTCAGTGTGCATAAACAGGTGTCAGTGTTTAGGGCTTTAACACCTCCATGTTTGAATCGTTTTGAAAGCATTGTACAGTAACTCCAAAAATGGCTTGCTCACCCCCTTTAAACAGAGATGTCGTTTCACTGATGGATATCTGGGAGTTTTTCCTATGTCAACAGCATATGTCAACATCACACCGGCTGGCCACACATGGGTGGATTGTCATAAATGTGAGATGTTTACATAGGCTGTGATCTTTGTTCATGTTGTGCCTAGGTCAAGCTCCAAGCACAACAGCACAAAGAAGAGCTGCACATCATTGATGTGACTTTGTTTTCTTGATGCTTTTCCATGCGATGACATCTCCTCACCAAACTAAACTTGTCAGATATCTTTACAAGTGATTGACACTTTTTGATGTGTTAGAATAGTCGGCAGTAGTCACCACAGTGCCCTGTGAGTACAGACATACCATTTAATATTACTAGTAACTTCTTACTGTTATCTTTGCAGCAGATGCTAAACCAATTGTCAGTTAATAAACTAAAATGTACATTTGCTGAAAGAAGAGATCCAATTATAATCTCGTCTCCACAATATCAATATATTCTCATTTAAGGTGAACTTAATTGCATCCAAATTTGGTCTTGCTGGTAACAAAAGCCATTACTGTTTGAGTTCCTGTTCAGTGGCTAGCTGGCACGGTTCACTGGCTACTGTCAAAAAGGATTTGCTTCTGATTGACAGCCTCACTGGAATGTGAATGGAGTTTTTAATTGCATATCATGTGTGCATATCTAAAGAGACAAGCTCTGTGTCTCGGGCTACTGTTCATTACGACTCTACAGGTCAACGTACAGCTCAACAACTATATAATGATAAACACAGACACGCACTCATTATATAGGACCATGACATGTGGGCTTGTTTCTTTGTTTGCTTCGACTTTACGGACATGTCCACATATAATTTTCCCGTATGTGGAAATTAAATACATAATATACTGTCTAAACACGCACACAGGAACTCTAGCAGATCACCAATTTATTTGCACACCATAAATGATGCTCTTTATCAGCGACTGTGAAACTCCTAGCCACATTTCTTTTGGTATCCAATATCTGGATACCAGACATGACTGATCCTGCCAAGCTCCAAAATAAATAAATAAATAACATCATAAGTATTATTAATAAAAAATAAAGTATTATCATATGAGGTGTGTTATGTCATTTGATAGCTTTGTGAGGAACAGACTAAAAGTGAAGTTGTTATTCATAGAAAATCTTCCCTTCCTCTTCATTCTTTATATTCAAACCAGTGTCATGTTTGGTTACAAATTTAACCATGTTTAGCAGTAAACTTTACTTTATTCCTTTTTTTTCCCAATAAAAGGTTTACATGGGTGTTTAGATTTTTTTTAAATTATTGTTGGCCTGAAGATTTTCACTGGATTTTCAGTGTTACTGTTGATACAGGGGTTTACAAATTAGGTTTCGGGGATGCACAGTTTTTTTATATATATATATATAATATAATTTATTTTAGCTTTAGTACATTGACTATAAAACAAATATTTAATTTTGTTTATATCACACTTCAAATCAAATTAAGTATATAGCTGCCTTCAAATTTTATGAAGTGGGTCCAAATTATATCTGGGGGTCCTTGGCATTAAAATTTTGAAAAAAAGTTTTTTTTTTGTCACAGGCTACATATTTTTTTTCATACATATTTATGTTCTGTTTTCTCTTCCACAGTGAGGTGTACAGTGGGAAAAAAAAGTACTGGATTGTTACTCTGTATCTGGAAAGAAAAAGTGTAATCAGTGCACCTCTAGTCCAGAATGATTGCCAGTCATGATCTCCAAGCCCACAAAAGTGTTGTTAATTATGCTGGAAGAATGATTATTGTTGTCATTGCTCGTTCCACAGACCCAGAAGGCCAAACCTGAAAAACAGAATCGAGGAATATAATGTGGTATCTGCAATCAGTCAAGGTGGTTTGGGAAATCTATCAGTGATGCTATTAAATGCGAAATGACAAAGACCAATCTGCATAAGTGGAGTATGTTGTAAAGAGGTGAAAAGAGCTTGTCGTAGTCAGTCAGAAGAGACCTGTGCTGAAGTGCTAAGGCATCACTTTGTGTCTGGGGATGAAAAGAGGGAATTTTGCTAGCTTGGTATGTTCCATTTTTGTCTTTGTCAGTGTAGAAAATGCAAGGCCATAAACACGAGCATTCCTGTGAGAAAGACTGCGTTCAGTTGCATTTTCTGGCCTTGAATTTTAGTGACATGTTTACGTCGTCTGCGTCTGTGTTTACGATGCTGGTCGTCAGTCCCAGTTCAGCACTTTCCAATCTTTGAGTCTGCCTTGCGTGTAATTCACACAAATGTGACATACCGCTGCAGCCATGTTTGTTACAAAATAAGATTATTTTCTCAATATAATTAGCTTTTATCTCAGCTAGCATATCAGCCAGTGTAGTGTGATGCAGAAAATGCCAAAAGATCAACTCATTAAGTAGCTGAACATAATGATCATAAAATCTGGACATGTGTTCTCTTTATTTTGGCTGGGGGAATGTTTTTTTTTTTGGGCCGCCATGCGCGTCGAGAAAATTCTGGCACAAATCTGTGATTGCGATTCATTGGAGGCATCTAATTTTTTTGGTCCGCTTTGCCCAATGACAGTCTACATATGAATAGCTGATTAGGCTCCCGGTTTGAGGAAACATCCAAACAGATGGCTCTGTGAAAACCAATCCAGAATAGCTTAATTGTTTAGTTTAATCTCACTATGAAACATATTGCAATCATTTTCACATAAAGACTTTTTTTTTTTTTTTTTTCACAGAATGTAATGAAAGTTATGGTGCGGATCCAGAATTTTTGGAGCAGTCTGAAAATGTCCCAAACATCCTCTTTTGCCATCAGTATAATTGCTAATATCTTCATAGGACTCTCACCATAATAATTCATATTCCGTTGTTTGTGGTGTTTGAGTGCTTGTCATCAACAACCAAGGCGTATCTCACAACTGTAACCCTCCGTTTGTTTAATTCACAAACTTTTCTCTATTATTTTATGGCATTTGCACGGTTTCAATGAGTCCAGCATCTGTTAAATACACGTTTGTTTGTTTATTTGTTTGCATGCTTTGAGTGTTATTCTGGCCACAATAATAGTTCCAGCCTCTCCATTGTGTGGTGCTGTTGCATGGAGGGACTTCCAGCAGCACGTCAGGACTGATATGTGCACGGCAGCTTTGTGAGGGAGCACACCATGGTCTTTGTGGGCCCATCTGTAGGTGAACTAATGGCCTGTTGTGTTTCCCCTCATTCAGCTCAGTCTTTGGTGTTTAAGTGGCACCTGTCAGCCTTTTGATGCCTAGCCCTCTGTTCTCCTGCGATCAGGAAGGGCACGTTGTGAGTTCCTGATCGCTGTCTTGTGACAAGTGTGAGATCGTGTTTCAGCAGCACTAGAACAGGTGGGCCCCACACCTTTCTCCTCTGGAACATAATCATCAAAATGGACTCCACGCTCTGAGGCTTATCATTAGCTGTAATCAAAACCTATAAGAGCAAAAAGTAGGGTGGTGCGCAAAACATCAATATTGCACTTCTGATGCCTTGTTTTATATTATTAAATAGAATTGATGCACACTACCATACAAACGTTTGGGGTTAGTACAATTGTTTAGGAAGAATCTAATATTTTTATTCAGCAAGGATGCAATTGATCGAACATGACGGTAAAGCCTACATTATTACAGAAAATTTCTAATAAATGCTGTTCTTTTGAACTTTCAATTCATCAAAGAATCCTGGAAAAAATGTGTCATGGTTTCCACAAACTGTTTTCAACATTGATGAGAAGAAGAAATATTTCT
Organism: Ctenopharyngodon idella; assembly: GCF_019924925.1. Taxonomy (NCBI): domain Eukaryota; kingdom Metazoa; phylum Chordata; class Actinopteri; order Cypriniformes; family Xenocyprididae; genus Ctenopharyngodon; species Ctenopharyngodon idella. The sequence continues at coordinate 15,403,684 of NC_067221.1, forward strand.
TAAGCACCAAATCCAGCATATTAAAATGATTTCTGAAGGATCATGTGACACTGAAGACTGGAGTAATGATGCTGAAAATTCAGCTTTGCCATCACAGGAATTTAAATTAAATGAGATTTTTCACAATATTACTGCTGTACTTTTTTTTTTTTTTTTTTTGTTTAATATATGCAGCCTTGGTCAGCATAAGAGATTTCTTTTAAAAACATTCAAATATTTTTGTCGGCACCGATAGCCTCGTGGGCAACGCGCTGACATAGCGCCGTTGTGCTTTGGGTGACCCGAGTTCGAGTCCCGGCTCGTGGACCTTTCCCAATCCTGTCCCCCTCTTTCTCTCACTTCGCTTCCTGTCCTATCATAAAAATGACAAAAACAAATCTTTATATATATTTATATAAAAACATTAAAATAATCTTACTGACCCCAAAATCTTGAAAGGTAATAGATGTAATTTAGAAAATCTACATGTGGGTCTTTTTTTTTTTGCTTATTGTAATGAAATATATTGTTTTCTAAATTACTGTCAGGATCTAAGTTGTTATGTGTTGGTGAAAGAATTTTTAAATTGGAAAACATTCTGCAAATTGAGAATTTAAATTCAGTTCCTGAACATGAATTGGCATATAGCAAATAGGATGCAGAATTGCAATTAAAAAAGTAAACTATAAAAGTAATTCAAATAAAAGAAATATATATAACTGTAATCTTTAACTAAACAAGTAAAGTTTGTCAGGACAAGCTTTGAATGTTGGCTGTTTTGAGAGGGATAGATGGATGGACTAGGGTGGAGGAACACTTCATTTCCCAGAATGCATTGCTTATGTTGAATTTCTCTGAATTGCATTTAAGTTAATCCCTCTTCCTGCTTAGGACTTTTCAAAAACCATTAATACATGCTTTTTATGTTCAAATGTAAAAAGTTAGCTTTATGATGTACATGAAAGTCTTTTGGACGTTTCCCCTGCATTTAAAATTTAAGAGCAAGAAGAAAAAGATGTTTTTAACAAACATCTTTTATTTTTATTTTTTTTTGTCTTCACTGCAAGCAGCTGTGTTTGAGGTCAAAATCGACCCAAAATAACAGACTTAAAGTTATAATTGCACGCTTGACTTTCAGAGAAACTCCCCTCCGCGCTTGTTCATGGTCTGGTGAAAAGCTTTGAAGCAAGTCATTTACCCAAGTTATTATTTGAGGGGTTGAGGCTGATCGATGTTCCATATTTTGGGTGTTTACACATTCAGGCTTTTAGAGGATACACTCAGCCAACTCAACTCAACTCATGAGCCTAAAATTAGGCATGAAAATATGCGTTACTCTGACTGTGGTGCACAAGAGAGCAATTAATTTTAGTGCGGCAAGTGCGTACGCCGTTCATAAGCAAAAGAGAAGGTAATTCAAAGAGACTTAAACCTTATCAGGACAGCTACAAGTGAAATGGAAATGAAAGGCTGTGGACAGAGAAAACAAGGAGCTCATTTCAACAGGAAACCAGCAGAAAGTCATACTCAATTTTGTTTTGTATTAGTCATACCTTCTTCGCGGTTTCCCGCTGAAAGGATAGAAAATGGAGTCAAAAATGGTTCCAAACCCATTTGTTTTATAGAAGCACTTTGAAAAGTTTTGCGGTTGAGGCTAGCATTAGATTAGTTGGGATATGAGACTGTCTGTCATCAAAACAGCCTTTCACCAACAACCATTATTTTAAACACTAAACATTAAAATTTAAGCTTTAAAGTCATTTCAAACATTCATTTCCGCATAGCTTTCAATTGAAACTTCTTAGCGTCTTGTGGTCCTGATTTAGTAAAATATGATTCTCGCTGCGCAAGACAAAAGGCACAGTGTATTAAAATCTGTCCGGAAGGGCACGTTTCTAGCCTGTTCTGGATAAGAGTGCAAATGAGTCTGTCATCACAAATATTACACCCGATCTATAAAACAATTCATGAATTTTTGAAGCCCCTGGGCATTCAGTTTCATACCTTCCCTCTTCGTGGAAATGCAAAGCAGTATTACACAGGTGTTATATGTTTTAAAAAATGGAAATAGTTCCTTTGTCATTTTAATAACAAGATTTTTTTTTTAACTTTGCGATTCAAACAGTCGAGGCTTATAAGTCGAACAACAAAATCATCCCTGTTTCAGTACCTCTGAGTCCGATAGCGTTGGACACACTGTTTTTGCTCTCTGCAAACAAGGCCCTGAAGAGAGAGATAAAGAGAGAGAGAGAGATATGCATACAAACACACACACACACATACACACATTCAAATATATGACCCCAGTGTAAATGAGGAACAGCTGCACCATTGTAATTAAACATGGGCAAAGAAAACTACACAAACAAATGAACCTCACAGCCGTAGGTCCTGAGGCACATTAAGGGGAGAGAGAGAGGGAGAGAGAGAGAGAGAGTCACAAAGCTTCCTACAGGTGGTTAAAACACAAAATTGCTTCTTGGAAGACAAATGAAGCACCCTTTAAATTTGTCAGATAGGAAGTTAATGCTTTTAGTGCCGTTAACGGAGATCAGGCAACCGCATTCGCATTTGACACGTTTCACTGGGTGGAAACTCACAATGCTCAGCTGTAGTTAGATTAAGCCAAATATTATTTTAAAACATCATCACACTAATATGATGTTATAATGAACATTATACAAAGATAAATAGCAATTAAAGTGTTTCCACTTAGTTTTAAGTGGTGTTATTTGTAATTAACTGATAATTAAATATAAATAAGATTAAAGAGATAGTTCTGCAAAGAAATGAATAACTGTTTTTAATTATTTTCTCATGTTGTTCCAAACCTGTCGCTGTTGTTATTATTATGTTTTTTTTCAGTGGAAAATGAAAGTGGAAATTTTCTAATGTTTAGTTCAAAGTGACCACAACTGTCAAGTTTCAAAAAGGAAAAAAAAAAAAAAAAAAAAAAAGTGTATATATATATATATATATATATATGTATATGTGTGTGTATTTGTGTGTGTGTGTATGTTCTGAACCAATACAATAAATTTATGTAAGAAACTCATACAGCAGATCTAGTCCCCCATTGACTACCATAGTATTTTTTTTCCTACTATGGTAGTAAATGGGGGGCGAGATCTGCTTGGTTACTGACATTCTCCCAAATATCAGCAGAGCAAAGAAATTTATACAGGTTTGCAACAACTTGAGGGTGAGTAAGGAGCCGTTCACACAGAACGCGTTTTTCCTTTCCAGTGTGCTACTTTGCCATTGTTTTTCTATGTAAACGCACTAGACGGACGTGCAAAACCGTTGCGCTCACGTCTTGCGTCTTTTGCAGCGTCTCGCGCATGACATGGCGTGCTGAAAAGGCGGCGCTCAAGTTAAGATCAGTTCAACTTTTAAAAAATGCGTCTCGAGAGCTTGCGTTTTTTCCCCGAGCCCTAAATGATGACAGAATTTTTATTTTTGGGTGAACTATCCCTTTAAGTTAAAAAAAAAATCTGGTCTACTTGAAAGATGAAAATCACTTTTGACATTGTTATGGTTCTGATTATAATGCATCAACTATGAATATCATGTCAAAGTTTTTTTTAGTCTTCGTGCCCTCATAAATTCCATGTGTAGCATCACTCTATTTGATTAATATCATTACATGTCATGTTTTTCTAAGGAAACTTCAAAGTAAATTTGCAGCTCAGGTTCACCCGCAATCAATACCGTAATATGATAGAGATATTTTTGTCCTCTTAGCAAATATGCTGGCGATTTGCAGACTACAGTTCGAGAGATAACTTCCAAGGCGCCATTATCCAAGTAAGAGAAGAATGAGGCATAAAGGCAGGTTTTGGTCTCAGGTTTACTCCTTAATCAATACTTATGTTTTTTATGTAAACAAAACTACAATAGTGATGAACTGCAGTAGGTCCTGCTAATAGCAATGCAGGCGCAAGGCACATCTGAGGATGCCATGGAGACCCATGTGATCCTGATCAGGCTGAAACTCATTAGCCAGGCCAAATTTGTGCGATTGCCAAGGATGCCAAAATCTTGAACGAAACGGATCTTGTGGATGCTTGTCATGGCAACAGCATGTATCAATAAAGCAATCTTTATTTCCTGACAGGGAACGAGACCTGCATTCTAATGGAGGGGCTGTTATTGCGTCGTAGCTTGGCACCGTGGCATAAAGGCTGCAGTCAAACTAGCTTTAGTTAACCCATACGTTTTGCTGTTAATGTATCAATACAGACAACCGGCTTAGATGATTGACACATAATGGGATGTTTGTGCCCTGTAGTGTCCGAGCTTGTTTTTCCGTGTATGTTTTTAGCAGCGGCTCATTGGTCAGGCCGCATTAATTCCTATGTGTTTTCCTAGCAGGAGAGGTAATGAACAGGAAGTGATTGTGGTCATGCGTCCAGATAAGAGAGCTTGTGTCCCAGCATCCCTGATGCTTATCACCCACCACACCAGGGCGGCAGCTGCAGAGGAAGTGCATAGCGCCATAGCAACAGCCCAAGAGAGGAGAATTCGCTTTAAAGCTCACAAAAATGTCTCAGGTTCAGCTCCGCACAAAACAGGGCTGTGAATTCACCTGTTTGAATCATTTTCTCTGAGAGTATAAAAAAAATATATATATAGTTCTGTCTCTAAATTCTGATGAGTCACATTCAAAGCTTGTTGTAAAATAACTATAAATGCACATCTGTAACTGCAGATAATATTTTAAAATGGCAAGTTAGTATAGTGATAAATATTACATGATAAAAAAAATGTTAAAATATATTACACGTGTGTTATTGTTGAACACTAATGTCTTTTATCATGTTGCAGTTGCTGGCTTTTTTTAAAAACAATAAGTAAGCCACTGATGAAAATCGGTGTAACCAATCTTTTTTTTACTAATATTTGTTATACAGTATTAAAGGGTTAGTTCACCCAAAAATGAAAATTCTGTCATTAATTACTCACCCTCATGTTGTTCCACACCTGTAAGACCTTCATTCATCTTCGGAACACAGATTAAGATATTTTTGATGAAATCCAATGGCTCAGTGAGGCCTGCATTGCCAGCAAGATCATTTTGCTTTTTCAATGCCCAGAAAGCTACTAAAAACATATTTAAAACAGTTCATGTGAGTGCAGTGGTTCAACCTTAATATTATAAAGCGACGAGAATACTTTTTGTGCGCCAAAAAAAAAAAAAAAATAGCATTTATTCCACAATATCCAGTGATGGGCGATTTCAAAACACTACCACATGAAGCTTCGAAGCTTTATGAATCTTTTGTTTTGAATCAGTAGTTCGGAGCACGTATCAAACTGCCAAAGTCATATGAACTATTGAAATTTCGAAACACTTATGACATAACGAAGCCTCGTTTACTGAAATCACATGATTTTGGTGCTCTGAACCATTGATTCGAAACAAAAGATTCGTAAAGCTTCGAAGCTTCATGAAGCAGTGTTTTGAAATCACCCATCACTAGATATTGTGGAATAAAATTTTTTTTTTTTTTTTTTGCACACAAAAAATATTCTCGTTGCTTTATAATATTAAGGTTGAACCACTGTAGTGACATGAACTGTTTTAAATATGTCTTTAGTACCTTTCTGGACATTGAAAAAGCAAAATGATCTTGCTGGCAATGCAGGCCTCACTGAGCCATCGGATTTCATCAAAAAATATCTTAATTTGTGTTCTGAAGATGAATGAAGGTCTTACAGGTGTTGAACGACATGAGGGTAAGTAATTAATGACTGAATTTTCATTTTTGGGTGAACTAACCCTTTAAGTATTTTCTTTGTAAAAAACAGAAAATGGCATGTGGTGGGTTTCTAAAGAATAGCACCCAAAATTCACAGGTAAAATAACTTTTAATGTATTATTTATCACTCAGTTTGTCTTCCTGTTGCTCAAACCTTAGAGAATAGTGCTAGCAATGCCAATGTCCTGCGTTAAAGTATTATTATTTTTATTATTGGTCAAAAAACGTAAATAAAACAATCAGGTAAAGGCTATATTGGTTGATATCTACCTGTCAGACCTGGTACAATCACTGGAACACACTGTCTTTTGTGGCGTATTACTTTATTGACACACACAAACAGAATACAATAGTACAGTGGTATGAATTCAAAGCCGGAGCCATAGATTGAATGGAACAAATGTGGAGGGGATGCTTGGGATTTTTTTTCTGCTGATAGCATTCCTGGTCTCTCGTGTCGTGGCGCTGTAATAGGCCGGGCAGCGCTGGCGAAGTGAAGCACTGCTGTGCTGTTGACTGAAGCTGAGCTGAGGATGAGAACACAGTGGCCCATTGTACTGCGTTCAGATACAGAGCCTGATGTGTGAGTTCGGTCAGCTCCTGCTGGGAGCTTTTGTCAAGCGGAGTAGTCCGCTCAAGGGTGTCGCTTTTTCGCACTAAATACGTACGTTTCTGTGGGAGATTTGGGGAGGGGCCCTGTTGTAATGAACATGGCCCTTTTGATTTGCCATCACTGCCCGCGACAAGCCGCACGTCGCCCCTCTGTCAGCATAGTGTCAGGTTAAATGATGAATTAGCGGATTGATTTTCCTGGATATTCTGCTCAATTGTCTTTCGTGTTTTGCAAATTAGCAGGAAAATGACTGAACACGACTCTCTTTGTGGCTTTCCGTGTTTTCACCAGATGGCAAGAGCTCTGCTATTGATTACAAAAGGTGGACTTAAATTAATGTAAACAGCAGTTTATTAAGTTTTCATTTACTAGCTCTTGCAGTTGATAAAAATAGCTTGTTAATTGTGCCCAAATGTACTGAGTTACCTTCTCCATGTCAATCAGGTGTGACGAGGGCACTTCCTAATTTAGAGGAAGGTGGATTCATATTTTAATAAGCCACTGTGCATGGCATTCAGCCATGAGGTAAAAAAAAAAAGAAGACCCAACATCTGAATTAATCGTGTTGGAGGTTAAATTCAATTTCACGTAATGGGACTTGGCACAGTTTTTTTTCCTGCACAATAGCTGAAATTGCAGCCCTTTCAGCTGGCTGCTGGCAGCCGTCCACCCAGGTCATTCTGGCTCCTGCTTCTTGTTGTCTCTTTTTTCTCCCCTCTGTATAAAGATACAGGCAGAAAAATGTTAATCCTTTCAGTGCGTCGCACCTGTTGACATTTTTTGGGGTCTATCGGTTTTGCGATTAGCGTGATTTAATGTAGCTTACCTCCCTGCAACAAGGACGGCAAGAGAGTTCTGGGTGGGGGGGGGGTTGTGTCCATTTTCCTGATGCACCAGGACAAATTCTTTGAGTCTGTTGAAAGTGATTAGATTTCTCAAGGGTCCTTGTCTCAGAAACACTACCCTACATAAATTACTCATGCTCTTCTCTCATGGGCTTAGGGACCGGCTGCCAGCGCTGGAACACATCAGCCATTTGCCTGTTCAAAGGCTGATGAGGTAAATATATATTCATAGTATATGTGTGTATGTTTCTTGAGCACCAAATCAGCATATTAGAATGATTTCTGAAGGATCATGTGACACTGAAGACTGAATAATGATGCTGAAAATTCAGCTTTTCCATTACAGGAATATATATATATATATATATATATATATATATATATATATATAAAATTAATAATAGAAATTACCCCCAAAAGATAATTTAAAGTCATTATTGTGTTAAAGGGTTAGTTATCCCAAAAATAAAAATTCTGTCATTAATTACCCATTACTCTCATGTCGTTCCAAACCCATAAGACCTTCGTTCATCTTTGGAACACAAATTAAGATATTTAATTAAGATGGCCTCAGATAGACTGCAACACAATTACCACATTCAAGGCCCAGAAAGTTAGTAAAGACATTGTTAAATTAGTCCATGTGACTACAGTGTTATGAAGCGACAAGAATACTTTTTGTGCGCAAAAAACAAACAAAAATAACAGCTTTATTCAACAGTTTGTTCTCCTCCATGTCAGTCTCCTGCACAGTTGACGTTGTAAACACAGGGCAGCACAATTCTGTGTCTCTACGTCAGAACAGCAGCTCAATATTGGCTGACACTGGTGTGATGCTGACGCATGCGTGTGATGCTGACGCAGGAGCCGGCGTTCTGATGTAGAACCTGGAAGTGCGACACTGTGATTACTACTATCTTAAAATTAACACGTTAAATCGTCTTAATATATATGTATGACATTTTTGAATTTTTTTACAGTATGTATATATATATATATATATATATATATATACACACACACAATGTAAACTATTTCAGACCGCTCCAATTTTAGTGACTGGTCACATCTACAAAAAATTCTACAAAATGCCTTTTAAACTTTTTACCGGGTCTTAAAGCAAAACTTTGGAGAACAATTTCAGTGCTCAATACTTACCATAACATCTTGAAACATCTTGACAGTGAATATCTGTATCTCTTGGGAACATTTGTTTCGGTCTTCAGCACTGACAGTTTCGGCTCTGTTCTCTCTCTCCCGTGCATCTACATTTGAATTCGCCATACCAACAGTTTTCTTCAGGCACATTTTGAGCATGCGTATACAGGTTTTTGGATGTAGGACTTGTTCAGCCAACACAGATTTTTCACTTCGACTTGATAGATTGACTGAGCACAAATAAATATGTTCGGTGAATATAAATTTTTAATTTAAAGTGAAGAGGTTAAGCTATAATTAGAACAATGCATCTTTTTGCATAAGGATAATTATTTGGGAGTCATTTATTGAGCCAATATGTAATTGTCAGTTTCCACAATTTTTTAAAATTAACATTTTTTACAGTGTATATATTGCCAAAAAAATATTTGGACAAGCACATTTTTCAGTCATTCACAAAATAAAATTTGCCAGGTTGAAGAAATTTTTAAAGTTGAAGCAATAGATACAGTATATTGTTCAAAATGATGACAAAACATCTTAGACTTGTGAAACTTTGTAGAACATGTTTATTATTGATATAATGAAGTACAGCCTGGTTTGATATTTTGTATCCAATTCAGTGAATATTCAGACATTTTACATTAAGTGTGACTTACGTGTCCAGAAGTGTATATATATACTAAATATAATAATGAGGAATGTCCACTACAACATTGTGTATGTGTTGTGTAACCCTCTGTGCTGGTGACAGTGGTCTCATGTGGTTGTTTGTGAGGGGTCACCATGTCATGCAGAAGGTTTCATGTCTTCAACTAGCTGTTCTGTGGTTGAAGTGCATTGTGGGACATTGGTGTAGACATATGTCGGACTGCATCCCAGACACCAGAAGTAGCACACACACACCACTCCTGTTGAGATAAAAATAACGTGACCTACCTTTCAGCTCCAAACATCCTCAAGTGAGCAGATACACTTAAACACTCTCCCACACAAGTTAAACGCTGTTGACCCCGCACAGCTGCACCAAAATCTGCACCATTTATCAAAATACAGAAATGAAACAGACACCGAAGACAAACAAGGAGAATAAATGTTGTCTTTGGGCTTTCGGTGCTGGAAAACACTTGTTCAAACACCCTTATCAAACCAAATTTTCCCCTCAACCAATCGTAAAATAAAGCAATTAAGTGGTCATGTCACCATCTATTGGTCTCCAGTGAAATATGCCTTCATTTACCTCCATCGGGATTCCTGAGGCAGTAAATTATGATACACTGTAATTTTGTCTCACTGTGAAAGGATATTTAACAAGCCACTGGCTGCTCACTCTGAAACTTAATCATTTTTATCCCCCGTCCCCCATCTTTTTTCAGGTCAGCTCTGTTTCAGATGAGATTCGGTCAGTGTTGAAGCATATCTAAGGACTCGGTTAGGGGAAACAAGACATTAAAGTTCACTAATGGTTTAATTTAAGCTAATTGCGCCGACAACAGTGACCAAAAACCATGAGCCGCAAGAACCGATAAATCGCTTCACGGCAACAGTACTGGCCAGGGACATCAGAAGAAAAGGAGAAAAGCAATATGCCATCATTCATGAATCATTAAGCCAAAGAAGTCAAAATGTTTCCCAGAAGCTCGGTTGTCACTTTACAGACTGGACTGCAACAGCAAAGCAGCGTCATCGTGTTATTCCCCCTTATATAAATTGCCATTCTTCACAGATCTATGTCAGGCCATTGTGAAGATAATTGTAACATGGAGGCTGGTTTCACTCTCAGCGTGGTGCTTTCACCAATCAACTGATAGAAATGAATATGTGCATTACATCGCAATATATTCAGAAATAATTCCGCACAACGCCTTGGAGGCAAAGCGCAAAAAGGAAAAGCCCAACTTGGTTTCTCGGCTCGACATGAAATCGTACCAATTCAATAAGAGCCAGCCAGTGATTTATACTTCATCCTCATCTCTGGGCCTAATATCAGAGTGCCTCTATAGGTAGTCATGAAAGTCACTCTAGCTCACTGTAATAAATTACAGTGGTGGAACACGAATGAAGACGCTTTCAGTTCAGCTTCAGGCTCTCAGAAAATTGCCATTTTGAGGAGGGGGGGGAGGGGGGGGTGGAAAAAGAAATCACTTTGTGCTGTAATGCAGTACAGACAAAGGTTATTCATCAGAGGAATGATTTGAAGTCAAAGATGACTGCCACTCTTGATATTGAATGCTAGGGAGCAAAGAGAGAAACACTCCCCCCTTCTCTCTTTCTCTCCTTTTGCCTCTATTTCTCTCCATGACGACCCTGACCCACTTTTGTGGCTGCTTATTATTCAGGCTACGGTTTATCCATGGAAAGAATGTGTATAATTTGGTTTGACAACAAACCCCAGCATGTTCCTCTCAGAGAAGTGGTTGCTATCGACAGCGACTCTTATAGAGTAATTTTTTATTTCTTTATTTTAATATAAAAGAAATCATAATGTACTCATATCTGGGGAATAAGCTATAATTTTCTGTACGGGAACCATTTGAGTGTGCGTCTCGCGCAGAACTATTGCTGTTAGTAACAGCGTTTGACCTTTAGATTTCAGCTGAAATTAAACCATGAGGAAAGCTCTCCTTGTCGCCCATACTTCCTCCTCTCCACTGCGTGCCATTAAGCTCACATTTTTCTTGCCCTCTCTGTGTTTTATAAACGCTGACATGTTTAGAATGTGAAGTTTCACCAGTGACTAATTACACCAGGGGAAACCAAAGGTGTACATTTGGATGTTGATACTATTCGTTGCTCGAGCATCTGCTGATCAAAAATGAAACGGAGAGTGTTTCTGGCACATCTCCAAGACAGCATTAGCATCTTGCGAGAAGGCAGAGGAATATATTTTATTACCTGACATACTGCTGCTTTTAAGGGTCCACACATGTTGACATAGGGAGGTCGGCAGAAGGTCTGAAAGGCCAGATGTACCTTCAAGTTGATACGGAGCGGCTGATAACAAGATGATGGGATTAATTATTTCCCTCAATCTGCCAACAGTCTCTAATGCAGTCATGTATATACAGCCGGAGCAAAATGTGTTCATATAATATATCATCTCATGTATGTTGTGAAAATGTTGTGAGGAAAGAGTGGAGAGGAACTGAATTTAAACAGAAGTGGGGTTTTGTGTTTGTTTTAGCTTAGAGAAAACAATATATTCAAAGACCACGACTCGACTCAAAACAAAATATAAATTTTTTGTATACATTTGCATTTTTCTCTGCCCTGCCTGTTTTTAGACTTACTTAGACTTAGACTTAGTGTTTTGTAAAATAAAATCTCAAAAAGAAGACATAATTTGGTTGCTTTTTGGTTCAAATAAATGTTCTCCTTTTTTTTTTTTTTTTTTTTTTTTTACATTTTGGAGTATTTTTTATATTATTTTTTATGTAAGTGTATTTACATTTACCTGCACTGCTGTATTACCTGTATAAATTAAAAAAATAATTATACTCAATTATTTATTTTTATTTTTTTTTGCATTTTGCCTTTTGGAGTATTTTTAAGCTTATTCACATTTATCTGCATTGCTGCATGAAATAAAACAATTATAATTTTACTATGTGTATATATATATATATATTTTGGAGTATTGTAAAGCTTACTCACATTTACCTGCATTGCCTGCATAACATTTAAAACAATAATTTATTGCAGTTTATTAAAAACAAAATAAAATAATTTAAGTTGTACCATTTATTGTTAACTTATTAATAAAAATCTTAATCTCAACATATCAGATGTTCAAAATAAAATAAAAAACAAGCTGGAGATAAAACAGCTGTGAAGTATTTCATGTTTAAGAAGCACATTAGCATTGAAAAATGCATTATATCCATTTCTGTCAGTTCAAGAGGTTTTATAATAGATATTTTAGGGGGCCCATATATTTCAGCGGCTCCGAGTCCAACATAAAAGAGGACGAAAATGAGCATGGTGCTGAGTAGTGAGTGCATTTAAACCACAGGGTGTGGAAAGAATACACACTCGCAGTTTGATTTTCCCATACTCTGACCTTCCATAAGAAACTGATGAGGAATGAAATTGGTTCCAGTCTCGCGAAAAAAAGCTCTGATTCACATCTGGACATCTGAGGGAGAGAGAGAGAGAGAAATACACACACACGCGCTCAAAATGTCCTAGTTGGTGCAGCAAAAATGGTTCCTTGCTTTCAGACAATGTGAAAAACTGTCGTACTAACAGTCAAGGCCTATGCTGCATTCCTGCCAAACAACTGCATTTAATGACTGAAAGCTGTACCGCACTAAAACATTTGTGAAAAAAAAAACATGATGCCATTCACATCTGCGTCACATGAAATGATGAGTACAGCGCAGCAATAAAGTCTGAGCACAGGTGCAACGCCAGAAATAGGATTCGTTCTATTTGATTACAGTATGTATCACTGAGCAGGAGAGATGTCACTTCTAGACATATCATCCAGTGCCAGAGAAGCAAATGCATAAAGCCAATTTGACAAAGGGGTCAATATACAGCATCCAATAAAAAAGAAATCTACAAGATCTGCCAAGAGCTATAAACATCAAAATAATGGCCCCACTGTTCAACAAATATATTCAATTGGCTCCTCTTTTCTTATTTGTTTCTCGGATCATTTTATATTTTTTGCCATTTACAAAGTCGTAGAAGTCAAACATGATGCATGGCGGTGAAAAGTGTGCCACGTATAAAACGTTAGCCGTGTCTGTACAACAGGCAATCACGAGAGATGATGCGAGGCTCATTGATTGCACGCAAGTTGCATGATTATGTTCGTCGCAAAGCATTCCATTGCACTCATATCTCATTACCCCTCTTCCTGAACGGCGGCCATTTTGATTGGGTGCTGCTACAGCAGAGAGAATTGTTGAAACAAGAGAGTGCCATCAGCCTCCGGTTCCACAGGAAATGCATGATAATCTGTGTACCATCACCAAAAAGGCCTCGAAATGTCCTTTGTTTGTAATCTGTTCTGTCACCAATATGTCTGTGGCATCATGTGTCTCTCCTCGGTTCCCTTCCCCCCTTCTTATGATATCTGTTTATATTGGATCTGTACAATATGAATAATGTAGAGCAACCAATCTCATTACCATGCTGAGATATAGAATACAGATTATTGTATAACATTTGCATAAAATTATGGCTCTCGTTGAGGGAGAGGGAGCGTTTCTTTCACAATTTGATTTATTGGGTTCATTTACGGTGAGAAAGATTAGGTTTGAGTTACATAAAATTGGCTCAAATGTGAAATTTATGATACTTAAGTTGCAATTCAACACCTTAAAATCAGATTTTAATAGCTGGAAATTTTAGACACCTTTCAGTCAGAATGACTTTTCACAAAGACCTTTATCATCATTAGCACTTTTCAAAGTTGTTTCATAATTCCACACATGCATATATTTTGCACCTTCTTTTGCATAATACGCTCATTTACAAACCCTCACGAAGATGTATTTTGCTCATATAACAAATGCAACATTTTATAGCTTTTATTATATTACACGCACTATGCGAACATATCAAATGCAGTTTTGCTACAAATGGAATATTTTGCTGTGATCTAAAAGGCCTTCATTTGCGTCTGTTTTTCAAATTGTCGCTGTGCATAAATCAGTAGCATATTCTGTTGATATTACAGCCCACAATTCTAGTTTTGCAAAAACAGTAGCACACTGTCATCAAATATGGATGTTTGAGGAGTTTTTTTGTGAATGCAGTACAATATAATTAGCTGGAGTGGCCAAGTACTTCGCTCAAGGGCACAGACTGGTCCTAACATAAAACATAAGGGTTTAACATCATCCCAGCTTCACAGCTTGTTTTCATCCCAGAACCTTTCAGAAGTCCGTCCCGGCCTAGCTAAGTGGCAAACACTTAAGATTAGAGGAACAGAAGTTCCTCATATATTTTAATAGAGAGTTGTTCAGAGCTGGTTGAGGTTGGCAGGGTGCCCTGGTACCTTCCTCCTCAATAGCTGGTACTCTTATATAATAGTGTATGCCAGGAAAAAGAGTTTGTCAGGAAGAGGGGGGGAGCTCGGGTTGGGGGTTATATAGGTTTAGCCAGAACGTTTCCATTTTATCTGTGTACACGGTGGGATGATGAGGCCAGGCAGGGGGGCTCTGCAGAAATCCTGCTGACCTCTGTAGAGCTCAGAGAGCAATACACTGATACGAGCTCCTCTCAGACTGCAGGTGCTGAAAGCTATTACTCTCTTGATTACGGATGGGAATCTCAGGATTTAACGATTCTGGTTTCTATTTCGCTTAATGATTCCGGTTTCTTAATACCATTGAGGAAGTACCAGATAATTGATCCTAATTACATTGTCATTCTGTTTGTATATAACTGTTTGTTCATATGACAACGTATAGGTAAAAATAATCTGTGCATAATTAAATGAGTCATTTTGAGTTTGTGATTCATTTTGACATTTATTAAAAAATGTTCATAATAAAAGTCATATAGTATACTGACTATACTATATACACTCTAAAAAATGCTGGGTTAAAAACAACCCAAGTTGGGTTGAAAATGGACAAACCCAGCAATTGGGTTGTTTTAAACCAGTGGTTGGGTTAAATGTTTGCTTAACCTGCTGGGTAGTTTTATTTAACTCAACTATTGTTTAAAACTTACTGTATTGCTTGCTTAAAATAAACTTAAAGTATGTCGGAAATTAACATTTATTTATATGTTTAATAAATGAACATTTAATAAGTTTAATGAATAATAATTAAACAATAAACATTTATTAAATTGCTAATTAATAAATGTTCACCTTTTGATTATTATTGTTGCCTCTAGTAAATATGTGTCTCATTTTTAATTTCCAAACTATTTTGGGTTCATTTTAAGCTAGCCATATAGTAATTTTTAAACAATAATTGGGTTAAATGAAATTGCCCAGTCTGTTGGGCAAACATTTAACCCAACCACTGGGTTAAAACAACCCAATCGCTGGGTTTGTCCATTTTCAACCCAACTTGGGTTGTTTTTTAACCCAGAGTGTAGTGTTGGCAATTGTTTAATTCATACAAAATCATTACCTAAAATAGTTACGTTTTCCTGTGAGACTGGGTTGGACCTATTCACACACTAGAGTTGTCAAAAGTACCGAATTCAGTACCTGTCGGTACTGAAATATTAAAAATGTGACGCTTTGAGCGCTGTTAAGCGGATTCGTAATCACCTCTGATATATGTCTGTGATTGGCTACAATGATCAACACACGGGAGCGTTTGAAAGCACATGGAAGTGTTTGAATTTGAAAGCGTTTTGAAAGCGGGAGCGTTTGAAAGCAGGCGTCTATCAGCGGAATCCGCTCAACAGTGCTCAAAGCGTACATTTTTAAAATTTCAGTACCGACTAGATACCAAAGTCGGTACTTTTGATAACTCTATCACACACGTTAATTGAGGAAGTTTTGAAGCTAGTGTTGGATTAGAATCAAATATAGCTCTCTTAAACACATCGTTCTGATTGACCGTCAATGCCGAGACCCTCCAGTGACACTAATTAGAATAAATTAACAGAAAACCCCTTGTAAGATAAATACAGGCATTAGCGAATGAACACATCCCTGGCCACAGTTCAGTCCCCGCACACACACTTTGGCCCGTAGGCCTCATCGTTCTGAACCAGGGGAGTCATTTAAGGATGAACAGTTTAATTACAGAGCTAATAAGTGTTGCCACAGACTTTCTAATATTATTCTGGGAGAACACTAGCATGTCATTACCCTCCTCCCCCTAAGGAACACTTCCTATTAATCATAATGAGGAATTTGTTAGCATGTGGTCATGTCAGTTGGGATCAATTTCTTTTACCTAAGCTTTCTATGAAGCTGCCAGACGCTCGGGGCGGAGTGTGGAAGGGATCGATTTACAGTCCCGCAGCCATTAGGCCCTGTTTTGTTTTTGTTGTTTTTTGTTATTTGATAGCTCATTTGCATCAGCGCGGCAGCTGCTGAACGCACATTGTAGTCGTTTGTTGACCTGCTCGCAGAGATACTTTCTTGCTTTTCGCACTAAAACTTGTTTATTTTAGGATGTAGCTGATGCCTGCGGCCCTGTAGTTTGATGGTGGACTCTTGTGGTGTGTTTTGCTAATCATGCAATAGTTTGTGTAGTGCATGCAGTTGAGCTGTCAGATTTTAGAATGCCAATCTGCTCTAGGTGTGGTTTTATTGGTCATGTAATGGCACCTCAGGCTCTGAAAGAAAAGCTACAGTGACACAAAATGGCTTCCAGCTTGCCACAAGATTGAGAAATGCTAGTTTGCACGAATCAAGAAAAACCTCAGTCATAATCGGCCTGTACAGCTCGCAAAATGGAGTTTGCACATTGCCGGGTTTGCTTCTAAAGTGTAGGTGAGGGAGGGTGTTGGCCAACTGTTGCTGGATGGATTTGGTGTCAGTTTGATGTGTTTAGCTCTGAGGTTTCACTTTTTCAGCTAAGGCCACCTCACACTTTCCACTGGCACATTCATATGCAAATAGTGTCTGATAGGGCAAGAGCTAAGCAGATAGACCAGCGCACAGACACTGAGAGAGACATGTTAAAGGTCATAACAGTGAGAAACCAGAGAGAATCTTTATAAAAATGGATATGGTGTGAACGGCTGCGTCTTGAACCTTCTGTTATAAATAACTAGCTGCCATGTGAGTGGGAGACAGCACTGTTGAAATGAGGAATGAGGTTTTATTAATCAACATAAATGGGAGTAACCATACACAGGCTGTTTTGTGCTGCTGTATTTACTGTCAAAGCTTATTGTTTTAAAAACATATGCTCATTCTATTACTGTTCTATGCCTGTGAGATGTTGGTTCTGTTCTAAAACCTAGTAAGTTTCCTACTTAGGCAGCATTTTAAGGCCTCATTGACACAGTATACCAATGTGAAGGTAAATCTAAATATACAAATTTACATATTTTTTGGCCAAAATCTAAGGCAGCATTGCTTGTATCCTTTGTGAAGAAGGCAGTCCAATAATGCATTGCAAATTTATACAATACCAAAAAGAACCTAAATTTTACCCAAGATTTTACTCCAAAATGGTGCTGTTTTTATGCTTATTAGAGTAAAATCCAATGGCTCATTGAGGCCTGCATTGACAGCAAGTTAATTTACACTTTCAAACACCCAGAAAGGTACTAAACATATTTAAAACAGTTCATGTGATAACAAACTGAAACAACTAAATAGTTTCTAAATAATATTCACACATAATATCCAAAAAACCTTAACAGTCTCTGTTCTTATTTACTGTACTTGGGCATCTGAAAAAAACAAACAAAAACTATAAAGCGCTTTACTTTTTTGTGCCTTTCTTGTAAAACAGTAAAATAAAAAATTATATTGTAGCTTTAGAAATACTGCTGTAAATAGTATGAAGATAGTAATCAAGATAATAAAGAAAAACACAAACTCAGTGTTAACCAACAGGCAAGATAAATGTTCTGCAGGAACACACATTCACTCTGGACACAATTACCTCTTACTGTCATTTCTTTATCCTGTAAATAGGCTATAAGAAACGTCTTACATTTATATTCAATTAGTTCTCCTTTTACAGTTACTACTATCATAAAATGCTTAAATGACATGTTGACTTTTAAATCTAAATTTAACTTTAAACAACAGATATTTCAGCAAAATGAATATTTTTGTGCTGAATATTAATTGTCTCCCTCTCTCCCGCGTCCCGTCTGTCTGACGCGGGTGCGCGCGCCGGAGCTCATTCAGTAAAGTTTGACGTTTAACGCAGACTGTCAGGACGAGCCTTTATGCAAAATGTAAATGCTTGCGTGAATTTGTAACATTTACAGATAAGGATATAGACGTAGAATGAACATTTTTTTTAGCGCTGAGGACGCACATGCATCTGTCAAAGCGCCTGACAGGGCAAGACATTATGCTAATGCATTAGCTTGAAGCTTAAAATAAAGAATTCTCATGTTTTGGGCAGTTTGGATCATGTACCTTTCCTGCAGCAGCTCAATCTGTTTCGTCCACTATTTTTAGATGCATTTTGTCCATAGAAATGCATTATTCAGTGCTGTAATTTGACGCGACTGGCGGAAGTCTTCCGTGCATTGTGGGCAGACCCGACTAATCGATAATGAGAATCGTTGTGGATGATTTTCATTATCAATTATTATAGATTTTATCGAATAGTTGTTGCAGTCCTAAAGTCATGTGAAACAAGGCTTAGTTACGTCATAAGTGTTTCGAAATTTCATTGGCTCACATGACTTTGGCAGTTTGATACGCACTCCAAAACAAAAGATTTGTAAAGCTTCGAAGCTTCATGAAGCAGTGTTTTGAAATCGCCCATCACTAGATATTGTTAAATAAAGTCGTTATTTTGTTTTTTTTTGCCAAACAAAAAGTATTCTTGATGCTTCATAACATTAAGGTTGAACCACTGTAGTCACATGGACTGTTTTGAATATGTTTTTAGTACCTTTCTGACCGTTTGAAAGTGTAAATTAACTTGCTGTCAATGGAGGCCTCACTGACACACAATCGGATTTTATCAAAAATATCTTAATTTGTGTTCCGAATATGAACGAAGGTTGTACAGGTGTGGAATGATGTGAGGGTGAGTAATGACAGAATTTTCATTTTTGGGTGAACTAACCCTTTAAATAACACATTTCAAATCAGCAATAAAATCTGACATGAACTATCCCATAAACCCTCAAATAACACTGGTCCTGCCAATGTGCATGTGCAGTCCAAAGTGAAAGTCTCAGGAAAATAATTGTTTCTATGAGATGACTTTACCAATTCTTGATTTGCTCTTTTATCTACAAGGTGGGACTTATTCTGCCATTTTGTGAGTTGCAGTTTCTCCCATTAATAGTAATAGTGAACAGTCTTGGTACATATACAATTTTGACTACACATAAGAAGCTGTCTATGAAGGCAGCTCACTGGGTCCCATTTTAATTAAGCTGCTGCCTATGTAGGAAGTAGATAGAAAATTAGCTCACTAGGTTTTGTAGCGGAGTCATTGTCATGTGTCTAAACCAATAACTGCAGCATAGCTGAAAAATTTGATGCTTTAACATTTTCTCCTTCTTATGAATATAGTTTGGTACACTCATGACTATGTTGTAGTGATGTTTTAAAAACAGCAAATTTCTTAGTTTAAGAATAGCCACATCTTAGATCAGCCTGATCACATTAATCACAATCAATAAGCTAGCATGAAATTAACTGTCATCCGTGTGCAAAAACCAATCAGATCGGCCCATCAACTCACACACTTAAAAGGTCGCAATGTGATAGGCTTTCATTAGGATTATTGCCATTTCATTTCCATAGAATTATCTCGAGCAGGCATAATGAAATGAGATGTGCTGCTTGGATGAACAGAAATACAAACATTCAGCCAGTGACAGGCGTCAGCCACGAGTTTCCTCTCTCACTCGATCTCCTCTTCTTCATGACGCCCTCTCTCATTCTTTCGTAACACTCAAATAAGTGTCATGGATCTGCGTTAGCGACAACCCTGTCAGGCTGAGAAAGCCATTCCCTCACAGCCAACTTAAAACATATCTGATTTCTGCTTTTGATATTAATCAGTCATTTTTTCATGGGTTTTAAAGAAGTGGAGCAGATGTAAATTGGTGTGTATTTGTCAGGAAGGCGTGTCAGCAGAATTTGTGTGTGCATGTGTGTGTTGCTGAGTGGACTGTAGCAGGCAGGCAGTGTGGGCTCCTGTAATTTCCCAGGTGTGTTGCACAGCTGGGTCACAGGCTCATTCTCCTTCATCACACAGTTAACCTGCACTGACTCAGCTGAAGCTGTTTTGAGCATCTTCAGCAGGTGAATGCACAAGCTGCATGTGTACTGTAAAAGACACACTGAGGCTGAACTGATTGATTGCTGTTTGTCATGGAGGTATAGAAGATTTCTTGTTTCTTAAGTTTTCTTATTAAATCTCAAGAAAAAACACTGATTTAGAACTTTAAAGTCAACATGAAATACCATGTGCAACTCATTTTACTTCTGCAATCTGACGCAAGTCTGAGTGAAACAGTATATTTAATGAGAAAAAAGGCTTGATTTCATCCATCTGGAATAAATTGGTGTGCAGATTACATGCCAGAATAGAGCTGGATTGTTGGAATGGAGGGGTTGAAAAAGCGTGAGGGAATACATGACGTCAGCCAAAAAAGGCAAGTTGTTTCAGAGGCGGAACATTTGATTCGATTTTGAAAACAAAAACAAAAAACATGCACAAAAAATCTTTTGTTTTCAAAAATTATTATTATTTTTTTTTATTTATGTTTAATATTTTAAAATTATATTAATATATTTAAAGGGTTAGTTCACCCAAAAATGAAAATTCTGTCATTAATTACTCACCCTCATGTCGTTCCACACCTGTAAGACCTTCGTTCATCTTCAGAACACAAATTAAGATATTTTTGATAAAATCCGATGGATCAGTGAGGCCTCCATTGTCAGCAAATAACACTCCCTTTTTCAAAGCCCAGAAAGCTACTAAAAACATATTTAAAACAGTTCATGTGACTACAGTGGTTCAACCTTAATATTATAAAGCGACAAGAATACTTTTTGTGCGCCAAAAATAACAAAATAGTGACTTTATTCCACAATATCTAGTGATGATCGATTTCAAAACACTGATTCATGAAGCTTCGAAGCTTTATGAATCATTTGTTTCAAATCAGTGGTTCAGAGCACCAAAATCCCATGATTTCAGTAAACGAGGCTTTGTTACGTCAAAAGTGTTTTGAAACTTCAATAGTTCATGTGACTCTGGCAGTTTGATATGCGCTCCGAACCTCTGATTCGAAACAAATGATTCGTTAAGCTTCGAAGCTTCATGAAGCAGTGTTTTAAAAATCGCCCATCACTAGATATTGTTGAATAAAGTTGCTATTTTGTTATTTTTGGCACACAAAAAGTATTCTAGTCGCTTTATAATATTAAGGTTGAACCACTGTAGTCACATGAACTGTTTTAAATATGTTTTTAGTAGCTTTCTGGGCATTGAAAAAGGGAGTGTTATTGCTGGCGATGCAGGCCATCGTATTTATCAAAAATATCTTAATTTGTGTTCCGAAGATGAATGAAGGTCTTACAGATATGTGGAACGACATGAAGGTGAGTAATTAATGACATAATTTTCATTTTTGGGTGAACTAACCCTTTAATAATATTAATATTAAAATATAATATTAATATTTTAAAAAAGAATAAATAAATGTGATCTTTTTTAAAAAAAAAAATACTGGATAAAAAATTTCTTCGGTTTGGAATAATATGCACCAATGAATCATACAGAACAAGCCCAGAAACATGAATTAAGAAAGTAAATATTTTCAGATTTTATTTCATGTTGACTAAAGGTGAAGCTTTTATTTTCAGTGCCAATAGCAGCATAAGAATTGCAAAATTAACAACTCTAATTTGGTGCTGCCAGTGGCAGAGAAATTACACACTTCATTTTATCCTAATTGTGGTAAACCAATTATAAAATCTTAGTGTAAAAAATGTGTTTTTATTTAATTATCAGCCAATCTTACATTTCATATTGATTTAACAGTCCGTTGATGGTACAATAAGTCAAAATGTCGCTTTAACAGGTTTTTGTAAGTTTATATCTGCTGTGAAACACCTGGACCCTTCCTACAGTCTCAGGTCTATCCTTGTGTGGGCTCATCAAGCTCACACATGACTCCCTCTGTTTTATTCCACTGCGTACATGAAAGCATTTCATTCATCCCCCTCAACCAGCAACTTTAATTACCACTGTACTAATTACATCAAATCACTGACATCTCCATCTGATACGGCAGGGACTTCAAAGACTAATTGTCTTTGAGCCCTGCGTTTTGAGCAGAAAGCACTGAACAGAAATACCAACCGCATGTTCTGTGGCTCTGTCTCATTCTGTTGCTCATATTATGTGTCAAGCAAACATTTCTGACTGTTTATTTATTGTTTTTTTCCCCTCTCTCTGTCTGTTTGCAGTACGACAGTGAAAACATGTTCATGAGTATGCCAGAGCCCAGCCAGGACTTTGTGCCAGGGAACCAGGTGGGTTAATTACTGCTCACTCCTTTTGTTTTAAGTCGTAATTAAACAAATTTAAGCCGGCGCATCACAAATTAGAGCCGCTATCAGTCGCCACCATAATCAGGGGCTATTATAACATGTAAACAAAGCATTTAAAGCTTAATGAAATGAAGCTTTAATGCATATTGTCGCAGGCTTTCATTTCCTCCATTTACACTTTCATTAAAAACGACACACAGTATGGACTGCAAACAAGGCCATGGGTTTATAAAAGGCAGACTGCAGCGTAATTCTCCTCTAGTTATGCCCGTTACTCATCGAAGGGAAGTTTATTTCAGGATACTTGCACTTGTTCAAACATCCAAGATAAAAGGCCGTTTTATCAGTGACTCAAGCTTTGCCGACTAGATAGTGCAGCACATCTTGCTATAAAAAGCACAGCTTGATTAATATTTTAAACTAAAACATGCATTTCGGTGCATTAAGGTCAAGGGTGAACATGCCTGCTTGAGGAGAGCAGGTTGTCTTAGGGGACCTTCTACATGTTTGCCTAATGAATTAAGGCTACAGGTTAATTAACGCCCCTTAGGACACCTGCCACATTCTGCTGTAGGGAAGTGAATGTGACAGGCGGCTGGATGCACTGTAGACGGACTGATCATCTAAAGTAGTACATTTAGAGTCAAACTTTAGGATTTTTTTTCCCCGCAATATTCTCCCTGCTAGTTTTTATCAGCCAGCAGCAGGCTATGTATGATGTTGCTGCTCTATTAAAACATTTCCTTCCTGCTTTTGTCACGAGCTGTTTGGGGTTGGCCTGTTTTTATAGACGCATTGATCTGAACTATGTGCTTGCATTCCATTAAATTTAAGCAAGCTACATTTTGACATTTCAAACTTCGAATACTATACACAATGGGATGCTGAAATATTACTCAAGGTTAAAAACAACTTTTCTGCAAAGCGCCTTGACGCAGTAAACACAATGAAAGCGCTGAATTCAATCTGTTTGTGGATCACAGAGTTTGGCCTTTAATGTAAGACATGTAGAGTGTAATGTGCAATAGCTCCTGCTCTAAAATAACTCCCTCCCTCTCCATCTCACTTGTGTTTTTCTCATTACAAGTTAAAAAAGTGTTATGAATAATTATTCCATTTGCAAAAGTAAATTTAATAATGAAACACATTGTAAGAAAAAACTGTCCATATGGTTTGGCAACCTGCTCAAAACATCTTCTGTCTTTTAGTTTGACATAAGTAACGTTTAACAGGTCTCTGTTCTCCTGAAACGTGTGAAGGTGCAATTCACACCTTTCTCACGCATGTCGAAAATTGTATATTTAAACTTAATCATGAACACATTCACTTGCAGTTTGATAAAGTTGTAGGTCTTTGTGCAATGACAGACATATATTTAAGTTTGCTGCATGCATGGTCAAACATATGGGTTATGATGGTAAATCAGCTGACTAGTTAGGTCAATTAGTTCAACTACATTATAATATAATATCGTATAATATAATATAAGGTCCCACTTTATATTAGGTGGCCTTAACTACTATGTACTTACATTGAAATTAATCATTTGATACAGTACACCTATTGTGTACTTGGGTCAATGACGTATTGGGTAATTTTTTTGTCCAAAGGCCTTAATAATAATAAAGATATGACATCCAAAATATGTAAGGTAGTACAATTTGAATTCTTTTATTGAATCCAAAAGGTTTTAATTATATTTTGCTACATATAATATATTTTAAAGATTTTGAAGTGTCAAAAGGTCATTCGGTTTAACCGTCTAAAGGCCAATACAGCCATTTCATTTGTGATTAAAATATCTTAAAATGTAATAAATGTATATATTTTTTATTCTGGCATGATTTTATAACATCATATATCAACATAGTGCAAAATGGTATTAAAATTATTTGTAGAAGTAGTTGCTTTGTTATGAGAAAGAATGTCCGGAAAAATACATTTCATTGATGCCATTTGGAGTAACCAATACAAAGGGACCATTTTGGATCAAGTCATGCGATTAGTATCATGTGACAGGATGTGACATCATTCAGACACCTGCAAAGGACCACACGGTCATAAAGCAAAGTAACTAACTCTCTCTTAACTATTTAAAAAAAAAAATGTTTTCACTTGCTCATACGCATGTCATGTCCCGAAATATCCGGTCATTTGGTACAACTGCTATAAAACATGGAAAATGTTGTAATATTTTAAAAACTTACTAAATATAAAATGATTGATTGTCTTTTGTTAGCTAGCTAGCAAGTTAACTAGCTAGCTAGCTAGATAGCAGCCTGTTAGTATTGTTTGAAAATATCATCATTCGGTATAACCAAAAGTGTCATTCGGTAAAACCAAAATTTTGGTTAAACCGAATGACATTTTGGTGATAAATTTTGTCCATCTTGTAATAAATGACAAAAGCAGTGTTAATTGATTATAAAAACCACATAATCTCAATGTTAACACTTAATAAAACTTCAAAATTAATTATATCTCCATTATCTTTTGACACTTTTAAAAACCTTATTCGTCAATGACCCACATACATGTTTTTACATTGTACTTATATTTTAAAAAATCCCTGCATGTAATTACATCTGTAATTAGTTTCTGTAATTGCATTTATAATTACACTGTTTATCAATCCCTTACACCTTAACCCACCCTTAAATCTACCCATACCACCAAACCTGTCCCTAACTTTACCCATATCCCACCTCAATAGCAGCAAAAGTGTTTTGCAGTACAATATGACTTAAGTACATAGTAGTTAAGGCCACCTAATACAAAGTGGGACATAATATAATATAATAAGCAACAACAATAAATTAATAATAGTATAATTTAAAAGCAAATTAGTGTTACTGATTTTGTTTTGTTTTTAAAGAAACTTTTCAGTGTAATCGAATCTAATATCAGTGGACAAATATGTTAGTTAATAGTCGACTGAAACTAAATGCTAACAGTTGGCATTCACTGACTTGTCAGAGTTTTAAAATCACATGCCTAATTATGATGTCATGTCGTTACATGCTTTGCTTTGGGTCATGCTTTGCTTTGTGCTTAAAAAGTTATGTTCATGTTCAGCACATGACATATCTTATGTGAGTCCTAAAAGCTCTTCAATAAGCATTCACAGTGCATTGTGATATAGAGAATTAGTGAGAATTACAGTCTAACCTGTGGGCTGTAGAGACTAAGCCCAGTGGTGTTATGGCTCTCAATAGGAAGAGGAAAAATAAATAAATGATATTTGACTCATGTATTATTCAGCGCACTGTAGCAAATGCATTCAGGAGAATGTAAAGGAAAGTGCACTAAATTACAGGTCACTTGTTTGTTTCATAGAGTTTATAATTCTTTAAAATGAAAAAGCTGCATACGGTACTATTGTGCCCCCCATTACGTAGCCTGAAATTGATTTAAAATGTGCATTGTCTGCATTGTACATCCCTGGTCACTGTGTTTAAGGTGCTTATGTTGCATGTTTGCTACAGCTTTAATGTGGGTGGAGATGAAAGATGTATTGAGAATGTAAAGCACACAGAGGCAAAAAATGGATTGAAGAGTGATGAAAGTTGAATGGAGTCTTGCATGTGCTATCGTTTCTTGTTACCCTGCTGTGTCGGTTGACCCCTTGGCCTTGCATCCCACTGTAGTTCCGCGTGCCTGCCAGTCCCAGCCAGACGCAGCACAGCAACAAACAGGCCGGCGGCCACTGGAAAAGAGAGACCCCTACACACACGGACGGCCACCGTCTGACATGGGTAAATAACCCTACACCAACGCCGAGCAGATGCCCATCAATGCAAAATAACATCATCTTACATACTGTGTGTGTCTCATCCATATGGACCCTTTTTACAGATTTGGAAAACGGAAGTGGCTGATTATTATTTATGTACTATAAAAACACTACTTTGTATAAATCATTTAAAAATTAAACACTTTAAATTAAAGTCAATCATTTTAAATGCTACAAGTGAAGTTAGGCATCAAAACAGTATAATGTGCAGTATGAGAAAGAGATAATTATTTTCAGATTTGCTACAGATTACATTTAACAGTTTTATTAAATTATTAGTGTTTTTAAAGATTCATTTAAGTGAGCGTTAGACGAAGCAAATGACATGTAAAAGTGTAAACATAGAGGAAATTAAGTAACAAGTAAATATCAGTTATTGAGTGATAACGGTAAACCTCAAGTCTTTCTAAAAGAGTTAATAGAAAGAAAATGAATATTAATAAATTAATAGCGAGATAGATTACAACAATTTGTTGTAATTGATTTCAAGTTGATTACAGAAACTTCCTGAAACAGTACGTGAAGGCGCTGTAGTATAAGATGGCATATTAGCGTATCAAAATTGCACACAACATGAAAATGAAACAAGCTAGCTATCATGCTAACAAATAAAACAAATCATCACAGTTACTGACTGAAGAGATATAGGGTGAATTCAGGTTGATTGGGACACTTTTTCCCAAAAAGTATCCCAATCACCTTGAATTCACCCTAGCTTCTAAATGAATTTGTACACATCTTTTTCACAATTGAAATGTTATCGATTATCCTGGTCGCTAATGCTAATTTAGAGAATGTTGCGTAGCAATGCCTTAAACTCCTTTGCAGAAGTGCCTTCTAGATTTTTCTTATTAATTCCAGAGTAATATAACACAAAAGGGTACTGCTATTTTAACTTTACATTAAAATATGTATATTAAGAGAGAGAGCAAAGCTAACCTGCTAAATTAAAGTTGAAAATACTTCAAAGTTTGTGAAAAGGGTCCATTGTACTGTATACAGTCTTTAGACGATGTCTGTCCCTGCATTCTGCACTCTATTGTTGTGTAGATCACACATTTATTTGCCATTGAGCTCCACATTGATTTCACATGTATGAATAGGATTGCTGTAATCTTAGAGCTGCTTTGAGTCTAGCACTACTTTTATGTTTCCCTTTGAATCTTAAAACTCCCTTTGTAGATATTACTTCCTTTTGCTTATGAGCTGCAGTCTCTATTTTCTGCTGTTTTCGTGCTTCCTTGCATCTCTCTCTCTCTCTCTTTCTCAACTTCTCTCTTTCCCTCTGTTGGGAACAGGTAATTACTTTTATTGGCAACAACAGTTGAATTCACCTTGACCTCAGTGTGTGGTTTGTAGCCACAAAGCTTTCTCCTGCTTTTAAACACACATTAACCGAATTAGAGAGAAGTGTACCCCTGTGCCTATTTTAAACTTCACACTCAGGAAGCTAAAACTGAATCTGAAAAGCGCCCGCCGCTCCAGCGCTGAAGGCAAAACATGTACTGCAATAGCGTCTTTTAATCTGCTCTATAATACAAACCAAAGGAAACCTGGAAAGCGACCAAGGCCAAGTGTAAGGATTATGGTTATTATATGAATGGTTGGTGAAGTGCTTTTGGTTTGATCTGATAGTTTTTAGGTTTATTTTAAAGATCTAAATTCTGCCGTGGTCTGTGCACTGGTATGAACAACACTGTTACTTTCATAAGCCGGCGATTGGTGAGATCAATGATGTTGAGTGTACCGTTGCAGATGTAATTTATGTGCATTGATACTGAAACTAGAGGTGGCCCTTCACATTGCTGCAGTTGGAATAGCAAAGCATCATGGACCATATCTGCAGGGGTTAAATTGGGACTTTGGAGGTCGAGGAACTTTAAGATCTCGTTATGAAGTTTAAAGCTATTTTGCTCTTACTAAATGGAGCCAAAATGTGTGTAGTGGAGCAAAAACTGGTCTAGATCAAACATATACAAAATGGATAGAAAAATAAACTGATTACTTTTTTTACTTCTTTCAAACTTGTTGAAACAACATTCTGGCGCAATTTTACCCCTGAGTATTTGACAGATCTGAAAAACAAAATATAAATATTATGCTATGGGGGCTAGTTGTCATTTATAAGTCAGTTTCTGTATTGACACATACCTTAAAGTCTCAGTTACAAAAAAAAAAACATCAAAACAAAACTTGATATTGCCCAAAAAAAGACATCATGCTATAGCGAGGTAAGTTGTCACACTATATTGTGTAAGTTGTCACAATGGAATGTACCAATAAATTGGCTTTTCATCCAAATTTAAACAGTAAAACAATTATGAAAAAACAAAAATGTAAAAGGTAACATTCAAAATATGAAATTGTGAATAAGAAATGTTAAATGTTATAAATTTAAATGATGTGACAACATGACATTATGAAAAAACCCTTGTCCTAAGAACATGTATGTGTATATATATATATATATATATATATATATATATATATAAACACACATATTATATTATATTATATTATATAAACACACATATTATATTATATTATATTATAATATATTACATTATATTATAAAGGTACATTCCTATGAGTATCTCTTTTTGAAAGTATTGGCTTTAAATAATGTAAAAGATTTAGTGGTTGGAAATTTAGCTTAAGAACAGAACTTGTGATGAGAGGGACTTTTTATAAAGGAAACGGGCATGTGTTAAAATGACATTTGAAAACTTCTGTTCATCTCTTTGAAATCTGCCTGCCTTTTTGCCATCAAAACATTCCCACTGACTGACAACACTTTTAAAAACCTCGTAGCTGCTTGAGGTGACAAAATGTGATACTGTTATCCATCTGAGCATCTCCTAGACGTGGAGATCCGTTTCTCTCTGAGAGACATAACAATAATAACAGCCCAGAAAAAAAAAAAAAACACGGAATCAATGAAATGTTTAAATACATAGAGCATTCATCGGCTAGACTGCACCTCAGCACTGTCTGTCTACACACAGGTTCTCTCCTATCTTACCATCTCCTCTCTTTCCGCCTTCTTCCAACCCAAACCATGTGTTTCTTGGCCATTAAATAAAAGCCACATTTATTAGCCCAAAATGGCGGAGTGTTGAGCGCATGTCAGCCCACAAGCACTCTGTATCAACGTTTATTTATTTTAAATGCAGCAGCAAGATGAAGTAGCGTGTGCCAGCGATGCTAGATTAAGCCGACTACAGCATACACTCACTGAACACTAAAAATATACACACTTCTCATATTTCTGGACTACGCTCAAAGACACTACTTGTGAAAGTGCTCGCTTTGACTCACAGAGCGAGCAATGTTCGCTTAACAACTCTTGGTTTTTGTTTAAACCTGATTAAGTGTTTAACAGTATTATCAGTCGGGTGAAATGATCTTATCTGTGTTATATAGAAGATGCAATGCGGCATTCAGGAAAGGTATTTGATGTTAATACTATCCCTAACTATAAGAGCAGCACAGACAGATACGATATGTTATTTGTTTGTTTCTTGCACAGAATGTATTTGCCCACTGCAATGGTTTGATATGTATGTAGTCTCTGATGAGGGGGGTTGTCAGATTGCTGTGTGGGTTTATATAGAGTTGCTCGTATCCATCCCCCACCCCCTCCCCCCAGATGTTGCAGAGCTCTTGGGGGACCAGGAGAAAGCTGTGCATTTTAAACATGCATAAACTAACCTTGTGCTCTCTCCTGGGAGTGAAGAGGCCCGTTCTTACATGTGTTTTTTAGTGTATTTCAGACATGTTTAGAAATGTTCTCTTAAGCCAAACTAATGTTACTATACAACATATTTATTAAATATTTCAACAGTATTAGATCTTAAATAGTCACTATAATAATCTAGCAGTTTCTAGCATTGTATTTCTCATAATATGCATTATTCAGAGATATTCATGAATTGCATATTCATGCATGCATGAGCTTTAAGCTGCTCAAAGGCATTGATGCAGCGTGCCGGACAGGGAGTGGACCACGCCTGTATGCTTTGATCCCGTTTGGGGTATAAGACACGCCGGGTGTGATACCGCAGCTCGGGTCAGACGAGGCTTCACACGCTCTCATGTCACCTCCAATAGACAAAGTAAAAAAAGGTGCTTGACCTTAATGCTAGCACAAAACAGACAAGCCCTTCTGCATTTATCCAGAAGCTCTCAACAGTAATCGGCAGCTGAGCGGGTCCGAGGTTGTTTTGGGGGCCCGGCCAAAGAATGTTGCATTCAAATGATCACTGCCCCTGGGTCCCAGAGGTATTCATTACAGGCTGAATTGCTTTCGTTGCCTCTCTCACACAAACCCAGCCTAGATGGCAAATGAAAAGCCAATTGGAAAAAAAATAGGGCACCTTATTAAGTTAAACTACTGTAGCATTTAACCTGACATCTTCATTATTCAAAATTACATTATGAAAAAGCCTCCTCATCTGTAGGCGCAGGTTAGCATTGTTTACGTTTTCCTTTTGCTGTTCTTTGGCAATTTAATTGGTGGAAGGGCATGACAACATGTTGGAGTGCTCCTCGTGCCACATGGAGCTCTAGGTAATGATCCACAGCCAATCCTGGAGTGATCATTTTAAATAGAGTAGGTTTTATTTTCTGAAAGTCAATTTCTGCGAAGGCAAATAAGTGTCGCCTAGAAAAAAACCTTTTGAAAAGTTGCACCTAACGCCCCTTTCACACAGCAATCCCGGTAAATTACTGTAAAATTACTAGAGCGACTTTACCGGTAAATACACAAATATGCTGTTCACACAAGCAGTGGGGTTCAGCACCAAAATACCGGTCTCGAACACGACACGCTGAAAAAGCTGCAAGACATGGCGCAACTGTCAAAGATGTCCATCTAGCACATATTTACATAGAAAAACAAATAAAATGCAGCTGTGCTTACTGTAAATGGCGCGAGTAATCAATCTCAATAAGAACTTTATGATTGGCCTGAAACATTGTGCGTCCTCATACTGGTAATCTTCATTCTTTGTTCACATACAGCATCATACTGGTAATTTTCTGGGAATGGTACAGCTTCTCATACTGGTAAATTGCCAGAACTGATTTATCAATATTCACACATGATATCTTAGCGGTAATTTACACATATTTTAGTAATCATCATAAATTAGGTATCATTTAAAAGCTTAAAACCTCAAAATTCATCATGTGAAAAACGTTTCAAAATCAGACATTGCGCTACAATGGAAACGGTACTTTAAATCTCCCCCTAGTGGGCAGTGTCATGTTTCATATTACAATTTTAGACTAAATTTTTCTTTTAATCTTGACAAAACATATCGTCAGAAACGTCTGAGACTCAAGGTTCCATATTTGGCTACTGTTTTGTGATAGAAGTGATATTGTGACAGAAATGTATTAATTTGTGTCAGGAGAACGCATCACAAAAAAATGGAATATAGCTATCACCCGGTGGCTATTTTTGGTATAGCGCCTAAAGAAAAAGTCTCTGGGAACTTCAATTTTTGTGATATCAACTTCAAATTAGGAACACAACTTGGTTAGACATATGGCTTTTAATTTTATAGCAATTTTAGAATAAAATTTTGTAATATATGTATTTTGTAAAAAAAAAAAAAAAAATACAAAAGGTTTAGTACAGTACATTTGTTTTACAGGAAACTTAAACTTATATAAGCTTTCATTTTTTTGAAGTTCAGTATTCTATCAGTGTCTTACCAACCTGTTATAATTATAACCATCTAGTTTGGAGAGTGAATTTTCACATCTGTGCTCAAAAATTGGGGTGACAGTTAAGGGGTTAATGCCCAGGAAAAGACGACACAGTTCATTTGATACTCACTGACATTTTTGCACCAATACTGGGGAATGTTGTCGGACTCCATGGGGTAAATTGTCACAATGAAAATGCCAGTGTCAATTATAGGAAGTACTACCAAAAACATTAAAACAATTTTTCAAACACTTTTTTTTCACGTTCAGTGAATCTTGTGCCGATACCAGAGTACAATTTTAGAAAATAAAATTCACAAAAATTAATAATAATATTAACTTTTATTATTAAGAAAATTAAGAACAATAAAAAACAAGAATGCATTTATTTTTCTACATTTATTTAAAATGTTTTTATTTTCTTTTTCATATCATTTATCATGTTTCTAAAATTGTATTATTATTAAAATGATTAAAAATTATTATTCAAAATTGAAGTGGGTAGGTGTTTGAAACCAACATACAAAACCACAGCTAGAGGTAAAACATTTGATTTAAACACTGGGATACAGCTTCCCCAGTTGACAACTAGCCTTCAGTCTCACCCATCCTTCTAAATCACATGTCTATCAGAAAGCATCTCCTAAATTTGTTTTAATGCATTTTGTGGCATAATGATGGGGCGTATATCTTATCTCAAAATGCACGTTTTCTCATCCACCTCATATCTCAGTATGTGTGCTCTTTTTTCATAATGACAAGCTGATTTACGCCTGTCAAGATGGAAGGATTATAAACAATCTACATCTCCATTGTGAGGCTGCAGTAATTTAATGCGTAATTTCTGCTGGTGAAGCATTTCTGCCACTCATTCACTATACTATGTTAAAAACACTAGAGCTCTCTTATATCTTTCCTCTCTCTCTCATTTCTTTCCTTATTGTCAGTGTAAACCACATCAGATACATGACTATTCCCCCAGTTTATTCCACTCTTCCCCTCCGCTGTGAAGCTTTGATTGACTGCTGACTGTGAAGTCAGCCATAGACAATGATTC
This sequence comes from Ctenopharyngodon idella, assembly GCF_019924925.1. Classification (NCBI taxonomy): domain Eukaryota; kingdom Metazoa; phylum Chordata; class Actinopteri; order Cypriniformes; family Xenocyprididae; genus Ctenopharyngodon; species Ctenopharyngodon idella. The sequence goes on from NC_067221.1 coordinate 15,436,758, forward strand.
CATACAGCCATCATGACCATCATCAGTAATTGATAGTAGATTTAAATGACTCTCCTGCTCATTTGCCATTCATCTCCCACCAGTCCCATTACCCTTGTGCTATTTGACAGGCAATCACCTCCCTGAGAGATTTGTTGTCCAGTCGAAATGATGTCACACGAAATAGACAAGGACTTGCACATTGTGGATCTCAAAACTTGTCTTTTTTTCTCCTTCCCCTCCTTTGCATGTAATGTGAACGAGGGTTGTTGGGAAACTATGTGTCATCCAAAGTCCTCATTTACACAGAAATGGAAGTTTTTCTTCTATGTTTCATTTATTGCTAAATGAAAGATAGCTTTCAGAGGAAAACCGCACACCTAAATTATGTTAAAATTATACGTAGCGGTCTGAATGTAACCGGATTATGAATAGTAAACACAGAACTGAATGTACAGATATTGTGCGGGTAATTTCCCACGATCCTGACTCAAAATTTAAAAAGTTCATTTAGTTCATTTCAAATGATCTGATTCAGATCGGAACTTTCTGACCCTGGAGGTTTAATCAGATGATACAAAAATATTTCAATTACCAATGACATGACTACAGATTGAAAAAAATGAAGCATGTTTAAACAAGAGGTTGGAATTGGAAAGCACATATTGCTTCAGAAAACACATTTATTCAGATTAGCTGGAACATTTTTGCAGTTTCTAGTTTAATAAGTAGATCTGCATCAGAAGACACCATGTTTTGATATGTTTGTTCGCTCTGCCTCATCTCACGTCTTCTTTTTCACAACAAAAACACACAGATGTGGGAAATGTTTGCAGTGCTCTTAATTTTTGTGCATTTCACTTTTTTTTTCAGAGCCACACACCACAGCACAGGGTTATTTATTTCCTGTGTTCTCTTTCTTGGCTGCCTGTTTATGCATCTCAGTGTTACAAAAAAAGGAAAGTGTAAAAAAAGAAAGACAGGATACTAAGAAACATCATGTACCGTTAGAACACATAAACAATCGCGCCTCGACTCGAGCGGACAAAATGGTCATCCATTCCTGCTCTTGTTTATTTGTATAATTTTTACTTGAATATAATAATTTCTTCTTCTTTTTCTTCTTCTTTCGACAATAAGTACATTTACTTGCATGTATCAACAGCAATGTAAGCCACTGCAAACAGTCGTCTTGTTTTATGTGATTTTGGTTTTTTTTTAATTTGGCAGTAAAATCATTCCTCTAAGGGCCTTACTGTATGAATTATGCCAGCATATTTCCCGCAAACAAACGCAGACATCTGTGAGGCACAACACAATCAAATATGCAAATGAGCATGATACATTGGCTTTTAGAGGCAGAAGTAGGAAGCTCATTAAAACGATTATTGCAATCCTTAAAAGTAACAGTTGGACCGTTATTTGAGTTGAGTTTGAATTTGGAACCAATTTCATACCTAATTGCCTGTAGTTGGCTGTCTGACAGGTTCATTTAGTTTGCTGCAAATAAAAGCTATGTATTAGAGATAATAAAGCAGCAGAAAAGAGGAGCCCCTTTCAAGGTAAAAAAAAAAAAAGAGAGAGAGAGAGAGAGAGGGATCGTTTGAGTCATTTCGAGTCGAATCAGAGACTGAGGCATATTTATGGTTAATGCTTCGTGAAGTGTTCGGTTTTCCAGCTTCCCTTTGGTACAGAAAATATACTTCAGCTCTATGCCTTCTGATAACTGTATATATTTTTCTACAGTATTTTACTCCAAGGGAGTGTTTACCGAATAATTTATGATTTTGCTTGGATTTGTACAGCCTTTCATCTCCTTATCTGCTTTACATCTTTTTCATCACAGTCTAAACTGACAGGGGCTGGAGGAGGCAGCGTGCGGGACGGGCTGTTTTAAGGCAGCCAAAGCAAACTTCACAGCCAAGCGCAAGTGACTGTTCAGCCTCATAAAAGCAGCCTTTTGTTATAGTCTAATGAGATTGATTGACCATTTGCATATAATTTTACTTCCTCAAAGGCTCAAATAGTACGAATGAATCACTGTAATGTGCAGCGCACTTTGATGTACTTTATTCAGCATTTCATTTGCTGCGTATATAGTTGTGATTAGTCTTTTTTCTGTTATTGATACAGTGTGAATCATTGCCATAGCAGGATCGCTTCAGTGGCAGAATATAGAACATCAAAGAATGTTGGTTTTCAACAAGATTTTTCTGTTCTTGCTGTAACCCATTTCATTCTCTTATTTATAAGTATCAAATGGACAGTCTGTCCTTGTTCTAGCCTACGGTTGACCCCCCATTGTGCAGTATTTCAAACTAACTGTTTGGAAAGGCTTTTCATGCTGCCTTTGGAGACTCTCTGACAAGAATGCTCATTGCATTTCACCATCTATTCACTCGCTTTTCCATTTTAAACTTACAATGTCATTTTTATGTTGTGAGATTTACAATGTGAATCAGGTTCCTTTGTATTTACCTCTGAATAAATGATAATAGACATGAAAAGGTATTGTATTCATCATCACTAATGACCAGTCAGTCATAAATGAATCGTCTTTTGAAAAAGATTGTGGTTTTGTAATCGGCCAATCAGTGTTCTGACAGGTCATGAAACCTTTGTCTGCTGTGTCTCTGTTCATTCTAGCAGTCCTACCCAGTGCCCAGTCTTGGGGACGAAGACTTCAACATCCCGCCAATCACTCCCCCCACCCTCCCCGAACACATGCTGGCACACCTGCCCGAGTCTGAGTCCGGAACATACCATCACCTTTGCCCCCCTGTCTCCCAGAACGGACTGCACCCCTTTCACCTGCAAGGAATGGACCTGCCCGGCATGTCGGTCCCCAACATGTTGGGTCAAGATGGCGGTCTGCTCACCAACTCCCTTTCAGTGGTGAGTACTGGCGCTCTTTGTCTAAAACCTGAGGCATATAGAAGCCCGCCGAAAAGAGTAATTAATGGATAAAGTATAAAATAAATAGTCACATTGTGAGATTTAAAGCCAGAGTTATGAGATATACCTCCGGTTTCACAGACAAGGCTTAAGGTAGTCCTTGACTAAAATGCATATTTGAGCTGTTTTAACTGAAAGCAACTTACAGTGACATATCTTAAAATATGTTCTTGCCATTGTTTGTCTCAAGATGCATGCCAGTAATGTTTTTTTTCTAGGGTACGTTTATAAAAGCTACTTAAATGCCCTAATTGAACTAAGGCCTAATCCTGGCTTAGTCTAAGCCCTGTCTGTGAAACCAGGCTATAAAGTCGCAATTGCATGATTTAAAATCACATTGCGACATATAAAGTCATATTGTGAGTTATAAAGTGACACAACAGCAATTGTGAAATATACAAGTCGCCGTTGCAAGATATAAAGTCACATTTAGAGATTTTGAGATTAATCACATTGTATTTTATAAAGATTAAATTTACAAAACAAAGTTGCAATTTGTGACATTCTGTATAGTCACCAAATGTAATTTATTACTCGTTACTAGTTACTCCTTTCAAAAGTAATATTTAACTTTATTATTTGACCGAAATCCACATTGGATCGCAGTCAGAAGTTATTACAAACATTCAATGGTGATTGATAGTGACTTTTAAATAGAACAGATTATATTTCATGATGTTTTTTATCAAAAGAAATCACAAGTTCTTAAAAAAAGTTTCGTTTTCCAAAAAGATTTTTAATTATAGTAATATAATTTATATCGGGATCAGAGTGATGTGGGTGGGCAAGCCGTGTAATGCCAGAGTAAAGTAACGCCACAACTTACACAATTGTGTTCAGATCATATTTTTTCCTGATAAAATCAATGTAATGGCAATATTTCCATCCACTGAATATAAGCTTTTCTATATTCCAAGCTTGCAGCATTGGTGACTTCATGTGCCTGTGCGAGTTGTGAAAATTATGAAAATAAATGTAGGAATTATTGTATTGTTGGATTTCAAATCAGTAGGCACCAAAAGTAACGAGCTGTTTTATGAATGGTAACTATAATATTATTACTGAAATCTTATTAGTAATTAGTTACACTACTAGTTACTGCGAAAAGTAATATTATTACTGTAACTAGTTACTGCCCAACACTGATAGTCACAGTAACAGTTGTTTTAGGGTCTTTTAACTAGTTGCTTATTAGCTTGCATATTATACAATATTGGCTGTTTATTAGTACTTATTAAGCACATATTAATGTCTTATTCTACATGATCTTATTCTACATTCTGAATCCTACCCAATACCTAAACTTAACAACTACCTTACTAACTATTAATAAGCAGTGAATTAGGTGTTTATTGAGGGAAAAGTTGTAGTTAATAGTGAATATGTGTTCCCCATACTAAAGTGTTACCGTAGTCACATTGCAAGATATATATAAAAACAATTGAGAGATTTTTTTTATTTTAATTATTCTAATGTTGAAATGTGCTTACATATAATATAGAATGGAATGTTACCAAAAATACAGTTTCTTTCTGTATGGAGGAAACTTCATTGCAAGATCCACATGCTCTCCTTTGAGATGTCACTAATGCATTTCGCATGACAGAATTATGCAACACCAAAGTCGTTTCAGTGCCCAAACAATGATTTAATTGACACAAATGAAACACCTCAACAGAGATTATAAGAGGTTGGAGCGGCATATAGAATGATTGAGATAGCACCCAGCAAATGAGAGCTAATGTGATTTAACGCACAGTGAAACAATGCCAAATTCCCTGTTGGATTAAGATAATTAAATATAATTTAGCATCAAGGCACTCCTCCTAATGCATTCTGCTTGCCATGTAGCTGTAACTAGATAGTTGTACAGTACAATCGGAAACTGTAAAAAAATTAACTTTTAAATGAGAATTATATGGTTATTACAATATATTTAATCATTAGAATATCTGTGTGTGACTTTATATATATTATTAGATTTAATATTTGATATAAAGATAGATTACATATGAAAATGTGTTTATTTAGTATTATACTTATGCTTCTCTTGTCTTTTTATTCAATTATATTGATATCAATTACAAATATCTACAAATCGCTGCCACTTCTGCAGAAATGAAACCCAAACCTTAAATTTTGGTTATGTGCAAGAAACCTCATAATGTGATTATGACACATATGAAGTGCTAGTGAGCTGTGACTAACTGTGGTTGAAGATGAATGTGAGATGTACTGGTAATCTAACGCTCGAGTCAAACTGAAACTTCTCCTCTTCATCTCTCACCTATTGTTTTCCACATACTCCATGTTTCGGGGACCAAACCTAAATATTGAGTGTTGTTTTTGTGCATGATAAACCCTCCTCGTTTTGCATTTTTCAATCTTGACCTTTATTTTATTATATTCTCATAATGATTTGACTAATTTATTTATCTTTTATCGGAAATGAGCGCATGAAGATGAAATTACAACTGCCTTAAGAAAAAAAAATGGTACAACCAATATTTTCAATTCCTTTGTTAGTCTTTTGGGAAAATGCACGTTTGTAGTGCCCCTCTTAAACTTACATCAAATAGATTTTTAAGGAATAACATACACATGGGCGGCAAAAAAATACACACAGAGTGACATGCACACTGAAAGATATTGAGATTCACAAAGGCATTTGTTCTTTTCACCTTAATGTTCTCAGTGCTTGGAGAACATCCATTTAGAGCGGCTATGAATTATGGTTGCCAGGCAACGGGACAGAGAGCTTGTAGCTGCAGTGGAGAATGAAAGAGCTAGCTGATGGAATTAATTTTCTCTCAGCATTAGCCTGTTGGAGCTGCCTTCTCTGGTGGAACAGAGAGTGCATTTATGTGCCTCTCACATTTTGCATTCATTGTATAGGTCTCAGAGCTTGCATTGTTTAGCCAGCAGAGATAGCGGAGTGAAATGTGCTTCACCTTAAAAACTATTAGATTAAAAGGAAAATTATCTCATAAGGTTTCACCATCCCTCCTCGTTCCATTAAAAAGAATGAAAGTAAATGCCACGGAATGGCTAAATGGATGCCCTAGTCCCAAGAAAAACGGAAAAGGCTTCTTTTTAAACATATAATGTGAGAGATGAGATCTCATCGGGCCGTTCTGATGAGCTCAGTGATTCGCATAAAACGCGACGAATTTATTGGAAATGCTCAGGTAAGGTTTGCTTTCCAGAAAGCCACATGTCCGCTTAAATAAGCACAAGTTGATGTGTGTAAAATGTGCAAATCTAAACAGAGCTGACAGCGGAGGAGAGAGAGAGGGCGTGAGCGGTAAAAAGCACCGAGATCGTCCATCATCAGCGCAAAAGCCACTAAATCCTCAACCAGCAGTGGCCTAAATAAAAAAAAAGGAACAGTAATGGACATAAATCTCCATTTATTGTAAATTTGCAGCAAAGCCTACAGTTTGCAGCACTTTGCTGCGCACTGCAAAACGTTTGAGACCTTGAAAGTGCAGCGTGACAAGCTACTTCTATTAGACTGCTTTTGCATAGATCATTTACAGTGAAGTTTAATGAGAGACAGGTATTTGCATGCGGTTGTGTAAAATTCGAGTGAAAGCAATTAAACACTGGCATGTCCAAATGACAGATGGCGTAATACGGCTTTAAGCTTTTACACTCCAAATTACCTCACTTCTCATATGTACTCCTGCATGTCATAAATATTGGGTGTTTTCCATCGTGTAGACTTTGACAAGCTATTATTACTAATAAAAAATAACAGCGATTTTGAAACGGATTAACTCGAGAGGAAAGAAATTAATAGCTAAGATTATATTTTAAATTCATTCTAATGATCAAAAGGGTAAACAAAAAGCCAGTGTGTATTTTAGCTTATAAAGATCTACAGTAACACAAGGACATGAAATACACCCTCATTACTCTGCCTGAAAAAGTCCTTATCATTGGGCTGTGGTTTTATTACCCTGAGCAAACAATTGGCTCTGATCTAGTCCAGCACTTAAGCTATTTATACCTTTTTAATGGAAACAGAAGGACATGAAAGTGCCCCTGAAGTGACAGCCGGAGTAAAGTAGACATTATTTTCCTCCCTTTAAAATGTCATTGGACTCCATGGAAAGCTGGGGTTCGCTCGTCCCTTTCATACGTCTCTGTCGCGCACTATAGGAAGATAAGCATGCAAATAGTCTCCTACTGTACGTGTGATTACAATTTGCCCTGTGATTTAAAGGAAATTGATATCAAATGAGTATGACCTCCCTTGCAGCACGGGTCAGTGGATCTGATGAAAAAACAGCCAGCCCAGGCAGCCATTTGTTATTTAAAACTTAAAAAGTGCAGAACAGGCAACCTTTAGGGCTTTTGTCTGTGACCTCGTCACGTGACCTCTATTCATCCCTGGCAAGCCTTTGTCCTCTGTGTAGTGGAGATTAATGGTGAGCTCAGATGATAAATACCATCACAACCTCACTCTGACAAATGCGTTTTGAGGTTTTTTCCGCAGTCGTGTTGATCCTCTTGCCATAAAGTTTTTTTCTCATTGGGAAATTTTACTAGTTATTGCAGAATGATTAAACAATTTTTCACTCTTAGTTACTGTTAGAAAGCTTGTCCTGGCTCTTAAGTTTTGTTTTACCAAGAAAAAGAAAGGTGACCTTTTAATAGCATGCGTGGTTTTCAAGTTGAAGTCTGTTTTCTACCCAAAACTGACCACATTATCTTGTTACCCCACATGAGGTGGGTATTGTCTGGTTAACTAGCAGAAAAAAGTCCCCCTCAAGAAAATACAGATGTTTCACAAGAAATCGAGTGGGAAGAGGTAAAATACTGAAAACACGGAGCGTATTAATGAGGTGTGTATGAAGGTGAACGCGTTTCGCTGAAAAATGAAACTTTCTCCTGTCCATTTACAATGTAATGGTTAAACCCCCTGAAAAGTTGAACAGGTTTCCACTGCGATTTTTTTTTTTTTTTTTTTTTTTTTTTTTTTTTTCCCAGCCGTTTCATGAGAACTTGACATTTTCACCAGTGTCAGTTTATGATTAGTCAGTTAACCGCTAAAACCGTACGGATTGGAGGTTTTCCTCCGATTGCTGTGTAATGTCACGTCATTAGTCCTTTGCATCTAAATCAATTGCGTTTGGATACATGCTGAATTCTCGTAAATTAATAGACAGTTTTTCAGATGTTCCATGACATAAAAACACTTTCATGTATTCTAATGATTATTCTAATCAAGTTGAACACATGAAAGTGCCATTGTTGGCTAAAAATTATATATATGCGTGACCCTGGACCACAAAACCAGTCATAAGTCACACGGGTATATTTCTAGCAATAGCCAACAATTCATTGTATGGGTCAAAATTATCGATTTTTCTTTTATGCCAAAAATCATTAGGATATTAAGTAAAGATCATGTTCCATGAAGATATTTTGTAAATTTCCCACAGTAAATATATCAAAAATGTATTTTTGTGAGTGGATATGCTTTGCTAAGGACTTCATTTGGACAACTTTAAAGGCGATTTTCTCAATATTATTTCAATATTTTTTTGCACCCTGAGATTCCAGATTTTCAAATAGTTGTATCTTGGCCAAATATTGTCCTATCCTAACAAACCATATATCAATGGAAAGCTTATTTCAGCTTTCATATGATGTATAAAACTCAATTTCAAAAAATTTACCCTTATGACTGGTTTTGTGGTCCAGGGTCATATATATATATACTTTTACAGTACTGTGCAAAAGTCTTAGGCCACCACCAGCTCTGTTGTTTTATAAATGTTTTAATGACCATCCATATTCTTTATTAAGATACAAATACAGGAATACAGGTACAAATACACAAAATACAGGAAATATGTAAAAAAAAAAAAAAAAAAAAAAAAAAATCAGAACAAAATGGCTTCTTTAAGCAAAAATTTGTATTTTGTGTGACCTGGACTTCTTCCAGTTTCTCATTTAGGTTTAAGAGAGCCGGTTCCTGCTATTGCTCAAATGTAAGGGGAGGTCACTATATACTTGCCACTTTCAGCCTATAGAAGCCTTTTTTTCTGATTTTTTGTTTCCTGTTTTTTAATACTGCATACAAATTTCCTGCATTTTCTGGTTATATTCTAATAAAGAGACTGAGAAATAATTATATATGGTCATATACCATTGCTAAAACATCTAATCTAATGGTGGCCTAAGACTTTTGCACAGTACTATATACTGTATATATATATATATATATATATATATATATATATATATATATATATATATATATATATATATATATATATATATATAATTTCATTTAAATTACTTAAATTTAAAATCCACCCAGAACACCTTGATATCATTAGTAAATTTTGCATGGACAAGCCCCGCTCAAAAATGCATTGTTTTACAACACATGTAGTGCATTTTTAATTATAATACAGTACATTTCCCTATGTTACTGTCAATGTCTGACAGTATGAAATATGTGTGAAATCTTTGAATTAGCATTATTCAGTGCTCTCAAAGGCTCTCTTCGACTGTATTAGAAGGTAATTTCATTATGTTTTGTGTATTGAAGGTTCCATGTGTCTGAAGTGTTTATGTGGGGAGGTAGACACAGAGTCACCTGTCCTTCAGAGAAATGCCCGTGGCCTCTAACCCCAAAGCTCCACCTGTCGGGGGTATTGTGCTGCACACAATGGTGGGCGTGGGGTACATTTCAGGTCACCTGTTGCTTCAGACAGTATCAGGTGACAGACTACCACTACAGGGCTTGTCCTTGTCGGAAGTGATTTATCCCCCAGATACAGTGTACAAAAGCAATGTTTTATACACCCTGATACAGCCTAGCATTCACAGCAGCAGGAAGGTGAAAATATAAGTCATAAGGCATGGATGGAGACATTAGTGCTAGTTAACATTAGGATTATCCTCGTATGTATAGGTAGACCTTTTTGTGAGCTTAGTTTTAACAAGTAATAATAATTTAATTTAACAAGTAATAATATTAAGTAGTGACTTTAACTTGAAGTTTTTAAAGTAATATTTCAGGTTCAGTACAAGTTAATGCAAAGTGCCTCACTGCAACCTCCATTTTTGCCGTTTTTTTAAAAGAAAACATTATTTTTGTGGTAATCAACATCACACTACAAATGCTGTTGATTTAGATTCACTTGTGTTTTGTTTAGTTATTCGAAAGATTAATTTTGAAATCTGAGGATTTGTGTTTAAAATAAAGTTTTATTTTCATCTTCCAGATGCAGCAAATGGTCAACTCAGACTCGCGTTACGGTGGCCACCCTCAGGTGGATACGCTTAGACCCAGGGTCCAACCTGGAATGGTTCCTCAAGGTCAGCTGACCACAATCAACCAGTCACAACTCAACACTCAGTTGGGTCTGAATGGCAACAATGGCACCCATGGATCCCCATCTCCACCAGAGAGCAAGTCAGCCACACCCTCCCCCTCCAGCTCTGTGCATGAGGACGATGCAGATGATGCTGCCAAGGTGAGAGAAGGAGCTTTACCCATTCTATGATCTCATGAATATAAAAGCTTATCTTCCTCACACACATATCCTTACACACACAGACACGGCCAGGTACTATTTTATGCACTGTGGCAAAGTACAGTGTATTAAAAGGAATGAGTCACTGCTGACCTTTCAGCAAGTTGTACTGCCATGTTTCCTTAAACATAGATTTGCTAAGACACTGATCTGCCTCAAGTCTGTTCTTCACAGCCCAAATACAGCACATTTTCTCCAAAACTCCACATCAATACTGATCCTCTGGAAAGTGTGGCCGTTTATGTGCTCTGCCAAGATATTTTTGTTTTGTTTCCTAACACAGAAGACACAGTTCAGCTTAAAAAAAGTCAAGAAACATACCCCATCACAATTACAAGCTACTCGTATTTATATAAAGTCTCACAGTCATGGAAAACCTAAACATTTCATGAGATTTTAAAATTGTGGTTTCCAGATCAAATCATATCAAGATCAAATCTGATATTTCAGTCACTTATTAATATCAACTTAAAATATCAGGGAAATGTATATAGTTAGGACTGTTACAAGTATGAAGCTTTGGTTGGTGATTAATTGTCATTCAAGTAATTAAATTAAATTAAATGTCTGTTTAGTTTATTAAACAGTTACAGTATTACAGTGTAAACTTAAGAAATCATTTAGTCACACTGAACTTGAAAACATAAAGATGTATGATTTATTTTAAGGCTTTTTAATGAACATATATTGCACAGAAATGAAAGACATAGGCCTGATATTTTAAATAAAATAAATATAAACTAAAATATTTAACCTGTAATTTTTAATTCAAAAAGTACTATTTCTAAGTGAAATATGCATTTATGGTATTTATACATGCAAATAAAATTCCCTTATTTGGATAGGCATATATGACCCTGGACCACAAAACCAGTCATAAGGGTACATTTTTTTAAATTGAACATCTAAAAGCTGAATAAATAAGCTTTCCATTGATGTATGGTTTGTTAGGATAGGACAATATTTGGCCGAGATTAAACTATTTGAAAATCTGGAATCTGAGGGTGCAAAAAAATCAAAATATTGAGAAAATCGCCTTTAAAGTTGTCCAAATGAAGTCCTTAGAAACGCATATCCACTCAAAAAAAAAATTTTTTGATATATTCACGATAGGAAATTTACAAAATATCTTCATGGAACATGATCTTTACTTAATATCCTAATGATTTTTGGCATAAAAGAAAAATCAATAATTTTGACCCATAAAATGTATTGTTGGCTATTTCTACAAATATACCCGTGTGACTTATGACTGGTTTTGTGGTCCAGGGTCACATATATGATTGGCCTTTGAAGTGTACAATAATCAATGAATAGGTTAATAACTGTGAACAGACGATTGTGTAATAATCACAATGCCCTATAGCAAAAATGTATTTTTCTAGTCATGCTAAGTTCTAAAATTAATATTTAATTAGCTCTTTGTCGGTGAATTTTTTATAAAAATAATTTTAAAGTATACTTTATACATTCAGTGATGACAAACAACTGCAAACGTCATGGAAATTCATTGGTAAAAATGCGTGGGAACCCAGTATATACGACTAATAAACGGAAGTCATTAAAATTTAAAAAATAGCTCCAGGCTCTAGTGACAAGGCTCACTAACTAGCTTTAGGAAGATGATTCATTCATAAAGCTGTTAGTATGGCTTAATCTAATTGGATATCTATTGTTTACTATAATGAGCTCCTCTCCTTTCAGATGAATGGGGCAGAGAAGAGAGCAGCCACAGACATGGCCAAGAAGCCCAAAACCCCCAAGAAAAAGAAAAAGAAAGACCCCAACGAGCCTCAGAAGCCAGTGTCAGCCTATGCCCTGTTCTTCAGAGACACACAGGCAGCTATCAAAGGCCAAAATCCTAATGCCACATTTGGAGAGGTTTCCAAAATAGTGGCCTCCATGTGGGACGGTCTCGGCGAGGAACAAAAACAGGTGACTTTCTCTCTTTAATAAACCTTGCTTGTGTGCAAACGTGAAAGTTGCTTTATCTTGCTGCGATCTTGTGGTTGACTCATAAAGACTGAGGTAATGCAGCAGGCATTAGATTACTCTGTGCTTCTATATACACAGCACATGTTTTGTTTATTATCTAAGTTATTTTCTATAATGTATACAATAGTATGTCCGCATAACGATTTGTTATGACAGCAGATGTGGTGACGCACATGTTGGTCAGAACATTTGCTGATTTCCCCTCGTGCAATCACAGAATAACATTGTCTCCACAGTGGTGTTGTGGTCTAACATCAGGGCGGTTGTGCATGTAGGGGAAGTCTTAAAGTCAGGTGTGAAAACAGTTCAATATGTGTGATGTTTTCTTTTTCATTCGAACATAACAGACAAATGTTTTTTTGGGGTCTGTAATCGCTTTATCGAGTTTTGGTACATATTTAACAGGAATACAGTCTACAATGTTGAGTTTTGATTTAATCACCAAATTGCTATTTACAGCATAGTTCACAACAGCATTATAGGTTTCAGCATTTTTTATTTTATTTATTTTTTATTTTATTTTATTTTATGCTTTTGGGAAACGCTGCCCTGGTTGATTCTCAAGTCACTTAAGACTATTTAAAATGAATAATTCCTCTTGTTCTACTTGAAATATTACAAGAAACTAATTAAAAATCTGTCCTAATAAAATGGATAGTTCATCCCAAAAATACAATTTAAAATATATTTATTTCATACTAAGTATACTTTAAATCCATTAACATACTTAGTGACACATCACTTAAGACTTACTGATATAAAATTAGAATTCAACTTTATTTGGAATATTTCTTTATTGCACAATGCACATTTCTTAATATTATGCCTTAAAAGTGTTTTAATATCACTATTAATAAGGATTATATGATCTTTATATAATATCAATCCTTAAATGCATGTTTAAAGTATACCTAAAGTAGACTTACAATTGTTCCACTTCAGCACATATTGAATATATACTTAAGTATAAAATTAGTTATAATTAAGTGCAAAGTTAGTTGTTCCAATTAAGCAGACTTTAAGTATACCAGTTTAGTATACCAAAAGTACAATTGCAGAGTATTTTTATTTAGAACAAAAATATGTAAATGTATTTGTAATATACTTAGCACAAAATAAATGTATTTCAAATACATTTTAGTAAATATTTTGGGTGAATCATGCAGATCATGCAGTCAAATAACAATTACTTTTTATTTGCTGTGCGTTAAAACAAATCAAAGTGTAATGTTGCACCTTATGTAGTACAGTAAATACCCTTGTAAATGTTTAATACCCTCATCAAGGTTTCTTTTAAGATTGAAAGCAGTGACGATGAAAAGGATTAGCGCTTATGTTAACATCTAGACTCTTTTCTAAGGTGTGAATTTAGGTTTTGAAGAATGACATGATTTCCAGAGTTGCTTCTGATTTCAGAATAAACACAACTGAAAGTACACATTTCTCTCACCGAAGCCACCAGACAGCATCTACAGTCATAAAAAGCTAAATAACTCTTTTATTTTTTTTGTTGTCGCTGATTCGCGCTCTTTTTACTATGTAAAACACTCAGCCGGTGAAGCTGATGAAAACACTTAAAAGTACTTTTCCTCAGGAGAGGATGTTTGCCTGATAAAAGAACATCACGTCTCTCTGCTGTTTTTGTCTTTCTCTATCGCTCTCTTTTGCTCTTGTCTTTTTAGTAGAGGTCTATTGGTTGAGGTAATAACAGCACAGATGTATTGATGGGCAAATAATTACACATATGCCCCAACTGAAAGGGGAAATATGGACAGTCCATAAAGGCAGAAGAACAAGCGATGGATAAAGTGGGCTGCACTCAAGCACCATTTCAGCGCTCCAACAACAATTACGCATTATGGCTCATAAATGGACTGCCATTAGATCCCATTTCTAAGAATAATTGTGCACAGGAACATGAAGAACAGCTTTGGCCTCTTAATATATTTTTTCTTTGTTTGTTTGTTTTATCATGGCAGGTGTACAAGAAAAAAACAGAAACCGCAAAGAAGGAGTACCTCAAACAGCTGGCTGCGTACAGAGCGAGCCTCGTGTCTCAGGTAAATGACTCTGGGCTATCGATATGCATACATACGTGCTTTAAAATCATGACGTTTGAGAAGGGACATTTCGAGATGTTCTTGATGGCAGATGTTTTTGAGAGCTTGAGTAGTAAATGAAATAAATGAAAACCTGAATGGAAATATTATGAAGAGAGCTTAAAAAAAACTCACACTGTCGTAGCTCGCAAGAAATCCAATATTATTTAATAAATGTAGCAACATTTAAGGCATACAACCTGAATGGAAATATTAGACTGTAAGTAAGACTGAGCAGATTACAGAGAGAAATCCAATATTAAAATATATAAATATATTTTTTTATAAAATTGATAAATCTATACATTCATACAATGTATAGATTTTATATATTTTGAAATATACATATAAAGTATTTATAAATATATTTAAAATTGATATAAAATTTAGATTTATACATACAGTTCTTAACAAATTTATTAGACCATCTGTCATAATAAAGAGAAAACACAATATATTGTTTAAAACTAAAAAAAAAAAAATAGTGTCATTTATTAGGCAAATAACAAACTGAAACAACTAAATAGTCTTTATTCACACATAATAACCAAACAAAAGGGATTTTTTATTTTGTATGGCCTCCTTTGGCCTTGATAACAGCTTACATTCTTGCTGGCATTGTTTTATGTACATTTCCACAGTCTCTGTTGTTATTGACTTCCAAATAGTGTCTAGTTGTTCCCAACAACTTGCTTTTGATGAAACTTTTGTGCGATCTATCTTTGAATCCATTAAAATCCCAACAATAATTATATTTTAGCCTTTAGAAACACTACTGTGACTAAAGAGCTTACACATACTGGTGTGGATTAACCATTACAGAAACATAAAAAATGATTTTGGTAATCACCAATACTGTTAGTTTAGGGCAGTTGTGGCACAAACTTTACATTGGGTGGTGTTCTAATAAATTTGTTAAGCACTTTACATTTAAAGCATATACGGTATATACATATTTTAAAGCAACATTTAATTCATCAAGCATTTAAAAGCATAATAAATGCTTAAAAATAAAATTGTTTAAAAAAAGAAGCCTCTTTAACATTGATGCAACCAACAGCTAAAATATTTCCATTACTTTCTCTAGAGTTACAATGACCCAGGCGATGTGAAGGCATCACAGGCCTCTCAGATGCTCGGGCCCAAGCCACCAGTTTTCTCTGGGGCAGGCCAGTCTCACCCAGGTCTCTACATGGCTCCTCCGTACCACCAGCAGCCAGGACTCAGTCCCCATCTGCCCCAGATGCAGCCAGGCCTAGCCCGAGGTGGCACATCCCGGCCCAGCGCGCCTATGAGCATGGGCAGCATGGCGGGCTCATCCCCCCCTCCACTGCAGATCAGCCCCCCCTTACACCAGCACCTCAATCTCCACCAGCAACAGCAGCAGCTCAGCAGCCACCCGCTGCCACTGCACTCCCCATCCATGGCCCAGGTGAGACATCATCTACTGATAGTTTTGGCAATGAGTAATGAGTCATTTTTCTTTTTAGATACTTTTAAATTATGAGTAAACATTGTACATTTAAAATAAGTTCACTACTGTTCAAAGATTTGGCGACTTTTCTTCAGCAAATACACATTAAAGTGATCAAAAGTGACAGTAAAGACAATTATAATGTAACAAAAGATGTCTATTTAAATAAATATGTTCTTTTGAACTTTCTATTCATCAAAGAATCGTAACAAAAAGTATGACTGCTTCCAAATATTAATAATATTAAGCAGCTCAACTGTTTTCAACATTGATAATAAATGTTACATGAACACCCAATCAACATATTAGAATGATTTCTGAAGGATCATGTGACACTATAGATGCTGAAAATTCAGCTTTGCCATCACAGGAATAAATTACATTTTAAAATGTATTCAATTACAAATTTAAATTGAATAGCTTTTTATGACTGTACATATATAACATTTTTGTTGCCATAATAGTTAACCACTAGTCCCTAAATCAAAAAACCTAAATATTTAATAAATACTTTCAAACAAATTTAAAGTCAGCATGAAATTGACTTAATTTAATTGAATCTAAATTGACTAAAATGTACTTTTTAAAATGTTGTCTTGGACTTAATGCGAACGATTCATTAGGATTTGGATGTGACCACCTCTAACCACCTCTCACCATCCAGTCAGTTCCCAATGGATAGAATCAAGACCCTCCCTACATTTTTCTTCTTCTTTTGCGAAATCCGTCACATTTAGGAAGTGAAATGGGTTGTGAATTCTATTTCAAGTTGACTTAACCAAGAAAGACATTAGCAGCCTTTTCACTGTTTTTAAGGCAATACTAAAAAGAGGCACAACAGACACCAGGCCGGGCCAATTAAAGGATTTGCTTCTCCGCCAATCTATTTTCCATAAACCTCTTCAAGAACCCGCCTTGTCTGATACTTCTCCAATTTCCATTATACATTATCGTGGAACAGATAGTGGAGCGTATATGTGTGTGTATGAATGTGAGAGTGGAGGAAGTGCTGTTTATGCAGCAGATGCTGCACCGTTTCATTTTTCATCATTTCCGGCCCCTTCAGCCTATCTCTCGCACCGGCGAATGAGGTCAAGAGAAGAACCATTAATATCTGCCAGCTTGTTTTATGTCCACACCGTGCAAAAAAATCCCAGCGTATCACACAGACAGATTTTCAATTTTCTCTCTGTAATAAACAGATGCATTAGGATTTGGATGTGACTTAAGGTTGCACAAAAAAACTCACATTGAGATTGATGAATACATCAGTGTGGAAGACAAAACGCCTCAGCTATCTGATGAAAACAGTTTTTCAGACTGGGCTGAAGGAAATGAAATTAGTTCTCTGCTAAAGTGTATAGGAGGAGAAGGCTGTTTTTTGAGGACGTAGACAACAGCAAAGCAGAGAAAGCAAATAAAGGCTCTACCCATTCAGACAGAAACCAAAAAAAATCTAATTAAAGAGAAAACGACCTCTTTTGAAATAACATTCACTGTGTTTATTGCCTCTCCTGTTTTAACGTGTGAGGAAGAAGAGGGTGTTTCAACTGCAGCCCTACGTTAACACCCAGCCTCATTATTAGCATCAGTGCTAATTAAACCCTCATTCCCCTAATAGAGATCTCAAACAGAGGTGGTTAAGGAGAGGTTTGAATCCTGAATCTCCTTAAACACTCGTGGTGACGGCGAGAACTGCGTTTAGAGTTCTGTGTTGATTCGTTTCATGTCTTAATAGCCCTGAGTTGTGCTGGAACTTCAGTGGGATTGAGATGAGGTTGTAATGAGGTCCTAATGAATAGCACCCTTGTGCCTGGAAGCTCTTTAAGAGATGAGCATCAGCTGGGAGGCAGGACTGACTGGTGCTGGAGAGAAGGAGAGGGCGGAGAATCACATTGTCTTGGGGTAAACAGGGATTAGCTTCATAAAGAGAGATGAATCAGGTGGTCAGGAGAACAGGTGACACGCTATCCAATGACAGCGGTTTGATCTTTCACAGAGGGATGCGCCGCGCCGACATTGAGTGATGAGCTGTTCACGTTTGAATTGTTTTCTTAGTGTGTTTTGATAGGAATCAATTTTTTGATAGAAAACCAAAAAACATATTTCTAATTCAGACTGTTGCCGCGAAAAAGTTCGCCATCCACATTTGAATATGAAAGGCATATTGTTGTAAGTTTCTCTTCCTGTGCCCGCTGGGAATTCTGGGAAACGTTGTATTTAAAAGAGCAACTAGTTGATTGAATTTCATGTGCTTCTTTTTTATCAGTCCTCAGCAGGAAAATTAACTATTGCTGTGGATGATCATCGTCATAAGGCAAAAAAAGTGTCTAATTTTCATGCAGATTATAGTGTGAATTTGTCTGAAGTCCAATTTTAGATTACCACAGGGCTCCTTGTATAGCTCTGTCAATCTTTTGGAGGAGAGTACGAATGCTTAAACTTGGCTTTTCTCTCCTCCGTTTGGGGAGTTCTTAAGCCTGTTCCGCAGATCCTGCCTTTATGGGAGAGTTTTTAAATCCAAAGGGGAGTAATAATCCTCGTTCATTTTTGCATATTTGTGGAGAGCAAACAAAAACGCGCGGTTCAACTTTTTCGGTGAGCCGAGGCGGGCTGGGGGGAGGTGGGGCGGTGTTGGGGGGGGGAGGGACACAAAGGGGCAGATGGAGCCTTTGTGATCGAATGAAGGAGAAGAATTTGAGGAACAATTCATGAATAGGTAGAATCTCTGGAGGGGGAAAAAAACGCAGCCACCTGCTGTCTTGCTCTTTCAGGCAGATTCTCTTGTGTACCACTGAGATTAACTTCCTTTTCACATGCAGTCTTTCCTAGACTAAGAACAGAGAAGAAGTCTTCAAATTAGAATATCTGCTTCGTTTATTTTTTGTCTACCCCCACCGGTCTCGTCGACCACCGAATGCAGTTCCTCATTAATGCTCATTTGAGGCTGCTTGCATTACACTGTCATCATGTCCACTTCAGATCGTGTAGGATGTTTGCTGGAATTACACTTGGACGAGCAGTTTTGTGCTTTGCTTGAGTTTTTCTCAGAAAAACAGGAAGGCTAGTTGAGCATTCTGAATAAATAAATAAAATGTGGGGGTCAGTAAGATGTTTTTCTTTAAAAACAATTTAATACTTTTATTGAGCAAATACGCATTGCATTAATCAAAAGTGACAGTAAAGATAAAAATATATATTTCAAATAAATGCTGTTCTTTTAAACTTCATATTTATCAAAGAATCCTGAACAAAAACTGTATCACGGTTTCTACAAAACATCAAACAGCTCAACTCTTTTCAACATTGGTTATGATAAGAAATATTTCTTGAGCAGCAAATCAGAAGGATCATGTGACACTGAAGACTGGAGTAATGATGCTGAAAATTCTGCTTTGCCATCACAGAAATAAATTATATTTTAAAATATATTCAAATAGAAAACACTTATTTTAAATTGTAATAATATTTCACAATATTACTACTATTTTACTGTATTTTTTATCAAATTGATGCAGTCTGGGAAAAAAACATTTAGAAAATCTTACCAGTAGCATATGATTTGCCAACAACAACATGACTGATCCAAAAAAAAATGTTTTTTTTTTGTTTTTTTTGGAAATTTTGGATTTTTATTTTTACAAACTTAAACTTCAATTCCCCACACAAAGCCATTGTATGTCTTCAAAACAACTTCTGAACAGTCCCTGGTCACTACGAGCTGCTCTTATATGGCAAAAAGCTGCGTAACCATTCTTTAAAAATGTCTACTTTCGTGTTTTCCATACAAAAATAACAGCACGACATATTGTGCTGAAATCATTTATTCTGGCATATAAATAATTATTATTATATAACAGATCCAGTTTGCTTCTCATACCTCTGCACTGCGTGTAAGATCTAATATGTAATCTGCTATTGTGTTCTGTTTTTTATTTATTGTGTTCTCAGGGTTTCCCCCTTCAGGCAGAGTATCAGAGCATGGTAAATGTCACATCCTCCGCCGGACCTGGCCTGTCCCCTTCAATGGACTACCGTACCGGCTGCAGGAACGGACCGACCCAGGGCCTGGACTGGACCCCTGACTACTGCGGCAACGGGTGAGTGGACTCTAGCACGATCAATCACAATCATTCAGGAAAATAAGCAAATTTCTATGACAGCCATTTTGACTTGTTCATATTTGCCGTTGCAGAGCTCTGCAGAGGGACAAAGCCCTGTACCTGACCTGATCAACATGTTCAGCCTCACGCTCCTTCACGCTCACAGGACCAAGGCAGTTCCTCATCCCAGTACAGCTATTCAGGGCCTGATTGTTCAGGCCTTACTTTAGACTAGACACAAACCACGCATCAGCAAAACAACGTTTGAATGTTTTCTTTCTCATGGCTCACACTTTAGTGCACCCTATCGTGGTGGCTTTGCAATTTCCTTCTAGCTTCTGACATTCAGACCTTTTGGATCTTTAAAATAGAGTTTAAATCATCGAAAGCATGAACATGTAAATTGAATGCTAAAATTTGTTTAAATGCAATCACTTCTCTAATGATATTGACTTTTTACGCCCTACTATTGTTCCGCGTCCTCGTTGCGTACCTATTAAGAGGCCGTGTATGGAAACCCCCTGTAGACGTGTGTTTTATTGGAGATTGTTCACGGTTTTTAAGACGTCGCGTAGGTCAATTTGCCTCGCAGGAAGGTTGTCAATCCATCAGTTTCTAAGCACTTACCGCTGCGTGTCAGAGACTCCAAGCTCTCACTGACAAACAGCGGAACGAAAACCAAAACAGAACTTCTTTTTTTGTACAAAGAGGAAAAAATCACAATCTGAAAAAAAAAAAGAATGAAAAAAAATGCGGATGATATGACTCCTGCTTTCGCCCCACTCTTTTCCACACTCTTTCTCGTCGTATCATTCTTCCTCTCTGTAATGATCTTTTTTAGTCAACTGCCTTAGAAACAGAGTTCTGTTGTAAGTATAAAACAGTCGCTCATAGGAACGTTATGAACGGCCGGACGGGTTGTTTCAAGCAGCCCTCGTTTCAAGTTGTAAATAGAATCTGTGTTACTCCTAGAGTATAAGAATTCAACTTTTTTTCTAGTAACAATGTGATTTTGAATTGGACCACACCAGTTCGTTTAAAACTCGAAAAAGGATAATTAGCCAAGAGGGGTAGTTTCTTGGCATCGGATGTCGCCATTGATTGGACCGACAAAAGAGACTAAAGAAGTATTCTTTTCCCAAGTTTAATAAGGTAAAGGTTGATGGCATCAACCAGCGAGGTGGCATGAAATGATTCATTAAGGAAAATACTAAAGAAAAGTTTATTTTGTATTACACAAAATACTTCTTTTGTATCACTTCTGGCATATTGATTAATTTCATCCAAACTATGTGTATGAAACTGTCAGATGCTTATATGGTGTTAATTAGAAGAAACAGTGGCAGATTGGAGAGTTGCTGTATAACCCTGGCATATGGCTGATCATTTACTATTCCTCTACACTGTGTCTATATGAGATCTTTTTATGGTACTTGTTTGCGCCTATTTATGAAGGAAAAAAAAATAACTGTAGGTGTTTTTTGAGTAATTATGTTAGAGTTCCAGGGATGTTTTTCTGTTAATTTGTTTTGACAGAATTGATCCAGGCAACAATGTGAATAATTCTTATTTAGTTTTTATTGTGTTTGAAAATAAATAAAGGCAAACCTGCATTTTTGTGCAGTAATTAATCAGCGAGTGTCACGAGTGTTTCATTACGAGGAATTCAGGGCAAAATATTTGTATTGAATATTATTTGAAACATTTATAACCTCATAATTCCTTTCCGCAGAGAAAGGTCAGGCTTAAGTTTATGTATAATGAACACTAATTCTCTTCCTCACTCATATCTCATAACTGGGTCACAGTGCTGTTGATACAGAATGTAATAACAACAATCCATTTTCCAACCATGAACACAGCAAAAATAAACCTCCCAATGTCAAGAGCACATTCCTATCCTGCCATACAGCTGCAATAGACTGAGTTTACATATTGATCTCACTCTAAATGGTTCTTTAGTGTCTTTTAAATCAGTTTTCCTGAACAAAGTGTATTCATAAAGTATCCATTATGCATAGAAACAACAGTAACTAATTGAACAACTGAATATATGTTCTGAATTTTGTCCTATTTATGTCAATGTTTCCAAAAACGACTGTATATAACATTACTGCTGCATACTACATACTCAACCTAATGCATACTGAAGGGGATAATGAGAGGAGTCAGTATTTTCTCAAGTTGTATCTCTCCTGACAATATCATGTAATTTTTTTTTTTTTTCTGTCTTTCACTGTTAGTTACTCAAATTAACAGACCTGAAATAGTAGGTTCATTATTTAGACTTCTTAAAAGAGTCTGGAAAGTACAAATAATAAAACAATTATGAACAGCTGATCGTGTTTTATTAGTTGTAGTTTGAGGTAAAGCAAGGTCAAAGTTAGGTTCCATAAACAGAAAGGAACTTCCTCTTGACCTAAATCCCTATTTGGACAATGTCCAGCCTTAATGGACTTTGTATAGGAGTCTCACTTGAAGCTAAGACAGATTAATTGACTACCCGTATTTCGAACACCTCGCTGTTTTTGAAAACTATACTTCGTTGTCATGGAGTTCATTTTCAGTGATGGCAAAATATTGCCATCTCGTGGCCAAAGTCAGAATAGCAGCGGGCCAATATTGTGATCTATGGTGTGAGTACAAAGAATCTCACTGCTTGTTATAACAGATAAATGCTAATATTATTCATGTTTTGTTTTTTGTTTTTTTCATTAAATGATGATTCATTTTCCAGGTAAACCTGTTTTTGACAGGTAAATTGTCTCTGTGAGCAACAATTTGATTTACTAAGGTAACAATGAATGTGGAGCGACCAGATGGTGCAATAGGTGACTAATGTTACCCTGTACTGATCCTTATCACTTCATCCAAAACAAAGACCGAAAGACAGAAATCCTCCCCCCTGAAACCACACCCTTTACTTGCTCAATGTCCAAAAACAGTTTATAATAAAGTGTCCAAGGACAAATTTATGCGTTCCCTTTCATTTTTAACCACAATTATCTTGTAATTTCCTTTGATTACTGCTATAATATAAAATATCAATACGAGGCTTTGCTTCTCTCTGAAAAGTCTCACAATCAACACACAAATATTAATGCGTTAACTGTTAACTGAAGAAATGCTGAAATGCGGATAAACGTTAAAACAGTGAGAAGCCAAACCTGCCAAGCTTACAAGTTAAAAAGGCTGAATCTTGATTCACAAGGGCTACTTTCCACTAATTACAAAAACCACATACTGAAATTGAAAAGTATTTTTCAGTATGTATTATGATCATCATGACACCATACCTTTCTGTAACACAAGGTGTTGTGGGCAATATTAGTTTTATATTTTAATATATTTTCAAAGGTAATTTATTCCTGTGATGGCAATTTCAGCATCATTACTCCAGTCTTCAGAAATCATTCTAATGTGCTGATTTCAGGAAACATTTCTTATTACTATCAGTGTTGAATATGGTTATACTGCTTTGTGTGTGTGAATCGTGATTTTTGATGGGGGTTTTTTTAGGATTCTTGGACAAATAGTTTCTTGTTTATTATTTTTTATCCATCTTATTCCATGCCGCTTTGCGCGAATTATGGGTGTAACTTCCGTTAAGCTGTAAACAATCAGTGAAAGGCTCGCTCTATGAACTCAACAATTCGGGTTTTTTTTTACTGGGTACAATGAGATGGCATTATTCTACTCACCCTTCAACCATCGAACATTTAAAAGTGTAAAAGCATCAAGGTACTTTCAACAGACCATGAATAACCCCAAAAGCGTGGTTCTTTCCACAGCAATAACGGACGGGTTAAATATCACTGTAGTAATATATATATCTATATATTTTGTAACATACGTTGCCTTAAAGGCACAATATGTAAGATTTTTTGATTAAAATATCCAAAAACCACTAGAAAAAGTACATGTTATATATTTTGTCGACTTGTGTACTTACATTATCCCAGATGTTTCCAATAATGGATTCCTAAATCCAGAGAAATAAGCAATTTTAACCAGGACACTGACCGTGTTCATGCGTCGACTATCAATGACATCATACCTGCTTTTCCAACATATTAACACCGCGTTAATATGTTTTCAAGACGCGTTAATATGTTTTATTAGACAAGGCAACAACTGTGGATACATTTATAGACAGAAAACTAATCATTGTTTTATAGCTCAACACGTTTAGTCTTATTGTTTGAATCTTGTCTTCTTGATTTTCCCCAAGTACCATGTTTTTACCATGCCTCAGAGAATTTTGTAAAGTGGCTAACACAACATGCATCTTTATTTTTAGTAACAGTAATACAGCATTTTCTCCATCATACAATATGTTTTAAAATTAATTGCATGTCATTTAGCAACACAAGCCATCCAGCATTTATTAATATGATATTCTAATATCGATCTAGCTTACTGCAGTGTGCAACAAGTGTCTCATAGTAGACGCCGAGCGAATACTCAATATTCTCATTAGCAGTCGCTCCAGCAGCCTCGTTCCACTCCCACAGCACTCAGCCCTGCTCTGCTTCATACTACAGTAATGTTAATAATCTCATCCATGAACATGATTTCTGCCCGAGTCGTGTTAGTTTCTTTTCCACCGGCTGTGAGGTGAAGATCTCCCATGATTCCACGCTCAATCTTGGCATCATCAAGCTACGCCTCTGTTTTGAATAGGCGACCTCTAGCGGCGAAACTTTACATATTGTGCCTTTAATCAAAAATGTTCAATAACTTCAGCATTGCATGACACTATTTCAAATTGATTTACGTCATTTTGACACATAAGCGGACTGACAGATAAGCTTTATTTGTAGGGCAGCCTTATGATTTGAAATGATTCGTTTCAGTCTTTTTGAATGGAAGTTCCCCAAACCGTAAGTGCCATAATTGAAAACGCAGTAGGTGCAGGGATGATGTATTTTTGTAGGCCAAAACCAGGAAATGAGTTATCATTTTAGCACTTTTGGTTCCATCGTCCTGAAGTCAATGGGTGTTTTTGAATTGGTTTTTGGTTAAATTTTTGAAATAAGGTCTAAACACAAGCTCATGATATTTTCACGTTTTATTCTACAACATAGAATACATCAGTAATAACTTTTAAAGTTTTTACTTGTCTTGTAAAAGGCAGTTGCTAACAAGTGCCTAAATAGGACTACAAATAATAAAGGCCTTTTGAAGCGAAGCGATGCGTTTGAGTAAGAAAAATATCCATATTTAACAAGTTATAAAGTAAAATATCTAACTTCCATCGTGTCAGTTACGTTTTTTTCGTAAGTTGAATACAGAAGGCGTAGGACATAGTGTAAGCGTTTTGAACTGCGAGAGTTTTACACTTTCTTCGTAAGTTGAATACGGAAGGTGGGCTGGCAGAAGCTAGATATTTTACTTTGTAACTTATAAAGCTTGGATGTGTCAGGATATATAACTCTGATTGTGTTCATCTGAAAGAAGAAAGTCATATACAGGATGGCTTGAGGGTGAGTAAAGCTTGGAGTAATTTTCATTTTAAAGTGAACTAATCCTTTAATATTGCTGTCAGTTCATATTGTAGTGCTTTATTAGTGATAAGAAAACAACTTTCACCAAGCTTAAAGCACAAATGGTAACATGTTCTGGGAATGAACCAGCAGTGTTTCTGGAAGTGCTGGTGACTCAGCAGCAGAAACAAAACTAGGACATAAAAGATATTCAACTAAGGTCCATCTTATCCTTATTAAAAATACTTTTTCAGTTTATTACTTTTAACAAACAACAAAGTCTGATGTTTAAAGAAACAGACATAAAACCATTGTTCTGACCTTTATTTGACTGGCTTTGCAAGAGATTACTTTTCCCCCCCTTTTTTTGATAGCAACTTGTTTGAGCTCGCGTATATTGTGTAATCCTGTTGCTTTCACCAATCAATTCTGTTGTCACTTCACGGAATAGTGAAAGATGCATGTTAAGTCAGTTATGTCTTGCTTCACCAACTTCCACTATTAGAGATAAAACACTCTGCTAAAACTTTACAGTACCACAATACATTATAACCTTTCCTTTTCATTAGAAAAAGCACATCCGTATGAGTACACAAAATACATGAGCTATACTGTAGAGAAATGTGACTGCACATTCTGTACATTCAAATGATAACTTTCCCTCTGGACTGCATATGTGAGATACAATTAGATGCATATTCTTTATAAAACTACTTGTTTAGTCAATGTTTATATGTAATATAGTGTGTGTGTGTGTGTGTGTGTGTGTGTGTGTGTGTGTGTGTGTGTGTGTGCTCCTAACCTCAGGTTGCTGCAGGGGGCCTGTCACTGTAATTAGTGTACTGCAAATCACTTTCGATGAAAGCATCTGCTAAATGACAAGGCAGCTGTTCTGTCCTGGTTATGTTATTGTGTCATATTTTGTTTATTGTTGTATTTAACTTTTGTCTTTGTTAGGTGTTGTAGTATGGTTTATGGGGTGCTGATACATTTCTTAAGTGCTGCCTTCTTGGCCAGGGATCATTTGAAAAAAAGACTATACTCTCAATATGACTTCCCCTGGTTAAATAAAGGAATTAAATATATATATATATATATATATATATATATATATATATATATATATATATATATATATATATATATATATATATATATATATATATATACACACAAAACATTGACACTTTGTGCCCAATTTGGACATTTTCACTTAGGGGTGTACTCACTTTTGTGGCCAGAGGTTTAGACATTAATGGCTGTGTGTTGAGTTATTTTGAGGGGACAGCAAATTTACACTGTTATACAAGCTGTACACTCACTACTTTACATTGTAGCAAAGTGTCATTTCTTCAGTGTCGTCACATGAAAAGATATAATAAAATATTTACAAAAATGTGAGGGGTGTACTCACTTCTGTGAGATACTGTATATATATAAATAGCCTGCATATGGATAGACTATGGCCACAAACATATCACCTGTAATCCAAGACTGGTTGTCCACTGAAGCTAAGCAGGGTTGAGCCTGGTCAGTACCTGGATGGGAGACCTCCTGGGAAAACTAGGTTGCTCCTGGAAGAGGTGTTAAGTTAGTTGGCATGATCAAAACATTGTAAGGTCAGATGACAAATCACTCCGTGTGAAAAATATACACCAATGTTCCAAAATCTTTAAGATTAACATTTTTTAAGAATTAATACTTTTATTCATCAAGGGTGGATTAACTTGAAAAGTGACATGAAAAACATGTATAATTACAAAAGATTTCTATTTTAATCTATTTTCATCAAAGAATCCTGTAAAAAATGTATCACAAGTAGAACAACAGTTTTCAACATTGATAAATGTTACTTGAGCACAAAATCCACAAATTAGAATGATTTCTGAAGGATCTGGAAGAAACTGGAAATCCAGCTTTGTTATCACAGGAATAAAGTATACATTTTAAAATATATTAAAATAGAAAACAGTTATTTTAAACTGTAATATTTCATGGTATTAAAATATTTCAAAAATAAGTTAAAAATCTTACCATCCCCAAGACAAACGACAAGGCAGAGGGTTTTCTTTAATAACAGACTATATGAACTGTAATAGTCAGCATAACATTATCCAAATGATTGATATTCTTTGCCATTTTATAACCCACTATTGTTATTAAAACTTTGTCTTCAGGCATTCTAATTTAAACACTTGTTTCCGTTTCATTGTTACAGTACATGGCTATGGCACGCGAAAACAAAAGGACAATATAGTCTGTGCCAGATGAGGCTGATTTTTCTCCTCAAACATTTAAATCCCTTTTTGCAACCCCATTCTACTTCACACAGAGCGCTTCAGTCTCATTTGCATGTTAAATGATTTCTCTGTCTCTTTAGGTATTGAAAAAGTGAGGCGAGTAAATCCATTAAACACTCTGTAAAAACTGCCAGCCTTCAGCTACAGCAGAAACTTTGCTTCTAGATGATTTATTTCCATATCTGAACTCCATATCTGAAGCATTACCCTAAATTACAGTGACCTTGAGATAATCTTTATGAAGCGGTTAAGATAATATAAAACAATGAACTACTTTACTTTTCAATTACACATTTTATATGCGTTTTCTACCAATTAATGATACTTCATCCAAATGCCTATAGCCTAAAAGCCATGTTTACATGCAATATACAAGTTCCAGCATGATTAATAATAACCCACAATATCGTGACAGACATTTCCCCTTTATTGTTTTGCACAAACAACTCCAGCCCTATAAAAAGATAAGGCTATCCAGCTCACAAGCAAACAGCTAATTCAGATGTATTATTTACACTGGCAAACAGCATCTATCTGCTGGCTGTCATCAGGTTCACTGAAAAAGGCAAAAATTAACCACTCTCATTTATTCCTTACTGAATTGCATAACATCTCTGACATCAGTATCCTGCTTCTTCAGAATTGTGATTTAATACATATTCAGCTATTGCACATCACCTATGAGACTAATGATACTAATCTGAATTATGACATAATGTTATCATAAGACTGATCTTTATGTCAATCATAATGAATTAAATATTGAAGACATTATATGCTGAGTTTAATCTAAACTTCCTATCCTTTAGCAAATTGATCTTTTGTAGTTCGTGTTGGCAGGTTTGTTACGTAATCAGCTCAAGGTCAAAGTGTACAGCAGCGCACACAAGTTCACTCTTCCACGTTGTACCCTGAAGAAAGCTGATGTACCGTAGGCCCGGGTTTACTAACAGTCACTTTAATATTTGCATACCTTGTGCCAAGCTTATCAACAGAAGGCGGTTATGAAGCGTCCTTGACACAATCTATCTGACACAATCAATATGTGTTTATCAACTAAATTTAGGTCTATGTTAGCATTACTTTTGGCTATTTGGCATCCTTACTGCTAACAGATGTTAAGGAAAAGGTCAACAGGTTTTACAAACATTGACTTGCTTAAAAAATTGTGGGCTTTTAAATATTCATTGTGATTGTGTATAATCAATTGGCTAGATTACGTTATTAGTATTATACGTTATATTATTATATCTTTCAATGTCCTTTAAAAACCAGCATATGCTGCTTTGCTGGACTTAACTG
Organism: Ctenopharyngodon idella; assembly: GCF_019924925.1. Taxonomy (NCBI): domain Eukaryota; kingdom Metazoa; phylum Chordata; class Actinopteri; order Cypriniformes; family Xenocyprididae; genus Ctenopharyngodon; species Ctenopharyngodon idella. The sequence continues at coordinate 15,466,010 of NC_067221.1, forward strand.
GTTTAAGCTGATCTCACAGAATGAAACGCAACAAAAAAACAAAAAAAAATCGGTAACGCTTTAGATTACAGCCCGGAAAGTACTGCATAATTACAATGAATTTACAGCGTAACTTTCGATAATTATAGTGTACCCTTAAAGTAAGTATGTGTAAGTATAGGGAAACAATATGTAAAGTCTTGGGAATAAAGGGCTAACAACCAGGAAAATAACAAATTATTTATACTGTAAATATTTTAGAACTAAGGGGTACTTATACTATTATGATAGACAACAGTCTGTAATGTCTAGTTTTGAGTTTTGTTCATGTTCTAGTTTTCATGTTCATGTTTTCTTGTCTTTTATTTTGTAGTTTGATTTATGTTGCTTGGTTGTGTCATGCTTCCCTTGCGCCTCATGTTCTCCCTTAGTCTATGTGTCATGTTCTCATTGGTTGTTTATGGTCATGTGTTTCAGAGTTCCGTTCTGTCATTGGTTCCCTTGTTCCTTGTGCCCAAAACACATTGGTTGTCTTAGTCATGTGTTCTCTAAGTTCTTGTATTTAAAGCCATTGTCTTCCCCATGTTACTTTGTCGTGTATTGTTATTGTAACCCTGCTGTTGGTGAGTCTTATGGTCAAGTCTGCTCAAGGTCAAGTCTGCTCCTGTTCACTCCAAGCAAGCCAGGTCAGTGCCTGTTCATGTGATGTCTTCCACGCCACAGACTGTTCACGTCATGCCAGCCCAGCCACGGACTGTTCATGTCACGTCTGTCCGGCCACAGACTGCTCACGCCATGCCTGCTCAACCACAGACTGCCACGCCAAGGCCTGTTCACACCATTCCAGAGCCATGTCCCAAGATGGCTGCCATTCCAGAGCCATGTCCCAAGATGGCTGCCATTCCAGAGCCATGTCCCAAGATGGCTGCCATTCCAGAACCATGTCCCAAGATGGCTGCCATTCCAGAGCCATGTCCCAAGATTGCTGCCATTCCAGAGCCATGTTCCAAGATGGCCGCCGCTCCAGAGTCTCGCCCCAAGATGGCCGCCGCTCCAGAGTCTCGCCCCAAGATGGCCGCCGCTCCAGAGTCTCGCCCCAAGATGGCCGCCACTCCAGAGTCTCGCCCCAAGATGGCCGCCACTCCAGAGTCTCGCCCCAAGATGGCCGCCACTCCAGAGTCTCGCCCCAAGATAGCCGCCACTCCAGAGTCTCGCCCCAAGATGGCTGCCATTCCAGAGTCTCCAGAGAATGCAGCACTGACCATTATGGCCACAGCCTTTTTATGTGTGTGGGCGGCACAAACATGGACTCCAGCCCCTGACCAGCGTCCAGAGGGGACTCCAGCCCCTGACCAGCATCCAGAGGGGACTCCAGTCCCTGACCAGCGTCCAGAGGGGACTCCAGTCCCTGACCAGCGTCCAGAGGGTGCTCCAGCCCCTGACCAGCATCTTGAGATGGCTGCCATGCCTGAGCCCTCAGCCAAGATGGCTGCCACGCCTGAGCCCTCAGCCAAGATGGCTGCCACGCCTGAGCCCACAGCCAAGATGGCTGCCATGCCCGAGCATTGTCACGCCATTGCAGCCACGCCAGAGCCTCGTCACGCCACGGCTGCCACGCCAGAGCCCTCTCACGTCATGTCTACCCAAGTTTCCCCTAAATATTTTTTTGGGGGGGGGACTATGGGTACCAAGCTCCAGCAGATGCGGAGCTTGGCCCACCACTGCTCCATGGTCCAGGTCCGCCAATGCTCCACAGCCTGCCACTGCACCACGACCCATGTCTGTCACTGCACCATGATCCAGGCCCACCACTGCTCCATGGTCCAAGTCCGCCTACGCTCTACGGACCAAGTCCGCCCACGCTGCACGGCCAAGGTCCGCCCACGCTCCATGGCCCAGGTCCACCCACGCTCCACGGCCCTGGTCCACCTCTGATCCTTGACCAAGGCCCACCATTGCCATGTCCTGTCCCCCTGCACGGGCCTGGCCCTCCATCCCTCCCCCAAGACCGCCTCCGCTCCACCACCCTCCTGGACTGTCCTATTTTGGTTTATGTTGGGCGTCGGGAGCCGCCCTTAGAGGGGGGGATTCTGTAATGTCTAGTTTTGGGTTTTGCTCATGTTCTAGTTTTCATGTTCATGTTTTCTTGTCCTTTATTTTGTAGTTTGATTTATGTTGCTTGGTTGTGTCATGCTTCCCTTGCTCCTCATGTTCTCCCTTAGTCTGTGTCATATTCTCATTGGTTGTTTATGGTCATGTGTTTCTGAGTTCTGTTCTGTCATTGGTTCCCTTGTTCCTTGTGTCACTTCCCCATTTGTTGTCTTAGTCATGTGTTCTCTAAGTTATTGTATTTAAAGCCATTGTATTCCCCGTTACTTTGTCGTGTATTGTTATTGTAACCCTGCTGTCGGTGAGTCTTATGGTCAAGTCTGTTCAAGGTCAAGTCTGCTCATGGCTCATGTTCATATCAACTGGTTGCTTGGTTTGTTTGTTCACTCTGATACAATAAACTGCACTTGGGTTCATCATCTCGCCTTCAGTCTGGACTAATCGTTACACAGTCTTACGTTTGGGAGCAATTTAGTGAGAACATACACTGATTAAGTTGTTTCAAGGCAAGTAGAAAGAACTATTGCAATCTTTTTTAATACACGGGGAAATATACTTTTGTTTCATGTAGTTACAGGGTAAGTATGACATTGCGGGCCGTAAATTAAAGTGGTGCTTGTTACACTCTTATTTCATGTAGTTACAGGGTAAGTAATAAAAAAAATAAAAAAAAATAAAAAAACGCAAACAATCTGATATCACCGACTATGAAACATTTGAAAAACAACTTAATTAAGAACAGGTCTACAACACTTTTTTTTTTTTTTTTTTTTTTTTTTTTAAATCAACTTTTCATTTCAAATTCTAAAATCCTGACAGAAAGTAACGCATTTTGTCCTTTTTTGGTTGTTGTTGATGTTGTTGTTTCTCTTGCTTGGCTTCGTCCTCCTCTTGTTTCTCAACTGATGAATCTTAAGAAGGAATCCCATTGCTATTCTGTATTAAAAGAAAATACAGTACACCCAGAAATTTCTTTTAATACAAATGACATGGGATTCCCTCTTAAGATTCATCAGTGGAAAGAAAGAAAAAGAAGAGGAGGAAGCCAAGCAAGAGAAACGAATAAGAAGTGTTGCATCTTTAAATCTGTTTTGAAATAAGTTGTTTTTCAAATAAAGGTTTCAGAGTGATAACAGATTGTTTGCGGGTTTTTTTTAATTACTTACCCTGTAACTACATGAAACAAGAGTGTAACAAGCACCACTTTAATTTACGGCCCGTAATGTCATATTTACCCTGTAACTACATGAAACAAAAGCATGTTTCCCCATGTATTAAAAAAGATTGCAATAGTTCTTTCTACTTGCCTTGAAACAACTTAATCAGTGTATGTTCTCACTAAATTGCTCCCAAATGTAAGATTGTTGTCTATCATAATAGTATAAGTACCCCTTAGTTCTAAAATACTTACAGTATAAATGATTTGTTATTTTCCTGGTTGTTACCCCTTTATTCCCAAAACTTTACATATTGTTCCCCTATACTTACTTTATAGGTACACTATAATTATTTAAAGATATGCTGTAAATTTGTTGTAATTACGCAGTACTTTCTGGGCTGTAATCTAAAGCGTTACCAAAAATTCTTATACCAGCAAACAGACCAACCTGACCAGGTTGGGACACCAACTAAAACCAGCACGATCGTATGCTAGTTTAGGATTTTTTTTTTTTTTAGCAGGGCTGTTAAAACCTTAATTGAGTTATACCTGTAGGTGTGTGCGATATATAATGTCTATGATAATATCGTAATTGAGATAGGAAGTTTAGAAAAGATCTTAAGCTGACTAGCTGAGGATGTCACTGCAGCTATACCTATTAATAGACAGTACTTCCTTTAAAACAAATTCCAGCACTGCGCTACAACAACCATAATAAAATGACCCTTCACAATAGATAATGCTTTACAACACTGTAAAAAAGAAAAAGTTGAGTTAACTTAAAAAAAAAAAAAAAATAAGGCAACCAGCTGCAAAGCATTTTTGAGTTTACTCAACTTCAGTGGTCGGAGTTGTGCCAAATCATTTTTTAAAGTTCACTAAACTTATTTTATTAAGTTAATTAAACCTGCCTCAGTAAGTTCACCTAACAACCAGTCCAACTCAAAGAAATGAGTAAGCACAACTACTGAGGGTCCTGAAGTTCAGTAAACTCAAAAAAGCTTTGCAGCTGGTTGCCTTAATTTTTTAAAGTTAACTCAACTTTTTATTTTTTTTAATTAAACTTTCTCCAATTATCCCACCCAGAAACTTGTATAGACCTCCAACTGGGAATCCAAATGCATGGAGTACATACCATACAGTAAAAACAACACAAATACAAAGCAATACTCAACATTATAGAAAATATTTATTGACGCTTGCAAAACGGCACATTTTCTGTCAGCATGAAGTTCTAAAAGATCAAGATGAAAAAAACAAAACAAAAAAAAAAAAAAAATCTCGTAATGCTTTTCAAAGTGCTTGCATAATACAACAACACACACTTCTTTTGAAGTGCTGGAGTAAAAAAAAATTTTTCTTAAAGTGCTAACAATCATAAAATGCTGCAGCAATAAACAAGACTTTAAAGTCTTAAAAGGCTTTGTTCACCCAAAAATAAAATAATGTAATTTATTACTTACCCTCATGTCGTTCCACACCCGTAACATCCTTGTTCATTTTCAGAACACAAATTAAGATAATTTTGATGAAATCCAATGGCTCAGTGAGGCCTGCATAGCCAGCAATGTTACTGCACCTCTCAAGATTTCAAAACACTGCTTCATGAAGCTTCAGAACTTTACAAATCTTTTGTTTCGAATTAGTGAGTCGGATTGAGTATCAAACTATTAAACTGCTGAAATCACGTGAACCACTGATTCGATTCGTAAAGCTCCAAAGCAGTGTTTTGATATCGCCCATCACTACATAGTTGAAAAGTTGTTATTTTTGTTTTTTTGGTGCACAAAAAGTATTTGACGCTTTATAACATTACAGTTGAACCACTGTCTTAAATATGTTTTCAGTACCTACAAATACAGACATACAAATATGTCTTGAGAGGTGCAGTAACATTGCTGGCAATAGAGGTCTCACTGAGCCATCAGATTTCATAAAAAATACCTTAATTTGTGTTCTGAAGATGAAAGAAGGTCTTACGGGGGTAGAAACACATGAGGGTGAGAAATTAATGACAGAATGTTAATTTTTGGCTGAACTAACCCTTTAAAAGTTACAACACACCTTGCATTGCATTTTTGAAATTTTGTCTATTACATTTGGTACATCCATGCAACAAACGTGCTGAAGAAATCAAGAATTACAACTGCTAAACCAACACTGGGCCTTACATTACAACTCAAAGGTTTTTTTTTTTTGGACATGTACAGTTAAGGAACAACTGTTACTGAAACAACAGGAACAACTAGAACAACAAATTAGTGGTTTCAAAAGTTTATTTAAGCTCTTTAGGATAGTTCATGTTCAGGCCAAAGAGGAAATCAAAAGAACTGGGAAGAACTCCAGCACAACTAGAGGCACCTTACATTTGGGTTGGAATGGATGCTGGCAACATCATCTTTGACGATGCTTAAGATCCCCATCTTCATCCTCTTTGTGTAACTGTCTTCTGGCTCTGTGTCCTGAAGTAATAAGCAGAATAAAAACATGGTCAAAAGTCATTTTCGATTGATTGAATTCTGCTAGACCATAGTGTTTAACATCTTTCTTACTCTTCCTACACATAACGTCATTTGGAAAGTAAAGGTAGACCAGTTTTGAAGCATGACCCAATTTAGTCATAGTACTAAAAAAAAAATAAAATAAAACTGCCTGTGTGTCCCAATCCCAAACAGTGCCACACTTGCAACTGTACTGTTAGACAAAATATCAGCATTGATGTGATTATCTGTGGCACTTGTTGACAGCAGAATACACAGCCGTGTTGATCTAACACTTTTATATTGTTTAAAAGTAATGCAAAAAATTCATTGTATTGACAAAAGTCAGGACAGTGTTGTGAAGCAGTAATTTTCCATTGTCTTTGCTTTGGTATAACGCTTGTTGAATTTGTGCTATCAGATCAAATCAGACTGATCATTGAGAAAAGCTAAACTAAGATTATTCGGTAACACTTTACAACAAGGTTTCATTAATTAAAATTAGTTAACTACATTAGTTAACATGAACTAACAATGAACTGCACTTCTTCAGCATTTATTAATCTTTGTTAATATTAATATAAATATTTACTAATACATTATTAAAACCAAAAGTTGGATTTGTTGACAATTAATGAACTGAAGTAACGCTGAACAGTTGTCTTTTATTAAAAAAGTTAGTTCACCCCAAAATGAAAATTCTGTCATTAATTACTCACTCTCATGTTGTTCCAAACTCTTTGATCATCTTCGTTCATCTTCGATCATCTTCGATAAGATCTTTGTTCATCTTCGAACACAAATTAAGATATTTTTGATGAAATCTTAGATAAGTCTGTCCCTCCATCAGCCAACATACGCAGAAACTCAACCGAACGTAAATAACGCACAAGAACAAACCTCTTGCAGAAGCTCAAACGTGCTGCGTTACACACAATAATAAACCTCATTGGTTACACAGCACATTTGAGCTTCTGCAAGAGGTTAATTCTCATCTGTTATTTATGTTCGGTTGAGCTTATGTTCGCGGATCAGTGTTTACATGTGAGTAATAAAAAGCGATCAAGTCTTTTCAGAAAATTTGGACTAAACCACTTGATTCATATGGATTAGTTTTACAATCTCTTTATGAACTTTTTGAAGCGTCAAAGTGGTTGTTGCAAAGGCAGTCAACTGAGGGACAGAAATCTCTGATTGCATCAAAAAGATCTTCATTTGTGTTCTGAAGATGAATGAAAGTCTTATGAGTTTGGAACGACACGATGGTGAGTAATTAATGGCAGAATTTTCATTTTGGGGTGAACTAACCCTTTAACTAACATTAACAAAGAATAACAAATACAGTAACAAATGTATTACTCATGGTTAGTTAATATTAGTTAATACATTAACTTTTGTTAACAAATGAAACCTTATTGTAAAGTGTTAACAATTATTCAATAAACTATTTTTTTCCCCATCACTTTGTCTCCTGCTTTCTGCTCTTTTCCCTGCCTTTTGTCTGATAGAACAGTTAACTGATGTGTTTTGGATAGTGTATATTAAACATTCATTTGTCCCGTTGTCGATAAAATTACTTAATGAGCAACTCCAGTAAGGTGGTTACATAACTGCATGTACTGATGGTAGTGTAAGGTAATATGGGAAAGATGCAGCATGCTTTTAAGGTAATTATGTGTTAAATTAAAATTATTTAATTATTTAATAAAAAGTGTGTTCTTTTCGTAGGTATTCTTATTAGTATTAGTATTATGTTTTTTTTTTGTTTGTTTGTTTGTTTTTTTGGAGATTAGAGTGATTAATGTGGAATTGATGCATGTATGAAATGTATGTTTGGGTGGGCTGATGTGCAGCAGTTCTCTCATCCAAGACAAATTTCTCCTAAGGGAGACAATAAATGGTACCTTGACCTTGACCTTGATATGCTGATAACAACACATATTCTTACCAGGCAGGTCTTCAGGACATTTTCTGACTTTTCCCTCATAAACACAGGGAGCCCTTTGAGAGCTGTTGCCTTTCTTTGAGCAAGGATATCTGAAGTCTGAAAGACAGAACAACAAAAAGGACATTTGACTGTCATGTTTCTTCAAATGATTTCTGATATGGTTTAAAAATAAAAACTGAGATGGCTGACAAAAATCTTTAAAATCACATAACTCACATGAAAAAATAAAGTGCTCTTTAACTGCAGCAGTCTGTTTGTGTGCTCTTATTAAATGAGATTTTAACACACCTACGGTTTTGAAAGTGCAGATGCAGTCAGTAACAAGCAAGGCTGCTGCCAGGATCACCCTTAATAGTGGTGAAACCTGTAATGTTTCAAGAGGACCTCTCTGCTAGTATACTGTGGGCAAATTTGCAAAGCTTACACTGCATTCCAAACCTATGAAAAGGAAAAAAAAGAAAAGAAAAAGAAATAATTTGAGAGGTGCAATGTTACATTTCTACAAAATTAACATTAAATGTTTAAAACAGCATAAAATATTAATAAATGATGGTAACACTTTAGACTAATGTTTTATTAGTTAACATTAGTTTACTACTTTAGTTAACATTAACAAAGAATGAACAATACTTCTACAGCATTTATTGATCTTAATGTTAATTTCAACATTTCCTAATACATTATTAAATACAAATGTTGTATTTGTTAACATTAGTCAATGCACTTAAGTAATTTGAACAGGCGGATTTTTATTAACTAACATTAACAAAGATTAATAAATACTGTAACAAAAGTTTTGCTCGTTGTTTGTTCATGTTATTTAATACATTAACTTATGTTAGTTAATACAAACATAATAAAAAGATAACTAGTTACTAAATTTCACTTAATAGGAAAAAAGGAACAAAATGTGACACAATAACATTGATCAAAAAAATAGTATGGTTACTCAATAATCCTTACTTGGCCGTGTTTACTTCACATGTAGTCCTACAGAAAAATCAAAAATGACGAACATTAAAGAACAAAATTAACACCGTCTACAACACAAAATCTACTTGATACACTATTTTGTTAACGTTAGCCTTCAGATGTTAGCAGCTAAACTATGAAGATCGCTAATTGAGCTCTTTTGAAGATATAAACACGTGCTATAGAATGAGTTTACTCTTTTATGAACATATCATTGCACTTTATAATCTAGGCGTGCAGTTTATTTAGCTTAATTTCAATAATAACGTTAAAAACTCACCTCGAACAGACGCTGAAATCCATTCCCTTCATCAGCGTGATTGGAGAGGGGAAACCCCGCGCGTTACCGGGAGGACAGATCGCGCATGCGCAATAACAGAAAAGTTAAACGGTCGAACTTAGAAATCAAAATATTAAGTTTTCTCAACTTAATTGTTTATATCCAGTGGACAAAGTAGTAATCAACATGCAGTTTAATAGCTTTTATAAGTAAACTCAACACTGCTCAAAAATGTGTCCACTTGACTTACAGTTTTAAACTCAGCTAACATTTTGCAAGTTGGATTTTTTACAGTGAATAAACTCTGTTAGAGAGCTACATACAGTGGCAATTTATCTGTTCAATAAAATACCGTACTAACCTGTTGAGTAATAAAAACACCATCTCTGCGTCGCTTTTACAACATTTCAAATCAGTTCTCGTCATCTCCAAAAAGCCCATGTTGATTCTTGTTTTATTACAAGCTCTGTCAGTTCTCTTTTTGCCAGCAGGATTTATGTATTGACGCATTATTTTAATAGTTAATTTTGAACAAAAAATGTTACATAGTGTACCTTTAAGCAATCACATAAAGAGTGCCGTTTTTTCAAATATCAGCACAATTGCAAATGTATGGAGCCCTTAAAGGGACATGGTGAAGGGGAAAAAAATTATGAGATGGGAGGAAAAATTATATGTCAATGCTTTTGTGTTCTCTCATTCCGAGAAACTTTGCGTTCACTTACAAAAAAAATTTCGTTGTATGCACGACTTTCCAGTTCCTACTGGATTTCGGCCTCCGCATGTAAGCTTAATAAAGCCTGAACCTCATCATCGCTCGTATTTTTTAAACTCCGTTGTTGAGTCGAATAGCAGACAACTCTTAATGCACGGACCGCAACAGACTTTTAAAAATGGTGGTTGACATAAAATGCTGCATGGAGTCAACCAATCAAAATGCTGCATAAACTCAACCAATCAGCATGTTCAGTGCCCAAGTCCCACCCCCCGAAAGTTCCTGAACTTTGAAAAAGTACTACCTAGCGAGCGGGGACTTTTTTAGGGGGAAATCTGTACCTGAAACTTCATTTAGACTCTGGTCCCTGCGGTCGAAACACACAGAGTACCACCCCAAAGTCCCTAGTTCTTGGGGAAAGTTCCTGTGGTGGAAACACAGCATTTAAACAGTTTACCAGTTAAATGCCCACATTGTTTGTTACAGGCACTATAATAATGTTAGCATCAACAGAAGAGGACACGTAAAACACTCCAAATCATGTGCATTCAAACTCTTAAAACAAACCAAATGAGAACCAAAAAAAGTAAACAAAATACCAATAAACTCCCTTCAGCTGAGTATCAACAGCACTGCCCACCCCAGACCAGAGCCAATGACTTTGGTCTGAGCTATGAATAAATTAAAAAAAAAAAAAAATAATAATAATAATAATAATAGAATTCATACTTTCTCTTTTTTTCTTTTTTGACAAAATTTTTCAAATCGGCTGCTCTACCTCAGTTGTCTAACAGCGATTGACAATGTCAAAATGATCGAGATGGTCAATCAAATCAAAGAAGGCGGGTCTTACTGTCACTGTCACAACGCTAGGGCTGGGTAAAAAATATAGATTTCTCGATTTTAATCGATTCTCATTTTAACGAACCAATATCGATTCTTAAATCCCAAGAATCGATAGTCTAGTCTGTTTTCAGTTGATGAATGAACGGAACATAGTGCACCTCCCATCCAATAAATGGCAATAAGCTTTTTGCTTTGTTACTTTTGATATGAAACAAAGTCTCAGATTTCAAATTATGTCCATTTTATTATGAAATTTGAAAAATAACCGTTTTGGCACTGTTTAACATGGCGTGACAGATCGTTGTAGCGTCCCAGTTCAAGAGAGGCGGCAGAGCAAAGCGCACATGAACTGATCATCTTTGTAATACTAGTTACAGCGCGAAATAAACATGAATTACCGAACAACTTACCGAAATCTGTATCCTGTCTCATGTAATCGGTCTATCAGAGTTTCAACCGTGGAAGGATGTCAATAAAACAGCTTGTAAGCAACATGTCACGTAACATCACATTTACCTCAGATAAACCATATTCAGTGACTATAACTCGTTAGTCAGCTAGAAAAATGAATGAATAAATATATGCACCATATTACATATTAATTATAATTTTTAATGTTCTTCAATATTTAATGCATGTTTGAATAAATCCGTCAAGTATTTATGACAGCCACCATTTCAAATAATGTATTTCAAAAAACGAATTGGATTAGAAATATACTTGTAAAGTTAGTATTTTATCTTTATTGTTATAAAAACTTGAGTCTAATTTAAGTGTTTGTAAACAAATCAGTTTATTTTAACCTTCAATATTATTGTAATATCTGACTCACATGTAGCCTATAGTTTACACAGATTTTTTTTCCTTGAGAAAATTTGCCATGTACTCTTCCTGATTTATATACAAAATATTGAATCAAATGGATATTGAATCGAATCAAATTGAATTGGAATCAAATCGAATTGCAAGCTCGTGAATCGAAATCGAATCGAATTTGTCAATATCCAGTCCTACACAATGCAAAGAGAGTTTGTGGAAAGATAAGTTGTAAGACAACTATTTTACGATAGAAATGTTCCGTGACCAACAGTAATAGACTATCTAGGGATGCAAACTACTCAACTTTTAATGAAATGTCGTCATGTTGAATTGAAAGTATGCGATCTCTGAGCAACACACAGCGGTGTTTCATTACTTTGCTTAACCATTCCATTCTGTGCTGATCCGGTCGCAGGTACGACCAATCGTGAGTTGCAATGTCACTACTGTAATCCTGCAGTGCCGTACCAGGCTTAAGTGGAAATATATCTGAAATCGCTCCGTTCTTTGAACTGTTCGGCCCAACGGTGGTAAAGCGGCTAATTCTCTTATTACTGGTGGTTTTAGTTTCATATATAAAACTGCCCTTATGAACTAAAAATGCCTATAAATGGTAAAAATCAGTTTAAACTTAATGAAAAATTTAATTTTGTCACTGTTGTGGACTAACCACCGCAAAGAATATGAAGAATTTCAAAAACTTTAGGAGTTTTAGGTCCACTGCAGTCCTAAACCTGCTAAGGTACTAGCAAAATATCGAGATATAATTTTTTGCCAATAAACACTGCAGTTTTAACGTAACCATGGTATTTTTACTTGTCAAGCAGAAGCAAATAAAAAATTGGTGACTATTTTCAAAAGGCAGTCCAGCGATGAAAATCTGTAGCGATGTTCCGATCACGTAGAATTTTGGTGTCATTATTTTCCCCTGTAGCCTACTCCTATTCTCTTTAAGATGTTTGGTTATGTACGCCGTTATTGACAGAATCGCGAACTTTTAGCACCCTTCAAACACATACCAACCCGCTCCAAGTTCATATTTGGCACTCATCTATGGACTGTACACTGTGAAATGTGCAAAAACTCCTAAAAAAAAAACTCTGATTGGCTAGTCTGACCGCGATTCTGACTTTAGAGGCTGTTACAGAGATCGTTGTGATACATCAGGACAGTTATTTCATTGATATCTTTCAAGGGGTAGGATCATCTACATATAATTACATCTAAAATTACTTACAGAACCTTTAAACGGCGGGTGAATAAGACACACTTTTTTTTTTAGTAAGAAAAAAAAAAATCACTATGTATATTCAAAATAAAATTCACAAAGCACATATCATTTTACAAAAATGGTGAACAGCCGATGAAAGAGGATGTGGGTGATTACATTTTCTAAGCAATGTACAATATCATATTTTGAATACTGCCAGATAGTAGTTTAATAACTGAGAAAAATACTATGAATACACATAGCACAAGTGCAGTAAATGTTACTGAAAATTTTAAAAGGTGAGCTCTAAAGTTCCTTTCAAACTTCCTAAAATCTCTCTCTAATCAAGTTGAATAGAAAGAACACATTTGTCTACTTGGACATGACGCAAAATATACATTATTTACAGTTTAAGTCAACAGTCAATAAATAAGTGCGAGATCCTTAGTGAGATTTGAGTCTATATCGAAAGTCAACATCATAGGTGGGCTGCAAAACACCCAGTCCAGCACGAGACTGGTCCAACGGTGGTTCTTTCACATCAGAGTCCAAAAGTTCCATCTCAAAGTATGCTAGTAAAAGAGACAGAAACTGCTTAATCTCGTGCACAGCAAAGAAACGGCCCGGACACTTGGTCACCCCAGAGCCGAAGGGCATGTAGTAGTAACGAAGTTTGCGTCCATTTCTGTAAAAGCTGGTCTTCTCCTGCCCATTCCCGTCAAGGTATCTATCATACTTGTATGCCTGTTTGTGGCAAAAACATTCATGATGAGAATAAAATTTAAAGATAAAATTTACAAGTTAATTCAAATGTTTGTTTTTTTTTTCAGTTGAAAGCTGCTATTTATCTATTAAACACCAGCAAAGGACATAATACTCACCAGAGGATTGTCATAGATCTCAGGATCAAAGTGGATCATCGGAGGGTACAGAGCAATTACATCATCTTTGCGGATGTGGTAAGACTCTTTGTTGTCCAGGTGAAGAAGGAAATCGCTCTTGGCCATTCTCACATTCAGGGACGCGCTGGACAGTCTCATCGCCTCTTTAATGATACTGTCTAAAAATTGCAGAGAAGCTTTAGTCCACATGACCTTTTGGTAGGCTATGTTAAGAATGTTGAATACATAAATGTTTAAATATTTTCAAAGTGCTTCCCACCTAGAACTGGCATGTTGTCCAACTGTTCCCTTGTTAGTACAAGTCGAGAATTCGTTGGATCGATTTTCTGATAAGAACTTTCAAACGTTCGCCTTACTTCCTCGCTAGCAGCTTTCATGGCCGCAGGGCACCTGAAAACAAGCAAAAGTTTTGTCATCAACCTAACAAGTACATTATTGAACTGTTCTCTGTTGCATACAATATTATAGATTAGTTTCACAGTTTAACGCTTCCATATGCAGGTACAGTAAAAGTCTTTTCCAAGAACACTCTAATGCTTATCTCTACAACTACAATTAACACATTTATCTATGCTGGTTTATAACTCTGGGGAGTGACTACTGTGCAGTTTTATGCTGGCTGAGTATGAGTTGTACCTGATCATATAGAACAGGGTCCAGAAGGTTGCAGGCAAAGTGTTGGCTTGTGAAGCCCACAGTATGGCCACATGGGTCCTGGCTTTGCTCAGCTCATTGAAGGTAGATAATGTGTCATTCAAGAGCATGCGCAAGGATACGAGGTCAGACACATTGGTACGTTTGCTGAGGTTCTCGTGGAGCATAGTCTTGGCGAGGTTCTCGCGAGCACTGTAGGCACTCTTAAAAACGTGAATGGGGAGGCCAGCGATCAGAGCAGGAAAGATCTTATCAAATTCTTTAAAGTTCTCCAGAGCATTGAGCACCAGAGCTTTTTGGGCTTGCAGGCGTGCAATGCTCTGGTCCCCATCCAATTCTTTTCCAAAGAGGGTCAGGTAGCCTGCTTCAAACATGACCTTGTAGCAGAAGGCAAAAATACCATCGCTCTGCCACTTGGAAGTTTCAGCCTTCAGCATGCCTGACTGCAGCATGGTGCTCTGAAGGTTTTCCATCATGGTCTCAATAAGAGAAGACAAGGCATCTCCTTGCAGAGTCTTTAGGAATGTCTGATGCAGATTTTCAGTGGTGTAACCATGGCTGGGATCCATGCTCTCATGACCAAATGCCTGCAAGAAAACATGCACGTCATCACATGCCAATTTAAGTGGTTAATTTTGTACACAGTAAAATCCCCAGAGTTAAATCAGCTCTGCTCAGAGTACATATGGTCCCTCTCTAAATAGTGTTAAAGTAACACTAAAGCAGAGTTAAAGTTAATAAGATAATTAAGCAATTAATAAGGCTGTGACTGAAGTAAGTTGTAGTTCTTGTGTTTGTCTTTTCTTCAGTGATTCTGCTTGTTAACAGCAGGTGTTCATCACTAATGTGCAATCATTAATTAATTGCTTAATTATCTCACTCATCCAACTTTAACTCTGTTTCAGTTATTTTAACACTATTTAGAGAGGGACCATATGTACTCTAAGTAGAGTTGATTTAACTCTGGATATTTTTCTGTGTAGTTAGATTGCTGAAGTCTAAATGTAATTCCCTGTACCTTTGCAGAGGCATCAAAGTGAAATTTCTTCCAGTCAAGATGCCTTCCTTGGCGGATGACGGCATGGTAGGAGAATGGATCACAAAGGAAATGGACATACTGCCCAGCAATTTTGCATGTAAAAATGTGACCATATTTCTTCTGTCTGCTGCGAAGAAACTCCAAAGGGTTTGCGCCAAACTGAAGAGCACAGCCAAGGTAAGGGATCCATCCATTTTCTACTGGAGGCTCCCCAGGCTGTCTGAAACACCCAAAACGCCAATCAATTACAAAACAGCTCATAAATGTAGGATTTAAGAACATTAAACAAGTTCTATCATGAAGTTTAGTTCTTAGAGAACTTAAAAGAACTTGATTCTATTCAATGCCATGCAAAACAAAAAAGTTGTTTGGAAAACTAACTAAAAAAATCATTTAAAATCTCACACCTTAGCATTAGAGATTTTAACATTATGTATCATCAGTTGTCAAACAGATATGAATCCTACCATCCCCATTATATTCTCAAGATCAGTGAAGTTTTTAGTCACAAATCTGTGGGTATTTACCTTCTGCGTATTCCTGTGATAAGCCAAAGACAACAACAGAGCCCAACTACTATGGCCCAAATGAGGGCAATGCTTAGGATCATGACTGCTGGGGAGACAAAACCTGGTGGAACTAGAGTGTGGCTGTAATCCTTAAAGATGCACTCATACACTCTTAGAACTGTTTTTATATGATTCACCTCAAGCCACAGCCTCTGACGTAACTCCTCAACTAATGACTCCCTCCAACACTTTTTTTTTTTCTGAAAACATGCCAGATGCCTTTAGGGAAAAAAAAAACTTGATAGGTGTATATGCGTTTGTGTGTGTGTCCTTGAACGGAGTCCATGGACACCTCCACCTGAGGGCCAGTAGACTGTACTTTGATAGTATTGCAAAGTTGGGAAACACATTCAAGGTCTTTGATTTATTTTGTTTTGTTTTTTTCTCTGAAACTCATTTTAAACACTTGAACATGTTGATTAAGTCATGCTTTGTTCTTTGTAGATTTTTTATGCTAATATCATGCTATTACATATTACGCAAATTCATTTCAGTGGATGTATTACATACAGACACCCGTATTTCACAACCACGGGTCTTTCACACAACGTCTCAAAACAAAACTGGTCTTCAACAATGAAAGCACACACCTACAAACTATTTCCTTGTGACACAAAATCTATCGATGACTAAAAGGTTGAGGTTGCATCAGTGTCACATTTTAAAAAAAATCCATCATTAGATTTATTATATTTAAACAAAAAGCATTATACCACTCTTATGCTACACCTTGTGTCTAAAATTTATGTTCCTTTTTTGCAGCATGATTGTCTCAGATGAGCAAGTGTAGCAAATGATTAGTCATATTTTCAGCAAAGGTTTTCTGAGTATTTCCCTGTCCTGGTGATGAGGAGAGGTCAAAAAGCTGTATGAATTGGCAGAGTGTTTATTTGCTAAGACAAGAAGTTTATACTATTTTAACCTTAATTTGACAGGTCACTTCTGGATAAACGGTCATTGATCGTTGGTAACTGGTGCTCTGCCCAAAAACCTAAAAGCATCAGTGAGTTCAGTCAGTTTAGCCCCACTGTTACAAAACTCACTGACATGAGCTGGTAAGTAAAATTTTCATAACGGCTTTGTTCAGGCTGGTTTAACATAATTACACACATCAGACAAATAATCCAAATGAATGAGTATGAACATGATTTTAGGAATGGAACCTTGTTTTATTACCTTTGGGCATTTGTTCTATTACACCTGCATGCAGCAGTCTGAGAATTAGGATTAAAATTAAGATTTTTAAAATTAATGAAACATTCTTCTCAGATATTTTTGGCAACTGAATGGATCGTTAATACTTTACAATAAGGTTTCATTTGTTAACATTATTAGCTACATAAGTTAACATGAAGTAACAATGAAAAATATTTCTAAAGCATTTATTAATCCTAGTTCGTGTTAATTTCAACATTCCATAATACATTATTAAAATCAAAAGTATCTGTTAATATTATTTAATGGAACTAAGTTAATGTTACCAACATATCAATAATCAGCTTTAAGTTCTAATATATTGATGATCTTATCAAAAGCACCATTTGAATCTCAATACGTGTGACGTGTCTCACTAAAATGGGTTAACTTTTTTGATAAGGTCCAGATGAAGGCCATGTTCATCAACTTTAATTATTAACACTGTGATGGCCAGGCATTCATTTGACCTTGAAACTGCAGATAAACCAAACAATCTGCTGCAATCAAATCATTATATACTGTATCCTCGGAGAGCCTCTTTCCCCATAGTTTGTTCAGCTCACAAACTGTTACAACATGTTTGAAAAGTGAAATGTAGGATCATAGTATGTACATACAAATTAAAAGTGTGAGGGGGCTCACCTATAGCATGAAGGTATTCATAAAGCTTTATGGCTGCTGTAACTTCTCACGTGCATTTAAAGACTGAATTGAACTGAAAATCGTTTTTTATTAAACATTAGCCATAACCCCAAATTGTGAAGACTTGCAAATACAATATATAATACCATCAAGTCTGTGTTGCTGTAACAGTAACAGTAAAAATAGGGATAATTCAGGTCGATTGGGACACTTTTTCCAATTCATCTCAATTGCAAAATTGTCCCAATCACCCTGAATTCACCCCTACATAAAAAAGACATTTTAAATTTTTAGATAAATTCTCCATATTAATAAAAATATGTATACTTAAAAAAACATAATAAATTTTAATTTACTTCTTGAATATATGGTCACCGTGATTTTGCTGGGTTGTTACAGGATCAACAAAGATGTTAATCCAAGTACACATCATACTTAGTGAAATCACATTCGCCATAGTGATCTGACAGGCTAAAAATGGTAAAATACAGGAAAGAATATGTTCAATATAGTGCCCATCCAACATGACAAATCCTGGCTATGTACACAAACTTTGTATGCAGGGTAAATTTTTCTGAAAAGAAAACTCTTGCTTGTTAAGCTGAGCAAAGATTCCAGGCCTGAACTATTTGTTAAATAAGAGAATGTTTGAAATCCTCTGGTTTAGCAAAATTTAAATATACAAATATAAAATAAAAAGAATATAAAAAGAATATAACAGAAAAAAAAGTTATTTTGAAGAAATTAAATTTCATGTCTAATTTATAATTTGATTTGTGATCATGTTAATGAATGTTAGAATGTATATAATCTAAATCAGCAGAGCACCTTGTTTAATTTGTTATATAACATCTAAAAGCTTTTTACCTACATGTTAAAAAAAGACTTGTCATTGGGGAGGGTCGTAACACAACTTTTGACTGATTATACAACACATAGTGGACTGTTGTAACACAGGATGAGTTGTTACATCGTTTAACCAATTAGAAATGAGCTACAGGGGTGAAATCTATATCATACACACAACCCTCCGGGAGTGTCAGCTGTCAGACTTTGTTTGAAAATAAAAAGGATTTACCCCAAAGGCTGATGGAAGCCTTCCCCTGGAATAAAACATTTATTAAATTGTAGTATCTTTTAATACAAGTCTGTATACCCACAGCTGACTTAAAACTAGCTCTGGGATCACATTGATGAAAATAATACGTCAGAGCACATTCCACTGGATTTTATCCCAACTTAAGTTGGCATCGACAGTGTTGGTGGTTGCTGCATTTGATACAAGCAAGTACAGCATAAGACTGCTACTTAACATCACACATATACAGTAGGTGTGCTCAAATAATCACGTATATACATTAAGTTATATGTGCAGAATATGACTTGAACAAAATCTCTGTAGTATGAAGCATCATACCTCCTAGTTTTGCCCTGCATTGGTTCACCGACTTATAATAAGCATGCCCTGTCAAATGGTCATGAGCAAGTGTCTGCTGTTTGATGAGAGATAGCCAGACAAACTCTCCATTGCGTTCAACAGTCACTTTGGATGGATGACTGCCAGGGAAGGTTGTAAAATGAAAGAGAACCTATTCTTAAAGAAAAGAAAAGAAAAGAAAAGAAAAGAAAAGAAAAGAAAAGAGCTGGATGAATTGCAATGCAAGTTCACAAGAACAACTGAATAGGAAAGACATTTTATCAAAATATTTGTTGTTTAAGCTTTTGCTAACTTCATCAGACATTTATAAATCAGTGAACTAATTTAAAACCACATGCTGTGCATTATTTGCAGTGTCTTATATGTCCTACTTTGCATTTAAGCTATACATTTTTTCAATTCATTGATTACCAGGGAATCAAACACATGACCTTGGCATTGCTAGTGTCATGCTCTAATGTTTGAGCTACAGGAAGGACCTATAATGCAAGAACTGAACTAATCTACAACCAAAGGCTATAAACAAAGGCACTATAATAACTATAAATATAAATATATATATAATATAATATTATAAATACTGTACATAATAAAAAAATTTCTCTCTTTTCCTTTCTAACTTGTGTAATCTACCTCGTACTTGAAACTTGCATTGTAATGACTCTTATGATGAACTGCTTCTGCTTTATGTCGCTTTGAATAATAGCATCTGCTGGATGAAAAACCGTTAATGTACCACAGCGTTCATGTCTGTGTCAGCATACATCCACACATGCACTATGACCCTCACAGAGCCATAAAAGGAAAAACATCAGGAGATTAAAACTACAGTATAACTAACCTTGAAGTTGGAATGGTAACGTAGAGATAAAAGGACATTTGTTACCTTTAATGTACAATCAATACAAATTTAAGCTGTTTACGGTCAGTTTGCTTTTTATGTCAGTGCACTCTGTGACATGCCACATTAGAAAAAAAAGTTGGAGAGTTTCTGCACAAGCATTGATTATTCCTGGCCAATGTTGTATGTTGAATTCATGATCCAGTAAATACGTCAGAGTACTGTTATCTGTTTGAACTATGAAATGAGGCAGATAGGTGAAGGTAAACCCTGACCTCTTCAAAAATACTCAACTTCAAAAGCTCAAAATTCAGAGCTTCGGTTTCTTGTCCTATTCTGACAATTACTAAAGAAAAATTCCAAGTCTGTTATCAAAATTGCAAGATTTTTGCTATTTCTCATGCCACATGCAACAAATTCTCCGAAACAGGAACTTGGTTAAAATTTTGCATTTCCTTCTTGGTTTGGCTAGCTTTCACAAGGCAACATTTCAAAGCATACCAAAATGTGTGTATGCATGTCACAATGTGAGTACTGGTCTCTTATTGGTCTCCTCTGAGTGACTGCGACATCCAAAAATTCGCTCTGCATGCTATTGTGGCTTTATCCGTAGCTGTCCTGACCACTGATCTATATCATTTATATAGCTAGATCAGTGTTCGTCAAACAACTATAGGCTATATATAACTATATCTATATACAGTGGGTACGGAAAGTATTCAGACCCCCTTAAATTTTTCACTCTTTGTTATATTGCAGCCATTTGCTAAAATCATTTAAGTTCATTTTTTTCCCTCATTAATGTACACACAGCACCCCATATTGACAGAAAAACACAGAATTGTTGACATTTTTGCAGATTTATTAAAAAAGAAAAACTGAAATATCACTTGGTCCTAAGTATTCAGACCCTTTGCTGTGACACTCATATATTTAACTCAAGTGCTGTCCATTTCTTCTGATCATCCTTGAGATGGTTCTACACCTTCATTTGAGTCCAGCTGTGTTTGATTATACTGATTGGACTTGATTAGGAAAGCCACACACCTGTCTATATAAGACCTTACAGCTCACAGTGCATGTCAGAGCAAATGAGAATCATGAGGTCAAAGGAACTGCCTGAAGAGCTCAGAGACAGAATTGTGGCAAGGCACAGATCCGGCCAAGGTTACAAAAAAATTTCTGCTGCACTTAAGGTTCCTAAGAGCACAGTGGCCTCCATAATCCTTAAATGGAAGACGTTTGGGACGACCAGAACCCTTCCTAGAGCTGGCCGTCCGGCCAAACTGAGCTATCGGGGGAGAAGAGCCTTGGTGAGAGAGGTAAAGAAGAACCCAAAGATCACTGTGGCTGAGCTCCAGAGATGCAGTCGGGAGATGGGAGAAAGTTGTAGAAAGTCAACCATCACTGCAGCCCTCCACCAGTCGGGGCTTTATGGCAGAGTGGCCCGACGGAAGCCTCTCCTCAGTGCAAGACACATGAAAAAACACCTGAAGGACTCAAAGACGGTGAGAAACAAGATTCTCTGGTTTGATGAGACCAAGATAGAACTTTTTGGCCTTAATTCTAAGCGGTATGTGTGGAGAAAACCAGGCACTGCTCATCACCTGTCCAATACAGTCCCAACAGTAAAGCATGGTGGTGGCAGCATCATGCTGTGGGGGTGTTTTTCAGCTGCAGGGACAGGACGACTGGTTGCAATCGAGGGAAAGATGAATGCGGCCAAGTACAGGGATATCCTGGACGAAAACCTTCTCCAGAGTGCTCAGGACCTCAGACTGGGCTGAAGGTTTACCTTCCAACAAGACAATGACCCTAAGCACACAGCTAAAATAACGAAGGAGTGGCTTCACAACAACTCCGTGACTGTTCTTGAATGGCCCAGCCAGAGCCCTGACTTAAACCCAATTGAGCATCTCTGGAGAGACCTAAAAATGGCTGTCCACCAACGTTTACCATCCAACCTGACAGAACTGGAGAGGATCTGCAAGGAGGAATGGCAGAGGATCCCCAAATCCAGGTGTGAAAAACTTGTTGCATCTTTCCCAAAAAGACACATGGCTGTATTAGATCAAAAGGGTGCTTCTACTAAATACTGAGCAAAGGGTCTGAACACTTAGGACCATGTGATATTTCAGTTTTTCTTTTTTAATAAATCTGCAAAAATGTCTACAATTCAGTGTTTTTCTGTCAATATGGGGTGCTGTGTGTACATTAATGAGGGAAAAAAATGAACTTAAATGATTTTAGCAAATGGCTGCAATATAACAAAGAGTGCAACATTTAAGGGGGTCTGAATACTTTCCGTACCCACTGTATATGGTTTTTGCTTTTGCTTTGTTTTTACTATGCTGCTTTTTATAGCCTATAACACATTTCCCGTTGTGAATTATGGTACTGCTTGGTTTGTTGAGTCTGCTGGGTTGGATTGCTTTTTCACCTCAACCGAACCTCCCGAGAGTTCATTTTCAATCGGGTCAAGACAACTTCGTTCAGGCGATCTCGGAGCGATTGTTCATATATGCCTAAACGAACCAAACTAAGGGAGAAAACGCATCAGGTTCCAAAACAAACCCTCTAAACGCCTTCAGATTGTAGTTAATTATCTTTTGTAAATTTTCTTGACTAGACAAAATCAAGCTGGAACCTGTCATGATAATGCAGACAACTCTACTGACATTGGCAATCTCACATTGAAGCTCAAAGTTTCAGAACTCATATTATGCTTTTGGGTCTGTATGACTGTCAAGTTGTTCGATCTTTTATGAATTAACCCCTAATGACACAATTTACTGTAATCACGAGCTGAGATCCAGCTCCAGTCAGTGTGCAGATCAGAGGTAAAGTGCATCTGCACTCAAAAATAGTTTTTTGTTTTTTTTTGTTTTAAGATTTAGGCCTATGCATTTCATTTAATAGTAAAATTCCATCAAATTGAATTGAATAATCATTATGTAAAAAATATGCACAGATCATTCAATTACGCAATTAAAATATGTAAGGATTATTCAATTCATTTTAATGGAATTTTACTATTAATTAAATATTTGGGGAAAAAAAAAGGCTTTTTTTGGAGTGTCTCAGGTGCAGTTTTCAGATTTAAGAGGCAGAAGCAGATGCTTCTGAGTGTACCATTATTTTCTTAGACACTCATGACAGTAGCGTCTCTGATTTTACAATCCAACTTTGGCAAAAAGATCATGAATGCATTTCTTGGGCACTAAATAGAGGAGTATTAAAGCAAAGTTATTTGATTTATTTGAGAAAAAAAAAGAAAAGATTTTTATGTCATCCTTCACAGTGGTGATTCAAAATTTAAAAAAAGTTAATCTGCTCCATAGCTGCTCTGTTTTGTATTATTTTTATTGCTAGCAACAGTATTATCAGTCAACAGACTTAAGTGCATCTGTTACTTTAGGTCAAGGCTAGACCCTAATAAATTGTGCATATAGTATCAATATATTCTGTAGGACATTTCAGGAGGACCGTGCACTATAACATTGGGAATAGAAATAATTCTAAGGGGATCCACAACAATTCCATTATGCTGTAGGATCCAGTACTATTCATTCAGTGTTTGTTATGTTACTTTGAAATTAAGCCTAATAGATTAAACATACATACATACAATAGTTTTTACTGTACTATACTTTATATTTCATTTACTGAGCCATGTTAATTCATCTAAAATAGTAATGAATATGATAAAATAACTAAAAAAATAAACAAAACACAAAAAATAAATAAAAACATCAAAAAACACAAAATTAAAGGGATCGTTCATCCTAAAATGTAAATTGTATTATCATGTATTCATGATGTATTCTTCTGCAGAATACACAAAAAAGTTTTTGAATCCCCCCATACAGTGAAAGTCACTGGGGTCCAGTGTTGTTTGAACCCCCCTTAGCTTTGAAATATCTTCTTTTGTGTTTCACAGGGGATAAAAATAAAGAAAATATAGAGGTCTGAAATAATGGTGAGTAAATGATGACAGACCCCCATATCTATGGAACTGGACCAAATAGGGCCTTGAAAATGAAGATTTCAAAAGAAAAGTTTGTTAAGAAACAGAATCTAAAATCATATTGAAATATCTTTATTACTTTTTGAGTGACATGCACGCAAACTTTGGGGAAAAAAAATATGGCACTCAGTATGTTCGATGCAATTATGTTGATAGAAAAAAAAAAAAAATGAGATACATTTCTAGTTTCAACATTATTTGTTGTTCAGATATTCCTCTTTAAAAGAAAAAAGTATCAGCTGTTTGAAAAGTGACCCACATTTGGACCCAATTTATTCATGGAGCTGCATTAAGATCTCCATATCTCTGGGATTGAACCACATATAGGGCCTTTAAAATGAAGATACCAAAAGAAAAGTGTTTTTTTTATTCAGCTTGACTACTGTCATATCATCATTACTGATGAGTCTTTTCCCGAACTCACCTGGTTTTATGATACAGAGGTTCTGAATGACTTCCTTTTTAGTGTAATTACTTTTTTTTAGTCTCTCCTCAATCTGTTTACACAGTTTGCTGACTGTCATCCACCAGTCCCTCATGTATTTCCAATCCTCTGCCTTTCAAGAAAGTCAAGTCCCTCGGGAGAACACAATGTCTGCTCTAGCACTCGTTGAGCCCTCGATGCTAAATGGAAGAGATGTGTCAGTATGTGCTGTTGTAGGAGCAGATTTGCCTAATGTGGGAACAGTGTGTCATTTTATCTGTAAGCCTTCCTAGCAGAACAATCTTCAAGATAAACAACAAAAGAAACACTGTCTTGGCTAACTTTGAATTTTGGCTTGACAAAGCCTTGTATGAAAGTTAGTTTGAAGTCTGAAGGTTATTTAGGCTCTGTGTACTTCTAATACTTTGGAAGATTGCAGAGATATTTGAAGTTTGAAGGTTATAAGTCTTGCATATTGTGAATACTCTGGCCATTTAAAGAGATATACAAAGTTTGAAGAGATTTAGACTTTGCTAAGAGGCTGCTAAGGTGCTTTGAGTGGTTATCCATAGGCAGTTGTTTGGATTGTATTGGTCTTTGGTCTAGCTTGTTTGAAAGCTCTAGTTTGAAATCTCTAGGAAATTAGTTAACCCTTACACTGTCAGAAAAAAATGTGCAAAATTTGTACCTTTAGGGGTCCAACGGCTTGTCACTGGGGCAGTACCCTCAAGGGTACACCTGTTGTACCCTTTATAATGGGTATATATTGGTACCCTTACAGTTTGTACCTTTCATAGGCAAATATGTACCTTTGGTGACCAAATTGTACCATAATGTACCCCTAAAAATGGTACAAATTTGTCCTTTTAAGGGTACTGCCCCAGTGACAAGCCCCTTGTACCTTATAATGGCACATTTGTACCCCACACAACATATTAAAAAGGCCATAATGCTGTTTTACCACATTTATTAAATAACATTAAAAATATTACAATCTCACAATTTCATGCACATATTTCAAAGAAAAAACATTTCAAACATTGTATCACAATGCGTCATCAATATTGCAGGATGCATTTACATATTGATCAATTTCACATTTCCAAAAACAGTACACACATTACCTGTAACTCTTTAAAACATTAAACAGTACTACACATTTCATTTTAACTGTACATTTTAAACATTCTTGTGAATCACAATTTATCATAGACTTGTTTCAAGGGTCCGAAAGTCCATCTTTTGCCCTGGTTAAATTATATTCCATTCATGTATGCATGGAAGTGTGAAGCATAAGACATTGGGTTTAAAAGCTCACCACACAGAAGCCAAAAGAGTTTGAAAACCAAGGTGTTTGGTTGCATCTAATGAATATCCATTCACATATCCATTCACATCAATCGAGGATGCATCCTGACCAACGACTGCAAACTCCTGTTGGAGAAAATTAAAAATTAGTACAACCTCAAATGCACAATTAAATTTTTTTAACCTTCCATTTTTGTAACCACAATAGAATAAAAATTTAAATCAAGGCTAATTCATACCAAGGACAATAACTACAACCATAAAATTATATAACATAATTCTCACTTTCATTCTTAGACAATAGTGATAACTGTACCATAACTGTAACAATAATGACACAAGAGGAACAATATCTTTGGAATCACTTTTGGGGGAACTTTTTTTCCAACTGATGAACAAAAACATTGGAAGCCAATCAGAAATAAAGAGCTCAAGCATTTAAAGCAACAGATGATTTAGCTGCAGCACTTGCTTAAAATAGAGAATTTTATCTTTCCTTTCTGGCAAATGCTAAAGTAGTTATTACTAGGGGTGGTGGGTGAGGGTTGGCCAGGACAGTTTGTAGCAAAACAGTGTTGAAGGGATAGTTCACCCAAAAATGAAAATTCTGTTATTTACTCACAGTCATGTTGTTCCAAACCCATAAGACTTTCGTTCATCTTTATATATTGAAAATATTTTTAATGAAATCTAAGCAATTTCTGTCCCTCCATAGACAGCTACAGAACTAAAAAAGTTCATAAATAGATTGTAAATCTATTCCATATTAATTGAGCGGTTTAGTCCAAATTTACTGAAGAGACTCAATTGATGATGTACAGATTTTATTTAGGCTTTTAATTATATAAACATTGATCAGCAAACATAAACAACCTCAAACGAACCCGCTTGACGCGTGAGAACAAACATCTTGCTGAAGCTTAAACTTGATGTGTAACACACAAGAATGAACGTCATTGGTTCTCGCACGTCAAACAAACATGCTTGAGCTTCCGTTTAACACAACTGATGTGTGTGTTGATGAGTGTTTATATGTGAATAAAAGCCTAAATTAAATCTATTCATCATATAAAGTGATCAAGTCTCTTCAGAAAATTTGGACTAAACTGCTAGATTCATATGGATTATTTTTACGATCTCTTTATGAACATTTTGAAGCATCAAAGTGGTAGTTGCATAGCTGTCAATGGAGGGACAGAAATCACTCAAATTAAAAATATCTACATTTGTGTTACGAAGATGTACAGGTTTGGAACAACATGACTGAGTAATTAATGACATTCATTTTTGGGTGAACTAACCCTTTAAACTATAAGAATACACACCTGTGACAGGCTCCTGGAGTTTCTTTAGACAGCCTCGCTCCCCTTGCTCTTCCAAGCTCCATTGAGTTTATGTTTGAGGGACTGGTGCCAAGATTGCAAACACAGAGGGTAAAAACAAATCAGATCAAAAGGTAAACCTCCCTTCTTCTTTTTTTTAATGTATATAAACAGGATCCATCAACTTCTGTTCATTAGAACTTATGAGATGTCCTCTATACACTGATCTGGACTTTTTACATAATATAAAGTCTGTACAAGTAACTTACATTGTCATCTTCCAGATCCTTATGGAAAGGGTATCTGAAAGGATAAAAGGAAAGGATACCTGAAAGTTGAATGAAAACAGTTGGCCCTAAGAAACTCCTGAGGTGTAAAACAAAATACTTAATTTACTTTTATTACTTATAAAGCACCATAAATACTTTAAATGTACTGTATATAGGTGAAGCAGTGGTGAACAGTTTCACATTCCGTACCAGCAGGTGGCAGTAGCTGAACAGCCAATCAGAATGATCAGATGGCCAGACTGACCGACGAGCTCCGACACCGATTCAACATGTCGAATCGGCCGAAAAAAAGCCAACGAGGACCAACTTCAGCCGACGGTGCGGAACATACTTAGAAAACTTAGTCGGCCGACGAACAAAAACTGCCCAACGGCCGACAGTTGGCTTGGTGTGTTCCGGGCTTAAGGCTATGTTCAGGCTGCAGGAAAATCTGTTCCCCCCCCCCCCCAAACCAGATCTTTTCAGGCAGACTGTCTGCATTATTAATTACAGGTGATTATATAAGATTTGTGTGTCCAGACATAACCAACCTATCCGCATGGGTTGCTTTGGTAATGACGTAGGCGTATCCACATATGTGTCGAGGCTTTTATAGTAATCTATACAGTGAAAAGGCTATGTGTATTGGCATTGCATTATGCATATACTTTATCCTTATAAAATACAGAGATGACTTATTATTACCCCTATGAGTCTCACTTTCTGCACGAGGGCGCCCTCCGGCGTCGAGTATGAATGAAACAAATTAAGTGAGAGTTTAGCATTCCATAATGCTCACATCGCCCTATTTTGGGCAAAAATAGAAAAAAGAATACTGCTCTCTATATTTGAAGTAAACATACGATAATCTATAAGTTTTTATTCAAATGAGCACACTTTTGGACTAAAAGCCCTGAGAGATGTAAATACAATAAAATACAGAAAGGCGTCAGCAGTTGACAGTTTAATGTAACATTTCCCCTTTCAGGGCAATAAAATAACTGCAACTTACTTTTTGTACAGTGGCCAAATCTGCCCAAGTGTGGGTATCTGCAGGTCGGAGTAATGGGCGTGTCGAAAGGTAGGGTTGTGGAGAAAGGTCTTTATCAGTAGTCGTGAAAGCTGTCTGTCAGGGTGTAGGGTAGGGTTAGGGGTTAGTTTCTTTTGTACCAGTTCACCTTTTGGCACGCCTCCTTTTAGCACGGCTATTACTTCGACCTGCAGCTGTCCCGGGGTGATTCTCATTTCTTATTTGTGCATCCTCGTTTAATTTCCTCGCTTCCTTTCCTTGCATCTTAGCTCCACCCCCTTATGATGCAAAGGAAGGATACACCTGGGTATCCTCGCTCATGACTCCTCAGGAAGCTTCCTTATTCCTCCCCTTCTCAAGGTGCAATTGGAGAATTGAGATGTTCGTCATGATGGCTGAATTAGATTGGTTTCCGGGTCATGGGCTGGAGGATGGAGGAGCGAGGAAATGAGGAAGCATCAATATGAGTATTGAGATATGAGTATTGGCCTGAGTTTTTGTTGCCACCACCTTCAACTCAACCTTGCAAAGACATAACTGCTTGTGATCTCGGCCAACCCAACTCTTAATCACAACTTCTCCATTCAGTTAGGTTTGTCATCTATAACTCCTTCCAGGATAGCCAGGAACCTCAGAGTTGTGATTGATGATCAGTTAAACTTCAGAGACCACATTGCTAGAACTGCCTTGTCCTGCAGATTTGCCTTACAACATTAGAAAGATCAGACCCTTCTTATCAAAGCATGCTACACAACTCCTTGTCCAAGCTCGTGTTCTATCCAGACTGGACTATTGTAATGCTCTTTTGGCAGGCCTTTAACGAGCCGAAGAGAGCACATGTCACACCTCTCTTCATCCATTTGTACTGGCTGCCAATAGACGCAAAGGGGTTCAAGCCTTTCGGCACGCCTCCTTTCAGCACGGCCATTACTTCGACCTGCAGCTGTCCGGGGATGATTCTCATTTCTTATTTGTGCATCCTCATTTAATTTACTCGCTTCCTTTCCTTGCATCTTAGCTCCACCCCCTTATGATGCAAAGGAAGTATACACCTGGGTATCCTCGCTCATGATTCCTCAGGAAGCTTCCTTGTTCCTCCCCTCCTCAAGGTGCAATTGGAGAATTGATATGTCCTTCATTATGGCTGAATTAGATTGGTTTCCGGGTCACGGGCTGGAGGATGGTTCCAGGTTGATACATTGCTCTGATTGACACTGATATCAACAATAGCAAATGTGAAAACACCTGTCGACTAACTCTAACAAAGTTTTATGTTATATTGAATGGCAGATATAACCTAGTTATTAGCGTATCTAGGTGATGCTGTTCATCTGAAGTGTTATTCAGGCTAAAAGGCAGTGCTGTTATATAGATATATATATAGATATATTTTCAGTATGCATTATTCTATATGTATTTAATACTTGGCAGGTCTACAACAGCATATTTGTCAAAATATGCCATAAACAACAGAACACATGCTACACTGTATACCTCAATGCAGTGCACTTGACTTGACATTCCAGTTTGAACATGACAAATTAACCAGAAGTAATATCAGTTGAAATTTTTCTTGGATTAAGAATTCTAGCAGTCATGTATTAAAGGATCAGTTCACTTTCAAATGAAAATTACCCCAAGCTTTACTCACCCTTAAGCCATCCTAGGTTTATATGACTTTCTTCTTTCTAATGAACACAATCTGAGAAATATTAATAAATATCCTGACGCATCAGAGCTTTATAATGGCAGTGAACTGGGTTCACAAGTATGAGCTGAAGAAAGTGCTTCCATCCTTCAATATTTATCTGATTGTTTTCATCAGAAAGAAGAAAGTCATATACACCTAGCATGGCTTGAGGGTGAGTAAAGCTTGAAGTAATTTTCATTTAAAAGTGAACTAATCCTTAAAGCATGCTCTGATGATGTCATGTGACAACAATGTAGCATACTACTGTTAATACTACTGTAATAATAATATTTATTATTGCATAATTCACTCTGTTTTACATACTTTAAGAACTGTATGCTGCACAGTCTTTAGTAAGCTAGTATTCCTTTGTGAACATAGCCAAAACATACAGCATGTGTTTTTAAGATCATCTCATTGTGTACGCTGCCCCCTTGAGGCCCTGTGTGTAATGATTTGAATGCACTAACAAACTGTCGGAACTGTTTTTGCATTTTGTTCTCATATGGGAATGCATTTTAAAATATTAAACACAGTATAAAAATACTGGAGTTTAGTAATGTGAAATTAGATTTAAAAAAGGCTTTTCTATTTATAATCTCACCCATGTAGGAAGCAGAAAGCACCACTAGGGGCCAGTCTGAGTTCGCCATGTGCAGTTATTGTTCAGGCTGCTCTGGATGCTCTGACGATCCAGATAAGGTTTCTGTTCCTTCTTTGTGTGCCAAGAGTTTGATGCAGAACTGGGAACTGAAATAAAAGCTTTTTAGGTCAATTATAGTCCTGCGTGACTGACCTTCCATCCTCGGTGCTGTGACCACAAACCTGCTTGTGCATTGTGTCCCTGAGACGTAAAGCGTCTATATGGAACTGTATGACTTATAGACCTAGATACATTACATTTTGTTTCGTATCGATATTTCAGAGTGGATTCTGTGAAATGGATCGGTTTCACTGAAGGTCACTGAAAAAAACATATTAAAAGAGTTTCTGACAGACAACTGGCTAATATCAGGCATAGAGATACATATAGCAAGAAAAAGTAGCCTATATTTATTACGGAAACATTCATGTTCAAACATGTGTAAATGCGTATGGCTTATCATTATTCAAAATAGGCTACTGTACATACACTACCATTCAACAGTTTGGGGTCAGTCATTTTTTTTGAAAGAAGTCTCTTATGTTTACCAAGGCTGCATTTGATCAAAAATACTGTAAAAAGTAATATTTTGATACTTTTTTTTATAACATTTTTTAAAAACATTTTCTATTTGAATATATTTTAAAATGTAATTTATTTCTGTAATGGCAAAGCTGAATTTTCAGCATCAATACTCCAGTCTTCAGTGTCACATGATCCTCACATGATGATTATCAATATTGAAAACAGTTGTGCTGCTTAGCATTGAACAAACTGAACAAATGAACAAATTATGTTTGTTACCACAGTCGCCCAAGACAAGAAGGGTTACACACACTGTCCTTAAAGTGCCCCTATTATGGATTTTTGAAAATTACCTTTCATGTAGTGTGTAACATAGGTCTAAGTGAATGAAAACATCCTGCAAAGTTTTAAATCTGAAAGTGCACTGTATAAAGTTATTGTCTCTCAAAAGTAAAAGTCGACTCTGAGTCAATTAAACGAGTAGTTTGTAAAACAAGCCGTTTCGTTGTGACTTCACAATGAAACATCAGCATATTGCCCGCCCTTTTATTGTGCGCGCAGACGCCAGGGAAAATTCATTTTTTCAATAATACCACAGCAGTACAATTTTTTGTTGTGTTCCCGTCATTTTACTGACGACTGCTTCTCAAACCTCAGGGAGTTTAACGCAGGATTCACAAAACGCTTGGTCTTGAAATATGGATCAATGCCCAGTTTATTTGGACCAGCTTGCTCCTCTGAATCTCGAACTGTAAGTATGATTAAAAATTGATGTTTATGTTTTCTAGCGATCGTTCAAAATTCGTAGTTTTGTATGTTATGTTGTGTAACATACACCCTAGTCTGTATGTCTCCTGCTAACCGGCTAACTCACGTTTCTGTAGTTCTGCTATTCAGATGTGTGATTACTTGAAGTAATGATCAAGGATGGAGCACGACTTTTGTTTACAAAGTGTAATGCATTATCAGCTATTCACATTTGTGCTCGGCTAATGTGGGAGTTTACAACATAACTGTGGGCCCGGTTCACTTACATAACTGTAAAACAAACTGTTTTTTCCTCTGCGTTTTTATTATTACAGTAGAGTGGAGCTCTATCTGTATTGTAATAGAATGTTAAATTGCTAGTCCATGCTAACTAGCTGAAGTATGCTCTCTGTAAACAGTAAACACTCCTTGTAATGTCAAACAATGATATAGCCATTTTTCTTTGTTAACAGTTATGACAAAAAAGTCTGTGTACACATCTGGCCTAAATGTTTATCTCATGTTAGAGGTTTTCAGCTTCGCTTGGCATTCTGATACAGTTCCCACAGGTGCACCTACACAAAGTATAACAGTGATGCTGCTATCACGTCTTATAAATAACACAAACTAAGGTGACACTTACCATATAGAAATGTCGTACTCCAGTCGTGATTGCGAATCAGTTTCTGGTTGATTGACCACTTCAGACATTTCATCGTCGGACTCGGGCTCGAACTGATACGGTAAAATTGATGCTATCTTTTCTGTCCATACATTGTATACAACTTGGCTGTCATTCAGTTGTGGAAATGGTTGCGCAGTGCGAGTATGAGGTCTCTGCGGAACAAAAGTGGGCGTTTCTGTATTTGTGGGTGTTTTCAAACTGGTGGGTGTTTATATATCATGCAATGAAAATGATCCCCTTTACCCGACCCGACCCCACCCCTAAACCCTACCCACACTCTGACATGGGCAAATCAGGTAACGCTCTCAAAAACGCCCCTCTGTTTATGGCCTCGCCCATCAATCATTAATGTCCTGCAGAGACCTGAGCCGTTTCTCAATATGCGTACTTGTCTGTACTTGTGTGCTTGTGGGCTTGTGGGCTTGTGAAACGTCATCAGTCGCTGTCCAAGTACTGTTCCAATTCAAAGTTCGCATCTAGCCAAGTACAGTTAAAATCCCCGGATGTGTTCTTGATCCACCCCTTTTATCGAGGATGCATCGAGAGGTGACTTCTGCAAACTTGAGACAGCCAGGTATCCCAGAATGCATCTCGCACTAACCAGCAAGCGTCAATAGTAAAGGAGAAAACTCGCGTAATTTAAACATATTACTGTTATTATGTCATGATATGCAATTTTAAGAGTTTTTCAGGCGAGAATGTACTGGTTTAAAGCTCAAATTTGTGGTTTATTGACAAAGATAGCGCCTTTCTGACAATTTGATCTGATGTTGTCGGAGTTGTGAGATCCAGGCGATCACCGGACGCTCAGCGCTCATGGACCCAGCCAAAAACAGCCTTACCTCGGCTAGTCCTTCTGACGTTTGCCGCTGGCTCCGTTTTGGCGGAGGGCAACGTGACGTTTCATAACTTTATATATGGCTATTTAACTTTTGTATCCTACTAAAGCGCTGATTTTGTACGCTTGACTGAATTGTTTGCTTTATTTCTTATTGTATATTCTTATACCTTTTTATAATGGCTATTGATCATTAAAACGGACATTTAACAAAAAGAGACAGGGTTGTGTTTTATGTTATATTTAATTTCATTACAGTGAAGATAATCAGAGTATGCACAAATATTACTATGTTTAATATTTTTGAAATGTAAACGAAAAGAGGCAGGGTTGTTTAATATTTCGTTTTGTTATAAATATATGCAGACATTGCAGATAATCAATCACTCGTTGCCTGAGGCTATTAATATGTTTTTGTTTATTTATTTGTTTTTGAGAAACGAATCTGTACTTGCACAGTGCGCGCAGTAGACCAATAACAAAGGATTGGGCCATCTGACCAATCAGAGCAGTGTAGGCTCACGGAAAGGAGGGGTTTAGAGAGACCGATTCTTTGAACTGCTTCTAACGAATCGTTTACAAAACATAGAGAACTGAGGTGAAATTAAATGTATATTATGAGAAAACGAAAGTGTTTTTTTTTTTTTTTGACCTTGCATGCATGTAAACCTGTTGTAGGAGACTCCCAAAACAATATTTATGAACCTTAAAAAAAGGTATAATAGGGGCACTTTAACACACGGCCCAAGTAGAAGCTTTATTTAATCTCCATTTCATACTGTATGCGGGCACTATGTGCATCACACTAATAACCACATCTGCATGCCATCTCAGGATCATGCCCATAAAAGATATTTAGAAATGGATGGCTTATACATTTCTCATCATAAGAATAAAAAAAGCACTTTAATCAGGTGATTATGGTTGTTGGTCATACTCAGTTGAGGGGTGGATGTTAGGATAATCTGCTAGAAATCAAGCTAAAAAAACACTTTAAACAGACTGATTTAAAAGACACAAGAATCTACACTGTTTAAATATACAAGCCTAATTTATGTTTTATAATTCAGATTTCCCCTCTTTTAAGCATCTTTAGTTTGAGGCTAGAGAGGAATCTTAGAGCAGCTGATGATGGTTAGCTGTGGGCTGCCATTTGAATTTCAATTTCAGGAGCATTCATTGCACACAGAGCCCCCTTACTCTCCTGACTGAACACAAGTGAATGCAGGTTGTTGACAAAGCTTTTACCAAGCTACTGGAATTTTAACGATGGGTCCCCACATGCTTTCTAATGATATTTTGCTCTGACGGACTGCTTGTATTGTTCAAATACTTGACAAGGTAAAACCTGATTAACAGCTGTTGACAAAGGTAGCAGAAAGCTGAAGTCCTACAAAAGTAAGCCCTAAACCACCATGATGTGACATTTAAATAAGGTAGTAATTTTACACTTGGCACTCATGATATAAAGTTAAAAAATATAAGAAAATCATTCCAATGTCTTATCACATTCCATTCCAGCATTCTTATTCATCCTTAGCCTTACCTTTAGGTTTTGGCCCTAGCGTTTTCCTTGATTTTTGTGATAATACTCAAAGAGACTGAATAAAGGTCAGGCTTCTTAGCAAAATTCCAGTATTATATTATATTATATTATATTATATTATATTATATTATATTATCTCACAAAAGTGAGTACACCCTTCACATTTCAGCAACCATTTTAGTATGTCTTCTCAAGGGACAATACTATAGAAATGAAACTTGGATATATTTTAGAGTAGTCAATGTGCTGCTTGTATAGCAGTACAGATTGAATGTCCTCTGAAAATAACTCAACATACAGCCATTATTGTCAAAATAGCTGGCAACAAAAGTGAGTACAACCTAAGTGATAGCAGTTGTATGTTGTTTAACAATGCAAAGCCACATGTCCTATTTATCATGTTCATGTTTTTGTCTGCTTGACAGGACCATACAAATGTGTGGACATTGTATTAGAGCAGTTAAAATTTGGTGTTTTGAGTACAGTTCTCTCATACTGATCATTGGATGTTCTACATGGCACCTCATGGCAAAGAACTCTCTGAGGATTTGAGAATTAGAATTGTTGCTCTCCACAAAGATGGCCTAGGCTATAAGAAGATTGGTAACACCATGAAACTGAGTTACAGTACAGTGGCCAGGGTCATACAGAGGTTTTCCAAGACGGGTTCTACTCGGAAAAGGCCA
Organism: Ctenopharyngodon idella; assembly: GCF_019924925.1. Classification (NCBI taxonomy): domain Eukaryota; kingdom Metazoa; phylum Chordata; class Actinopteri; order Cypriniformes; family Xenocyprididae; genus Ctenopharyngodon; species Ctenopharyngodon idella. Next base: position 15,501,549 of record NC_067221.1, read on the forward strand.
AAGAAGTTGAATCAAAGAAGTTGAGTCCTCGTGCTGTGCGCCAGGTGCAGAAGCTGGCTTCAAAAAACAGATGCATGAGTGCTGCCAGCATTGCTTTAGAGGTTGCAGAAGCAGGTCAGCTTGTCAGTGCTCAGACCATATGCCGCACACTGCAACAAGTCGGTTTGCGTGGCCGCAGTCCAAGAAGGAAGTCTCTTCTGAACCTGGCTCAATAGAAAGACCGCAAACAGTTTGCTGAAGACAACCTCTCCAAGAGCATGAATTACTGGAACCATGTCCTGTGGTCTGATGAGACTAAGATAAACTTGTTTGGCTCAGATGGTGTCCAGCATGTGTGGCGACGCCCTGGTAAGGAGTACCAAGAAGATTGTGTCTTGTCTACAGTCAAGCATGGTGGTGGTAGCATCATGATCTGGGGCTGCATGATTGCTGCTGGTACTGGGGAGCTCTGTTTCATTGAGGGAAACATGAATTCCTACATGTACTGTGACATTCTGAAGCAGAACATGATGCCCTCCCTTCAGATACCGGGCTGAACGGCATGATAATGACCCCAAACACACCGCCAAGATGACAACTGCCTTGCTGAGGAAGCTGAAGGTAAAGGTGATGGAGTGGCCAAGTATGTCTCCAGACCTGAACCCTATTGAGCATCTGTGGGACATCCTCAAGCGGAAGGTGGAAAAGCGCCATTTGTCTAACATCCAGCAGCTCCGTGATGTCATTATGGAGAAGTGGAAGAGGATCCCAGCAACAACCTGTGCAGCTCTGGTGAATTCCATGCCCAGGAGGATTAAGGCAGTGCTAGATAACAATGGTGCTCACACAAAATATTGACACTTTGGACACAGTTTTGACATGTTCACTTAGGGTGTACTCACTTTTGTTGCCAGTTATTTAGACAATAATGGCTGTATGTTGAGTTATTTTCAGAAGACAGTAAATCTGTACTGCTATACAAGCTGCACATTGTCTACTCTAAAGTATATACAGTTTTCATTTCTATAGTATTGTCCCTTGAGAACATATAAAATGGTTGCTGAAATGTGAGGGGTGTACTCACTTATGTGAGATACTGTATATTATATAAAAAGGTTAGTTCCTGTCCTTGATTCTGATTGGTCAATAGCTGTGTTTTATTCACGATAAAACACGGCTATGACTATAAGTCCCGCCTTCTAAATAAGAGCCAATCGGTAATTGGTAAAGTCATCGCGTCACTGCAGCGGCCGTTAAAAGCTCCGGTTCCTATAGAAACAGTCAGACGCGCGCCCCCAAAATAAGATGCAAGAGACTGCGCATTTAGGACTGTGCATGCGCATTAGCACGATCCAGCCTGAAAAATACAGTTTTTTTGTCATTTAGAACAAAATTTATGAGACAGTTGTTGTCAGATTTCATTGGTGATTTCAAATATGAAATTTAATCGAAAGCTTGGCAAACAGCTTTGGAGAATTTGATGTTTCCCCATTCAAAGAGATAGGAGCTGCACTTGCATGCCTGAGAGGCGTTTCAAAGATGGCCGCCGAGTGAAATGACTTGTCTGAGTGAAGGGACTTTGGTATCACTACACAACACCCTTAGCAACCACTCTTAGCAACGTAAACTGTATGTTCTCAATTGATATTGTTCATTGAAGCTTACTATATTATGTAGAAGAGTGTTGTGAGAAAGAGATCGAGTGAGCGAGTTTATTACCTGCATTCAGATTTAGCATTTTCCTTCAGGTCAGTCCTATGTTCATAATAAAAAATCTGTTAAAATGTCCGATGTATCACCTTGTCCTTTTAACATTTAAGAGACAGCGCTAGTTAAAGCATTTGTCAAATGCGTCTTGTTCCGTTTTCATAATTCAGTCTTTTCAAAATAAAAGTCTTCGCTACTGACTGACACACTCATAAAGACAGTCTTTGCCGCCATCTAACGGCCTGAAAATGTTACTTTTGTTGCTGTTCACGGTCAGGGACAATTTTTTTTAGAAAAAGTTTACTTCATGAAAGTTGCATTGATACATATTTCTGGCTTTAATATTTGTATTGTGTGGTAACCGTTTCATAAAAGCATTAAGGTACTGGAGGCTAGTGCTGTGTCGTGAATAACCGTGCGTTCACACTGCCGCCGGCGAAAGCGTCAAAGTGACAGGAAGTCATTCATTTTCAATGAAGGACGGCGATGAGCTCCGGCGAGAGCGGCGCGTTTTGGATGGTGAGAGCGTCGAGGAGAGTTGAAGTCAGGTCAACTTTATGGTAATGAGCTATGACGCGGTTCAGCGGCAACCAATCAAAATGTAGAGGTCCTCGCTTGAGAGGATTCCGATTGGTTGCCACAACTTTTGTGGTCATTTACTTTAACCCTCCCAGTAAGTTCCGCTTCGCGTCGTGCCAAACAACACCCTTCAGCCATGACTTATTCACGATACAGCACATCCTCTTGTACCTTATTGCTTATATATTATATTATTTTATATTATAATTTGCTTGGTTCACTAGAATTATTTATTTGGCAGCCATTGCACCAGTCTTCAGTGTCACATGATCCTTCAGAAAACACTCTAATATGCTGATTTGCTGCTCAAGAAACATTAGCAGTGTTGAAAACATTTTGCACTACTTAATGAACAAATTAAACAAACTAACAAATTATAATTATTGTTACCACAATTGCCCCAGACAAGAAGGGTTACACACACATTAAGGACAGTGTAACACATAAAATCAAAAGTCCGGTATTATCAGTCTTATAATGTTATTTACTTGCAATTTACTTATTTACTATTTAATCAAGCAAAATTGCAACTGAACTTAACAGATCAGCATGCATTTCCATTGTTTTTTACCTGCAATAATCATGCAACTTATACAAACAGTACAATTTTTGTTTAATTTTTTTGAAGTTGCATTCAAAATACACTTGCTTTAAAAAAAAAAAAAAATGAACACGAAACTAAACTAAACTAACTAAAAACTGACCAAGTGCCATAAGGAAAATCCTCCATTTCAATACTGATATAAGGAGATATAATGATGAAGAAATCCCTGGTTATTTCTGCTGCAGCGCCACAGAAAAAACAATAGCAAAACAAACAAAAGTGGGACAACGAGGACACACTTAGCCTGTTATGACACCACATGATGACTGTGAGCCTCTGGCCTGAGAGACGTGGCAATCGGTGGTAAATGTCATGTTAGCTCACAGCTGTAGCCAAGCGCTGGGCTTAAACCGCTGCATTAGAAAAGCATGAATCAAAGGGATGAAGAAACTTGCAGCCTTTGTGTTGTGGAGGAAGGCGTGCAGGGGGAATGATTACAGCCAATGAACCCCAAACAACCATGTCGCAGCATCCCTCCAGCAGAGAGAGAGACAGAGCTCAAACATGGCTTGCTTTCATAGCCTAATGTTCTGCTCCACTCCTGCCAGGGAAAGAGAGCAAGGCACTATAGAAAGGGCATTCATCAATGCCTCTTTTGTCAGGCGTGCAAGATGGAAATTAATGAAGGTGTTCATGAGAGGGTCTGATGTTATTAGTGTAACTTCAGGAAACAAAATGGAAAATTAAATTCACCTCCTCATTGTTATCGAGTCTTGGTTTTGCCTGGGGTGCCATTTTGTTTCAATCCAGGTCCTGACAGGGAAAGCAAGTCTTTTTTACTGCCACAGCTCGACAATCTTGTGCTTTCCTCACATGAACAGATAAACCCCCATTAGTTATTAGATCAACTGAGAAATTATCTTCATGTCATGCAAAGCCGGAGGGAGGATTGGCTAATCCTACATTTCTTGGGGTAAGGAGAGTAGGGGGAGGGGGTGTGCATTCTGTAAATATTGTTTAACAGGCACTCAAATGCTATTACAAGTCATTCATAATTACCCTAAAACAACATTCAATTTCAGAAAAGCAAGAGTTGGCAGCCATTTTGTGGCTTAAATAACAGACAAGCCTTATTCTGGTTACTACAATCAAAAGCCACTTATAATACAGTAGATGTTCAAGATAACAGCATAACCTAAGAAATGTCACTTTAGGTGTATGTGGTTGCTAGGGCGTTGCTAGGGTGGTTTTAAGTAGAAAATGATAACCTTTCAGTGATCATTTCTTAAAATAACCTTCTTTTTTTTTTCATTGTGTCAACATAAGCTAAATAACCTTTTTCCAGTATAAAGAATATTTTGTGCATTAGAAAGGTTAGAGGTCCATAGATGCATTTAAAGAACCTTTATCTTTGAGTGTGTATTCTGGTCATTAGATATGGCTCAGGTCGTTTCTTTAATGCAAGTCTTTTTTTCTGCACATTATACTGTCCCACTTGGCTAAATCATTAGTCCAATTACTAAGAAAAATTTAAAAGCAAAAACACCTTTCCTTAAAGGGGTAGTTCACCCAAAAAGATATTTTTGATGAAATCTGAGAGGTATATGACTCGTTCATAGACGCAATATAACCACCACTTTCAAGGTCCAGAAAGGTACTAAAGACATCGTTAAAACAGTTGACGTCACTGCAGTGGTTTAACTTTAATATGCGCAAAAACAAAACAAAAATAACGGCTTTATTCAACAAGTTGTTGTTTACGTCCGAATGCCGGCTCAGTATTGGCCAAAGCTGTTCACGTGAGCAGCATGACACATTCGTGTGATGCTGACGCAGGAGCCGTCCAATAATGAGTCTGCGCTCTGACGTAAAACCTGGAAGCGCTGAACGTAAACAACGTATGAAAATGACACAGAAGAGAAGATATTGTTGAATAAAGTTGCTATTTTTGTTTTGTTTTTGCACACAAAAAGTTCTCGTCACTCATAAGATTAAGGTCAAACCACTGCAGTCACGCCGACGGTTTTAATGATGTCTTTAGTACCTTTCTGGACCTTGAAAGTGGTGGTTATATTGCTGTCTATGGATGAGTCATATACCTCTCGGATTTCATCAAAAATATCTTAATTTGTGTTCTGAAGATGAACAAAGGTCTAATGGGTGTGGAACGACATGAGGGTGAGTAATTAATGACAGAATTTTCATTTTTGGGTGAACTAAACTTTAAGGCACACAGTTTGAGGCATTATTCATGTCTGCACCATACATGTGCACTGAAATTGAGTAAGTATCAGAAATAGTTACATTGAGATTTGCCTTAGCAAGCATCACAAACACCAATTCAGTGCTTTCGACTGCATCAAGTTGAAGGTCTTTTCTGTAAAATGCAGAGAAAAGTGGGTGAAAACATTAGGTTTCATGTAAGTGTTCCAGCTTGTGACCCATGGATCCCTTGAGCTTGTTTATGGGAGTGAGTAAGGTGCTCCGGGGAACGAGGGGGCCTCTAGTGCAGCGGTCTGGTCTTTCTAAACATTTGTGATGAATTAGATCATTTCCTCTTGCCCTGAGAAAGCAGGCAGCACAAACGACTAAATTAAAAGTACATACCCTCCTGCAGACCGAGGGCTACAATGAGAGAGTGAAAAAAGGGTTTCAAAACTGGGAAGACCTTGCCTATGCTCAAGTTGTGAGAATACAAGACTTGACAGCTGTTTTCTCAGGGTCCGCAATAGGAGGATCACATGACTGGCCTTTGTTATTTTTCCACCACTTACTACCCCGATGTGTGAGCTGGTTCAAGAATCATTCTATGATTGCTTAAAGGGATAGTTAAAAAAAAAAAAAAAAAAAAAAAATCATAATTCACTCACCTTGATGTCGTTCTACACCTTTATGACTTTTTCTCCAGAGGAACACAAAATAAATTGTTTTGAAGAATGTTTATGCTGCAAAATATCACATGCATGCATCAAATATATAAATAACAGAAAAATACATTTAAACATTTGAGGTTGATGACAAAAGTTTTTGAATTTATTGAAATGAAAAAGAACTAAATGTGAACAAACATTTTGATGAAATTTTTAAGTAACAGCTCAAACTTCAATATACCGAACATATATGTCATTGCAACAACAGTGTCGTACAGATTTGTTTATGGACAAAGTCTCACACAGCCTCGCAATGCAAGCCCAAAGGGGGGGCAAACAGACCAGGAGCTATGGAGGAACATATCAGACTCGTCATCACACAAAGCTTTTCCGACAACTCTGAAAATTATATACATATTCTTACAGCATTTACACCTTTCGAAACAATAGTACCACAAAAATAAAACAAAAACTTTATGGACGACAGACAAAGTGAAAACAAAACACATGAAGCTGAAAGGTGTGGTGATACTGCTGGAACAATATGACCAGTGCAAGGCTGACCAAGAGAAGTCGGGCAGGGGAGATCTCGAGAATAGACTAAAACATGCTTCTGCTGCGCCTATTCACAGAGGTTTATATACATACAGCTCATATCCATCATAAGAACAAGTCAAAAAAAAAAAAAGACAGAGAGAGAGAGGATCAAAAGAAGTCTAAACACACTGCAGCTCTGCATTCATACCGATATGGCTTCCTGGCTCAGTGCACCCAAGTGAAATAATAAGCACCTGAAAGGTGCTGGCATCAAAACGTTTGATAGACAGAGGCAGAAAGAAAAAAGGAAATATGAGTTGTTCTCTGCACAGAGATGGCATTGACGCAACCATCTTTAAAGAGGTTCCTACATGAGCTGCATTACCTTGAGGCCGCAAAGAGGCTGAGTGTCTAAGGAGTCATGCAGTTTCAGAAGACAGCGAACACTGAATGCAAAAAGCGACTAAAAAAGCCGTCAACTCAAAAGGCTTTGCCATGTAATCTTTAGAGATTTCAAAGACAGTGCATGGATTGCAAAAATAAGCAGGTACCAAGTCCAGATGGGATTGGGGAGGTCTGCTCCCTCTTTTAGACATGGGAGACTTTCTGAGACTCCCTTGCCTGCTTGATGCTGTAGAGCCACTTAATGACTCGGGCGTTCCGTTCAACGGCAGAAATTCCATAGGGAACGCGTTCCCCGGCATCATCTTCTTCATCGGTTAGGTCATCGTTACTATGCCGTGACTGCTCACAGTCCGAGCTGATCATGCTGGCACTACGGAAGTTGAGCGACACAATATCAGAGTTCGCTCGGGCAAAGCTTTCCACACCTACGCTCTCCAGCTCCTCGGGATCCAGCCCACAATAGTTGAAGAAGCGCTCCACGTCTGCGCCGGCCCGAGCGTAGCGGTCGCTCAGGTCTGATTTGGAGCGGTGTAGAGAAGGCCTGCGGGACACAGAATTGCCCAACTCCAGCTCTGCAGCAGTGCTGGCCAGTGTCTCTCTTTCAGGGGAGCGGGGAGCATTGTCACAAGCAGCCAAGGCCTTAGCGCTAGGCTTGGGCGGCAGTGGTGGTGCGGAAGAGCTGCTGCTACGGGCCGCTCTCAGTGGCTTGCCATTGCACATGCGTCGAATGTCTGAGGAGCTGTGGGAGGCATGCAGCGACGAGCGCTCCCCATCGGCCTCGCACGACCTCTCCTCCAGCAGCCTGCGACTCAGGTTCAAGTTGCCTCCCTGTGGACTGTGTCGACCTTGCGTGGAAGGTGGTACCTTGAGCGAGTCGGTAAAAGAACGACATCCAGGTTCCGACAGCTCGGATGAGCGATGCGGCGCCCAGCTGCGTGCCCCGACTTTGTGCGACGTCCCCTTGGCAGGTCCCTCGGATGAGGAGGAGCTGTTCAAGATGTTCTTCAGGATCTCCAGGTTGAGATTCTCCCGTTTGGTGGTGGTTGCGCAAGTGTCTGACTTGGCATTGTTGTTGGAAGCCTTCAAGCCAGATCCTACACCACCACTCCTCTTGACAGGAACTGGGCAGACAGGGGGCTTGGCCAGTACCTGTGGCTTGATGGGCTCCTGCTTAGCGTTGATGACCTCCTGGCTCTTTACATACTTGGCCTTATCGGCCTCGAGCCGCTCCACGGCACTCAACCGCTTTGGGTTTGGCTCAGTCTGGCGTCGGAAGTAGTCGGGCCCCTTGTTGAGAATGCGGAGTGGGACCGCGGAGGCAAAGGCCCCACCCTGGCCAACGGGCTTGCTATCTGCCTGCAGCGTCTCGGTGGGCATCTCTGCTGGTCTCTCGGCGGCCGCCGTGGTGGATTCCGCAGTGGACTCTCGTCAAGGGGCAGCCTGGAGGCACACACATCAAGCCAGATGACCGGACTATTAATCCTGTCTCCACTGGCTGTCAGCAGTGAGGCCTCATACTCACAGCTCATTAATTAGCCCCCGCTTCCTCCACGCAGCCAGGCCCTGCGCAACAGAAAAAGGGAGCACTCAGCTCCAGTCAGTGTCAGCACAACCCGTCAGGCTCAGCCAGCTGGGAGGGAGCACCAGAGGATTGTGGGGAAAAGCCTTGTCTCTGCTTCTTTGTTCCTGGCCAAGGCTGAGGATCTGAAACACACAAGGACCAACCATGTTAAGGGAGCAGGTGACATCACATTCCTAGCAACAACAGGAAGAGCTGCGACTCTAGCATGCCGTTGGCTGATGATGTAAGCATGAGAAAACAACTAATAGAAACACATGTACACCCCTTAATATCAGTGGAATTAACACATTTGGGTGGTATTTGGGTGTGGGTGAAACAATCTTAGACTTTTTAAATCTAGAAATATTTATGTAGACTAGTGCATTGTGGTCCCATATGTATAACTGCAATGGTCATCCTTATATGAAAATCCTTAGTTTATATGATATATTACCACTGTTCGTCTGTATAATCATCCAATAAAGCAAAAGAGAATTTGATAAGCCAGCCTTCTTTTTTATTGCTTATAATTATTTCATAACAAAATTATATGTATATATTCTCATGAAAGTGAAAAGAGGCAAATTATTCTCATAAAACTGCAAAGAAACCATGATTCAGCAATTTAAGTGTGAGTGTGCAAGTTTTCTTTTTGCAGCCAGAGAAATATAGATGTATGATCAGGGCTCATGTTTCTGCCAAAACCCTGAGGCTATTTGCAGGGGGACAAGAAAAAAATACATTGAAGAGAGGAAGAAACACAAAATGGTGGAAAACGTTTCTGGTCTCATAAATAAAAGTAATTACAGAGGTTCTTGGACAACAGTGTTTGTGGTGGCCACAATAGTTCTGGAAACTGCTATGACAAAGCAGTTTATGGCACAGCAGTCTGTGACAATCTTCTGATTCAATCTAAGGGCTGCAGAGATTAATAAAAAAATAAACATCAGCACAGCCATTCCAGAGACGACAAAGAGTTTCTTTCTTTGAGCTTTTATTTTAAGTCTTCACATACCGAGGGTCTTTAGCTCAATAGATTTATGCTTTCCTGCTTATATAGCTTGAAGTTACTTAAATAGCATATCTGTACCATTTTGTATTGTAGAAAATGGTCTATTATTTCAAATAAGTTTTTGTTAGGCGGTACAGAATGTTATCATGATGTGACATTGTATGTTGACCATTACAAAGTCTAGTTAACTTCAAACCTGTGTGAAACATTATCCTATAATGGCACCCATATCTGAGTTATTACACACAGTTCTTCATGTTAGTACATCCCGACCGCAGGCCATTCAAATCCAGTGATTACAAGCTCACTAGGGATTTTATTGTTGTATGGCAATCAGCTTTGCAGAAATATCATATAATTTAATTACAAAAACTCCCATTATCAAGTGAATCTCACTAGACCCAAAAGCACATTTTTTTTTTACGCCCAAGCACTTATAACATCCCCAGGGTTACTTTTGGGTTAGATTTTAGCTTGCAAAGTCTTAGAAATGTCAGAGGAGGAAGTATTGGAGAAAACAGAATAAGATGGCCTTTAAAAGGACAATTCTGGTTAAATTAAACTCAGTCTGTGGCATGCTGTCAATTCACACAGAAAATAATTTCGAAAAACACACTGAAGGTTATGTGCTTCTAATGGAAGTCTATGAGGGAAAAAAAAAAAATCTATATATATTGTGCTTTTTATAAGCGTTTTTAGAACATTTTTGGCACAAGTCGAATTTTTTTTTCGGTGGCAAATCGACAACATGCCACAGATATTTTTAACACAATATTTCTGGTCAAAAACACACAAAAAACAACTTCTACTAGTAAATCAAAGTGAATTATGTACCAGCCAGATAGTCCTAACATAAAAGCACTGCTCTGGAATAACCTTAAGTAATGCTATCTAAACAAACCTATTTTGCCATTTGCAGGACATTGGCAGGGAAAAAACAAGCATATACAGCAAAAAAAAAATTTTTGCAGTCACTTGGGATTTAGCTAGACATAATATGAGCAGACTGTGATGAAAACTGTGCTTTCAGTTCTTTGATAACACTATCAACAATGACTGTTTAGAAGTTTCAGCAAGGGGTCAGTGATTATAAACCTAAACAGCATATGGGGAATGGGCCTTTCTCTTCAAACATAATTACAGAACACAGAGGAGTCTAAAACACGGGTCATGTAGAGAGTAATAATTGTAACGATCTCCCCAAACGCCCCCGCAAAGAAAAAAAACAGTCTCCTTTAATCCTCTGTGTTTAGTGCTGTAGCCCCCTCCCCCAAAACAGAGTAAGCCCAGCTGTGGGACTCCAGCCAAGAGCCATCTCACATCATTTCATCTCCCTCCAAAGCTCTTCTGAATTATCAGAGCCAAAGACAATCCCCACGGCTTTCTCAACGCACCCGCTCACCCTTATCATCCATGTAAGGATAACACTTTACCTCATCGCACCATCCATGTGAGTTGGCCTGCTGAAATAAAACAGCGATTGGTAAAATGGTCATTAAAACGACATGCTACACAATTAGTAATACATGCAGGCCTCCCTGCATATGGAGACCTCTGCATGTGATCCTTTGCCCTTATCAGAAACATACCTGTCATGTGTGTAATACAGTAAATATTCCTTTCTGCTCTTAAAGGCGGGCGTACACGGTGCGATTTTTGCTGTCGTACGAGCTCGCAGGCGATTTTTTTTAGGCGATTTTTTTTTAACCTTACGAGCAAATCCCGACCTCCTGATCATTTTTAAACCATCCCTTCCTCTGACTCCATGCTTTTGGCACGGAACTTCATGCAATTGCTTTGGAAATCGGCAGGTCGTAAAATCGTGTCGTATATCACTGCGTCCGTATGATTTTTAGATAAACTCACTCATGACGTGTGCGTGGACATACAATCTTCCGACCTTCAGACATGTGAACGGCCCCAAACACGGTGCATTCCTTCAGATTAATGCAGTGTTGAAGCAAAAGTCAGTGCCGATTGTAATGAACTGCGTATGTGCGTGATGAGATAAGGTCCTTGTTGCAGGTCCTAGCAGATAGACACAACTGTAAAATGCTCACTGCTGTTCACCGTGCAAGAATGACTGAAAAAAAGTCAGGAATCGATAAACAGAATCGAAATGCGTGCATCGTATCGAATACCCGGTTCTTTGAAATTTGGAACCGGTTCTAAAATGGAACCAGTTCTCGATACCCAACCGTACCCACGAGTAGGAGCTGAAGAAAGTGCATCCATGCACATCCATCCATCATAAACGTGTACTCCACACGGCTCCGGGGGGTTAATAAAGCCCTTCTGAAGCGAAGCGATGCGTTTGTGTAAAATATCTAGCTTCCGCCAGACTGCCTTCCGTATTAAAGTTACAAAGAAAGTGTAAACTGGTGTCGCGTCAGTTACACTTTTTCCGTAAGTTAAATAGGGAAGGCGTAGGATGTAGCATAAGCTTTTTGAACTGCAAGAGTTTTACACTCTTTTTTAGTTTTACACAAGGCGGTCTGACGGAAACTAGATATTTTACTTCAAAACTTGTTAAATATGGTTATTTTTTTTACACAAACGCATCGCTTCGCTTCAAAAGGTCTTTATTAACCCCCCAGAGCCGTGTGGAGTACACGTTTCTGATGTTGATGGAAGCACTTTCAGCAGCTCATACTCATGGGTCCCGTTCACTGCCATTATAAAGCTTGGATACGTCAGGATATTTATTAAAATATCTCCGAGAGTGTTTATCAGAAAGAAAAAGACCACATTGAACTCTGTGGCTTTTAGTGGTAAACACATTACAATAAGATTCAATTTGTTAACATTAGTTAATGCATTAGGCATTATGAATTAAAAATAAGCAATAATACATTTATAAATATTACATTGCTTCTTCATTGCTACATTACGTATAAATAATAAATTGTCAACATTTTAAGTATATTTGAACATTAAATCTATTATAAACATACAAATTAACAATGAACAATAGCATATTTATAAATTAATGTTGATTTAAAAATCTGTTGTTCACATGAATTAGAGGCGTAAAGTATTTTTTGTGCAAATCAAAAAACTCTCTAGAATGAGAAAGTCCCTCTCCTGAATATCAGTGGTTTCTGGGTAGTGTCAGCACTCAGCAGAAGGACAGAAAACTGCTTGTTATTTCATGAGGTCTTTACTGTTTCTTACATTCAGCTAGCAGATCATAAAGCACATCTGAATGAACGAGTACATTTCCCATGTTAGGAATGTGCTCTCAGCTGTATCAGTGCTATACTGTATGACCACATAAGCCACATTCCAGTGCGCCTCAGGTCATAAAATCACAGAAAATACGCCACATCAGCTGAGCCGTTTGGCAATGTAGCAACACCGCCATTAAAACCATCTTGTTGTCTGAGAGTCCAATTTTTTTTCTTTTAACTCCAAACACATGATGATCACGCGAACAGTTTTTACTCAGGCAGTTTAAAACAGAAACTGACAAAAAAAAAAACCCTGCTGCTTTGAGGTCACATGGCTACTTCAAACAACAATATAAAATGTCCTGCTCATAGATGCAAGTTACGTTATTACGAGATTCACAAGTCTGTTGTGTTTATAAACTCTGAGATGATATTAAGCAGCAATGTCCCACTGGGTGTATTGGGTTACAAAATTGTGTATACAACAAAGAGAAGACTGGATTTCAGCTAAAATCCTTTTATCACATTTGCCTAAAGGCTCGTCCTCTAGTTACATTTCTCAGGGTGAGAAGAACTACAGTATGATCCTGCTTCACAACAAAACCTGCTTTGGCTGTGGTGTCAAAACATTTTCTTACTAAATATTTCATATCTAAAAATAAATAAAATTATTTGTTACAATTATTTATAAATAATAAATAAAATCCTATTTATATATAAAAATACTATTATTTATAAATAATTCTTAAATATACACCCCTTATCAGTGTAATAAAAGCACATATACTGAGCTTTAATGGAAGCAAGACCTTTGGACCCGACTGTATATCCATACGTTCACAAAAGTTTTGTAAGATTACACCACAGCTAGATATGATGGCACAGAGCTAAAATGAATGAGCAGTTTTATTGAGAGTGTCAGTGTGTTGATGAACTGCTATATAAGCAACAGATTCTGGTGTCCATCTGTTATCTGCTCACACCAGCAGCAGCAGCAGCGGCAGCATGGGGCTGTGACATTAGAGCTGGTTGTATGCTGTGAGCAGTGGGCTGGTCTAGTGACTCATGGAGCCAGCAGATGAGCCCCGTCCCTCAGGGGAGAGCAGCTCATTGGCTCTCCCCTCCTGTCACTTATCCAGACATGGGCCCACCGCCACAGCAGGTGTGTGTGTGTGAATGTGCCTGAGCCCTTGTTACATAATAATATCATATATAGAAGCTACAAGACCAGTTGCAGTACCACATAGTGTCTGTTCTGCTGTGTAGCAGCTTGTCTACAATGGACACATGACAACAAATGATCTAAATCCATTTGTCCTGTTATTGGAAGTAGCACAAGCACAGAGTACGTCAGAAATAGAACAGGGCATCCATTCAACTCATTCAGTTTATACAGCATCACTCATTATCAAAGATGTATTGACCAATAATCGGTATTGGCAGATAAAAGAAATTATTTTCTCTATCAGCCATCAGCCGATTGTTTAAAAACAGCCGATGATCAGGGACGATTATATCCGGTCAATCAAAAGGGGGGGATTTCAAAGTTAACGAAACAATAACGCATTTAACAGTTTAAAAACAATAGCGACGTTAAAGGGATAGTTCACCCAAAAATGAAAATTACCCCATGATTTACTTACCCTCAAGCCATCCTAGGTGTATATGACTTTTTTCTTTCAGACGAATATGATTGGAGTTATATTAAATAATGTTCTGGCTCTCCCAAGCTTTATTATGGAAGTGAATAGAGGATGAGATTTTGAAGCCCAAAACAGTGCAACCATCCATCATAAAAGATAACCACATGGCTCCGGGGGGTTAATAAAGGCCTTCTGAAGCAAAGTGATGTGTTTGTGTATAAGAAAAATATTCATATTTAAAAACTTAAATAACTGGCTTACGGCAGACGGCAGGAAGCTGCTGAAAGTTTTCTAATCTGTCTGTGATCGCACTGCATAAATTTTTTTTTAAAAAACTGGCTAATCACACTGTAAAAAATGATTTTTGACATTGTAAATAATATAAATATTGAGTCTGTTTTACTAAAAAAAAAAAAAAAAAAAAAAAAAAAAAAACGATTCTATTTCAGTCTTTCTACTTCAAAATTTCACATTTAATTCAGTGTGTTACTTACCATTTTTTGTAATTATTTGTGAAATTTACTAGCAATTTTTACACCAAATCCTACACCAAATTTTTTTCATTGCAGTAAGATTTGCGCTTTTGGTCACATGCCCAGAGATGCTGCTGTTATATAAAACTACATTGGTGGCACTCACAAACAGATTTTGCTAAGCAACAGTGAAAATCAGAGGAAGAATCCAGAACCGGCTCTCTTGTGTATTTGGTGTTATTTGATAAACATCACAGCAAATACAAAATCTAAACGCCTATTTGGAAACATGTAACTATTGTTTGACTTCCTTTATTCTGTTTCAGAAAAGGAAAGATATGCAGCACTTTGTGTACCAGGGTAACCAGGGCATTTCTGCTTTTCTGTGCCAGTTACTGTTAAAGAGTGAATTCGCATTTTCATTCAGCCTGTCTGCAGTTTTTAACACATTGGTCTGAATCAGTGGCATGCAGTGGTGTTCTGAAATGAGGAGGCGAAGTCCTCACAGTTTTTTTAAATGTTTATATAATATTAAATGTAAATTCATATCCCAATCTTGTCACATATTTCTGGTTTAATAAACATTACATTAAAAAGAAACCAAATAAAAAATAAAAAAAAATTGTATTTTTACATTAAAGGTGCAATATCCAAAAACCACTAGGCCAGTGTTATATATTTTGTTCACTTGAGTACTTACAATATCCCAAATGTTTCCAACTATTTGTAAATCGTGAGACAATTGCAATTTTAACCAAGGCCCCGGGACGTGTGAGGAGTCGCCTGTCAATTGCGTCATATTCGCGTTACCCTCGTTTTCTGGTTTTATTTCGTAGAAACCATGGAAACACCAAAGATGCTTTAATATATTACATGTTTGAATAGACAAGGGAACACCTGTTTTGATATATTTATAGACAGAAAACTAATTATTGTTATATAGCTCAACACGTTTAGTCTTATTGTTTAAATCTAATTTTCTTGATTTTTTTGCGAGTACCATGCTTTACCATGCCTCAGAAAAAAACACTATTTTGTGAAGTAGCTAACATAGCATAATCAGATGCAGCTTTATTTTTAGTAACAGTAATACAGAATTTTCTCCATCATACAATACGTTTTAAAATTAATTGCATGCAATTTATCAACACAAGCCATCCAGCATTTAATGATATTCTAATATCAATCTAGCTTACTGCAGTGTGTCTCAAAGAAGTGTCTCACAGCAGCCGCCGAGCGAACGCACAGAGTAACGTCATAACATCCTTTTCAACACACTCAAATGTATCTAATATGTTAAACAGAGCTGTGTTACCTCATACTCATGACCGGAAAAGCGGAAGCGGCGCCGGCGACTGTGGCATAATAAAAGTTCCGCTGCTCGCGGCGTGTTGCGCAATCACTCCAGCGGCCTCGTTCAGCTCCCACAACACTCGATCCTGCTCTGCTTCATACCACAATAACGTTAATAATCCCATCCATGAACATGATTTCTTCCTGAGTCCTATCCCGATTGTTTCCACCGGCTGTGAGGTGAAGACCACATGTCCCAAGATTTAACTATGTAATTTATGTTCTATTTATTAAAACAAATTATAAATCTCATTTTTACTATTTATCTATTCCAAAATAATAACTAAAGGCAGTAAGAATTTAAATAATATATTTTATTTGTGAACTGATGTTCAGCTGTTCTTTTTAAGTCAACTTATTTTTATAAGTCATCAAGCTCGGTAAACACTGGTCAAAAATACGAAGATGTACCTTTAATTTCAATTTCACCAAGCTGATTGCTCACTAAATCCCCACAGTCATCATGTTTTCAGGCCATTTCAAGTTTGATTTGACGTGACAAAGCGGTGATGTCTAAGAGGCTGAGTTTCTTGCTTTCTTTTTAATTATTCTTTTCATTAATGCCATAATTTTTCTTTATTCAGACCGATTCGCAAACACGCATGAAAACAAGAGGATTTTCCGCACAAACCAATTATAACCAATCAAAGCACGATGGAGGCATTGCGTCCTCTCACATGACTTTCCCCCATTCATTCTCAATTACCCCCTAACAAACCCACCTGCACACTTTAGAGGGTTTGTTAAAACTCAATGAGCTCAGGGGAGGCAAGACTCCTGCTGTAACTTTACCTGCATCACAGGTGTCGCTGTTGGACAGTGTTACTTTAGAAAAACTAGTGAAAAACTATTTTTTCATCCAATTTTTTGAGGAGGCACTGCCTCCCTTGCCTCCTTGGAGGAAACATTCCTGGTCTGAACAGTCTACTGCAGGGATGGGGAACGTTGATCCTAGAGGGCCATTGTCCTTCAGAGTTTAGCTCTAACCCTAATTAAACACACCTGAAGCTAATCAAGGTCTTCAGGATTACTAAAGTTACAGGCAGGTGAGTGTTTTTTTCAGGGTTGGAGCTAAACTCTGCAGGACAATGGCCCTCCAGGATCAACGTTTCACCGCCCCTGGTCTACTGGTTAGTCTACTATCCACATAAAAATTAAATATAAGCTTAAATTCAAAAGCCATCATGACTTTAGAGAGCAGAAGAAAATATTACTAGACATCACAAAAACTCAAAGTCAGAAGAAATGTCAATATGTGGCAAACATATTACTGGACACAAATCAGTCTCTGGCATCACATTCAGTTCACCATCTCCATCTGACATTTTCTCTGCCAAAATATCCAGACAGAAGACATATTTGTCTTAGACACTTTAATTTTATTTGTGATACTGGCACTGGAAGGTCCACAGCGATTTCAAGGATATTTGTGATCTCAATGCCACTGCAGTAAATCAAAGGTGCTTTGTGATAGAGGAGAGGCTCTGAAAATAAAGCCTAAGGTAAATAGGGAACCTATTAAAAGGCATCATTCTGACATCCAGACCAAACACAGGACGTCCTGTGATTTGTCGAGGGCTACCTGGCAGGCACAGGTAGCAACAGTGCATCTATTCTGAGAAGGTCTACAAAACACTAAATTACAACTGCACATAACCAGAATATGCCTTCTATGGCTCATGCATAACTGCAGGTGAGCTTTTCAAAGCACAAGCTTATTTGTCTGTATTCTTTAGAGGGCAACTTTGGCTTTTAGCACAATTAAATGTGCTCCCTTCCCTCTGGGACACACTCTAGGAATAACCTTTAAACTATTTTCAAAGGCCATGCTAACAGGGAAGCGTTTGACATTCTGTGAGTGTTAATTTTGGACCCTGGCTACATAAGTTCACATGAAGAAGAGCAACACCATGTCTACACCAGACGCGACCATTGCTGCGTTGCAACGTAACAGCTAGAAGCTGTCCACACTGGATGCGACAAAGTGACCACTGCAAATCTGTTTGTTCTATCAGAAAGTATTAAAAGTATTTCAAAAGCAGGGTGTATAAACAATCCGAAACATGTCCTGGGAGAATATGAATGTTCTAGCACAGCTTTGTTGTGTGAGTTTCTTGCAGCAACCAATACCTAACTAATTCTTAAAGTTAATGAGAACAATGTTAATCTAGTTGGTGTAAACGGATGCAAGGGACATTACCCCAGACTGAGGTTCATTGAGAGCAAAGCCATGACCCAGATTATCCTGTACTAAAGCTCATGGGACAGATCTCACCACTCATGACCTTACTCTTGCCTCATCACCACAAAGCTTATGGGCTTTGATCACTCGTAGAATAGTGAATGAATGATGAGCGCATGTATGCAGTTTTACTGTACAATAACTATGAGGAACCCACAGCAGACTCATCCATTAAAAAGTAAATGGTGTCCTCACAGAAGACGCTAAACTCTTGTGCACTCAATGCTTTATCCCTCCCGGACGCAGAAGAAATAATCCCGTTAGTGCTACTCAAGGAGCAGTGGAAGGACAGTAGTGATGGAGAACTGAGGATGGCCTCAGTTGGCTGATCCTGATGCTGTGGATTGGATTACTTTACAGTCTCAGCGCATGTGTTAACATGGTTCATCATGATATTGTATTATAGTCTAAGGATTACTATTAGGGTAGTCAATTTAATTATCGGAAAGAACAAAATACGTTTTTTAAATGAACAAATCAAGTACCATCTGTTACAACAGGAAACTGGACTCACCGAGCCTCACTTACGGAGAACAAGCAGTACAGAATCAGTGAGAAGTCGTTCACAAGGGACATGTTCTTGCATTCAAAAACTAAAAGATTGACAGTAACAGATTAGAAAAGAAAAAGAAGGTACGTTTAGCTTGACACAGGTCTTAAAAACATGAAACAATCAGCCTGCAATTGTACAAAATCCAAACAAAACAAAAACAAAACAAAAAATTAAGTAACATATTTTTTCTGATTGTGGACAATGAAAAAAATGGCATCCCAAACATCATGCGATTACATTTTAATGGCTTGTTAGTGAATCTGGAACACTTTGACTTCATCATCGCGTTTACCCAGATGAACATACTGAGTTACGCACATCTGAAGGATTGGAAATGATCAAAGGGAGTATGTCAGCTTGTACAACCCATATGCTTAAGAGGAAATGACATGGGAAAAACTTTTCCTGCACTAAAAGCTGCTCCCTCAGGTAACTCTTGTTTTGCTGTGAAGGAACATCTGCTAACACACACAATAACAAACACAACACACTTGCAGGACCTGGAAATGCAAACAGACTTCTCTGCCCCCAGCACTGCGGATATCATTTGAAATGTTTGTTGGTATATTGCCAGTAGGTTGGCTAGTGTTGTTCAAAGTATTGTTTTTACAACTAGTACTCTATGAGTTCTACTGGATGAAAAAGCATTTACTAAATAGCAAAGAAGTAACCAACCTCTATGTGGCTCAGGTTTTAACAGGCTCCGAGCTGCTGTCCGAGCTGCTGTCCGAGCCGCCCTTGTCCTCTAGCTGCTGTAGGTTATCAGTTGGGGTGACGCCTGGGCAAGAGAAAACAGCAGGTAAGATGCTGCCATCACAAATCAATGAACAGTAAACTCAATGGATTTCTGATTGCTTTATTACCAAAACACTTGCAATGAGAAAAATGTTAGATTATTAAAATAATAATTCATGGTTCAGTACTGTTTTTTTTTTTTTTTTTTTTTATTAAAGTTCAGCACTGTTTTAAGTGTTATGTTTGTTTTCATTCAGTATCCATTTAAAGAAAAAACTGCATGATCCAACCTAGTTATCGTTATCGGTAAAATCCGAAGGGTGACCAAAGGAGTGTTATGAGGGGTTAAAGATAATTTTATATCTGGCAGTGTTGAGCAGCACAGCCTAGATGCCGGTCTCAGCTAAGACTGCGATAGTAAGGACATTCGCAGTGGGCCACATAAATACAGCGAGTGGATGATGAGTGTTTGCATGTTGAGCTCATAGTGTTCCATCCCTTTTACTGTGTTAATGAATCATCATGACACTATACAGAAAGCAGAAGATGTTGGAGCTTCGCAGGCTCACATGGCTACAGTTTGTCATTTTATGGGGAAGCTCCTCCCGACGTGGACATCTAAGTAATGAGAAAATCCTGGTACAAATTCGGGGCTCGGCACTTTAATGAAGCAGTAACCACATTATCACCTCAGTCAGAGTTATGGCTAGCCTAGAACACAACCTGACAGCAAAACTCAGATTTAGAAATTTAGAAATTCAGAATCACTTTATTAATAGTTGATTTTTTGTCCACAATTTTTTCCCCCTCAGACTCATCAAGACACACAGATGAGATGTCAAACAGGCATATTCATCATGTCATCCCTCCCTAGAAAATTCAACACAACACAGTTCATGTGATTAATGATATGAAGGTGCAGAACCCACATTTAGTCAGCTGGTTCCTCCTCACATTGCACGCACTTTGAGCAGACTATACCACTGAGACTCACAGATCCATCAACAGAACACAAGGCATCTACTTTGAGAAGCTTACAGAAACAATTAAGAGGATAATCAATGGGTCTATGTGTTTCCTGGGAGTGAAATGGAAGATTTGCCTTCCATTTCTCATCAGACCCTCACTGGTCCAGGTCCAGATGCATGACAGGACTGGGTGTCTCACAGGATGTACGATGCAAGACCTCTACTAGCACTGTGCAAGGAAGTGCACCTGGTTTTGGTACTCCTCCTCAGTGATAACCATGTAAATATTTGGCAACTATAACTTCTGCAATGCTCATTTCCCAGTAGAAATAAGTCAGAAGTTGATATCAGACAACTAAGGCTATGTTCAGACTCCAGGCAAATCAGATTCATATCCACGTATGTGATGAGGCTTTCAAAACATATGCAGGAGATATGGAGGTGCATCATCTCGCTCTCCAAACACAAGCACCCTGTCGGGTCGTGGTGCAGAACCGGTATATATTGTGATGTTTCGTGCTGTAGTCATGACCGAAATCTTTGGACATTCTATTTGAAAACCATATGAATACTTTCAGCAATTCATCACTCCAAAGCTTATGGGCTTTGATCATTTGACCGTTATCAATGTGTCGCGTGAAGAGTGACGCAAAATACAATTTGAAATCCGAGTAGACTAAGGCGCATCTGTAAAAATCTGATTGGACTCACATTACAAACCAATTCCAAATGTGGTTTGAATTAAAAAAAAAAAAAAAAAAAAAAAAAAAAATCAGATTTCATGTGTTTGTTTCCACTGTAAAACATTTTCAGCTGGTTAAACTTAGAAATGAAAGTTCACCTGCTGCCTTAAAAATGTGAGTTAACTCAACTAAACATAAGTTAACTCAACTTGAAGATAATCTTTGTTTCAACTCACAAATAGTCAAGACAATGCATTATTTAAGTTTAAATTTTAACTTAAAGTAATGCATTGTCTTGACTATTTGTGAGTTGAAACAAAGCTTATCTTCAAGTTGAGTTAACTCACATTTTTAAGGCAGCAGGTGAACTTACATTTCTAAGTTTAACCAGCTGAAAATGTTTTACAGTATATATATATATATATATATATATATATATATATATATATATATATATATATATATATATATATATATGTGTGTGTGTGTGTGTGTGTGTGTTTATTTAAAGAATTGAATAAATAAAATATAATATTTTAAACATTTTATTTATTTTAAAATGTATTATTTATATAATAAGATTTAAATAATTTTAAAAATAATATGTAAATCTATTTTATTAAATAAACAGGTTTTATTCACATTTTTTATTTTATGTACATGGGAACTACAAATTAACATTAATGAAACATTTAAAGTCACCATGAAATCAAAATGGACAATTTTTTTATGGAATATTGCAGTGTTTATTATAAATGATTTATCCACACAAATCATTATTTAAAAAAAATCAATAAATAAAAATTCAATTAGCAAACACCAATGATCCAAGGACAAAATCAAGGCCCTGTATTTTTCACTCGGATATATGTCACAATAGGGAAGAAAATATGATTATTTCATGCTGACTTTAAACATTTGTGTATAGTAAAATTGATATTTTCTTTGAAAATTAAGATAAAAACAGGATGCCTTCATTTCTTCATTGAAGAAAACCAGCGAATCCAACAGGAGTCATTTTGACCATATTTATGCATTCATGTATATAGGTTTTTTGAGTCATGCATTCTAGGGTCGGAGGTGACCATGTTTTAGAAACTTCTAGTAGCAGAACATAAATCCCGCTGAGAGCTGGTTTAGATACTACTCAAGCACAGCCTTCGCTTTTCACGTGGTCATTTGGCATTCCGTGCAGACGGCACTCCACACAGAGCCAACCGCCGACTTTCACAGCTTCATTTATCTGTGAGCAAACACCAAAGCCTGCATTATCATTCCAAACGAGTGCCGAGCCATGAATCACATACAACAGCATGTGGGTGAGTCAATTCCCAAATCTACAGCCAACAGTGTCAACTTAACTTACTACAACACTCCTATTCCACTTCAGCGTGAAACTAAAAAACAACAGAGAATGAAATGGTGCGAAACGAGAACAAAGATCTAACAAACGATCGTAGTAACATCCCTGAAACTACAGACGATCTGTAGATGTCAGTGGAAACTAAAACTCTAGACATTAAACAACAGCTCCGCGAAGCACTCATCAGCCAGACACAAGAATACATTATACTGCTGAATGCAAGTGCTATTTATGTTCAGTGTGTCTCTTTCATGCACACAGACAAACTCTTCACCTTGGATGCTACTTGTCTTTGATGGCACTCCCATCATGCCTTTCTGCCACCAGCAGCAGCAGAATCAGTCTCTCTCAAAGATCCAGTTTTAATGAGTAAACATGCTACAGCAGGGAGACTTGTCAAATGGTTTTGCTTCATAACCAGATTCTACTTCTGGACATCATGTGGTGACCCAATACAGTATTATATAAAAGTAAACAAAACTGTGACGCAACAATACAAAGTTATTAATGACAAGAGCTTCAATAATAATAGTTTAATTTATAATTTTGGTTCCAAATGTCTATTAAGTTCCTGTGGTTTCATGCTCTCGGCAGTCAGTTTTTATAGTTTGAGTATAACAAGTTTATTTTTATATTGACATGAATTTGTGGCAAAATACTTTAGTTTGATTTCAACAAAATATATGGGAAGTAGTTTATCCTTCCTTTTAAACCTGTTAAATTTGCTATCCTATAGTATGGTTAGCTATATTTACAAAAAATATACAAAATACTTATCATACCAGAACCTGAGACCCATTTTTAGGTTGTGACCTACCAGTTGAGAACCACTGATCTAGAAGACAGATCCAGAGAACATCAGACAAGATCTTTCACTAAAGGAGAGGAAGTTATGGTTTGAATGGAGCTGGAGGACCACACAGAATCAAAAGCTCCACCTTGCAGAGGCCGTTGTGACTTTAACAAGGAAACAAAAAGGTCCATCCAATGGTCCGGTGAAAACATAAAAGGAACCATTCAACAATTCATAAGGAATCCATGCTGCCTTCTCTTGGAACATCTGATAGTTGGGAAAAAGAAATACTACAAGACTTACTTACAGAGGCTCTCTTTAATTCAAGCTCTCCAGGAAACCAGGACAGTCCCAAACCACTAAAGGAACATTCCCCATTGCCACACACTGAGGTTTATTTTGAGGAACAGGCCCCAATTGGGACAAACAGGTTGGAGGTGTGGCGGCTTTTGCGCAGGATCTTTTGTTTACCAACAAGGCCAGTGTGGGAGAGGCTGGCCTCCTTTAAGGAGGGAGATGAATAGGTTTGTTAGTATGTTAAAAGCTGGAAACAAGGAGCGTCTCTTCACTAAAACATCCTTCCATAGCAGGTCCACTTTGAAAAAAGAGGCCAAGTTATGGGCCGGCACCCAGAACAGCTTAATGAGAGCTCATACAGAGAGGGAGGCAACGAATACACACACACACACACACACAAACACACTTCTGGTACACAAGGTTGAAAAATAACTTTCTGACAAATACCTTTACGCCAATGATGGGCGAATTTGGAGAAAAAAAAAAAAAAAAAAAAAAAAGAGACTTTATATTTATTAAAGAATCTTAAAAAAAAAAAAAAAAAAACATATCACAGTTTCAACAAAAATAGTAAGCAGCACAGCTGCTTTCAACTTAAGAAATGTTTCTTGAGCACCAAATCAGCATATTAGAATGGTTTCTGAAGGGTCATGTGACACTAATGATGCTGGAGTAAATTCAGCGTTGCCTTCACAGGAATTAATTACATTTTAAAATATATTAAAATGGAAAAATAGTTATTTTGAATTGTAATAATATTTCACAATATTACATTTTAGTGTATTTTTGATCAAATAAATGCAGCCTTTGTGAGCATTAAACATTTTAAAAATATTTTCAAATGTTTGAATAGCAGTGTACAGTATATGAGATGAGCCATTCCCAGTGTTTGGGTCATCGCACATCTTTAAAAATGCAAAATCATGAATGGCCATCAATACAAAATGTTATCAGACTGACATGTGAACGTCAGTAGGGCAGTGAAGGAATTTGAGCTGAGCCGCTGTTTGTTTTAGACAGAGAACGAGGATGTGCAGTCTCCTCATTATTAGGTTGGACACACAGGAGTCTGGGAAAGGATCAGAACAGCAGCAGTTGCTGGAATGCATGGGAGGGTGGGAGGAGAGACAGAGAGAGGACATTGTGCTGAGTAAGGAGTGCTGCAGTGCCCGTCTGCTGCCTCACAATCTCTAAAGGTTTTGTCAAGGCTCAGCCGGCCCAACTCATCTCTCACGCACAGGCCAAGGGCACAGACTACAGCACAAGCTTTTCCATAGGAAACTCAGCTAAAGGGCTGTTCAATGCTCCAGTAACTCAGAAAAAAGAACATAACACCACCCGTGTCACCACTACAAAAATAATCTTTTTCAGATTTGTCAAAAGATAGAAGACTAAAGGTAAATCCAGGAAGGGCTTAACATTTTTTTTTTCTTCTGCTAGCCCAGTCTGTTCCCACCACACACACACAAAAAAATTATAAATTAAATTTAAAAAAAAAAATCATGTAAAAAAAAAAAAAGAAAAATGTATATTAAAAGGTACCCTATGTAACTTTTTTTTGTTTAAAATTAACAAAATTTAAATAATGAGCAATACATTATCAATCCTCCTTCTAAAATGTGTTCTTGTCTTACCCTGATTCACTATGGCAAGCCTATAATAAGTGTTTATATTTTTAGACGTGATAGAATAGTTTTCACAGGAAATTGTGTATGTTACTCGCCCGTGCATGTCTTGTTATATCCGTAAACAGAGAAAAGTTGCTCCGGCTGTTTTGACGCATGTATGGTGTGGAAGCAGCATAGGTTAGTTGTCACAACGAGTCAGAAATGTTGATATGGAGCACGCCAAATCTCAAACCTCCAGGGAGTTTAAACTTTTTTTAGTTATGAGAAAGAACCATATTCATCCGCACAGTCACGCAGAGCCAAAGCACAACCAAAACAATGTTCTTCAGCAAAATGCATGGTTTTGTTAGACTAACCACTAGAGTATACTTTTAAAGGGTGATATTTCAAATTCACTGTTTGAAAGTTAGTCGGGCCGAATCCAACAACAAACGTCTAACCAAACAGCATCAGGGGGCGTATGACGGTCGAGAAGAGAGAACGAGCAAGAGGGAGATTTAAAAATAAGAAGAAAAAAAAAAAAAACTGCAGAACGAGAAATGGGACAATACAAAAGAGCTCAAAAGAATATCACTGGAATGAAGGTTTATGGCTGGGCAAGCGCTTTAGGACCCGGTTTATATTAGAAAAGCTTTCCAGTGCTGGAGAGAGCTAAGAGGGAAGGCCTAAAAAAACTGCTTTGATCCTGCTTCTCATGCGAGTACACTGGGTTTTGATTGTCTGGAGCTGCTGTGCTGTTTGCGACTAACAACAAACACTTTGTATTTACTCGTGTGTACTGTATGTTCATTTTTTGTGCTTCCTTGTCGTTCATTCATGAACTGCGCTTTATTTTTCGTGAAGCATTTTGTTGTGCGTCAGCTGTGATAAACAGACATCCACTCGCATTGCATGTGTAACAGTGGCCAGATAGTGAGAGTTGTGCAGGTAAACCACTGCGCACTGACGGCCGCTAGAGAATGAGGTGTTTAGCGTCATTGGTAGTGCACTCGCCTCGCATGCCAGCAGCGATTGGGCCGGGGTTCGAGACTGACTCAGAGCAGGGTGGTTAGGATTGGAGTGTGAGTTTTGGAGGCGGAGCAATGAAGAGAGGGGTGTGTTTGTTTGGGTTGATTTCAAATAACAACAATGTCCAACAGCGTAGTTCAAATACCACTTACTGCACCTTTAAATATGCCAGAAGAAAATATATTACATAAATATTTAATGAAAAATGTATTTACAATACTTTAGTTTTAGTAGACAGCTAATATGCTATAGCACCATGACAAATATAATAATAATAGTAATTTTTGCTGAGTCTTGTGCAAAGTGAAAAAAGAGCTAAAAACAGTAATCTCTGATTTCAAAGAGAACATTACGCTTGTCAAATGTACTGTATTTCAGTTTTGATGAAGTATTAGCATTGACAGTGCTGCTATTATGTAAAGCTGTGATAAATCAATGATGGATGGAATATCAAATAGCCATGCCACGTGAAAACCAGCTGGAGACTCGACAGAAACAAAACAATCCGGATGCAACAGCGACGTGTGCACGCTGAGACACATGTGTGCCTGTATAATCCACAGTGTGTTTGCCCATTCAGGCTGATTTCAAGAACTCACTGAAAGATATTTTGGGTGGTACATAATAACCTCTTATGAATAATGGCACTTAGGTCTCTGTTTACTAGAAACAAAAGCTCCTCAGAGTCATGCATCATATAAACCAGCTAATCTGTATTTAATCATGCTCTATTCCATAATTACTGAGAAATGCTGGGTCAAATAATGGGAATTAATTTCATTGAAATTTTACTCTACTTAGAGAAATATTCGCCTGGCAGTAAAATATTAGGCAAAATAACTCTTCAGTGTGTTCCTGATCCCTGCTTCGCCCTCTCAGCTACCCAAAATGTCTCACAACATATCAAAAGGGAGAGAGTAGCCCACTGAAATCATAACAATATGAACAAAAGAAAAAAAGAA
Source organism: Ctenopharyngodon idella (assembly GCF_019924925.1). Taxonomy (NCBI): domain Eukaryota; kingdom Metazoa; phylum Chordata; class Actinopteri; order Cypriniformes; family Xenocyprididae; genus Ctenopharyngodon; species Ctenopharyngodon idella. The sequence continues at coordinate 15,528,614 of NC_067221.1, forward strand.
ATTGAGTCTCAGATGTAAACACTAGTGCACATTGCATCACATAAAATTATCTGAGCACATATAATGTATACTTATACACATTAATTATCAAATGACATGAAATTGGGATGAGCAGATCGATCTTGAAATATGTATCTGACATTTATGCAGTCTTTGGTCAATACTTTGATAAAGTCAACACTAAGTGTTTTTTATTTGTTTTTGTTTGCTTATAGAAAATAATAAATACAAAGCAATGTCCCAAATGCCACCATATGCATCGCAAGAAAGACAAAAAGTGATAAAGGAGAGAGGAAGAGAGCAAGAGTAATTGATGGCATCACACACCTTCCATCAGCGGTATGGGCCGCACAACTCAGGGTGCCGGATTTCAGCCAGCCAGTCGTGACATCAGCTGTGTGCGTGATTCTGACACCAGCAGAGAAACACACACACTCACGCACGCTCGTCTGGCCACTGCCACCCACTCCTCTCTAATCTAATTACAGCCCCTCAACCAGCTGCTTGTGTCGGCAGACAGCAGCAGCCGGTCTGAGGCCGGTACCGAGTATCAGCTGTATTAAATTTTCATAAACTAAATCTTTCGAAGAAAACCTGATACTGCTGTTCTTTTAATAAGTGGACCAGCTGGACAAAGGCGCTGTGGATTCAGACCTCACCCAGTCTATTCACTAAAACCACAGTCATCATCATAACTTTACCTTCAATATTCATTCTTACACAAAAACTAGAGCATTCAGCACAACACCACATTCTTCCCTGAATGTGGAGGAACACAGTTGAGCAAACCACTGTCATGGAATACACAATGGATTCTCAGCTCTGTCCAATTAAAAATCCATGGCAGGAACAATAAACATGAACCGCGGTGTCAGATATTCTCTCTTCCATGACCTCATGGAGCAAGTGCACTGACGTCTTCAGCCCAGTTTATACTATCTGCAACTTTGTTGCTGTAAGTTACTAGTAGGAATGGGCATGTGATATTTAGTACTTGTGTACTCGCAAGTGACAGTGATGATCGTTCATGAAAATTATGATTGTGTAAGTTTAAACTCTAATTGGTTAGGGCACCATTGTGGGCTGTAACTTGAGGTCTGATTGGTTTTATTGGTTATGTGGTCCAGAGAATTGAAGTTAAACTGTCAGTTGAATCACTTTGACTATGTGCAGATGTAAGTTTTAAAATTACGTTAATGTTGTGTATATATCTGATTAATTTCATGAGTTAATTAACGTCAAATGACAATGCCTGACATTATTGACTATGATTGAAACAATCAGATATTTTGAAGAATGTTGGTAACCAAATAATTTTGGGGACCATCAAGGGCGCCTTAACAGGATAGTTCACCCAAAAATGAAAATTCTGTCATCATTTACTAACCCTCAGGTTGTTCCAAACCTGTATAAATGTCTTTGCTCTGCTGTACATTTAATATAACCAGAGGCCCCTGGGCTACAACATTAAACTTTGAGATGAGATGCAGTTTATATCCACGCCTTTGTAAATTACTGAACCGGCATTCAGTGCAGAGCAGCTCTCTCGCACTGTATGACATTACAGAAAACTAGCTGTCCAATCCAGGCTTCGCCGAAAATGCGGAGTCTCGAAAATTTACGGGTGTGCGAGTTTATCTATAGAATGTAGTTATCATCACTGCTGTAAACTCCCATATACAGTGCTCAGCATAAATGAGTACACCCACTTTGAAAAGTAACAATGAACACAAACAATTTCCAAAATGTTGACAAGACTAAGTTTTATATAACATCTGTTTAACTTATAACATGAAAGTAAGTTTAATAATATAACTTCGAGAACAACATTTTCAGTTTTACTCAAATTAGGGTGATGCAAAAATGAGTACACCCCACTGAAAGTCTCTGGAGCAAAGCTAAATTTTAGACTACAAATGTCTAATTTAACAAGAATTCAACCACAGGTGAGTCTAATTATTCATTACACCGGTGTCTAGCAGACAGTTGACTATAAAAGGGTGTTAAAACCCCTTCCCATTTCATGCTGTGATGAAAGGTTACAAGAAGATCAGTAAAGCTTTACTCATCAGTCAAAATACTGTAGCAAAAGTGGTACAAAAATTTAAAAAAGATGGAACTGCAACCATCTCACAGAGACGTCCAGGTCGTCTACGGAAGTTAACACCTCGACAGGAGCGTCTTCTGATGAGAAGGGTTGAAGAAAATCGACATGCAAGTTCACTGCAGTTATCTAAAGAAGTAGAAAGCCAAACTGGGGTGACTATTTCCCGTGACACAATACGGCGTACACTGCAGAGGAATGGCATGCATGGGTGCCGTCCACGAAAGAAGCCTCTCCTAAAGCCCAGGCACAAAAAAGCCCGCCTAGAGTTTGCCAGGGCCCATGCTGACAAAGATGAAGACTACTGGGAGTGATGAGACCAAGATAAATGTTTTTGGAACTGATGGCTTCAAAACTGTATGGCTTCGCGAAGGTGAGGAATACAAAGAAAAATGCATGGTGCCTACAGTGAAACATGGTGGTGGCAGTGTCCTTATGTGGGGCTGCATGAGTGCTGCTGGTGTCGGGGAGCTGCATTTCATGGATGGCATCATGAATTCACAGATGTACTGCTCTATACTGAAAGAGAAGATGCTACCATCACTCCGTGCCCTTGGTTGTCGTGCACTTTTCCAACATGACAATGATCCTAAACACACATCTAAGGCCACTGTTGGATTTCTGAAGAAGAACAGGGTGAAAGTGATTCAGTGGCTCCTGATCTGAACCCAATCGAACACCTATGGGGAATTCTGAAGAGACAAGTTGAGCATCGCTCTCCATCCAGCATCCAGTCTCTAAAAGAGGCCATTCTTGAAGAATGGAAAAAGACAGATGTTGCAAAATGTCGCCAACTTGTTCATTCTGTGCCTAGAAGACTTGGTGCTGTCATTAAAAATCATGGAGGCCATACAAAGTACTAGATGTAGTAGTTTTTGTTGTGGAGTGTACTCATTTTTGCATCACCCTAATTTGAGTAAAACTGAAAAATGTGTAATCTAAGTTATATTATTAACCTTACTTTCATGTTACTTTCTATGCAGCCATACGTTAGCATTGCCATTCATCTCAATAAGTCACTTCTATTTCTATCCCAAGTTAAAATGAGAAAACTAGCAATTTTGTCACCGTCACATCTACTATAATATCATGAAATGTTTAGAATATATATATAATGCTTTGAAAAAATGTCAGAGCACATGGCAACTTTTAAACAGCTGTCAGTCGGAAAAAAAAAAAATGCTTTTTGGCTCCAGATGGCGTAGCTACAGCATCTACCCGCATGTTCTATCTCAACCATGCTAGGCAGCCAAACCTCTACTCTTTAGCCAAATCTGGTGTAGGTTAGCAAAATAGTTATTATTGCTTACAGCTCCTTTAAATGAGTCTGTTGACTGGCTTAGTGTGTGCTAATTTAGTCAAAGTATGAATTCATCATGTGACATTGCTGCATACATGTTAAAAAGTACATTTTAACCTCTTTGACGCTACAACTTCTGCTCATAATGATAAATTGTAAATCATAAAGGCACGTTCTTCAATTACTATTAGCCTGCTCAGATGTAAACGATCCAGCACTAGAGCTGAACAACATATATAAAGCGGCTGTGACTGCATGGTCCTGTGGATGTTTCTCGCATCGTCTCAGTATGGGGGAAGGTTGGCTCAGAGAAAGGCCACTGTGAGTCAGAGCTCTTAATCCCTCCATAAGCACAGTTTCACCTTTTTCCAAGTTGTGTTTTTTGAACACTGTGTGAACATGCTGAGAGTACAGCAAGCGTTTGTACATGGGGATGTATTTTCCACAGAGAAAGAACATGCAGCTTGTTGCTGATGTGTTTGATGCTGTTTCAAAGTTTCCACTACATCACAGGACATACATCATTAAAAGAAACGATCTGAACTTCACAGTACTCGTGTGGTTTAGAAACACACCTGGAAAAACTGTTAGCAGGTTGGAATTCCTTTCAAAATGTTCAAGAGCATCTACAAGATAAATGCATTAAAACTCTTGACAGTATGACTGCTTGTCCTAGAATTAGTAGGTCAATGACAAATCAGACTGTCCAAGATAAAAGAAAGGAAAATTTGGGGTCGGTAAGATTTTTTTAATGTTTTTGAAAGAAGTCTCTTATGCTCACCAAGGCTGCATTTATTTGATCAAAAATACAGTAAAACAGTAATACTGTGAAATATTATTACACTTTAAAATAACTGTTTTCTATTTTAATTTAAAATGTTTATTCCTAAAGTTGAATTTTCAGCATCATTACTCCAGTCTTAAGTGTCACATGATCCTTCAGAAATCAATCTAATATGCTGATTTGCTGCTCAACAACTATTCCTACTTATCAATGGTGAAAACAGTTGTGCTGCTTAATATTTGAGAAAACTGTGATAGATTTTTTTCAGGATTTTTTGAAAATAAAAGAACAGCATTTATTTGAAATGGAAATATTTTTTAACAATGTAAAAGTCTTTACTGTCATTTTTGATCATTTTAATATGTCCTTGTTGAATAAAAGTATTTCTTTCTTTCAAAAATCAGACCACAAACTTTTAATAGAAATAATATATAATTATTTATAGTAATATATAATAATATAAAACATTTTCCTTAACACCATGAATGTATAAAGAGTGTATACATATTAGTCATTTTCAAAAAATTTTTTTTGAAAATTATTATTTAAAAAAAAATACTTTTTACCTTAACATGAATTATAAATTCAAAATATTTTGTGCATCCCTATGTTTTGGGGGACAAAAGTCTTTCAAATATTAATAAGTAAAATTAATTTTACAAGTCAAAATTATTTTTCAATAAACAAGATGTATATTCAAGTCACTGCATAACACTGAATTACATTTTTAGCGTTTTTATTTATTTTTATTTATTTATTTTTTTTATTGTAATGAACGATAGATCTGGACAAAAGAAAAAAGAATGTAATTGACCCTAGCAACAATTAACACCAGGCAATCTGGAAAGATATTCTTCCCCCCCAACCAGAAGTTGTTCATTCGATTAAAGAAATCCCCTACACATCATTAGTAGACTTTGCATTTCATAATTTGGGTCTGTTCAATGCTAAACTCATATCGCTTGCTGAAGTGATTTATTGCTCTCCACATGAAACGGGTCTGAATCTGAATAATCCTCTCATGGTCATTTATAAAGAGATTAATTCTGGCAGTCATCCATCCAGACAGACAATAATACAGGTATCTCTGCAGCCCACCACTGAATCACAAACTCTTTAATATTTAGTAAGGCTGAACTACAAATGTAGGTAATGACAAAGAGAAAGCAGTATCACTCAAACAGTTGTTTGCAATAAAAAAAAAAATTACACCTTTAGGAACTCAGAAAACCACCACAAGATACTCACGTGATGAAGTTTCCTTTGAAATCCAAACAGAAATGACACATTTCCAAAGTTGGCGTACAAGGAAGCACAGAATCACAGTACACATCTTTTGACATACTTTATTGCCGGGTTTAGTCCCGTAACGGTGGCAGCAGAATGACAGCGTCCTTCAAACTAAACGAAATCTTACTACTGACTGGATAGACCAGCCAGGATGGCAGTTAGCCCTCAATCAACTTCTATTAGTCTAATACAATCTGACTGCTTTCCTTAATCACAGGTGCACATTGAACTGCTTACCCTCTGTCTTTAAGTGGAAAGACCCTAATCTTCAACTTAAAAAAACATGTTTGTCATCACAAAGACTTTATTAAAGTGCAATATGTTGCCGGAGGACCACGTATGGGTCATGTATAGGCCCACAGAAACATAGCCTAATTGTAGCTTAGAAGCAATGCCTACCGCATAAAGAGTTGAGAAACATCTTAATCGCATCAGTAGAGATTGTAGGCCAGATTTCAATGGGATTACAGTGTCATCACCGCTCTCACTGCCCACAGAAAGTTCAGTTAAAAAAAAAAAAAAAAAAAACGGTTTTAATGACCTTGGTCTAGACTGTAACGACAACTGACCAATGAGAGAAAAGATACGCTAACATCAGGTTGAGATGAATCGTTCAGCAATTTCATCTCAGGATTTATGATGTTATATAAAGGCAAAGCATTGAAAGGACTAAGTTGACATCAAAGACAGTGATTCATATGCAATATTTAACAACATCTAGTGAGTCATTTGGAGCTGTGTTGAAAATTGTGAGAATTTGGCCATTTTGTGACCCAAACCAAATATTGTAAAGTTTCTTGTTTGTAAAACAAAACTGAGTGAAACCTAGCCTAATATCTGTCAGTGCAGTTTATTTTTCTGCATAGCCTGACTGTCTGGATGCCTTTGTAATGTCCTCGGGTCTGAAGTTCTGAACAAATGTTCACACATAAATAGTAGAGTCTACAAATCACAAACATCTTAATGACCAACCAACAAGAACAAATGGCTTCATAAATATACAAAATAATCAGAAATGGGTGACGATGGTGAACTAGTCATCCAACAAACATGCTATAAAGTTGAAGTGTCTTGCGCAACACACTAATGGATTTTTTTTTCAAAAACTGCACACCCTTATACTGTAAATAAAGTCTTAATGTAAATACAAAATAGTTTGTTTAAAGGGATAGTTCACCCAAAAATTAAACTTCTGACATCATTTACTCACCATCATGTCATTCCTACTCGCCATCATTCAAACCTGTATACACAATGGTGCACAGGAGAGCACTGTCGTCTGCTACGATTTGATTATTAAAATTGCTTAAAGCTACTATGTAACTTTTAGGCCTCTAGTGGTTGAAACAGAAAATTACAGGCTGTTTTGGTAATTAAGTTGTGCTTTGGCTCCACTATTCTGCATAGATGAACCACTGTGTGGTTACAGATGATCGCCTTATCGGTGCAAATGTCAAAACTCTCCCAACTAACAAAATAAAGTTAAATATTTGAAAAATTTGTCTTATGAGTAGGTAAGCAGCTTATATGGATATTTATAGGCAAATAGACCAAAGCAGTAACTGGTTTAGAGACTTGGCATTGTTACCAACATAAACATTGTTTTGTGAACCTAGTCGGTGCACAGCAAATGTGATGTGGTATGCAAACTATGTTAATTCATGATTTATTACAGGTACTGTCGCTTTCCTTTTTTGCTTGCAAACACTTCTCAGTTTGATGTTTGTTGTGGCTTCAAGCTACTACAACACCTTCCACTGCATATAGTAGTAGCCTGATGTCTTTATATACAAAAATGACATAAACATGCACAGATGAATGACTGAAGTATGCAGTTGCGTGGGTTGGGTTGGATTACTTTTACACCAAAACCAATTGGAAAATGACCAGCAAACCACGTGTACTTTTTTAGCTGACACACTCGGGTGATTTGTTAAGTGTTAGTCAAAATCTGAGTCACAATTTACTACTGACTATGGTTCACTTTGGTAAGCCTACTATAAGTGTTTATATTTTAGACTTGGGGGATGTTTTTTGTGGGAAATTGCGTACATATGTCACTCGCCCGTGCATGTCTGGTCATATCCGTGAACAGAAAAAAAAAATGTTGTTCCAGCTACTTTGATGCATGTATGATGTGGGAGTGTCATAGTTTAGTGGTCACATAGAGCAAGAAATGTTGACATGGAGCAGGCTAAACCTCTGGGGAATCACCCATTTTTTGAAAACGGTGAACAGAAGAGAGTCTACTGGCAACAAGAGAGCACGACAGAGCTTGTAATAAAACAAGAATCAACAATGGCTTGGCTTTTTGGAGATGGCAAGAACTGATAAATTGCCATATGTAGCTTTCTAACAGAGTTCACTGTAAAGCCTTTTCATTATTGGTTGTTGTGCTGGAATTTATTTTCAAGGAAATACAGTGTCTATTAATGGGTATAGCTACAGTAACGTCTTCAGCTAGTCAGCTTGATATCCTTTCCATCTAAACTGGTTATATAACTTAAGCCTAGTAAATGTTTTATGAGCAGCAGGATAACTATATTCATCCGCAGAGTCACGCAGAGCCAAAGCACAACCAAAACAATGTTCTCCCACAAAATGCATGCAGTTTTGTTTTTTAGCCGCTAGAGGTCCAAAAGTTACATAGTGTACCTTTAAATTATCTCCTTTTGAGTTCTACTGATGAAAGAAAGTCATACAGGTTTGAAACAATATCAATTTTTGATAATTTTATGACAATTTTCATTTTAGGGGGAAATAATCATGTTCTTTTTGAAGGATTGGGGATAGACTATTTAATTAATTCAATATAAAAACAAAGTCAAAGGAAAGTACCCAAAAATTTTAGAAAAAAAACATACATTTATGGGTGTTTGTTCACTGGCAACATATCTGCATTTCTGCCAATACTGTGCCACCAGAGAGAACTGGATGTGCCACCATGAGAATTGACATTTGGATTGAATGCTAATGCACTGCCACTTAAACCGACCCTGGGGGTTGGGCACAATTTTACACTGGCCAGGACTGACTCAAGCCAACTCAGTGATGTAAACATCTACACAACCTCCAGGGTGCATTAACTGGACACACCACCATGTATTTGCTACTAGATGCCCAGCGGACAAGCTAGTAGTCACTATAACAGTCTCACCCCATCACATAACAGCCCATAGCATGAGGGTCATCAAAAGGATAATGCACATTGCATATAATGTAAAGCAGCTGTTAGCAAATAGATATATTCCAGAATGTAGCACAAACAGTGCCAAGTAAATAAGCACCTGAAATGAGATGGCAACAGAGACAGTAATTCATCTCTCCTCTAGTCTAGCACACTCTGGACGACATGAAATAGGTCACCGTTTGAACGTCGTGCTTGGCCCTCTGCCAGCGCTCCCAACTATTCGCCGATCCTCTTCTCTCTCTCTCTTTTTTTTTTTTTTTTTTTAAATTCCTTTATTGTTGATCTCTGTAAAAGCAGTCATGTGAATGCAAGATGGCAGATCATGTAGACTGCAGACATTTTATTCATTCAGCTAGACATGCAGCACTAATAAATGAGAGATGGGGAGATTTTTCATTTTTGGATAAAGCCTAGAGAATTTAAGTATTCCTAAAATGGAGGGTGATTGTGCTTCTCTCACACACGTAAGGCTAATCCTATTGTTTATGTTGAAAATGTCTGAAATGAGACTGAAACAGGAAAGAATATGGGAAATAATAGGTTCAAAATCCTCACAAGATCAAATGTTTTCCTTCATATAGAAAAAGTTAAAATAGGTAGATGAATCTCAGAAATTGCTTGAATCTTACTGTGAACACCACCATGGTATGTTTAACTGTATAATTAAGAGCCCATTCCCTAAATACGAACACAAATCACAGGTTCATGCATGCTTTTCATCCTGTCCAGAGGATTTGGGTCACATTTTAATCCTGCAGTCAGACAAACCTCACAGAGTTAATTACTTTAACTCAACATTACTTTTATAATGCACTCTGCTTGTTTACATAATTAAAATGTATAATGATAAATGAAACATTTCATATTTCACTGTTGACTAAACATTTATGAGCGCTTCTTTAATACAGACACTTAAATGTCCCAGGGGTTGATTAATATTAAAACTTTTGTTTTGACTGCAACATTTTTTTTTTTTTTTTTGTAGTGTGCAGGTCAAATTAAAACTTCTTACCCAGCCTTCATTTATTTTCTGTAATGTTGCTGTTTGAGCATAAACAACATCTGCAAAGTTATGACACTCAAAGTTGAATGCAAAGGGAGATTTTTTTAAAGGATTCTGTTTAAGGACTACAACAAATGGCTGGTAGGGACTACAACAAGCTTCTTCCCAGGTTAGTGACATCACTAACCCTAAAATTTACATAAACCCTGCACCCGAAAACACGCAACAAAGGGGGTGAGGCCATGTTGGGCTGCTTTAGAGAAGAGGAAGAGTTGTCGTAGTAGAGTGTTGTTACCATGCCGTCATTTTGCGCCAGACTGCTTCACAAACGAGGGTCAATTCAACGCTGGATTTGCACAAAAGTTTAACTAGACGGCACATGCTAGTTGATGAGTTGAATCAACTCGACAGCAAATACATAAATGTATCCACTAACCATTCAGAAATGTCCAGTTGCATTCTATAAGTTCCTGAGTCTCTCCATCAGTGTCCGACTCCGGTTTGAACAATGTAAGGTTGAACACCGTTACTGACAATCGTCATTTTGGCTGCGTGAGATTCTCCAGCTTTGTTGTTGTTGAGCAACCAAAGAGAAAGCTGTTAAAGCTCTGCCCTCTTCTAGAAAGGGGGCAGGGAGCAGCAGCTCATTTGCATTTAAAGGGACACACACAAAAACGGCGTGTTTTTGCTCACACCCAAACTGGGGCAAATTTGACAAGCTATAATAAATGATCTGTGGGGTATTTTGAGCTTAAACTTCACATACACATTCTGAGGACACCAGAGACTTATATTACATCTTGAAAAAGGGGCATTATAGATCCCCTTTAAATCTTTGAATGCTAAATTACATCATAAAAATATTAACATTTTTAAAACTATGATAACCTAAGCAAAGGGTGAATTAAACAAACTATTTCAATATGTGTTGTGTGAAAAATATTTACCAATTTTTGAACCAAAGTTCAAAGGCCCAAAACAACAATCCTGCATCAATGAGACTATAGTGTTATGCTTAAAATGAAATGAGCACAAAAAAAAAAAAAACTAAGAAAAGGTATATTTCACTTGAATGTTTATATCACTTAAGATTTTTATTTCAAGCTTCACTTTTGTAAAATTATACAAAAGGGATAGAAATAGGATTTAATTGTATGTAATTAGGATACATGAAATGCCAGCAATGAAATTATCTTTAGGAAGACAAAAGAACAAGCCATTTAATTCCAAAAATCCAAAAGTATAATTTCCACCACTGTCATTTCCACTACTAAATAAAACATGATTTGAGATGGTGGAATGACATTTTCTACCTGAATTTCAATGAACAAAAGACAAAATTTTCAGACATTGTTGACATTTCAATAAGTTTAGTTTGAGAAATGTGTTTCTAAAAGCCCACAAAGGCCAAAAATGCCCAGAGTTGAAGAAACACCATTATAAGCGACTGTGGTATATTAGAAAGAATTCCAATATGTAAGCGACTGCTGTGAAATGAGTTCACAAGTGTTGAAACAACTGTGTTCACAACTGTGAAATGATTGGCTCATTCAATATTTACAAGCAAAATATTGGTTTGGTGTGGATAGCAATATACATTCATTACACTGATTATTGAGAACATAACAGTGACAACTATTCCCTGCTCTGTGTCCATATCCATCACCTCTTATAGCCAATAAAAGCAGGTTATTATAATTCTGCCACAAATAAAGATCATCACCCGGGCAGAGACATATTGAATGATTTCTAATAATCCTCCGGAAGTGGGAGAAGGAATGTGACCTGGCACCTAACACCAGATTTCAGTGTGTGTATGCCATCTGCTGTGGAGCACCTCCATAGGGCTGCTTTCATCAACACCTTCTGTTGAGCTCTTCACACTCGCAGCAGTGTGGCCTTAATCCTCCTACAGCTGACCCAGCGTTGGGCCACTTTAATTGCAAAAATATTTCTCAAGAGCCTGTAAACAAGATGCAATCACGTTTCTCTATGATATGAGCCGACAAGGCCTGAGCTAGAGTAAGTGCTGAGAGATTCAATAAAGGCCTGATCTGCTGTGCTTGCGAAAGGATTTTATTTGTCGATGCATTCTATAAAATCAAAGCAATATTTAGTAACAGGCCCTGTAAAATGTCTGCAGCAGTTATGTAAGAATAGGGCCTCTAAATCTATCAGCCCAAAACAGGACATAAGAAAAGCAATAACACCATTTTAATGGATTAATGGAATTGGGGTTGTAGCCACATTATTTTCATGTTTTGCTGTTAACCTTGTGCAAGACCTGGTTGAATTGCGTTATTATTAGTGTGTTCTCGTCATGTCCAAAAGATGCTGTTTTTTCCCACATCCAATCAAAACCACCTTTTTTCGGCCTTCCTAAGGCAGACGAACTTAAAAATACATTTTAACAAATTTTTCCTAACATTTATAACAATCTCAACGACTGCATTCTGAACCATGCTGTTCAGTGCAGACAGGGGCACGGGAAGATGTTTTGGGTTGGGCTTGCTGGGGTGATATATATTTTAATAAAGAAATAAATTATTTCTTTATTATATAAAGAAATAATATATAAAACACGTCAACGCCACAAAGCAGGACAAACAATCCCAGAGAACTCATTTAAATGGAGCATACGGTCTATTTTTTTGACAGAACATAGTAATATTTGCAACAAGGAATGTATTTGTAATACGATATTTCAAAAAAGGGCTATTGAGGTATGTTTGCAGGCAATAAACGAGCCTGCACACAGCGAGAGGAAATAAATAATGAATAAATAAAATAAATAAATAAATAAAAAAACACTTGTGCCCCTAGCTTACAGACTTGCACTCCAGAGTGGGGTGCAGTGGAAACCCACCAGTAGGTGGCAGCATTCACTGTTTTAATAAGTGAGTCATTGAATCATTCATTTAAATGAATTTGTTCAGAAATCTTGATTCTTTCAGGAACAAAACATGAATGAAAATTCTGTCATTAATTACTCACCCTCTTGTCGTTCCAAACCCATAAGCCTTTCTTTCATCTTTGGAACACAAATTAAGATATTTTTGATGAAATCTGAGAGCTTTCTGTCCCTCCACTGGCAGCTAAGCAACTGACACTTTGACGCTTCAAAAAGTTCATAATAAGATCGTAAAACTAATCCATATTAATTGAGCGGTTTAGTCCAAATTTTCTGAAGAGACACGATCACCTTATATTATTAATGGTTTTAATTAAAAAATAAAAGAATAAACGGTTTTAATTTAAGAATAAAAAGGCTTTTATTCACATATAAACATTGATCAACTCACACATCAGTTGTGGTAAATAGAAGCTCAAGCATGTTTGCTTGACGCATACGAGAATCAATGAGGTTCATTATCGTGCTGCGCAGCATGTTTGAGCTTCCGCATCATTCAGGTTTGGTTGAGCTTATGTTTTCTGATCAATGTTTATATGCGAGTAAAAGCCCAAATTCCTATGGATTAGTTTATGATCTCTTTATGAACTTTTTGAAGCATCAAAGTGTCAGTTGTGAAGCAGTCTGTGGAGGGACAGAAAGCTCTCAGATTTAATCAAAAAGGTCTTCATTTGTGTTCTGAAGATGAACGAAAGCCTTACGGATTTGGAACGATATGAGGGAGTAATTAATGACAATTTTCATTTTTGGGTGAACTAATCCTTTAATTTTTGGGGGCATTTTTGCCACAAGCAACCGTTAAAGGGTTAGTTCTCACCAAAATGAAAAGTCTGTCATTAATTACTCACCCTCATGTCGTTTGAAACCCATAAGACTTTCGTTTATCTTCGGAACACAAATGAAGATCTTTTTGATGACAGAATGCTGTCAGATTTCCTTCCATAGACTGCCTTTGCAATAGGGCAGCAACTAACGATTATTTTGATAATCGATTAGTTGGCCGATTATTTTTTTCGATTAATCAGATAAAAAATCCTAATTTTATTTATTTTTATTTTATTGATAAAAAAAAAAAACACAGTATTGCACATTCCAAAGTACTTCAAACAAATGTGCCAATCGAATGTTATAAAAACATACAGAGCTTAATTTATTAGACTACCTGTCATAACGAAGAGAGAACAAATATTTTAGGAATCTATCAAAACTTTTTTAAAACTAAAAGTGGTATTGTCATTTATTAGGAAAATAAACTGAAACAACTAAATAGTTTCTAAATATTCACACATAATATCCAAAAAAAAACTTAATAACAATCTCTGTTCTTATTGACTGTAATTGGGCATCTGAAGAAAAAAAACAAAGTGTTTTACTTTTTCCTGCCTTTCTTGTAAAACAGTAAAATAAAAAATTCATGGATAACAGCAATAATTATACTGTAGCTTTAGAAATACTGCTGTAACTAAAGAGCTTTCACCATTAACCATTACAGAAACATGAAAAATGATTTTAGTAATCACCAATACTGATAGTTTAGGGCAGCTGTGGCACAAACCATACAATGGGTGGCAGAGGTCTAATAAATTTGTTAAGCACTGTATACAGTTTAAATCTCTACTCTACATTAAAAATGAAGATAGTAATAAAGATAAAGAAAAACACAAACTCAGTGTTAACCAACAGGCAAGATAAATGTTCTGCAGGAACACACACATTCACTCTGGACACAATCACCTCTTACTGTCATTTCTTTATCCTGTAAATAGGCTATAAGAAACGTCTTACATTTATATTCAATTACATGTTGTTATCCCTTTACAGTTACTACTCTCATAAAATACTTGAATGACATGTTGATTTTTAAATCTAAATTTAACTTTAAACAACAGATATTTCAGCAAAATGAATATTTTTGTGCTGAATATTAATTGTCTCCCTCTCTCCCGCGTCCCATCTGTCTGATGCGGGTGCGCGCGCCGGCGCTCATTCAGTAAAGTTTGAAGTTTAACGCAGACTGTCAGGATGAGCCTTTATGCAAAATGTAAATGTTCGCGTGAATTTGTGACATTTACAGATAAGGATACAGACACAGAATAAACGTTTTGCGCTGAGGACGCATATGCATCTGTCAAAGCGCCTGACAGGGCAAGACCTTATGCTAATGCATTAGCTTGAAGCTTAAAATAAAGAATTCTCATGTTTTGATCAGCTTTGATCACGAACCTTTCCTGCAGCAGCTCAATCTGTTTCCTTCACTATTTTTAGATGCATTTTGTCCATAGAAATGCGTTATTCAGTGCTGTAATTTGACGTAACTGGCGGAAGTCTTCCGTGCACTGTGGGCAGGCCCGACTAATCGATAATGAGAATCGTTGTCGATGATTTTCATTATCGATTTTATCGAATAGTTGTTGCTAGTCCTACTTTGCAACTCACACTTTGACACTTCAGAAAGTTCATAAAGAGATAGGAAAACTAATTCATATGAATCAAGCGGTTTAGTCCAAATTTTCTGAAGAGACTTGATCCCTTTTTATGATGAACAGATTTAATTTAGGCTTTTACTCGCATGTAAACATTGATCAGCAAACATAAGCAGTAGCTCAACCGAACCTAAACAATGCACAAGAACAAACCTCTTCTAGAAGCTCAAACGTGCTGTGTAACACATGAGAATTAACCTCACTGGTTACGCAGCATGTTTGAGAGGTTTGTTCTTGTGCGTTATTTAGGTTCGGTTGAGCTTCTGCTTATGTTCACTAATCCCCTGGATGCAGGTCAGATGTTATAAATGACACAATTACAAAAACATCACATCTGAAATGTAAAAGAGGTATAAAATAAAGAATTACTACTGTGAAATGTCCTGCACAAGTCGTGCTTGCGAAAGTGGTTCGGGTTGATCAACTTGTTCAACTTTTTGACTTTTTTTGTCATTATTGGACTCGGGCTCAAACTGATATGGCAAAACTTATGCCCGTTAACGTAGTTACAGTAGGGTTTGCAAGAATCCAGAGCTGATACTCTCTGGTTACGGTAAGGGGCGTTACATTTCCGATATATGCTGTAAGTGATAGACAATAGTAACAGGCTGGGGCTGGCTGACCAATCAGCACAGATTGTGCTTTTCGGAAGGCGGGTTTTAAAGAAATTAAAATTAAAACAGAGCTTTTAGACAGAAGGAGAAAACAGGTAACAATGTAAATTATAAGAAAAATTTTGTTTTTTGATCATTAAATGATGTAAACGTATTTTTTTAAACCACATAAGCAAAATTATGAACCTGTAAATGAGCATAATAGGACCCCTTGAATTCAAATGAGTAAAACAGCCAATAATCAATATAATATGAATATATTGTGTATCCCTATTTGATTTATAAATAAAACTTAATATTTAATGAAAAACAAAATACATTTCTAACTCATCAAATATATTGCTAAAAAAATGTATCATTTATTTATTGCAGTGAGGCTAGTGAAAAATTCATCACATAAAAATCTGTACTACCGACCTCACTAGATCAGCAGGAAAAAAATATTGTTAAGTCCTGTAGACTTAAAAATCAGAGCTTTGATAGTAATGTATGCAGACAAAAGAGCGTTAATTCTGCTGACAGGACACCTGTACTCAGCACCATCACAGACAGCTTTACATCTTTGTGTTGTCTGTTGTGACTAACACGCAACCTACTCTAAGGACCCTTTAAAGCAGACCGGTGGCACGTCCTGAACAAAACAGTGAGTATGGAGCCTACATACCCACGTGCACGCACACAGAAACAAACACACGCCACGCCTGGGCACATTACAAAGGCCTGCTGGGGGTCAGGCTACGCATCTGCGGCCTCTATTGATGTGAAGAGTCAGACAGATGGGCCTAAATCGCCCCTGGAGAATAAACAACACAAAGGCAACATGAAACCACAATAATGCAACCTGGGCCCAAAAGTATTTCATCACCACTAATAACTACTCGGTCAGGGGGCATCCAAACTAGTTAGTGTTGTTGTGAAATCGGTCAAGTTACTGGCCATTAAAACGGATATTGATTTGTCTTTATTATAAGTCTCACAAAACAATGTCTAATCAAAACACATTTAAGGGTAAGTGTGGCCGATATACTGGTAGACATGATTAATGTGGCCATTGATGTCTTATGTTCAATGATATGTAAATAAAACAAGCAATATACTGACTCTTTGTAATGTCTATTCAGTGCTTTTGAGGCCACAATAATGTAAACTTTGAATTTGTGATTAATTAATTGGCTTGTCAAGTAATTAATTTGATATTAAAAAAAAAAAAAAAAAACTCTCGATAGCCCTTATTATTACTTTTTCTCAAAATTTTGATAATATCTTGCAGAGAGTTTGAATGTACCATATCCATAACCCATAAGTGTTATTAAGTTCTTCCATGACATGAAATAAATCCAGTCTGAGACACATCATCATGTTGAGACATGACCGCATGGATATGTCCACTTCCTTCCCATCTTCTGCTCTTCAGATTAACCTGACGCAACATCATAAC
The DNA here is from genome assembly GCF_019924925.1 of Ctenopharyngodon idella. NCBI lineage: Eukaryota > Metazoa > Chordata > Actinopteri > Cypriniformes > Xenocyprididae > Ctenopharyngodon > Ctenopharyngodon idella. The sequence goes on from NC_067221.1 coordinate 15,545,731, forward strand.
AGGTGTCTTCATGGATATGGCTCAGTACATTTAAAGGAAAAGTTTTTACTCCCCCTCAATTTGTTCCAAACCTGTATAAATTTCTTTGTTCTGCTGTACACAAAAGAAGATATTTGGAGGAATGTTTGTAACCAAGCAGATCTCACCCCCTATTGACTACCATAGTAGGAAAAAAATATATTATGGTAGTCAATGGGGGGTGAGATCTGCTTGATTACAAACATTCTTCCAAATATCTTCTTTTGTGTACAAAGAAATTTATACAGGTTTGGAACAACTTGAGGGGAAGTAAATGACAGAATTTTCATTTTTGGGTGAACTATCCCTTTAAGCTTTTACTCTTTATAAAAGGGACTGACTAGGAGTTTCAGCAGCTTTGGGTGAAAGTGTTTTTTCTTTTGATTTATAGTAAATTGTTATTAAACTTTTATATTTAATAAAATACAAATATATAGGGTATATAAGGAGCTGCATGACAGACACAAATGAACTAGGCTGCCAGAAGGGAGAAGTCTAAAAGAAATCATGGTTAAATTCACTCGCAGCTTTTGCAATGGCAAAAAGAGGGAGGCATTTGAAAAGCTGATATACCTACTGGATTTAATTACTCTCATGATTTATCCTGTGACTCACCATTCATACTGTGAGAAGACTGAAATGCCCAAGACTTTCCACATGTGAACAACAAAACTCACCCTGAACGACCCACTGGATCATCCGCTTAAAATATGATCCAATCGGAGCTGGCTCGACCATGTAATGCAAGGTGCCAATATGATGTCAAAATCAGCTATTCATAGACTGCTCTGCTGTTTTTTTTTTTTAAGACAATTCCTCAGCCACAGAATAGACTGTACTAAAGCCCTTTATTTCCTCAAGCCCTAAGAGGAGCGCTGACAAAAACTCTAACTGCATTTTCATCTGTTACCTCTAAACGCAGTTCATTTCCGCATCTCTGCTGAAGTCATCATGGCATTCCTCATATAATCATGGCTTTACAATCCCATGACACTGTTCCAGCTCTGCACTTTTCATTCCACATCCCTTCTTACGCCGCCAAAGAAGAGAAAGCGCTACATTCCTGTTGTGTTAGTACAGAATTCTTAAGTTTGATGCAATGTAGCTTGTAGTCAAAATGTAAGAACAGCAAACGTCCTAATTAAACTAAAGGCATAAAGTTAATCAAGAATTGTGCAAGACTACCTACATTAAATAAACCAGCGGTTTTGTTTTAAAGTCCCCGTGAACCGGAAGTTGCAAACGACTTTTCTCCAGTGTTTTGTCATATTTCCAAGTGAAACGGAATATTGAATAGAGGGCAGGGTTTTACTTTAGTATTCCTCCTCTTCATCTCTCACTCATAGCAGACTAACGGTTGGAGGGGAGTGGTTTAAGCGTTTTCAACCCAAGCCGTCAAACTGACGTCATCAGAGAAGGAACGCCATTCCAGACCGGAAGTAACTTTTCAGATTTTGATTAAAGATTACCACGACAAACTATTTTTTTCTGTGCACGGATTAATTGTTCACCACAAGACTAGTAATATGCGCTTACAAAGTAAATAGGGTCAATTTTGATTTCATGACGACTTCAAAACCTAGCTTTTGGTGACCCAACTCACTTCAAAACTGTAACTATCTTAAACTAAACATGGAATGTATTAATATTACCAGGAACTTTATACAATAAAGTCTTAGCCCAACAATATGTAAAAATATTAACATGACATGTATTTGTGCCAAAATACCACAGAGTCTGATTGGACACACATTCTTTAAGATTAGACACATTCAAAAAAGTTTTCTCTTCCCTTTTAAAGTTGCGATGTAAAGGAAATATTGACAGATCGTTTCTTCCATATTGTGATGTACATCCGATTGAAACGGCTTATCGAAAATGAAAAACCTTGGTTCTATACATCTGTTGTTTAGTGGATGAAATCTGAACGTGAGCTCAAGTTGATTGTAAGAAAATGGTGGACTAAATGATTGGAGAAATCCGGCATACATCAACAGAGCGAAGTCTGTCAATTCACCAGAAGATCGACATTTTGATTAAGAATTACAAGGTTTTTTTTTCCTATTCATGCAGACTTTAAAGGTTAATAAGCCTATTTATGTTTTCATCCAAACTATGCAAGCATTGTTTCCCTGCTATCCATGACGTTTAAACTGACTATTTTTCTGAGGGAACCAACAGAGATGGCATTTAAAGGGCTTTAAAAGTGACTGCCACTTTCTTGTGCTCAAAACAAGCATTAGTCTGCGGTTGCTCAAACCAAATGACCTAATATAGTGCAATTCTGGCCAATGACTAATTCTCAAAACAAGAATTTTGAGATACAAGTGTGAGCCAAACTTATGATCATCCCCTTCAGCAGCTATCCTAATCCAAACAGACAGCAAACTGCAGTCTAACAGCCTTTAAATCTGGTTTGAGCAGCTGTATTTTATACAAGTACTTATAAACACAACAGGTCACCAGTGCCACATTTTGCACTGCGACGACAGGCGAGCTGTCATTACGGCTTGTCTGATACCCTTCAAACCTAAATTAAAAGCTTAGAATGATCCAAGACATTAGCAACACCTTAAAACAGTATACAATTTAAGGGACAAGCATGAGAAGAGAAAGAAAAAGGCATTTATGAGTCTGTGTTTGGCATGCTTGGAACTACATTAATAACAGTCCTGATAGACAATCGATAGCCCACTCAACACAATACAAGATGCCAGACTCATGCATACAATTTCAGACAGTTACAATGGAGAAAATAAAGTCATATATGGGGGGAAAGCCTGCTGTTACTTTAAACGTATTGTCTGTCTGCTCTGTAATCCATGCGGTTTCATGACAACAGCAATATTTCCACCTTTTGCTGCAAAATGCAGTTAGGAGGAAGATTATAATGCAAACACTAGCTATATTGAGCGAATGGCTCTTTAGATATGCTGCTTATATATCAAAATCCACGAAGATAAACGTAACGCAGCAAAATCACATGCAACATGTCATTGCCAGTGTTCATGTCCATGGAATTTGGATGTCTGGAGTTGAACAATAGGTGAGGGATGCTAGACTGTTATTGAATGGGCTGTTATGAGGTCTAAACAGACACTGACGCATCCTAAAAACAGCGTGAAATAAAATTATAGTAATTACAAAGAACTTACCTTTATGATTTGCGCGTGAAGACTTTAAATGAATGAGGACGCTGCGGTATATTTCCGTGCTCATTCGCAGTGGATTGGAGCTGAAAACCTTGCGTTGGGCAGCACCTACCAGCTTATTGAACCCCGCTGCATCATGAGCCTTAGATCCAGAATAGACAGACCGTTGTGCGAAAGAGGGGGGAACGGTCAAACAGACTATATTATTTCCCGTTGACACAATTAGCTGATTTCCAGTTTTACAGTATAGGAAAAAGAGGTCCGCTTATTTAATAAATAGATTAAATATGCGATACATACATTCTGTGTACAATGACTTTTCAGTTTTAAATTAACAGTTCACCCCTGTTTTCAAAATACTGCTGTCCAACTTTCTTAAAGGGACCGCTACCTTTACCACATTCAGCTGATGAGCGCAGTTTGCGGTCCGTTCTATGAAATGTCAAGCATAAATAATGAACTTGACCTCTAGGTAAAATTATTAGGGTTAAACCTAATGATGCTTTGGACAGGTTTTTATGTTTTCTGTCTAATGTATTTTAATATATTTAAGAAAAAAAGAAAAGAAAAAAACTTGTATGAGAATTATTATTTTAATAGTACTAAGGCTACTCCTTATGCTTATGCTTAGGCTACTTTAATTTATTTATTTGGATTTTTTTTATTTTTTTTTTATTAACATACACCTAGTTTAATTGCCAAAATCTGCATGAAATTGCAAAAGGGAAAATGTTATTTTATTGTTGTTATTATTATTACCAGCCACTGTGGCTAGTGGTTTTCCAAAGTTACTAACCACTCAGCATTTTCACTGGCCACAATTTTGACATCAACACCATGGGGGAAAATTGCAATAAATATCGCTGTCACTTTAAGACCTAATGCACAGATGTGCAGATCGTTACACGTTTCTCAACTGTTTACATTCACTTAAAACATAACTAACTGTGTTTACATGAATACTTGCCAAGACGGGTATTTTGTGTGTATTTAACTGTTTAAGCGCAATGAGCAGTGAAAAGGAACTCATTTTAGCACTGAGAGGTGGCTTTATGTGCGCACACTTTGGGTGCACAAAATCTGCGGGAATGAGAGAAATTGCGCGCAATACATGCAGTCCCACACTGAAATTCAAGCCCTGTAACACCAACAATATTCATCTGAAGCAAATTAAACAAGTGAGTAATGGGAAGGTGGGTTCGTGTGTCGCTGTCACAGAGATGAGAGAGCAAGAAAGCGCAACTGGTATCGTGTAGCCTATCTACTATGCAGAAAAAGAGTATTGGAAGCGTTTCAGATATTTCAGTATCGATATGTATTGAAAAAATTATATTTTTGACAACACTACACACTTTGTTTATTATTTCAGATAATGAAAAATGAAAACTGTACATATAAAATTCAGTCTGCCAAAATGGCTAGTAAGAATGACTGCGTTACACGCCACTGCTGAAATCCACCCCATATACACTTTTTACGCGTACGCGAGGGTCAGCGTACAAGTGCGCGTGACGCGAATTGCTTCATCAGAAGAGTGTACGCGTACTGTATGGCACACTTCATGTGCATTTTCGGTCTTGTGGACTTACAATGGCCACTGCGTGCGCGTGTCCGTTAAGTCCACAAGACCGTAGGGTGTCCCATTCGTCATTTAAGCTTAAAGAAGGGTGCTCGTGAGCGCCCCCTTTGCGGCTGCTATGCGCCCTCGATGCGCACTTCTGCTGAGCCTGCAAGACTGTGAGCTATGCAGAGGACTTTACCCGGCAGTCAAAGCAGCATTACGTTGTGAAAGTGCGGACTCAGAGGAAGACTGTGAGGGTTTAGGGTGCCATTTGGGACAGGGCCTAAGTGCACCGGATTTTGAGCATAAGCGCATGTCGCACATGCGCATTTAATTTTTTTGCAATAATTAGTTTATCCACAAGGTGGCAACCATGCCCTGGGGGCGTCGATTCACAAGGTAGTCAAAGAAAAACTGCATAAACAAAACAGACAGGAATGCATGCAAGCTACAGCGACAATGGAGGCCAATGGACAATGAAGGTTAGAAAGTACCCTCATTTGTACAACTCTAGAATACAAAGATGTTTACATGAGTTGTAACTCGTGGCGAGAGATTGCTCAAATCTACGCATGCGTCAAACACCTGTACATGTACGAGTCAAATGAAGGCTGTTTGTTCGACTGTGCGGATGGGGCTTAAATTCCGAGCCCTGTTTAAACATTGCACGAGTCATGCCACCTATAGGCTAGGTTTGGATATGATGAGCTCTTTAATATGAAAAGTTCAAGTGAAGCTTGATTTTGGAATGACTAGATAAAGTACTACAGCATTTCTGTTTACTTGTCTGAATAATGCAGCTTGTTTAAAGAAGCGAGCATCTTTTTCATCTGCTCATTTTTCTTCATACTACTAAACAAAGAAGCTATTTCTCTAAGAAGAAAAAGAGGGATGGGATCTGTAAAAGATGTAGCAGAATCTGTAATGTTGTCATATAACATTTGCTGCTATTGTTCCTATCACATGTTTTTACTTGCTAATTTGAAGAACTGCTCAATAAGGTCCTTGAAATTGTGTTTATTCGTCATTCTGACATCAATACGTAACATATGACTGTCATTAAACAAATCTCTTTAACTAATTAATCATTGATCTTTCTCTTATCATGTTCAAAGAGGAAAAACATTCGACATTAAGAGATATTAGTGATATTTTACTCTCAAAAGGGCTCTGTTCGCGGCACAGGCTTCTGAGGGGTTTCACTTCACAGACCTTCCTGTTACCAAGCAACAGCTAAACTGAGCTGAAAATTGGAATTCTTGTTGTCAGGCAGAGGCAGACTCAACATCATTTTACATCACTAAATTCAAGACATATCAACAATTGTTGCACATTTGCAAATCTAAGTTCATTATATACAGAGTGAAATCCTTCTACTGTATTTACATCCTAATTTTTATTTTATTTAGACACAATGCATGCTTATTTCAATCAAGAAAAAATGACCTAATCTCAAAAGTGGCACTGTATGCTATGAGTTCCCTTACATTTTTGTCACTAAACATAATTAATCTATAAGTACCTACTGCATGTTATAAGGTAATTTGTCTGTGTATTCCTAAAATGTACAACAGATATGCACTGATGATGTGTTATTGTATCACCTTCTTTTTTCTCACTTAATGTTTTCTTTTTTATCTGGCTTTGAATCATCAATACGCTCAATGCAATGAGTGAGGCATTAGCATATGCTCTCCGTATGTGGGTTTGTTGTTCCAAGAGAACTACACGCTGTGCTGAAGGAGCCGCCAGACATTGTGTTGACACTGAGAGAGCAGATTACAAGTGACATTCAGCCTCTAGTCCCATGAGGAAAAGCCCTAGATGACCCACTCTTGAACCAGCCGCCACTTCTATTCCACATGCTTGACTCCAAGCTCCTGAAATGCAGTGTGATTTTTAAAATTAAGCTGATTTAGTCTAACACAGTATCAGTTTATTGCTAACTTCACACAGTAAAGGCACAGAAACTCCATATGAAGTAGCATATACCAGGAAAAGGTGCATTTACAATTTAATGCTGCACATATGTGGCATTAAAGCACTTGTGCAGAAATTACAATTGCAGAAATAATGTTTTGAAATTTGAAATGAATTAAATATGAAATTATGAAACACACATATGACACACATATAAACAAAATAACAGAACTGATATCAATGATGATGCAATATAGCAATATATATTTTTACATCACTATATATACTGTATATACATTTAAATATTAGGCTATATGTAGATGATAGATGGAAACAGGTATGAGTAACTTATCAAAAACCATGGTAACCAATAATGAGCTGGGAAAATGGAACAAGAGAAACAAGAAACAATGAAAAACAAACTTGAAAATGAAACTGAAAAAATAACAGACCATGATATATGTAAGCAATAAGGTACGAGAGGCTGTGCTGTATCGTGAATAAGTCAAGGCTGAAGGGCGTTGTTAGGTACGACGTGAAGCAATTCAACTTTCATGAAGTAAACTTTTTCTAAAAGCCTTCCTTCCACTGGAAAAAATAGTCCCTGACCGTGAACAGCAACAGAAGTTACATTATTACGCCATTAGATGGTGGCAAAGACTTAGGCTGTGTCCGAAATCACCCCCTATACCCTTAAATAGGGCACTATTTGAGGGGACAGCCATTTGTAGTGGTGTCCGAAACCATAGTGGACGATGTTGAGTGCACTCATTCAATCCCACAATGCACCGCAATAACGGGTGTACAACCGATGCATGCTCAATGGCTAGAGAATACCCATAATGCACTATGAGAGTTGCGCGCTGAATGAATTCCCGCGTCTCGCCAGGAGATGCCGCCCGCAGCTGAATCAATCATCCATTCATTTTCCAAACCATGCTGGTCCAGCATTATCATACAAATTCCTTTTAAATTGATCATTAAATCGTTTAAAAGGTTTCAACATGCTAGTACAACATAAATAGTCATTACTACTGGAGCTGCCAGTTTGCTACATTTCAAAAGATTATTAAACAACAGCACAAACTATGAGAAATCGGCAGCCCTTCCGGTGCACTCAGTGTCCAAATTCACTCACTCGTTTCATTCACTCCTTCTAGTGGACTATATTAGTGGAGTAATGTAGGGAATAGTGAATGAGGGTATAGGGGGCGATTTCGAACACAGCATGTCTTTATGAGTATGTCAGTCAGTAGCGAAGACTTTTACATTGAAAAGACTGAATTGTTGTGAACACGGAACAAAACGCAAAAATGCTTTGACTAGCGCTGTCAGTCATGGGAAAACCTCTTAACTGTTCAAAGGACAGGATAATACATCGGACATTTAAACAGATTTTATATTATGAACATAGGACTGACCTGAAGGAAAATGCTAAATCTGAATGCAGGTAATAAACTCGCTCACTCGATCTCTTTCTCACAATGCTCTTCTACATAATACAGTAAGCTTCAATGAACAATGTCAACTGAGAACATACAGTTTACGTTGCTAAGAGTGGTTGCTAAGGGTGTTGTGTAGTGATACACAGAACCGTTGGGTGAAGCGGTCATAGCAGTGTTTTATCGTGAATAAAACACAGCTATTGACCAATCAGAATCAAGGACAGGAACTAACCATTTTATAAATATATATATATATATATATATATATATATATTTAGATTCATTTTCATTGACTTTTAGTTTGTTTTTCATTGTATCTTGTCTCTCTTGTTCCATTTTTCCTGCTCATTATTGGTTGGTATATATTTGAAGTGCATATAACTACAGTCATGCTCATGTGATCATGTGATTTAAATCCATGGAAAATGTATTCATGCAAGAAGGTCTGAGTGGCAAATCCGCTGGAAAACCGCAAAAGTGGAAAAGTGTAGTTTCTCACTGAGTCATGCATTTGGAGCAAAGAACAATGTTTTCATCCTTAAGGAGTCGTACTTTCCTTTGCTTAATTTTATTCCACCTTCTGGGCCACAAGTTGTGGTAAAGCTGCACTGAAGCTTCAGTGATCTCAGCATATATCAGTGATCTCAGAACTCTGTTCAAAACAGAATGACCCAGAGCTATGTAGACTGACTGGTTTGATTCTCCACAGCACAGTGCTTCCCTGGAGTACTTTACATGATATAAACCCCATAAAATATGATACAGCTTAATTGTTTATATGCAGTTCAATGAAATGCTTTTGGATGCATTTGCTACCTCAGTGTTGGATAATCAATATCAGTAATGACTTCTGGGATTCATTTAAAGGTCTGACAGACAAAGCTTGGTGGATCTTCAACATTTGCTGAATCAATTGCAGGTTCCCTTTTCAACAGGCAGCATCTGCAACCAATCCAAAACACTATGTAGGTCAAGTTCCCACCACCCTCCATAAAGACTGGTTGAGCACTGGCACATCCACAAAATCTCTTGCTCTCATTACACAAAGGGATTGCAGCTAGAGCTCAATGTCGAACCGTTCCCACAACTGGAATGAAAAAATAGGACCTCAAATCTGAGGACATAAGAAATAAATGTGCAAGAGGTCAGGATCAGGAGGCAAATGAATCCAAGACCTGAACTGAACTATGAACGAGGAATGGGAAGAATTATAGAGGGTTCTAGAGAGAGAAAGCCTCATTTTGACTGTTTATGCTTTGCTCCATTCCACATTTCTCATAACAGCAGCCTCGCTGATCATACGACACCGACAAGCCCTCATGCAGGAAGGAAGCGTCTTCTGAAACAGCAGCCCAGTCAGGAGACTGAAACAGTCCAATGAAATACAGAGATGGAAACAGGAAAAGTGAGGGATGAGAGAGTCAGAAATTCTTATTCAGCGATACTGAGTACAAAAAAGCTTTTATCCTGTGCATCTGCATCACTTCGATGGACACTGGCCGACACAAGTGAGGCTTTGTCAGGAAAAATCAGAATCAGGGAATATAGTCAACCCCACTTGATGTTTTGAACAAAGGTCGTTTTCGGGTTATGCTCACAGCGCAGTGTAAAGAGGTCAAAGGGGTGTTGATATTTTGCCAATATCAGTTGGAGGGACTTGCTGATGTTTTTGTGTAGTTTAATCCTACAATATGTTCCTCTGTGAGAAACCCCCTCAGAGTATTGGCTGCGATGCGCGTGTTCCACATGTTGGACAAAAGTGCAATGAGCAATTGGGGGTGGAAAGAGCTCTTTTTTATATGAATGTTCCATTCAATGTGCATATAAAGCACAAAAATTTTCCAGGTATCAAAATTATTTAAGTACTGTTCAAAACTGGCTGGTAAAATGTTTTAAAAAAGGAGTCTCTTATGCACATCAAGGCTGCATTTATTTGATCAAAAATAGTAATATTGTGAAATATTATTACAATTTGAAGTAACTGTTTTCTATTTTAAAATGTAATTTATTACAATGATGGCAAAGCTGAATTTTCAGCTTCATTACTCCAGTCTTCAGTGTCACGTGATCTTCAGAAATCATCTCAAGAAACATTTATTATCACATTTGAAAACAGCTGCTTAATGTTTTTGTGGAAACCATGATACATATTTTTCAGGATTTTTAAAATTCATTGTTGCATTTATAATGACAGAATTATCTCGACTGCACATGATTCTCACCAAATAATAAAAAAGTGGACAATAAATAATTATTTGAGTTGAAATTATTTTAAAATCTTACCTGTGAATTATATATAAGTTTTTGCTAAAAAAAAAAAAAAAGTAGGCTAGTTTATTACAATGTACAAAAGTCTGGCCTACAAACAAGACAAACGCAGGAACAACATTACAGTAATATTAATACTGAAGTGCATTTTCAGTACAGATGACGGAGACTCAAAGATGGTGCTAGTTGTGTTTGTATATCAGACCACTTACGGTAACAGAAACAGGTGTGGTGAGAAATCGAGGCCCCCCAGGAATTGGGTCTCCTTTGGGACCCCGAGTGATCCCATTGGTTCAACAGACTTTTAATGGGTAGTATTTTTAGTGCCTGATTATAATTCCTGCAAAATCACGTTATGATTTACGTTTAAAATACATTATAATGACCATTAATGTCTTTTAAATGACATGGTTCATTTACTAGTATATATCTGAAGCTATAGGTTGTAAAATCAAACAGTTCTTGCTGTTTTTTAGTTAGCTTATGCACTAGCATAGCATACATCTACCTGATTAGCCTGCTAGCTTAACTTATATTATATTAGGTATGTTTTTTTTTTTGCTTCCAATATAGTTTCCCTTCCAAGTTTGCTTCCAATATAGTTCATGTTTCAAATTATGATGCTTGTGTGTACTTAGCATGACAATTAATTTATAAAAAATGTATAATAGTATTATTATATAATATACCACATTGCTGTCATTGTGTAAAATTAATATTAAATTACTTTTACAGAACATAGTATGTTGCATCAATCCTTGTCCTTATAAGAAAAAAACATTTTTAGGCATGGTTGTGTTTCCAGTTTGATTTATTATTCAATACATAGGCATTCATTTTATATTTCAAGCATGTTGTTTTAGCACTTAATGTAATAAACATCATACAATAGTGAAATAGGTTATAATTAGTCAAGACATCATGATAACAACTTTTAAACAGGCATTACCGCCTGGGTCCTAAAGGAGACCCGATCGAAGACTGTATTCACAATACAGCACATCTCATTGCTTTTATAAAATAATTAAACACAATACAAATATTAAAGCCAAAAAGATATAGGCCTATAAAATATTAATATAATGTAATATGTTTTGGAGTAAAATCATTAAATGCAATTAAAACCATTAAAATGATTAAAATTTAGTTTGGAACGAAAATTATTATAGATAGATTACGATAGGCCTAATTGAAATACTTCCCGGAATATCCCACAAAACGTTCTGTGAATGTTTACAGATAGATCGACATCTACAAGTGTGTGTGTGTTTGCATATGTTATTATTTTGGATGAAAGGGGTAGATAATGAGGTGTAATGGAAGAAATGTGCTATGATGTTCAAGAGAAGCAGTAACTGCAGGCGGAGCGCATATGGAATTCATCAGAGATGAGGAGTGTCTGCAGTCCTGTGCTTGGCAAGGGATCTGCCACAACTACTGCCCCTGGACCCCGGGAGGGCTAGTATGTTTTTACTCATCCTGAGAGTGAAAATAAGTTCAATTTTCCCATACGCAATGATAATTCGTGACAGACAGCGTATTGACAGACAACGTACATCATACCATCGATGACGTTCAGTGTTTGTGGCTCGTGGGACTTGATAACAGTTAAGTTTCTAAAATATTTTCGAATTAGGGGTAGCTACAATAAGTCTGATCCTTACAGATGAAGCTATGCTGTGCATTTAGTTAGTTTTAGAATGGAGTTTGTGTGAGATTCCTGACGATTTAACAAACCCTGTTTATTCAACATTTAGAATCATTTTACATATGCAGTAAGATTGTGTGCACAGCTGGACAAAGCAACGCAGGTGGGAATCAGGAAAAAGTAGATTAGCAAGCACTCGCTATCAGTAGCTTACATTCCACAAGGGTGTGCTGTTACTCTGTGAACTGTGATGTTGAGTCATTTTTAAAGTTCAGATTTTGAAAAACAGAGATGTCATGGCACATTCTGGAAATGGCATAGCAATTTGTCCAAGACCAGTCTATCAAAATGTGCTTGTAATTTCATTGTTAACTGGTGACTAGCTGATGACTAACACTGTTAGGACCAATAATAATGATAAAAAAAGACTGTAAACACATTGTGTAAATCTGTGAACAGGAAGATGTGCCAAACATGCAGCATTAATCAGTGATTCAGAGCTTCCCGTTTGCAGACATCTGCAGACTATACAAATTTACTTTAAATATTTACAAAAAATGTACACTACTGTTCGAAAGTTTGGGGTCAGTAAGATTAAAAAATTATTTTTATTTTTTTAAGAAATCATTTATTTTATTCAACAAGGATGCATTAAACTGATTTCTTGAGCAGCAAATCAGCATATTAGGATGATTTCTGAAGGATCATGTGACACTGAAGACTGGAATAATGATGCTGAAAATTCAGCTTTGCCATCACACGAATAAATTACCTTTGAAAATATAGTAAAACAAAACAGTAATAATATTTCACAATATTAATATTTTTACTTTAAAAAAAAAAAATTCAGCCTTGGTGAGCATAAGAGACTTTTTTCAAAAACATCTTACCGACCCCAAACTCTTGTATGTGATGGGAATTTATATATAAATGTTTATTAGTTTGATTAATGAAACATTATTATAAAGTAAACACGTACCCTATTAAATTATACAAATACATTTATATAGGCCTGGTTTCACAGACAGGGCTTAGCCTAAGCCAGGATTAGGTCTTAGTTCAATCAGGATATTTAAGTAGCTTTTATAAACGTACACTAGAAAAAAAAACATTACATCTGACAAAACAATGGCACTGACATATTTTAAGATATGTCAGTGCAAGTTGCTTTCAGTAAAAACAGCTTAAACATGCATTTTAGTCTGTGAAACCAGGGGTTCGAATCTCATCTAAAACTTGTCCAACAAGCGAATTCAACCAAAATGTCTGCTGACATCTAGTGGTGAAAATACAAACATCACAGGATAAATGTTACTGCTCAAAATGTCTGTATATTAGAAGCAACACTCTGTGTGGAAGGTTTGACAAAGAATTATACTAATTAACTCTCCCACTGTAATCAAATCTTGTCAACTAACATTTTGGCACTTATCAGTGCACATTAGAACTCTTAAACACCTTCCCAAAATGCCCTAAAATGAAAACAACACTTGAAGTAATTTAAATATTAAATCTAGCTGTTTGTCTTGAACAGCCATATCACATCTTAAACGATTCACAAAAAGTCAAACAAAAACATTAATATGAAAAACAGGTTTATTTGTGTGTGCACTAATGAAATTGAGTTTAAATTCCATTTTTTCAACAAACATTTAATGAACAGATTCCACGTTCTCATACTGGGGTAGATCTTGTAGATTTCCACCATAACAGCATGCTGAGAGAGTTACACAGGGTCTTCAGGCCTCACATTCCAGGGACTGGTTTACTGTCAGGCCTTCACTAATGTGCAAATCTACAAAAGCATGAGCTAAGGGGAGTCACACAAGCTTTACCAAACCAGCACATTCAAAACGCTTCACTCTTTTCACTCAGACACAAGATGTATAAAAGGCCTCAGCACATCAACAATTCAACAAAATGTAGCAGAAACATCAACTCAAAATAAGTACAGTATGCCCTGATCACTTAAACTCAAACCAGACGCTGCTGCTTTTACTTTATATATAAAAAAAAAAAAAAAAAAAAAAAATCAATTTATGTTTTTAACATCCATTATTGATCACAAATATGAATAGTGGTCCTTTGATTCAGTTTGAGATTGATGATAAAAAAGCAAAATGTGAAAATCTGACTTTTAAATATGAAATGGTGACTTTAAATTCGATCTAACTTCTCACTAAGAAATTCTTCAACGCTGTCTGTGTTCCACTTGAGGATGCTGAGCTCCTCAGCAATGTTCCCATTATCGTCCAGCAGCTTTAGTACAGGGTCTGAGCCTCTCACATACTGGAAGAAATGCAAAAAAAAAAAAAAAAAAAAAAAAAGGGGCATTTAGAATTAACCAGTGTTTAAGCCAAGTATAATAGCAATATTTTTTCTGACAAATATTATGTTTGCACCAAATAATACACCCACACACACATACACACTACCGTTCAAAAGTTTGGGGCCTGAAAGTTTTTTTTTTAAACATTTTTGAAAGATGTCTCTTATGTTCACCAAGACTGCATTTACTTGTTCAAAAATACAGTAAACAGTAATGTTGTGAAATATTATTACATTAAAATAACTAATTTTTTCAAAACACATTTTAAAATGTAATTTATTTGTGTGATGGCAAAGCTGAATTTTCAGCATTATTCCAGTCTTCAGCGTCACATGATCCTTCAGAAATCATTCTAATATGCTGATTTGCTGGTCAAGAAACATTCCTTATTTTTATCAATGTTGAAAACAGTTGTGCTGCTTAAGTCCAAAATAACAGCATTTATTTAAAAAAAAAAAAATGTTTTCCCTTTACCGTTATTTTTGATCAATGTAATGCATATTTGCTAAAAAAAATAAAATAAATTTCTTTAAAAAAAAAACAAAATAAAACTTACTGACCCCAACCCTTTTGAATGATAATGTGTGTTATATATATATATATATATATATATATATATATATATATATATATATATACACACATACACAACTAAAATATTTAGCAAAAAATATTACCTTGATTTGAAGACCCCTGAACATCTTTGGCTTGTCACTCCTGACAAAAGCTGAAGGGAAATGCAGTTACAAAAATTACTGCTTTGTAATAAGTGTGCAAAAGCAAACACTCTGAAAGTCTGTGCTACACAACAACTAAACTGTTGCAACAGCTGCTACAAAAAAAAATCCTTTGAGGCATTTTAAATAAACTTAGTTTATTTTGCTACATTGCTGTGTCATTTTTGTATAATCATTAACACAAGAAATATGAAGTTTGAAGTAGCAGTTACTCATATTTGAGGCCAAATCCTCAATCTACCTTGGACTTGAGGGAACCTCCCCAATTTTCATCCACAGACCTCAAGGATGGCTCCTGGGTAGAGCTGTCAAAGAAATCAATGACAAATGCACATTAATGTGGGTTTAAACAAAAAGGTTCACAAAACTAGAAATAAAAACATGGGTCTTCATCATAATGAATTCAAGTCAAGTGATATGACAGCAAACCGTGGCCTTTGGCTTGTTGTATCTAAATATGAAATGTGTCCATTTTCATTGTTTTTCATTTCATTGGGGGGGAGGGGGAGTTTATTAAAGCTCCAGCACTCTGTGTTCAGTTGGAAATTACTTTGTAATTTGGCACAGAAGTAGAACTCACCTTCCTAGACTCCAGCTGAGCCTCCTCTTGGCAGCACTGTCTGCATGGAAGGTCTAACTGGTTCAGGCTGAACTGCCCCAGGAGGTCACAGGAGCTACACAGGAGATTGCTGGAGAAGCCCAGCTCCCTGCACGCCTCAGAGGAGAGCTCCGCTCCATAAGACGCCAGCTAAGCCAGGAAGAATGAGACCACAATTTAGACACTTTACACTGTAAACAAGCAGTAGATGTAATTCTCGACACACTAACACCAGTTGACCTTTATGTCAACATCTCAAACCTGTTGGACATTCTCAGCTGTTCACTTTGATTTTAATGACCCTCAAATGCAATGTCAAAGAAAAAGGCAAATGGAGGGTAAAGCACAGGTGCATGAATTTGCAACCTTTGGCTACAGCTACTATAACAACAAGTGTACGGTTTATAGCTGGTGATTGATACATCTCGCCTCTATACTTGGTGAACTTGCTTTCTTGTTAAGAACATAATATTGTCCTTTCTAAATATAATCAACATGCCCTTATGGCATTTTTTTCTCCACAGAAGACAAATATGTGGAATAGCACTAGGTGAACTTGCTTCCTATTTACGAATGCCAGCTACTGTGGGAAAATCACCAAGAGAGGAAAGAATTGTGTAAACATAAAGGAATACATATTTTACATTACTGTAATGTTCATTTTAAAAGCTAAGTAACCATGCTATGTGATTTACTTTTTTTCTTTTTTCAGGTAAACTGGTTAATAGCATTATTTACACTATCAGCCAGTTGAGCCACGTCATTAGCTAACATTAGCGAACCGGCTAACCATTGCCTTGGACGTAACTAGTCCAGATTTTACAAAGACATGTGGATTCATTGTCACTGTTGAGTATCTACTTTCAAAGATCAAAGTGTACAGATGGGTTTTATTCACCTACCGTTTGTAATAACGGCAGTAACCAAAGCAGGTACACTTCCCCCGCCATGATTGTTTCTCTTCCTCTCGCTGGGTTCAGCAGGAAGTGCGTCAAACACATCCGCTACACCGAGCTTATTAATAAAAGTCTTAGCATAACCAAATAACTATTTGAAAGAATATCAGTTTCCCCTTGATTTAAAAAAGCTCAAACTATTTGAACAATTGGCAACTAAGAAATTAAACAATTACAGGCTTATTATAGTCTTTTAAACTAAGCTGAAGGAGTGTCTGGTTTTGTCGTTTATCATGCATTGCCACAGGAAAAATAATAATAATAATAATAATAATAATAAATATTATTATTAATAACAATAATAATAAAAATAATTGTTACGTTTTTATTAAAGAATAAAAATGAACAAGAATGGGACAAAAAATAGATTAGATAGATTAGAGCATTTTATTTAATTTTTTATTTTTATGTATTTATTTATTTTTTGAACTTTAAAAGTTCAATGGTTTAAGAATTGTTTGGAAAAACCTGACTGAATTTCTTTTTATATACCCCATAATATTGTCATTTCTAAATATTATCAACAGCCCCTTTTGGCACGAAAGATGTGTTATATGCAAATTTAGTTTCTCCGCACAAGACAAATGTATGGAATAACACTTACGTTACAATTAATGAAATATAACTTCATTTTCCAATTGGAAATGCTGGAGACTTAATTTTATAGGTGAGCTTTTGCTTATTTATATGCAATAAAAATATAAAATATTTAATTAAAAAACATCTGCATCTATACACGGTCAGGTATATGTAAATATACCAATATAATATAGGTAAATATGGCGTGTTGTCTTGACGGTGAATGTAAAGGAGTGAAGTGATTCTCCTGTCATTGAGCGACAGCTGACCGACTGACGTCAAACCCGGCGAATGCGCATGCGCACTGACACAACGTGCCTCTACTTCCCAGGATTTAACAACAACTGAGCGTACACTACAGTTGCTATTCAGCTACGGGATAGTCTGAGCTATTCTGATTTATACAACAAAGTATACAGTATTTTAAGCGTAACTGTTTTTGTTAGGGTAGTAAGCGTCCATTGTAGAGTAGTTTGTTGTGTTTATATTCGAGGACTGATTATGGGGATCATAAAATAATAGCACTGCTCGTTGCATCCATAGAACTGGGTCATAAAGTTGGTATGTCCTCTCTGTGCTGGATTTTTTGATGGGGCTTTTAAGGTTAAAGATGCCGCCGAAGTTTCAGCTCCTGGCTCTGCTGGCCTTCGCCATTGCGATGATCTTTTTGGAAAACCAAATTCAGAAGCTTGAGGAGTCACGGGGGAAGCTGGGTAAGAGTCTTTCCATGAAGTATTTTGAAATCATTTCTAGACTAAAAATCAGCGTAGTCTGTCGTATTGCTCTAATTTGTTAACATTATCATCAAGCATATTTATAAAAGTGTGAGTTGTGTCCTCAGTACTGTTTTTAGGGAGGTATTGGGCATTCTTGTGTATGTTTGGACTACATGGTCCACCATGTCTCAGGCAGCAGCTGCATTTTCATTCAAGCAAGATCCAATATCAGTTTTGACTCTAGTTGTGCAATAGATATTTTCCTATGTCAGTGTGAGGCATGTATCTCTTGACCTGCACTACCGAACTACTGCATCAGAACTGATTCAAAAGACTGGGACGAACAGGCTACTCAACTGAAGAAAATAAAAACAACATTATTTTGGATTAATTTATTCAACATGTTTGGCACTATTCTTCTGCTAGGGTTACTGTGCGTTTTTTTTCCCTTGCCTGTAACTCAATATGGCTCAACACTGTCAGAAATAACATGTCAGTACTATTTAATTATTATGAATATTGGCAAGTCAAAAAAATCTTTTCAGTGATGAATGAATTGAGACTACATGGTACTTTCAAACTGTTTTTCACCATCTTGTCACAACAGTAAGTCAACCTTATAGTATTGGCAAATCACCATAAAAGCATATTAAATCTAATAGCACTTTAGTTTTGTTTAGTTCTGGTGTTTCTGGCTATTAACAAGACCTGTTTAAAATGAGAGGAATTACCTTTTAAAAAAATCTACATTTCAGACGTTTGGTGTAAGTAAGATGTTTTTAATAAGAAAAGAAATCAACAATGATGAATCAAGTTAATCAAAACAGTGACAGTAAAAACATTTGTTACAAAAGATTTATAAAATGTACAGCCCAGCTATTTTCAATATTTATAATAAAAAGAAAGTTTGTTGAGCAGCAGAACAACATATTAGAATGATTTCTGAAGGATCATGTGACACTGAAGACTGGTGTAATGATGCTGACAATTCAGCTTTACCATCACAAGAATAATTATTTGAAATTGTAATAATATTTTGCAATATTACGCAAACTTTTGAATGGTAGTGTATGTGGCAGAGCTTGCATATCATGACTGTGTCACAGAAAATGTAGACCTTAGTACTTAATAAGAAATACTTATGAATTTTAGTTACCTATTATTATTATTATTATTATTATTATTATTATTATTTATATTATTTATAAAAAAAAAGTATAACAAACAAGAGCTGAGTGAGCTGGTGAAGCAGGTGAAAATGGAATAAGGATCTTCAGAACGATGGCTGACTTTTAGCAGATTTATAAAAAATGTTATTATAAATGTATTTATAAATATCTGACGTTGTACAGGATTATCTAAGGAAGTTAAGAATATCTTCAGCCTGGTATTCTTAAAACCCTTTTGCAATTCTGTCTGTGAAATTAAAAGGTTTCCTGCTTATTACAACTAATCAATTGAAAAGAACAAGATCAGTTATTTTAAACATCTGTGAAGTACACCCGTCAGCGGGGCTTTTGTATTTGGGTTGAGTGCTGTGATTCCAAACACAGGCCACATGTCCACTTAGTGAGACATGTCAAACCCACATGCCTATAGAGCGATCGGATATGGGCTATTTCATGTCCCGTACAGGCTATTCTAAATGCTACACCATTTTGACTGTAACGCATCACTTCTGCAACATATCTGTTTCACAGCAGCACCTAGAGATATATATCTGTGCCATACTCAAGTTATTATAATGCTTTGTTTGTTTGAATAAGCGACGTTCTTTCCACTAAAAATTGGTAAGCTGTTGTTTAGGTTAGCTGGTTCCCACCATCCACGATGAGTTACATCAACTAACAGGTTTTTGCTCTATGAATAGTTGCACAACTGCAGAGGAATATGAGAGACCTGTTAACAGGCAGAAAGGTGAGAGGAAGGTTTTCCATCTGGTTAGACCTGGAGAGAGCTGTCAGTCTTAGCACTGCATAAATTGATGATGTTTTTGAAACTGTCGTCCTGTTGTACATCTTGTTTGTGATCAAATGGGGTCTTCTTTAGTACATATCTTGTGCAAACTGTTTTATTAACTTTGACTCAATATTTCAGGAGTGTTTTCTGACTATTTTTCATGTGTCACATCAGTTTGAAACGTTGATTTATTATTTTTCCATTTGCTCTAATGATGGCAGCTGACATGCACTTTCATGGTTCATCAGAATCGGAAAAGTTATTTGATATCTAACCTGATAGTAGTTTGTCTCCATTTGCTAATGGAAGTTCTGGGATTCCCTTTAAACACACTTCAAATTGGTACTGTTTTTAGCCCTGATGAGGCTTTGAAAGAACATAAGCCCATGTGTTATGGCTTGGCACCAACGCATTGACTATTGTACATTTTTAGATCCAAAATAGCCACGTGTTTATGAAGCTTAAAGACTTTGAAAGCACTGTTAATTGTTGAAAAGGTTTCAGAGCCAGCGGATGACATATAAACTAAATGGTAACACTTTACAATAAGGTTCGTTAGTTAAACATTAATGTATTAACTAACATGAACTAACCATGAGCAATACATTTGTTACTGTATTTACTAATCGTTAATGTTAGTTAATAAAAATACAGTTGTTCATTGTTTGTTCATGTTAGTTCAGTGCATGACTAATGTTAACAAGATTTTAATAATATAATATAGCTGCAAGCAGCGATGACGGGCCCAAGCCAGGTGGCACTGCCAACCCGGTGGCTTCAGGGCAACTGTGCACGGTGGACAATAGGCATTTAAACATAAAAGCGTATAAACAAAGGGACTATGTCAAGGTTATTTGAATACACCACATATACTTCAGCAGTTGGTTCCCATATGATCACAAACCACAACAGCCACATCCATGAGATCGTTTAAATTTAGATTAATTTCATGTCATAGAATGTCATAGGTCAATTTCAAATGAGTGCAGAATATCGTCCTAATCTGCTATGTCTGTGTTTTTCTCAGACAACCTCTATAAAAACTCCAGAGCAAATTTCCAGTCTTAATGCGAATGTCTGTGATTGCTGATGTTGTATTATCCTAACACTTCTCTTCATGTGTTTTTTGACCTCCCTGAGCTATCGTTTGTGCACCAATCTTATGCACCAAAAGCTTGCTTTCATTTAATTTCAATATGTGTGGTATACGATGAAAAAATAAAATTATAACATTAATTTTAAAAAGAGCCAAATCACAGAACCTGCAAAGATAATTTTAACGTCAGTCTCAGGTAATAGTAAGGTACGTCTAGATTTTTCTGCTCACTTATGCAAGTTTATTATAAAATCATGTGAAATTTACTTAAATAGGGGTTTTTAATAAATTTGAATTATATCAATAAATAATTAATTTAAAGACGTGTCGTACGTGATGCTCGCAAACATGCACATGACCTTTTGTAACGCCGATGTCTAGAAAACACACTCTCCTCTGTAAAAAAAAAACAAAAAACAGATGTTAGTCTTGTATGAATCAGTACATGAAATCACAGGTGTCAGGTAATAATGATTGTAACTCAAACAACATTTAGAAAACTAGTCCTGTCCGAATAGTGATATAGTGTCATGGTTTAATTTCAAATGAGTGTGAAGTTATCATTTGCAGTTCAAAAATTTTTTTATAAGTTCATCAATAAATGGGTAATCAGAGAGACAGACAGACAGAGTGTGAAAAATCCACATTTAAACCAAAATATCTGACTTCCTGTTGGTCAGAGCTAATGAGTGTAAATTAGAAAGTTGTCCGGCTTAATGAGAACAATATGTGTACCGAGTTTGTGACTGTAGGTTAAACAAACCACCCACTTTTGTTAAAAGGTGGTGCTATAGAGGCCCTCCTTCCCGTCCGTTTCTAAGGCTTGGGGTCCCAGCCTCTGCGGCGTCCTAATGGCCACAGATTAGAGTTTTTGATCACGTTAAGGCCCCCAAAAAGCCTCGGATGGTGGAAGAAAAAAAAATTCTCCTTAGAAAAACAGTTGGGCCCTGCGCCTTAGTGGCTTGGACCCTAATTAGTAAATGTTGAAATTAACATGAACAAAGAAGTTTAATAAATGCTGTATAAGTGCAGTTCATTACTAGTTCATGTTGACTATAATGTAGTTAACTAATGTTAACTAATGAACCTTAAAGTGTTACCAACTAAACAAATACTTTAGTCTTTATATGTAATACAAATGTATGTCAAATTTAATAAGTTTATGTGTTTATAATAAACATTCATTTATTCATCAAACTAATAAATATTTATATATAAAGTCATCATATACACTGCCGTTCAAAAGTTTGGGGTCGGTAAGATGTTTTAAAAAATATGAATAAAAATAAGTCTCTCTATTTGATCAAAAGTTAATTAAAAAGAGTAATAATGTAAAATATTATTACAATTATAAAAAAAAAAAAAAAAAAAACTGTTTTCTATTTGAATATATGTTCAAATGTAATTTATTCCTGTGATGGTAAAGCTGAATTTTCAGCATCATTACTCCAGTCTTTAGTGTCACATGATCCTTCAGAAATCATTCTAATATGCTGATTTGCTGCTCAAGAAACATTTCTTATTATTACTAATGTACAAAAAAGTTGTTCTGCTTAATATTTTTGTGGAAACCATGATACATTTTTGTATATATGTATATATTTTGTATATTTTTGTTATAAGTGGAATTACTGTCACTTTTGATCAATTTAATGCAACCTTCCTGAATAAAAGTATTAATTTCTTTCCAAATGAGAATTTTTTCCTACCCCAAAATATTGAATGATATTGTACACTAGTATTTAGTACTATGTGTGACACTGAGTGTAACTTGTCAGTGTTACATAAATCTTTCTTATACCTGTAAATTGTAAATCCATTTTATGAGTTAACTGAAAGCCAAATCAATACAGTTTAGTCTATATGTGATGATGATAATTTCAACCTAATGGTTAAACAAACCATTAGGTTTGTGTGCTTACACCTTATACATACTAATCTTACTTATGCATAGCAAATCCCACACTAAGTGTGAAAATATAAACATTCTTGGTGTCAGTAGGTGGGCTACGTCTTGTGTGTAACCAGATGGTACATAACCTAGGGCAGATTATAAACTTAATGCTTTACTAACTATTTATTAAAACTTCAAAGCCCCTTCAAAGCCCCTAAGAAATACAGCTGCCTGCATTTCTTAGTTGATTTTTATGGCCTCTTTGTACACAGGACATACTTCAGGTCTGTTTTTCCTTTTGTACTACTAAGGGTGCTTTCACATTAGCACTTTTGGTGCACACCCTGCAGTGTTGGGTAAGTTACTCTATAGAAGTAATTAATTACTAGCTACTAATTACATCTTCAACAGTGTAATTAGATTACTGTACTAATTACTCTCTCTAAAGTGTATTGCATTATTATTACTAATTACTTTCTAAATCCCATATCAACCTGACCAGTTGAACAATACAAGGATACACATAAAACTGCGCTTTTAATTCTTTCAAATAAATAATATAAAAGTGCATAAATTATTCTTGAACTGACCAAAGTATTTAAAGGGAGAAGTTGGCATTAAAACATTATAACATTTTAACATTAGCTATTGTTTTTTATAGAATTGATCTATAGTCTATACAGTATTTAATGCAATTACATCAGAAGTAACTAATTAAATTACAGAAAAAATAAAAATAATCCCTTACTTTATGTTTTCAAGGGAAAAGTAATTAAATTACAGTAATTAATTACTTAGTAATGCATTACATCCAACACTGGCACTGGGGTTCAATTGATGTCAGAGTTCGGTGGATGATGTGAACACTGTTTTCGGAACTCTAGTTTGGACCCGCGAACTGCACCCGAGTCCTCATAAAAAGGCTGGAAATAAAAAGTACTGGAAATAAAAAGTCCTAAATAAAAGTACAGTCTGCTGCTGATATGAACGCAATCATACTAAATTGTGAAAGTGAACCGCTATTGATGACGTGTGATTCATTAAAACTGTGCGTGTTTCCTGAAAAGCCTGACTGATGCGCTGCAAGCAGAGAGAATGTCATTTCTGCTTGACTCCTGCGTTCTTTAGAGCATTTGCAGTACATTTGCACTACACAAGTGCCGTTATGTGCTGACGCTTTGAAAACAAAACCAAAGGTTCAAAAACCAAAATCTAAAGTAAGGTGAGCAACCCTATGCATTTTGCCGCCTTCTCCTGCATCATCATTACCATGCAGCAAAGGTAAACAGCTGCTGCTTTGATGAAGCAAGCGTACCATGGTTCAGACCCAAATAATATAATGTGAACATAATCCAGCAGAGGAAGGGGTGCAGTCAAACCCTAGTTCGGACCGGGCAATCAAACCAAGTGTGAAAGACACTACACTACTCCATTTCTCTCACTCAGCCTTGTCACTCTACCAAGGCTGTAAATGTTGTTGTGGCATGATTTCTTCAAGCTTGAACATAAAAATGACCCCACAGTGACCTCCATTTTGTAGAGTCTCTCAGAGGCAAATCTGACTGGATTTATTTGTTCTATCTAAGGAAAGACCGTAACCTGATTTGAATCATTGAAAAGACATCAGTCAGAGTATAACGCGTCAGGCTTGGCAGCTGACTGCAGTAAATCCCCATCTCTTCCCGAGCAGCTTGACACTTGTAGATATTAAATTTCATTCGCTCATCTTATTATTTTTGGCCTTTACTGGAACAAAACAATAACCTATACCATTAACATTTTTTGCATCATTTCACATCATGAATTATGTTTTATATCTTTTTATTGTCTGTAAATGTATAATTGGGTCAATGACAAAAATAAAATCTCTCTTTGATTATTCTTAAATCTAGTTTTTAAATGTATGTTACAAATACAATAAAACTTCAAATATCTATAATTTAGAATTCAAAAACATACTAATCTTAGTAGAGATGTATTCAAGACATTGTATGTATGAATTGTTTTTTCCCCAAGTGTTTTTGAATAACATAAAAGATCTGGACCAAAAAATAAGTGTCATAGGCTAAGATTTTAATAAATGCTTATTATGACTAGAATTTTTTTTTGTTTGTTTCATACTTATTACTGTTCTTAAGGAAACTGTGTAGATGTGGAAAAAAAAAAAAACACTTGAAAAACACTAGTAACTGCAAAAATTCATTTTAAGTAATGTTTTCAGGGTACAAAAAAAAAAAAAAAAAAAAAAACAGTAACATGAAATAAGTCACTGTACTTGTGAATTAGGTGCTTATCAGAGAATGCAGTGTGTAAAGGCCAATAGAAGTGAATTTCTGCAGTCATCAATAGCATCAGTTACCCTGAGGGCTCTCTTGCCGCCTGTCTGTTAAATGAGCGCTTTCACTCAGCATAAAGCAGCAGTTGTGTGTCCATCAAGTAGGAAATAGGCAATGGTTCAGGGAGTTTTTCTCATTAACTTGCAATTATATTATTACATTAGGCTGGGTATTGCACCAGTAATGAGATGGTGAAACAGTCTGCCACATGCACGTCTACCCATAAATGCTTGAACCCTGTCTCCTCTATTACCTCAGAGTCAAACGTTTCCATTACAGCTCATCACACACAAAAACAAGTACAAGGTCACATTTCTAATTATCTAGGTTTTGTCTTTGTTTTCAGGAGTGTTTTTTTTCTCCTCTGAATTTTAAAATGTCAAACTGCTTTTTGCAAGGGTGACAAGATATTCTCTGTTGTCGTGGGAGAGTCTGACATCATAATGTGGCATAGCAACAGTTGTTGTCATGGGCGATAGCAGTTGTCCACATGTGATGGCTAGAGACTGGAGAGCAGTGGGAGCTAGGCGGGAATGTGCTGTGGTTGGCTTGACTTCATCACCTCACAGTAGCAGCTGCCCGGACTCCAGTTCACATTCACACACTACTGTCACCACATCGTGTACACTGTCAATTTTCCATCTCAAGATCTCATGTGTATTACAAGGCCATAGGACCATTTCTGTTTCAACCTTTACATTTTGTTCATTAATTATTCACGTTAGTATTTTAACCAGAAAAAAAATAGTTTTAAGCCAGATATTTATATAATTTGCTGTAGTGTGTCAGTAGGAAATATCAGTTTACATTTCCTTTTGCCATTAATTGTAATAATCCGATGAGATTTTTGTATATGCACAAGGAGTCTGACAACAGCCGGTGTTGTGCCGAATTTCGACTCCCTGCCAAATTATCACCCCCCTCATTGAAGTCGCTATCTGATTGCCTAATCATAACCCCTCCCCCACACCTAATCCTAAACATACCAATACTAGGGGGGTAATAATTTGGCAGGGGTAGGAATTCGGCACCACACCTGTATGCTCCACTCGGAGATCTGATCTCACCATCATCGAGTCCATCTGGGATTAGGCCTACTGTATATATATAACACAGCATCCGTTTTTCCTGTCATAATTTGGCAAGCGTTACATTATATTATCACTCTCTTATTTACGCAAATGCTTTTAAACCATAGAGTACCTCAGGGATGACATGTTTTTGTAGGCAAAACCCGGAAGCGAGTTAGCATTTTAGGACTTCCGGTTCCATTGCCCAAAAGTCTATGGGTTTTTTTGAATGGGTTTTTATGCTAAATCACCTGAAATAAGGTCTGTGGTTAATAAAGCCTCTAAATATTTTCACGTTTTGATCTATGAGATAAAACACACCAGTTATAACCCGCTTGTGATATTTTTAAACCTTTATTGTGTCTTAAAAACGGCGGTTGCTAACAAATTGCTAAAAGGGACTACTTCCTTTGGCGGGGACTTTAGACGTCATCATGACAAACAGGACATTTGGACAGCATTTCTCATGGAAAAAGTGGATAAGTATTCATACACAGCGCAGATCATAATCAGCGAGCATGTTTTTAAATAAAGTTGTTTTCTAAATAAAGTTTGAGGAAGTTTGGTGGTGGTGACGTTGATCCGCGACCATGATGTGCTGTAGTCCGTTTATAGCCTACTGTTAGCTTTTTATAGCTGACGACTTTATTTAGGCTTCAAAATGTATAAATGTTGTGTTAACTTGTAAAGATTATCTTGATAGACAAAACATGTAGCTGAGCTTATTTTTTGCGATTTTTCAAAAGTCTATGGGAAAAATGCATAGGCTTTCGATCGAGGGAACCCGTGCGCCGCTAACTTCCGGGTTGGCCTACAAAAACATGTCATCCCTGTGGTACTCTATTCAAACGCCACAAGACAAAGGAGAACGCGCTGTCTGTGAATGTTGTCTGTGTGACACACACACAACTCGTGTGCACAGAAAGACGCCAGTTTCGAGTTCTCTTTCACGCTTGAACAAACAATAACACACACAATGATGCCAATAAATAAGGTCTTAAAAGACCTTTAAGATTTGTGAGAAAATGAGATGCATGTCAGATCCGCGTCATGTTTGGCAGCGGCAGGTCTTAAAGTCACAGCAGCCCAATAAACCAGTTGTTGTGCTGTCTCTCATTAATGTTAATCAAAGAGCAAAGGTAACAGAGTAAATTGTAGCTTTAATAAGGATTAGTCAATATTTAATTTATAATTTATGCCGTGAAGACTGTAAAGTGTTTGACAACTTTATTCAGTTTCTGTATATTTCCTACCTGTTACACAGGTGGAAGGCAATAGGTAAATATGCCATTTATTATAATGGTTTATGTGAAGATTGTTTTAAGATTACTTAAATTAAAAGTTATTTTTTAAATCCTAGTAAATGTTGAAATTGATAGCTTTCAGTCATACTGTAATGTTGAATGTCTATAATTAATGTTTAAAAAAAAAAAATCAAATCACTGAGACATCAGTACCAATATTGGCATCAGTGATTCTGGCCTTCATTCATAAAAAGATTCCATTAAACAAATATTTAAAATATACTTTAAGTTGTTTCTAAATTAATTTGGAGGGAAACTGTGAAATTATTTCAATATAAAAATATTTAAAACTCCTATGTTTCAAATCGCGATTAATTACAGAAAAAAAAAGAGGGATTTTTTTTTTTATCAATTTGACAGAACTAATATATATATAATGTAATTAACAAAAACGTTAACAAAAAATAGACTGTTCTGAGAAATTAAGTGTTCTTTTACCTTTGTCAAAAAAATTAAGTACATAAGAATTGTGATGGAATTTTTAAACTAATTAATTAACTAACATTTCTTTCTCCTACAGGCCTAACAAGTTAACTTTGAAAATAGAGAAATAGTCACTAGTCACTGTGTGTTGTAACAGTTGAAAACTTTGCTGTGCTGGCTAGACAGATACAAAAAGTCTATAAAATTGTTTTGAACTATTGAGTAAACAGTGAACTATGATTTTTGATGATTCTGTGATTCATTTGATCTAAATTTACTCTGCCAGTAAGTGTGGCAGAGGTGTTGTTTTTTTAAAATCTGAACCAATTATATTAAGACTGATGATTATGAGTAATCGATTACTGACTGTGTGATGTACCTGAAATCCTATAAAACCTTCTGTATTCTTTGGATTAGAGTGATTCTCTGATGAGAACTCTCCCGGCCGTGATTTGATGATTTGATTAAAGCATTCAAGGACAACAGCTGGAGTCTCTGGTTATTGTGCAGCAGCACTGCAATTTAGACACTTGAAATTTGTTTCCCAGGTTTAGTGTCGTAGGGGACGAGACATCGTCCGACTCAGAGTGGGACTCTTAGACGGGGGTTGATTGCAGTCAGGTAACTGTAACTCTTAGGCATCATATGCGGTCAGAGCAGTTACACTTAGGTGTCAACCTTTGTCGGCAGAGTGGGATTCACCTGAGGAAAATTCTTGTATGTGACAGGGACACGAGGTTAATTTAGGTTAGGTGCGTATGGGAAATCTACAACAGAATACATAAATATAAATAATAAAAAATATAATAAAAGGCATATTAGGATATAATTATTCATCTAGTATTTTTTGCAATTAGAACATACAGTACTTGGAGTATTCCTGTATGAATCTGGTATATGGCAGGATTATTTGCAGTATTTTGTTGGAAAGTTATTGAAATTTAATTATGCAAAAAACATATTTTTGTCTTGGTGGCTAAGCACATTCATTTGAACATATCTCCCCCTCCTTTGCAGAACGAGCCATTGCCAGACATGAGGTACGAGAGATTGAGCAACGACACATTCAAGAGGGGGCGAAGGAGGCCCTGGTAGAGGAGGACGATTTGGTGGTCATCTACAACCGAGTGCCCAAAACAGCCAGTACCTCCTTCACCAACATTGCCTATGACCTGTGCAACAAGAACCACTACCATGTGCTGCACATCAATACCACCAAAAATAATCCTGTCATGTCCCTTCAGGATCAGGTCAGTTTTGTATAATTTGTGTATGCTCATTGTTAGTGCCTCCCACTTGCAACCATCCAAACAACAGATTATAATGCTGGAAGGATCCAAATGTTTACTGAAATGCTCCAAACAGCTTCTAAATGACACAAAGCATTTCCTTAATAGAGCAATACAGCAGATGTTATGGTATGGTGCCTTTATTATGGTATCCTGAGGCTTGAGGGCACTTAAAATGGGTACATTTCTATCATGAATCTCTAAGAAGATTGACTTCTTTTTTCTTTATGATTTATTTATTTATTTATTGATGTTTCAGGTACGCTTTGTAAAGAATGTGACATTATGGAAGGAGATGAAGCCCGCGTTCTACCATGGACATGTTTCCTTCCTGGATTTCACCAAGTGTGTATTATGCGCTCTTGTCGTTCCCTGTGCAAACTCCCTCGGTCTGTTGCGGCCAATGTATTTGCATGAAAAATGCTCTTCAGAGTTGTTTCAGGTTTTGCATTTGGTGCCAACATCACTGAGGAGTGATTTGCCAACATTCTGCATAGGCACTGTGGTTTTTTTAAGTTCCCAACAACCCAAAAAAAAAAAAAATTTGATGCTGCTGACTCCTGGTGGCTTTGAAAAGAATTGCAGCAAACTTCTAGCAGCTGATTTTGAACAAAACAATCATATTGGTAGTTTCCAGTTTTTTGGGTCTTGCTATATCTTACAAATCTTATGAAATTGTACCTACATGCATAAAGTAAATATTTAATTATGCCTTAATGCCTAAAGCATCTGTTAATCCTACTGCACTGATACATTGTATTTACAAGGAATGATACATGAAATACAGAGCTTGACAGTTCCTTTCTCATCTCTTTATCAGATTTGGAGTGAAGAAAAAGCCTGTTTACATAAATGTTATCCGGGACCCCATTGAGCGTCTGGTGTCTTACTACTATTTCTTACGCTTTGGTGATGACTACAGACCCGGCCTACGACGCAGAAAGCAAGGAGACAAAAAGGTGAGTCTGGTGTCTTTGGTTTGGGAGTTAAAGTTGTTTTGTTTACTTTTATTATTCAATTTTTTTTAATTATTCTGAATTTTACGACTATAAGGTACTGAAGTTTAATTTCACAAAACAACTATGGTGTTAGTAAAAAATATTATAAAATAATAGTAATATTATTAATACATTAATAATAAATTTTATCGTTAAATATTATTAATAGATTTTATTATTGCATTTAAAATCGAATTTTATATTTATTTAGGATTTTTAAATACAATTTAAATATCATTATTATTAATTATTTTTATTATAAATGATATTTTGGACAGGTTATGATGTTAGTAAAGAATATTATAAAATAATAATAATATGAAAATATTATTAATAAATATTGTTACTATTAATAAAAAATTATATTTATTATATAAAATGTATTATCTCTATATATATTATTATATAATATTTATAAATACAATTTAAAATAATATTATAAAATGATAAATTATTATAAATGACAATAAAAAATTTTTTGACTTGTCCCAAAAATTGTATTCACATGTGCGCTTTTAAACTTTATTGAATGCTGGCCCTGTTAATTTACTTACTATATTAAGTGCATTACTTTAACCATGATTTTTGCCACAATTTTTTTCTGTCAATTGAGGTTGACTTTTAAGTCCAAAGTATAGTTCACTTTTTACGCGTACGTGAGGGTCAGCGTACAGTGCGCTTGACGCGAATTTCGTCATCAGAAGAGCATGGGGGTACTGTACGCGCACCGCCAGATTTTTGTAACCACGCATACTTGTACGTGCAGGTCACACATGGCCATTTAATTTTATTTTTTGCAGTAATTAGTTTAACCATAAGGTGGCAACCATGTCCTGGGGCCGTCGATTCACAAGGTAGTCAAAGAAAAACTGCATAAACAGAACAGACCGGAACGCATGCAAGCTACAGCGACAATGGAGGCCTACATAGATGAGAGATTGTGTGAAGAGATTAGAAAGTATCCTCATTTGTACAACTCCAGCATGAAAGAATACAAAGATGTTTACATGGGTTATAACTCAGGGCAAGAGATTCCTTAAAACTGCACACACGTTGCACGCCTGTGTACACATACGAGTCGAATGAAGTACGCTTTGCAAGGCTGCGCGTTCGCCTGTGCACGTACACTAGCAAACGCAGAAAAAAACAAAGTATACCCAGGGCTTATCAAATATTGAACCCAGAACATTCCTGACAAACATTCTAAAGTCTGTTTGTAAACTGTAAGATCTGCATGTGTTTCAGACGTTTGATGAGTGTGTAGCTGCTGGAGGGTCTGACTGTGCTCCAGAGAAACTGTGGCTTCAGATTCCCTTCTTCTGTGGTCATTACTCTGAGTGCTGGTAAGCTGTTCAGTGTCTTTATACGTATTTCGGGTATACCACTTTTAGGACTCTTGTAACATTTTCTTAATTATTTTTTTCACAGGAACATTGGCAGCAAATGGGCTTTAGAGCAAGCCAAATACAACCTGGTGAATGAATATATGTTAGTTGGGGTGACAGAGGAGTTGGAAGACTTTGTTATGATGTTGGAGGCGGCACTTCCTCGCTTTTTTAAGGGGGCCACCGAGCTCTATCGGACAGGTATGATGCACTGTCAGTTCTTAAGTGAATACATAAAGCACGTTAAAACTAATATGATCAACTTTTATTTGTCTATTTCTAAAGGGAAGAAATCGCACCTAAGGAAAACGAGTGAGAAGAAGCCACCCACCAAAGAGTCTATAGCCAGACTACAGCAGTCAGACATCTGGAAAATGGAGAATGAGTTTTATGAGTTTGCACTAGAGCAGTTCCAGTACGTTCGGGCTCATGCAGTGAGAGAAAAAGATGGAGAGCTGTACCTACTGGCACAGAACTTTTTCTATGAGAAAATCTACCCAAAGACTACCTGAGACTCCATAACGCCGTATGCTGTGGTCAGAAACACTGGAGGAGGACACATTACGTTGAAATGTGCATTCTGCCTGACTCTTTTCCATCTGGATATGTACATTTTGAGCAGCTGAAACTAGTATGTGCCACAGGGAAGAGTCTTGGGGCCAATCAGCTGTCATGAGCTTTATCCCCCAATACATATCATTTCAAAGAAGGGTTAAAAGCTCTCAAATGAGCATTAAAAGTGACTGAGATCTTGTTCATATCATTATTCAAGACAACCACCGCCTTTCTGCCATATGGGTTTTATACAGGTGCTGTCACATGTCTTTCTTTTATCCTTATTTAATACATTAATGGTTATTTTTTTGATTAGTTTTTTTTTTTTTTTTTTTTTGACTTTTTACATCTTATTTTAAAGCGTAAAAAGAGTACAGATGACTACTAAACATTCTTGAAGTTCTTTATCAAGCTGAGAAAGTATAGTATTTTTTTTCAGTATAGTAAAATGATGAGTACTTTATTTCATGGACTTTTGCTGTTTATGGAATTTATTGGAAATACACAGATGTGATGTGGATGTATACATTCTTAACATATATCTTGTCTTTGATATACCAGACTTTTTTGTTTAAAATGTATCCACAATTGCTGTCTGCCATTTTTAAATCAGAACCTTCTGCCTGGGGTTCATCCCTGCAGTTTTTCAGCTATTTCAGAAAATATATTTTTATGTAGATACTGGTCATTACAGTTACAGTTGGACCAAACATTGAAATGTGGGAGGATAAAGAATTGAAGATAAAAACAAAAGCAAACATAACTATATCTGCATGTGGATTATTGTACCGTTACTGGTTCTTGGTAAGCAGCATATTATTTTTTCTTTAAAACTTGATTTTATATATTTTACGTCTGAATTATCATGTTTTTATATATATATATATATATATATTGTTCAGACATACTTTATTTCAAAGACTTGTCAAGCCTCTCATGGAAACATACCATTAGTTTGCTGCTTTATGATTTAGAGATCTTTGACTTTAAATGTGTTCATTGAAAGACTGTGCCTTTTTTTCTATGTGACACAGAGCTGTTTTTACAGCCAGTGTAAATATGACTTGACATCTCAGCATGTAAAAAGGTGAGGAATTGTTTTACAAGGTGAAATGTCAGTATAGTTGCATAGATTGCCATTATCAACATGAATGTGGAAATAGGCAACCATCATATGAAATTGTTTGCCTTGTTAATGGTACTACAAGAGTGGAACTGATGTCTTTTTGAAAATGGAAATTTGTCTCCTGAGTACATTATACAATTTGAGTTTTTCTCTGTACATGACCTTTATCAACTACACATTTGTGCATGTAATGGGTGCTGGATTGCACATTTGCCCCTAAAATCTCCAAGACAAAATATGAGTAGAACAGTAGGTCTTTGTGACAGATTATCACTTGCTACTTTAAAAAATATATATATTTTGGGGTTTTACAGATTCTTTTGAATGTTTTCAGATAATCAAAACCAATCTGTACTGTATATGAATCACTAGAGTAGCCTATAGCTATCAGTTTTACTATCTTTCTTTTGCAGTGCCACCATGTGGGCCTGTATTTGCTTTATTTTTTTTCATTTTAAATAAATGAGACTCCAGGAGCTTTGCTCTTTTCTGCTGACAGTGCTGAGGTAGATTTGAAAACAGATTGATTTTTGGATATGTCAGCCATAATAAAAAGAGCTTTTTTTCTTCACTGTTATTCCCTTATCATTATAATTTTGATAAAATGGCACAGTCTGTTTCTCTAAAAGTAGTTTCTTTTTAAACAAAGGAGAAGCTGAAATATAGAAAAATAAGTAGCATTCATTATAGGAAAATTGTATTAGACTTCATTTGTTTATTTTTTAATATTCTTTGCCTTTTTTGTTGCTAACAACACAAACACAAATTAAACCTACACTACTGTTTAAAGGTTTGGGGTTGGTACTATTTTTAATGTCTCATTTTTTCTCATATATTTATTTGAAAAAAAAATGGTAAAAACAATTTAAATGATTAAAATTTAATGCCGAATATTAGGCATCATTACTCCAGTCTTCAGTGTCACATGATCCTTCAGAAATCAGTCTAATATGATGATTTGCTGCTCAAGAAACATTACTTATCAATGTTGAAAACAGTTTAGCTGCTTAATATTTCTGTGGAAAATGTGATATGTTTTTTCAGGATACTTTGATGAATAGAAAGTTCAAAAGAACAGCATTTATTTGAAATGGAAATATTTTGTAACATAATAATTGACTTTACTGTCACTATTGAATACATTTCTTTTAAAAAAAGCAAAACTTGTTGGTGCCGATAGCCTCGTGGGCAGCACGTCACCATATAGTACCGTTGTGCTTCAGGCGACCCGAGTTTGAGTCCTGGCTCGTGGACCTTTCCCGATCCTGTTCCTCTCTCTTCCACCTCGCTTCCTGTCCACTCTATACTATCCTAAACTTTTGAACAGTAGTGTACCTCATAACCATCATTTTGCTCAAGGTGTATGACGTTGTGACGTTACTTAACACATATGAAAGCATACTGGACGAGAAGACAATCATATTCATGTTCACACTCAAGCAAATGTATTAAGTGTGAAAGTGACATCAATGTCAATCATAGATCATCAAGTATTTTTAATGCATCCTTGCTGAATAAAAGTATTTCTTTAAAAAAAAAAACTGACCTCAAACTTTTAAACGGTGGTCTTTTCTGGAGAAAAAATCTTTTTTAACCACCACAAACTTCTTTGATCTAGAATAACTGGGTGTAACCCATTGGTCTGTAACATCTCTTCTTCCACAGAGGAGCTCACCACTGACATTAACACATGAGATCGAGATGTACTCAAGCAGTGATGTGCACCAGTGCAATATCCATGTTATCTCATCGGAGCACATACATTTAATAAACATCAGAGGGGTGATATGCTTATGAGTCCATGTCAGTGGAAATGTAATCAGCAACACAATTAAAGCATTATTGAGTCATTCTTTCAATGGCATGGCCTAGATAATAGTGTAAATAATTAATTTTTCTATTAACTCATTGTTGTCTCTTCAGCTTGTCTCTCTCAACACACTGGGAACAGATACCAGGCTGCCTTTCAGAGATATAATTTTTCTAATTAGCACTCAAATGAAGGGCTGTCTGTAGCCTCTGATGGTCATTGTCGGCGGTTTTTACCTCCCCCCTGGTTAGATCATGACGGGTGATTGAGCTGTCACAGCAACAAATAAAGGGCCTTTCAAACAATCCCTTTCTGTGTTTGATCGACAGTCGAGCTTCCCTTCATTTTTAATGAACATCATAATTGTTGGCTATAGTCGGTGGGGAAAGGATACATTAATTAGAGGAAATTGTTTCGATAAAATAACCAGCTAAAGTAATTTGGTAGATTTGTTTGGAAATGTTCTTCTAATTACCAAGACAGAAATGCACATCATTGTCGAATGTTTCGCAGATTTAATTATTGAGCAATATTGAAAATCTTGTGCTAAAAAGACATCGGTCATTTCCAGCTCTAAGTAATGAGGCCTCTGTCTCACAGTTTCCATCTGATGTTTATCTAACTGTATATGTTCAGACAGCTCATGCTCTTTGTTAATGTGACTCCTGTGCTTTACCTGAAACATCACAACATGCCTCTGCTCAGTAAACAATTAAAGTAATGGAGCTGTGGAGAAAATGACTTATTTTCCATTACGCCCCCCTTCCTACACACATTTCAAACTTTGCGCTCCACCATTAGATCAACGACTGTGACCTCATTACATAAACATAATGATCCAGGAGATGGGGGGTTGCTAGTCTCGTTTACTGGAAATCTAGACAGGCAAAACCAACAATAGGGGCTGAAAAAAGTAATAGCTCATGCAGAACATTGATAATTACATTTATGCCGAGTTTAGTCTGGCTTCATGCGCATTCAGTCCATGTGTCTCTTTTTTTTTAACGTACACAGTAAAAAAATATGTAAGTGACCTTGAAAAACTAAATGGTTTAACATCACATTATATGTATTATATGTATTATACACATTATACTATATTATACTGTAAAATACTGTCAAATGTGTGGTTTTAAAAAACTATGAATTACTATATAATTTACAGTGGGAAAAACAGTAAAAGAACATTCCCAGAAGTCCCTGCATGATATCACATCACAAAAAAAGGTACAAAAGCTGTTCCTGGGGCTGTACCCTTTCAAAATATACACATTTGTACCAAAAGAGTGCTTATTAGTACCTTAAAAGTACATATTGGTACCAAAAGTGTACATATTAGTACATAGATGGTACATATTAGAAGCTTTTAAAAGTGTGCTGTCCCAGTGACAGCTTTTGTACCATTTTTTTTCTGAGTGTACACGCACAAAATGCTGCATTAAAAACAACCCAAGATGGGTTGAAAATGGAAAAACCCAGCGATTGGGTTGTTTTAACCCAGCGGTTGGGTTAAATGTTTGCACAACCTGGTTGGTAGTTTAATTTATTTAACTATTGTTTAAAAATTACTGTATTGCTTAATTAAAATGAACCCAAAATATGCTGGAAATTAACATTTATTAATAAATGTTTAATAAATGAACATTTATTAACAAGTTTAATGAATATTAATTAAACAATAAACATTTATTAAATTGCTTATTAATAAATGTTCACCTTTTGATTATTATTGTTGCCTCTAGTAATTATGTGTCTGATTTTTAATTTCCAACCTATTTTGGGTTCATTTTAAGCCAGCCATATAGTAATTTTTAAACAATAGTTGGGTTAAATGAAACTGCCCAGCACGTTGGGCAAACATTTAACCCAACCACTGGGTTAAAACAACCCAGTCGCTGGGTTTGTCCATTTCAACCCAACTTGGGTTGTTTTTAACCCAGCATTTTTTAGAGTGAATGGTTTTTGTATAAAGTTTTGTTCTTCTTATTTTTGATAGTAGTATCGTACATAAGGTGTTACATTTTCTGTAATTTAGTTCATGTTTTTTTCAGTATATAGTGTCATGTGTGTTGCCCTGATGGTGTTTTGTTATTGTGTGTATGACCCTATGCTCTGTCTATAAACAAGTATTGGCCACATTTATTGGACAGGCCACTTGCGATGAACTCGGATTCATCATGTGGTAATCTATTGTTTTTAACATACATTTTAAGGTCAAGTACATTCCTATATTAACATTACATCTCAATGAAATGTATAATTGTAAATTGTAAAACATACCTTCACCAATATGCCATCCCATCATACCTGAAACATTGTCACTGTACTTTTGATGGTGAATTTCTTTTTTAAAATGTAAATTAAACAGGATTTTTATGGTAGTAAGGTATAATGCACTTTTCTCATACAACAGAGTGCAGTTGCAGACATTAGCAGCCTCAAAATAAAACCAAACCTTGAGATAGAAGGTTTTAGTTCCTCAAAGCAAACAGCACATATATCAACACTAAGCCACCCTTACAGCTTTGTCATGTCATCAGAGACTAATTTTCTGCATTGAATAGTGACATAATACCATAATGAGTGACAGAAGCCAACAAACACAACCCTCTTTCCCCCCTCTCAGCTCCTACATCTGTGTAATCTAGAGTGTGCATGTTTGAATTAAGATAAACTGTTTTCCTAGGTTCCCATGACTACCACTTTTCAACCAAACTGCTTTGATTGTATTTAATCTGATGGTAATCATGGCTAAATGACAGACAGATGATAAGAAAGGCAGGATCCTTTTCTCACGGATGATTTTCTATTACCACCCAATCAGACTGCTGTCAAGGTTTCTTTTCATAGTGATCTGGCCATGACGCTGTGTGTGTGGTGTAATTAGGTCTTTAATATGGGTGATTAAGGCTCCATTGTAAACGACTCCGCATGAGAAATGTGAGGCAGTTCTTCTAAACTTCAAGTCACTTTGACAATTCAATTTCTTTGGTTTACAATTAAAATTTAAATAGTACATTAAATATAGTCAAATGACGACTGCGCCATTCAGATAGCATCAATAATGCAGCATCTAAATACTGCATCTGCTTCAGCACGAGAACAAAATTTAAGTGACTGCTGATTGGCTGAAGCGCGCCTGACGTCAGCTCACGGATGTTTAAAGGGGATTGAAGTCTGGTAACAGAGCAGCGTGAAGAGCGCCGTTAACTTACAATGCTCAGACCTCATGATGATATGCCAACAAGACGTAGTTTAAATATAGGTAAATTAAGTTTTATCGGTGACATTTCTTTTTGCCTAAAGACAAGATATGGTCCGGCGTCTGTATCTATCCAAACTGTCAGACTGAACGCGATCCTCGGTTTGTCGCGCGATCGTTTGTTCTGTATTTATGAGCCTGTGAAATGATCTGGAAGTTGTAAAGCAGGTAAGTGCGCATGCTTATGCCAAACAAGTATAAGTGTGTGAACTTGTTTACTTTAGCAAGATTGTTGTTGTCTGTCAGTGTCAAACAGATAGAGGCCCACTGGTTAAATAAATTTATTGCCTAATACGTTAACTGAATACAGTCTGTGTTTCTGGTCCAGTTTTATAATTGAAACATCTGTTTAGTTTCACTCTGTTCTAGGTAGTGACCCATTTATTATGGTAAACACTGCTTGTAATACACAACTGCCTCATGTCAGAATGGGGGCCCTGGCATGGAAGCGGTGTGTTGGATGTGGATGCAAGATTTTGGACCGCTTCCTCCTGTTTGCTTTGGATGGATACTGGCACTGCCACTGTCTCAAGTGTTCCTGCTGCCAAGCCCAGCTGGCAGAAATTGGCTCATCGTGTTTCACAAAGCGTGGCTTGATCCTCTGCAAAAGTGACTATATAAGGTCAGACTACAGGGACAAAACTCCGTTTTGTTATTGTCATCCTTAATATTTTACCATCATTCACATCCTGAGCTAACAAATGTACTGGATAAATGAAAGCAGTTATTTTGTTTGTCCAATATAGTCTTATGTCACTATAGTAAATAAAATATGAGGTTAGACTTAAAGAGATAGTCCACCCAAAAATGACAATTCTGTCATCATTTACTCACCCTCATGTCGTTCCAAACTTGTATGACTTTCATTCTTTTGTGGAACACAAAAGAAGATATTTTTAAGAATGATGATAACCAAACTGTATGGATTATTCCTTTAAGGGGAACACAAATATTTTGAAAATACTGTTGTTGTTTTTTTGTTTTTTTTTTAAATACTGTATGTTTCAATTGTTTTTGTCCATACAATTAAAGTCAGTGGGGTCCAAAACACCTTTGGACCCCATTGACTTTCATTTTATGATACTAAAAAAATATAAATATCTTGGTTTTTGTTCCAAGTGGGGTGAGTAAATGATGACAGACTTATATTTCTGGTTGAACAAAATGGACAAAAGTTCAAACAGCAATATAATAAGTAGGTTTAAAAGCTGTAAATGGCTTGCTGCGTTTATGAAAGAGAAAAAAGACTAATGACTTGCTTATTAAAAGACATCTGTGATTATGATATTCACTACAGATTATTTGGAAACAGCGGAGTCTGCAGGGCTTGCAGTAAGTCTATTCCAGCAAATGAAATGGTTATGCGAGCACAGGGCAATGTTTTCCATGTCAAGGTAATTTACTCTGATCTATTTACATACACTTCATTCATAAATGATCTACATTTTTACTTCTAGTTTATAGGCTGATATGCTAAAGTGTGTTTTGGGGGGGCAGGGTGCCTCGTAATGCATTTTCTTCACAGTAATTTAATTTCTTTCTTTACTCGTGCAGTGTTTTGTATGCTCTGTCTGCCAAAACCAGCTAGTACCTGGCGACCGTTTTCACTATGTGAATGGAAAACTGCACTGTGAGCGGGACAGGCCAACAGCTTCTGCGCACAGAAACGACCACTTGGATTCACTCAGGGAGCACAACATATCCGAACAGGAGTCCTGAGCTCGTCGTTTTTTTTTGCTGAGCTCCAAGAAAGAGACACTAATGGAGCACCTAGTTTCATATTCAAGACCTCATATAACCCAGTAGTTGCTTTGTCAGCTACAGTCCATTTTGTGAAGGTCTAATATTGTGGAAATTCAACGTATATGGTAATATCTGCCAGTTTAAATGAGGTTAACCATTGGAGCTGAAAAGTAATATCAGCAAGCATCCTTGCGTATCATAATCAATTATGGATTGGTTTTGCACAGAATGACCTTTCTTATATGTTGTGGACCTGCAATTTAGTTGTGGTGTCTGTTAGTTCTGAAATGGAGATGTGTGCTTCACTTTCAGGCAGTGAAAACACACCATCTTCCACTGTTGTGTGTGTGTGAGTGACATTTATCTTTTGGTAATGATATGGATATTCTTCCTGGTCTGCAATTACAGTATCCCTGTAATTAACCTGTCCATAAATCAATTCTAGCAGCATCCAGAGAATAAAGGTTCTCAGCACTACAGATGATCTCTTGGAGATCACAATGTTTTGTTTGTTTGTTTTAAATTTTAAGTTTGCTATAAAGGACCGATCTTTAAAGTGTGTTGTGTATGAAGTAATATTTGCTTTGTTTAAAAAAAAAGAAAAAAAAGATTAAAAACCTATTATCCAATAAGGATCTCTTCAGTGATATGAGCTGTGTTTTCACTTACTGTGATACATTTTATTGGGTTTGAATAATATATTGACAGAATTTATGGAGAACACCACCCTCTGTTGGCTGAAGGTAGTTCTGTCACTCAGTAGTAACACTTTAGAAATGCCTGTAAATAAATTAAAAGATAAGAGCATTTTCCAGTAAAAGCAACCATTAGCATGATAACTATGTGCAGGATTAATCCAATAAATTATGCATCCAGGAAAAAAAAAAAAATCAGAACATATTTTTATTAATGTTTAGAAAATAAATAATAAAACACTATAAATTATTAAAGGCTTAATGTCATCATACATTTAGGACCATTCCATAATGTCCTAATCTGTAATTATTGTAATATGGATGTTTTTCTTGTGACCCAGCCAAGAAGAATGATTAATGTACCTCCTCTCTATATGCTTCTGCCTTCTTAAAGGGATAGTTCACCCAAAAATGAAAATTCTGTCACTCACCCTCAAGTTGTTCCAATTCTGTATAAATGTCTTTGTTCTGCTGAACACAAAGGAAGATATTTTAAAGAAAGTTTGTAACCAGGCAGTTTTGGGGCACCATTGACTTCCATAGTAGGAAAAAAAAAATACTATGGAAGTCAATGGTGTCCCAGAACTGTTCAGTTTCCCACATTCTTCAAAATATCTTCTTTTGTGTTGAACGGAACAAAGAAATTTATACAGGTTTGGAACAACCTGAAGCTGAGTAAATTATGACAGAATTTTCATTTTTGGGTGAACTATCCCTTTAACATGTCTGACTGTCAGTCCATATTTCTGATGAGTGTTTCTATAAAATTAAAGCATTGCCTATTGAAACATTCCCTACTGAATGAAAGTTGCTGCTCGTGCATAGTAAATCCAAATGAACTGACATTAATTTACCTGTATAATAATAATAACAATACATAATGTTGTTCATGCATCTCTAAAAAGAATCTATATTTTAGCCTATATATTTGAAGACTCCCCCTTCCCAACATACATTTAGTAATTCCAGAAATCTTGAGAATTGTATGTTCTTGAATAAGAATTGTTATTGTGGGTGAAAAATAAAAGAAAAAAGAAATATGATTTCAATTTAAATCTTTTTTTTTTTTTTTTTTAGCATTTCAATTTATTTTAATATAATTCAAATAATTTTAAGTCATCCTGTGATGGGGGCCCCCTAGTGGACCCCGACCCGGGCCCCTAGTTGAGAACCACTGTTATTTCTAGTCATTCTAGTTCTATAGAATCATCTTCTCTATAGAATCATTTAAAACAGAATGAGTTTTTAAAAAACAATGTGTTACTGCGATAAAATACGTCACGACAGAACGAGTTTTTGTTATTTGTACAGAAAAAGTCCGTATAGAATGAATATACGGGATCCAATAAAATAAGCCCTCATACAACATTGTTGTGCTGCTCCTACAGAATAAATTGCACTACAATAACTTGTACTGTAAATAAGTTCTTATATATTAAGTCCTAATAGAATTAGTGTTGCTGCTCCTATAGAATTAGACTGTTGTGTTAGTTGAAGCCTGTTTTTGTAAAGCTGTTATTGATCACATGATCGAGGGTGGACTAGCCGTGGCTGAACTGGGTGCGGGAACAGAAACTTGCACTTGGGTCGTTCTGCCACCCGCCTCCCCTTGTTCCGATATTAGCAGCAGAGCTCTACGTTCACCCCAAATGCGTGGATCTCCGCTCCAAGCCAGGGTCTAAACCCCTACATTTGCAACAAACCATCAGCTCAACCATGGGACCCCCTCCGTCTCCCCGCCATGCAAAGGATCATACGCAAAATAAAAAGCTTTTCGCTTGAGACGGAAACATAACAGCCTTGTTTTTTGGGAGTGACTCACCTCCCCTTCCCCAGAGTTTGATTCAAAAGAGTTCACAACCAAGATGGCCGCCGATCCCATGCAGGTAGGAAAAGTTTTTTATCTCGTGCAATATTGATGTAAAGAATCTTAAATGATGTAAAGTGTGCAGGGCAACTTTTATGCTTTGGAAACACAGTATGCGCCCTCAGCGTAGCTCTCTCGCGCACTTTCAAACCACTACTTTTCTTCCTTTGGGACGAGATTCTTCCTCCGCCGTAGAGCTCATGACACGGGAAAACGGGGAACGGGGCATGAAAAACACTAATGACAGGGGTTCAGAGCATGTATTTTCTCCCGTGCAGTCATAGTAGTGTCTCCACATAAAATTGGACTGATTTTATGCGGCGTTGCTTAGTGGAAAACACGGAGTTTTTGTGAATTGGAATTAAAACCACTGGCTGTGTCTCAACTCTGTGAGCTGCCTAACTAGACTGCAAAATGGGTTGAAGACAAAACCTAAAACAGATTTAAATAAAGCTAATAAACAGTAGTTTAGTAAGTCCGCTGCCGCCCTCTAACATTATTACCACCATTCAGCATCCCTGCAGTGAGGCGTAGTATGGTAAAGTTTACTGGGAAGTTGTTGAGTATGAAGTTCTGTTGGTTTATGCTTGTTTTGAGATGTTTTCTACAAATTATTTTGTAGTTATTTGGTTGGGGCTTTTCTTGCTTGGTACTGAACTGTAGTCTTGTTTCTAACATTTTGAAACTAGTTATCAAGATGAATGTGTTTACAACTGAATGTTTACAATGTAGGCTACACTTGTCTTTTAACACCATGGTTTGTTAGGTAATATAAACTAACAAACTAAACAATTTATCCTATATATTAACTTTTCTAGTTTCTTTGTTTAATAAATAAATAAAATAATTAAACTGTTTATCTGCTTTTGAGATCTGTCAAGATAATGTTTTTGGCAAACGGATGGCATTTCAATAACTGCAATGAGCTGTCATCTATTATAACTTGAATTATAAAGTGCATTATTGTGGAAGTCTTCTAGATATAGATTTTCACTCTTACTATAATGGTTATTTGTTTGAGTCCACCCATTATCACCTTTCATGTTGTACAGAGATGATATCTGAGCATTTGAAAATTCTGTTGTCCGGTATGCAAAACCAGGCCCAGGCAGATGTCATTTTGACAGTGTATTTAAATTAAGAACAGGATTATAGTATGTTTTTCAGCTATTTTAAACTGGAAATGACACTGTTGTTACCAAAACATGTCT
The DNA here is from genome assembly GCF_019924925.1 of Ctenopharyngodon idella. Classification (NCBI taxonomy): domain Eukaryota; kingdom Metazoa; phylum Chordata; class Actinopteri; order Cypriniformes; family Xenocyprididae; genus Ctenopharyngodon; species Ctenopharyngodon idella. Next base: position 15,589,681 of record NC_067221.1, read on the forward strand.
TGTCAGCATTGTTCCTAGAACTGATAAGTCCAAGAGTATTATGGAAAGTGGAAGAGATACTGCTGTATAATTTGGTTTTATAGTGAATGATAGGAATGGTGACATTGTTGTTCGCTAAAGTGCTCTTTAGGATTCTCTTCAATGCATGAAGGGAGATTTTCACCCCATCAGTTTAAGTTTTAATAAGTAAAACACATTATTAATGAAACCATTTTTTGTCCTATGGTGTTTTAATATTGATTTTGTATGTGCGTGTGACTGTTGTCCTGAGTGTAGCGCAGCAGGCAGTACAAGGGAGGAACTGGAAGAGATGAGGTGCAACTGGATTTTCCTATAGTAACCAAAATGAAGTACAGAAGTTGCTTTTCCATGACCTTCAGTTGACACATGAGTCAGTGCTGTACGTGTAAGCATAGTGTCAGTTATTTTTTATTTTTTATTTTTTTGCAGACAGTGAAATGTGTACAAAGTCATGCATGAAGACTATAAACAAGAGAGTCACAAAATCTAAAATTTCAGAAGATTCACCCCTAGTTTTGCTTTTAGTTATAACGGACAGGAAAAACTGTTTCCAACTGGTGCGTTGTGGACAACGCTAAATACAGATGTAACGGGGTGTAAAACGTTTTGAGCTTGTCCACTTTTGACCACTTCCAGAGGTAGTCAAACGCATTCAACCAGATTGATTTTGTAGTGGAAAAGCTCATGATGTCGAATGTGTTCGAACAGCCACTAAAGACCGTCTTCTCTCCGCCTACTGACCTAATGCGTAAACATTATGAGAAGCGCACTAGCCAGACGGGATTTACACTTTGTTGGCTGAAGCCCCAAGTTTGGTTTGAAGACGGAAAACGTACCAAACACAATGTTCTCTCACCATTCCTGATTTCTAACATGCACTCGCCGCATTCAGCCGGTCTTGCGGCTGTCAGAGCAGAAATGAAAGCGGCTGCTCTCTGTATGTTTTTCCGTCGTCTTGGGTGTGTTCATATGTAAACTGCGCAAGCTTATTTTGTCCATTAGATCAAAAGATCTGAAAAAACCCTTACATTTACCCATCCATAGACCCTCCCCTTGAAGAAATCAGGACAGAAGTGGTTGAAAGTGGACAAAAGAGATGGATTAAAATAACAGGTGTAAATGGGTATGTCTCCCTCGTCAACTTGTGATCCGATCGACTAAAATGCATCTTATTAAATCCTAGTGGAAACAGGGCCTTACCATAATTCAGATATACTTCGAATTAATGAAGCATAATTTATCTGTTCCATATCGGTTAACTGCAGATATCAGAGATATATGAATTGATCTGTATTGGTCAAAATTGGATATTTAAATGTTCATGCTTATTTACCCCTTTTAGATTTACTTTTATTTAGGCTTTTAGTTAAGCTTTCAAAACACTTAAATAACTGTTTTTTTTATATATGGGTCATTGACAAATAAGGTTTTTAAAAGTGTAAAAAAAAAACAAAATGGAAAATTTTATTATGTGTTAATAATGAGATTATGTGGTTTTTATAATCAATTAACACTGCTTTTGTCATTTTTTACAAGATGGACAAAATTTGTCATCAAAAAAGTAATTCTGTTTAACCAAAATTTTGGTTAACACTTTTGGTTATACCGAATGACAATATTTTCAAACAGTGTTAACAGACTTATATCTAGCTAGCTAGCAAAAGGACAATCAAACATTTTATATTTAGTACATATTTTATATTTAGTTTTTGAAATATTACAACATTTTCCATGTTTTATAGCAGTTGTACCGAATGACCTGATGTTTCGGGACATGCGTATGAGCAAGTGAAAACATGATTTTTTTCAAATAATTAAGAGAGAATTAGTTAATTTACTTCACGACCATGTGTGGTCCTTTGCAGATGTCTGAATGATGTCACATCCTGTCACATGATATTGACCGCATGACTTGATCCAAAATGGTCCCTTTATATTGATTACTCCGAATGACATCAGTGAAATTCATTTTTCCGGACATTCTTTCTCTTAACAAAGCAACTAGTTCTACACATAATTGTAATACCATTTTCCACTATGTTGATATATGATGTTATAAAATCATGCCAGAATGAAAAAAATATATAAAAATTTATTACATTTTAAGATATTTTAATCACAAATGAAATGGCTGTATTGGCCTTTAGACAGTTAAACTGAATGGCCTTTTGACACTTCAAAATCTTTAAAATACCTATATGTAGCAAAATATCATTAAAACCTTTTGGATTCAATAAAAGAGATCTAGTTGTACTAGAGATATATACTCAGATATATTTTGCTAATTGTCTGTGCATATTTGACGAACATCACCTTCACCCTTCCTTAGACCTGAATGATCACATTCTGCTGAAAGTTTTCAGTGCTTTGTTGTGAAATTTATTTATGGCTCCACTTTCCCCTGGAGGAAGATTAGAGGAGCCGTGTCAGTTCTCTTACATGTTGTCATGAGCTCATGAAGAGCTGGGCTAAGCAGGATTTGGCTCACCCACTCAGACCAGTTATCCTCCCTGCTGATGTCAGTCATACTCTGTTTCTTAATGTGTATGTGTACCTGTTTTTGTTCATGCTTGGGGGGTTAGTGTGCATGATGCACTGGGAGATGTTAATGCAATAAAGAATGACTCCTGTTACTGCAAGCAACAATTAATCCTTAGGAGGTAATTTCCTTTATATGTTTTTGACTAAGAATGTTTTATTTATTCTTATATTTTTTGAATGGATTGAAGACCTTTATGTGAAAGTTGTAGTAAGCTATCGACAGCGAAATATGCTAGTATATTTTGTGATGACTAGAAAAGCTTTATTTTGTACAGGCTCACATGGTTTCGGAGCAGCTGGGCCTGGGGCACAACCTTGACCTGTCTGATACCATGGTGCAGCAGAAGCTAGATGAAATCAAGGAGCAGATCAAGAGGGAGATCCGCAAAGAGCTGAAGATCAAAGAGGGGGTGGAGAACCTTAGAAAGGTCACCACTGAAAAAAAGAGATTGGCATATGTTGATAATATGCTCAAGAAGTCCAACAAGAAGTTAGAGGAGCTGCATCAAGAGCTGCAGGAACTCAACGCGCATATTGTGGTGAAGGATCCAGAGGATCTTCTCTTAGGTATGAGCAAAGCTGTCATAAGTAAACTTCAAACATCTGTAGCGCTGAATAATATGACTATTATGTATTCAGATATTATACATCTATTTTGTGCGTGTGTGTATAGTTTGGGGTAATTTTTTTTTTTTTTAAAGAAATGAATACTTTTATTCAGCAAGGATGCATTAAAATCGATCAAAAATACTTTTGAACTTTCTATTCATCAAGACTCCAGAAAAAGTAAATGTATCACGGTTTCCACAAAAACATTAAGCAGCACAACTGTTTTCAACATTGATAATAATAAGTGTTTCTTGAGCAGCAAATCAGCATATTAGAATGATTTCTGAAGGATCATGTGACACTGAAGACTGGTGTAATGATGGAGAAAATTCAGCTTTGACGTCACAAGAAGATTACATTTTTAAAATGTATTCAAATAGAAAACTTTAATTTATTTATTTTTGTCATTTTTATAGTCATTTTAAATTGTAATAGTATTTCACAATATTAACTTTTTTCTGTATTTTCAAATAAATGCAGCCGTTGAAACTTTCAAAACCAATCAAAAATATTACCCACAGTATAAAATATTACCACAAACATACATATATATGCAGATAATATATATATTTTTTAATGTTTAGAAAGTTTCAAAGGCTGAATTTATTAATTAAATGGTGCAGTCTTGCAGTTTCCAGTGTGCCATCCTTATTGTTGCCATTTTTCAAAATAATGTCTTGCTCCACAGTGCCCACAAAGCAATTTTTGATTGCTTTGAAGATAATAAATAGCTATTACATGTGAGGTATGTGAGCACAGTAACACTATACAGGCGTAGCAGTTCATCTAAACTGAATAATTACAGAGCAACCCCTTTTGAACTGTAATATATTGTTGTGAAGATATCTGCCAGAAGCTTGATCAAATCTCTTGCCCTACTAACCACATCCTTATACGGGACAAGATTTAGCCTGGCATCTGATGTGAAGGGGTTTTTGTTTGGTGACTCAGTGCAAGAGGAATGTTGCCGGGTGTCACACCTCTGTGTTGACCTCCTCAGTCTGTGTCCGCTGAGCAGAAATCAGCAGATCTGCTTCCAGACGCGGCTGGGAGACAACAGCGCTCCAGTGCCAGTGCCTCAATGATGATGTCATAGTGCTATCTGTTGCTCAGCACTTGTCTTGTTCAGACAGTACACTTTTGTGAGACTGCTGCCCTCACTGCTGACCCGGGTCAAGCCTTTTGCACCTCATCATATTACTTATTACATCAAGGGCACATGCACAGTTGTTTGTTTTTGCGTATAGCATGTACACTACCGGTTCAAAGTTTGCAATAATTAAGTTTTTTTTATTTTTTATGTTTTGCTGCTCACGTTGCCCAACGTGCTGGGTAGTTTTATTTAACTCATATTGCTTGCTTAAAATGAACCCAAAATATGTTGGAAATGAACATTTATTAATAAGTTTAATGAATAATAATTAAACAATAAACATTTATTAAATTGCTTATTAATATATTTTCACCTTTTGATTATTATTGTTGCCTCTAGTAATTATGTGTTTGATTTTTAATTTCCAACCTATTTTGGGTTCATTTTAAGTCAGCCATATAGTAATTTTTAAACAATAGTTGGGTTCAATAAAACTACCCAACAGGTTGGGTCAAACATTTAACCCAACCGCTGGGTTAAAACAACCCAATCGCTGGGTTTGTTCATTTTCAACCCAGCATTTTTTAGAGTGTAGTATGGTTTCCACAAAAATATTAAGCAGCACAACTGTTTTCAACATTGATAATAATAAGAAATGTTTCGTGAGCAGCAAATCGGCATATTAGAATTATTTCTGAAGGATCATGTGACACTGAAGACTGGAGTAATGATGATTTGCCATCACAGGAATGAATTACATTTTAAAATATATTAAAATAGACAACAGTTTTTTAAATTGTAAAATTTCATAACCGTTTTTTACTGCGTTTTTTGATCAAATAAATGTAGCCTTGGTAAGCTTAAGGGACATCTTGCAAAAACATTAAAAAATCTTTTGACTTGTAGTGTAAGTGCAAAATAAATTGTATTCCAGTATGTTATAGGCCTGTAATCTACTTTTAAGCACCTCTTAAGTCCCCTTGTAATAGGTTAGTAATACCTGCCGTGTGTGCGTTTTTCTCTTAGCCTGCGGACTCTGTTTATAATAACCACAACAGAGGCATCTGTATTTATGCCTTGTGTAATGATGTGACTCAGGATTCTCCAGGTGCTCAACAAAAGACAATTGTTCCTCATTAACATGTGCTTCCCACACTAAGGTGCTCTGTGAAGATTTATCAATCACAGACAATCTTCTCGCTTCCGCTCTGAACTTCAACAACCTTCTTATTTTATATGTGCTGCCTATTAAGCAGTTTTGTTTAGATCAACGCATTTTTGGATACGCAAATCCTCTTATCCTCATATCCTCATCAAAGCTGCATTTCTTTGATGGTAAAGCTGAATTTTCAGCATCATTACTCCAGTCTTCAGTGTCACATGATCCTTCAGAAATCATTCTAATATGCTGATTTGCTTCTCAAGAAACATTTCTTATTATAAAACTTTTTAAGGGCTTAAAGGAGGAAATTAATAGTTTTTGTGGTTCAATTAAATTTAATATGGAATACAACGATAGTGAGCTCCTATTTCTGGACACCAACATTTTAAAAGTTGATCAAATCTTATCGACAACGGTATATAGAAAATCGACAGATAGAACAGCCTATGCATGCTTCAAGTAGCTACTAAAACAGGGTTTACCCTACAGTCAGTTCCTAAGAATAAGATGTATCTGTTCAAATAGACATTGTTATTGAGTCAAGAAAATTGTATTAACAAATTTTTAGAACAAGGATATAAGAAACAATGGTTGGATTCGGCTTTGGAGAAAGTTAATATTTTAGACGGTGTCTCGATTAAACATTCCAAAAGAAAGAAAAAATCATTGTTATGTTGGACCACATATACACCTAATAGCAAGGATGTCAAAAACATCATTAAGAAAGACTAGCATATTTTAAACACAGACGAGAAATCTAAAGAACGGTTTAATGATAGATCTCTGTTTGTGTATTCTAGGGGATGAAATTTGCGGGATTACATGGTACATGCCAACACGGCTTCTGTTGAAATGCATTTAAAAACAATGTAATGTCCAGTGGGCTTTTTTCCATGCAGACATTGATTGGCTTGTTGTGACATTAAAAAAAAGTTAATAAGTTTGTTAGCTGTTCTCAAAAACATTTGAATTTTATTTTTTGTCATTCAACGAATGTGATATATTTACTTTCTTGCCCTTTTGGCCTTCAATATGTGGGTAGGACCAGTTGCCACCTGACATTCCGTATTAATGAACACAGGAGTGCTATAAATAGAGCTGATAGTAAATCACCAGTTGCTCAACATTTCACAGAGGAATTTATTTTATTTTTTTTGCAATAGATATAGTACTTCCAATGCTACGTAACACAAGTATGGAACAGAAAGTATTATAAACTGAAATCTAATGGATTTTTCATCTTAATACTTTACAACCACATGGTTTGAATGAAGACTTTAATTAGTCTAGTTTTTATATATTGTGAAGCTGTTTTTCCCCCTCCTCCTTCCCCTTCAGATATATTGGTTAATTGTCAATTGAGTAACTGGATTATAATTAATTGATTTGAATACAAGTGTTTATGTAAGAAACTGTATATAAAGATGAAATGTTTCAAAAGAATGTGAACACTGAGGAAGGTCCTGCGTAACCAAAACGTTTGTTGAGGTTTTTAAATGCCCTGAGCACTTTATTTATTTATTTATTTATTTATTTATTTTTTTGCTTGCATGAGAAGATTGCTAGTATCTCTGTGTATAATCACACATGTAATCCAATTTTTGGGATATGCAGCAAATTAATTTTAAGTATTGAGTTTATTATCAATGTGTAAAACAGTAAAACTGCTTAATATTTTTGTGAAAGCCATGATACGTTTGTTTCAGAATTCTTTGATGAATAATAGAACATATGAAAACTTCAGGGTCCTTAATAAAATTATAAATGTCTTTACTGTCACTTTTGATCAATTTAATACATCCTTGCTGAATAAAAGTATTCTTGTTTTTTAAAAAAATTACTGACCCTAAACTTTTTTCTTCAATCTGAGGAACCATTATTTTTAACAACCAGCCATTGTTGCCAAGCAGCTTTAAAATGTTAAATGTAAAACACAGTAAAAATAATAAAGTTTAAAAATATAGGCTTTGATGAATGAACGGAAGGAAGATATTTATTTATTTTTTTTTCATTATTATGCATCAACAGTGATATTGGTTAACATTTCTTCTTTTTCAATTTATTTAGCCTTTTATTATATAGAACCTTGTTGATTTAACAGAAAAGTGGAGGGAGAGAAAAGTGCTTCACATAAATGAGTTGACTATACCAAGTGATTTGCTATTATTTCTGTTGAAGTCTAAATCAGTGATGCTATCAAAAACATCTTTTGTGTGTGTGTGTGTTGCCTGCCATCATATTTTTTATATTATCCAGCTCTGCAGTCACATAAAGTGCCTTTGTGAGAGCTGATGTTTTTGTTTGTTATTAGCAGAAGTCTAACTGGTTTCATTTATCTGTAGAGGTGGGGGAGTTTTGTCTAGTCTGGACATGTAAAGTAGTGCTGTGCTTCACTGAAATTATTTCAGTTTTCACAGTCCCTTATCACAGCCACACAAAAACATTCCTGGAAAACTGCAAGACTTAAGCAGTCACATTCACGAGAGTACTTGCACCATATAGACAGCTTATTAAACTTGCTGCACCAATAAAAGTAATGACAAATGAATTCAAATCATAAAGATTAGTGCAGCTTCTAAACGTGACTCTTAATGGTTCTCTCAAAGGTCAAACAAAGAATCAGGTACTTTTGTTGCAACATCCTTCCTCTTATTTGTGGTTGAGACAAAAATCTGGAACTCGGCACAGACAACTGCATAAACTTAAAGGGTTAGTTCACCCAAAAATGAAAATTGTGTCGTTAATTACTCACCCTTATGTCGTTTCACACCTGTAAGACCTTCGTTCATCTTCAGAATACAAATTAAGATATTTTTGACCAAATCCGATGGCTCAGTGAGGCCTGCATAGACAGCAAGATAATTAACACTTTCAGATGCCCAGAAAAGTACTAAAGACGTATTTAAAACAGTTTATGTGACTACAGTGGTTCAATCTTAATGTTATGAAGCGACAAGAATACTTTTTGTGCACTAAAAAACAAAACAACGAATTTATTCAACAATATCTGGTGATGGGCGATTTCAAAACACTGCTACATGAAGCTTCAAAGCTTTACAAATCTTTTGTTTCGAATCAGTGGTTTGAAGCGTCACCCCCCCAGTGGTGAGCCATTGAAATTCTGAAACACTTATGGCTTTTAAATATGTCTTTAGTAGCTTTCTGGGCATCTGAAAGTGTTAATTGTCTTGCTGGCAATGCAGGCCTCACTGAGCCATCGGATTTTATCAAAAGTATCTTAATTTGTGTTTGAAGATGAACTAAGGTCTTAAGGGTGTGGAACGACATGAGGGTGAGTAATTAATGACAGAATTTTCATTTTTGGGTAAACTAACCGTTTAATTTTTTGTTGCTCTCATACTACTCCGCTTCTGATTCCTGACCCAAAGAAAGTATCATTACTAAATTGGTCCTTTCCAGTGGTGGTTGTTTGGTGAAATGGGCTCAAGCCCCCACAGGGGTTATCCATCGTCACCATTGTTCCCTTGAGCAAGACACTTAAATAGATAATCTACCCAAATAAAAGCCATCCTCATGTCGTTCACACCTGTATGACTGTCTTTAGTGGAACATTGGCAACCAAACATTGACTTCCATTGTATGGAAAAAGCAAAATATATATTTCTCAATATGTCATGCAGGTTTGAACGACAAAGGGTGAGTAAAAAATTATGGAATTTTCATTAAACAGGTAGTTCCCCCAAAACTACCTGTTTAACTCTAGGTTGCTCCTAGGTTTCTCTTTCGGATCCTACTAACTTTCTGTCATTTGTTTCTCAGAGTGCCCTCTTACGCTGGACAGCCCTAAAAGTGAAGCACGAACATGCACTAGCAGCAGCAGACTAGCGGCCCTGAAAAAACAGAATGACATTGAATTGAAGGTGAAGCAGGGGGCTGAGAACATGATCCAGATGTATTCAAATGGCTCCTCAAAGGTATAGTACCATTTGGTTTTATTTAATGACTCTTTCTGCCTGAGGTCCCCCCCCCCCCCCCCCCCCCCCCCCAAGTTTTTGAAGAAGTCTCTTATGCTCACCAAGGCTGCATTTTTTTTGATCAACAATACAGTGAAAATAGTCATATTGTAAAATATTATTAACTTCTTTGTACTTGAATATAGGGCTGGGCGATAAGGCAAAAAAAATCAAATCTCTATTTGTTTTTGTTTTTTTCAGAATGATAGACCGATTCACGATTTTGATTTTTTTTTTTTTTTACTGTTTAACTTATCAACTTAAAAACTACAATATGATTCAAGTAACACTTTATTAACAATCTGGTTAAAAAAAAGTTCCATTACAAGTGCACCAAACCTGAAGTGATCAACATGGTGTAAATGTAAAACAATTTGTTAAATATCTTAGCAGAAAATATGCCTGAAATAAATAACACCAGTAATAGGCTATTATTAACAGCAAATGCTTTGTGAAAACAGAAAACAACAGCAGCTTTCAGCCTGTCATCATCATGTAAACATGAAATATCAAACATACAGTAGTCCTTTACAGGTTTTTGCATTCCATTGCGCTATTTGTCCTATTGTTTTTATGTTTGGCGCACTCGTGTCTCGGTGTCTTTTGCAGCGTCTCACCCATGAAACGGCATTCTAAAAACACGGCGGTCAAATTAAAAATACTTCAACTTGCGTTTAATAACTTTGCCTTTTTTTTCTCATTCCACTGCCAGCGTCTCATTTTTGTAACGCAATAACGCATTTCTGAATGAACAGCCGCTTAAAGAATAGTGATGTGTTCTACGTTCATAGAGCGTCACGTGAGAGCGGTTAATCCGGCGCGCCGGCGCCATTATGAGGTCGGTTCATTTTCTTCTCCTAACGGTTATCATAGCTGTATTATCAACATGTCATTATTATCAACATGTCTAATTGTAAAGCTTGCTAACATGTTTATTCAAAATCGCGATTTCTCGATTTCAAAAATAATAAAATCGAGGCAAAACATTGAATTCAAATTAGTCGGAAAAATCGCCCAGCCCTACTTGAATATATTTTAAAATGTAGTTTATTCTTGTGATTTCAAAGCTGAATTTTCAGCATCATTACTCCAGTCTTCAGTGTCACATGATCCTTCAGAAATCATTCTAATATGCTGATTTGCTGCTCAAGAAACATTCCTTATTATTATTATTATCATCAATGTTAAAAACAGTTGAGCTGCTTAATATTTCTGTGGAAACCATAATATATTGTTTCCAGGATTCGATGATGAATAGAAAGTTCAAAAGAACAGTATTTATTTGAAATAGAAATCTTTTGAAACATTATAAATGTCTTCACTGACACTTTTGATGAATTTGATTGAAAAAAAGTATTTTCTTTTCAAATAAAAAAATCTTACTAACTCTAAACTTTTGAATGGTAGTGTATGAGCAAAGAAAAAAGGCCAGTATATAAAATACATCTAAATTCACTTTGTTAGAAACACAGACCCCAGAACTTCTGCTTTTCTTTAAAGGAACACTCCACTTTTTTTGAAAATAGGCTCATTTTCCAGCTCCCCTAGAGTTAAACAGTTGAGTTTTACCGTTTTCAAATCCATTCAGCCGATCTCCGGGTCTGGCGGTACCACTTTTAGCATAGCTTAGCATAGTTCATTGAATCTGATTAGACCGTTAGCATCTCGCTCAAAAATGACCAAAGAGTTTCGATATTTTTCCTATTTAAAACTTGACTCTTCTGTAGTTACGTCTACAGAGTATATAGAGTATAGTTATATAAAGTAGTCCCTAGCCATATCGGCCTAGAAAATCGCAACTTTTCATTTTCCGTCGGTCTTAGTACACAATGTAACTAGTTTTAAAACAAGTTTTAAATCGTAAAAATATTGAAACTCTTTGGTCATTTTTGAGCGAGATGCTAACGGTCTAATCAGATTCAATGAACTATGCTAAGCTATGCTAAAAGTGGTACCGCCAGACCCGGAGAGTCTGCAGTGGAGTGTTCCTTTAATGACATGTTTGAGTGCAGCTTGCCTGAGAGGTTTGGCCACAAGAGTGGCGCTGACGGTGAGCTTATTCGCTCTGGCTACACACACACACACACACACACACACAGACACACACACACACACACACACACACACACACACACACACACACACACACACACACACACACCACCGTCAGGATGTGGAGTGTTAACAGGCCTGAAGCACAGTGCAGCCCTATGGGAAATTAAACAAGGGCTGATGTCAACCAGGAAATGACTTGTAAACGGAAGCCTTTCCTTCTCACAGTCTCTCAGACGGGACGCAGTCCCTGGAATATGTTTAGCCTTTGACCAGCCTGCACGAGAGTCCTCCCAACATTAAAAAAAAATATTATTATAGATATCTAAATGTCTAATAAAATGAAGTGAAAATAAAAAAAAAAAAAGATAAGGAAGAGAATTTCCTGTCAAACAACATTTCATCACATAAAATCTATTTATGTATTTGCATGACTTCTATGACTATGTTGTTGACTTCACAGGACAGAAAACTGCTTGCAACAGCACAGCAGATGCTTCAAGACAGCAAAACAAAGATCGAGTTCATCCGAATGCAGATCCTCAAAGCCAGCCAAACCAGCGAGCTCAGCTTTGACAACAATGATGTCATTGGTAACACTCAAACGTAGATCCTCCAGCATTAGCATTCACAGTTCAGCAAAACAAAAACTAATAAATATATTTGTGGTGTTGTGGTGCAGCCAAACCCATCATCAGTCCACTGGACCTGCGGGTGGAGGAGCTTTGCCATCACACACGGATAGAGTACGCTGTGGCCGAGGGGGCCAAGAATGTCATGAAGCTGTTGGGCTCTGGCAAACTGGCCGAGAAAAGGGCGCACTCAGAGGTATTTTCAACTGTGTTGTCATCATCGTCTAAAACTGACCTCATGGTGCATCTGACTTTTAGCACTATTTTTAAGTTTTAACATGTTTATAGCTTTCACCTTCTGACCCTTGCAGTCTTTGAAAACAAGGTGTTTAGAGAGACCACCAGCAGTGTACGAGCTTGGAGTTTGAGATTATTTGACATAAAAAGTAGCAATACAACTGCGTTACAACTTCTTTGTCAAGGATAACACAATAAAGTTGCATTAACTTATTTCCATTTTGGTCCTTGATTTTAGAGAGTCATTCTCATGATGACAGTTTTGTTGGCATCTATCTCCTCAGCAATGCACATACAACCAATTCATACACACACACACACACACACACACACACACAAAAATACAAATACGTTGACATAGCTTGACATAGAATAAATTTATAGAATATAGAATAGAATATATTAAATTTTTTGGTATTTTACTTCACACAAGTAAGAAAGATTACAATTTAATTTAATTTGTAAGCTTGCTTACTTGTGTGAAATAAAATAATTTAATTTGAAAGCTTGCTTGTAAGTTTGTACGGAGCCCCGGACAAAAAATAGTAGTCAAAATCATGCTCACAATTTAGTAAATCGTGCGCACGTTTTAATAAATCGAGGGAATGAATTAATAAGTTGTGCGCACGATTAAGTAAATCGAGGGAATGAATTAGTAAATCGTGCACACGATTTAATTTTTTTTTTCTTGCATGTCATGTGCGGGGCTCCGTAAGTTTGAAATAAAAATCAAATAATAAAAATTAATTTAATTTATTTTCTGTCATGTTCTTGATAGACATGGTCACTATCTCCTTGATAGTCGTGACGTAACAAATACTGGTAACATTTTACAGTAAGGTTCATTAGTTAACATTAGTTAACTACATCAGTTAACATGAATTAATAATGAACTGCACTTCTACAGCATTTATTAATCTTTGTTAATGTTAATTTCAACATTTACTAATATATTATTAAAATCGTGTTGTATTTGTTAACATTAGTAAATGCACTATGAACAAACAATAAACTGCTGCATTTTTATTAACCAATGTTAACAAAGATTAACAAATACAGTAACAAATGTATTGCTCATGTTTAGTTCATGTTAGTTAATATACATTAACAAATGTTAACAAATAAACCTTATTGTAAAGTGTTACCCAAATACTCTTTCCAGGTCCAGTGTCCATTTCAAGTAAGAATACTATCTCAACAGCTGTATATGAGCACTATTATTTAAAGCACAAATTTAAGCTAAGCTATAAAAACTCACAATGTACACTATTGTCTCTGGTCTCATGGCTTCCCAGACACCAATATTTTAACGATTCATAAAAGATTAATCATTGTCTGGCCATCTGAGATTTCAGTATGGAGATAAAGGTTAGGATAGACACCGTGAGAGTGTATATTAGCACCGTTTGTTTGCTTTTGGGATCTGATAGAGTGTGTGGACTCTGTGACGTGCTGTCAGACTTAACAGCCGCATGAAGAGCTGGTTGAAAAATTCTCCTTTTGTGTTTGATGTTAAAAATATTAATCATGTTTGAAACAACATGAGGATTAGTTAGTAATGACAAAAAATCAATTGTTTGTGAACTATTCTTTTAATGCCATTGTTTTAAGCTTAGCTTCTACATAGTAAGGTTCATCTATGCATCCATGTAACTGCCATTAATTCCTCCTCTGTAATTCTGTGAAATCCAGGCCCAAGCCAGATTCAATGAGTCCAATCAGAAGCTGGATTTGTTGAAGTATTCCTTGGAGCAGAGACTCAATGAGCTTCCGAAGAACCACCCCAAGAGCAGTCTGATCATGGAGGAGTTATCGCTCATGTCCTCTCCAGCCCTCAGTCCCCGCCAGAGCTTCATATCCACACAGAACCACAACAGCACTGTCAAGAACCAGTACAGCACCAAACCAGCTGCACTCACAGGTGACCAACACGTATAACCTTCAGATTTAGCTTAATGTTATTTAAGTGTTATATGAAGCTGTTAGCAGGATGGTTTTTTAAATAATTAATACTTTTATTCATCAAGGATGCTTGAAATTGAACATTTATGATCTTATAAAAGGTTTCTATTTCAAGTAAATGCTGTTCTTTTGAACTTTCTATTCATCCAAGAATCCTGAAAAAAATGTGTCAGTTCCTCAAAAGAACTAAGCAACACAACTGTTTTCAACATTGATAATAAGATACGTTTCTTGAACAGCAACTCAGCATATTAGAATGATTTCTAAAGGATCATGTGACACTGAAGACTGGAGTAATGATGCTGAAAATTCAGTTTTACCATCACAGGAATAAATTACATTTTAATAATATTCATAATATAAGAGACTTATGTCAAAAACTTTAAAAAAAAAAAAAAAAAAAAAAAATCATACTGACCCCAAACTTTTGAACAGTAGTGTATTGTAATGGTGACTGTTATTGACTAAAACAGGCAAATTAGAGGTTCGACTCATGGGATGTCAGGACCTGTTAGACAGTGTTCCTGGTCGGTCAAAAGCCACATCGGTGCCGCTGCCCGGTTGGAGCCCCAGTGAAACGCGCTCCTCTTTCATGAGCCGTGGGAACCGCAGAGGAACCAGCGTTCGAAATCTCTCCAAAAATGATGACTTGTCCAGTTGAGTAGTTCTTAGTGCTTACTTTCAAGTGGCTTTTCACAAGCCTTTTATTTGACTTTGTACAATTAAAAATCAAAACACTGTGGAGTTGAGGAGCTTAATATGTATTTGTGTTTCTGTTTGTATCCAGATGAGATTAGTGCTGTGCTGAAGCTTGACAACACTGTAGTTGGTCAGACCAGTTGGAAACCTGTCAGTAATCAGTCATGGGACCAGAAGTTTACATTAGAGCTAGACCGGGTAAAACTCAAAGTACATGTTTATTTATACATGATACATTCATAACACTCCTGCATCTTGTTTTATATGCTGTGGCAAATGTTTGTATACCCATAGTCTCGTGAGCTGGAGATCTCGGTGTATTGGAGAGATTGGAGGTCTCTTTGTGCAGTGAAATTCCTGCGACTGGAGGACTTCCTGGACAACCAGCGGCACGGAATGTGCCTTTACCTTGAGCCACAAGGGACTCTGTTTGCAGAGGTAACTTTACAATATTGTCTCTCAGCGATCAATACTTTCTCACAAAGACCCCTCTGATTAGCAGCCCGGAGCTCTGTGAGAAAGTCAGAGGAATTCCTCACGCTCAGTGGCCCCTGAAACCCCTGGGCAGGTTTTCCCACCTTTGCTTCTTTAAAGAAACTGAGCCTAGTAGATCTGAAGTGGAATTTGATTAGTTTCAGAGCTTGATCTAAAAGCCATTTTTGTTACAGGTTACCTTTTTTAATCCAGTCATTGAACGAAGAACCAAACTCCAAAGGCAGAAGAAGATCTTTTCAAAGCAACAAGGTGAGGGCATCTCCTCTACATAGAATCATAGTATTATGATAGTTTTATAATTTTACAATTCATCAGACCCTTTAAAGGAGTCATTTAGGGTTTCTTGCACCAAAAACAATTGGATTAATCAATTATTGAAATGCCTTATTTTCAAAAATGTCACTTTAGTCAATTCATTGGTATTTAACGAATTTGACTGTCTTTTGTGGCAAAACCAGTTTAGTCCATGTGTGCTTTTTTTTTGCAAAAACCTCTAAGTCCACCTCTTTGGACAACAAGACATAGTAAAACATCAGTTCCTGTCAGTTTTACAGCAGCAAAAGGAATACTGTTGTTTACTTGCTACTCACAAAATCCTGTCATTTCCACTGTAACGATGGACAAAACATGATAATAACTTGCAGCTCAGCAATTGAAAGCCGGCTCATACGCACACTGTCATCTTGAAATCATATGATTCGATTTGCGTCTTCCAAATGGTTCTTCTGTGGAGGCTTTTGCTGACAAAGGGAAGTGGCGTTTAAAAGTATTTTGTGAACGTATACTATGTACGGAGAGCATTCGCTCAATATCATTATCTCATTTTTAACGGAGGTGGTGTTTAGTGACTTTTGCATCTGAATTCTTCAAATGTTTTTACACAATTTGATTAAAAGTTATTTTTTTTTATTTATTTATTTTTTTTTTTTTATACAAGTTGACAACTGGACACCACTGAAATCCTCATAAATAGATGGTGTAAATATTAAAATTGCCAAAAAAGAGATTGATTTCAACCCACAGTGCTCAGCGTAAATGAGTACACCCCCTTTGAAAAGTAACATTTTAAACAATATCTCAATGAACACAAAAACAATTTCCAAAATGTTGACAAGATTAAGTTTATTATAACATCTGTTTAACTTATAACATGAAAGTAAGGTTAATAATATAACTTAGATTACACATTTTTCAGTTTTACTCAAATTAGGGTGATGCAAAAATGAGTACACCCCACAACAAAAACTACTACATCTAGTACTTTGTATGGCCTCCATGATTTTTAATGACAGCACCAAGTCTTCTAGGCATGGAATGAACAAGTTGGTGACATTTTGCAACATCTGTCTTTTTCCATTCTTCAAGAATGACCTCTTTTAGAGACTGGATGCTGGATGGAGAGTGATGCTCAACTTGTCTCTTCAGAATTCCCCATAGATGTTCGATTGGGTTCAGATCAGGAGCCACTGAATCACTTTCACCCTGTTCTTCTTCAGAAATCCAACAGTGGCCTTAGATGTGTGTTTAGGATCATTGTCATGTTTTAAAAGTGCACAACGCCCAAGGTAGCATCTTCTCTTTCAGTATAGAGCAGTACATCTGTGAATTCATGATGCCATCAATGAAATGCAGCTCCCCGACACCAGCAGCGCTCATGCAGCCCCACATAAGCCCCACATGCCACCACCATGTTTCACTGTAGGCACCATGCATTTTTCTTTGTATTCCTCACCTTTGCGACGCGTTTTGAAGCCATCGTTTCCAAAAACATTTATCTTGGTCTCATCACTCCAGAGTATAGAGTCCCAGTAGTCTTCATCTTTGTCAGCATGGGCCCTGGCAAACTCTAGGCGGGCTTTTTTGTGCCTGGGCTTTAGTAGAGGCTTCTTTCGTGGACGGCACCCATGCATGCCATTCCTCTGCAGTGTACACCGTATTGTGTCATGGGAAATAGTCACAGTTTGGCTTTCTACTTCTTTAGATAACTGCAGTGAACTTGCATGCCGATTTTCTTCAACCCTTCTCATCAGAAGACGCTCCTGTCGAGGTGTTAACTTCCGTGGACGACCTGGACGTCTCTGTGAGATGGTTGCAGTTCCATCTTTTTTAAATTTTTGTACCACTTTTGCTACAGTATTCTGACTGATAAGTAAAGCTTTGCTGATCTTCTTGTAGCCTTCACCTTTCTGGTGTAAAGAAATTATTTTCTTTCTCAGGTCTTGTGACATTTCTCTTCCATGTGGTGCCATTGCTGACAGCATGAAATGGGAAGGGGTTTTAACACCCTTTTATAGTCAACTGTCTGCTGGACACCTGTGTAATGAATAATTAGACTCACCTGTGGTCGAATTCTTGTAAAATTAGACATTTGTAGTCTGAAATGTAGCTTTGCTCCAGAGACTTTCAGTGGAGTGTACTCATTTTTGCATCACCCTAATTTGAGTAAATTTTGTTCTCTAAGTTATATTATTAACCTTACTTTCATGTTATAAGTTAAACAGATGTTATATTAAACTTAGTCTTGTCAACATTTTGGAAATTGTTTTTGTGTTCATTGAGATATTGTTTAAAATGTTACTTTGCAAAGGGGGTGTACTCATTTATGCTGAGCACTGTAAATAACTCATAATGGGCCAATTATAAATGCAGTGCCTTTTAATAATGCTGGCACTTTGCTTGTAGTAAAGCAAAACAGTGATTTATTCCCACCTGTCAACAGACCTGGGCTTCAATCCCAAATCTGCACCTGCACCTTATTCCTTTATTTTTCTTTGTGAAACACCATTTGGTTCAAGTTATGTTATTGTCATTGTAGCTTCTTGTTTATATTACCATGATCTCTATGTAAAGTACTTTATAGGGGTCTGATGAATGTGTTTCTTCTTGTCTGCAGGGAGAACGTTTCTGCGGGCCCCTCAGATGAGCATCGGTACATGGGGCCGGCTGGTGAGAAGAGCCATTCCCTCTCCCAATAACTCATTTAGTCCTCAAGTGGCTGAACTGGCAGCTGAGACTGGACACAGCAGTCACCCAGGAACCCCTGCTCTGAGGAGGTATAAACATGCAATACACACTTACACTGGTAAACAAGTCACTTTTGTCAAAGCAGTGCTTTTAAGTGTCTATTTGTATTTGTCTGCCCTCTCTAGTGACCCAATAGTGACAAAACTGGACTTTGACAAAGACACTACACCAAAGCATTACTCTCCTGTTAGTATAAGAGAAGTCCTGCCTGAGAACCAGATCCCCAACAAAGAGCGAGAACAGGTAACATCACACGCTATCATGTTGTCATAGAGATAAGCCACCCAGGCATCTGAATTGATGCCATCTGTTTCCTTGAAAGCACAGTTAAAGACTCTGAGGATAAAGATCTGAAGCAGACGTGTAATTCATGTTCAGTCTCTCATCTGCCCCCTTGCATTTAAAAGGAATAGGAAATGCCTTCACCGTTACTTTTATTAACATAAAGATAACCGCTATCCAGTCTCATCTTGTATAAACAGTGGCAGCTGAAAGGCTTTTTTTCCTTTTACAGGACACTTTGACCACATTTGACTACCGAAATGACAGGAATAGCATCATTGTTCAGTCTGACCTTGAGGAAGTCGTGGAACGTGAGACTCAACCGTCAGCATTACAGCTCATAACTGTCCAAAAGAACACAGAAATAAGGTGAACTGTTTATAATTCTTATGTTTTTCTTGTACTAACAAATATACACTTGACTATTACTGAAGGTCTTTTGTTGTTTTAGGGAAGAAGAAGAAGAGGAAGAACAGTTTCATTTCAGTCTTAAAGACTTTAAATGTGTTGCAGTGTTAGGACGGGGCCATTTTGGAAAGGTATGAGGCTGTTTATGCTTATAATTTTTTTAATATATAATTTAGTGGTGATTGCTAAGGCAATATTACTATTGGATATTTACTATTTTTTGTGCATGCTCATTTCTTCTGTTTTTACATTTAGAATATCTTTGTCGTCATCTTACACTCAAGTCAAGTTAATCTATACTAAAACTAATAATTTATTAATAAACTAATAATTTAATAACACTGTTAAATGTAATCTTTAGCCAATCTCAGAATGAATATCTTATATGAATGTTTTTCATACTGAACATTATAATTTTGTGATGCCTAAATGCACTTGTAATATTTAAAATATCATTAGTCATAAATATCGTTTGTTATTTGTGTGTGTGTGTGTGTGTGTGTGTGTGTGTGTGTATATATATATATATATATATATATATATATATATATATATATATAATTATTTAATAATGGACCATTTATTGGTTATTGTCCATAACATAAGACTGTCAGCTTGTCTGCATCTGTTTTAATATTGGCACATCCCTACTTTTTTTTTTCTTCCCCTATTAACCTTTTTAGATCAGAGACACATTTGACTGGTCACATTTGACTAGTCAACAACCACACAGAATCCCCTAACAACACCTTTGCAACTGATTTTGGTGCCCTGATAAATACCTAAAATTGTGGTGGTGACTTTTGCAAAGGCATACACCATTCACAGAAAATGTAAAAATCATTACATCTGTATCACATTACCTTTTCCCTCAGGTGTTACTAGCAGAATACAGTATTACAGGTGAAATGTTTGCCATCAAGGCCCTTAAGAAGGGAGATATTGTTGCCCGTGATGAGGTTGAAAGGTAAAATTTTCTCCTCTATTTTATATATGATCATTTTTGAACAACACTTATCAACTACTAGCTGTTTGGTCTTATTTTATCCTGTTATATTTTCTATTTTCCCAGTTTGATGTGTGAGAAGAGGATATTCGAGACTGTGAACAGCGTGCGGCACCCGTTCCTGGTCAATCTTTTTGCGTGTTTCCAGACCAAGGAGCATGTGTGTTTTGTGATGGAGTATGCAGCAGGAGGAGACCTCATGATGCACATTCATGCCGATGTGTTTTCAGAGCCACGGGCCACGTGAGTGACAAGTTGTGCTTTTTAGATTATTGTAATCAAGCCTTTATCAGTAATACATCTTCTGTTGATCTTGATTGTTGCAGGTTTTATGCAGCTTGTGTTGTCCTGGGGTTGCAGTTTTTACATGAGCACAAGATTGTATACAGGTATGTGGAAAAATTGGTGGTGCTCTGTACTTAAGACCCGATATACTTCAAGTGAAATCGAAGAACAAACTGATGTGACAATTTCAAACAAAATCAGGTCAAATCGAAGTTGGTTTGGAGTTTATTTTTGGCGTTTGAAACAGCATGCCGAAGTGAACTTTCCAGAAAAGTTCACTCTGGCTGGTAAACGCCTTCAAACTACTATCGGTTTGTGGCGATTATGTAATAGTTAGGTGTGTGCCGAGGCTCCGTGTTCTTTGACATGGAAATCTGGAAGCACACAGCCAGTGTTGGGGAGTAACTAGTTACATGTAACAGAGTAACAAAATAAATGTAACTGTAATCTGTTACTGTATCTGTTACATGCTTATTCAATAACTGCTTTATTTCCTATTTGGGTTTATGTATATGTTTTATTTTTTAAGATTAACTGGCATTGTTAGATGCCAGTGTTTCCCGTCAAAGCTATGCAGATTTGATTTCAAAAACAGAATCATAGCTATTAAACTCTTTCTTGTTATGATTTTAAATCTGTATTTAACCTCAGAACGATCTCAAAGTAAAAGGAGGTGCTAAAGTCTGAATTTGTGGTTGCTGTGCTTTAAAATTAAATTATTATAATCTTAATTCAAGTGATGAAGGATTTTGAAAGTCTGACAGTAATCAGTGTTGAGTACAACTGTAAGGTTAACCCTGCCTGGTTTCAATGCTTGAAAATGACAGTTGAAAATATTCGTTAGAAATTTAGAGAAGTAATCATAAAGTAATTAAATGTAATCAGTTAGTAATTGAAATAGTTACACTACTAATTACATTTTAAATAGGGTAGCTTGTAATCTGTAACCGATTACACTTCCAAATTAAACTTCCCAACAGCACATATTTACATATTCATCTAAATGCCACACTCGTCAGTGTGGGTGGCATTAGGATGTTCGCTAACAGTATATTGCTCGCTGGTCACGTATTTCGAACTTCTTTTTACCCCTAAAAGAAAAAGGAAAAAGAACTTTGCCATAAGTATATCGGGGCCTTTAACTATTCAAATGTTGACACAAATGTTCATTGTTTTTCATTTAATTAATTTGAGGATTAATCAATGTATTCTTCAGAGATCTGAAGTTGGATAACTTACTGCTTGACACAGAGGGATTCGTCAAGATTGCTGACTTTGGTCTTTGCAAAGAAGGTAAGGGTATGTTTGTTGTTGTGTTACCCTCTGTACAAGCACCAGATGCACATGTTCTACCTGTTTCTGTGTTAGGAATGGGTTACCGGGACAGAACGAGCACTTTCTGTGGCACTCCAGAATTTCTGGCTCCTGAGGTGTTAACCGAAACATCCTACACACGTGCAGTGGACTGGTGGGGGCTCGGCGTGCTCATTTTTGAGATGCTTGTTGGGGAGGTCAGAGTCAACGGTTTTTCATTTCTTCTTCATCTCTCCAAATATACTATTGTTTAAAAGTTGGGGGTCTGCAAGATTTTTGAATATTTTTGAAAGAAGTCTCACCAAGGCTGCATTTATTTGATAAATAAAAAAACGACAGTATTGTGAAATATTATTACAATTTAAAAGAACCGTTTTATCATTTAATATATTTTAAAATGTAATTTATTCCTGTAATTTTCAGCATCATTACTCCAGTCTTCAGTGTCACATGATCCTTCAGAAATCAATCTAATATGCTGATTTGCTGCTCAAGAAACATTTTTTTTTTATAATTATCACTGTTGAAAACAGTTGTGCTGCTCAATATTTTTGTGAAATCTGTTATAAATTTTTCAGGATTCTTTGACTAGGAAGTTCAAAAGAACAGCATTTATTTGAAATGGAAATCTTTTGGAACATTATAAATGTCTTTACTGTCACTTTTGATTATTTTAATGCATCCTTCCTGAATAAAAGTATTTATAAAAAAACAAATCTTACTGACCCCATACTTTTGAACGGTAGTGTACCTCATAACCATTATTCTGCTCAAGGTATATGACATTGTGACGCTACTTAACACATATGATAACAGACTAGATGAGAAGACAATCATAATTATGTTCACACTCAAGCAAATGTTTTATGTGTGAAAGTGACATCAGTATCAATCCTAGATCATCTTTAGGTTCAAAAGGTGTATTTTTGTAAGCCATTCTGTGTGACTAAGTGGATTCATGTTTCCATAGTCTCCATTTCCCGGTGATGATGAAGAAGAGGTGTTTGACAGCATTGTGAATGACGAGGTTCGGTACCCAAGATTCCTCTCAACAGAGGCCATCTCCATTATGAGAAGGGTTGGTACCAAGGGCAGCTTTATTAGTGTGGATTTACCAAGTGTAGACAAATTTTGTAGGAGTATCAGTCTTATCAATTTCTTTCACTTTTGCACACAGTTATTAAGAAGGAATCCAGAGCGCCGACTTGGAGCTGGTGAACGCGACGCACAGGATGTGAAGAAACATCTGTTCTTCAGGGTAAGTTCTGAACCATCTGGCTACATCTACATCTTGAATCCTCCTTCCAAGAATACACCCCCCCCCCCCCTTGATTATAAATATTATTTGTACCTTATTTTTCCAGAATATTGACTGGGACGGACTACTAGCAAAGAAAGTGAAGCCACCATTTGTACCCACAATCCAAAGTTCCAGTGACGTTAGTAACTTTGATGATGAATTTACCTCAGAGGCTCCGGTGCTGACACCACCCAGAGAACCCCGGCACTTAAACCAGGACGAGCAGGACCTGTTTGTAGACTTTGACTATATTGCAGACTGGTGTTAGCCATGTTGGCATCCCTCCCTCTACACACACAGATGCAGATAATGTGAATCAGACCATTTGCAGATATCCTTATTTTGTTTTCAGTGTTATTTTAGGATTACCACAATCCCTTTTCTGTTTTGACATTTCATCAGAAATGATTGGACCTAAGCAGTGATTGAGAAAAACATGAATTGATCAGTGTAGTTTTCAACTATACTGACAACCACAGCTCATGATGAGAACAGGTGATCAGGTGTCTTACTGGCACCCCCTAGTGTTGTGGAAGTCAGTATGCCACATCCACATTCATCTTGCCCACAGAATTTCATCAGTTACACTGAGAATCATGAGCCTTGATTTTGATATTTTTGTATTTGAAGCATTTAAAATGTGAGTGGTTAAAAAAAAAAAGTCTGTCAAATGTCAATGTTAATTATTTGAAAGTATTTTAAAGCCATAGACCGAGATGATAGGTATCTGATACATCTAATGAATGTACAATTTTCCATCATTACCAAAACATCTAGCCATTTTTATGCAATGGAGTCTATACTCTTCCCTACAGTACAGTATTAATGCATTATGATCCTAGTTAAAATGAAAACTGCAAATATTTACTACCATAATTACAACTGTAGTCATATATATATATATATATATATATATATATGTCATAGTGCTCTGAAACAGGAAATGTATCTTCTTTCATTCATTAAGTTATTTTTCTGTCAGAGAAAGTCATGTTTTTTTTTGTTTTTTTTTACCAGACTTAAGCTGTCAGTGGATTTACACTAGCGTTCAAAAGTGTGGGGTCAGTAATTAATTATATATATATATATATACATACACACTGAAGACTGGAGTAATGGCTGCTGAAAATTCAGCTTTGCCTTCACAGGAATAGATTACATTTTAGAATATATTCAAATAGAAAACTATTACTTTAAATTGTAATAATATTTCAACATATTACCGTTTTACTGTATTTTTGATCAAAGGTGAGCATAAGAGACTCTCAAAAACATTTAAATTTTACTGACACCAAACTTTTGAATGGTAGTGTGCGTGCCTGTGATAAGCAATCACATTACCTCATTTGTTGAGTTAGCACTAGTTGTTCCCTACTGAAATTCATTTCGTAGGTTTTTGTTCACAAAAAACTCATAAATGATGGACATGAGTCATGACAGACTGGAATCCATGCTAGACACCAAATATCAACATGAATATACTAATAACTCTAGTTGTTCAAACATGCGCTAGAAGCTTCATATGTGTAATGAGCAATCCAAATGGAGGGGTAGATACTAGTTTGAGGTCTGGTGTGTTATATAGGCTACACTACATGAACACTATCAAGCTGGAAGCACTAATTTTTGTCTAAAATATCAATGTTTTATCTAAATTGTGGGAAACAATGGACTGTACAAAGGTTTTCTACCCACTACTTATATGTCTAAGCATGATGCTAAGGAAATGTTTCAATGGTACAGTTGTGAAGTTTGACTTGACAATGATGTAAATAACAGGTTTTGCTTAAACTGTCAGCCATCATGAATGCAAAAATTAAATGTTTATTATGTAAGTTGTGAGCCTCTTTCTGAACAATTTTTAGAGGTTGTAAATGATTTGTGACTTCAAAAATGATTCTCTGGTGTTTCATGAAAATCTTTATAATAACTGAACTGCGAATACAGGAACAGAAACACAAACAGAAACTCACTTCATACCGTGAAAAATTCCCTCGTGAAATAAAAAAAAGAGGGAATAAAACCATTTGTGAGCTACACGCTTTCAAATCTCAAGGTATTTGTAAACCTGATTTGGGGATTTCCAAGATGTTCACCATGCTTTTCTGAAAAGCATTTTTTATTAAGTTACTAAATATAATGCAAACAAGCTAACAAAATAATTTCCTACAAAAGAAAATGTTACAGTAAGAAATATGCCTAGTTGGAACCACCAATCAAATTCCCACTTGGACATATGTACAATATTATATACACACAAATGAAAGTACAGCCTGTAATCTGTGTTAAATCTTGGAATGTGTCTTCTGCACTTTGCCGAATCCTGCCGTTGTCTTTTCAAAAGGCTTGTGCCTTCAAGGCAAATTTCAAAGAGAAAAGGGCAAAAATTCTGAAAGTACAAAGAGCGGTGAGCGTGGGGCACATGGGTGTTCACAGTTGAGGCAGTTTATCCACAGGTGTGTCGAATTTGAAGTCGGGAGGAAAGAGATCGGCAGCGCGGGGGTAAATGAGACGGTAGGACTGACGGATGGTGACGTCTGCCACTCCAGCAATGTCCCCAATCTCTGCACGAGAGGAAAATAACTTCATATATCAAGGACGCCAACATAACGCTATATGTTTTTGATTATCACAATACACGAGTGGACTGTTTTCCCTTACCTTTCTGTGTCTTCTTCTCAGCAGATGCTTGAGAGGCCATGTAAATGGCTGCGGCTGCCACTGAGATTGGACTGCGCCCTGGAACCAAGTCCAGTTCCACGGCCTTCCTGGCGATGTAAGTAGCCGCCATTTGCACCTGTTTGGGCAAGCCCAAGTTGGAGCAGAAACGTGACATGAAGTCGCCGGTTGTAATGAGGTCCACACTCGTCTCAAGAGCCTTCAGGATAAGCTTGAAGCAACGGCCGATCTCCTTCTTTGAGATCCGAGACACGGCACAGATTTCTGGGGTGGAGGGAGATATGAATTATTAAACAAACTTGGATATCGAGACCTGCTTAAATATTGATAGCTAAATATCTTCATCAAGCATAGTAATTTGAGTTACTAGCTTAATCCTAAAGGTGAAGTGTTTAATTTACTGCATTACTAGCATCACCAAATGGAGTTACAAAACTAAGAGGTTTTCCAGAACACTCCCTCTGCCTTCCACTGGTTGCTTACACAAATAAACTCATACTATTGAGAGCACAACAGTGCCCATCCACTTTTTCAGAGACATTGGTTCCAGAAGTATTTTTCCCATAAGGATTTTTAAAAAGTCTTAAGTGTTAAGCCATTAACCGATCTAAACCAACCAGCTACGAGGTGAATCACATTACAAAAAAGATTTGAAACAAGAAATCTCACAAAATTCAAACGATAATGAAATATAAAACTTGATTCAAAGATATATATATATATATATATATATATATACACACACACACACAAATATTTAGGTAGTTTGAGAGCGTAGGGGAACTGACTACATTTTTTTGCAGTTTTTTTGCAGGGCGGGCACTACAATGTTCCTTTGTTGCAACAATTCTCTGATTGGTGGAGATTACTCTGCAGAATCATGTTTAATGAAGTTTTTCACCAGGTATTCTGCTGTTAAACATGATTACTTAAAAAAATAAATAAGCTGAAATAATGCAGATTGAGGACTTCGAAAAAAGCATTTACCATTGATTAACAACCTTGCAGCTCACAGTAAGGTCTGTCTTTAACAGCTTATAATTTATTGCAAAAAATCAATTCCCCTAATGAGAAAATAAATGGGATTTTTACTTCCTGAACCCAAATGTAGCACTCTATAGGTTGAGCCAATATTGCTGTGTCGGACTGGTCACGAAGCTCAAACAAACAATGTAATGTTTTTCAGCATGACAAAGCCACAGTGTTAACTCTTTTCAGCATAATTAACCTACAAATGGCTCACTTATAGTTGTATTTGCATATTACGATGGGATAAGAGGAAGTGTAAATGTACTTAACATGATGTCAGGTCAAATGCTCAGTAGATACAGTGCAGTCTAGTCTATGAATCACCAACATCATAGAAAAAAATATGCAGGTTTTACCTTTAAATGTTCTAGGGACGCCCTCCTGTCTGCACGCTATGTAAAGGCAGGCCGAAGCAATCGCATCATTACTTCTGCCTTTCAGACTCTTCTGTTCGTAAACCTGTTTGAACAAGTTGTTTGTTCGGTCCTGTAACAGAGGAAACCATTTTTAAACAGAGGCACTTCACTGATGCTGCTTCTGAAATCAAACACTTCCCTACAATATAGTATGTGAAAAACAGTGAGGCCACAGGAGAGGATTAATGAATGGCAGTGAAGCGACTCAACTGACGCTGGTAGGTCATCTGACAGTAACAACATGGCGGATGTAGTATGTCTGAATTGTATTCATACTACCCATATTCATACTATATGAAGTGTAGGTTTTTTTAACGGTCATGGAGTAAATTCAAACTTAAACGTAGTACCTACTTAGTACGTGAATTAGACACGGAGTGAGAGTTAAAGTCATATTTACAAGTGCGAAACTCAGAATTATAGATGATACACGAGTTGCTGCCGTCGTAAGGAGCGTATCAATGTGAAACATGGTGGAAACACGGATTTATATCTAAAATAATGCATCTATATATAAAGATCAGTGAGCAGAAAGCAAGTCTATAGTAAATAGAAATGAATAATTTTGCTAATTATTTTAAATGTACTTTCTGTATTTCAATAATTTTAATGATGTGATGTACATAGCAGAATATAGACAACAAGTGTGAAGTTAATCACTCAACTTTCAAGTTTTGTTTTATTAAAAAAAAAAAAAAACAAAGATTTTTGTTTGATACCATTTATAAATATGTGATAGAAATGAATAGGTTGCATACTTCAGATGTAATTATTTGGGTTTATTGTTCACAATATAATTCTTTGGTTTGGTTTATTTATTATTACATTATTACTATAATTCAATAACAGTAGGCTGGGACACTCACAATGATGTTTCTGGGAAGGTTGATCCTGTCGGCCATGGTGCTGATCTCTTTGAAGGCATTCAGCATGGCTCGATCAGAGCTGCTCATGGTTCTCCGATTCTGGTACTTGGAATTTCCAAACTCATCAAAGCTTGCTGCACCTGTTCCCTGAAAATGTATTTAAAAAATCATGGTGAGAACACATCAAACTTTCAAAATACAAAATCAGTAGGTAGACTAGTTCCTTACTTTGCTGATCATGGTGGTGAGGTCTCCTCCATTGAGGAGAGGGTTCTGAGCATCACCAACACGAGACGGGTCTTTAGTTGCTTTCTCATTGGTGAACGTTCTCCACTCTGACCCTACATCAATTACACGGTCACCTGCAAAAGAAAGGAAATGTACGCTTTTTGTCTTATTATTTAAGTAAGTGATGAAAAATGTCCACTTAAAGCTCTAATATTCAGGTGGAAACTCATACCTACTACAAGGCCACATTC
Organism: Ctenopharyngodon idella; assembly: GCF_019924925.1. Taxonomy (NCBI): domain Eukaryota; kingdom Metazoa; phylum Chordata; class Actinopteri; order Cypriniformes; family Xenocyprididae; genus Ctenopharyngodon; species Ctenopharyngodon idella. Next base: position 15,618,246 of record NC_067221.1, read on the forward strand.
AGGACAGATCATGTCTCCTGCCCTGTAGTCCTCCACCAGCTGTGCATCGGGGTGATTGGGGCATTGCACCTTGGGAAGAGAATCTCCACTGAACACAGACAAGATTCCAAAGGTCAGGAAAAATCTATATGAACTCTGCTGACATGAGAAAACAACTGATCCTTCGCCAGGAGTTTGATTGACATGCGATCTAACCAATCATAACGCTGAATCCGCCATTTTGTCCGACAAAGCAGTAGATTAACGTAGGTGGACTTGAACTTGAAAAATGGTGTGTACTGACGTCTTTCTGCGATTGAAACAACAAACAACATTCCTTATGATGTTCATTCATGTTTATTTGATGCTATAAATGAACTAGTAGGAAGAGATGATCGGTTCACGAGCCGCTTGAACTAAGGCGCAACAGCGATCTGTCACAACACATTAAAGAGCCACAAAACGGTATTTATTGTATTTAAAATTTGAAATTTGAGACGGTTTCATATCAAACGTAACCTGCTCTGTCTTGTCTGTTGACACGTTGTCAGTGTCCTCTTTGCTCCGCAATGTATTTTTCACTGTGTGAGAACATGATGTGTGGCGAGAGATCGGCATGGCTTGTCGGACATAGTAACAGTAACTAAAGAGGGTGGGGGTCTTTGCGAATGGTCAATTGTTTGTCTGTGGATTAGGATACAGTAAACAATACATAGACTACATAGATTAATTAGAGAGAGTTCTTGCTGCATCATTTTTTTCATACACAGCAGAACCACAGAGTACATAAATATGACAGATCCTTCCTGGCGTCTAATACATTGTTTGAATTTATTAGAGATGCACCGATGTACCGGCCAATAATCGGTATCAGCCAATAAAAGCAAATTTTCACACTATCAGCTTTTGGCCCATAGTTTAGAAACAGTCGATAGTCAGGGCCGATATACCCTGTCAATCAAAAGAGGGTAGGAAAATGCACTGAATGTGTGCTTTGTGTAAAGAAAATGCTAAGAAACCAGTTTGATGTTCCATATTAATAGTAATTATATGAATTAATAACATTTAGAAAGTTAAGAAAAATAAATTTAATCTTCAGAATTTAGTTAATGTGTTAATATTAATTTGAGTAATGTGTTTGTTTATAACTGATACCAGTTACTCTGATGAAATGGAGAGAATAAAGTTTTTATTTGCATTTCTTTCAAAATAAAATAATTAAAAATATAATTATTAATTATGATGTAATTATAATGAAATTATCATCAATTTAAAAGAAGGTATAAAAGGCAGAAACCCCAAACTATCGGTATCGACAGATATCACTCTGAATAATCTGCTATCGGTATCTGTGGAGAAATTTAGCATCGGTTTTCAAGAAATTATTATTATTTGAATTCGGCATATGCTCAGTTAAGGGCTTGTTCTATTATTTGCTTATCTATAAAAAAAAATTAAAACTAAAAAAAAAAAAATCTGTTTTGAGCGTTTTCACAACTGATCCATAATTTATCTCTACAACTACACAATAACGTGTTAATTTATTATTAAAGAACCGCAAAATATAATCTCAGCTGTTCCAGCTGTTTAATTATTATTATTTTTTAATAACAGTGGACTAAAGGGGGGCTTGGACTGTTACAGCAGATAAATGCTACTAAACACTGATGTTGTAGCCTCAACAAGGCAGACATAAGTTAGCTTAAATAAAAATAATTATTTACTGGATAAATAATCAATGGGAATCACTTCCTGAGAATTTTCAAGTGTCCCACTTGTTATTTATGTACGTGCAGCTAGCGCTGTTAGCACTGTGACGACTGTGTTATTTGGCTCGGTTTTGACAGGCATCTCAACCTTCCCCGCGTATTTAAAACAAATCTATTAACGCTAATTTTTCAAAATCACCTGCTGCAATTAGCTCTCATTTGGTTTCATTTCATGAGAAGCGAACGGCTAGCCGACATGCGCTAGCAGAAAATGACAGTGTTCATTATCTAAGACCTCCTTTATACGCATCACCTCACGATGACAACAAACTTCGAGTAAAATCCTATAGAGGCTCACACCGGAAAGATTCAAAGGTCGTCTATGCCATGCGTTTACAGATCGATATCAAAGAGGAACAAAACCAGAAGAAATGTAACTAACCGGCTCGTCGACGCCATACTGTTAGTATCAGTTGTCCACGGCAGTGACTCTCCGGTGAACACAATGGGCGCCCGCTACCCCTATTTATAGGTTTTGTAGGTCACGTGTACAGGGCGAAGACGGAGAGCCACAAGTGCCAAACGTACGATTTTATAATTCGGCAAATTTATTCATGATCAACAACATGTGAATAAGTTTCAAATGGGCAATTTAAACCTTAAAATGCAGGCATTAAATGTTATATTTTCACATAAAGTAGCCTCTACATCTGTCATTTCAGGAATTCAATTAAGGTGTATTTATCATGTTAACTTTTCACATTATATTTGCTATTTTTTTTCTTTTTCATAAAAAATCTTTATATTAAAATGAGGTTTGTAATATTTTAAAGTTAATCTAAAATGAACTAGTGAAAAATGTTCATGTAAATATTATGCATAAACTACCCACATTTACCCACAAGGGACAGTCCCAGATAGCAGGTTAGGTACACAGTACACCCACACACACAGAGAGAGAGAGAGAGAGAGAGAGAGAGAGAGAGAGAGAGAATGTAAAATAAAATTACAATTTCATAAATTATAGCCAAAAGACATGTTAGAGTCATAGGTTAGAGTCTGGCCTAGTACAATATGACTCTAATTGTTTAATCTTTAACTCAAATTTGTTCTTAAAAAGTACATAATAATGACATTGTCTGGACTGAAACCTAACACAGGTGCAGAACTGCACATGACTTTATTTGACTACAACGGAAATTGCACATGATTTGTTGTCTCATTTTAAAACTAATGGTCACATTACTGCTGTTAACTGACAAGGCTTTTAAAGTTTCAGCAACAATTACCCTATGCTTTATTTGAGAATTATATACCATCCCTAAATGTATTAATCATTTGTGCTTAATGCAGATGTGTCATACAAAGTTATTATGGGTTTAATTCCAGTTGTAGTGCTCTCAAAAACCCAGGGTTGGGCCCTCTTATAATCATGCCACTGTGAGAAGACTCATATCTCTCTAAAGGGATCATCTGCTCCCTTCTAATGACACTCAAGAGCTCTAAAGAAGCAAATGCACTGATAAACAGGTGGTGGCATATACTTTTATGGCAAATGCATGTGTTGAACTTGCATAAAGAGTAGAAATGTCATTCCTCATTGCCTTGGGCATATGTTCATGAAAATAAATATTCATGCCATAAACTAGCATATATTAAATATCATGATATTTTGTGAAAAAGAATGATTAAAAGCATTCAAAACACTGGTTGGAAAAAAAAAATGACAGAAGAGGAAGAAAAATAAGCATATTCATGATTTCAGCCAGACAGCAAAGGAAAAAATATGTTCCTCTTTCAAACTAGCTGAAACATGAAAAAACCATTTAGGGTGGGTTGATTTGTTACAAAGACATTTCCTGCACACTGTGCCAGCCAAACAATGCTGCACTATTTAAGCATCTGGGTCCTAGTTTCCTCATAATGAATGGACGAAGAAAAAAAGAAGAAGAAACAGCGCACGGGGTTAGTCTTAATTATTAAATGGTTATGGCTGTCAGAATTGTAATATTTCACAGACTCCACCTACAATTGAAAAAACACCTTTATCTAGACACTGCTTTTTGTATAGGGCGTCTTCAGCGCTGTAAGACTTTCTGGTGATAATTTAACTTATCCGGTGGGTTCATAAACGCTGCGCTGTCATTGTCCAATGAAATACGCAGCTGACGAGCGGATCAACTCCGTCATTTTGACTGCTGAACTACAAGTCGTAGCAAGTCGGACAAAGAATCGCATGTTTTAAACCTCTTGCCGAGTTCCTACTTCTATGGATAGAGTGTACAGTGGTTGACGGACATTACATTTCTATGCTGAAAGAAGATTGTTTGTTGGCATTTTTGTATTTGAATTTTGTAGTCCATTTCCTGCTCAACGGCAACTTTTGTCAAATCTAGCGTCTACAGCAATATGAGAATCAAGATAACAGCGCGTGCTCTTCCATCCCAGTGAAAAACGTCAGCAGAGACAGTAAGTCGACCGTTTTACTGTTTTTATCTGGGTCTTTGAGGGTTATTTCTTCCTACTTCCTAGAAATATATTATTCCCAGAGGTTGCAGGTTATGTTAGTGCAGTTTCGCGTTTTAAGTCTCGGTCTACCTTATATGTAAATCCTGACATCATATTACTGCACATGAATATGAATATTTCTATTTTAAGACGTTTCATTACCCTGATAAAAACCTTTTTAGAACAACCTGGAAACCTTTTCCATTTACTGGGTCATCGATTAAATGCATACATTTCCATTCTGAAAAGTTTTTTTAAAAAAAGTTTATTATTAATAATAATAATTTAATAAAAATAATGAATTAATTACTTAAAAATAGGTAAAAGGGTTGTCAGTTTTATATTTAATTTAGCCATTTGTCCTTTTGCTGTCATAACACTATAAGGTTTCTCTTAGATGGAGAATTTGATTTTGACACTGACATTTAATTAAAACAGTTTAGTTTTCTGTATTTTTTTAAGATCACCCCTTTCTGACAAATGTAACAAATATGAATTGAAGTGATGGAGGAAGCCTGAAATTGTCCTGAAAAGTTCACTATGCCTTCAAAATAAAGGCACATAAGGCACCCATTTTGTGGATTGACCAGCTATATAATCACCTCAAAGTCAGAATAATGGGATTCTTAGCTTATATATTTCTTAAAACCCGTGAATAGTTAACGCAGACAATTCTAATGACTAACAGCTGTTATGTGTTTCCAGACTGTATTTCTCACGCAACACTGAGAAAATAGCAGGCATCAAATAAAGCAGCACTCAAATTGTGTGCATGCCACTGGGAGTAAGTTTAAAAACAGAATTGGGATATTAATACCACATTGACTGCTAAAAATGTTAACCTGGAATCAGGAAACATATCCAAAGCGGATGGACACGTGTTTCTCTGGCCACACGAACTTGTAAGACTTCGCAGTGAAGTGCCATTTCAAACATAACACACTCTTGAGATGGTTCGGACCTTTCATGTTGTAACTTGAAGCCACATGTGGCTAGCAGGTATTTGACGAATAGTGCACACTGCTTAGTCAGTACATGCACTCTGCGTGGTTTAACTCATTTATAAACACATTTGTACATAAGTCGCTTTCAAATAAAGAATCTGTTAAATGACTAAATGTAAATCTACTCTGTTTATTTTATCTAAACATCCAAGACTTTCAAATGTGTACATCATTAACATTTGAGACATGAAGTAAAAGACTCAAATTAGTTCTGTTCAAACATGCACTGGCTTCATATTCACTGACTGCACTCCTCTTTATTACAGGGATGTTTAGTCTCACTGAAGTTGCCTCCCTTAATGACATTCAGCCAACCTATCGTATTCTGAAACCATGGTGGGATGTGTTCATGGATTATATCGGGGTGGTAATGTTGATGTTAGCCATCTTTTCCGGGACTATGCAGTTATCCAAAGACCAAGTGGCATGTCTTCCCATTCTTGAGAAAAACACTGAGGCAACACAAAATCGACCAGAATGTTCAACATCCCTTCTGGGGACTGGACCCACAACAACTAAAGACCTTCCTGACAGCATTGCACATGAAATTCTTAACACTCAACCTACCCCCTTAAAAGGAGAAGGTATGTGGTCTCAACCTGAGCCCAGAGGACGTAAAACAAACCTGGACTATCAGCAGTATATTTTTGTCAACCAAATGTGCTACCATGATGCCCTACCGTGGTATAACAAATACTTTCCTTACCTTGCCCTCATACACACCATAATGCTGATGGTAAGCAGCAATTTTTGGTTCAAGTACCCAAAGACCAGCTCAAAGATTGAACACTTTGTTTCCATTTTGGGGCGGTGCTTTGAATCGCCATGGACAACGAAAGCTTTGTCCGAAACCGCTTGTGAAGATTCTGAGGAAAACAAGCAAAGATTCACAGGCGGTGCGGTTTTCCAGAAACATGTATCCTCGGAGGACAGCAGTCAGTCTACTCCTTTGATGGAAACTCCAACAGTGCAGTTTCCTACCGAAAAGCTCATTGCGGAAGCTCCCAGCCTGACCACGTTAGACAAAAAAGATGGAGAACAAGCCAAGGCTCTTTTTGAGAAAGTGCGAAAATTTCGAGCTCACATCGAAGACAGTGACTTCATCTACAAACTCTATGTGGCTCAGACAGCAATAAAAGCACTGAAGATCATTTTGATTTTGAGCTATACGTCAACGTTTGCCGCAAAGATCAGTTTCTGCCATATATGCAAACCTGAAATCGAAAGTTTGACTGGGTATGATCAGTTCGTTTGCACGCACAACATGGCATTCATGTTAAGGAAACTTCTCTTCACCTTCATGGCTATGATATGTCTCTATGGACTGGTGTGTTTGTATACACTCTACTGGCTCTTCAGGAGACCACTTAAGGAGTACTCTTTTGAAAAAGTCAGAGAGGAAAGTAGCTTTAGTGATATTCCTGATGTCAAGAATGACTTTGCATTTCTCCTACACATGGTCGACCAATACGATCAGCTGTACTCCAAACGATTTGGCGTATTTCTTTCTGAGGTTAGTGAGAACAAACTACGAGAAATTAGCCTTAACCACGAGTGGACGTTTGAAAAACTACGTCAGCATGTAACATCCAATGCTCAAGATGAACAAGAACTACACCTCTTTATGCTCTCAGGACTCCCTAATGCGGTATTTGACCTCACTGATCTGGAAATCCTCAAGTTAGAGCTTATTCCTGAGGTCAGGATTTCAGCCAAAGTTTCTCAGATGACCAACCTACGGGAACTACATCTATATCACTGCCCTGCTAAAGTCGAACAAACCGCTTTCACTTTTCTCCGTGACCATCTGCATCGCCTTCACATTAAGTTTACTGATGTTGCAGAAATCCCAGCGTGGATTTATCTGTTGAGGAGCCTCAAGGAACTAAACCTGATTGGGAACTTGAACTCTGAACACAACAAGATGATCGGTTTGGAGTCACTGAGAGATCTGAGACACTTAAGGATGTTGTATCTCAAAAGCAATCTCAACAAAATACCCACAAATCTAACAGAACTGTCACCACATCTCGTCAAACTGGTGATACACAATGATGGGACTAAATTACTGGTACTGAACAGTCTCAAGAAGATGACCAGCCTGGTTGATTTGGAGCTCCAGAACTGTGATTTGGAGAGGATCCCCCATGCCATCTTTAGCTTGGCTAGCTTGCAAGAACTGGATTTGAAGAATAACAATATCCGGACCATTGAGGAAATCATCAGCTTTCAGCACCTGAGAAGATTGGCGTGTCTCAAGCTGTGGTACAACAAGATCACTGCCATTCCACCATCGATAGTCCTAGTGAAGAGTCTGGAGTCCCTCATTATCTGTCACAATAAACTGGAGACCCTTCCTCCAGCTTTGTTTCATCTGCCCAAACTGAGGCACATTGACCTCAGCCACAACTCCATCTCAAGTATACCAGTGGAGATTGGACACCTTCACAACCTTCAACATTTTGCTATCACAGGGAACAAGGTAGAAGTTCTGCCTAATCAACTGTTCAAATGTTCCAAACTGAAGGTTTTACTTGTGGGTCATAACGGCATCACCTCCATCCCAGACTCCATTGGGCAGTTAACTCAGTTGTCCCAGCTTGAGCTCAAAGGGAACTGCTTAGATTGCCTTCCATTCCAACTTGGCCAATGTCACCTTCTTCGGAAAAACCTCTTCTTCGTGGAGGATCATCTTTTTGACACACTGCCTCTTGAGGTCAAGGAAAGTATCAGTAGTGACTAACGGAACTCTTCAGAATGGATTTAATTAAGCATTATAAAGAGTACTTCACTCTTATTGGTAGATAAAAATATAATAAAACTAGCCAAAAATATTTAATAAATTAATGTGCAAGGGGCGGAATGTGTTCACTTGTACGAATGATGGATGTTTCAGTTGTTTGGAAAGAATTGTCTACGGGCTTACTAATATGTCATCAACATATATGGTCTATAAATGGGCCTCAAAGACAGGAAGCAAAAACACTTGTTGCAAAATATAACGGGAACGTTGCAAACAACAGGTTTGGTTTGCTGCTGTTTGCCTATTAGAAGGTATGTTTAGTTTAAATTATGTTCTGTTACACATTTACATGTGTATATTGTGTTATTTATATAATACCATATTTAATATACAGACTGATGAGTAGGAACAAGTGCACACATAAATGAAAATTCTGTCATCATTTGACACACTCACCTGTATCACTTTCTTACTAATATGGAACACAAAAAGATTGTATTTTAAAGAACGTTTCAACTGTTATTTTGCCCATAAATGGGGCCCAAAACAACATCCTACCCCTTAGACTTTCATTGTATGGACTAATAAAACACTATAACATTTTTCGAAATATCTTATATGTTCCGCACAAGAAAGAAAGTCAAACCGGTTTGAACAACATGAGGTTGACTAAATGATGGCAGAATGGGCATTTCTGGGTGAACTATGTATAAAGGTCAGTAGTTATCCTAAATCTCAAGTGTCCTAAAATTTCAAAAGTGTCTATCAGCACCAGTTTTCAGCAAGGTCTTTAACTATGGAAGCAAACTTAACTTAATTTTTTATATGTATCATGTATTTCTTATGATTTTTTTCTGTGAGTTTAGGAGCAGCGCTTACCAACATTTTACACACTCAAAGACATGATGTGACATGATGAAATATATTATGAAAGTTCACGTTTTCTCTTTAGCAATAACAACAATATTGCAACATGCATTTGAGTTTGAGAATGTGTTTTGTATTTCCTTTGTTAACAGTGAAACATATGAAGTGTTTTTGCTGTATTGTGTTGATAAGAGGCATATCAAGGACTAAGAACTGCCAGACGGGGGGATGTACACGCTGCACCTCATGATTACAACCACAATGACCTTGTAAAGCTGCTCGAGGTTTACTTATGCATTGTCGTAATGATTGTATCTTAAAACATGCCACATGCTTGGCAAAGAACATACTGCCCTTAATATTCTCTGCAATATAATTATTAATGTCTTATTTTTTTCTGTTTTTGATTGTTATTGTTATTAAATGTTGTGTATAGGTTTAGATACATGTTACAGTGTTTTAAAAGTACAACGGTACAAAGGTTTTAACCTGTATTTTGAGTATTGGGAACTGATATTTACAAAGAACAATACCTGCAAATATCACAAATTAAAAGAATTTGATTTACGAGATTGTGACTTCTGTTTTTTTGTACTCTTAATTGATTTTGGCTTGCCAGTCAAACATGCACACTCCACTTGAGTAAATTCAGGTATTTACATATTACACTTTTGCTTACATACATGTTTCAACTTGTCTGCCTTACTTCAAACATGTTGGTTTATAGAGCATTTGTCCATCGCCTTCCTGTTGGTTTTGTTGTTTTCTCCTAGACATTTCTACACCTTGATAACATTGTTTGTAGTTACAGCTGGGGGAAAAATTTGCCCAAGACACTGAGCCCTTCAGTTTAATACAATATGCCACTGTGTGTGAATGGAGGCTGCATTGTTCTTCTTTATATTTGTACATCCTTCAGCAATGGGTGTGTCTGGAGCTAAATGTGATAATTAGGACCCTTCTGCTCATGTATCATTAGAAGAAAAAAGGAGCTTATGGGGGAAAAACTACTAAGAGAATTTATACCCATAAACTTGATGAACCAAACTTCTTAGGATCTGCTGTTAAAACCACCAGTTTCTTTCACATGAATGTAGGTCTACCTCAGTAGAGAGGATGATTTTGCTTTCTGCATGTATTCCAGTATCACTAGTAATTCAGCCTTTTTTAAAGTTGTCTGTGAAGATTATCTAGGTTATTAGACTACAATACGTCTGCTAGCATTGTTGGCAATATGCAGATTATGTGGTATAAAATGACAAATCAAGTTTCATTCATATCTTAACATACCAACAAGCTGAAGACGACAAAAACATTTTATTCCGAACAGCAAAAATGTTTATAGTGATTTACATTTTTCACATAAATTACCTAAAAAGGTTTATACACAAAAATATCTGAACTGTAAAAAAATGGCCTACACAAGTAACAGTTAATGTTTTTCTTTTCTTTTTTTTTGGTGTTTTTTTTTTTTTTTTTTTTTTTTGCACACATGGCAAACTTACAGATTTAAGATAAAATCAAAACAGGGTAATAAGTGAAAACCAAAATGTTACTGGAGCGGAAATGGTGTAAACGGGAGTTATGACATGCATACTTTCTGAACCGCTAAATATCAATAGAACAGGATGTTTTACACAATGACTGATGTGTTGGCATGAGTTAAACTTCTGAATCAAGTAAATATATAGACTTACATTTTTACACATATGCCTCATATGTGCACCTTCCAAGGCTCATGGATGGGACAACAAAAAGACAAAATTGTGTTGGTTCTCAAATTAAAATGGCTTGTTATAAAATCCACATACAGAATCATTTCAGTTTTTGTAGAGCATAAATCTGCGATGACAGATTAAACTCAACGTGAGAAGCATCTGAGGTAAAGGTTGTCTTTTGGTGGTGGGTTCCACTGAAATCTCAACATATCCACCCACCATTCGTACGTTCTTTGACCATGTACAACACCAGCACAATGTAACAATATCTAAAAAGCCGTCTGTGATAAGAATGGATCGTCATTAAGATTAAAAACAGAAGTCCTTACTGATGGCAATATAAAATTTAAACCAAATAACCAAACAAGTTACACACAAGTGATATTCTAAGGACAATTTGTGTGTGTTCCTGGGCTCATGAGGATGTTTGCATCACTGAAGGTTGTGCCTGTGGTACGGTGTTGGAACAAGAGTCCTTGGGGAAGGAGGTGACTTCCACCATCCCTGCCCCTGTGTGCGGTACAGCGGTATTCATAATGTGCCTCTGTAAATGCTTTATCCAGTCCTCCTGCACTGACAAAGGGCCCTGGAAGACTAGATCACAAAACCTGCATGTGGAAACAATTACACAGTAGATTAACAATGATGCATTGACAAATGTGAATGGAATGGACAAATGTGAATGGAATGGACAAACAAGAAACTAAACAACTAGCCAAAAAGAATTTTATAATATGCTAAATGGATTACTTATATTAGTGCTTTAGTTCTGTAAAATCGTATATTACAGATTAAATGCAATAATGCAAAAGTCTTAGGCCACCATTAGATGTTGTTTTAGCAATGGTATATGACAATATATAATTATTTCTAAGTCTCTTTATTAGAATATAACAAGAAAATACAGGAAATTTGTATGCAGTATTAAAAAAACTGAAAAAAAAAAAAAAAAAAAAAAAAAAAGGACTTCTATAGGCTAAAGTGGCAAGTATTTATTGACCTCCCCTTCCACTTGAGCAATAGCAGGAACCGGCTCGCTTAAACCTAAATGGAATGGAAAAGGACTGGAAGGCCAAGGAGACTTTCAAAATATGAGAAGTTTCTTAGAATTTCTTCTTTGAGAAAATGGGAGAAGTCCAGGAGGTCACACTAAATATTGATTTTTGCTTAAAGAAGCCATTTTGTTCTGATTTTTTTTTTTTTTTTTTTACATTTTGTGTACATATTTTCTGTATTTTCTGTTTGTATCTTAATAAAGACCAAAAATAAAAAATAAAAAATACACATGGATGGTCATTAAAACATTGCATTAAAACAACAAAGCTGGTGGTGGCCTAAGACTTTTGCACAGTACTATATATTATATATATAGTACTGTGCGTTATATATGTAGTACTGTGTTTTAATGCGTTATATATATATAACGCATTAAAAGTGTACTGTTTTCAGTTAAAAAGGTGTCATTTAAATGGAAGTGATTCAATCAAAAACCTACTTTAGCTCGATAAAAACTTTTTCCTAGAGCTGCTGTAAAGCCAAAACAATCTGTCCATTAATTTTCCTATTATCACTGTGAAGCTGCTTTGAAACAATCTGTATTGTGAAAAGCGCTATATAAATAAAGATGACTTGAATATATATTATATATATATGTGTGTGTGTGTGTATGTATATTACACACACATATCTATTTATAAACTTTTATGTTAGATGCATTTAATCGCAATTAAGAAATTTGACAGCACTTATTGTAATATTATACTAGACATACATTTAAATTTTGTAACAGAGGTTACCTGCATGTAAGTGTATAGATTTCCTCTGGAGTGTGCAGCAGCGGGTAAGTTTTCTTCTTTGATCCAGACCTTGATCTTTGCTTTCTCTGTTTACAGTCATAAGCTGCAATAATGAACAATGCATTTATTAGAAACTATATAAACAATATTTATATATATATATATGTTTTTAATGTTTAGCAAAATATGTTAAAGCACCTATTCCATATATTACAAATAAAGTGTTACCCTTGTAGTGGCTGGCTCACATGACCAGCTGAATACCACTCACTTCATCTCAATAACCCTCTATTATTGGACATTTGATTGTGAATAAATAAAATCAAATGATAACAATACTTGTACAATGGCATCATGCAGCAACTACAACCATCAAACATCAGTATAAATCATCTGAATTATCCTTAAGTTCAGATTATCAAAAACAATTCAAAATGTTTAAGTTACTTCCATGTTACTTTTTATGAGAAACTGGAAGAGTCAAAGCAAAGTTTAGAAAAGGGAGTGAGCATGCCACATGCATTCTGTAAGATCTAAGCCCAATGAAAGTAGAACAAGCCAAACTCAAGTACACAGATGCATTTACACAGGAGGAAAGAAAGGTGCGTACTAGTTCCATCCAGAAGAGCTTTTTTCTTTCTATGTGCATATGCCCTCAAATGATTGGAGAGACTAACACCACTGTGGAAGGTGGCATTACAGTGCACGCAAACTTTTCTATTCAGTTCACTTTTCTCTGTAACAGAAACACAACACATAAAAATTAACCAATTATAACACCTCAATGTACTCTTCATGTTCAAGTCACTAAAATATATTAATCTTTTCATGTTGTTTAAAGAAATAGTTACCCTGAAAATTACAATTTTGACATTATTTACACACCCTCATGTTGTTCCAAACCCGTATGCGTGTTCTTTTTCTGTATTTCAAGCATATGGGTTTGGCCAAACATAAGACTGAGCAAAGAATTTCCTTTTCTGCCTGCTTTACTACAGTTGATCAGTGGAACAAATGAAACATTACCTGCTAGTGAATTTGGCACTGCTTTGAAAGGTTCTATCTCCAGGTCACAGTCTTTGCCTGAAGATAAATGGAGAGCCTTTCTTGCCGTGTGGGATGAGTGCTTTGCTTTGGTCTCTTCATGGGCTCTTCTTTTCTTCAAAATTCCAATCAGATCACTTGGTGGTGAGCCTTTATTAATATCTATCTTTTTCTTTTCATCCTTATCTTTATGCCGTTTGACAGTAGATGCGAAGGTTAGTCCATTATTCAACCTAATAGGATGGAAAGAATTGGTGGCACGGCACTTCTTCTCAAGAACCTGTAGCTTCATCTGAAACTGTTTCTTGTCGCGCATCAATTCTTTCAATATGATCACTGGAGATTTGGATGCGGTGGAAGTGGGTTTGCCCAGTCGCTTCAGGTGGCCTCGTACATGATTGGACAGCCCAGTCCTTGTTTCAAACCACTCCCTACAGAGAGGACAGATGAGGTGTGACGTCTGTTGGCAGTTAGTTGGCATCTCTGCAGAATGATCAGTCTGGGATGCATCCTCCTCTGTTGGGATCAGAAAGCAAAAGGGAAACCACATGAAATTTGTAAAAAAAGATTTGTAAAATTAAAAATTATGTAAATTAAATTTGTCCAAACTAAAACTGAAAGCATCTACACTAACCAGCCTGCATATCTGCTAACTTGCGTCACACTAGTTGGTGTGGGAATTTAAACCACAACCTTTTCTGACTGTAAACAAATCAAGGGGGGGCTGAAAACCAGCTCGAAGAAGAGAAACATCAGAAACTGCACAATAAAAGGTGCTATCACAAGAACACCTTGAAGAAAAATTGTATTTGCCAACTCATCTACATTCTATTCTCAGTGAATCTCCAATGTTTCCATTTACAGCGTATATACTAATACCTTTTAAATTAGAAATGATTATATCCTTTAATTTTAATTGTTATAAATCTTAATGATGAGTATGTCTGATTAGAGCACTTCACACCATACATGAGGGTGGTATTATTATTCTAAATTTGTTGTGGATGGTGCGCACATTTTTGCAAAATTTGTATTTTCTTTTATAAATCTTGATACGTGTATGAAAAAGGTATACATACATCAGGACTCTGAAATTTGGACAATGCACACACGGTAAATAGATCAATTTGTCATACATTTTTAATAAAATTTAACAAATACACAACCAATTTCAGGCAAATCGGGATAAGAGTCTATGAGAAATTTGGTCCACTGCTTCCTGTAAACAAACTGTGTGTATATACCAAATATCATGATGATAGTCCATTCAGAAAATTTGGCATACATCTATGTTCTAACATCTACACCAAGTTTTAAGTTTGGACTTTGGAAAAAATACAGGTCAATTAGTAAATTTGGACCACAACTGAAAAATGCATTGGGTTGTACCTGCTAAATGACCCAAGTTCACCCAAAAATGAAAATTCTGTCATTAATTACTCACCCTTATGTCCTTCCAAACCCGTAAGACCTTCTTCGTAACACAAATTAAGATATTTTTGTTGAAATCCATGAGGTTTCTGTCCCTCCATAGACAGCTACACAACTACCACTTTGATGCTTCAAAAAGTTCATAAAGAGATTGTTAAACTAATCTATATGAATTGATCCCAAATTTTCTGAAGAGACACAATCACTTAATATGATGAACAGATTGAATTTAGGCTTTTATTCACATATAAACATTCATCAACTCACATATCAGTTGTGGTTAACAGAAGCTCAAGCATGTTTGCTTGACGCGTGCGAGAACCAATGAGGTTCGTTCTCGTGTGTTACGCATCACATTTGAGCTTCCGGAAGAGGTTTGTTCTCGCGTGTCATTCAGGTTCTGTTGATCTTCTGCTTATGTTCACTGATCAATGTTTATATGTGAATAAAAGCCTAAATTAAATCTGTTCATCAAATAAAGCAATCTAATCTCTTCAGAAAATTTGGACAAAACCACTCAATTCATATGGATTAGTTTTATGATTTCTTTATGAAACCCTCACCCGAATCAGTGGTTCAGAGTGCCAAAATCACATGATTTCAGTAAACAAGGCTTCGTTACATCATAAGTGTTTTAAAACTTCAATATTTCACGTGACTTTGGCAGTTTGATAGGCGCTCTGAACCACTGATTCGAAACAAAAGATTCATAAAGCTTTGAAGCTTCATGAATCAGTGTTTTGAAATCGTCCATCACTAGATATTGTTGAATGAAGTCGCTATTTTGTTATTTTTGCCGCACAAAAAGTATTCTAGTCACTTTATAATATTAAGGTTGAACCACTGTAGTCACATGAACTGTTTTAAATATGTTTTAGTAGCTTTCTGGGCATTGAAAAAGGGAGTGTTATTGCTGGCGATGCAGGCCTTACTGAGCCATCGGATTTTATCAAAAATATCTTAATTTGTGTTCCGAAGATGAACAAAGGTCTTACAGGTGTGGAACGATATGAGGGTGAGTAATTAATTACATAATTTTAATTTTGGGTGAACCCTTTAAACCTTAAAAAAGGGAAAGTCTCATAAATAAAGATTTTGCTGCATAAATACTACCTTAATTGGTTAACTAAAAACTCTGTATAGATGTAAGAAAGTCTATCAAGCACAAGAGAAGCATCACCTGTTTTGATTTGTTGCAATGTTCGTCGTCGAACTGGAGGTACTTTGTCAGGAGAAGTCACCTTAGCTGCAGATACAGCATGGCGTACTTTTAGGCCCACTCTGTGCAAATGTCCTCTTATATGATTAGAGAGGCTAATTCCTGACTCAAATACAGCAGGACAGTACGGACAAGCCTTCAGATCTGTCTCAACATCTGAGCTCTGTTCACGCTTTACAGTGGAGTTCGACTCTGAGATCTCTTCTTCCTTGTATTCGTCTTTGACGGAAAACTTCCTCGGGGAACCGTGATTTCTCTCAAAGTGACTAGATGAGGCAACAAGACTTGCCTTTGCAGGCGAAGTCTGTTTTCTTACAAAACGCGCATTAGCATTCTTATTGATTTCACATTCTTCAGGTGCAAGATCATCATTAGAATCACACATAAAGTCACCATTGTTAATACAGTCCTTTCTCCTCTTGGATGTTTCAGTTTTCTTGAAATTTTGTCGAGATTTTGGGAAATCTAAAAGAATATCTTGGCCCTGCATATTGTGGAATGGAGTTGACATTTTCCTTTTGGAAGGAGACTTCTTCAGTGTTTGCTTTTCCAAACTTAAATGCGTACAGTTGGTGTTTCCAACATCTTCTGAACAAGTAACGTTTCCATCAGACTTAAAAGTTCTTTTAGTGTTCCCTTCTTTAGAATGAGCTGATCTTTTCAGACACTTTGAGGGGGACAAACTAGTTCCTGTTCCAGAGAATGCGGTCTCATTATTGTGAAGAAACTCTGTTGTACTGCTTCCATCAGGCTCCTGATGAGTGTTGCATTCTGAGGCACTCTGGTCATTACGTTTCTTTCTAGATAAAAGCGTGTGAATTGATTTGTCAAGTCTTGATTGGCTTTGAACACTTTTGTGCATCCATGTTTTTTTCTTTCGTGATAGACCACACTTCTGATCAGACGACAAGCTCTCGTTTTTGTCTGGTGCCCGGAGCTTCACAGACAATTTTGGTGACTTTGCTGTTGGTTTTGCACATGATGAAAGAACAGAAGTCGGCTGTTCAGTCAGTGATAGTTCTTCATCACTGCTGTCAAGGGAATGTGAGGATGCCTGTTCTTCATTAAACTGAGGTTGACAGGAAGCCTTAACATGATTTCCAATTATGTTTTTAGTTTTTCTTTCAACAGAACAGGAGTAGGAATTTGGGCATATTGATTTATTGACTTTGCGCTCCTGAAATCCATCTGATTTCCAAACAGTCAGATCAGCACCACTGATGCCATGTTTATGAAGCAAATGGCGTCTCAGTTCAACTTCATTCATTTCAACAAAATCACACTTGTTACAACTATAGTACCGCTTGTCCTTCTCATGGGTCTTAGCATGTTGCACAAAGGTGTTCGGACAGTTCGTTCCAAAGGTACATTGGGGGCATTGCAACTTTGCATCTTTACCTTCATCTTTAATTTGATGCAACTCATTATTTTCTTCCATAATTTTCTGTCGCTTGTCCCGATGAACACTTATGTGATGCAACATTGAACTATGATCATGATAACACTGCCCACATTCCTTACATATGAATGGCTTTGAAGTAGTTGTATCTTTATTACATGTAATTTGTCTGTTTTCTTGTGATTTCTCTTTAAAACTGCTATTACGTTGAAAAAAAGAAGGTTCCTCCCTAGAACATGAGTCTGATGGCAAAGTTTCTCTAATCAATTCCATCTTTTGTGTCTTGCTAATAGGTTTTTTGGCTGGTTTGGGAAACAGGTGTTTGACTGCCTTAGCAGCTCCATTTAAATACTTGGTATGTTTTACAATGGGTGACTGTAATTTGGATGGTTTTCTTGGGGAACGTTTCCTCTTAACAGGACTGCACTCTGTCCGGCTTCCTTCACCTGGATGATCTTTTTTTGAATCAAAATTCAAATCAGAGTATAGGTCCTCTGAAGGATCGACTTTTAACACCAATTTTTCTTTACGTTTTCTTCTTTTACGGCAGAGTGGTGATGGAACTCTTCTTTTATGGTTGATAGGTGAAGGAACTGGGGAAAGTTTTTCCTCCATTTCAAGTCCATTATCATCATCCCACAGAAACTTCATGAATTCCCTTTGGGGATTCCAGCTAAGGTCATTTCCATCATCATAATTATCTAATGAACTTTCTGGAGATTCTGTATCAAAGCCCCATATGCCCCTATTCTCCACATCCTCCGCAGTCAACGTTTGCCTGATTGTTATTTCCCCCTCTTTTCTGAGTGGATCAGGGCCTTCAAAGTGGACGTTGGTTGTGACAGAATTCTGAGCTTGTAATGATTTGGGAAGGAATACTGGTACGTTTTTTGAAATATCTAGCAAGATTTCATCTGATATATGGGGTGAGGTGGATCCATTGACATAAGCAGCCTTGGCTGGTCCATCTGAGCAAATGGAGTCCATAAAACCGACACTGGTCAGGAGGTCTCCTTGGTCATCGAGTAGTGCCATGGTCTCTTGAGGATAATGCGCTGATGGTCCTGGTGTAGCCCCCTCTGCAGAGAATGTCTCGCTGTTCAAAAGGTCCTGAGAGATTCTTGACATTGAGGTGTCATTCTCCTCTACTTTGGCACTCTCCTTCAAACCAGACATTCCTAAGAGTCCTAAGGACTGTTTCTGGGGAAAAAAAACAAAAACAAACAAACAAAAACATAATGAGCATGAAAATCAATATATAAATGAATTCATGTTAATGTTAATATTGTCAAGTTGTGAAGTTACCTGACAACCATAAACAATGTAAACTCTGCTTTGTGCCTATCAAATACCACTTGTGTTGTCAAAAGTACCGACCGCGATACCAAGTCAGTACTGAAATTTTAAAAATGTGACGCTTTGAGCGCTGTTGAGCAGGTTCGTAAACACCTCTGATTGGCCATTGTGTTCACATGCTCAACATATATGTCTGTGATTGGCTACAATGATCAACGCTTTAAAAACAAGTTGTTAATAGACATCAATGACGCTCTTCACCGAGCGCTTACACAGATACACACGGGAGCGTTTGAAAGGAGGTGTCTCATCAGCGGACCACCCGCTGATAGACGCCTGCTTTCAAACACTCCCGCTTTCAAATTCAAACAGTTCCGTGTGCTTTCAAACACTCACGTGCATTGATCATTATAGACAATCACAGACAAATCTGATGAGCGAGTGAACACAATGGCCAATCAGAGGTGTTTACGAATCCGCTCAACAGTGCTCAAAGCGTCACATTTTTTAAATTTCAGTACCGACTTAGTATCGCGGCCTGTACTTTTGACAACACTAAATACCACTAATAATAAACCAATAGAAAAAGTTCACATTGATGATTTTCAAAATGTTTTTTTCTTCATTTGCATTTAAATTATTGCTTTCAAGCAAACATTTAATAGTGATAAGGCTTATTTTTGTGCAGCTGGACAAAGGTAAATTTCTACACCAGTACTGTTTGCACACTCACACTTTCGTCTTCTTAACAATACAATGATACATTCTCCTCTAATAACATTTCACAAACCACACAAAGCAATATTAAACTGAATAATAACATCTGCTTGTATTATTCTCAAAGTCACTTTGGATAAAACTGAATTTGATTTTGTAAACAGTTTAAAAAAACAGATTCTACATTTCTATAACTAAATAGAATTTCTATAACTATAATTAAACATACAGGAAATGCAAAAGGAATTCAATGTAAATTTTTCCTACGCTTTATGGACTTCGCTATTCACATTTGTACATATGATAGTTTTGCTCATGGGTGATAGTCATACTTACCTCTTGAGTATATATAACTGTGACTTAGTCATAACTGTATTTAACTTTTTTTTATTATATAAGTGCACCACCAGGTTACTACAGAAATATTGCTATTATTATTAGTAAAAAAAATAATGCTCCTGACTATTGCTGGTTAACAACATAATTAAAATTCAAAGCAAGTTTTAACATGTGTAAATTTAGTATGATAATCAATTCCTATTGTACATGCAATTTTTTGGTAAGCACCCCAACTAGTTGGTGTTGCATACTTAAAGTGATAGTGGAAACGACACATACAACTAGGCAGAGTTTAAGCTTAATAATACTATAATAACATTAGAGAGTAAGCATTATATATTATGGCTGATCGTGAGCAGGAACAGGGACACCAATTATAGGCACTACACTTTGCATACAAGATAAAGGAAGGATTTCAGATTGCTTATGTGCATTATGACACTGTGACTGTATAAATAAAAAATAAAACACCTGATAATACTGTACAAAGAATCATCAACAGATAACAGGGGAAATCTTACTCTTCATGTGACCACGGTATGTAAATCACATGCTCTCAGAAAAGAAAACATCTATTCCTAAATGTATAAATAACACATGAACAGTTTAAATAACATGTTAAAAGTATTAACAGTTGTCATGATATATAATCGTTGTGATGCAATTCCTGAAAAGCACATTATATCTTTATGGATCAAGTTCTATCTATTGCATAAGTAGTGGTTCACAAAACATCAAATGCCTTCAACCCTGCAACCAATTTACTCAGAAACAAGTCATTTTAATAATTCAAACTGCCAGTGCAGACGAAGAATTACGTGCATTAATAACATGAAATATATTTCTGACATCTTTATGTTTAGGCATTGCTGTTACTACATACTATGAGAGTGTGCTAGCAAGGTAGCAATCAAGCCCATTATGTTCAACATCAAGCTTAAAAACACTTGCCCCTAGCAGAATGTTGGGGACATTTTGATGGTTTCACCTTTCAATGTTATTGGCAAATGCATTTTAGCCTACCTTTCTGCAGATGCGATTGTGGACAATAAAACTGAAGTGAAATCATTTCATTTTTGCTCGCTCAAGCTTTCCATCTATTGCGAAGCCGCCATATTTGCTCGATGGTCCACAGACAAAGGCATTGCACCTCATTGAGGGGGACTCCAAAAACTTGACAAAATGTATTAAAACAATTGTTGATATTATCATTGACTAACGGCAACTACTTATTTATGATACAACTTTACACAAGAAAAACATATTGAATACGTTTAATCGGGAAAAAATTAACCATTTGTATGAGTCATGTTAATAATGCCCCCCAAACAAAAAGTGGACTATTCCAAATAGGTGGCAAGTAGAAGTACTGACGGTAAAGTGAACAGAAGAAGATAAGCAGAAAGAATGACAAAGGCACTCCCAACCAGTTATTTTGAATAAAATAACGCGCATAGCAATGTATATCAGAGTAAAATGTTTTATGTTAAGTCGTGAATGCATATGCACATCAAGTTTGAACTAGGGAAACAAGAAATTCCTTCAAAGGTGTTTCCCCAAAACACGTCTAGTCAGACAGCTATCATACTTAAGAACATAGGCGTTACAATTATTAATTTAATTAAAATATGGTGGCTTTCTGTTCTTTAGTTCTGTAAAATACCGCGTGTATAACCTTATAAGGGACACTCCCGTTTGTATTATCTGGTTTCTGTAATAAAAAGACCATTTTTAATGCTGTAATGATGATTTGCATGACCTTGCGCGCGATTCACACACGGTTCACAGCTCGCGGGGTCGATTGCCGCCATCAAGAGAGCGACAGTTTTTAAAGTATTCCTCACAAAATGCTGTTCTATTAGATACAATCCAGGAAATTTATGTTATGTTTTTAGACTTTTTATACTCACTTTACTATTTATGTTCACACAAAGTGTACCAGCAGACCTTCCATCGCATACCTCGCTCAGCTAATAATTTTTTAACTCAGAGAAACATTAGCTAGCCGGCTAACAGCTAAACTCGAGGGTTTACAGTAAAGAACTTGCTTTATATCAGTATGTTGTAATGCTTAATAACAGCTTTATATCTCAATGATCTATATTACAGTTGTTCTTTTATGATGTCAATGACACGCACAAGATGTTAGACTCTGAAGAAGCCGTTTTGTCGCTGGACAACCTGTTTTATGACGGGCCAGTAATTCATAAAGTGTGAGTAACGTTAGGCCTTTACACATGATACCTGATCAGAGACACGCCAGATACCCGAGAATGAATTAATACATGTCGAGAAACTGGTTGTTACTTTTATGACAGCATTCGTCTATGGCTCTGTTTAGGAAACCATTATGTCAAGGACAAGGCGCATGGATCTTTGATGCTCCACCCTCATTATCGCAAATACCTGCAACACAAGACATCCAGGGAGAGGCAGCAAACGTTTCCTCATTTAGTGAGTGTTTGGATTGAGGCTAAAATAAGGTTTGGTAGTTGAAGCATATCATGTCCATTTTTTAAATAATCAAGGTTTTGGGTTTAAACATATATATATATATATATATATATATATATATATATATATATATACACACACACACACACACACACACATATATATATATATATATATGTATACATATATATATATGTGTGTGTGTGTGTATGTACACATATTATACATATATTTATATATATACACACACAAATTAATAAATACATGTAAAGAAACTGGTTATTACGTTTATGACTCCTAAACAGCGTCTATCTACATCTGTTGGTACAGGTTTGTATTGCTACAAATTTTACAACGAATTTCACTGCCAGTTTAGTGCGCAAATGTAATCACTTCCATGTTTTTGGTACATAAAAAGTAAATAAAATCTTATTAGAGACTCAAATGACAAAAGAGCTGTTCCATTTTTGTTTTATTCCTTATTTATGAAGGTTACTCGCAGAGATTAAAGAAATTTCTGGCTCTGGCTCAAAAACCATTTCACAATTCTAATGAAAGTGTCCAAGGGCAGACTGTGAAATCACATGAGCTGGAGGAATCTGTTTTGTGGACCCATGAACCATCTAAAGAAAGAAATCAGACTGTCAGCATGACAGGTTTTGTGGAATCGAGGCCTTTACCTACTGCCAGTGCTCCTCCCTTCAAGACTCGGTACTCTTTGTTACATCTTGATTGAGTTAACAAAATTTGCTGACGTAACAAGCAGTTCTTTGTGTTTAAAATGGATATTGGCATGGCAGTAGAACAATAAGTGGGTAAACAAAGTGCATTTATCTCCCTGTTGTTAACCTAGGTTGTTCAGAGCTCCCACAAGAAGGATCTCAGGCAATGGTGAAGACGGTATTTCAAATCATATGATGTCAACGACAAATGACACTGGTTTCCTTGGTCAGGTTGCTATGACAACCAGCAGCCCACAGACTACACATGCTGTTGCTACCTGTAGTCCCTTTATTGGCTTGGGCCAAACGGAACAAAAATGTGATGTACCTGCAAAAATAAACCATAATCTCCATTTTGGTTTCAAACCTGCAGAATTGGAAGGTAATATAATACTATAGCTCTATTAGTTAACTGGAATGCCATGACGTAGAGTTAGTTCATGTGGAGCAGTCCATGTTGCTACAAATGTACTACATTAACCAGCTATTCTATCTGAAGTTAAGTCTTTGTACGGTATAATAGAGTAAAATATGCAGTCTTTTAGGGCATATGTAAAAACTATAAAAAATTTCCATACATAGATAGCAATCAGTGTTAGACTGAATATTGGTCCGGTTTCTAATATTGATGCTGTTTTTAAAGGGTCGTCTGGAAGAGGAACACTTCGCTCAGTCTCTGAAATTCGTATCCTCCTCCATTTAACCCAGATGATAAGAAATACATTTTAATTCTATTTAGGACCCAAAATCAGAGTTTTGTGGCTTTTAGTCCATGTTCATTAGCGTTGAGCTATATGCTAGTATACTCCTAAACGCTGACAAAATTCACTTTTAGATGATATTCACATAAAAAAAGATTTTCATCTGGGCATACAGATCAAAAAAACTTTGATAATTCATGTTGCACTACACAGATTTTTGTCCAGTTAACCAGAATAAGTTCTTTGATACGTCCCACCCAAAGTTCCTGTTTCAATAGGAATTTTATTAACACAGGAAGGAAAACTCTGATTTCATTGGAACTTTAAAGGAACAGTTCTCCCAAAAATTAAAAATCTGTCATCATTTACTCACCCTCAAGTTGTTCCAAACCTGTATGAATTTCTTTCTTCTGCTGAACACAAAAGAAGATATTTTGAAGATATATATTTGATATATATTTTTGAACTTAAGGGTGAGTAAATAATGACTGAATTTCATTTTTGGGGAACTATCCCTTTAAATCATTCCTGTAAGTCGTCTTTAATGCACATTTATATCTTTGGACTGTGAATGATGTATTTATTGTCATGTTCATTGTTTTCCTTGATATATGCGTAGCTGCTAAATTCAGAAGTGCGTTCAAAGAATTCCCTTACTTTAACTATGTGCAGTCCCAGGCATTGGATGATGTAAGTCTCTAGCTTTTATATCTATATAATGTAAAGTTCATAAACACAGTATGTGGTAGATTATTGCTCTATTTCAGGTCCTGTACACCGATAAAAATTTTGTTGCCTGTGCTCCCACGGGCTCTGGGAAAACTGTGCTTTTCGAGCTGGCCATTGTTCGACTACTCATTGAGTCTTCAGAGCCCTGGCACAATGTCAGAGCTGTGTACAGTGAGTTAAAACCTATAATTATTATTATTTAAGCTTAATAGGATTATAAACTAAGCATTTTTTGAGACATTTTATTCAGTAATTTATAACAAATACTGTTTGGTATTTTTTGGTTTATGCTTTAGTGGCACCAATTAAGGCTCTTTGCAGTCAAAGATATGAAAACTGGAAACAGAAGTTTGGACCTCTTGGACTAAACTGCAAGGAGTTAACTGGAGACACAGAGATTGATGACATTTTTGAAATTCAGGATGCTCATCTAATTTTTACAACTCCAGTAAGTTGGCGCTTGTGGTACAGTCTAAACATCAAACATCTTTCCAACAGGTCTGAAAGTTTTTTTCCCTTCAAAGGAAAAATGGGACAGCATGACAAGGAGGTGGAAGGATAACTGTTTATTGCCATCTGTTCGTCTCTTCCTCATTGATGAGGTCTGATTTATTTACTCCCACATGATCATTAATACCAATATTTGAAAATAGATGGTAGTATTTTGTTCAATGACATTTTTGCCTATATACCCTCTCTAGGTACATGTGGTGAAAGACAAAACCCGTGGAGCCACTCTTGAGGTTGTGGTCAGCAGAATGAAAACCATGCACTCCTATCACCTGGCTGTAAATTCAGAATCAAAAGCATCTGTGAGATTTGTGGCTGTCTCAGCTACCATCCCAAACATCCGTGACGTACGTAGTTTCATGAAGTACCAAAGTCATTCAAATGAATCTCTTTATCTGTGTTCAGGTTAATTTTGATTATTCCTGTGCTGTTCTCTACAATTTTGAAGCTATCTGAATGGCTTTCGGATGAGTCAGGGCCTGCCACTTGTCTGGAGATGGATGATAGTCACAGGCCAGTGAAACTGAGGAAAGTGGTGCTTGGGTTCCCCTGCGGAAGTAATCAGAATGAATTTAAGTTTGATCTTTCTCTCAACTACAAAATTTCCAACATTATTCAGACCTACTCTGATCAAAAACCAACCCTTGTGGTAAGGGAAGTTTGTGAATGCAAATGTGTTGGGTTGTGCATTTTAAAATAACAATTTGATATGATACTTTTGTTTGAAATAAACAGTTTTGCTCCACAAGAAAAGGAGTTCAACAGTCTGCTGCTGTGCTTGCCAAGGATGCCAGGTTCATTATGAGTATTGACCACAAACAAAGGTACTATAGTCACATTACATAGGCTGTAAATAAACATTTACATTTTGAAATGAATGAAACATTGCCACTTATATCATATAACAATTTTGGTCTCGAGATTAAAACTTACATATACATCAGTATAAATCAGGGGTGTCCAATCCTGCTCCTCGAGATTCCTGCACTGTCCTGCAGAGTTTAGCTCCAACCCCAATTAAACACACCTGAACCAGCTAATCAAGGTCTTACTAGCCATACTAAAAACTTCCAGGCAGTTGTGTTGAGGCAAGTTGGAGCAAGTTGGAGCAGGACAGTGGCCCTTCAGGACTGACTGAGTTTGGACACCCCTGATATGAATGCATATTTGAGCATATTGTTGTTGAACTACCACAGATGTTTTACCAGATATTAACTGTACTTTTAAGATTACTCTTGACATGTGTACAGCTCTTAGTTTAACTCATTATCTTTTTCATAGACTGATGAAATATGCAAACTCTCTGCTTGATGCCAAACTCAGAGGTGTGTACATTAATGAGATTTCTTCTGCTGTACGACATTGATGAAAACATTGGTCACTGTTTTATCAAGGTAAACTAAACAATTTTCCAGATCTGTTTATTTGTGGGATTGGATATCATCATGCTGGCATGGATGTTTCAGACAGGAAATTGATTGAAGAAGCATTTACAGTGGGTGACTTGCCAGTGTTATGTAAGTTCTGCAAATATACTTTCAATCATTTACTTTACATTGTTCATTATTCAGTACCTAATGTATTATTATTAAAGAAAAGCTTATGTAGGAACACCTCTTTTTTCTCTTATTTAGTCACAACCAGCACCCTAGCCATGGGTGTGAATTTGCCAGCCCACCTTGTGATAATCAAATCCACATTGCACTATGTTGGTGGTGCATGTGAAGAGTACAGTGAAGCTGACCTGCTACAGATGATTGGGAGAGCTGGCAGACCACAGGTATGGCTAACAAAATTCAGAGCATGACTTCAGGAGGTCTCTCCTGGCTCTGAAGTCTTTATGTGTACAGTTTGTAATAATAATCTAAAAAATAAATTAACTATATTTTACTCAATTGGAAGACGCGTACCCATCACAACAATCTACAAAAACATGTATATATTACGTATAAAAATAGTGGCAGCTCCATAAGCTATATATATATATATATATATATATATATATATATATATATATATATATATATATATAAACATATATATATATATATATATATATATATGAAGTCAAGCACTTTGGCACTTTTTGCTGGCTTTGGTTTTTGTTTAGTTTGATACGACAGCGACTGCAGTGATCATGACCCGGGCTCAGACAAAGGACAAATACACACATTTCTTAAGTGGCGTAGACAGCATAGAGAGCAGGTATATACTATCTAAAACACATTTTGTTCAGTCTTAGAGGAATTTTTACATTCCATAAACACGTGATATAGGCTAGTTGATGTATGTGTTATCTATGTATGTGATGAGTACAAAAGAATGACTATTTTCAGCTTGCATACAAACTTGGTGGAGCACTTGAATGCAGAGATAGTTCTCCACACCATATCTGATGTGAACATGGCTCTAGACTGGATCCGCTCCACCTTCCTGTACATCCGTGCTCTGAAAAACCCCAACCACTACGGTAAATCCTAAACATTGACCACTCTAAAGTTATAAACATCAAGTGCTATTGGCTGTTTTTTATTAGTCTCATACTTTGTCATAGGTTTTCCACCTGAGCTTGACAAATGTGGAATTGAGACTAAATTACAAGGTATGAAAAAAATGATTTCAATCAGTGAATCTGTTGATAATCATTCATTTGAAAACTTATGGTGAGAATACGATTTACATGTGTGTTTCAGAACTGTGCTTGAAGAACCTCAACTCTTTGGCCTCTTTTAACCTGATTACCATGGATGAAGACATTAACATCAAGCCCACAGGTTACTGATAATAGTTTATATAGTTCTCCTTTTCTCTTTTTATGAGTATTTTAATGACTCTACCAATCTTGATTTGGCCATATAAATTGAATGTTCACACACAGAGACTGGAAAACTCATGGCCAGGTACTGTGTTGCCTTTGACACTGTGAGGCAGTTCAGTCTGGTGACTGGAACAGAGACATTACCCGAGTTGGTAAGAAAAGCACTGTTGTTCTTCCAGCATTTCCTGATCCATTGTTATTTACTTCTTCAGAACAACATATACCCCTGATTTCACAGACAAGTCTAGTCCCAGACTAAAATGCATGTTAGAGCTATTTTAACTGAAAGCAGCTTGCACTGACATATCTTAAAGACCCCCTCTGGTGAAAATCAAGTTTTTAGTGTTTATATGTCTGTTTTAATATGCTTTAAGACAAACCATGTGCAAATTCATCAGTCAACAAAATTTCTGAGTATTTTCTCCTTAAAACTGCAGTTTACCAAAGACAGTCTCAAAAACGCGGTTTGAAATCGCCCTTGTTCTCTACGTCTGAAACATGTTGTAACCAATCCAGTCTATGTGTGGGCGGGCTTTAGCATATCATTAACTATGCTGCGAAGCAGGGGGTCTCAAGAAGAAGCCAGGTTATTCTGGTATACTTTTCTGTTGATATGAAAAATTAGGTACATTTAGCAATATAGCGGGTGAATTATGATGTATATTACGATGTTATGATGAACAATATGCCTTTTCCACTGACGTTCTAAGTTGTTCCAAGTGTTTCTAAGGATGCTGATTTTTAGAAGGCAGCTGTCTGACTCTGAGATGGCAAGTAGGAACATGGTTTGTGTAACATTAACAACACATTATTAGCTGTTTGATAATGTAGTCGAGCCAAAGGCTAATCATATCAATTACCATTATGTGTCCGACGTAGAGAGCAATACATAAAACATTCTGATATATCGACTTGTAGACGAGCCTGTATAATTTGCTCTCACACTTCTTCTGAATGAGATTCTGGCTCAAACATATGTGGCTGAAAACAGTGTTTCCACTTACCACTGTGCAGTGTTTACTACAGTAAAGACCAAGTGGATCAGGTATTCTGAGCTGGTGTGATTGAGTGGATATTCATGGATCCCTGTATACTAAATGAAACAAGGGTGTAGAATTACATTCAAGCTATTTTAAGGCATGAAGAAATTATTTTCTCAGGAAAAAATGTTTAAATTTGTAATTTTGGTGATCAAAGATGAGTTTTAAGGAATAATTATTGACTACATATTTAAAATATGTCAGTGCCATTGTTTTGTCTCAAGATGAACACCAGTAATGTTTTTTTTTTTTTTTTTTTTTTCTAAGGCATGTTTTTAAAAGCTACTTAAATATCCTAATTGAACTAAGGCCTAAACCTTCCTTGATCTGAGCCCTGTTTGTGAAAACAGGCCTTAATAATATATATTTTTTCTCACTTAATAATAGATTGAAATGATATCAAAGGGTAAGGAATTTAGTGATGTGCAATTGAGAGTAAATGAGAAGAAAACCTTGAACATGCTGAACAAGGATAAGAACAGAACCACCATCAGGTCAAAGTTGTCTTTAACTACCTAATTCTCATAGTTAACATACTGTGTAGAGTGGACAGGTGGACTAAAGCATGTCATCTGTAATATTTTCTTTTTAGGTTTCCTATGGAAGGAAAGATCAAAAGTAATGACATGAAAGTGAATTGGTAAGGTCTTGCTTGCTATTGCTGTTTGAATGTACAATTTTACCACTTTTATTGTATGGTCTGCATATTTGTTTATTTTTTTTATTTTTTTATTTATGCATTTATTATAATCTCATCCTAGTCTGATTCAAGCTCAGCTTGGCTGCATCCCCATTCAGGAGTTTGGACTCATACAGGACACTGGAAAAATATTCAGAAATGGAAATCGAGTCAGCAGATGTATGTTACTTACGTGATTTTGTGTAATGTCTCTCTTTGTGTGTTTATTCTGTCTGATGACGTCCATGAAATTGCAAATGTACAATTCTTTCTCATGCAACTTTTTACTTCGCATAAAATGCTGCTTTTGATCTCTGCCAGATCTGACCGAGTTTCTCAGTCATCACTCCAAATCAAATTTTTCTGCTCAACTCAACTCTTTAATTCTTGCCAAATGTTTTCGAGCTAAACTGTGGGAGAACTCGCCTTACATCTCCAGACAGCTTGAGAGGATAGGTCAGGGAGCCCATCTAAAAGTTTATATATCATTATTAAAAAAGGCTAAGTGGTATTGTTCTATATTGAGACAAAAGTGAATAAATGGAACCTACTGATTAAAAATGTAGTGTATTTGTTGTGACGCATATGTGTTTTTATATTTGGGGTCTTCTTTTCTAGGATTAACACTCGCTACTGCTATGGTGAATGCAGGGCTTACAACATTCAGCAAAATTGAGCAGAAGAGTCCCAGAGAACTAGAGCTAGTAAGCCAAAATATCCTAGATAATTGTTTAGAAGTTGAGAAATACATTTATTCATGATAAATGTCATAAGTCATTACGTCCCTTTCTGTTGTTACAGTAGTAGTACTGACACATATTTATTTATTTGTTTGTTTGTTTGCCAGATTCTGAACCGACACCCTCCATTTGGGAACCAGATTAAGGAAGCTGTCAGCAAACTTCCAAAATATGAAGTTAGTTTGGAACAGGTAACTTGTATATACTTGGGTAGTTGACATGGAATGAAGTTTTGGAAAGTGCAAAGTTGATGACCTGTAATTATCCATATAAAATTATTTTAAATAGCCCTTTGAGCTAAAACTAATTGAGAGACATATATTTGTAATGTATTTCATATATGAAATATTTGTACTTTTACAAAATTGTAACACTACAATGAACTAGTGAAGACAAAAAGATGGTGAAATTTGGTGAAAAATATCTCCACAAAAATAGCAACCTATTACAGGGCCTAGAATACACAGAATACATATTTTCACATATACTTTTACACCAATTTTAATCTGATATCTTTGATGATTTAAAAAAAAAAAACTCATTGTAAAATCATAATTTTACAAATTCATCTATCATATTTTATATAATCAAATATTTTTTCTAGATTCCTCGTTACAGTCTGTCCACAGCTGAGATTGTGGTCACAGTGAACTTGCAAAATTTCAAGGAGTTGGCATCGAAACGGACAGGACCAGACCACCATTATGTTACTCTCATTATTGGGGACTGTGACAATAATGTAGTTTTCCAGCAGAAAATAATGTAAGCTCTATGTGATTTAATAATCATTGGCAAGTTATCTTTAAACAAATGTAAAATATGTAAGAGATGCATAATTTGTTTTTCCAGGGACACATTGCTCTTGAGGTCTGGGAGCTGGTCAAAGAGAATCGAGGTGACAAGAGCACCTAAGGGAGAGGAGCTCCGCATTCATTTGATCAGCTCTGAATATGGTCAGAGCATAGTGTCATTCAATAAAATATGAAATATTTGTTTTGCATAAACATCTACATGTAGAGTGATCTGTTCTATCTGGTAATATTTTAGAATAATTAATAATTGTTGATTGTGTAGTGGGTCTGGACGTACAGCAGGAGTACAGTGCCTATTACTCAGGCGCAAAGATGTTTGGAGCGGAGTCCTGCATCAGTGAGAGACCTACATGGAGAGTGCAGAGGATTCTCGACACAGCGAAGAGACAAGGCCCCATGTCAACAACTCCCTCTTCTTCAAACACAGGTCAGACATCTTGACGACAACAACAACAATTTAATCAGAACTCAGATAGAGTTACAATCAGTGTTGGGCATAACGCATTACAAGTAACTTGAGTTACGTAATCAGATTACTTTTCCCCCCAAGTAACTAGTAAAGTAACGCATTACTTTTTCAATTTACAACAAAATATCTACGTTACTTTTTCAAAGAAATAAAGTGCAGAGGTGTTGTGTGTGCTGTGTGAACATGATGGTTATTGTAATTCTAGACTAAGAGCCCGTACACACGGAGACGCATTTCGCTGTATATGTAAAAATTTTGTATCGTATCGGTGTTTGTGTACAGCACGCAAGGTTTATGCGCATGCTCTAAGTCTTCTTCTCCATTTTTAGTGCATCTCTGTGGCAGAATTACAGTGCCACATACTGATCTGGCATGTATACTACATTATTTTGAGTCGGTTTCAGTGGTTTTGTGTGTACAGAGATATTTCTTGAAACAACACTGTGTTTACAGAATTTTTTTTTTAGAACGAGGGAAAAAAAGATTGGATAGGGAAATCTCTGGCTTCGTGTGGATGTCAAGTCAAGTCACCTTTATTTATATAGCGCTTTTTACAATGTAGATTGTGTCAAAGCAGCTTTACATTGATAACTGGTACATTGTTTGGCTGCACAGCAGCTCTTAAAGAATAGTGTCAATGCAGGCAGATCAAAGCACTGTTGAATATCAAATGTCAAGTCAAGTGTCCCCAACTAAGCAAGCCAGAGGCGACAGCGGCAAGGAACCCAAACTCCATCAGGTGACATCAGGTGGCAGACAAGTGGCAAATTGGTGTTAAAATGGAGAAAAAAACCTTGGGAGAAACCAGGCTTAGTCGGGGTGCCAGTTCTCCTCTGGCCAACAGTGCTTTGTTACAATTCAGGTTGCTATCATAAGTCCAATAGGATCGCAACATTAAAAGTATTTATTTCAGTTCCATCCAATTGAGGATCGTATTCATCACGCCGGTATGGACGGTTGTTGAGGAACTGTGTCGTGGCTGTCGTGTCGATGAGGCCTTCACAGGGGATGATCTAGTTGACTCAATCTCTGCTGATACTTAAGGGCTGCGTTGTGGTCGTGTCAAGGTGCAGGTCCTTGGTCTCACCTGGATACGGCCCGGATCCGGTTGACTACGGTGAACCTCGGGATAAACAGAAAGACTAATATTAGCGTAGATGCCAATATTAGGATGTGGCCTAAATGTGAACATGCATTCACTTACAGTGGGTACGGAAAGTATTCAGACCCCCTTAAATTTTTTTCACTCTTTGTTATATTGCAGCCATTTGCTAAAATCATTTAAGTTCATTTTTTTTTCCTCATTAATGTACACACAGCACCCCATATTGACAGAAAAACACAGAATTGTTGACATTTTTGCAGATTTATTAAAAAAAGAAAAACTGAAATATTACATGGTCCTAAGTATTCAGACCCTTAATATTTAGTAGAAGCACCCTTTTGATCTAATACAGCCATGAGTCTTTTTGGGAAAGATGCAACAAGTTTTTCACACCTGGATTTGGGGATCCTCTGCCATTCCTCCTTGCAGATCCTCTCCAGTTCTGTCAGGTTGGATGGTAAATGTTGGTGGACAGCCATTTTTAGGTCTCTCCAGAGATGCTTAATTGGGTTTAAGTCAGGGCTCTGGCTGGGCCATTCAAGAACAGTCACGGAGTTGTTGTGAAGCCACTCCTTCGTTATTTTAGCTGTGTGCTTAGGGTCATTGTCTTGTTGGAAGGTAAACCTTCGGCCCAGTCTGAGGTCATGAGCACTCTGGAGAAGGTTTTCGTCCAGGATATCCCTGTACTTGGCCGCATTCATCTTTCCGACTGGTGGAGGGCTGCAGTGATGGTTGACTTTCTACAACTTTCTCCCATCTCCCGACTGCATCTCTGGAGCTCAGCCACAGTGATCTTTGGGTTCTTCTTTACCTCTCTCACCAAGGCTCTTCTCCCCCGATAGCTCAGTTTGGCCGGACGGCCAGCTCTAGGAAGGGTTCTGGTCGTCCCAAACGTCTTCCATTTAAGGATTATGGAGGCCACTGTGCTCTTAGGAACCTTAAGTGCAGCAGAAATTTTTTTGTAACCTTGGCCGGATCTGTGCCTTGCCACAATTCTGTATCTGAGCTCTTCAGGCAGTTCCTTTGACCTCATGATTCTCATTTGCTCTGACATGCACTGTGAGCTGTAAGGTCTTATATAGACAGGTGTGTGGCTTTCCTAATCAAGTCCAATCAGTATAATCAAACACAGCTGGACTCAAATGAAGGTGTAGAACCATCTCAAGGATGATCAGAAGAAATGGACAGCACCTGAGTTAAATATATGAGTGTCACAGCAAAGGGTCTGAATACTTAGGACCATGTGATATTTCAGTTTTTCTTTTTTAATAAATCTGTCAACAATTCTGTGTTTTTCTGTCAATATGGGGTGCTGTGTGTACATTAATGAGGAAAAAAAATGAACTTAAATGATTTTAGCAAATGGCTGCAATATAACAAAGAGTGAAAAATTTAAGGGGGTCTGAATACTTTCCGTACCCACTGTATCTCACTTGCACAAAAACATTCCTCGAAGTGAATAAAAACTGTGAAATGCAATCTCAGAATTTTACACAAACATGTACTAATTAACTATATTAAATTACACAAATATACTTTATGTATTTAATCTCACTTTATTAACCAGTGTTTTTGCTGCTGACCTTCAATGATCTAATTCAACCATACTAATAATCAAAAATTACTTTAGATTAGATTTAGAAATAAGAGTGTTGAACTTCCTTCTCCTGTATCCTGTTCTTCTTTAATCCAGAATGGCAGCACAGCTGAAAGGTTTGTTTGAGCTGCGCCCTCTACTGTACAGACGTAAATATGCATTTCCTAAATATGATTTTTTTTGTTGTTGTTATTAAAAAACAAACAAACAAGCAAGCCCAGCCCAGCTTTTTACTTTTTAACTTAGTTACTTTAGTTACTTTTTTACTTTTTAGGGAGTAACCACTTGTGATCCCCTGAGATGAATGTTAATAACAAAGATCTGATAAATCTGCTGAAACTAACTATATAAATCCTTTTAGCTCAAACACTGACACTTTATAAAAATTATGTTTAACTTAATGTAGACATTCTCTTCATGGATCAAGTTGCTCCAAACACAGTTAAGAGACAGTGCAATCATCTCTGCAAAAACAAGGAGCTCTGTGGACACGAGTGCTGTGAGTATGAGAAATTCTAGATGACCTTGGATTGTGCTGTCATTATCTGTGCTTCTTGATTCACCTAGTTCTCTTTTTTTTTTTTTTTTTTTTTTTTTAGGCAAAGTTGGAGTCACGAAAAGGGCTCAGTCTAGTGTCACCTCATACCTTAACAACCTAAAAATGAGGAATGAGAGACTTTGTGCGACTCCTGTGAAACGTTTGAAGGTCAGAATTCTGACTGTCAAGGGTTACATGTACATAACTGTCAGAAAATATGATTCAGTATAGTCTAATAATAGTACACTTCAATAACTAGAATTTATTTTTGTAAGATATATTGTATTGTATCAAAGTCTCAATCCATTTTTATTTGATTTTCCCTTTAGATGATGATGAATAAGGGGACAGAAGCTGTAAGCATGCAGCAGTTCTCATACAAACCCAAAGACACACTGCCTGCTGCCAAGAAGTATTTTGGTTTTCTGCTGACAACAAAAGTTGTCCTATTATTGTTGAAGTTGTCATTGTTGAGATTGTATTATTTCCTAAAGTAAATATTTATGGTAACACTTTACAATAAGGTTAATTAGTTAAACATTAGTTAATGTATTAACTAACATGAACTAACCATGAGCAATACATTTGTTACTGTATTTGTTCATAGTTTGTTCATGTTAGTTCACAGTGCATTAATTAATGTTAACAAGATTTTAATAATGTATTAGTAAATGTTGAAATTAACATTAACGAAGATTAATAAATGCTGTAGAAGTGCAGTTCATTATTAGTTCATGTTAACTAATGAACCTTATTGTAAAGTGTTACCATATTTATTCTTTAAGCTTTCAGGGAAGTCAGTGTTACACTCAAAGTACATATGAAATCAAAGAGTTAGATTGTGTCACTCCACGAGAGAATTCGTCGTTTGAGTCATACCATGATGGTATGTTTACTCTCATTCACATATACTAAAAATTTGTTGACAGAAAATACTGCAGTTACAGTGAATGTGAGGTTAGAGTTTAATAAGAAATCTCAGAACTCGGATGTTTCAATTTTCAAACTATCTACAGGTTTCAATGACGAGCTGGGAGACTTTTATTCTGAAATTGGAGACCCAGCATTAGAACATCCTCAACCTTCTGCTTTACCTCAAAGTATGGTACTTTAGAACTTCTGGTGTTTGCCTCATATTGTTCATATTATTAATAAAAAAATAATAATTCCATCATATTTTTCAGGGGTTTCGATACACAGTCAGCATGAGCCACGCAACAATAGACCGATGCACAGAGTCAGTCCTAAAGAAGCCAGTGTTTATTCTACCCATGCAAACCCAGACCACAGTACTGACATTGATGGCCGCTGGTCTGGTTCCCTGGATGTGACCTTTGACCTGGGATTGAACGATTGGGATGATTTTGATGATGGTAACCTTGTTGATGCTAGTGAGGTGTGCTGTGAATCCCAAATATGTAACCTGATGACAGACCATGATCAACCTACAAATTCTGGTTTGTTTGTTTTTGTATGTCAGATATTAGTAAAATCATTTTAAATTTTTGTAAATCTGTAAAATTTTAAATGCTAAAATTTTCTTGGTTTTTTTTTTTTTTTTTTTTTTTCAGCCTCACAATGTCCAGGCCAAACCCTGCAAGTCTTGCAACAAAGGTAACTGAAAGGAGACTTTTTTTCCCCTCTCCATTCAAATGTTTCAGTTCAGCTGGCATAGATGTTGTGGGGCATTTTTAATATCACTCACAATGTCATCCTCTTCCCACTGACTAAAAGCTTGTTTAATAGGGATTCAAGAGCAGTTATACTAGGGTCCAGAGGGTGCATTACTATATGATATCTGCTGAACTATCATTTGCTTTTGGCCTAATGCCTCTAAAAATAGGATCACTTTTTTTCAGGATTCAACCAATGGCTGTTACACCTCAGACTGTAAGTATACATAAATACTTTTAACATTTCCCTCAATTTTTTAAGACAAATATGGTACCATGCATTTTGGTTACACTATTTAGAAAGCATACAATGATTGTGTTTCAGTCAAAAATAGCTAGTTTTATAATTCATTTCACAGGCAGTGTGCTTAAAAGGAGTTAGTATGAACTCCCTCTCAAACCAGAGTCAAGCCAAAACACCTTCAGTCCAAAGAAGATTTGATTTCTTTTCAAGGACAGATGCAGCTCTGAAGGAGAACACTCCTATTAGCAGGTATTTCAAGAAATAATTACCTTTAGTTATCATATTACCAGTTTACTATGTTAACATTGCTTAATAATTGCAGGGATCACACAGAGGAAATCAGCAATGAGACCAGTGTTTTTCTCGGTATGTTTGATGGCCTTTTTTAAAGTTGTTGTAAAGGACTCCTGACATATTTAGCACTACGTTGTAAAGAATCCAAGTTCCTCTGCCATTTGTTGATTTTCTGTTGTAAAGATGTTCTTGGTTTAACGGCACTCACTGCATGGATAATTTGCAGCAAACAAGTCAAATGTGAAATAGAATGACAAAAAGTTATTTTCTTTTGCATTGCAGCGATATATATTGGAAAAAAGCTTTCTATCGATTTTAAAAAGATAACTATATTTTGATGTTCAATATTTTAAGTCTTAAATGTATTAAATTCTTCATTTTACTAAAAATATTATAAGATTGCTCTCACACATGAAATCACATGAAATATAAATGGATTGTCAAAGGAATGAATGAGAAAAATGTTTGTGTCTGTTTTTTATTCTATTAATGCACTGTTGACTTTTAGCAGTTGGGTTAGTTGATCGTTTTTAATTAGCTATATATAAAACAATAAAAGTCTACTTTAAGATTAGTTTGTCAGGACACTCCTTTTTTTTCCCTTTGATCTCCAGTCTGAAGAATATTTTTTTTTTTTTTTTTTTTTTTTTTTTTTTCGAGCTAGGCCAAACAATTAAGCTGCTACATGTCCAGTACAGTTATGGCAAAAGTTTATTATAATTCCAAACAGCAAATGATTTACAGTGTTTGGCTGTTGAATCTTAAACACCTGTGACATTCCAACCTTATCTGACCAATTTACCCAATTATACAATTAAGACTTTTCAATAGAGACATTAAAAAGACAATGAACACAGTGCAATTATTGAAAACAGCACCCCTAAAAAAAAAAAAAAAAAAAAAAAAAAAAAACTTCATTTCATCAGTGCAAAGCATTATATAGGTCTGACATTATTATTATTATTTTTTTTATTGTTCTGTTCTCACTCTCTGGACTTGGAGCTCTTCAACTTCCGGCCTGCACTGGGCTGGGGCGTTGTAAATGTATCCTTCTCTCTTATCAGTGTTGCTAAAATAGAACATGCTAGTTAGTTTACAACCCATGTACTTCTCAACTTAATATGTCACAGAACATCTATTTACATAGATAGATCTGTTACACTTTCAAATGCAGTGACTTACGTTAGCATTATTTTGAATGCGATGCATTTCAAAATTCCTCCCAGAAGTAACAAAGCTCCTCCTACCCAGGCTATATAGAGGGCGGGGCCAAATGTGTACCTGACCATTCAAAACAAAGATGGAGGAAACAGAAAGTGATGTGACCAGCACATAACACCACTGAACATTTGCCAGTGGAAAATCAGTGGTGTTTCATCTTACCTGGAAGCAAATGAATCAGTTCCTTGCATGCCGTTGCCATTCCCACATTGTATCCCTCCCTTCTCTCCTTGCTTTTGATTGTATGGGGTCATCATGAAACTAGGCACAATTTGATCAGCATACACTGATGCTCCAGAAATACCACAAAGGCCTGAAAAGAACAATGATTTTTATGGATCTTGTGTATTACAATTGGAATTATTGTAATAACAACAGTAATAATTATGTCTGTAAACCTAATAGAAATGAATAACTGAAAGATCAGTGGGTTTAAGTTACTTTAGTCAGTGAGTAATGAATAAGCTTTTGTTTACCAGCAATGATAAACAAGATCCCTGCACTTAGCATCAGTTTGGCCCTGGTCGATAGCTCCATACTTCTCATTTTGAGACACTTCAGGCAGAAGAATCCGATGAACGCTGCGATCACACTCACTAAAATGGCTAATACCATCAAAGCTCTTACAGCCTGAAGGATTCCTGAAAAAGAAAACAAACAGGATAGTAAAAAACACAGGATAGTAGAGGGCCTTTGAGTCAGTGCTTTTTGTTTGATTTCTACCTAGTATTATTAAATGTGGACTAAAGCAGATGATAACAAAATTGGAGACAAAAAAGAGTGTATATATATATATATATATCATCTTATTGAAAATCATTTCACATTGCTTATCCTCCTTCATTGTTAGGCTAGCAGTTCTTGAACAGTACACACAATAAGGAATATTTGGTGAAAATGAGCAACACTTCTGGCACAAAGTTCACTCTCAATGTTATAGGTTCAGAAATAAACTATAATGTCCATTTTGGGTTTGTACAAAATTCAGTTGGATTTGTAGTAAATCTCCAAAAATCACTATCTCAACCCACCTGAGTAGTTCAAATGGCTGTAGAGAGGTTGGCACTCTGCGAATCCAGAGCCGGACACCTCGCAATTCTTCCACAGGCCCATATAAGTGTAGATGGAAGTTAACTTTTGCTCCTGCTGGTTTCTGGCGCACCAGACATCCATAACCGTGGCTGCAAAAACTCCAACCACACCAATGGCTCCTGATACAAAACCTGTGGTTTGCAGCGCGTAGGCACTCATTCTGCTTCTGTCTTCGTTTCTTGGTTAAAGATCTGGTGAAGCTGGTGGTGTCAAGCGTTGAGTTCAACTGAAGCTGAATGGGGTGAGACTGCTTTTTAAAGTGTGAAGGCTCACATGCACACTCATGAAGTGATGCTTATGTTAAGCTTCGAGTGGTCATAGTTCCACCTACTTCTAACAGAAACATAAAAGGAGGATTTTAATCATCATAAGCGGCATCTGTCAAAGCATTAACTAACACAAATTATACTTGAGGTCACTTGATGTGTAATATCTAAGATCAGTTCAGACACGTCTTAAATTGCACACCTAATTATTAGATCATTTTGTTTGAGTGAGTAAACATGTAATTCAAGATGAAGTCTGCTTTATTTTGTCTTCACCTCTGATTGTTCCTCTGCTGAATACTTTACTAATACTGATGCATGAAGAATCAGCAGATGATTAAAAGAATCTGATAGAAATTAGTAATTAATTACATTTGTCAGGACAGAAAACAAAACATGAGACATTATAAATGGAATGAGCAATAGTTTAAAAACATTTTATAGCGTTTAATTGTATGGTGAGATGCACGTGATAAGGTGTAGTATCCAATAAAATTATGAAAAAACAGTGAACACCTTTATGAATGTGCATGATATTATGCAGTTGTAGCTAGTTTATTATAATTAATCATTTGGATTTGTTCCAGACACAAACAGCATTTTCTGTTGAAAGGTAAATACAAGAAATTCACATTTTATATATATAAGTTAAGAATATTACAATGAGATGGACATTATAACACAAAAACTGAAGAAAGGCCTATAAGAACCATATATGATTAAGACCGGTGATTTTTCACCTGTCCCACCTCTTGTCTCTCGGTATTATTCCACCTATTGCAATTAAATATATTTATAAATTATTCATATTTTGATTTAGACAGTTGAATTGTATTTAACAAAAAGAAGGGGTTGTTCCCAAAATAACCCCTACAGAACTTTATTTAGGCTAAATATGCATACATGTTGTCTATACTAGAACATCAATATAAATGTATTATAATGGACAGGGGTCAGATGAAGGACAGAGAGAATAAAATGTGAAAAA
Organism: Ctenopharyngodon idella; assembly: GCF_019924925.1. Classification (NCBI taxonomy): domain Eukaryota; kingdom Metazoa; phylum Chordata; class Actinopteri; order Cypriniformes; family Xenocyprididae; genus Ctenopharyngodon; species Ctenopharyngodon idella. Next base: position 15,658,707 of record NC_067221.1, read on the forward strand.
AGATTTCAGGACACAAGGGAGGAAAAAACAATGGCAAATGCAAATCTGCACTTGTTGAAAACAGGGAAGGCAAAAAACAGAACAAACAAACATTTACAAGACAATTTGTTTTTTTATTGATACAATGTCTTTTTCTTTTAAGATTTCAATCACAGCTTTTGACTATAAAGGACTGTTGCCTGAATATAATTCATGAATCATACAAGACCATATCAATAACCAGCAATAATCAAATAAAGACAGCACTGAAATTAAGACATTTTAAAATGAAATAAATAAACATTAACAAGAAAATTCTAATGAGTTAGTCCAATGTTGGCTTGGCTGTATAATTGAGTTTATAAAATGGATAGTTCCGGTCCTTGATTATGATTGGTTGAGCCACGTTCAAAGTTGTTGTAAATTACTCAATTCAGTTCAATTCAAATGAGCTTTATTGGCATGACTTGTTCAGTATTGCTGAAGCATTACATAAACAATGAACAAATAAATAATAAATTCAATAAATCAATAAGTAAATAAATAGACTACATGACTACATTTTTTATAAACAAGAAATGACAAGAAAATAATTAAGACAATGTAAAAATAAATAAATAAATAAATAAAAATAATAATAAAATACTTTGTACATTTGTAACTACATTCAGACAAGATAAGAATATTTCTGACTTTAGTTTTGTCCGCTGGGTGACTCTCTTAGTTTGTGGCAAGCTGCTGCTGTTGTGATCAAGCCAGAGTTTTCTCCCAAAATGACTTAATTTTTCTGAATTTGGTAACGCCATAAAATTTGGTGATAGTTGTTGAAATTTTGTGAAATGGACAGTTCTAATGTTTTGATAGTCAATGTGGCAGGAAGTGTTTTTCTGTCTCAGCCTCTTCCTGAGAGCACAGTGAACTCTGCAAACATACATCTTACATCAGCAGAGCAGCTTTTAAAACAAGTTTTATCTGTCTATGCTGTAGACATATTTGCTACTAAAAATAGCTTACAGATACTGAACACTTTTACAAATCAGCAGGCCAAATGGAAGTAACACTTGATTTTTTAAAAATATATACAGTGCCCACTGTATATATTTTGTTGTTGTTTTTGGCATTTTAGACTGTAGAAAATGTCTTTGAAAGAGTCTTTCACTGCATTTTCATTATATAAAAAGTTCGGGTGAAGCAAAATTTCAATACACAAATGACGCACTTCAAATCATAATGTGTTGTCTGGTATTTGATTGTGTTAAAATTCATCTTTGGCTCTGAGCATTAAGTAATTCTATCATTTATAATTATTACAATAATCCCAAATCTGCTTCATAAATCAATGCGAAAACAAATGTGAAATTCCAAAACCAACTAGCATAACTAACTAACTAAATAGACCCTTTTCCCATTTCCGGGTTTCTCAGAAGCGGAATGAGAGACTTCATTAAATATATTTTTTGTGTTTCCATTTGCACAAATAGCAAAAGAAAAACTTCACAACAATGTTTTCATAAATTTCAAAAAGAGGAAAAAATAGAGAGCGATTAGGAGAAAGGTGTAATTTTTTACCGTCACTTCCATAGCTGCTGTAAAAACACCCTCACAAGCAGCGTTAACTATTTTTGTAAACTAGCATTTTTAAAATGAAAATATAAAAAACTTTGCAGGATTTACGATATTGATGACTGTTAAAACGCGTCATCACAGTCTGTGAAAATGGTCTATAGTAAGTAGGTGGGTATTATTAATGAAATTATACTAATCTACTAATCAAAGTGTTGTCCACTTTTAATCAACGCATTAAAGCTGCACTTAAACCTAAAGTAAGAAACGGAAAAAGACCAGTCGTCTTCTCTCTTAAAAACTTTCCGCGATATTAATCACAGCGCTGAAGAGTTAATTGCAGTCTTGCTCATACCTGGAAACACTATGTAGGCAAGTGGAGGTGTGAGACTGGAAGAAGACCAGGGCGAACAGTTACAGGGCAGCAGGTATCCGGGGTTTGCAGGTGACAGGTGAGTGTGCGCGTACTGACCGGGGCATCCCAGACCCCCGATGGACCTGTGTCCACTCTGATAGCCTAAAGCTGGAGAAAAAACCAACGAGCCAGGGGTTAAAGCAGGTTTTTCATGTTGGAAAGCAGTGGTATTGGATCGGCTCTGCTCAATGAAAGGATGTTGCATGGACGCAGCTGAATGGAGAGGTCGTGGTTTGGTCAAAGCTGAGACGCTTTGAAAGTCTCGCTCGCTGTGAAGCGCTAAAGACAACAGAGTGTCCTTCCTCAAAAGTCCTCTGGGTTTGCGTCTCGGTCGGTATTTGTAATCTGGATGCTCTCTCATGTGTTGGGCGCGAAGTCTTTTGGCCTCGTCGATGTAAGGTCGTTTTTCAGACTCGGAGAGCAACTTCCACTCGGCACCGAGTCTCTTGCTGATCTCAGAGTTGTGCATCTTTGGGTTCTCCAGTGACATCTGCCTTCTCTGACCTCGCGACCAGACCATGAACGCGTTCATTGGTCTCTTGATGTGCTCCATGGGTTGCTTCACCATGTTCCTCAGGTTCATTTGCTGCTTTGCGTCACGGAAGAAAAAAAAAGTTGCTATAACACCTGAAAGTATATTGAAATCATCTATGGAAAGAGAGGGTTCCTGCTCTGGTGAAAAGAGATGAGATCTGCACGTCTATTTCATGGAGATGCAGCGGAATGAACGCCCTGTTTGAAGGGCAGGATTATTTCTTTGCAACTAACAGTGAAGTGTGTGTATGTGTGTGTGAACGACCTCTTGGTTTGTGAGATATTTGTTTCAAATCTCTGTCAAGTGCAGAGAGTTTCAAAGAAAGCTTTGCAGCAAGGAGCGCGCGCTCTGACACATCATCACCTTCCGCGCCCAATCAGCGCGTGAGCGACAAACACAGTTACAATGACACCAGAAAACCTGTCATTTCTGCAAAAAGGGGACTAAATGAAATTAAATTGACTTTCAAGCTGTCTATAAAAGTTTAGGTAAGCCGCTCTCTTAAAAACACACGCGCGCGCGCACAGCCTTGATCTTACACTGCGAGGACACTATTAAATGCTGTCCTTGGTGCTGGATTAATTACAACAAAAGCTGTCATAGGCATAACACGTCCATAACTTTTTTTTTTATCAACAGTTTAGCTTAAACGCATAAGGTTAATTGTAGATGCTGTGACCATTTCCATTTTTTTCTTTTAATCAACTTCTTGCCTTGGTCAGTTCATTTCAAATGCTCCTGCAAAGTGAATGAATGTCTAAAAGTACAAACATTTCATGTAGCCTAGTCTCTCAATTAATTTGAGCTCATAACTTGTATGCATAACAATGATAAAAGAATAAGATAAATGCTGTTTTAGATTATTTGACGATTAAATGGTGTTTTACATTTTTGAAGCATTTGCTATTCACATCTGAACAGAATTATGTTTTGTTTTTAGATATTCTATGAAAAAAATTGTTTTAATCTCATTTACATAAATTCATGTAGAAAATTTCACATTTCACTTTTTTTTTACATTAATTTAATACTTTATATTCATGCATGCATTCACAATTAATTGCATTCAACCTTAATTTTATAAAACGAGAATACTCTTTTGCGCATAAACAAAACAAAAATAACGACTTTATTCAATCTCTTCTCTTCCATGTCAGTCTCCTACACACTTGACATAGTAAACGCAGTGCAGTGCTTCCATGTTTATGTCCTAATGCCAGCTCAGTTATTGGCCTACGCTGTATACGTGAGCAGCACGACGCATGTGTGTGATGCTGACACAGGAGAAGGCCAGAACGAAGGTCTTACGGATTTGGAACGACATGAGGGTGAGTAATCAATGACAGAAATTTCATTTTTGTGTGAACTAACCCTTTAAGGGGCCGTTTACACGACACCGTTTTCAACTAAAAACGTAAAACTTTGAATGCGTTTTGGCTGTTCATTTACACGACAGTGGCGTTTTGGGTGCCTGAAAACGCAAGCTTTTGAAAACGGTCTCCGTGTAAACAACAAAAACGCGAATCTGTGGAAACGACGACGTCATGCACATGCGTATTACATGTTCAGTCTATGGTGTTTCATCGCTATCTAATGGACTGGCAGCAGAATACAGCGTTTTTAGTCGTTTTCGCGTGAATGGGGATCGTTTTGACAATGGTGACGTCTGTACGCAGAAAACTCAAAGGAGAAACTTCACCGTTTTAAGCATATCGTTATCGTGTAAACATCCCCTGAGTTGATATGTTTGCCACCAGCTAATCGAATGAATTTCCACTTGCTTTGCTATGGCTGAACTAGTCACTGACCATGTTTTGTTTTTAAAAGTCAAGGTCTTGCTTTTTTTATCTGCATAGCTGTTACAAATGCAAGTATGGCAAATAGGAATTTAGAAATAAAGAACAAAAATACTTTCATTATCAACAGCAGGTTTTTGTTTTCATCATTAACTTAAAGGGTTAGTTCACCCAAAAATGAAAATAATGTCATTAATTACTCACCCTCATGCCGTTCCACACCCGTAAGACCTTCGTTAATCTTCGGAACACAAATTAAGATATTTTTGTTGAAATCCGATGGCTCAGTGAGGCCTGCATAGCCAGCAATGACATTTCCTCTCTCAAGATCCATTTATGTACTAAAAACATATTTAAATCAGTTCATGTGAGTAGAGTGGTTCAATATTAATATTATAAAGTGATGAGAATATTTTTGGTGCGCCAAAAGAACAAAATAACGACTTATATAGTGATGGCCGATTTCAAAACACTGCTTTATGAAGCTTCGGAGCGTTATGAATCTTTTGTGTCGAATCAGCGGTTCGGAGCGCCAAAGTCACATGATTTCAGCAGTTTGGCGGTTTGACACACGATCAGAATCATGATTCGACACAAAAGATTCATAACGCTCCGAAGCTTGATGATGCGCTGGAGAGAAAAAAAAAACACACCAAAATATCAAGACATTTCCTGAATTTACCCTTTTTTTAACATGTAAAACTATTGTGATTTGACGAAGTGCATGAGAATGACTGAAGTCTAAAGACATGTTTTTGCGTTATGTTCAAAAAGGAACATCTGCAGACGCCTGGCTGGCCATGGATAACAATGTTAGCCATGAATAATCTTTCCATGTCAAGGAAAAGATACCTTCCTAATGTATGTCTCGAGCCCACTGCTTGTGTAAATTGTTCAGATAAATGAGAGAGAGGACAGTTAGTGATTTGCTGTGTCCAGCATGAGATTATATTTTCTGCACTGAGGGATTTCTGACACAGGGGGGCACTGGTCATGCTGTGAAGCTGATTGCTTTTTATTTGCCTTTTACAGGGAGATAATATGCCCATTGAAAGAGCTATCAAATCTATATCCTGCTTTTAGATGCCTTTTTTCACAGCCTCAAATGACAAGTAGGATGAAAAGAGCTTAGCATACACCTCTAAATATAAAATTAAACTATCTATTGTAACATAATGTAATTTATTTAGGTTTCAAATAAGTATGTGTGATATGTTAAGTAAAAATATTTGACCAGTGAAGCAGGTAAATGTCAAGGGTCATATTTATTATCATATACATATATACAAATATGGCTGTGTTTTGAATATAATTGGATGCTTTGTACACTCTCAGGGAGTGAAATTAAGCGCAGACAATATGTTCCTCATGGAGAGTGATTAGTAAAACTTGCCAACAGCACAAATTGACCATCATAACCTGTGTTTCCTCCAAGCAAAAGTGATGCTGTACCCCAGGACTCAAAATACCATTTCTTTGATATATCATGTAGGAATACATTTAGAAGAATTAGATGGAAAATGCAGTGCTTGAGAAAAAAAAAAGAGATGGAAAGAAAAGAAAAAGAGATAGTTATGAAATGAAAGTGAATGCTTTTCTAGAAATTAAATGCACTGCATACAGTAATATGTATACACAGTGTCTACACTCTAGTGTCTGTCTATGCTCTAACAGGGGTGTGACTTTTTATATCCACTGTACAGTTTGATACGCCCCAAAATTCTTTGACTATTCTAAATTATTTCAAGCAGTTTCAAAATTTTTATCTGCATGTTGCATGAATTTGTAAATACAGAGATATTTAGGCATGAAATAAAACACTCTCTGACCTTTTTCGGTGTGGTAAAGAGCTAGTTGACACCTTCAAGCGGTGCATTTTGAAAACCTCTTCCAGAGCAATCCTACAGATTTCCTCTGCTCTGGGGGATAAATCTTGTGCTTATTTTAATCATATTTGAGAGAAGTCAAGCTTTGCTTTAATAGCCTTTCATGGAAATATTTGTGGTAAAAATGTGTTGGAGGAATGAAGGAGACAGCTCAAATCCTGAGAGGTGTCATGATCTATCCCTAGCCACTGTCTCGCCCCTGTGAAATTAATACTGCAGATAAAGCTGGGAGACATTATTGCCTGCCTATCTGCAAGCCCCAAATCACAGCAGTCAGCAGTCAGTTAGAGACATTTGCAATAAGGCATTTCTGAGAAAAGCACTTAATGCAGGCTAAAGATTTCAAATGTGCCACAGCAAATTAAACGGAGCTTTTACGTGAAAGGTGCCCTGTAAGCATGGCGATACTTACTCAGTATGAGTTGATGGGGGATGTACAGAAATGCAGAGATGCAGTTTTTTTGGTGGTCACATATCAGTGTCATATTATGTCATTACAATTAAATGTTTACTCCAGAAGGTCTTACTTATTTTCACTACCTTTTTTTGCTTTAACAAAAGCTGTGAATCATGGAATGCTGCTTGCTTTGACAAGACCTTGTTTTAGTTTAGTTTTATTAATAGTTCTGCACAGACAAGTTAAAATTAATATGCTGCACTGCGTTTACTATGTCAACAGCATAGGAGACTGACAGGGAAGACTGAAAAACTGGATTTGTTTATTAAATTCAAGAGTCAAGTCAAAAATGAAACCCAGATTTCATGCAAAAGTGCCAACAGTGTTAGTTATAATACCCAGGGATTTTGAGAGGATGTTAGCACATTCAGGACATCCAAAAACCAACACTTCAGTCTTGGAATTGTTTAATTGAAGAAAGTTTTTCACCATCCAACTTTTAACATCACTCAAACAATCAAACAGTGACTGAAGAGATATGTTCTCTTCTGGTTTCATTGGAAGATAAAGCTGTATGTTGTCTGCGTAACAGTGATGAGATCTAATGCTTACCAAAGATATTGGCTAAAAGAGGGAGATAAAGGGAGAACTGAACAGGGCCTAAGATGAAGCCCTGTGGCACACCACATGTGCAGGTAGCAGAGGAAGAAATACAATTTTCATTGGTTACAGAAAAAGTTCTAACTTTAAGGTAGGATGAGAACAACTTTAAGGCTGTTCCCTTAATACCAACGTACTGCTTCAGACATTTCAGTAAAATAAAGTGATCGATGGTGTCGAAGGCTGCACTTAAAACCAAGAGAACCAAAACAACACATTTTCCAGAGTCGACAGCAAATAACAGATCATTTAGTACTTTCAAAAGAGCAGATTCTGTACTGTACTGAGCTCTGAACCCGGACTGAAACTTGTCTAATACAAACCTGATTCCAAAAAAGTTGGGACACTGTACAAATTGTGAATAAAAAAGGAATGCAATGATGTGGAAGTTTCAAATTTCAATATTTTATTCAGAATACAACATAGATGACATATCAAATGTTTAAACTGAGAAAATGTATCATTTTAAGGGAAAAATAAGTTGATTTTAAATTTCATGGCATCAACACATCTCAAAAAAGTTGGGACAAGGCCATGTTTACCACTGTGTGGCATCCTCTCTTCTTTTTATAACAGTCTGCAAACGTCTGGGGACTGAGGAGACAAGTTGCTCAAGTTTAGGAATAGGAATGTTGTCCCATTCTTGTCTAATACAGGCTTCTAGTTGCTCAACTGTCTTAGGTCTTCTTTGTCGCATCTTCCTCTTTATGATGCACCAAATGTTTTCTATGGGTGAAAGATCTGGACTGCAGGCTGGCCATTTCAGTACCCGGATCCTTCTTCTACGCAGCCATGATGTTGTAATTGATGCAGTATGTGGTCTGGCATTGTCATGTTGGAAAATGCAAGGTCTTCCCTGAAAGAGACGACGTCTGGATGGGAGCATATGTTGTTCTAGAACTTGGATATACCTTTCAGCATTGATGGTGCCTTTCCAGATGTGTAAGCTGCCCATGCCACACGCACTCATGCAACCCCATACCATGATAACAACTTGGGTTGTCCTTGTCCTCTTTAGTCCGGATGACAGGGCGTCCCAGTTTTCCATAAAAGAACTTCAAATTTTGATTCATCTGACCACAGAACAGTTTTCCACTTTGCCACAGTCCATTTTAAATGAGCCTTGGCCCAGAGAAAACGCCTGCGCTTCTGGATCATGTTTAGATATGGCTTCTTTTTTAACCTATAGAGTTTTAGCCGGTAACGGCGAATGGCACGGTGGATTGTGTTCACCGACAATGTTTTCTGGAAGTATTCCTGAGCCCATGTTGTGATTTCCATTACAGTAGCATTCCTGTATGTGATGCAGTGCCGTCTAAGGGCCCGAAGATCACGGGCATCCAGTATGGTTTTCCGGCCTTGACCCTTACACACAGAGATTGTTCCAGATTCTCTGAATCTTTGGATGATATTATGCACTGTAGATTATGATAACTTCAAACTCTTTGCAATTTTTCTCTGAGAAACTCCTTTCTGATATTGCTCCACTATTTTTCACCGCAGCATTGGGGAATTGGTGATCCTCTGCCCATCTTGACTTCTGAGAGACACTGCCACTCTGAGAGGCTCTTTTTATACCCAATCATGTTGCCAGTTGACCTAATAAGTTGCAAATTGGTCCTCCAGCTGTTCCTTATATGTACATTTAACTTTTCCGGCCTCTTATTGCTACCTGTCCCAACTTTTTTGGAATGTGTAGCTCTCATGAAATCCAAAATGAGCCAATATTTGGCATGACATTTCAAAATGTCTCACTTTCAACATTTGATATGTTATCTATATTCTATTGTGAATAAAATATAAGTTTATGAGATTTGTAAATTATTGCATTCCTTTTTTATTCACAATTTGTACAGCGTCCCAACTTTTTTGGAATCGGGTTTGTATATCATTCTTCTATAAAAAGGAGTAGAGTTGATGAAAAACAACCTTCTCCAGTACCTTCGAAAAAAAGGACGTTTTGAAATAGGCTGATAATTAGTTAAAACCAGTAGATCAAGTGTAGACTTTTTTAAGCACAGGCTGTATCACTGCATGTTTAAGGATGGAACGTAGCCATTATTAAGACTACTGTTAATTATAAACTGGATACACGGACCAATATCAGGTTTATCAGGGCAGCACACATGAATATTAATATTGTTCTGTGAAATTCATAGTAACAACTGTCTACTGTTTATCAGCATAGAGGCCACTGCTAATTTTGTATCTGTGAGATTCTGAAGATTTAATCAGATCTAATCTGATGAATTGGATGTGTAAAAGGACTATTATTGAGTCCTGACATGATATAGAATTATGACACTGAAATTTACGATATGAAATCTGATATTGCATTCAGCGAATTTACTGAAATAAATGTTCTCTTGAAGAAACAGTTATTTTTATACATTTAGAACAAAATTTAGAGCTAAAATCTTACAATACTAAAAATACTCCATATAAAACAATTCTCAAAAAAAAAAAAAAAAAAAATTCTGTGTTGTTTCAACTTATGTTTGGGTCAAATATGGACAAACCCAACTGTTGGTTTAATTTTTTTTTTTTATTCAATTTTTAAACCCAACGGTTGAGTTTGTCCATATTTCACCCAAACATGGGTTGAAACAACCCCGCATTTTTTAGAGTGATAATGAAATCTGGAAGGTAGCAATCAAGTAGATACTCTTGCTGTAGCCCAATTTTAATAACAATTTAAATGAGACAGTTTTGTGCATAAATTCTGAGACTGTAAGCAACATTTACGTGTCGTCAATACGGAGCTGTGATGGGACTTTTATTTTGAAACATGGAGACTTTAAACTTTCTTACTTCACAATTTTGCTCTGCTGTCGGCGTCAGTGAGAGTTCCGGAATCTCAGGAATTTGGGCTGTTCGTCTCCACAACCTCCTGCGGTACCGAAGTCAAGATTTTCCGCGCCTGAAAGGTATATCTAAGCGTTTTATTCAATTAATTTCTGTGCCTCAGATCACAAGTCAGGTTTTACCCGATGCGTGACTTCTGCTTCTCTGAAGATTAGCGTGTCACTCACTCGTAACCTCTGAATGAGCTCCGTTAACAGAGGCGTGTCACTAGTGCGCGAGAAAGAAATCAAACCACCACAATCCTGCATCATCCTACGACAATAAGCACTTTGTTATATACTACAGATTCACACTTTTTCCGCGATAATCTTAAACATATGTGTGTTTTTCCATTGCCAAAGTCGTTTTCTGTTTGATTACTGGAGGAGCTAAGACGCTGTTTTCTTGTAAAGCTGCTTTAAACAATATGTACTGTAAAAAGCGATGTACTGTACGAGTAAAACACTTTGAGTGCATCATATCAGTACTAACCTTTCATGTTTTTATAATGTACGTCTGCGGATTATTAAAAAAAAGTGTACTCTGTTCAGAGTACAGAAAAAAAAACAATTGTTTTATCTCTAAATCGAGAGCCCTTCGTTTTATTTCGTATTAAATCTGAAGAATCTTATTCATCAATGTCTGCACATGTGATTTACATTGATTTATATGGTCTCTGTCTGTCCCCGAGTTCTTATCATTATGCCTGGGGTATTTCATCATGTTTGAGTCCCAACTGTGTCAAAACCTATGCTTCACTTTTACAAATATATATGTGTATATATATATATATATATATAAGTCTAAATCAGTGATTCTCAGCCTTTTTGACTCCAAGACCCTCCAGTGTCCATAATAATATTCAATGGCCCCGTAACGTTTTTTTTCAAAGACCCCATGAGTTTTTTCTTGCACTGCATTCAAAAATACTTGCTTTATTTGAATTAAAATGAGTAAACAGCCTTTAGTGCTCTTACTGGTTAATGTAAAATGGCTGGTGCAGGTTTGTGGTGAGACTGATGCTTGCAGACAGGAACTGACTTCCTGTTCCTGTAGAACTGTAAAACCTTTCACTTTGTCGACAGCTTTCTTGTCAGTGTAAGTTCAACTTGTTCTGCGACATAAAGATGGTCCTTTTTTTTTTTTAACACCTAAATTTATTCTCTCATGTAATTTGGTTACATCCATTTTGTAAATAAGCCTGGTTTCAAAAAAATATTATTTTTGCAGGTTTGGTTCGAGCTCAAAATGTCTCAAGCTGAAAAACTCAAGGTAAGGAAATGAGAGCTGACGGGTGGATGTTGCACAGGGTTTCAGTTTTATGTGGAGATTGATGAACGGGAGATGTTCAGAATTTAATTACATTTGAGAGAATTTTAGAGATCTGTTTAGTACGACTTTTTAGATGAGCTTGTTCATAGATTGTTCTGTTCTTTTGTGATCAGCAGGGACAGTTTACAAACCCAGAGACTCCTGGATATGTGGGGTTTGCGAATTTGCCAAATCAGGTGCACCGGAAATCCGTGAAAAAGGGCTTTGAGTTCACTCTCATGGTGGTGGGTAAGTAGCGTTGATGTGATGTTTTGAATGAGCCTGATGAACTTGGAAATATTAGCAAGAAACACCAATTAGATTTTTGAACAACTTTTTTGTTTCATTCGCCCATAACTTTAACACCAATAAATTTATTTTAAATTTACAAAATGTAGGAACAACTTTAACCACTTATCCGCAAAAATCACATACTCAAATAATGTATGTCACATTATGAATGAAATATGTCACTTCTACGGTTTCATCGTGACTTTAACATTAGAATCAGGTTAAGAACAAATTAACTCGTGAATTAGGCAGAATGTTTTCCTGATGTTCTCCTGTGTTAAAAATATGAATAATCTCTTTATAATAATTAGTCTTTGCCTTTTGCTCATGCTGTTTGTATTTTGAAGACTAGGCAATACAGCATTTTCTTCTTCATGTGATTAATGTCCTAACCACAAGAAACCATGTTCTGTTTGTATTTTTTTTGGGTGGCGGTGTTGTTTTCTTGGCAATAAAAATGTAAAACCATGCGATCGGAATTATCGTAAATATGAGCTTCCTAGTCGGAAATTGGACATGAATGCTCTCTTGAGCAGATAATTTTGATACCCGAGTTGGTATCAATAAACTTTAAACATGGTGGAGAAGAATTGCTGCTGTGACTGGTATGCTTAATTTTTTTCACAACCGCTACATTGCTTTGTCTTTTTGTTAAAGCAGTGCATATTAGAGGTCGACCGATTGATGGGCTGGCTGATTAATTGGGCCGATTTTTCGCATTGTTTTTTTATTAATCGGCATTGGCCGATTGTGCTGCAAATCAGGCCGATTAATAGGCAGGCGCATCTGCGAGCAGCTAGTGTTGTTGTGGAACACGTGACGCTGCCTCTTGCGGCAAGCAGATTGCCGTTCCACCGGCTTAAAGGCCCAGGTACACTTCACTTTCTGTAGAGCTGCACGATTAATTATAAAAAGATCGCGATCTCGATTCAAGCACCCACGCGATCCTACTTTATCAATGACAACGATTCTCCCGCGTCTATTAAACCTTAGACAAAATCATACCGGAACGTTCAAATCTGTGTTCGTGCTGCCAGAGCCAGAGAGAGCCGTTTTGAATCACACATTAGTTATTTCTGTGTTACAAATATTCACATTATCACAGAAGTACTGAGATATAAGTTTTAAGTTAGTATTTAAACACATGTGTCTACGATAGAGATCAAAATAGCGCAAACTACCTTTTGAAATGAACTTAGCACGTCAAATAGAGTACCTCAGGGATGACGTGTTTTTGTAGGCCAACCCGGAAGTTAGCGGTGCACGGGTTCCCTCAATCGAAAGCCAATGCATTTTTCCCATAGACTTTTGGAAAATCGCCAAAAAAAAAAAGCTCTGTGTTTAACAAAGGGTTATGACACTTACACGTTTTGTCTATCAAGATAATCTTTACAAGGTAACACAACATTTGTACATTTTGAAGCCTAAATAAAGTCGTCAGATATAAAAAGCTAACAGTAGGCTATAAACGGACTACAGCACATCATGGTCGCAGATCAACGTCACCACCACCAAGCTTCCTCAAACTTTATTTAGAGAACAACTTTATTTAAAAACATGCTCGTTGATTATGATCTGTGCTGTGTATGAATACTTAACCACTTTTTCATGAGAAATGCTGTCCAAATGTCCTGTTTGTCATGATGACATCTAAAGTCCCCACCAAAGGAAGTAGTCCCTTTTAGCAATTTGTTAGCAACCGCTGTTTTTAAGACACAATAAAGGTTTAAAAAAATCACAAGCGGGTTATAACTGGTGTGTTTTATGTCATAGATCAAAACGTGAAAATATTTAGAGGCTTTGTTAACCACAAACCTTATTTCAGGCGATTTAGCAAAAACCCATTCAAAAAACCCATTGACTTCGGGGCGATGGAACCGGAAGTCCTAAAATGCTAACTCGCTTCCGGGTTTTGCCTACAAAAACACGTCATCCCTGAGGTACTCTATAACGGTTGTATCAATTACATCTAATTCCACTAGGTGGCGACAACTGACTGTTAAAAAATGTATTTGTCATTGAATCGTTCATTCAAAAGATTCGTTCAAAAACACTGATTCATCCAGCAATGAAACAGTATTTATTAATGAGTCATTGAATTCATTCAAAACCATTTTTTAAATAATTCATTCAAACATTTTCCAGCAATTAGAGTCAGCAATTTATATTTTGTCAGAACCTCTAGTAAATTGCATGTTATTATGTTTGGTTGTATATTCAGAATCGTGGGAGAATCATGATCTCTATTTGAAACCAAAAAATCGTTATTCTCATTTATCCAGAATCGTGCAGCTCTAATTTTCTGCGTTCGGCTACATCTCGCGTACAGTTGAGCGTGCGAGCCTTTCAAAGTATACTCCTTTGGTCATGAGCATGGAAAAACTTGTTCGACATGTGGGCACTATATAGTGGACTGCTGTTTTCAATTGCTTAAGTCACACTCAATAAATCCTTGAGGGTGAGCCTTGAATACATATGGAAAATAGCCTGTATTTGACTGAAATTCAAGAATCTTCAGCAAGCTGACTATATAGATAGCTCAGTCAGTGTTTATATGGTTGTCAACGAATGTGACGCTAAATATCATTTTGGCTTTAATAAGATTTCTCCAATAAATAGGCCAGAATAAACCTGGTGCCCTCCATGATTCCTGTTCTTTCCGACACCAAAGCACTTGAACGCGACAACCTCGTAATCACGACTTCAGAAGTGGGAAGTAGGAAATTTCCGATAGCATGTGAAGGCAGCTATATTACAATATGTGAGGAAATGTCATGTTTGAGAAGAGCAGCTTCCATGTCTGGAGGGAAAACGTTATATTTTAGTAGAAGGAAATTTTAGTATTTCATGATTAAGTGGTTATTGTGTAGTGAAAGTGACTGTGGGAACAAAAGTGTTTGGCAGCAGCACAGCGCTGATAAATCCTAGTTTTTTTTTTTAAGGCGACTGGACTCTCCCCTCAGCCCTGTGAGTGTGTATGTGTACAGCTGTTGACACACAAATGAGATCTGCTGTGGGGGGAGGGTGGCCGGGAGCTCATTGTACAGTCATCCCATCGTCTTAAAATAAATCACAGAGGAATGCAGAACCTCGGCCGCGAGCCCTTTCACTGCTGCACAGCTTCAGCAAATGATGGAAGACAGCTTGACTGAGATGTAGAAACAAAAACACTGACTAGAGGAACAGATGATTGCATAAAACACTGAAGTCCGTAGTGTTTGCTGTGACGTTATGCCGTTTAGGGAAGTACAATCTGCCTGTCGGAGTGTTTTTGTAGTTGATATGATAATTTAATGCTTTTTCATTAATACTTTTGCTGTTTTCAGGTGAGTCGGGTTTGGGGAAGTCCACGCTTATCAACAGCTTGTTCCTCACTGATCTCTACCCAGAGAGGGTCATTCCTGGTGCTGCAGGTGAGAGTTTCAACACTGATGAAATTACATCAGGTGTTTTAAAATGTTGTTCATGTTTTTAAACATTATAATTGGTAAGGGTAAAAGTAGTGGCCTGATATTTGAGGCAGTTTTGCAGAAAAGTTTGGACCTCTGCCTTGTTTTTTGAGTCTTCTCTGATGTATCTTTACATGTGCTCTTGTTATACAGAGAAAATTGAGCGCACTGTGCAGATCGAGGCTTCAACGGTGGAGATCGAGGAGCGTGGAGTGAAGCTGCGTCTCACTGTGGTCGACACGCCTGGATACGGTGACGCCATCAACAGCCAGGACTGGTGAGGATTGCTTTGATGGTCATTAAAAATACTCAAATATGCTCAGCGCACATACAGTCATCATACATATTGTGTATGTTATGTGGCTTTGGCTTGATGACAATTTAATGCTCTTTATTTAAAGGGACATTTTACCCAAAAATAAATTCTCTCACCTCTGTGAGTCCATGTAGTACAAGAGAATGGATTCCCAAATGCTGATGTTTAAAATATTGGTATTTTTCTTATACGCACCTAGTGTTTTGCTTTAGAAAACAGTGATATATTCACTGGGGCCGTAATGATTAGTCAAGATGACTGTACATGCTTTTTTTTTTGGAGTGCCTTCGACACTTTGGAGTCCATTCACTTGCATGCTACATTCAAACTTTTGGGGTCGGTAAGATTTTTTGTTAAGTCTCTTATGCTCACCAAGGCTGCATTTATTTGATTAAAACAGTAATATTGCAAAATAGCATTACAACTTAAAAGAACTGTGTTCTAGTTTAATATATTTTTAAAATGTAATTTTTTTCCTGTGATGCAAAGCTAAAGCATTATTACTCCCGTCTTCAGTCACATGATCCTTCAGAAATCATTCTAATATGCTGATTTGCTCCTGAAGAAACTTTTTATTTTATTTTTTATTATTTTTTTTTTTATTATTATTGTCAATGCTAAAAACGGTTGTGCTGCTTAATATTTTTGTGGAAACTTCATACATTTTTAAATTTCAAAAGCTTTTATTTGAAATAGAAACCTTTTGTATCATTATAAATGTCTTTACTCTCACATTTGATTAATTTAATGCATCCTTGCTGAATAAAAGTAATAATTTCTTTAAAAACATCTTACTGACACAATACTCTTTTGTGTTCAACTGAATAAAGTTCTAAACAACTGGAAGGGTGTGAGGGTGAGTAGATTAGAGGTTTCTCTTTAAGAGAAATTTGGTTGAAAGAGACACTTGATAGTGTAATTGGAGACGGTCTGTGGTAGGAGACATGAAGACTAGAGAGTGCGTTGGAGGAATGGAAGAAGAGGGTTTTTTTTTTTTTTTGAGCTCTGGGAATGCTGTTCTGCTAGTGGAAGTGGTGAGACAGGAAACATGTGTGACCTCTTCCTGACTGCTCCCTGACCCACTTGAGCGCAAAAACAGCAAAGAGAGGATATTCGAGTGCTCATGTCTGAAAAAGGAAATGTATGCCATCACATAACTTTTATTCATGTGAAACTTGACATTTTAATGCCCTGGTTTTGTAACGGTCAATGAAATATCACAAGATTGTGTATTAAAATCACTTCAGCCTTTTTACTTAAAGGCCTTTTTTATGTTTTGTTGTTTTTACATAGAGTGCAAAAGTGCCTAAAGCACCAGCATTGGGAAAGAAGTACAATCCCATGAAGCATTGCAATGACATAATTTAAAAACTATGGATAAGTTAAAAAAAAAAAATATATACAGGTGCTGGTCATATAATTAGAATATCATCAAAAAGTTCATTTTTTTATTATAAATTATTTTTAAAAATGAAACTTTCATATATTCTAGATTCCCTACATGTAAAGTAAAACATTTCAAAAGTTTTTTTTTTTTTTAATTTTGATGATTAGAGCGTACAGCTCATGAAAGTCCAAAATCCAGTATTTCAAAATATTAGAATATTTCCTAAAAATAAATCAAAAAATAGATTTGCAAAACAGAAAAGTTAAAGTTCTTTAAAGTATGTTCTTTTGTGCACTCAATACTTGATCGGCAGGACATATTACAGCAAATGACTTGCTCCTAGCACAAATTACTGCATCAGTGAAGTGTGGCATGGAAGTGATCAGCCTGTGACACTGCTGAGGCACTATTGAGCCTTCAGATCATCTGTATATTGTTGGATCGACTGTTTCTCATCTTTCTCTTGAAAATATCCCATAGATTCAGGTCAGGCATATTGGCTGGCCAATAAAGCACAGTAATATCATGGTCAGCAAACCACTTGGAAGTGGTTTTTGCACTGTGGGCAGGTGCTAAAGTCCTGCTGGAAAAGGAAATCAGCATCTCCATAAAGCTTGTCAGCAGATGGAAGCATAAAGTGCTTCAAAATCTCCTGGAAGATGGCTGCATTGACTTTGCACTTGATAAAACACAATGGACCAACACCAGCAGACGTCACGCCCCCCCCAAATCATTATTGACTTCAGAAACTTCACACTAGACTTCAAGCAGTTTGGATTCTGTGCCTCTCCAGTCTTCCTTCAGACTCTGGAACCATGATTTCAACATGAAATGCAAAATTTACTTTTATCTGAAAAGAGGACTTTCGACCACTGTTCACTGTCCAGTTCTTTTTCTCCTTAGCCCAGGTAAGATGTTTCTGACATTGTCTCTGGTTCAGAAGTGGCTTGGTAGTCCTTTTCCTGAAGATGTCTGAGTGTGGTGACTCTTGATGTGCTGACTCCGGCTTCATTCTACTCATTGTGAAGCTCTCCCAAGTGTTTGAATCGGCTTTACTTGACAGTATTGTCAAGCTTGCGGTCATCCCTGTTGCTTGTGCACCTTTGCCTACCCAATTTCTTCCTTCCAGTCAACTTTGCATTTAATATGCTTTGATATTTCACTCTGTAAACAGCCACCCCATTCAGTAATGACCTTCTGTGACTTACTCTCTTTGTGGAGGGTGTCAATGATTGTCTCCTGGACCATTGCCAAGTCAGCAGTCTTCCCCATTAGTGTGGTTTCAAAAAACAAAAGATACCCGGATTTTATACTGTAGGGATGGTCATTTAATGAAACTCAAATGTAAATATTCTAATATTTTGAGATACTGGATTTTGGACTTTCATTAGCTGTACGCTCTAATCAACAAATTTACAAAAAAAAACTTTTGAAATGTTTTACTTTACATGTAGGGAATCTAGAATATATGAAAGTTTCATTTTTTAAAATAATTTACAATAAAAAAATGAACTTTTTCACGATATTCTAATTATATGACCAGCACCTGTATATATATAATTAATTCATGTTGTTGACTATGTACATAGAATATGCATATATACACAAATATTTAATAGTTTTTCTGTGGTATTTTGAATAGGTTGGTTAACTTTCAGATCCTGACTGTTGCACTCTTTTATGTTTCAATTTGAGACTCTTTCAAGGGGTTATATCATGAGGAATCAAATTTGCCTTGGCCTTTTGAGATAAGCGATGGATGTACTATGAAATTGATGTACTAATGTGAATTTCAGAGCATTTATGTACAACAAGCTGCAAAAATGTGATGCCTATTGGGTGAGGAGAAATGGCCCACCCAATCACAATGTGGTAATAAGGAGAAAGCTGGATAGATGCTATAATTTCTAAACAAGAGAAGAACTAATGATAAAGGTAAAATGGGGGAAAGTTTGTCAAACCTTGTGTTTTTCCAGGCTGCATATGGCCTTTGCTGCTCTGCATATCCTTCAGAAGGATCCCAGCGTTAAAAACAAAGTATATGGATGGAGTCGTTAATCTGTATTTGACACAAACTCCTTAAATGTTTCTGTTTCTTATAAATCACTGTCTCTGTAAGTGTTTAAAGAGATGCTCTGTCTTTTCCTGGACAGTTTTAACACCATTATCTCATACATCGATGACCAGTTTGAGCGCTACTTGCATGACGAGAGCGGACTCAATCGCAGGCACATTGTGGACAACCGTGTACACTGCTGCTTCTATTTCATTTCCCCTCTGGGTCACGGGTGAGATCTTATACTTAACTCAACTAAGTCTTTTTTTTTTTTTTTTTTTGATACCTTTCACTGTCATAGGTGTGAGTGTAAGTGTTCACACTTGTATGGATTTTCTTGTCTCATGCTCCAATTTTGTAGACTGAAGCCTCTAGATGTCCAATTCATGAAGGCCATTCACAACAAAGTGAATGTTGTTCCTGTTATTGCTAAAGCAGATACGCTGACACTGAGGGAGAGAGAGAGACTCAAGCGCAGAGTAAGCATTCAGATTTCTTTCCAAACATGGTTTGAACATAAGTCTGGCTTGTTGGCTATATGCATCTCTTTATGTGCTCTAGATTCTGGATGAAATAGATGAACATGGCATTAAGATCTATCACCTCCCTGATGCTGAGTCCGATGAGGATGAAGATTTCAAAGAGCAGACCAGGATTCTCAAGGTATGTAGGCCTTATTTTTCTCATTTAATTTAAAGAGACTGGAACAAAATGATGAGAAAATGACAATTTTAAAGCTTGGGTGAAAACTTTTCTATGGAACACAAAGGCAGAAATGTATTATTTTTTTAAACTGATTTGAAACTTCAAAAAACAAAAAAGCACCATGAATATATACTATCATTCAAAACTTTGGGGTCAAGATTTTTTTAATAGAAAATAATATTTTTATTTAACAAGTGTTCATTAAATTGATCAAAAGTGATTGTGAAGACGTTTATAATGTTACAAAAGATTTCTATTTCAAATAAATGCTGTTTTTCTGAACTTTCTATTCATCAAAGTGTCCTGAAAAAATGTATCATGGTTTCCACAAAAAAGTAAGCAGCACAACTGTTTTCAACATTGATAATAAGAAATGTTTCTTGGGCATCAAATCGTCATGTTAGAATGATTTCTGAAAGATCTTGTGACACTGAAGACTGGAGTAATGATGCTGAAAATTCAGCTTTTCCATCACAGGAATAAATTGTTTAAATAGAAAAAAAGTTTCAAATAGAAAACAGTTATTTTAAATTGTAATACTATTTAACAATATTACTGTTTATATTATATTATTGTAATAAATGCAGTCTTGGTGAGACTTTTTTTTGTACTGACCCCAAACATTTGATTGCTTGCGTATAATAAAAGTGACCCATATAATTTGTTTACTATATTCCAAGTCCTATTCTTATTACTGAATGTTGTGGAAGAATTTATAGAAGAATACAAGTCAAACTAATTTTTTATTGGTTATCCTTTTATGCTCATCTCTTGAAGAGTAGGAAACAAAACTTAAGCATCCAACCTAGGCCGCATTCTGTTATGGGTTTTCTTTGGTCTTTCTGTTGTAGGCCAGCATACCGTTTGCCGTGGTGGGATCCAACCAGCAGATTGAGGCTAAAGGGAAGAAAGTGAGAGGACGTTTGTATCCATGGGGTGTGGTGGAGGTGGAAAACCCAGAACACAACGACTTCCTTAAACTTCGCACCATGCTGATGTGAATAACTTTATCTGCTGTTTAATGTTCTAAAATTCTTGATTTTACACAAATGAAAATGAGGTTATGAGGAAGCTTGTCGTCAATCTCTCAGTTGACAAAACGTAATGCTGGAGAGAAAAAAAAATAAAAAAAGAGTTGTACCTTTTAAGCAGTAAAAACATTAAAGGATAGTTCACCCAAAAATTAAACAATTATGTCGTTAATTACTTACCTCATGTCATTCCAAACCCGTAAGACTTTTGTTCATCTTTGGAACACAAATGAAGATCTTTTTGATGAAATCTGAGAACTTTCTGTCCCTCCATACACAGCTACGTGACTTTGACGCTTCAAAAAGTTCATAAAGAGATCGTAAAACTAATCTATATGAATTGAGTGGTTTAGTCCAAATTTTCTGAAGGGACACGATCGCTTTATATGATGAACAGATTTAACTTAGGCTTTTATTCACATAAACATTCATCCACTCACACATCAGTTGTGGTAAACAGAAGCTCAAGCATGTTTGCTTGACATGTGAGAACCAGTAAGGTTCATTCTTGTGTGTTACGCAGCACGTTTGAGCTTCCAGAAGAGGTTCGGTTGAGCTTCTGTTTATGTTTGCTAATCAATGTTTACATGTGAATAAAAGCCTAAATTCAATCTGTTCATCATAAAAAGTGATTGATTCTTTTCAGAAAATTTGGACTAAACCGCTCAATTCATATGGTTTAGTTTTACGATCTCTATATGAACTTTTTGATGTGTCAGTTGCGTAGCTGTCTATGGAGGGACAGAAAGCTCTCAGATTTCATCTAAGAGAGTCTTACAAGTTTGAAATGACATTAAGGGGTGAATAATTAATGACAGACTTTTTTTGGGGGGTGAACTATCCCTTTAAATAGACTGTACTTCTGTCCCTCTCAGCCTCATTTTCATTTTAAGATAATGTACTATATCATCAGTCACTGTCATTATTGTCTAATGATGGTAATTGCCATCTGTGCAGCACCCACATGCAGGACCTGCAGGAAGTCACTCAGGACCTTCACTATGAGAACTTCCGCTCGGAGCGCCTCAAACGGGGCGGCAGGTTGTCATCCCATGGTTACATTCTGCCTCTGTCGCCTGCGTACGTACTGCTTTGCCTGTCTTTCTCCACCTCCTCCCTCAACCTCTATGAAACAGCAGAGCTTTGTGAGTGTAGTCACAGATTATTTGAATATCCCAGAACTGGCAGGAACAGATGTATTGAAATAGCACAACTTCTCATTTTTTTTGCTAAAGACACATATAAAAAGTAATTTGATAGCAGAAATAAAAGTAAAAGAGCAGCATTGCTTTGCCTCATTAAGTCTGAGTTGAGTTTTAGCTGAATCAGTCGATAAACTGTCTTCCATACGCTCTAGAGCAGGGGTGTCCAATCCTGCTCCTGCGGAATTCAGCAACAACCCCAATTAAACACACCTGAACCAGCTAATCAAGGTCTACTAGGCATACTAGAAACTTCCAGTCAGGTGTGTTGAGGCAAGTTGGAGCTAAACTCTGCAGGACAGTGGCCCTTCAGGACTGAGTTTGGACACCCCAGCTCTAGAGAGACGAAAGTTTGAGTTTTAATGTGTGCTGTGTTGACTCAGTCTCATGGATCTGCAGCGAGCTGTGGGATCTGTGTTCATCAGAGGATAGGAGGGGGAGGTACTGCTGGGAGCTCAGTCACAGCTCCACCTGTCCTTCAGCCTGACACTAGCACTGTTTCTGCTCACTAGCTCCTACTGCACACACTCTTTTTCACTCTTGCTCACATAAATACTCACTTACAAAGTAACTTCCTGTTCAGCTTATTACACGCTTGCGCTGTTAACTTGGGTTTGTCTTTTTCTTGTCTTGCCTAAACTCTGCATCGCAAACTGGTGGTTTACTAATAGTTTTTGTTCAATCACAATCATTTAGCACATGTAAATCTGCAGTGTGATTTTGTTTTTGTTTTTTTTTAACAAAATAAACAGTTCATGCCCCCTATTTTTCTATCATCGGAGCACTTAAATCTTAAATGCCAGACTTTTTTTTTTTTATTTATTAAATTTTTTAAAAATATTATCAGTATATATTATATATATTTTTTAATTCTGACTTGAATTGCAAAATTAGCAAAAATTAACATTTCATACCCCATGTTTTCACATCATCGGCTTAAATGCCAAGCATAATTCTGTGAAAAATTGTTTGTTTATAGTGATAATTTGTTAAGAATGTTTAATATATCTGCTATCCTATCATTTTCTGTCATCAGTGCAGTTAAATCTTAAATGCACATATATATATGATAGTGATAATATATTTTTAATGATTTTATATGCCTGCTACAATTATTTAATAACTTTTAATGTATTATCTAAATTTATTTTCTCATCAGATATTGATATGCAGTTAATTCTGAATAATTGAGTTAAAAGATAGTTCACCAAAAAATGAAATTTATTCCATGATTTACTCACCCTCAAGCCATCCTAGGTGTATGTGACTATCTTCTTTCAGACGAACACAATCGGAGTTATATTAAAAAATATCCTGGCTCTTCCAAGCTTTATAATGGTAGTGAATGGCGCTTCTGATTTTAAAGTCCAAAAAAGTGCAGTCATCCATCATAAAAGTAATCCATACGACTCCAGGGTGTTAATAAAGGCCTTCTGAAGTGAAGCGATGGATTTTTGTAAGAAAATATAGTTTTAAATATCCATATTTAAAACTTTATAAACTAAAATAACTAGTATACTAAAATAAAAAACAGAAAAGCTAAAATAACGACGGCCTAGTCCTATGCAGATCGAGTTACGGTAGAAGAGTAACCCCTGACCTGACGCATGGCATATTTAGAGCAAAACAAATCACTGGTCACGAAGAAGATAGTCATATACACCTAGGATGGCTTGAGGGTGAGTAAATCATAGGATAATTTTCATTTTTGGGTGAACTATCCCTTTAAGCTGCATGGCATTTATTTAAATTATAATTTTTCAACATTTGACTACCCTAGTAATTTTGTTTTGCCAACAGGATAAAGTAATTGTGAGATCCATATGTCATAAATGATCATTTATTAAACTTCACTGCTAAGTACTGCTGTGCATGTGTCTCTTTACACCTGCTTTGTGTCGAGCAGGAAGGGTCCGGAGCCAGAGGAAATGGACAAGGATATGATCTTGCAGGAGAAGGAGGCTGAGGTACGGTCTCTCAAACAAACACAAGCTGAACACTAATAACAAGACTGCTTGAGTGTGAAGGTCAATGTGTGATTTGTGTTTGTGTCTCTCAGCTGAGGCGGATGCAGGAGATGATCGCTAAGATGCAGGCGCAGATGCAGAAGCAGGGAGATGAATGAGACAGCCCACACCTGTGAGAAACACGGTAAGAGCACATTACAAACACAGACGTTAAAGCAAGCAAGCCGTGCCTTATCTCGGATTTTGCTGTTGCAGTTGTAAGTTGAGGTCTTCCAAAAAAACAAAACAAAAAATCCCAGTTCAACATAACCAAATCTGTGGTCATGGTACTGTCTCTGACACATTGTATAAGCAGTTCTGCGATCTGAGCTGCTATAACATTTGATGTTATATTTGATATTGCTGCCTTTTAGTCTCTTTTACTTTGTAAAAATGTAATATTTTGTTAATGTTTTTGAATGCAAATCTATGTATGTTGCATATCTTGAAATATAATTTAATATTGAGTCACTTGTGTTTCAGAGAAAATTGGCAATTTATTTTTGGTATTAAATATGCAATTAGGGAGCTTGTTTTTGTTTGTTTCTTATAGACGCTGACTTGTCTTTCGAGCTTGACCCAGTCAGATGTGGAATGAGAAGAGGAAGTGTTGCTAAATGTGGAGAAAGAGGAGAGACTGATCTTCAGATCATCTTGCTTGCATTTTCTTAGTTTATTTCAATCTTGTAGGGGTTTTTTTTTTAAGCAGTATTACGTTTTTTTTTTTTTTTATTATTATTATTATTCAAATACTGTTGCTAATATTCATTCATTTTTTTTTTTTCCTGTTCCAGTAACCAAAAATGAAGAACTACGGTCAGTAATTAAACAAAGTGTTTTTTTCTGTTACAAGAGCCAAATTCTACTGTAGAGCAGCATTAGTATTAGTATAGCTCCAGAACACTCTATCCCGTCTAGCTAAACAAACACTGTGAAAATACAAGCAGCTGTTGAATTTCAGTGTCACAGTAGCAGTTGTTGCATCATGTTTTTGGAGAAATCATTTTATACTGTTTGCAAGTATTGCCAGAGAGATTGCTGTTCAGAAGTTTTTTTTTTTTTTTTTTTTTTAGATACTTTCCTCTTCCCTGCATGAAGTTTTGAAATATATTTGGTGTTCAGTTGAATGGTCCCCTAACGGATGCAAAACATTATATTGTGACCCGTGATTCATTCCCTATGCCGTCTAATGAAGGAGAATAGGCTTTTCTCTGATGTTAATGCTCATTTTGCTTATTTTTATTTGTACCTGAGTGGATACTGTCATGTATTTACTACCAGACATTGTTCTAGAACGAGTGCAATGTAAAATTTCCTTAGTGGAGTGACATTGAAATATGCTGTTGTGCTCTTTGACCTTGATGCATATTAAGTTTTTACCTTCTTTTGGGATCGATGGTTAAAACTTTTATCTTATTCCTGTGGTTAAAGTACATTTTCTTATAAATAAATCATTTCTGAAACAAATGTTACAATGAAATAATATCTGAAATGAGGATTTATATCTATTACACAAAAGCAAACATAACTTTTAAACCATTGAGTTTTACTTTCCATAAAAACTGCAGTTGTCCACATTCCAGTTTTAAAGTTTCACTTGAAAACTTTCTATTAAACCATTATTGTCTATCATCTTGTAATAAAATTTTGTATTAAAACATTTTTGGGGGTTTTCTTTTTTGCTGTTCAGATATCAAGTTGCTGGTGATTATAGCAGAAAGGTCAAGGACTTGTCAAAATTGTGGGCTTTTTTTTTTTTTTTTTTTTACTTGCAGGCTAATTACAAATCAGTGACTCTCGATGGCCACTAGAGGTCGTGAAACATTGATAAGGTCTTTATCGGTGAGATTTCTTTAAGATATTTCGAGGTAGTTGGAAGTATTATCGTTAAATCTACATCAAATTAGGTTATATAATATTGAAAGTGTGTAGGTGTGAGAGGCCCGACCTAGTAACAGTACGTGGATTAATGGGCTCGAGCTCAGATGCGGACAGTGTCTGTGGGGGTGTTCGTGTTAGATACAGGTTGAGACTTAAAGGGTTAGTTCACCCAAAAATGAAAATAATGTCATTTATTACTCACCCTCATGCCGTTCCACACCTGTAAGACCTTCATTCATCTTTGGAACACAAATTAAGATATTTTTGTTGAATGTTGAACTGATGGCTCAGTGAGGCCTGCATAGCCAGCAATGACATTTCCTCTCAAGATCCATTAATGTACTAAAAACATATTTAAATCAGTTCATGTGAGTACAGTGGTTCAATATTAATATAAAGCGACGAGAATATTTTTGGTGTGCCAAAAAAATAAATAAATAAATAAATAAATAATGACTTATATAGTGATGGCTGATTTCAAAACACTGCTTCATGAAGCTTCGGAGCGTTATGAATCAGCGTGTCGAATCATGATTCAGATCGCGTGTCAAACTGCTGAAATCACGTGACTTTGGCGCTCCGAATCATGATTTGACACGCTGATTCATAACGCTCCGAAGCTTCATGAAGCAGTGTTTTGAAATCGGCCATCACTATATAAGTCATTCTTTATTTATTTATTTATTTTTTTGGCACACCAAAAATATTCTCGTCGCTTTATATTAATATTGAACCACTGTACTCACATGAACTGATTTAAATATGTTTTTAGTACATTAATGGATCTTGAGAGGAAATGTCATTGCTGGCTATGCAGGCCTCACTGAGCCATCGGATTTCAACAAAAATATCTCAATTTGTGTTCCGAAGATCAACGAAGGTCTTATGGGTGTGGAACGGCATAAGGGTGAGTAATTAATGACATTATTTTCATTTTTGGGTGAACTAACCCTTTAAATGTGGAAGAAATAGAATAACTGACACAAGCAGCCAAGCTCTAAAACCATTGGAATTTGAGCAAATATAAAAACAAAGAATATCTGAGCATGTTTATGTTCAACTGTCTGATAACATTATTACTATTAAGTATCATTTCCTGTTATTTTTGCTATGCAAGGTTTTTGCACAATAGTAACTAATAATTATTATTATACCACAACAATACATAGCTTTGGTTATAAATAAATATAAGACCATAGACTCTCCTATTTGTTTTTATAAATATAACTATCTATGCCCCTGGTCACCTGAGGACCTTACTTTATGATGCACATTTTCTTCATTTTAACTTCATTAAATAACCACACAAACGCAATGTTTCCATAAACACTTTATAATAGGATTTTGATCTAACAGGTAAACACAGTTCGCTCCATGACATGGCTTTTTCTCTTAAATACTTTCCATTCTATAAAGAAAACTGTAAA
The DNA here is from genome assembly GCF_019924925.1 of Ctenopharyngodon idella. NCBI lineage: Eukaryota > Metazoa > Chordata > Actinopteri > Cypriniformes > Xenocyprididae > Ctenopharyngodon > Ctenopharyngodon idella. The sequence continues at coordinate 15,685,844 of NC_067221.1, forward strand.
AATATTTAATCATAACTAATTAAAAGTTCTCTGGGAGTAAGAGGGTGGAGGATGGGCAGTTGTATTGTGGTCCTGATGGGGCTCTGATGATTTCGGGCAGAATGAGGGAGGAGCAGCAGAGGCGGGGCTTCACCGTGTTGATGGCGTGGTGTTGCCATTCAGAGCAAACCTGATACAAAAGAAAAGAGTTTTTTTTTTTAACAGCAGAATGTGACATTTATACTCATAAGGGCTTTTAACATTTGAAATGATCCTGGGGAATCCTGGGTCATCTTGCTTCACGTTTCACATTGCTTATAACCTACCCGGGGTTAACAATTAATCATGGGTATTCATACGCTATTGTTTCATACTGTACAATACTAAACCCTGAGTTAAAGTCCTTATTTGCATATTTGCTGTGTCAGTGTCACACATTGGACAAACATTGATATGAACAGGCGATATGTTTACATTATGGATCCAGCATTGTGCATCATCATCCTCATATTATACACTGCTGGCTGTACTATCAAGTTTTTTTTTCCCATCTGGATGGACTTTTTAAGACTATAAATTGTCGCGTTCAGTCACCATTTGACATTTCCCCCCCCAAACGCTGAAACTGTTTGTACAACGTGCAGTGTTTCCGTAACTGACCAAAGCATGTGAATTTGAGGCACGTAATTGGTTGTCAGTTGTTAAAGGGATAGTTCACCCAAAATTGAAAATGATCCCATGATTTACTCACCCTCAAGCCATCCTAGGTGTATATGACTATCATCTTTTAGACAAACACAATCAGCGTTATATTCAAATATATACTGGCTCTTTCAAGCTTGATAATGGTAGTGAAGGGGGCGTGAGATTTTGAAGCCCAAAAAAGTGCTCCATCCATCAGGGAAAAAAAAAAAATCCATATGGCTCCAGGGGGGTTAATAAAGGCCTTCTGAAGCGAAGTGATGAGTTTTTGTGAGAAAAATATCCATATTTAAAGCTTTATAAATTATAATAACTAGCTTCCGGCCTCTCGTGGTTCAAACAAATAGGGCTGGGCAACAAACTGAAGCTCCTCTTCTCTTCTATTGAAATCCTCCGTCATTTCTCTTTAAAAATTATTGTTTTAGACTTCTAACTCATGACCAGTGTTTTGTTTTGCTCTATCCTCTGAACTTCCACGTTTGTCATTGCGTCGTGTCAGGTCAGGGGTTACTCTTTCGCCATTAACGCTCCCGCTTTCAATTTCAAACGCTCCTGTGTGTTGATCATTGTAGCCAATCACAGACATATCCAATGAGCCTTGAACACAATGGCCAATCAGAGGTGTTTACGAATCTGCTCAACAGCGCTCAAAGCATCAAATTTTTTAAATTTCAGTACCGAAGTCGGTACTTTTGACAACTCTAGCCAGAAACTAGTTATTATAGTTTATAAAGTTTTGAATATGGATAATTTTCTTACAAAAACCCATCGCTTTGCTTCAGAAGGCCTTTATTAACCCCCTGGAGCTGTAAGGATTAGTTTTATGATGGATGGATGCACTTTTTTGGGCTTCAAAATCTCACACCCCCTTCACTACCATTATAAAGCTTGGAAGAGCAAAGATATTTTTTAATATAACTCTGATTGTGCTCGTCTGAAAGAATACACCTACATCCCTTTAAGCCATATACACCTAGGATGGCTTGAGGGTGAGTAAATCATGGATTAATTTTTTAATTTTTGGGTGAACTATCCCTTTAAGCATCTAGTCGTAACATTCTAACACTGCATCGTTTCACACTGTACAAGTTTGGCTTCCTGTCACATAATGTCATATGCGCAGGAGCTCAAATGTTGAGAATCTGTGAAAAGTCAATATTCCTGAATGAGATCACACATACAGGTGCTGGTCATATAATTAGAATATCATCAAAAAGTTCATTTTTTTATTATAAATTATTTTTAAAAATGAAACTTTTATATATTCTAGATTCCCTACATGTAAAGTAAAACATTTCAAAAGTTTTTTTTTTAAATTTTGATGATTAGAGCGTACAGCTCATGAAAGTCCAAAATCCAGTATTTCAAAATATTAGAATATTTCCTAAGATCAATCAAAAAATGGATTTGCAAAACAGAAAAGTTCAAGTTCTTTAAAGTATGTTCTTTTGTGCACTCAATACTTGATCGGCAGGACATATTACAGCAAATGACTTGCTCCTAGCACAAATTACTGCATCAGTGAAGTGTGGCATGGAAGTGATCAGCCTGTGGCACTGCTGAGGCACTATTGAGCCTTCAGATCATCTGTATATTGTTGGATCGACTGTTTCTCATCTTTCTCTTGAAAATATCCCATAGATTCAGGTCAGGCATATTGGCTGGCCAATAAAGCACAGTAATATCATGCTCAGCAAACCACTTGGAAGTGGTTTTTGCACTGTGGGCAGGTGCTAAAGTCCTGCTGGAAAAGGAAATCAGCATCTCCATAAAGCTTGTCAGCAGATGGAAGCATAAAGTGCTCCAAAATCTCCTGGAAGATGGCTGCATTGACTTTGCACTTGATAAAACACAATGGACCAACACCAGCAGACGTCACGCCCCCCCCAAATCATTATTGACTTCAGAAACTTCACACTAGACTTCAAGCAGCTTGGATTCTGTGCCTCTCCAGTCTTCCTTCAGACTCTGGGACCATGATTTCAACATGAAATGCAAAATTTACTTTTATCTGAAAAGAGGACTTTCGACCACTGTTCACTGTCCAGTTCTTTTTCTCCTTAGCCCAGGTAAGATGCTTCTGACGTTGTCTCTGGTTCAGAAGTGGCTTGGTAGTCCTTTTCCTGAAGATGTCTGAGTGTGGTGACTCTTGATGCGCTGACTCCGGCTTCATTCTACTCATTGTGAAGCTCTCCCAAGTGTTTGAATCGGCTTTACTTGACAGTATTCTCAAGCTTGCAGTCATCCCTGTTGCTTGTGCACCTTTGCCTACCCAATTTCTTCCTTCCAGTCAACTTTGCATTTAATATGCTTTGATACATCACTCTGTAAACAGCCACCCCATTCAGTAATGACCTTCTGTGACTTACTCTCTTTGTGGAGGGTGTCAATGATTGTCTCCTGGACCATTGCCAAGTCAGCAGTCTTCCCCATTAGTGTGGTTTCAAAGAACAAAAGATAACCGGAATTTATACTGTAGGGATGGTCATTTAATGAAACTCAAATGTAAATATTCTAATATTTTGAGATACTGGATTTTGGACTTTCATTAGCTGTACGCTCTAATCAACAAATTTTTTAAAAAAACCTTTTGAAATGTTTTACTTTACATGTAGGGAATCTAGAATATATGAAAGTTTCATTTTTTTAAATAATTTACAATAAAAAAAATTAACTTTTTTACGATATTCTAATTATATGACCAGCACCTGTATATAGGTTGCTGCATCCAGGATAAACAGAAGCAAGTATGATTTTGATGAACAATACAACACACACGTCTTCCCTCTCTGTTGTAAACTCACTGTGAGTTTGCTCCCGCTCATTATGCATCAGGAAGCTCGTGCTTCAAACTGCAGTGAACGAACTCAAGACCATTTGCTGAGGCTGTGGATTACAGGTAATAATGTTTTAAATGTTCAGTTTCTGGCACAGACCGATCGTTTCACTCCATAAGACCTCAATATATTGTCAGGAGCAGAGTATTAATTTTGTTTTACCTGTATATGTTTTTTTTTAACCTTCAAAGTGACAGTAGCCATTGACTTGTATTATACAAATCACCAAGGACAACAGTTTCAGTTAAAAATCTTTACTGTTCAGCTGAAGAAAAAGTCACCTAAATCTTGGATTGCCTGAGGGTAAGTAAATTAACAGCAAATTTTCATTTTTGGGTGAACTATCCCTTTAAGTACAGTGTGAAAAGCCCTATATAGAGGCATATATTCTATACCGCTGTACTGTACTTTCTTCATACAGATCAGCTCACCTGCACACTCTCTCCATCATATGTGTGACCAGGAGGTCAGAGATGCCAGGGCAGGACTCTTCTGCCAGGTTGAAGGCATTCTCCAGCTCCTCTATGGCACCCATTCCTCCTCCACATGCCCTTCTCTTCTCCTTCAGCTGGAGAACAGATTGACTTGCATTTAACTCTATAACATATAAAGCTTATCACGGTTTATTACACTTTACTGCTGTCTTATCTGCTGCCACCGTGATAAAAAGCATAAAGCTTACAGTGGGAACTCCAGTCAGGATGTATAAGTGGTGAGTTTGAGATTGTGCGCTTTTACCTCTCTGAAGATGGGAGAGACCAGCGCTGACAAACATTGTGACTTGGGCTGCCTCTTTACCGTCTCAGCTGCCTTTAAAACAAATTCAAACGCAAAACATTATCTTTCATGTAGTGATGTCAAACAAGGTCAATGCTAAAACAAAGTAGTGTAACATAGATGTGTGGTTTTAGTATCATTTATATACTATTAGAGTTTTTGTTAATACTTTGAATTTATTTTAAATTTCATAGTTGAATGACATTTAAACAGAAAATGTTTTATGAATACTTTGAATTCAGACATACTGCTCATTTCATTAACGTTTTTTGCCTACTATATAATAGGAAGTAGGCATATTCTGGTGCAGGGATTTTATCTGTATATACACTGGGCCTTGCACTGTAAATGCAGTCTAATAGACCTGCTACCATCTGTTATGCCATTAATATTAATCAAACAGTATATTATTATATATTAAATATTAAAGACAAAAAGAGATCAGCGTATCTGCAGAGTTTTTAAAATCAAATTTTAGACTTTAAGACCTGTACAAATAAAATTAATACTGAATGTCCAGAAAGAACAAAAACATGAAATCTCAAAATATATTTCAGATACTTTCACATCATTAAACATGCAGCACATCCCACTGCAAAACAGGGTAACTGCGATTTAAAATACTAAGGACATATTTTATTCAATGTATACATATTTATTGAAATGATAGTGTTTAAACAAAAAGGCAATAAAAATGATGTGTCGATTGAGTGTGTTAAATACTGTTCTTAATCTTTCCTTCCTGTGACGGGAAGCCACAAGAGTTTACAGATACAGTTTGCATTTACAGCTTAAATGGCAGATACAGTTTACTGTGTAACCAAAATTTCCAATTTCCAGGAAAAAAAAGCATAATGTGGGACTTAATATAATCAAGTCCAAAATACAATGGGACTCTTATTTTGAAAGGCCTGCTTTACATCTTCCAGCTGCTCATTCAGACAGATGACGGAAATAAAATATGCACTCTTACAGCCATTGCAACATATTGCAATATAAACACCATAATGTAAAGATCATAATTCATCAGCATAAGCAATTGTTTGGCATAAATGCACGGTATTCACTGACTGCAAACTGCTCTGAAACCTTGAGCCTGTAAAAATGTGCAACAGTGTCACATTTTAACCTTAAATGTGCAACGCTCACATTTATGTAATTAAATCATATCCTTTTTAAGTATAATAAATCACATTAGGCCATGTATTGATATTCCAGTTTTCCTGTCATCAAATGTAAGACCTCATAAAATGATGATTAAGACTTTTGTTATACCATATATAGACTTTTTGTGACCTTAAATTTGATCAAACTGAATTTAAGTATTTTCAAAAACCTGTAGGAACCCTGGAGAAAAACACTCACTATTCTTAATTTCTTTGTCTTTATTTCTGACTGATTATTTGAATAATTACGTGAAGCTTTGGAAGCAACGTTGCTTCTTTGAAAAATGAAACATTGCATTGTTTTTGTTTTATAACTTTTTAACTTCATATTGTTTTTGCTGTGATATCAAAATTGGTATCATGAATAGTGAAATTTCACTACTAAAATTTTTTTTTTTTTATAAATGATCTACAATGACAGGACACAACCCTGACTGTTATTTCATTTTGAAAACAAATATGAAATGTTGGAATCCTCACCTCTGAGTCTGTGTTTGTGTAGCCCTTCTGGAGCTTGTTCATGGAGCTGGGTCGGACTGTGGGGAACGTCCACATGGGACACTGGTCTCTATCATCACTATCGCCATCCCTGTTCGAGTACAAGGAGGAACAGAGGATATAACTCATGAGGATCAATTCACCAGAGATCTAATTAAAAAGACAGGGCTCAAGTAATAGGAAATGAATAATACATCATGATGAATTAGAGGGCTGTTATTGATTGTAGAGTATATGCATTATAATGGATAGATGGATGACATACATGTCAGAATCATCAGAGCTAGACTCGTCTCCATGGCCTTCAGACTTCCAGCGGCGGTATCGGTCAATCAGCTCTGTCAGATAGGAGGTTTTCTTGGTGTAGCGTGTGATGAATTTGTGCTTCAGTAACTCCTTGGCGGTGGGCCGCTGCACATAACCAGAATAGTAATGGCTTGCTCAGGATGCTTGATTTTTTACTGCCTCGTGTCAAAAATCTTGAGATGTCAGACTACAATTAGTGTTTGATCATTTAATTTAACAGGTTGTGTGCTATATTATGGCTACATTACCATTCAAAAGCAATAATTTTGATTTCAAGAGCTCACCAAGGCTGCTTATTTATTTGATTAAATACTGTGAAAAAGTTTTGAAAAAAAAAAGAAAAAGAAAAAAAGAACCTATTCTATTTTATTAGTTTTTAAAATGTAATTTATTCCTGTGATGGCAAAGCTGAATTTTCAGCATCACCCTCATGTCGTCCCAAATCCATAAGACCTTAGTTTGTCTTCGGAACACAAATTAAGATATTTTTGATGAAATCCTAGGGTATCTGATTCACACATAGGCAGCAACGAACATTGCACCTTTTGAGGTCCAGAAATGTACTAAAGACATTGTTAAAACCGTCGACGTGACCACAGTGGTTCAACCTCAATGTTATGAAGTGACGAGAATACTTTTTGTGCAAAAAAAACAACAAATTCATCTGTCCCCTGTCATACTGCTATGCTATTTTTGCACAAAAAGTATTCTCGTCATTTCATAATATTAAGGCTGAACCACTGTAGTCACGGTGACAGTTTTAACGATGTCTTTAGTACCTTTTTGGACCTCAAAAGGTGAAATGTTCGTTGCTGCCTATGTGTGGATCAGATACCCTCGGATTTCATTAAAAATCTCTTAATTTGTGTTCCGAAGACAAACTAAGGTCTTACTTTTTTGGGTGAACTAACCCTTTAATAATGTTACAAAATATGCTGTTCTTTTGAACTTTCTATTAATCAAAAAAAACCTGAAAAAAATGTATCATGGTTCCCACAATACATCAAGAGGCAATGTTTCTCATCGTTGATAATAATAAGAACAATTATTAATAATTAAGCAGCAAATTAGCATATTAGAATAATTTCTGAAGGTTCCTGTGAAAGTGACAAGTGAAGGCCAAGTATGGTAACCCATACTCCTCTGCATTTAACCCATCCAGTTATGTGCACACATTAGGAGCAGCAAGTAGTGAACACACACACACACACACACCCGGAGCAGTGGGCAGACATTTTCATGAGGCACCCGGGAAGCTATTGGGGGTTACGTGCCTTGCTCAAGGGCACCTCAGTCATTTCCTGCCGGTATTGAGAATCGAAACTGCAACCTTCGAGTTACCAGTCTGACTCTCTAACCATTATGCCACGACACTGAAGACTGCAGTAATGATGCTGAAAATTCAGCTTTGCCATCACAGGAATATATTACATTTGAAAATACATTAAAGTAGAAAACAGCTCTTTTAAATTGTAGTGATTTTTCACAATATTACCGGTTTACTGTAGTTTTCAATTAATCAAACGCGGCCTTGGTAAGTATAAGAGACTTCTCTTAAAAAAACATTTAAAAATATCTTAGCTAATCCAAATTTTTGACCAGTAGTGTACATTGGGGTTATTCTGAGAAATTCAGTGCCGAATACTCACAAAGCGAGGGTCTTTATTGAGGCACGCCTCCACAAACTCCTTGAAGGGTTTGCTGTAGGAGCCCTCCAGCGTCGGGGGAGTGTTCTTGGGAATGAGGAACAGCACTCGCATCGGATGCAGGTCGGAATTTGGGGGTTCCCCCTTCGCTAGTTCAATAGCTGTAATTCCCAAAGACCAAATATCCGCCTGCAGCCAAAAAAAGCAAACCAAACAGTCTTCACTGATCTCAACTGGATATTAAACAAATATGTATATGATTAGCTGCTACTACGCTAAAATGTAAACTCTGTTAGTGACTGGTTTCCATGCCTACCACTTAAAAAAAAAAGAAAGCTGAATGCTTGGGAACAGTTTTACCACTCCAGCTTTTCTGCCAGAGTGCTGATCGTGTGTTTTCACAGCTCTGCAGACACATTTGCATATTAATATTCAAATCTTCCTTTGCACGCTGAGAAAAGTCAATTTATCTGGACCTCCGCACCTTAAAATCATACGCAGACTGTTTGATGACCTCTGGAGCCATCCAGAAAGGAGTTCCCACAAAAGTGTTTCTCTTGATCTGGGTGTCTGTGAGTTGTCCCGCCACCCCAAAGTCTGCCAGCTTCACATCCCCCTGCTCAGACAGCAGCACGTTGGCAGCTGCCACAAGACACGACATGAATCATCAGCACAGAGTTCAGATTTCACACAAAGCAAATGATTAAATATGAAGCCATTCCTAGCTGGCCTGATTGAGTAGGCAGACGTGCGTGTTATCGCACCTTTGATATCACGATGAATCTTCCTTTCCGAATGCAAGTATTCCAGTCCCTTCAGAATCTCCCTCAGTATAGTGGCGATGTACGTCTCCTCTAGCGGTCCTGGTTTCAACTGAGATGTGTGGAGGAAAGTAGAAGACAAATTAAAATTCTGAGTCAAAACCTGAAGGCTCTTATGATCACATGAATACACACATGAAAAAATTTACATAACTGAAGAGCCACTACTTACAAGATCTAAAGCAGAACCACCTCCTAAATACTCCATGATTATCCACAGCTTAGTTCCCTATAGACAAGGGCAAAAATAACACAAGCACCATTTCTTCAAGTGTCACACGACATTTGTTGTATTTAGTGTTCATATTTCAATATGACTCCAGTAGGTATTTTATCATGGGACTTAAAATAAAGGTTCTTTATTGTCATTGATGGTTCAATGAAGAAACTTTAACATCCATGGAATCTTTTTATTCTAATTGCACAACAGTGGAAAATCTCTTCAGAGTAAGAAAAAAAAATGGTCCTTTAACCTTTAACTGATGAGTAAAATGTTTTTTTGGAAGCCCAAAATTGTTTTTCTATGGCATTGCTGTGAGAGTGAAGGTGCAGACTTTAGTTTCTGGAAGTAATTCCAATTGAAACAGGATATGTAATGAGAGAAAATATAGGGCGGGACTGATATTATCCATAAGAAATTGATTGGGCAGTGGACATTACTAAAAAAATGCGAGTTCGCGAAGGGCTCAATGTTTGGCATAGCCCATCAGCCCCTGCTTGCAGACGCAGTTATTACACCATTGAGCAGCAAGGAACATCTTTTCCTTTTGACAGCCATTCAAATTAGTTGAATATTGACAGTTTTTTCAAGCAACATTAAATCCGAAATATTTCAGGATATTATAGTAGATGTTTTATGTGTGTGTGATGCAAACAGCAAATCAGCATAGCACTGACATCATTAGTAACATGACATTTCGGTTAAGGTGACTGGCTAAAAACAACCTGGCAGAAGAACAGAGTATCCATGAGTAAATATGGCAGATTTAAAGGGGTCATATCATGAAAATCTGACTTTTCCCATGTTTAAGTGCTATAATCGGGTCTCTGGTGCATCTACCAGCACAGAAAATGTGAAAAAGAACAACCCAGTAACTTTGTTTTGGTAAGCCTTTCTCTACAAGCATGTGAAAAATCAAGCCGTTCTGATTTCACTCCCCTTGTGATGTAGGAAGGGGATCTTATTATAATATTACTGCCCTCTGAATCTGTATGTTTCCACCCACGGCGCCGCCATTGTTTTTGCAAGCGACGAGTAACACTGGTCCTGGAGTGCAGCAATAGCAGCAGCTGTCCCGCAGTTTAGCTACAACCCTGATCAAACACACTTGAATGCTTTCAGGATTACTAAAGCTACGTGAAGGAAGGTGAGTTGGGTCAGATCAAAACTCTGCAGGACAGCAGCATGCAAGAACGAGGTCGTAATATTGATATGTCTCAGCTATGTAAACATTATCACTGATCTGTTAACGGCTATAATAGCAAACATATGAATCTCCATAAACTCCCTTGCATCTGAGCCACTAAGGACGCAGTGGTGTAATTTTATTTATGAAGGAAATGTGTCCAGATAAATTCATATAGCAGTATGTGTAAGTCATTAACACTAGAATGCTTCACACGATCATCAGTAAAACACAGGATTTGCACAGAAATTGATTCTCAAAGACGGATCGATACCAAACTGATCCAATTTCATATATATTTATTTTGTGATGTTTGCAAATTGTCTTCCTGAATGTGTTTAGTTAGCACGTTGCTAATGTACAGTTAAATGTGGCTAAAGTTACCATTGTTTCTTACTGTATTCACGGAGACGAAGACGAATTTCCATTTTTAACCCAAAAACATGTGTAGTCTGTATAATTCATAAATGCATCTTCATTCTTATTAAGTCTCTCCAACAGTGTGTGGCTTTAGCCAAGTTAGCCGTGCATCATGCTATCAAAATCATTCAGAATCGAATTTTAGCAAACATCCACAAAATACATGGCATACCTATGTTATATGCTGCATCAAGAACAGTTTGTAATGATCCATTTTGCGAGTTATATTTGCTGTTAGCTTCTGTATTATGTATGCCTCAGTGTATTGGAATGACGAGCGAGCTTGGGGGCGGGGAGCATGAGCTCATTTGCATTTAAAGCAACCCACCCTAAAAAACGGCTTGATTTTGCTCATACCCAAATCGGGGCAAATTTGACAATCTACAATAAATGATCTGTGGGGTATTCTGAGCTGAAACTTCTGGGGATACCAGAGACTTATATTACATCTTGTCAAAAGGGGCATTATAGGTCACCTTTAAAAATTGCCCACACTTGCTAAACAAGTGCTATTGAGATGAATGGGAAAACAGATAGCTCTCTCCAGGTATTACACAAAACTCCTTGCAGTTTGACTATTTGGCCATTGGTTAACATTATCCAATATCTCGCATGGCTTAAGTGGTGACAGCGAAGGAGGAAAGTTACTTCAGAAGAAGAAGGTATTACATTTTGATAAAAGATAACATTTTTCTTTGGAATAATGCATTGATAAATCATTTCAACATGCAGTAAGAAAGTGATTTCATGTTGACTTTAAAAGATGCTGTAATGACATTAAAAAAAAACTCTTACTATTGTTTGTCTGTACACGCCTGAGATCCCAAACAATGGGAGAGTGTACCTTCAGATATGAGCCATAGTATTTGGTGACATAGGGGCTGTCACACTGGCTGAGCACCGTGATCTCCTGCTGAATGTCCTCGATCTCATCTTCCGCCTCCTCCAGGTCGATGATCTTGATGGCCACTACCTCTTTAGTGCGATTGTTGATGCCCTTGTAGACCTCACCAAAAGACCCCTTTCCAATGCGCTCCTGCTTTGTGAAATACTCCTCCGGGTCAAGCCGGGAATTCTGTGTGAGAGAGACAGTAGATTTATAACGTGAGATACAATGAAAAAGGTGTAGAAGAGTATCAGTGAGCATTTACTATTGACCCTTGTAGACTACAGCATATCCTTTGGGATGCTCTACTAAATATGTTTGAGCAACAAATGAACTATTTATATATATAATAATATATGCAATTTAAATTAAATGAAACAGATAAGACATGAAATTTATCACAAAAACAAAATTACAACTGTTACCCAAACACAATATAACGTCAAGACAGCCCTCAAATATTCTAAATAGGAAAATGTCATGACATGACAGGCTCACTAAACATCACTGTGGTTTTACTGATTATAAGATTAATACTCTGCATGCAGGGTGAAGAGACTCGGCTGGGCTGCGGATTTACCTGGTTCTGCATGTCGCGGAGGTGCGCCATCCTAACGGCAGGTCGGTGTAGATGAGAGCAGATGTAGCCCTTTCTGCCAACGGAGGGGTGGTGTAAAACTCTTTAAGGTTTCGCTGTTCCTCCTCCGATCCCTTGCTTAGCTAGCTAGCTTTTACATACAAAAACACCTCTGCATGTCCTGTTCGTCTGCCGTGTTTTCGGCCTCCAATCCCCTGATGGCGGACCCCGCAGCCTGGCGAGAATGACAGTTAGGTGTCGTGTGACTCCATGTATGAAAGTATCTGCGTACGAAAAAATCGCTTTCCGCTTGTAATTGTTTTGTATTGATCAACGCACGTTCGGGCGGCTCTTCATTTATTGCTTGCGGGAGAACAAAATAATAGGAGCCACAGCGCATGCGCAGCTTCTGATTCAAGGAACGGGGAATTGTGGGTGTTGTAGTTATATTAGCAGCATGGACAGAATTTAACATATACATGAAACCATAATGAAAATTACAGAACACAAAACTTTCTCCCAGTAAAAAACAATAGAGCATTTATGTACAACAAGCTGCAAAAATTATTTAGAATGAAATTTAGTGATACCTATTATTGGGTGAGGAGAAATGGCCCACCCAATCATGATGTTGTAATAAGGAGAAAGCAGGATAGATGCTAAAAATGAGGGAAAATTTATCAAACCTTGTGCTGTTCCTGGCTGCATGTGGCCCTTGCTTTTCTGCATATCCTTCAGAAGGATCCCAGCATAAAAGTTGGCATGAAATGGAAGTTACAATTATTCTTTCCTTCTTTGTTGTAACGTAAATCTGACTGAAACAGCTTTCCGAACAAGAAAAATGTATGGCGGGACTTGATTTTGTCCATTTAGAATTGATTGGATGGTTGTGGTTTGCTACTGGTCAGATCTCATGAGAGTGACAGGTTGTCCCGCCTTCATGTCAGTAAACATGTCATCAGAGAAGTTGCTGCAAGAGGGAGGGGAAGTTATTTTGAATAAAGATTACAGGGCACATGAATTTTTAAAAATGAATGATGTTCACAGATAAATTATTTATTATAAATGCTGCAATATTCCATAAAAATCAAGAAATGTCCCTTTGATTTCATTGTGACTTTAAAGTCGGCATGAAATGGAAGTTGCGATAGTCTTTTCATGGCTTCGCAAACAAGAAAAAATGTAGGGCGATACGGTACTAGATTTTGTCCATCGGGAATTGATTGGATCGTTGGATGGTTGTGGTTTGCTGTGATCTCATGTGAGTGACAGTTTGTCCCACCCTCGCACCAGTAAACATGAATTAAAAAAAAAAAAAAACAATGATGTGCAGGGATTAATCATTTATAATACTGCAATATATATATATATATATATATATATATATATATATTAAATAAATACTGTCAATTTTGGTTTCATGGTGACTTTAACTGCTATATAAAGGCCTATTAGCACTTAAATCTACACTAAATAGATTTATAAGGTTTAACAGCATAATGCGATTGCATAAAAATATAATGTTTGACAAACACAGTATACAAACAGGTGTGCAATACTTGGTGCATGAGTAGGATAAACCAAAGAAAGTCTATGAATTACAGTTTGCGTTAATTTAATATCAAAGGTATATGGATCAAAACAAACAGTTTTGCTACTTTTTTGGTCAGATTACGTTATTTTAGTTATAGTCTGGCATAAGCCTACTAAATAAAGCATGTTGGATGTAATGAATGAAAGTGGCATCCCTGTAAACTTGACTTGCAAGTGAACTCTCATACCTTTTACACGGTTTTCTGGGATTACCACAGTGACCATCATGTGAAATATGATGAAATGTCAGATAAAGACATATGCACATTCCCACACTGAGGTCTATTCACGAGTCAAACACAGGACTTTAAACTGTTGTGTTGGTTTGTAATGAGAGGATTAGCTCGCTAAACATAGACAGATAATAACTTACGCGGTCACCACTAGAGCAAAGCATGAATGAACTTCCCACTGATCCTTGGATAAGAATCATTATATGAAATGAGCATTTTATGTGAAGCCTTCACGTCTGGGTCAGTTTGATAAAAGGCTCCTCTTTTAATATGAGAGTGATTTTTACGAAATTAATATTAATGTTGCATGCTATATAGCCTGTTGTATTAATTTGATAAATAACCTTTGATTTGAAGGAGTTGATATGATTTGATATGAGCAGTTTCATGGACTAAAGGTATTCTGAGCCGTGCCAGGATGCCAGAGACTGTTTATATTTGGACTAAGCCGTTCACTTGGTTGATTAGTGGTTACCTAAGCGTTCCAGGTAGCGAGAAAAATCGCTTCCAAGTGTCAGATCCAGGGCACAAGCGAACAGCGACCTCAAACAAACCGATGGAAATGTGACAGAAAGTCCATTTCAGCATTGTATGTTCTTATGCGAAACATGGAAGAAGGGACATTGAAGATGAGAAATGATCAAATCTGGCAGCGGAGCGGAAGTTGGTCGATCGATCAGCGTAAATCAATTTTCTAGTGAGGGAATTTAGTTTGGGCTGTTGTAGTTGCTTTCCCTGATTGGCTATACGTTACGGCGAACCTGTTTCACATTTAATTTGTCTAAACGTCCGTCGTGGAAATGCGCTTCGTGTTGTTAGTGGAGTCTGTGGGGTGTTTATGTAGGCTACCTGTCCAGTGAACACAACCAGTGAAGTTGCTGTAGTTTTAGCTCGTGCCAAACAAACATGCGGGACATGACCGTGTTTGAGCGATCTCCCGTGACCGTGTTCGCCGCGGAGATGATGGAGGTGTTTGACCGGACTCCCACGGAAAAAGAACTCGTCTCTCAGTCCAAGGAACTTTGTAGAGACTTCATTCACTCCAGAATCATAAGGGAAGGACTCAGCTGGTCAAAAGTTGAGCCAGATCTGCCCGAGCCACACGGTGCTCTTGCAGATGTATCTGTGGTGCTTCTTAAACTGGGTAAGAGAACCAGGAGTGAGTGTGAATTGATGCTCGTAATAGGTGTGATGATATTTCAGCATTTATCATCTGACATAACATCAATATGTGAAAATCAAAAGTTTCTTTCTTTCTTTCTATTTGTCTTTAATGTCATAATGTTATACTGTGATTTATAACAAGTGTGTATCAAGGCTGTAACCACATATTGTGTATCCGGAGGGAACCAAATGTTGATTCAACCATAGAAAAACCTATTTTGGTTAACCACTATTCCTATTATTGGGAGGTCTTGGGGGGACATATCCCTCTCATTGTCTATTGAGTGTATATTTAAACCATTTTACAGGTTTTGCTTTGTTTTATAGGTGATGAACTGGAGTGTATGCGCCCATATGTGTATCGTAATATTGCAAAGCAGCTGAACATCAGTGTAGCAGTGGAGGCTGTGGTGTCAGATGCCTTTCTCTCTGTAGCAACAGAGATTCTAGCCATGGGTAAGTGAGCTTGAAAACAATAAAACAGGTGTTTCATAGGCAGTGTTTGTGTGCATGTCCTTATTGGTCCTGCATTAAAGTATTTTTGTTTTTAAAAATATTTAGTGCTTTTAAAGTCAGTATGAAATTTTGTCCATCTGGAATTGTGCCGAGAAACACGTCATCAGAGAACACGTTGTTTCAAGTGGAAGGGGAAGTTATTTTGATTAAAGTTCATGAGGGCACGTGAATTTAAAAAAAATAAATAATGATGTGTGCATGAGTAAATCATTTAAAATAAATACTGCAATATTCCATAAACTACAGTAGTCAACATTTGAAGTGGATCAAAACCTTTCATCAAAGTTGTCCTAAAACCTTCTTCTTAGGACAACTTAGTTCTTAGGACAACTTTGATGAACTTTTTTGATCCACTTCAAATGCTGACTACTATATTTTGATTTCATGGTGATATTTTATTATTTTTTATTTTCTTTTATTATTATCTTTTTGTTGTTATTATTAATACTATTACTATTCTTAAATTCTGTACATAACTGGCAACTGAGGCTATTTTGGGACAACAAAAAAAAATGCAACACTGCACATGAGGGCATCTTTACTATAAATGGAGGGAACTTTGAGATTGTGGGATTTGTTCCAAATGTGAATGAAGCGATGTTAGCCTGCGTAGAGTTTGAGCTTTAAAAAAAACAGTTCAGGACATTAAATTCATATGTTTATGTTTTTTATTAAATTACATGAAAATTGTCTATACTGGAAGAACTATTGACTTGAACCTATTATTGGATTTCAGTAGTGTGTTTGAGAGGGGCACTTTGATTACCATCCCTAGTGGTTTAATTTAAGTTCTTCAGTGGTCTTTTTTCGGAACATGGAAAAAACCCTAAAAAGGTCATACCCACATTCTTCTCTTTGTACATATTTGGTCACATATTTTATCTTGGTTCTGCTTCTTCTTGATGTACATGGTGGTTGTGATGGGAGTCCAAAACCATGTCAACATCGTTCTACTCTGCCCGACAATCTTCCCACAACCTTTCCATCTTCAGTAGTAAGGTATAGATCTGTGACGATTTTATCTTACATGAATCCTAAAGATGATGGAACGTAAACAACTGGCATAGTCCCTGACTCTTGGCTCATCATTAGTGAAGCATGGCAGCTGTTAATGCTGAGAATTAATGGTGTTAGCCTTCCTGTTACATCATCAGCACAGCAGAGCTGCGCCTCTATGTAGTTGAATAGGTTTACTAATCTTAACTGTTAGATGTTGTCTTAGATCTGGCCCTGTTTTATACTTAGAATATTTTTCATGGCGGAAAGTCTTTGTTGTAGATAGAGGTTGCCATTTCTAAAATGACTACAAAATGCTGTACAGTAACTATTTAGTAATTTAAATGACCTTTGAAGACATTCTTGATTGAAAGAGCATGAAGAAATATGAATGTTTTGTAAGGAAAAATGGTTTGCTGGATCGGTTCATTGTTTGATTCATTCTGCTTGCACGTTCCAGGCAGACTGTGTATAGTGAGTAGTGAGAATGACTCTTTCTGCAGGTTATATTGTATCGCCAGTAGGTGGCGACAAGTGACTGTCTTTAGGAGTGAATCATTCACTCAACAGATTCATTCAAAGAAACTGATTCTTTCAGGAACAAAACAAGTGACTTGTTGGCAGAAGAAAAGTAAAGTAACTGTAACTGTACAAAGTAACTGCCGATATTATATCTAAAAGGTAGATGTATGTGATTTCTCCAAGTAGAACATCCTTTTGATACTGGAACAACATTCCAATCAACCAATCAGATTTGAGGGATAGGTTTATAGTTAATGTCAAGTTCAGGGCTTCTACACCATCCTTTTTCACCTATCATTTCCCTCTGATTTTAGGGATAAGTTATGGGTAGGGTTAGGTTTAGGGGTAGGGAGAAGGTTAGGACTATGTTTTTGGGCAGGAATGTTGTTCCAGGGTCAACAAAAGTTGAGGAAACGTCTTACTTGGCAAAATTATGGTGAACCTAAAAGGTAAGGGATCGTATACAGTCAAATATACATTTGTACATCACACACATACACTACTTTTCAAATGTTTGGGGATAGAAAGATTATTTTTGTTGATAGAAATTAATACTTTTATTCAGCAAGGATGCATTGACAGTAAAGCCAATTTTATTTCAATAGGCAAAATTCCATTTCAAATTAATGCTGTTCTTTTGAACTAAAATTCAGCATATCAGAATGATTTCTGAAGGATCATGTGACACTGAAGAGTGGTGTAATGGCTGCTGAAAATTCAGCTTTGCTATCACAGGAATAAATCTTTTGAATCTTTTGCGATACATTTACATTTAATTTGCATAAGATATGGGCAAATCTAGGACTTGCAGCCCTAACTGAATTCTCATTATAACCGGTTTTTAATATTATTTGAGAATTTCTTTTTTCAAAAGCTAGTATGATTAATGCAAAAGCAAGAGAGAATTTGAGGTGCTCAAAATGGATAGCTCAGTAGCTTTCTAGTTCTGCTCACAGAATTGCTTTTACTTTCAAGGGATCACATGGGGCAAAGTGGTGGCCATCTACGCTGTAGCTGCTGGGCTGGCTGTGGACTGTGTGCGACAGGGCCATCCAGTCATGGTGCACACCATTGTGGACAGTCTGGGAGAATTTGCGCGTAGGAGCCTGGTCCCATGGCTCAAAAAGCGGGGAGGATGGGTAAGTGTTCATTGTCTTTACTGCCTTCTGCATGAACCAAGATTGGTCCTGACCTCTAGAGGCCAAATGAGGAAATTAAGTATTGTTACACACCTGTAGCCATTCTGTGTTAACACATCTAACTATTTTCTTTGTGCTACTGTAATTTCATACTATACATTTAAGAGCATACTACACACTACTGTTCAAAAGTTTGGGGTTAGTAAGTTGTTTTTTTTTTTTTAATATATTTTTAAAAATTAATACCTTTTACTCAGCAAGAATATGTTAAATGGTTCAAGAGTGTGGGTGCAGACATTGTTTGATTAAAGAATTGTTTCAAATAAATGCTGTTCTGAAAGATTCTTGAAAAAAAAAAAAAATCTACCATGGTTTCCATAAAAGTATTAAGCAGAACAATAATATGAAATGTTACTTGAGCACCAAATCAGTATATAAGAATGCTTTCTGAAGAATCATGTGACACTGAAGACTAGAGTAATAATGCTGAAAATTCAGCTTTACCATCACAGGAATAAATTGTATTTTAAGATGTATTAAAATACAAAACAATTATTTTTTTTATTTATTTTTTAGAGCATAAGAGAATGCTTTTGAATGGTATTGTATTTGATAGCATTTCAATGTTTTCTTTTCATCTTTCTTTCCAGGGGGACATTTCAAAATGTGTGGTGAACATGGACTCTAGAGCTCATGCCCATTGGTTATCAACAGCTTTGTTATCATGGAGGGAATTCATAAAGACCATGTACATCTACCTGACGAAGTAGCCTTGTGCAGAAGTCATCCTCTTGACTGAGAACTGAATCTTTCCCTCCCAGAACTATCTGAATGGTCCATTGTACTGTTTGTGGAGCCCTGGGGAGCAATATAGCCCCTCACAAAGGTTACAGCACGTCATCCAGGTTCAACTGCACCTTAATCGTCATTTACCTTTAATTATTTCTTTAAAATATACTAAACATAGTGTGAAACAAATACTATGAGCTGACATTTTGTGGAGGGGATGGTACTATGAGGGAAAACGGCTATATTCATTGCTGGAGCTACATAATGTCTGTCTTCCTTAATATAAAATGACCCAGAAATAAGGTCTGCAGCTAAAGGAGCTCCTTTCGTGCTGATGATGCATGGTATGGATTCATTCTACTGAGATTTTATACTGAATAACTGTGCCATGAGTGGGATATTTTAATGTATGACAATGTTCAGATTTTTATTTTTACAAAATTGCTTAAGATTATGTTTGGAGTGTCACTTTGCACTTTCAATTTGTACAGTTTGTGGTGTGTGTAACACAGTTTTCACCAGCTGTATACATCTTTAAATAAAGATTTTATTGTGGGTCTTGAGAGAGAAATTCAATGTTTTTATACAGAGTGGGTTCCAGCAATCATGGAAAACCTGAAAGTATAAGGGAAACTTATATTTTTGTGTCCAGGAAAAAGCTTAAAACTAATAGTAAATAAATACATTTTTTGAATTTAATGAATATATGGGGTGAATATATACCATTCAAAAGTTTGGGGTTGGTAAGAATTTTGTTAGTTTGTTTTTGAAAGAAGTCTATTTTTCTCACCAAGGCTGCATTTGATCAAAAATTTTATTATTTTATTTTAGTAATTTTATTATTAAAATATAAAATATCTTTTCTATTTTATTACATTGTAAGAAGTAATTTATTTATGTGATGGCAAAGCTGAATTTTCAGCATCATTACTCCAGTCTTCAGTGTCAAATGATCCAGAAATCATTCTAATATGATGATTTGCTGCCCGAGAAACATTTCTTCTTATTATTATCAATGTTTAAAACAGTTGTGCACCTTAAAATGTTTGTGGAAACTGTGATGCACTTTTTTTTTTTTTTTAGTATTCTTTGATGAAAATAAAGTACAACAGAACAGCAGTTACGTGAATAGACATTTTGTAACATTATAAATGTCTTCACTGTCACTTTTGATTAATTTATTGCAGCCCTGCTGAATGATAGTATTCATTTCTTTAAGAAAAATGTTAATGACCCCAAAACTTTTGAACGGTATTATAGAGTAGACTTTTTTTATATTCAAATATTCTCCATTTTTTCATGATTACTGGAAATACCATGACAATTAATTTATCAAAAGGTAAGGAGTCGACTAATGTATCCCCATGAATTACCATTAAACATACAAAAGAAGTTGTTTAGTGTTAAGTATTTGACATTTTGATTAATATTTAATTTGTAAACTTAATCTTATGGAAATAGATGCGTGAAAATGAACAGCATTTTCTTCAGAGACAGACTTTTAACTCTAAACAATATAAATTTACAAAGAGATTTTCATACTTTTATTGTAGTGTCTCTACATTATACAAATTGACCCCTTTATTCATTGTAACAATATTTGCAATGTTTTTTTGTTTTTTTTGGGAAGACATGTCAGATCACATCTGTTACTTTAGATAACATTCTTAGTCACAAATATATTGCCATCAACATCACCTGCAGGTTGCTATATATAAACTAGCATTATTTTAGGTCAGATGAGTACATTACTTCAAGTGCTTTTCAGAAACACATCTTCCTCCCATGTGACAGCTTGTTAATCAGTCCTGCGGTAAGTAATGTGCAAATGCTGCGTCAGAGGCTGTCCTTCCAGTGCCATAGAGACGGTCTGTTCCAGCCTTCCATCCGGCTTTAACTGGATGTGCCTGGAAATCTGATCAAACATCAAAATTCTTAGTGGAACATTTGTTATAATAAATACACTAGTTCAGCACAATTCATGCCACATTTTCTATATGAAAATATTGCTACATTAGAGTTTGTTTCATTGATCTGACAAGATGCAAGTCAATTAGTTTGTTTTACGAGACCTGTTGAACATGAGGCTGCTTGGCAAAAGAAGTTCTAGCCAGGGCAGTAGTGTGTAGAGTCAGCTGCTGTCCAGTGAGTTCCCCCTCCTCAATCTCCACAAGACCTAAAAAAGAGGTATAAACAGTTTTTTTAAAAAAAGAAAAGAAATGCAGTAATATAGATTTACCTATCTATATTATTCTGACAGATACATTTTTTACAAATCAAACACCTGAGTTCTGGGCAATGATGAAGGCCACCCTGTTGGTGCCTGGCTGAAGCCTGATGAATCCACACTCCCTGTGAAGTGGCTTTTTGCTCTCAGCATGGAACGCATTAAACCTGAAAAACAAAAAAAAAACAAGTTATATAAGCGTTCACAACTTTATGAGTGTGGGTCAGAAGCAGGCTAAACAAAACAACAAAAAAATTGCAATGCCTCTGAGTTATTTTGTTACTTACATAAAATTGACCACGGGCTGCCCTACATGTGAGAAATGTAGAGTCTCTGTGTAACGAAAAGGAGCGATGGAGGGGAAGGAGCCCTCTCCTGGCTCATCGGACTGCCAGGTTCCCAGGAGCCAGTCCAGCGGCAGCACTGCGGGGTTCAGCTCCGCTGCGGAAACATGGAAATCCGTGATATAAAATATGTTCACGGACACGGTCACATTCTGCTGCACCTGCAGTTTATTTATTGCTTGTTTCATTTTAATGATAATAAGCTACATGATTTGACGTTTGACCTACAGACGACAGCTCGAAAATTATAAGCCATTAGAAATAAGAAAAATCAGGTGTCTATGAATTTAAATGGAATCGTTATGTTGTCCTACCAGAGTGATTGAATGGGCATGACATTCCGCTTGAATATTTTCAAATATCTTTAAATTTTAACTGTATAATTGACCCTAAATGTATTACTCGCTGCGGCTGCTGAACTACTATCTGTTTGCCATCACAGTGCGTATCTACTTCCTGATTAGACACTAAGAACTCTGGGAGATGTAGTCATTAGGCGTTCTGACGATATTCACTTGACTCGGAATCAAGCCGAAGGACTGGTGAACACTTTTCCTCCACTACACATTTCATATAGCACAATAAAAATTAATGTATATTTAGATATTATATAAAGGTAGTCAAATTTAATACAGGCTCGTCTGCAAATAGCTGAAATGGTAAAAATAATGACTTAATGAATGAAAAGTCTAATAAAACCCACATAAATAGAGCTGTCAAGGCTAAGCAGGTGTCCTGACATTTCATCCTACCTGTCAGATTGTCCTACCCGGGCTAACTGCACGTGCGCTCATCAATATTACATCATTTTTGTCATGATAAATAACACAAAATGACTGTATTTGCATTGTTGGAAGTGTAGGTTTAGAGTTGGGGTAGGTTCAGACATTAATAAAGCACAGTCTGATAGGTAGCATTTTTCACTGTCGATTTGCACTATATCAGATTTTGCCTAATTTGCTATGGTTTAATGGCATTACTTAAGTTAAATTGCTGCATTACTTATAAATAGATTTGATATTATACGTATTAGAGAATGTTCTGTCTTAAATGGCACTTTTATTATATTAGGTTTTACCGCAGATACATTGTTTTTGACAAATTTGCTACATTAAACGTGTAACATTAGTTAATTCATATCAGATATTACCAGTAAACAAAGTCAATTTTAAGACAATTTTATGTTAATTATTGCTACATTATGTAACCATCTGTGAGTGAACATAAGCTGAGTCATTGCCAGAAGTGGCCAGATCTCTATAGCCGGAGTTGGGCCAGTTATGGTAAACAGGAATCGGCCCAGTGCTTTACAGCCGTAACAAATATACATGTACCAGAGTGATCTACGGGCCACAGTCGGCCAGGTTAACACACGCCGATGCCGAGTCTGAGCCACAGGCGCCGCGGGGCAGCCGAGCTCGGGCCGATTACTACATGCTATCTGGGTTGAAGAAACTTGAGAAACATTATGTCAACTAAAATAAAAAAAATATACATAAAGAAATTAAAAACAGAATGCTACAGTTTGTTTTCGTGAATTTACTTTAATTTGTATTTTTAATTTTAAAATAATTTTAATTTACTATTACTTTTTAAAAAAAAGCTGTTTATGTGTTGTTTATAGTAGAAAAATATGATCAAACTGTGACAATCCAATATAACATACGCGATTTATTGATTTTATTAAAATTTATTTTAAATTGTCCTTATATTTTATATTTTAATTTTATACCTTAATTTTATGGTCTGCGGTATCTCTTCAGCACATTATATTGCCCTCTAGCGATATAATTAGTGTTAAGTTATCTTGTGAGTGAGTTCATTGGTCAGTCGGGTTATCAGTAATGAGAGTGAGTTCAACCGCCTCGAATTCATCATGGCTACGGGGCTTGGTGAGTTTCTGCGTAATTTAAGACAAGGCCTCGTGAAAACTGAAGAAACTACTAGTGGAGAGGCTCAGAAAGAGGAAACTGCGCGTGCTGAAGGTGCAAGAAGGTAGGCCGTTGAGTTATTTCCAAACCTTTTTTGGGCTACTAATTTGCTAATGGCATCTACTGAATGCTTAGGCCTATTTTCCATTTGGCATAGGCGGAGAGATCATGACACTTCCTCGACCTCGACGTCTTTGCAACCTGAACAGTGTAAAACTTTGTTTGTGTCTGAACAGTGCGGTGGGGACAGACATGGAAATTACTTGGAGAGGCAAGTTAATCAATATTTTACACATTTTAAGTTTTTAAGATGTATTTTATTGCGTGCCATTGTCTTGTCTGTCCAGGTTGCCTTCTGAGATCATCCTGAAGATTTGCTCTTTTCTGGATGCCTCGTCTCTGTTCAATATCAGCTTTGTCAACAAGCGGTTTCATGATCTGGCCAACAGCAAGTGAGTTCATGATATAAAGAATTTGAATAAGGAATAATATATTTTAACAGAGATGTCCAGTGCTCTGTGGTCTGTGTTGTATGCTTCTGAGTTTGAGAAGAAAAAGTGGAGACCCCGAGTAAGAATTATGACAGAAGCTGTGAGCAGCACAAGTGTGGAAGAGAAACCTGCGGGATACTGGAAGAAGCTGCTACTCAAGGAAATGGCTGGCTACAAGGACACCATGTGGAAAACAGAGCTAAGACACATGAACCCGCACACAGGCATGCCAGCTCTAACAGAGCAAGTTCTCAGGTACTCATCACTTTTCTTTGAACAGGGCAGGAAAAAATCTCTTGGGTACACAAATGCACATTTCATTACCTGCGTAACGTTTATTTTATATTACCTAGAACTAAAGCAGACCCCAAAAGTAACTGAGCACTTCTCTAGCCACACCTCAAAATAGCAACCCACTCAAAAAGTGGGGAAAAAATAGCACGAACAAAAAAAAAAAAAAATGAAACGCATGATGTTATTCAAAATTTAATAGAGATTGATTAAAAGGTTAGTTCACATAAAAATGACATTTTTCATTAATTACACACCATCGTGTCATTCCACATCCATAAGACCTTCGTTCATCTTCGGAATACAACTGAAGATATTTTTAATGAAATCGGAGAGTTTTCTGTTCCTCCAAAGAGAGACAACGCAACTACTACTTTCAAGGTTCAGAAAGGTAGGACAGACACCATTAAAGTACTCCATGTGACTCCAGTGGTTTAACCTCAATTTTATGAAGCGATGTGAGTGCTTTGTTTGCATAATTTATGCAGTGAAAAATGCCAGTTTGTGCGGACATAATTTTTGGCCAGGCTGTCATACAAAGAAATTATGAACACATGCAAAAACAAGAGAAAACCAACGAAATATTAATAACTGATTTTGTTGTAGTCCAATGAATGCTTTTTCCTGTTAACTTTTTGTTTTTCTATGATTTTTTTTTTTTTTTTGTCAAATACACTGTGCAGAATTATTAGACAAGTTGATTTTCTGATCATTTTTTTCCAAGCACAATTCCAAACCACATTAATCTTAATAACTACTATTAATATTGTATTTAATCATTTATAAGTGCTATATAATTGTTCATGAAGGCTGGAAATGAAAAATGCCTCTCATTCAGGTGTGTATAAGTATTAGGCAGGTTTTCTTTTACAGGCAAAATGAGCCAAAAAGATATTTAACTCAGACTGAAAAGTCAAAAGTATTAAATGCTTATGAGAAAGATGCAATACTAATGCAATACTAGAAATTGCATTAGTTAATGCATGACCAGTGGACAGCAAAATGCTCATTGGGTCAGCAGGGTCATACAAAAACAGGTGGAAAAGAATCCTAAAAAATGACCCGCACTTAATAAGAATCACAAGCTGAAGTGTTGTGAAATACATGAAGGTTTTTATAGGCTTTATAGACAGACAGATTTAGAGTGACTCTTGAAGGACCAGCACCACATCCTCTTGTACCACTGTTTGAAGAATTTGTCTTCCAGAATCTGGCAGTAAGTTTTAAAAGATTATTTTTATTCCATATCTGCAAGACGGACATTTCAGGATAAGAGATGGACTAAAAATGAACTCCCACACCTTACTGCCAGATTCTGGAAGATAAATTCTTCAAACAGTGTATGACCCTGCTGACCCAATGAGCGTTTTGCTGTCCATTGG
This sequence comes from Ctenopharyngodon idella, assembly GCF_019924925.1. Classification (NCBI taxonomy): domain Eukaryota; kingdom Metazoa; phylum Chordata; class Actinopteri; order Cypriniformes; family Xenocyprididae; genus Ctenopharyngodon; species Ctenopharyngodon idella. Next base: position 15,711,483 of record NC_067221.1, read on the forward strand.
TCATGCTTTTGCAATTTCTAGTATTGCATTAGTATTGCATCCTTCTCATGAGCATTTAATAATTTTTGACTTTTCAGTCTGAGTTAAAACCATTTTTTGGTTCATTTTACCTGTAAAAGAAAACCTGCCTAATAATTATGCTCACCTGAATATGAGGTGTTTTTCATTGCCAGCCTTCATGAACAATTATATATCTATTATAAATGATTAAATACAAAATTAATAGTAGTTATTAAGATTCATGTGGTTTAGAATTGGTAAAATGTGCCTGGAAAAAAAAATAAGAAAATCAACTTGCCTAATAATTCTGCATAGTGTAATTTTGTCAGATAAATACCTTAACCAAGTTTAGTGTTTTGTTTTTCCTTCACATTTAAAATATATAAAAAAATATTGTCCTTCTACTTTGATCGTTTAATTGAACTTGTAGTGTATCCCCTCCAGACATCATTTTTGGCAACTACTGTACACATGCCATTGTATTTCTGCGATTTTACAGTCTAAATGGTCAGACATTTAGTTCAATTGTTTCCTTTCATTTACTTCCTTTGTTTTGGGATGCCTCATATATAACATAGCAAGGCATGAGTTTTGAGATACGTCTTACTATGCTATATTGCTTGTTATAATATGAGAGACAAATAAAAGTAAATGCATTTTCAAATTTAAATCAAATAAATCAATTGGAGTGGAAAAGGTGAACACAAAAAAGCATCTGTCAGATGTAAGTGGAACATATCCATAGTTCAAATGAGGAACTACTTCTTTTGTTACTTTGTTTTACAGGAGGTTACACATTCAGTGGGAGATCACGCTCACAAAAAAGAATGGACGTGAAAGTGTCCATAAGCAGTCGCACATTTTCTTCGAAGATTCCTCGGTTACGGTGTGCTGGAGCCGTGGTGTCTGGCCGTACATGAGCAGTCTTGAGGGCCTGCAGCTTCATGGAATAATGTGTCCAGCCCTACCTGGTCCAGGAGACAAGTAAGAAACAGCTGAAAAATCTGAAGCAAACATATGCTCATACTTTTACAGACTTATCTGACTAATGCCTTTAATGTGTAGGCCAAGGTGGCGCTCTCTGATTCACAAGACAAGTTTAAGTAGAAGTATACCCTGGTCATTCCTTGGTGCTGACAAGCTTGTGAAATTGCTGAATTTGAATAAGGGCATCATTGTCGGAGTCTGGCGGGTATGTTGATCTATTTAGCCAAGTTTAAATAATTTCAATATATTAGGGATGCACAATTCTGTAAAGTTGTTTTTTTTTTTTTTTTTAATGGTTGGTATCAGATTCGTTGATATTGGATATTTAGTTGAGCATTTCCCATTTTACATTTAGATGTACAATTAATGCACAATTAATCGTTAAGATCTCGATCTTGATTAAAAAATGCCCATGCGATCTAATTCCTAAATGACAATGATTTGCCTGTGTCTATTAAACCATTGACAAGTACGATCACAGCAAACATTCAGATCTGTGTTAGCGCTGCCGCTGAGCCAAAGTAAGCAGTTGTCATGTATAGGTATGAAATGGCTTCACAAATAACTTTTCAACCACACAGTATAAGGGATATACTGGGATAAAAGTTTATAGTTCAGATATAAACACTGATGTCTACAGTAGTGATCAAAATAGAGCAAATCAGGTTTTTATAGTGACTTGATGCTTCATATAAAGATTGCATCACTTACGAAAGATTAAAGCCGCGTTTCCACCACAGGAACCTTCTCCAAGAAATAGGGACTTTGGGGTGGTACTCTGTGTGTTTTGACCGCAGGAACTATGGTCTAAAAAAGTTCCAGGTGAAAAAAATTTCCCCCTCAGAAAGTACCTGCTCATGAGGTAGTAGGCTACTTTTTCAAAGTTCAGGAACTTTCGGGGGTGAGACTTGGGCCGATTGGCTGAGTTCACGCACCATTTTATTTCAACCACCTTTTTTGAAAGTCTGTTGTGGTGCATGCAGTAAGAGTTGTTTGCTTGAGGTTCAGGCTTCATTAAGCTATACGTGGAGGATGAAATCCAGCGGGAACTGGAAAGTTGCGCGCAGTCCAGACTTGATCTTCACGGTACTTTAGACCACAATGGAAACGCAGACAGCAACAGTTCTGGGGGAAAAAAAGTTCCTGGGACAAATTGTTTCGGGTAGTTTCGTTGGAAAACCGGCTTAAGATTATATAAAAGGGGTCATGAATTTAGAAATCAAATTTTCCTTGAACTTTTGACATATAAGAGGCCTTTATACTAGAAAAATATCTGTAAGTTTCAGAACTCAAAACTTCCTCGTTAGTCCAAAAACAGCTGTTATTGAAACCAAACTCAGAAAACCACTCGTTTCAGATTTTGTCACATTATTACGTTATACTGTGACGAAAGACAAGACACAGTTTGATGCAGGCTTTTCAGAGACTGAAAATAAAACATGATGCAGTGAAAACTACAGTGGTGGCTAGGGCTGGACGATTAATCGAAAAGTGATCGAAACCGAAATTCAGAACCTCTAACCGACATAATTTTCCCATGACGGTTATTTCGTTTTTTTAATCCTGTTAATACTTCCCCCTTAAAAACATACTACCGCATGTGTAGTCACGTGACTCTGCCCTGTCCAGTCAGTGGAAAGCAACACGGAGGTGAACGCCGAGTCAACACACAGAGACGGCACGCTGTGAGCCCCTAAGTGAGATTACTTTCTCTTGCGTCATCACTAAACTTTGTCAGTTGTATGTGTTTTTAGGTTTGCCAGTTTGGACATTAAAGCAATTTTAGATGATTGGATGTGTATTATTATATTGAGCTACCGTGCTCGCGCAGCTGTGTTGTGGCACGAACACTCATACAAACAGTAGCTGCACAAAACGCGAAGATCGGGCGCACAGAGAGGAACGCAGAAACTAGTTGTCAGCACTGTCCTGTGATTTATCACTAAAGTAGCTTAGAAACTCAAAAGTTATTATAGCGCATATTTTTGAAGGAACTACTCACAACCCACAGCTTTACAATTAATAGAGAGATGGTATTCACACACGCAATTGCTCTCATTACGTACTGGTACTGTGCTAATTTATCTTTATCTTTATCTACCAGCAGAAATCTGTAAGAAATGTTACGAACCATAGATAAAATAACTGCTGAAAGTGAGCTGTTATGTCAGAGCACTCTTTCAATAGGAAAAAATATCCCACCTTTTAATAGTCAATCATATTTACAGTACAAACCTTATAAGTGAACTATGAGGGCAAAAAAAAACAACAACATAAAAAACACCCAGAAACAAAATAATCATTAATTAATCATAATCGAGGTAAAATGTTAAATTAATTGATGTTTTGATTTTAGGTCATAATCGTCCAGCCCTAGTGGTGGCTTATCGGATATGGAAGAAAGCACATAGAGAACACTGCTTTTGTTATTGTTTTGATCTAAGCCACTCGCTGTAATCCTGAATAAAAGCTTCCGTGAGCGACATCTTCTGTTTTGTCTTCAGTAAGACATCACAACACGTTTTATTTAAAACACAAAACTGCAAATGACAGTGTATACGTTTTTAGCTTTATCGAACAGGATGAACTATGAATAGCCTATAAGAACGAATGTGTGACAAACAATGGTGAATTCATTCAAAATTCCATCTACACAAAATACCGTAAGTTATCCTTTGTCAGTTATAACTGTAGTAACTGCAAGTACATAAACTTTATTTGCCATAACCATAAAGACATAAGCATATGTTTCCACATGTGTAGTGGAGACTTTGAAAAAGATTTTAATATACACAACTGTTACCCAATCATAGCAGTGGGAGTTTAAGTAATTCCAGTCTGGTTTCCGCCCTGGCCACAGCACGGAAACAGCTCTGGGCTGCGTTTCCCAAAAGCATCGTAAGCCTAAGTTGATCGTAGAACCATTTCCACCAGTGGAGCTATGATCAACTTAAGCTTACGATGCTTTTGGGAAACGCAGCCCTGGTCAGGGTCACAAATGACCTGCTGATGACAGCAGATGCTGGCTCCCGATCTCTTCTTATCCTCCTGGATTTAACTGCAGCGTTTGGACCCTGTGGACACTGTGGACCACAACATCCTCCTTCACCGTCTACACTCCACTATTGGTCTCTCTGATTCTGTCTTCAACTGGTTTTCATCCTACCTCACTGGGAGAACTGAGCATGTCACCTTGGGAGAGGTTTAATCCTTGACACACAGTGTCACCTCTGGTGTCCCTCAAGGCTCAGTGCTCGGCCCCACCCTGTTTATCCTTTACATGCTTCCCCTCGACCATGTCATCAGCCAGCATGGAATTTCTTTTCATTGCTATGCTGATAACACTCAACTCTACATCAGGACAAACTCAACCCCCTCTGCTGCCTTGCCATCATCCAATTTGACCACCTGCCTGGAGGAGATAAAAGCGTGGATGAAGCAACTTCTTGCAGCTAAACAGCTCCAAGATTTAAGCCAACCTAGTCGGCACTCCAATCCAGGTCTGGACATCTGTCATTACCAGCATTACCTTCTCTTGCTTGGATATTCCGCTTTCAACATCAGTTACCAACCTGGATGTTAAAATGGTCTCTCATCTGACATTTGAGGCCCACATCAAACATCTGTGCAAGACCTCTTTCTTCCACCTTAGGAACACTGCCAAACTCCAGGCTAGACTACTGCAATGCGCTCTGCATCGAGATCCCAGGCAAAAGCCTCCAGAAGCTGCAGTACATTCAGAACAGCGCTGCTTGGATCCTGATGAGGGTGCGCGAATACAGTCATATTACCCCAATCCTCAAATAACTCCATTGGATCCCTGTCACATTCAGAATTGAATGCAAAGTTTCCCTCTTCACCCACCAGTGTATCCATGGTGAGCCGCCCTACCTCAAGGAATTCCTCACTCCACAAACCTCTACACACACCCTCCATTCTGTTTCAGCATATCTTCTGAAACACCTCAGGATCAAGATCTGTACTATGGGAGATTGGGCTTTCTGCTCAGCCCACCTTTTTAGCTTTTGGTTGATTTTTAACCTTTTCCTTGTTCTTTTGTTTTTAAATTTGTAGCACTTTGGGATTTTGTTTAAATATAAAGTGTGTTACAAATAAAATGTATTATTATCATTTATTCTTGAATGTGACACGCCCATCAAAACAGACTGTTTGAAAAAGAGGGTCAAAAACAGGATAAAAAAAAGCTTATTCTAAATTAGAATGTTTTTTGACGTAAAAATCTTACTAACCTTATAGGTGGATTTCAGAGAAAATTATAAAAAAAATAAATAAAAAAAATGCAGTTCATGACCCCTTTAAGTCTTTATGAGTGAGTCATTGAATCATTCATTCAAACTGATTGAAACTTTAAAAAAAAAAAATCGATTCAAATTAATTATTTTTTTTAAATAGACATTTAACATTTTGTCAGAACCTCTAGTAAACTACATGTTGTTTTGTGTAGTTGTCTATTTAGAATTGTGGGAGAATCAAGATCTCTATTTTAAACAAAAAATCTCTTGATTCTCAATTTCCAGAATCATACAGCTCAAATCTAAAAATGAATGTCCTTTTTTTTTTTTTTTTTTTTTTTTTTTTTTTTTTTTTTTTCTTTCTTCAGATTGTACCTTTTAATGTTGTGATGCCTTTACTTGCAACATTTAAAGTGACTGATTTTAGTTTTAATTAATTTAGACAAAATAGTGTAGAATTTTAATATCAACCATTTAATCGTTATCAGCCGTAACATGAAAATAATCCTCTATATTGGCTTATTGGTGCATACCTAATATAAATGTAGGTTTTTTTTTGTTTTGTTTTTTATATAAAATAAACTTTATATTGTTATTTCAAACATCACATCTATATGGATGTTTTATGTATGCTTTTTTTTCTTTTATGTTCATCTTTGGTGTTTGCAGGGCAATTGGAAAATTGCCTTTATCATGGTCAACCTACACTTCCACAAACTGATTGAAAGAAGTCTCCTTGGGTCAAGATTTTGGTACTGAACTCTTAATGGGCATAACGGTTATTTAGTATGCTGCTGAAGTTGATAACGCATAGTCCCTTAACATGTAAAGTATCTTTGTTCACATCAATAGTCCCTACGTACCCACGGGTGGCACTGCTGCGGACCCTGACTGTGGACGCCATGGATACACTCTGCACATTGTGCTTCACAATCCAGTTCGGCGAATCATGTGTCAGCATTTTTCCCCACTCTACACCAGCAGAGGTAAATATATAATTGTGTGCTAAAACTGAAACCTTCACTAAACTAATTCATTTTTAACGTATTCTGATCAATATCATATTATAATCATCATGGTTTACCACTAAAATGTATCATTAAATATTTTCAAAAATATTTTTATATTTTAAATATTTGTATGTGTACATGCCATTTTTTACAATCTATATGGTCACACATTTCATTTGTTTCTTTTAATTTATTTCCCAAGGTGTATATTGCCTCATTTTACTTTCTGAAAACTTCATTAAACATTTATTTTCAACAAATTATGATTAACATTTTGATATTTAAATAAAATATGAATAATATGAGTGTTTTCACACTGTTTTTGTGCTTTACAGTGCCGTTTCAAGAGGACTATGTGCAGTTAATCGCCATTAATTTGGCTGATGTGCCTAAGCACAAGCCTGTGGCAAAGATCAGTCTCCCATGGCAAGCAGAAGGAGTGCAGGGAGATGTTGAGGTACCTATGATTCATTCCTGATTCTTACACTCATTGGCCACTTTATTTAGACTTCATTTCTGGAACTGACTGGTTAGTGCTGGCATGCTATTCTTATGATATTGTCTATAAATAGATGGGTAGGTATCATGCTGTGTGAATGGGGAACATAGACAAAGCAAAATGCTTAACACTTACGCCCGTTTCACACTGCAAGCGTAAGCAGCGCGTGTGCAGCGCGTGTTTTTTTTTCAGCGTGCATGTTAACCAACGGATGCATTCACACTGGCAGCAGGAGCAGCGCGTGAGCGTCAAGCAGGAGCGTCGCGTGACCAGCAGTGAAGCTGGGGTTTCGGCGCCTAGTCTATTTTTGCTGCGCCGCTGACGCTCAATTAAAGTGAAAGTACACTTTTGATGGACAAAATAAATATAATTTCACACAAAAAGTGTTCAAAATGCACAGAATAAGCATGTCTAATGTGTTTTAACAAGAATTTTAGTATGACAGAAAAGAAAATTAAGTATAGAAGATTTACCCATTTAAACTTGTTTTTAATTATTCAGTTTGGGTTAAAGTATGGTGTATTATAAAAACTGAAGTAAACTAGCCAGAAAATATGATATATAAACATTCTTTTAGTTATTACACAGACAGATATATAGGCTGCAGCATTCCCAAATCAAACCCGAGTTTGCTGCCTTGTAAACATGTGCACGCGGCAGATGATGTAAAACACAAAGCTTACCTCATTCATGTGCAGCAATGGATGACACAAGGCTTTTATTTATTTATTTTTATTTATGTATTTATTTACGTTTATATGCGAATGTTGTATACCTCCCCATGTTAACAAACTTTCAAGACTATCAAGTTTATAAATGACCAACTTATTTTTTTATAGCTGTCTTTGTAAAGAAATGCTCACTTTATATGTAGCTTCGAGCCGCTGCTGTGACACTGTACATACGCTTCCAGTGTGAATACTCGCGCGTCTCTGCAGCTGCAGTGACGATGTTTTTACGCTCACGCGCTGCTCACGCGCCGCTCACGCTTGCAGTGTGAAACAGGCGTAACGCCGATTTCACACTGCAAGCGTAAGCAGCGCGTATTTTTTTCGGCGTGCATGTTAACCAACGGATGCATTCACACCGGCAGCAGGAGCAGCGCGTAAGCGTCAAGCAGGAGCGTCGCGTGACCAGCAGTGAAGCTGGGGCGCCGAGTCTATTTTTGCTGCGCTGCTGACGCTCAATTAAAGTGAAAGCACACTTTTGATGGACAAAATAAATATAATTTCACACAAAAAGTGTTCAAAATGCACAGAATAAGCATGTCTAATGTGTTCTAACAAGAATTTGAGTATGACAGAAAGAAAATTATGAATCAAAAATACTTATAGAAGATTTACCCATTTAAACTTGTTTTTAATTATTCAGTTTGGGTTAAAGTGGTGTATTATAAAAACTGAAGTAAACTAACCAGAAGATATGACACATAAACATTCTTTTAGTTATTACACAGACAGATATATAGGCTGCAGCATTCCCAAGTCAAACCCGAGTTTGCTGTCTTGTAAACATGTGCACGCGGCAGATGATGTAAAACACAAAGCTTACCTCATTCATGTGCAGCAATGGATGACACAAGGCTTTTATTTATTTATTTTTATTTATTTGTTTACGTTTATATGCGAATGTTGTACACCTCCCCATGTTAACAAACTTTCAAGACTATCAAGTTTATAAATTACCAGCTTATAAAAACTAATTTATAGCTGTCTTTGTAAAGAAATGCTCACTTTATATGTAGCTTGGAGCCGCTGCTGTGACACTGTACATACGCTTCCAGTGTGAATACTCGCGCGTCTCTGCAGCTGCAGTGACGATGTAGTTACGCTCACGCGCTGCTCACGCGTCGCTTAAGCTTGCAGTGTGAAACGGCCGTTACTGTATGCATTGTAATAGACAAGTGTGCACCGTTTATGTATTTTGCATATCTTAAACATTCCTTCTATATCGAGAAATTGGGATGCGAAAAGTAACAATGTTTACTTGCTCTACCCCTCAAGCGTTGCTGTATGATGACTCTGACAGTTCTGGATGAGGCTCAGCGTCCCTTCTGGTGTGTGAGTTCTCCTGTCAAGATGTCCAATAAACTTAGAGCGGTAGACTTGGAATACGAAGGTGAGCAGTTCATCATCGTGTACGAGGATGTGGAGGGAAAGGTCAAAATGACCTTTGTGTGGATGGAGATGCTTCAGCAGTACTTTTTGGTGCAGTTAAGTACTGCATTCCCAGCAGCCAAAGTGAAAAGGCACTTTGGGGGAGAATCTTGAAAATGTTGCCGTATCTGGTTGGTTTACGTTAAGAAAAGTTGGAATGATTCTGGCAGTGCTTTGAGTTGTAAATATCCAAAGATGATTTTGGAATATTTTTATTTTCCTCAAGCTTATTTCTTGTTCATGAAACTGTTGTGCTTTTTGTCATTTTAATAATGTAAATGTCTGAATTTTTTTGTTGAGTTTCAGAGACTGTTGTTTAGTCTGGAAATGCCAGAGCGCTACTTTAATTTTTATCACCAGTTTAAATTTGGTAAAAGTTGTTAATTTTTGGCATTATGTTTCTCACTTTCATAAAGGAGAGTAAATTCACTTAAGACAGTCAATAACAAAATGGTTTGAACATCCTGTTTACTGTATAACTAAACTCACATTGTAAACTCAAATGTTGAATTTATATGAATTATTTATTTCTCAGTAATGTTTTTATGAAGGTTATTCAAGTGCTGGAGTGATGCTTGTCGAAACGTTAAAAAGGACATTGAGGAAAAACTGTTCAAAACATTGATTGATATGGAGGCACAATTTCTAATCAGCTAAAATTCTTCTCCATTATACCAGCCATTATGAAAACATTATATATAATAGCTCTTCATTTACATTAATGTAATATCCACACTACAAGCATCACCATAAGAAATTGCAAAAGTAAAAACAGTTGGCCTTTAGGCTTTGGTCTTTCGACACTGCTTTAAACCGTCTTCCAGAGCTGCAAGAGCCATCGCAGCATTGGCCTTGTTGCAGTTGTATCCCATGAGTCCAATCCGCAATACCTAGAAATCAGTTCAGGGGATAATTCAGCCATGTAGTTGAATGCGTTGTCATGCACTTACGTTATGTTGACTAACTTCTACTCACCATGCCAACAGAGGGCCCTAGACCCCCTGTGAACTCTATTTGGTGATGCTTCATGATGTAAGCCAGCAATTCCTTCCAGTTATATCCCTCAGGGATGTCAATGGTGGTGACTGAGGGTAATCTCAGATCCTTTGGATATGGGAATATAGTTTAACTGCTTTCTCTTTTAGGGTGTATTATCATTTTCAGAATTAGTAAGTGAATTCAACAACCAAGTTACCCTGTCCTTGATGAACAGCTTCAAGTCCAGGTCTTCCAAGCCTTTCCAGAGATACTCTGCAACTTCTTTATGATGCCTCCACGAGTTCTCAAGACCCTTGAGCAGGGATTTTAGAATTATTAACCCCATGGTATCACATACTACTCATTAAAAAACCAAATGTATTGACTACCTTCTGCCTATGCAGACATATTTTGTAACAGATATACACTACCGTTCAAAAGTTTGGCCTCAGTAAGATATTGTTTTTTAAGAAAATAATCTTTTTATTCAGCAAGGACACATTAAATTGATCAAAAGTAATAGTAAAGACATTTATATCATTACAAAGATTTCTGTTTCTATTCATCAAATAATTCTGATAAGGATTGATAAATGGAAATCAGCATATTAGAAAGATTTCTGAAAGGATCATGTGACACTAAAGACTGGAGCAATGATGTGAAAATGCAGCTTTGACATCACAGGAATAAATTACATTTTCAAATAGATTCAAATAGAAATTATTTAAAATTGATATATATTACAATATTACTGTTTTACTCTATTTTTGATCAAATAAATGTAGCCTTGGGGAGCATTAGGAAAAAAAAAAGGTTAAGGAAATCTTACCAACCCCAAACTTCTGAATAGCAGTGCATGTAATTCATAAGTCTAAGCACCCAGACTGTTATAGTTTAAACAAATATACATAGTTGAGAAAACAAGCAGTAGGGACTGAGAGGTTAAGCAACATCTAAGATTATTATGACCAGGTGTTAAATGTTTACTTTAAGAGGGAAAAAAAAAAAAAAAAAAAAAAAAAAATCCAGCCCTTACCGTTTCAGCAAGGATGGCTAGACTTTCCCTCAGGGCAAAAAACCCAGACACAGGTCCTGTGTGATGATATCTGAAACATAGTTTAGTTAGTTTTACGCTATCCTTAACTCGGTCCTCTACTGAGCCTTGCAAGAGCAACAGTTTGTGCTTGCTATGCTTACATTCTATCTGGCTTGCCATCATTCCCCCAGTAATTGGACAAATGGGTCATATCAAGGAGGTAGGATACTGGCTTTGTTTTCCTGTTGAACATCTTGTGGCTATATCACATTTGAGGTGAAATAAGTAACATTAGTTAGAACGATTCTTTGTGTGCAAAAACATACTTGTATTTATTCACAAGTCTCTCCTCACCATGCTCTTTCGCTAAATGAAATTGGTGCTGTGCCAGGTGGAGCATTCAATGCTTTCTGGGATCCAGTATACAGAATATCAATATCTACAAAGAAAAAGAGGATTCATTGTGTAGAACACAAATGGTTGAATTTAATCCACAGGCTTTTACGCAGAGATTTAGAATATGCACATGATCTAATGGTCCTCCACTCACTTTGTTGGTCCATTAAAATTGGTGCAGCCCCCAATGATGCCACTGAATCCACTAAGAGCAAACAGTTGTATCTGTATAGATAAAACCATGCAAGAGCACATTGGTGGACAATACAGACATTTATTTTTTTTAAATTCTTAGAACACGTTTTTTATTTTTACCAAAACTACTATCATGTTTTGAATTAACCTTTTATTTTGCCTTTACCTTCTTTTAACATATTCCTCGGACCTCATTTAAACCCAGTAGCCAGATATTATGTTTTTATGGTGTTTTACACTCCTGACAGTGGATCATTTGTGAATCTCTACAGTGTGCACACCAATCATAAAATCTTGCATGTGTAAAAAAAAAAAATAATTGCATTTATTCATGTTTTTGTACTTGAGGTCAAACAGAATCATGAAAGTTTACAAAAAAAAGGTCAATAGAAGTCACACATTAATCTAAATGATTGTAGAATATTCTTACTTGTGACACATTTCCCCAACGCCGTCCACTGGGTGCACCAGACCAACTGATGACTCTCCATGTGCGAGAAAGAAGAGAACTGGCTTATGTTTAGCCAGAGCCTGTAGAATGACAAATGTTGGTTATAAAGCAGAGATTTGCTTTGATAGTCATAAAACTTACAGTGGCCATAATAGAAACAATATGCAAAGGAAACTCGTCTCAGCATCATTTATAAATGAAGTAAATGTTTTACCTGTTCAATTTCTGCATTAGTAAAATATCCTCCAGGTGTTTTTACCAAGGTGTGAACCTTTGCACCTGGGGAAAGAAAGATGTTTAAAGTGTGCTCTCATTAACAGATAAAGAATTTTTACAGAACAATGTGCTGACATTATTATTTGATTCATACCCATTCGCTCAGCAATTTCTGCGACTCGTTCTCCCCAGATTCCATTGACGGCAACGAGAACACTTTCTCCAGGCTCCACAATGTTGGACACGGCGCATTCCATCGCCGTGTGGCCAGAGCCACTCATGGCCAGAGTCATGTTGTTACTGGTCTGAAAAGCGTACTGGATTCCTTTCTTGATATCATTCATAATCTACAACAAATATTGAATTGACTGTTAGATTCCTCAAAACATCTGAGTTTATTAGTTTCCACAAAGTCAGCTCAGATCTATGAATCAATTATTTTAAAATACATTAAAATGACTTGAATATTTTTATATTTCTTTAAATAAAATTCAATTAATAAATATTTGTATTAATTAATAAATTATATTATAGTATTTAAAGTATTTTATTTATAAAATATTAAATATATTAACTAAACATCACATATTTTGAGTTTTTAATATAAATACATTTTTTATATGAAATATAAAGGGTTTTTTTTACCTTAAAATATTTGAAATCGTTTTTGAAAATAATGCTTACCACCTGAAATATGCATTTTTATGGTCATTAAATATTTTAATCACAAATGTGCTTATACTAATTACAGTGAACAGTGAACCTAACCTTAACCCAAGAAGTTACCTTATATTAACCAGTATTTTCTTAGGTACTGTAAAATAAAGTGCAACCAAAAGTCCAATTACATTTCCAAGAATTTTGTATGTGTTTCAAAATGGATTTCTTTTTAAAATAACGGACCTTATTTGCCATCGACCCATATCAAAGTTGTAAAATGCGTTGGTGCAAAAACGCAGCGTAAAATTTACCTCAAACATTTCTGAGTGCATATGACCTATTATAGGTCTCCCTCCTGCCGCTAAAATACGAGGCGGCACATTAGATGGCCCTGGTCCGAACAGGTACCGGAATGGAGCCTCGAGTGGCCGGAGCATGCACGCCGGTGGAGGGATGGTAACAGAGGACATCCCGCGGTGGACGCTGTGTTTGGTGGACCGCGCGCATTCCAAAGGCACCTGCTTCGCCAAGTGCGCGCATCTGGAAAGGACAGTCCTCGGCATCATGTTTCTTCTCGCTGCAGTTCGTTAGAAGGACAAAGCTTTGCGTTTGTCCAACATTTTAAATAAACGGGTCTTTGACCCCTGGAACACAGAGCAACGTGCGTCATGCTTTTGGCACAAAATGCCCCCGCCCTTCATCTTCCAAACAAGGTATAACGGTCCAGAGGTAGATATGAGGGATGTTCTGAACAGCACAACAAAACTAAAAAGGGTGGTAGAGTCCTAATGATCGAGAAGCTGTCCTGTATTATGTAAGGCTGTATGTTTATTTCGTCCTTTGATTCAATATTTTAGTCCTTAGTTAGTTTCCTGAGACCTCACAAAAATACGTAAACAGCACAGGTGTTTATCTGAACTTTTTCACAGAGTTAAACGGCGCTGTTGGCTACTGAGAGAAGAAAACGTTGCAGTCGATTAGTCAATGGGTTGATATGGATTTAAATGCAGTACTGTAGGCCTATATTTTGAATGAATATCTAGTCTATATTCATATTTTTAGAGTGAGTTTGATGCTGGTTTAGCTGGAAACTATAGTAATGTCTCTTCAAGTAAAGAGAATTTTGTAGAATACGTAAGGCCTATATTTGAATAAATGTTTTATTAAACAGATCAAACGAGTTAAAAGTGAGTTTTTGTTTACATCCTGCTATACAAGGTGCTCTATTGATTCATTCATTGTCCACTTGTTTACCAGCTCAGTGGAGGAGTGTACACTTCTCAGTACAGTCGATTGGTTGATGTAAACAAACGCATGAACACACCGATACATCCAACTCACATTTCATTTGTACCTCGTATAGTCAGTGCAGCACATGCTATTAGATCTACAGAGCAAGTTAATGTAGACATGGCTGGTGCACATATTAATTTTAACTCGGATATTTCAGTTTACAAAAGCAATTTGTTATATTGATTCTCAAATTGTATTTTTTGTAATGTGTTTTTATTTCAGTGTTTAAAAGAAGCTATTAAAAAGTGTAAAAAATTGTTTTAACAAATGTCTGTGAAGTACTGAATATTATTAAGACTTATATGTAATATATAGGCGTATCTAACTGATATTACTGCAAAGAGAAGTTTTTTTTCACATTATTTGCATTTGAATCTTTAATTTATAATGCATCCAGTAACTAAATGCTAATTTTATTATTTTAATTATGTATATGATTCATATATTTAATATTAAGCTATATTTAATTTGACAATATTTATATAACTATGTATGAGCAAAGCGTTAACATAAATAGATTGTGCTGTTCCCATACTAAAATGCTTACTCTGTACAAAACGACCTGATCAGAACACAGTGATTCTCCAAAAACACACCAGTCGTGTGTCATAGGAAGCAGATGCTGATGTCAGAGCAGGGACTTTGACCAGAGTACTGGTCCCCATCACTTATCCTGCAGTAAATAATTAGTCTACACAGTAAATAAGTGGAAACGCAATGTTTACCCTTGTGTGCCCTTTGCACTGTGGTGGGGCTCAACACCCACTTGACTGGCCAGAGTAAGAGAGATTCTCTTGCAATGCTTTTGTGAAAGACAAGACATGTACCTTGATGTAATGCTTATTCAGTAATGGAGACATGGATGACCTTGACCCCATTCAACTACAATTCAAAAGCTAATTAAAAAAAATGAGTATATATTTGTCAGGTGCCATTTTTAAATGACATTCACTTGTGTAATGTAGTGAGCAGAATGATGTCAGCTGCCCAGTAGATGGGGCTGTTCTGCTAAAACTATTTCAGTCATTTTTATTTGACTTTAGTACAATAGATTTATCTTCAAAGAAATGTAAAAACTTATTTTCTTGCTTATGTTTGCGTCAGAGTAAAAATGGATATATTGCCCCTGGTATTCCTTTGTACAGCTATCAAAGAAGTTTGAACTATAAAAATATAGTTTATGTACACACTGAACCCAAACTTTTGAAAGTATGATTTTTTTTTTTTTTTGAGAGAAGTCTTTTATATGCTCACCAAGATGTCATTTATTTGACAACAATATAGTAAAATATAATTTATTCCTGTGATGGCAAAGCTGAATTTTCATCAGCCATTACTTCAGTCTTTTCTTATTTCTTATTACTTCAAACATTTCTTATTATTAATGTTGAAAATGGTTTATTATTTTCAGGATTATTTGATGGTTGAAAGTTCAAAAGCTTTATTTAAAATATCAATCTTTTGTAACATTATAAATGCCTTTACTGTCACTTTTGATCAATTTAATGCATCCTTGCTGAAGAAAAAAAAATAAATAAAAAAAATCTTACCCCATTTTTTTTAAATTCAGATTTTAAAAAGTTACTTTTCTAATGATGACAATATTCTTTGTATGCAGATAATGGCATGAGCTGATGGGCTCTTGCTTATAGAAGCCCATTTCTGCTCCAGAGTATAAAAAAATACTCATAATGTGACTTTATGTCTCATAATTACAACTTTATTTCTAACAATTTTGACTTTAAATCTCACAATACAACCTTATATTTCATGATTGCAACTTTATTTCTAAGAATGTTGACTTTATATGTCACAACGGCAACTTTATTTCTCATAATTTTAGTTTATATCTCATAATGTGACCTTATGTCTCACAATTCAAACTTTATTACTCATCATTTTGATTTAATATTTCATATGACCTTATATCTCACAATTGCAACTTCATTGACTTTATACCTCACAGTAACCTTATTGTCATTGACATGAGATCCACAATGATCCAATCAATTCCTGATGGACAAAATCAAGTCCCTCCCTATATTATTTCTTGTTTAAGAAGCCATTTTACTCGGATATACCTCACAGTAGGGAAGAGAATACTTCACAACTTCCATTTTATGCTGACTTTAAAGGTGATTTCCGATTATTGCCATAACAGCTTTCACCTACAGATGTGTGAAGGGTTTCGTAATGGTAAAAAAGACAGAAAGCTATTGCTTGTGTGAAGAGCAGACATGATTTTTTTGTGATTTACCAGAAAAGTTATTCCTACAATATTATTAGTCATTTTTTTAAGTAAACCTAACTTGTTTGTCTCCTTGCATAAACTTATCTGGCACCCTCTACCCTTCATAATGAGTTCATTGAGAGGAGTCCGTGCTGTGCATGCTGAGACACACATTCTGCCGGCTAGGCTTGGAATTTAAAATGAGCTCTTTGTGCTTTTAACACTGTGGTTTATATTCGAGGACACGGAAGCAAATCCATGACCGCGGTCTTTTTTAACAGCCTCCTGTGATGTTATTATCACACCCTTCTTTTCTGTCTGTGGCTCTCAGCCTCTCATTTCCCTCTCTCTCTCTCTCCCTCCGTTCCTCCCTCCCACTCCCTGTGCTGCATCAATGCCGCTAGCTCCCACACTGATGATGTCATCAGCGACTCACGGCTGATCAGCATCCTTGGCTCCACCATAAGAGCCATTTTGTGTTAGTCTGAAGAAACGCTCTCTCTCAACACATCCCCACATCCATTAACCCCTCCCTCTGCTTGGCCCTTCTTGATGCACCACTGCGTACCAGGCCCTGCAAAACCAGACTCCCTCAGTCTGATGGTCTTGCCAGGGGGGGCTCCACCTGCATTGATGTTGCTGAACTAGGGAGAGGCTGAAAGCCTATAGGAAAAAATAAAAAAAACAGGGTGAGGAAGAAGACGGCGGATGGAAGCAGACTTGATGGAATAACCCACTGCTGTCCGCAATCTCAACAGGATATTGCCATCAGGAATCAGTTAAGTGAAGTCTTAATTATTGTCTGTGTGATTTGTGTATTTTATAACCAGTGTTTTTCATGTCTCTTATGAAAATAAAGAGGGTGGTGCCCTATTCCACTCTTGTTTTGTCTGGAAAGCCACACAGAGGCCGTTGAAATACAAAACAGTCAGCAAAAAATGAAAAAAATCTGGAGATAGATGTTTTCAGGAAAGGGAAAGGGGAACTGTCTTCACAGACAAGATAGATTTAGAATTATTTGTTCAAATTTGATCTTGTACTAAAATAATACTATTTTAGCATTAAATAGCATTATTATTATCGGATATCAAAGAACATTTAATGTGTAGGCTAAATGCTTTATTCAGTCGTATTTAGGCCTACATGTATTGACAGTTCTGAGATTGGCCACAGTGCTGAAGGATGCTGTTTATGTTGTTAGGGTGAGGCCATGTCATGAAATCTGGGCCTTTTTCATCATTCAGATGTTGTCAATATCAAAGACTGAACGGATAATTACTAAGTGAAAATGCCTTTTGTATAAATAGGCCTATATGTAACGACGTAGCGAATTATTTTTTTTTATTTTGAGGTGCGTTAGGAAGGGTAGGCTATATACAGTACGTGTATGTGAAACGATTTACGTATTTAATATCGGAAATTATGTATATTTCTCTGTATTCTGCTCTGGACTAAAGATTCCGAGAAAATATTGCCATAGTAACAGAGGCGTCACACTTCTTTAACACCCCAAGTCTACCGCGACGAGACTCGCTGACACGCTCCTATTGTATTTCTCGATTATACAATGCATACACATTTCAAACTAGTGATGTCGATTATAATTGTGTAGATAGTTTCGTTGATTATACTGGGAGCGTTCTTATGTTGCGTCTCTAGCAGTGTATATGGGGTGTTACTGCCGCATCACAGCATCTACGCAGAGGCTGCTCTAATTATAAACAGATAGGATACATATTTGTATATGATAACCTTGTTTAGGATATCTGCTTGTCATCCGTGGTTTGCTCAGTGCCCGTTGAAACGGCTTCATTGCGTTTGTTTTGCCGGGTGGGCTAAAGCTGACGCAAATGCCCGTCCATCACAGCTGATTCATGACTATTGGCTGACGGTCAGGGCAGCCATTTTCAGTAGATTCTACGAGGATTATATGTGCGAATAACATTTGCTCAATGCGCCGTTTTGTGTACAAACATAACTATAATTTTCCACTCGAAGGATGGCACCTAGCCCAGTCTTTTTCTGGATAGAGAACAGTCTGTGGACAAATCTTGTACAAATGTACCCACAGCTTGTTTTCAGTACATTAAATTTTTCATTTTCAGTATTTCACTTATTTTTGACAAGGGATATAGGCTATAGCCTATACATGAAGTTGCCAATAAAACGAAGAACGTATCATCTGTAAATGAATAGGACAGTTTTCCACATTAAATGTTGAAATAGGCATCATTTTCAGTCTATTTTTCAGTTTATTTCTAATCTTTTTCCCCCCATTGAGGCACCTTAAGTAAATTTGGTTCTTTGGTATGGTTTAATATGGTTGTTTGGACAATTTTTCTAATCCATTTATAGATTTAAACCATGATTTGTAGCCTGATATATTTTGTAGTATGAAATAATTTAGGCTATAACTTTGACACACTTTTTAAAATGGATTAAAAGAATATATCCACAGTTGGGCTGATATTAAATGTGATATGCGAGATGTCATAGTCTCTTGTACAGAGTTGTTGAAATGCAATGTCACTAACCCAGAGTTTGATTTACAGCACGTATAGGTCATTGTCACATATGTTTTGAACAGGCTGTTTGTTAGTTCTTTTAATAAATGTGCACATATGCATCCTAAACCATGTAAGCCTGTTTTTGCTACAGCTAGTTTTAGAGGTTATGAATTCACATAGCCATATCAAGTGAACAGTAATTTACTGAATGTGATAGTCCTGATGAGTCATTGGGTCTGGATCTCAGAGAACTCCATTACCTAAATTAGATTATCAATAGCGTAACTCAGCCAGTACAGTATCCTGAAAAGATATATGTGGATTTTCCTTAATTATCTCTTGAAGTGAATTGCTGAGGTACTAAAGCTAAAGTGTAGGCCTTAACATATTTACGCATCTTTACTGTACTCTTAATTCTATAGTGAACTAAGTTTCACATATATAAAGGATAGAAATGTTCCTACTCTTTTCTTTTGAGATTGCAACACATAGAATGTCAGTGTTTCTCTCTACAGGTGGCAGGTGGCCTCTGATTCCTGGCTGGGCTTCGTTGCATCAGATCCTGTGCAGTAGCAAAGCCCCAGCACTCAGACACCATGGCAGGTGCCTCGGTGAAAGTAGCAGTGAGGGTCCGTCCCTTCAATTCACGAGAGATTGGAAAAGATAGCAAGTGTATTATCCAGATGTCAGGCAACACAACCAGTAAGTACTCTGTTTTCACTTGCTTTCAATGATTATTTGAACTCATTTGGGTAAAAGATGGGTGTCAGTGTGCTGTAGTAATTATTTATGATTGTAATGAAATATTTATTCCCATGGTCTCTCATCAGCACCCCCATGAGAGGAAATATTGCATCTCTAGGCTTATGGGTTTGAAAATGTCAAAGGGGTCATGCTATTGTTTTCGATAAAGGTTAGCTTTAATTGATTGGGTGTGCTGTCATCACCTGACCAGATTTGTTGACTTCAGGTTTACTGTTTGGTTCTCAGTAACAAAACTCTTTTTTGGTAGTTCTACAAAAAAAAAAAAAAAAAAAAAGTCAAAATTTTATTAATTTATATGTAATTCTTGCATTAATCCATAAAAAAGAAAAAATATGAGGAACAAAAAGAGTTGCAGACTGGTTCATGTCATATACGCAGGTGCGCATGCGCGGTAAAAACAAACGATGCGCACCAGAACATGGAGGGAAGCGCTTTTGAGTACCAACATTTTTGAGGACCGGTTCACAGGGACACGTTTACTTACTGGAGTAGGATTTTTCTCCATTTCTGGTAAGATAGCAATCATGATGATAAGTGTGTTCTTTAATTATTAGATGTGAACAGAGATCGAACTGTAAAAAAAATTCAAGGGGGATGGTGTGGTCAGCTGTGGGCGGGCGGGGGTGGGGTCTACTGTACCTTTGACATTTTTATTTATTGGTTTAAACAGTAGAAAAATAGGCATTATTCATTATCAAATTATTTATATCATTGTTGTATTGGATCAGTGACCACCAGAATCTCTCTCTCTCTCACACACACACACACAATAATATTGGGTTTTTCCTGGTTCAAAACAAGGCAGAGGTGGTAAAATCTCTGGTATGTCTAGGGGGGTGCGGGGGGTGCCCACCCAGAAGAAAATTTTGTACATTTTAAAGATAAATTCATTAATCTGGTGCACTTTGAGAGTTCAAAATAAAGAGCTCCAACCCATGTTCAGTGTGCAAATTGAACAAAGAAAAAGTCTGTGCATTGAATTGTACCTGAATCCACTGTTAAAAATAAATCATCCACCTACCAACCGCCCGATGATATTCTCTGATTTAGATATCTGCACCTGATCATCACATTACAATTATTCAAATTCTCAGTGTTAAGCATGATGCATATCACATATCACACTAAAGTAGGCTGCTTATAAATTAACATTTATTTAATTTCTTCTTTGGCTAAATGACCTTTCCTTAATAGCCTAAACACAGGCTTTACTCCCTTCAAACTTAAATTGTCACTGTTTCATTACATCATTGTTAAAAAAACACTCTTATCAGAATAATGTCTGTTAGTTAAGCCTGTGTATATTTTTAGTTAAAACTGTCAAGTTATAAAGCAATATCTCATGAAGAGTTTTTACTTTGTGTTTTATATAATGACCACTAGGAGGTGCTCTAGGCAAATGTTACCTCTGAAGAGAAATGCGTTCAGTTGAAAACGAAAGTAAAAGAGTGACGCACTTTGGTTGCGTCTTACCGTAAAATGAGAGTTTAGTGTCTTTATTAAAATCAACACATTAATAATTTATCCGCAGTATCCACGGATATAACCGCGCATCACTATCGAACGGTTCGAGAATAGACACAGGCCGGGAACCCGCAGAACCGTGTCGGTGTGGAAAAGGGGCATCTGAGCATGTGACTGCCTTTTTGTCGACAGCCGGAGGCGGTATTAGCTATTAGTTCTAATGTGTCAGGGGAATGTTCTTAAAACACTAATCAAAGTAATATCATACCAAAGTCCCTTTAAGACAAGTCATTTCACTCGGCGGCCATCTTTGAAACGCCTCTCGGGCATCCTGGGCATCATGCAGCTCCTATCTCCCATCAAATTCTCCAAAGCTGTTTGCCAAGCTTTCGATTAAATTTCATATTTGAAATCACCAATGAAATCTGACAACAACTGTCTCATAAATTTTTTTTCCAAACGCTCAAATCATGACAAAAAAAACAGTATTTAGGCTGGATCAAGCTAATACGCATGCGCAGACCTAAATGCGCGTCTCTTGTGCCTCATTTCTGAGGCGCGCGTCTGACTGTTTCTATAGAAACCGGTGCTTCTAACGGCCGCTGCAGTGACGCGATGACTTTACAGGTCGGCGATTGGCTCTTATTTTGAAGGCGGGACTTATTCCGCCATATTGAGCGTTACACTTTCTCCCATTCAAAACAATACGAGTGACATGTCTTGTGTTATTCTATAGTATTTGTATCATACCTTCTGTTCTCTTCTTTTTAAAGAACGTCAAAAGATCCACTCGAACCGTTCTCCGGATCCTTTTGAACTAGCACGAACAATTACGAAAGCTTGCTTTGAATCAGAGCTCTGGCGTGACTAGGGGGGGATGCTTTTTTTCAAAAAGGGGGATGCCATCCCCCCATATCCCTCCTCAAATCGAACCCTGGGTGTGAAAGGGATCGCAGTTAATCCGTGATCCGTACGGATAAGGTCCAGCGGTTCGGCACGCATATGATTCACGGATTAACTGCTAAATTTAACCACCATAGAGTGAAAGTTTATCATTAGGACTTGTTTTGTCTCGCCAATTAACACATTTAAACGATTTTAAAAGCGGAAGAAGAGGCGAAAATCGGGACTCGCGAGCTGTTATCTGTGCGCACGCAGAGAGAGACAATCAGATAGTGCTCGAACACCGAATTAATTCCTCTTTCGCGTTTACTTGCGCTTGAACGGACACATACACACAAAATTATGTCAAAATACCTGTCTCGGCAAGTATTCTCTCGGTTATGTCATAAGTGAACAGTTGAGAAAGAAACCGGATGTGTGTCAGTTATTCGTTCCTTCTTAAAGTGACAGCAGCCTAATATTCTTGCTGTTGTCGGTGTCATTAATGTTAGTAAAATAATAATAATAAAAAAATCATTATCATCATCTACCATGTTCGAGAGAAAAGAAGATAGTGAGGAGAGCAGTCAGGAGGAAAGTGATGAGGACAGGTTTTAGGATAAGTGTGACTACCAAGCATCATCTCCAGGTGCTCCCTTCAGAACCAGACCAAAAAGTTATGTGCACTTCTGCATATACAGTATGATGCTGAGAGTGCCACAATAACACTAATTATTTGTCACTAATATGCAAGAAAAACAACAAGATAATCTTGCCATAATAATAAAAAAATGTGCAATGGGAAAAATACTATTTCATGGACTGTAAGAAATATTTGTCTCTGTTAGGTTTTTCTAATCCATGTAGCAAAAAGCTTTGGATCCTGGCTGTAAATGTTCAGGAACAGTGTCCATTACAGGCCAATTCTGTGGCATTTCCAGCCCCTGTTTCTAGAGCAGCTCCAAAAACTGTAAACCGTCCTGTTGTTCTGCCTGCAGTGTGAGTGGGAAAACAGAGTCAGCTGATGCAGAGTGTGAGGTCAGACACACTGCACGGCTTTGTGCTGGTGAGAGGATGCAGGGAGGTTCATGACCTCATTCCCAGAACCCAAGGGACGGCATGATTCAAGCTTCCTTGTTAGACTCATCTGTCTTGAAACATGCCTACATTATGCATATATAGCCTTATAGGGTATATTACCAGTATGTTGTTATGATGACTACATTGAGATATTGATTGATTTTTATTATTTTTGCCTGTTATTCTCACCCAGGCTGCATTTATTTGATCAAAAATACAGTAAAACAGTAATATTGTAAAATGTTATTACAATCTAAAATAACTGTTTTCTATTTGAATATATTTTAAAATGTAATTTATTGCTGTGATGTCAAAGCAAGAATTCAGAATTCTTTGATGTATAAAAAGTTTAAAAAAGCAGCATTTATTTTTAACAGAAATACATTATAAATGTCTTTATTGTCACTTTGATCAATTTAATGTGGCCCTGCTGAATAAAAGCATTATTTCTTAAAAAAAAAAAAAAAAAAAAAAAAAAAAAATCTTACCGACTCCAAACTTTTGAACAGTGGTGTATAAATATATTTACAGGAATATGAAAGTTCTTCTGTCCTCATTATGAGGTTTTTAGCACCATCTTTTGCCATAAGAGATTTCAGGTCTGATCATGAAAGAAATGAAATGAAAATGGGGAAATAGTTTAATGTATGGTAGTTTGTTGTTTTGTCCATTAGATTGTAGATTTATTCTCATAGACATGTTCTGTTTTCTTTCTAGCAATTATAAATCCAAAACAGCCAAAAGAAAACAAGAGCTTCAACTTTGACTATTCCTATTGGTCACATACAACGGTGAGTTTCTTGACACATTAACTGGTGAATCTGCCTCTTATGCAACTCACTGCTGCTATTTTTAATTCTACTATGATCATGATGATGGATGTTCTTTAGACATTTAAGATGATTTTCTTTGGTACTCTGTGTGTTTCTGTCTTCAACAGCCAGAAGATGTGAACTATGCATGCCAAAAGCAGGTTTATAAAGACATAGGGGAGGAAATGCTTCTGCATGCCTTTGAGGGATATAACGTCTGTATCTTTGCCTATGGGCAAACTGGGGCTGGAAAGTCATATACCATGATGGGCAAGCAAGAGAAGGACCAAGAAGGCATCATCCCACTGGTAGTATACTGCAATACCATCTGTTATTGACATCATCGCTGTCTTTGATATTGTAGCAAATAGCTTAGATGCTGCCATGTTTGCAGAAACACATTCTTAATGATAAATCTCTCTGTGACAGCTATGTGAGGACCTGTTTACCAAGATCAGTGACAATAATGACAACAACATGTCATACTCGGTTGAGGTAAGAACAACACCATCATAAATTGCATTCTTACCATTGAAACTGTATAGCAAGAGAAAATGGTTCTGTTTTTTTCAGGTAAGTTACATGGAGATCTACTGTGAGCGTGTGCGGGACCTTCTGAACCCAAAGAACAAAGGGAATCTGCGTGTGCGAGAGCATCCTCTGATGGGGCCATATGTGGAGGACCTATCAAAACTGGCTGTTACTTCCTACAATGACATTCAGGACCTAATGGACTCTGGAAACAAAGCCAGGTGAAACATTTAAGTGTTGTATTGGGCATCTCTGAATTACACTGCCACTAGTTTTTAATGTTTTTAAAAGAAGTCTCATATGCTCACCAAGACTGCATTTATTTGATAAAAAATACAGTTACAACAGTAATATTGTAAAACATTATTATAATTTAAAATAACTGCATTCTATTTTAATATATTTAAAATGTATTTTATTCCTGTGGTGGCAAAGCTGAATTTTCAGCATCATAACATTACTGCACATTTTCAGCATCATAACATTACTTCTTCAATGTCACATGATCCTTCAGAAATCATTCTAATATGCTGATTTGCTGCTCAAGAAACATTTCTTATTATTATCAATGTTGAAACAGTTGTGTTGCTTAATGTTTTTGTGGAAACCATGATTGTAACAGACCCAGGCTTGACTTTGAATCCAAGTTTTATTGAAGCAATAAATCCAAATCAACAGGCAAAGAGATGGTCAAAGATACAGGCTAGGTTCAATGAACAAAATAGACAGTCCAAAGATGCAACCAAGGCAAAAACAGTAATCCAATAAACGTGATATCCAAGAAACAGGCAAAAGGTCATAACAAGAAGCAGTCATAATGGCAATGGAAAGAACGCTAAGTATGGCAGGTAAGACTTCGCAAAGTGTTAGTGGAAAGCATGGCTCTTTATGGGTGCTTCTCATTTCTTATTTGTGCATCCTCATTTCCTTTCTTCGCATCCCAGCTTCACCCCCTTAGGATGCGAGAGAAGGATACACCTGTGCATCCTCGCTCATGACTCCTCAGGAAGTTTATCTAAAAAGAAGTGTAAATCCTTACTTTTTGGCAAGAGAATGTATTTAGGTTTGGTCCTGAAATTGAACAAATCATTTCGCCACTGCGTAACATTTGCTTACCATGCTGTTTGTTCTCAGGACTGTGGCGGCCACCAACATGAATGAGACCAGCAGCCGCTCCCATGCTGTATTCAACATCATCTTCACACAGAAACGACATGATGGTGAGACAGAGAACACATCTGAAAAGGTACCGCATCCTCTCCTTCAGCCTTTTCCACCTAGCCTCAATGTATGGCAGTGTTTAGCATTGTTCTATATGTGAAAATCTGACTGCCTGTTCAGAAATAGACTAGAATGCAAAAGTAGGTGAGTAGACTCTCTGTAGTTCGAACATCACTGATGGATGTTGACAGTTTGGCAGTTGCTGAAGTTGCTGGTATGTGAATTAGAGCACTTTACCGTTCTGAGACACAACATTTCCATTTTCAAACAGGTCAGCAAAATCAGCTTGGTAGACTTGGCAGGGAGTGAGCGTGCTGATTCTACTGGAGCTAAAGGCACTAGACTCAAGGTGGGTCACTTTGAGTTCGACAGAGTTTGATTTCAGATGAGTGCATCCATTAAATGTGCATGCTTTGTCCCTTTTCTAGGAAGGAGCTAATATCAACAAATCTTTAACAACGCTGGGCAAAGTTATCTCTGCGTTGGCCGAAGTGGTAAGAAGTCTTTTAATTTAAATAGGAATGTTCTTAAAAGAAAAGTGAAAATCGATAAACATTTAAAAAGTGTTTTCTTTCATTGTTTTGTAGGACTCTGCACCAAACAAGGTGAGGATCGGTTTAATCTTTCTTTAAAAATCAATCATTATGGCTGTAGCTTTGACAATTGACATGGCGTCTGTTCTCCCTACAGAACAAGAAGAAGAAGAAAGTGGAGAGCTTTATTCCATACAGAGATTCAGTTCTGACATGGCTGCTGAGGGAAAACCTTGGTACGAGGCTTTATGCACCTTGCACACATTAACAATTATCATTGCTCTCCATCAGTTAAAGCATTTCATATTGCAGTCAACATGGTCCGTTTAACTGTGGTATGGTCCAAAAACATTTCTGAAGGTCAAAATGTTTTTCATTTATCAGGAGGTAACTCCCGCACTGCCATGGTAGCAGCTCTAAGTCCTGCTGATATTAACTATGATGAGACTCTCAGCACACTCAGGTAAGAACCTCATGATGCCATAAAGGCATTACTGAATATTAGACTAATAACCTAGGGTCATGAATTAATACACACTATTTTAGTATGTTAAAAGATATGCATGTATTTTATAGAAAACAATGATCATTACCCTCATGTTGTTCCAAACTCAAATTACTTTTGTTTCTGAAAGGCAAAAAGAGAAGTTTGGCTGAGTGTTGTTGATGCTGCTCTTTTGTCCATTTAATGAAAGTAAATGGCGACCAGAAGCTGTCAAGCTCCAAAAATGACTAAAAAGCACCATAAACCGTTGTAAACCTATTTCAAACAACTTGTGCACTATAATCCAATCCAAGTTGTAGGAAGTTATGCAATAACTTTATGTGAGGAACAGACTGGTGCACTAAATTTAAAGGTGCACTATGCAGGATTTTCAAAAAAAAAAAAAAAAAAAAAGGATAGATTCATACAAAAATAATGCAGTTCAGTTATTACTTATGGTCCACTAGAAGTGTGCGGTGGAGTTTGTGTCTACAGAGACACTGCCCTTTGACATCAAACATAGTGTGACACATCTTGATGATCTATAATTGAATATAAAAATGAACATGAATTTGAGCTACGGCAGAGGGTATTTTTCTTCGGGCTAAAAAGCCATTCTTCTGCGCTGAAGTAGGTGTTCAGTCTGAGTTGAATTTATTTACAGTATGTCATTAGATGCCTTAGCAGTTGATGTTGATTCTGAATACTTAACTATTTGGGACATTCTGATGCTGTTTTGGATAGTTAATAGCAGTATCACTGTTACAGGTATGCTGACCGAGCCAAGCAGATCCGTTGCAACGCCGTCATCAATGAAGACCCCAACAACCGCCTGGTGCGTGAGTTGAAGGACGAGGTGGCTCGTCTGAAGGATCTGCTCTATGCTCAGGGTCTTGGAGACATCATTGAGAGTGAGTCACTTGTGATATATTTCTAACTGAGGAGTTACAACATTTCACTCTACTTAAAATTTTATCTCAAATGCATATACTGCCAAGACAATGATCCTAGTAAAGCAAACATTCTCTACAATTACATGATCAGAAACCTGAGGGTCAGAAAGCTCTAGGAATGTGTCTGAAGGATTTGTCTTCTCTCTCTGTTTCTCTCAGCATACCGGGCACAAGCTCCTGGGATATCTGCTCTCAAATGTGTGTATTTTGGCACTCAATGCTTCACAGCTTACAATAACCCAGGGGTCGGCAACTTTTTTCCTTTTTTTTTTTACATGAAATCCATTTTATTTATTTTTTTGTAATGAAGCCATATTTTTTGAGAGCAAAAATAAACAAAGCAGTGCCAAAGTGTGTCACCCATGCAGCACTGTGAATTGGACTGTGCAGCTCATAGGATAGACATTTATTAGGGCTGCACGGGTCAGTTTTTGGTTTGCGCTGCACTGATTCTGATTCATCATGATTTTTCTTACATTTTTGCTTTGGTGGCTTAAAGAGATCAATATTTGATTTCATTATTTGACCCTCATGTCATTCCAAACCCATATGACTTACTTTCTTCTGCTGAACATAAAAGAAGATATTTTGAAAGTCAGTGAATGGATGTCAATGGGGTCCAGTGTTGACTGGTTACCAACAAAATATATCCCTTAGAAGAAGTCGTACAGGTTTGAAGTGGCATGAGGACGAATAAACAATGACAGAATTTTTATTTTTGGCTGAACCTTTAATATGATGAATATTTCACATATGTTGCCACTTATATTTTTGGATAAACTTGATGAACTGAGGTTTATAGGAGATTAGCATGCCTTTAATTTGAATTGTGCACATCACATATCAATGAGTTTATTATTTAAATATTTAAATATTATTTTGTTTTGCAATTCAGATTCAGATCATACAACATTTACTCTCCAAAGGCTATTTTTTACTCATATTTGCTGCTTGACGAGTATTAATTTTGGACTGTGACTTCAACATAAACAACTAAATAATATTACAATCATAAAACAATCATAAATCCTCTGTCCTTTTCATGTGTCTGCCAATATTGACCATTCGTAATGTTGCCGACCCCTGCGATAACCAAAGCAGGAATCTCTGGACCACCAAAGTCTATGCTGTGTGGATTCATCTAATCAGTTTAAATTAAACTTATTATTCTGACTCAATTGTACACTGCTGCTCTGATGGTCCAGAGGCGCTCTAGAGTTTTGCTTGGAATTTGCCTCTTATGTAAAGCACAGGCATGTAGTCATCCATGCGGTCTGTGCAGTCACAGATCAGTATTACATTGAGTGTTCAGTTCATCTCCATGCTCATTATCTCAAGCATGGTACAATGAATTTGAGGCATGAGGGGAAAATCAAATTATAATCATGTTTTTAATATTCTGAATTACTTAAAAACACACACACAACAGTGTCCGAAGTCCTCAAATTGATGCCGTCTGCCCTGCGCCCTGCAGCTTTATAACCTGTTTAATTAGCTGTTGAGCTTTATGTTTGATACTTTTTACTCTTCCTCCTTCCCCTTCTTTTCTGTTTCCATGGTTTTCCTTTTTCTCTTACCACAAATTTCTCCTTTGACTCTCCGACCTGTCGTTCCCACTTGTTGCCCAGACTTGTCCAGTTACAAGACTAATATCAATAGCATCCAGGCTATCAATCAAAGGGGTGATTTCTCCACAGTGACCAATGCCATGACAGGGATGAGCCCCTCCCCCTCACTCTCTGCCCTGTCCAGCCGAGCTGGCTCCATCAGCAGTCTGCATGACCGGATCATGTTCAGCCCGGGAAGCGAGGAAGCCATTGAGAGGCTGAAAGTGAGTGAGAGGATGATGGGATGGCTGGATGGATGGTTTGATAAATTAATAAGGGCCAGTGCTAAGCTTTTTAACGTCAACTTCTTTTTCAACTAGGAAACTGAGAAGATAATCGCAGAACTCAATGAAACTTGGGAAGAGAAGCTTCGCCGCACCGAGGCCATTCGAATGGAAAGGTTGGAGGCCCCTGGCCGGGCTCTTATCTTGAAATGTGTCTGAAATTATGTGTCTGAAATTATTCAAGTTTCTTAGTTCCTTTGTAAAAAAAAAAGCATCTATTGTCATTAAGGGAGGCACTTTTAGCTGAAATGGGTGTGGCGATGAGGGAAGATGGAGGTACCGTTGGAGTCTTTTCACCAAAGAAGGTTAGAGGATCGTTTAGTGTATTCTAAAAGGAAGCTAGTCAAGTCACATGTCAACTAGCTCTTTTTAATGTTTCAGACTCCACACTTGGTCAACCTCAATGAAGATCCACTGATGTCTGAGTGCTTATTGTACTACATTAAAGATGGAATCACCAAGTAAGAATGTTGTTTATTTATGACCATTGACCACTGGGGGTCCGCACAGACATTTCACAGTGTCTGAGGACAGATATATGAACAAAGAATTTTTAGTAACGCCTAATAATAAGGTTTCATTTGTTAACATTAGTTAACAACATCAGTTAACATGAACTAACAATGATCAACACTTCTACAGCATTTATTAATATCAGTTGATGTTAATCTCAACATTTACGAATACATTTTTAAAATCAAAAGTTGTATGTTAAAATGAATGAATGCACTGTGAACTAACATGAACATTTTTATTAACTAACATTAACAAAGGTTAATAAATGCTGTAAAATATAATGCTAATTGTTTATGTTAATACATTAACTAAAGTTAATGTGAACTAATGTTAATAGTTTTTTTAACTTGTTACTTGCCATGAAAATAGTCAGGGTAAATGGCATGGCATTAAAGGGATAGTTCACCCAAAAATGAAAATTCTGTCATAATTTACTCAGCTTCAGGTTGTTCCAAACCTGTATAAATTTCTTTGTTCCATTGAACACAAAAGAAGATATTTTGAAGAATGTGGGAAACTGAACAGTTCTGGGACACCATTGACTTCCATAGTATTTTTTTTCTTATTATGGAAGTCAATGGTGCCCCAAAATGGCCTGGTTACAAACTTTCTTCAAAATATCTTCCTTTGTGTTCAGCAGAACAAAGACATTTATACAGAATTGGAACAACTTGAGGGTGAGTAAATGATGACAGTATTTTCATTTTTGGGTGAACTATCCCTTTAAACACAAATTTCAAATCATTTATAACTATATTATAAAGAATTAAAAAAAGCTCTTTTTAAATTTTGTGAGGAATTTTTTTTTTCAATAAAAATAATATTTTCCATATAAAAATATTTTGGTAACTCTTTATTTTAAGGGTCCATAATTATGTTGTTGTTAAGCATTAACATGCTGCAAGTTGATGATTAACTGAACATATAGAACATATATTAAGGACATATTAGCATTATTTACAACTTATCAAACATTTGAAGGATAAATAACCAGAAATAAGCCAATAATTAATGGTTAACTGAATGTACAGTAAATGCCTTTTAGGGTCACACTTGATTCTGATAGTCCACTTTAGACTACATTCTACTAACTTTGCCATACATGTCAACTATTATTTACAACTTAAACATTTATTTTTTTTTTTTTGTAGTAAGTGATTAATGTTATATTTCTGTGATTTACCATATATTAAGTAAACTGAACAATATGAATCATTGTCTAATTGGTGTTGGTTTTACAATTTTGAGTAATAAATTGCTAAAATAGTTTGAAAAATGAGTATAAAATGAGTGATGTTCAAGTTTATTCACCACAATAAGCCAGTAATTATGGCTAAGTTGCCAGTAATACAGTACTACTAAAGACAATTTCTTGTGTCTTCATGCTTAACTACCACAAAAAAAAAAAGACTAATATTACTTTACTATACGTTCAGTTAATCATTAACTACTGGTGTGTCAATGCTTAACTACCACACGATAATGGTCCCCTAAAATAAGTGTTACCTATATTTTCTAATATCAAAAACTCATATTTATTGATAATACATGATCATTATAATAGAATAATAATATAATAGTATCTGTTTTTTTCCAATATCTATTTTGTATTTTCCCACAGCATTTCTCTATATGTATCTGTTTCCCTTTATCATGACATATGGCCTCCATATTTTCCTCTGCAGGGTCGGCCGTGAAGATGCCAGCAGTCGGCAGGACATTGTTCTGAGCGGCCATTTCATTAAAGATGAACACTGTATATTTACAAGTAGTACAAATGCCTCAGGAGAGGGTACGGTTGTCCTGGAGCCTTGTGAAGGAGCAGAGACTTACGTTAACGGCAAGAGAGTGACAGAGCCCACTGTTCTCAGATCAGGTAGCTTGTCAGTTTCCAGGCTAAAAACAGGCTCAGTCTGATGAACAACACTTTTATTGGTGCCTGTAAGACCCAGATTGTGACCCCGTCTGTAATCTTAGGTAACCGTATCATTATGGGCAAGAGCCACGTGTTCCGTTTCAATGACCCAGAGCAAGCACGGCAAGAGAGGGAGAGGACCCCATGTGCAGACACACCTGTGGAGCCGGTGGACTGGGCCTTTGCCCAGAGAGAGCTATTGGAGAAACAAGGCATTGACATGAAACAAGAGATGGAGCAAAGGTAGCACTTTTGTCACTTCTGTGGTTCTAAAACAGCATGAATCCTACATTTTTTTTTATCATCCATGACAATTATATCAATAGGCATAAACAGCCCATCTAAAAACACCAGATAAACAAGCAAACCAACCAACCAACCTATTATTAGTACCAGCTACAATATCTAGTTTTTGTGACTTTATTCTGATGCTTACATCATTTACAGGTTACAGGAGCTGGAGGACCAGTACCGCAAGGAGAGAGAAGAAGCAAGCAACCTTCTGGAACAGCAGAGACTGGTAAGCCATTTCAGACTAGTAAGAACTTAATTAGTCTATAAGTGATAAAAACCGGAAGAAGCTGGCAGGTAAACCAAATGTAACATTTATTTTTGTTTAGGACTATGAGAGTAAGCTGGAAGCTCTTCAGAGGCAGGTCAACTCCAGATATTACCCAGAAACCACTGAGGAAGAGGAGGAACCAGAAGAGGAAGGTGGGTAACAGTTTGAATGACATGGGTATGATCTGATTAAGATATATCAAATACAGTAACAAGTTAGCAAACTCAAAACATATTTTATATGAAGTTCTCAATCACTAAAAAAATTTAGAAAAAGTTTAGATGTTTCTGAGACATCTCATTTGAAATGGGCTCATATTTTGATCCTGCAGTGCTGTGGACAAAGCGGGAGACGGAACTGGCCCTCTGGGCTTTCCGGAAATGGCGATTCTATCAGTTCACCTCTCTCAGAGACCTGCTCTGGGGAAATGCAATTTTCCTCAAGGAGGCTAATGCCATTAGTGTGGAGCTGAAGAAAAAGGTACATTGAAATTATTTTAGGTCAGCCTAATGATCATTATATAAAAGTTATTTATTTATTTATTTATTTTTTAGATAAGTTACAGTCCCACTCTTAAAAAATAAATATGATATTTTTCCCCCCGTTTTCATTGCAGGTTCAGTTTCAGTTTGTGCTGTTAACGGATACACTGTACTCCCCACTGCCCCCTGACCTCCTGCCCCCCAGCATAGCCAAAGACAGGGAGAAAAGGCTATTCCCTCGCACCATTGTAGCAGTAGAGGTTCAGGACCAGAAAAATGGTGCCACACACTACTGGACCCTGGACAAACTCAGGTGCAGTGCGATAAAATATACATAATATGCCCACAAGAGTGAGTCTAGCCCTGTAGTTATGGATCAGGAGTAAGTGTCCAATTAAAGCAGCGACTTTGCTACTGTGTAGCTCAGCTGTTTTCAAAATGGTGTTGCTTTTCTGGTAATGAGCTACTTTTTACACCAGAAGTGGTGTAACATGAAAAAAATTCTTCATCGATATTGTATCGGGAAGTCTGATCCATTTCAGTGAATTGGTTAGTTCAGATGGTTTATGTAAATAAATTGATTTCGGGTGCGTCTTTGAGTTTAACAACACTCATTGTATTTGCACTAGCTAAATACTGATCTGATTAAATGATATATCATCTGCTTATGCATTAAAGGCATTGTCATATTAAAAATCTTCATTAGCTATTTTTAGTTAGTAGCTAGTAGTGTCTAACTAATTTTTTCATTTAATTAGCTTGGCTATAGTTAAACTACTTAAAATAAAGACTGGCCTGTAGCTTGTTAACATCCTCAGCACTTAAGATTTCAAACAAGATCTCATTTTCTGGTCTATCAATGCCCATGAATTTATGTGATAGCTATGAACCATTATTTTGTATTGCTAATCAGAGGCAGGTTGTATTTTCACTCTAAAAAGCATTTGATTAGACAAAAATGTGCAGAATGTGTCATCAGTATTTTTGCTGTTTTCCTAGAAGAGAAATATTGTACATTTTAAATGCTTATAGCTACTAAAAGTTAATTTCACCTTTTAGGGGTAGACTAGCATATTGATGATCTCAAAGCTAATAGGCTAAAGCTAATGGGTTTAAAAGCACTTTCAGACTTATTTTTTCCTTTTGGTTTTTGCTTAAAAAGTGAGCAAATAAAGAAAACATAGCAGATAAACATTACAGAGTATGTTTTGTTGCTTTTGCTGATGCATTACTATTGTCTCTGCAGACAAAGACTGGATTTGATGAGAGAAATGTATGACCGAGCAGCAGAGGTGCCCAGTACGGCAGTCGAGGACTGTGATCATATGATGTCCGGTGGTGACCCCTTCTATGACCGCTTTCCATGGTTCCGCCTGGTTGGTCGGTGAGTAATCAATAAGTCAGGCTCATACTGTATGCTGTGCAACTCTAAAGTACCAAGTGGATGCTGGTTTTTCCACTGTACATGACCTGAAACTGCCTATGATTTGCATTATTCCTTCACTTTTGAGTGGAATGGCAAGCTATGTGCAGCCTTCGTTCAAGTGAGCAATTTTGTACAGATTTTTCAATATTCAGACAATCCAAATGCTAAACCTAAGCTTGGACACTCTTTACCAAACACACTAGATCATTAGCCGAACACAGATTTGGAGGCTCATGACTGGGTTTATGCTGGCATATAACAATGCCTTGTACAGGTGCTGGTCATATAATTAGAATATCATCAAAAAGTTCATTTTTTTATTATAAATTATTTTTAAAAATGAAACTTTCATATATTCTAGATTCCCTACATGTAAAGTAAAACATTTCAAAAGTTTTTTTTTTATTAAATTTTGATGATTAGAGCGTACAGCTCATGAAAGTCCAAAATCCAGTATTTCAAAATATTAGAATATTTCCTAAGATCAATCAAAAAATGGATTTGCAAAACAGAAAAGTTCAAGTTCTTTAAAGTATGTTCTTTTGTGCACTCAATACTTGATCGGCAGGACATATTACAGCAAATGACTTGCTCCTAGCACAAATTACTGCATCAGTGAAGTGTGGCATGGAAGTGATCAGCCTGTGGCACTGCTGAGGCACTATTGAGCCTTCAGATCATCTGTATATTGTTGGATCGACTGTTTCTCATCTTTCTCTTGAAAATATCCCATAGATTCAGGTCAGGCATATTGGCTGGCCAATAAAGCACAGTAATATCATGCTCAGCAAACCACTTGGAAGTGGTTTTTGCACTGTGTGCAGGTGCTAAAGTCCTGCTGGAAAAGGAAATCAGCATCTCCATAAAGCTTGTCAGCAGATGGAAACATAAAGTGCTCCAAAATCTCCTGGAAGATGGCTGCATTGACTTTGCACTTGATAAAACACAATGGACCAACACCAGCAGACGTCACGGCCCCCCCCAAATCATTATTGACTTCAGAAACTTCACACTAGACTTCAAGCAGCTTGGATTCTGTGCCTCTCCAGTCTTCCTTCAGACTCTGGGACCATGATTTCAACATGAAATGCAAAATTTACTTTTATCTGAAAAGAGGACTTTTGACCACTGTTCACTGTCCAGTTCTTTTTCTCCTTAGCCCAGGTAAGATGCTTCTGACGTTGTCTCTGGTTCAGAAGTGGCTTGGTAGTCCTTTTCCTGAAGATGTCTGAGTGTGGTGACTCTTGATGCGCTGACTCCGGCTTCATTCTACTCATTGTGAAGCTCTCTTAAGTGTTTGAATTGGCTTTACTTGACAGTATTCTCAAGCTTGCGGTCATCCCTGTTGCTTGTGCACCTTTGCCTACCCAATTTCTTCCTTCCAGTCAACTTTGCATTTAATATGCTTTGATATACACTCTGTAAACAGCCACCCCATTCAGTAATGACCTTCTGTGACTTACTCTCTTTGTGGAGGGTGTCAATGATTGTCTCCTGGACCATTGCCAAGTCAGCAGTCTTCCCCATTAGTGTGGTTTCAAAGAACAAAAGATACCCGGAATTTATACTGTAGGGATGGTCATTTAATGAAACTCAAATGTAAATATTCTAATATTTTGAGATACTGGATTTTGGACTTTCATGAGCTGTACGCTCTAATCAACAAATTTAAAAAAAAAACTTTTGAAATGTTTTACTTTACATGTAGGGAATCTAGAATATATGAAAGTTTCATTTTTTAAAATAATTTACAATAAAAAAATGAACTTTTTCACGATATTCTAATTATATGACCAGCACCTGTATATGTGAGCGAGTGTGTGCACGTGTGCGACAGCGTGTGCGCGTGTGGTGTTGTACTAACCCAGTTCCCGTGTCTCCGGCTGCACCAGCACTCCCATTCTCAACACGTGCATGACCGAGCGCATGAGTGGCCTTACCCTTTCCCCCACCCTCTCCGACCCTGACTCTGACATAACCGAGCTTGCCGATGAGCGGCATTATGGGAAAGTCGAGGTGGAGGATGAGGAGTTGGAGGACCTGGACGATGAGATCTTTTTGGAGGACCCTGGCTCAGAGCTTGGGAGAGAGGAGGAGGATGGTGTGGGGGAGCACTGCCCAGGTGTCAGCGATGGCCAGGACCCCTTTTACGACCGCTGGCCTCTGTTCAGTTTAGTGGGAAGGTTGGTGAGGTTTCAGGAGCATGCTGTCAGAGGAAACTAGCTCTTTCACACTGAGACACAGATAACAGGGTCTGTTACTAGAACTTCCTACCAGGGCATCAAACACATGAACAGCACCGGCAGGGGTCACAATATCTATTGCCAAGATTAAATAAATAACTAACAATGATGCCATTATGTCAACAATATACATATACATTTATTAATAGTAATAAAATAGTTCATTAGCTTACAAGATTTGAGTTCGAAAGTGTGAAACTGTTGGCCTGATCTAAAGGAATTTTTAATGCCTCTTTCTACATGTTTTAAACAACAGCCCTTTTACCATTTTCCTATACATTGATAATCTAATATTGTTGCATACAGTGTTGAATGAGCCATTTCAATGGTATTTGAGGTGTTCAGTAACTGAATGAGAGGAAACCGAACCGAAAGGTAGCAGAGTGAAGATACTTCCTGCGAAAAACATCGTAGACTACTGGTGACAGATCCCTAATGGTTTATTGTAACAAGGGCCAACTTTTTTTACCATTTGAAATCATTTGAACATGGGTGGCTCTACAGGATTAAATTAATATGCAAGTGTTTTGAATGCCAATCACATCTATTCTGCCCTGCTTTGAAAGATAATACATTTTTGTCTGCTTTTTTCTGAAATGAAATTGGCGTCCTCTGCAGAATTTTGTTGTTTCTGTGATCGGTATAAATCAGCAGATTGTTTTGTCTGAAAAACTACAGCGCTCAAGATGAAAGAGCTGGTTTCGACTACAGCAGTCTCAATCAGGCATGCCAGAGCTAAAATTTGTATCACGGTTTTGATTGGCTCTCACACTCTCACTTCCCTGCACACATGCAACATACAAGATTTGTGACGTGTGTTGATTTTGATTTTCCTTTTAAGTTGATGGGGGTCAAATTCATGTATGTTAATGTCATTTCAATTTTTTGCTTTCCAGTTTGCATCTGGCCCAATAAGCCAAATTTGGAGTTTATTTTCTCACTAAATATTTTGTTTATCTGAGCATGCTGTATTTGCGCCTCACCAATCTTGTCGAAAACTCCTCCCCTCTGGCCACGCCTCCTGCCACTCTTGACCCCTGCCTGTCAAGCTTCGTCCAGCAACACATTGGGATCAAGAGGGCAGATCTGAAGTGAATTAATGAATTTGTAGGCCAATCTGTCACCAAACTTGACTGGATACAATGCCTTGAATTGATGTTGAATTGTAGTTAATCCTTCAGTCAGTTACTGAATCATCAATGATGTGTGTATGATTTGACAATTTAGACAATCGATCAGTCAAAAGTTATAGCGTAAAGTAGCTTGTGGTGCAGTTCTCCTCTATATGCATGTTCTTGAAACACTTCACCAACCCCCATAGAGACCAAAATCCTTGCTATCACGACTTTCTGTATTACTTTATGAGAATGGGGGCTATAATAGAGTATTCACAGATGAACCGCAGACTTACAGGTCACTTTTTGGCTTTCGCTGGAGCAGCTTCTTGTTTGGTTGCTTTTTTGTGTCTGATGTTGTGTTGTCTAGTGGCAGTGTGGCTGAGTTGATCTTCACTGACATTTTTTTCCCATTTAAATTTATTTTTTCCATTATTTTTAACCCTCTATTTTTCTTTTTTTCACCCCATCAACTGTCTCAAATCCCTCTTCTTTCTTCGGCTCTCCTCCTTTTTCCCACCATCCTCTCCTTTTTCTTGCATAGGGCGTTTGTGTATCTGAGTAATCTGCTGTACCCTGTGCCATTAGTGCACCGTGTGGCCATTGTAAGTGAGAAAGGCGAGGTCAAGGGTTTCCTCCGAGTAGCAGTACAAGCCATATCAGGTAAGATCATCTTCATGATGCTTTCAGATTCCAAACAGAAATTAAACTGACTGGAAATAAAATTGATTGATCAGTATTGTTCATGTTTTTTTATATATAATAGTAAAGGAGTACCACAAGGCTCAGTATTCAGACCGATTATGTTTTCTTATTTCATTGGTTAATTCCCTTGTGTTTTATTAATACAGGATTTTGTTTTGCTTGTTTTTTTTCATAAATTGTTGCCTCTGGTCCTGATTATCTTTAGATATGTTTTGTATATCATCAAAATGATCTTAAAAATTAAATAGGAATACATTTTAAAATGATGATAAAATATCATCATGTAGAGATTCTGTGCATGGCGTCGCTAAGTTTTCTGGGCCCTTTATACAGATCAGCCCCCCAAAAACTCTGGGCCCCCTGTACTCATTCCCAATTTTCCCCCTACTAACGATGCCCTGTACAAATTAAAATGTTCAACCATAAACTTTTATTTCTTGTCACAGCTGATGAAGAAGCTCCTGATTATGGCTCTGGTGTGAGACAATCAGGAACGGCTAAGATTTCATTTGAGGATCAACAATTTGAGAAGGTTGGTTGTGTCACACATTTTATGTAACTGTTCATTCTCACAATTATTATTTCAATAGTTGAGTTGGGATTTGGAATTTCAGGTAATAAATTGTTTTCATAGAAGATGAGACACCATCAAGAGAATAACCATCAAGTTTTTCTCTCTGCTCAGTTCCAGACAGAAACATGCACCGCTGGCATGTCTCACTCAAACACATCTCAAGAGGAGCTGCGCATTGTAGAAGGAGAAGGACAAAACTCAGAGATGGGGCTCAGTGCTGATGAGGTCAACAACAACACCTGTGCAGGTAATACGTTAAAAAACCATTACTGATGAAAAAACTAATATTCATATACGCACATTCATTTATTGATTAGTGATTGATATCAATTTTGCACAGCGTATTATGATGAATTTATGCATGCCACAACATAAAATAACATGCCCAATAATCATGCTGTGATAATTCATTGTTAAAGTATGTGTAAATAGTGACGTACACTAAATAAGAGTCAGCAAGTGTTTGTATTCTAATCTGATCTGTTTTCTCATGCATCGCTCCATCTAGCCTCTCCTGAAGTTCCTAACAGTCCTCTCAAGGGTCTGGAATGTCCTCTTGATGTGGCCCAGGAAAAATCCTTCCAGCACTTAAAAATAGGCAGCAACTTCACCTTCAGGGTCACAGTGCTTCAGGCCTCCAGCATCTCTGCTGAGTATGCAGATATCTTCTGCCAGTTCAAGTGAGTAGATGTATTCCAAGTAAGTTGCGTTCATTCATAGATTTATCAGGGTTTTCCATAATAAAAACTCTGCTGCACATTGTTGTAGCTGACAGATTTTAGGGTTTGAAAGGCAATGCACACGTTTCTACCACAGTGTTTTAGACAAACGCTTTTTAAAAAACAAACAATTGAATAAATTAACATGCTGCTTAATTTTCAAATCTGTATTTTTTTTGAAAGTTGCCACTTGAAAATAACATCCCCCCTCAGTTTGAATGGGGTTGACACTTCTGCACACACTGATCCAAGAAGCTTGTAAGATATCTGATGCAATCTCGTCTCAGCCACCCTGTGTCTTTTTCCAGCTTTATTCACAGACATGACGAGGCATTTTCCACTGAGCCATTAAAGAATACCGGCCGAGGGCCTCCTCTGGGATTCTACCATGTACAGAATGTAATCACAACCTTTGTGCCATTTACAAGTCAAGTAATTTAACCATATCTGAAATGTTAGAAATAAATCAAACATAAATTATTTATGTGTGGTTTGCTACTATTGCAGATAACTGTAGAGGTCACCAAATCTTTTGTGGAATACATCAAGAGTCAGCCAATAGTTTTTGAGGTATTTGGCCATTACCAAAAACAGCCCTTCCCTCCTCTCTGTAAGGACTTGATTAGGTGAGCAACATTTTTTGAGATTACTATTGTTATTATTTATTTTTAGTCACCTAAAATGTCAACTAAAACCTCCCTATAGTTCATTACGTCCAACAAGAAGGCAGTTCCCTAGGGTTATGCCTTTGTCAAAGCCAGGTGAGTATATATTTTGACTCTTTTGATACTTTCTTGGCCATTTTTTGTGGTCTGTTCATGTCTGAGCTCTGCCTCTGTCTCCCCTCAGTGCCTGCCACAAAACTGAGCACGCTCACACGCTCCACTGCTGGCCCATGTCACTGCAAATATGACCTTATGGCATTTTTTGAGATCTGTGAGCTGGAGGCCAACGGAGAGTGAGTATCTGATAAACACATGACTTGTGGTATATCAGTGCCTAGTAAGTTACTCATTGAAGTCTGTATGTATGGTAGGTTATTTATATGTTATGTAACCCTTGAACCTGTTTGTGTACTTTCTTAGCTATATCCCAGCTGTTGTTGATCACAGGGGTGGAATGCCCTGCCATGGTACATTCCTGTTGCACCAGGTAAACATGAATCCATCATTCTGTCCCAAATAACTAATGGTAATACAGATGATATGTTATTTACACTACCGTTCAAAAGTTTGGGGTTGGTAAGATTTATTTATTTTTTTTTTTTAAATAAGTCTCTTATGATCACCAAGGCTGCGTTTATTTGATTAAAATTTGTATTTATTTGATCAAAAATATATAAAAAGTAATACAATTTAGAATAAATGTTTTCTATTTGAATATATTTTAAAATGTAATTTATTAATGTGATTGCAAAGCTTTATTTTCAGCAGCCATTACTCCAGTCTTTAATGTCAACGATCCTTCAGAAATCATTCTATAATATGCTTATTTGGAGTATATTTCATATTATTAATGTTGAAAACTGTTTAATATTTTTGTGGAAACAGTGATAAACTTGTTTCAAGAT
The DNA here is from genome assembly GCF_019924925.1 of Ctenopharyngodon idella. Classification (NCBI taxonomy): domain Eukaryota; kingdom Metazoa; phylum Chordata; class Actinopteri; order Cypriniformes; family Xenocyprididae; genus Ctenopharyngodon; species Ctenopharyngodon idella. Next base: position 15,752,793 of record NC_067221.1, read on the forward strand.
TCTGAATTAATTTGAAATATAAATCTTTTGTTAGATTATAAATATCTTTCCTGATCAGTTTAATACATCCTTGCCGAATCCTTGTATTAGTTTCTTTAAAAAAACATCTTACAGACCCCAAAGGTTTGAACAATAGTATAGTTTGAGATTGAAATGAGAGATATGCGATTTTCACCTTTGACACATTTTCCGCAGGGCATCCAAAGGAGAATTACAGTCACTATAGCCCATGAAACCGGCAATGATATTGAGTGGAAGGAGGTTAAAGAGCTCGTCATAGGTTAGAAAATGCTAAATTTTTTTGTTCTCTCTCTTAAAACATCGTTTATCAGAATTTCTGGCTTCCATCACATTAAACACCAGCTGGCACTGAGGACAAATGGTGATGTTATGGCGAATGTTGAGGCAGAGTTTCAGATGACTCAGCATAGCTTCTGTTCTTTTTTAGGGCGCATCCGTAACACACCCGAGGCAGATGAGACTATCATCGACCCCAACATCCTGTCCCTCAACATCCTGTCTTCAGGCTACATACGACCATCTTATGATGACAGGTACACCACTAATATGTAAAGAAAGATACTTCCTCGAGTACCTCCAAATAACAAAATGCTTTTAAAAGCAGTTTTTGCTGCCTATCATGTCATTTTGAATTAGCAATGTTAGGAATACCAAAGTATTTAAGCAATGTTAATCAATTATTCTTATTACTAATTATAATGTGTGTTAACAACACTAACAATTCATAACTTAAATTTGGTAATTACAACAAAGTATTTAAATTATATATATATATATATATATATATTATATATAAATTATATATATATATATGTGTGTGTGTGTGTGTGTGTGTACATGTACACACATATATATTATATATTTACAAACTTTTATGTTAGATGAAAGTTAATGTTAATTAAAAAAATAACAAAATTATAATAACACTAACAATTTATTATTTCCATGGTCTTTATTGCTTCCTGTCAGAGTGTCATTGGGAATTGACCATAGGTACGTTTTTTTTCCCAAGTATACAGTATATCAGTATATATTTTTTTATTGTAACCCACCTTAAGCCTTCAAACTTGTACAAATAAAGAAAAATATAAGCACTGATATAATTCTCAAAGCTGTTTACTACTTTTCAGGACATTTTACCGCTTTGAGGCAGCATGGGATAGCTCCATGCACAACTCCCTTCTGCTGAACCGTGTCACTCCATATGGAGAGAAAATTTACATCACACTCTCCGCCTATCTTGAGGTGAGAAAAACTCACCTTTTTCGACAATAAACTTATCAAATTATGACATTTAATCAGTGTGGGATATTTTTTAATAGTGAATTTAAATGTATGCCTGTTACTTGATTATGAGATGTTCCACTAAGCTTTTTCTATGATGTTTAGATGGAGAACTGCACTCAGCCCACTGTCATCACTAAGGACTTTTGCATGGTGTTCTACTCCAGAGACGCTAAACTTCCTGCGTCTCGCTCCATTCGAAACCTTTTCAGCACTGGTGCCTTTAGGCCCTCTGAGAGGTGAGGAAAGTTTGCTGGCCTCTTTCTGCAGTCAAGTGATCTTGAGTCAACCAATGCACCATTTGAAGCTTTAATGCTCAAGACTTGATATCTGAAAACATTTTTTAACTTGAATTATCATCACAGTAGAGGAGTTAAATGTTTTGTTAAACACTATGATTCTCTTTTGTGTCTCAGTAACCGTGTGACTGGAGTGTACGAATTAAGCCTCTGTCATTTGGCTGACATTGGAAGTCCTGGTAAGATATCATGTCCAAATTCAGACAAATAACCTAATTTTATCACACATTTAACCTAGTTTTATTCATTTTGTTGTTCTGCTTTGACCATAATGGTGCAGGTATGCAAAGGAGGCGCAGACGGGTGCTGGACACCTCAGTGGCGTATGTGCGTGGAGAGGAGAACCTTGCAGGTTGGAGGCCCCGCAGTGACAGCCTCATCCTGGACCACCAGTGGGAGCTAGAGAAACTTAGCCTCCTACAAGAGGTAAAATATGGTCCATCTGAATGTTTAAGGGCTTTAAATCTTGCCTATAATCTGACTTTTGTTTTCAGTCAAATAAATGACTGTGAGGTGCGTGTATGTTACAGGTGGAGAAGACCAGGCATTACCTTCTGCTGAGAGAGAAGCTAGAAGCATCTCTGCTGCTGGGACAGGATTCTTTCTGTGGCAAAGACCTGATGGACTCACCTAAGGCCTCCAGCCCCATGATCAGCCCAGTAGTCAGTCTGGGTTTGGACAGTCCCAATGAGAGGCAGAGGGAGCTGGCTGCCAAGGTGAATGCCTACTGCTACATATCCACATAATGTCACACTAATAGCCTATTCCCACCAGTTCAGTTTGACTAAATCAAACAAAAGGATAAAATATAAATATAAAAATAAATCATTTTCTTAATTACTATATTTTAAGTAAAAATATCATCCCTAAAACAAGATAAATTTACTTGAGAAGCAAAATTGCATAAGATGCCAAGATTTCTATCTATGTCTATCTATCTATCTATCTATCTATCTATCTATCTATTTATCTATTTAATCATCCCATTGGAAAATTGTTGTTTCACAAAAAAGTATCACAAAATGTAGCACATTTTATGTTGAAAAAATTGCCAATTGGGTAAGCAAATTAAATTTAATTGAAGTTGAGTCTCATAAGTCTTATTTTCTTACACAATTTTGCTTCTCAAGTAGTAATACTTAATAAAAACTATTTATTTAGATAATTATTTTTTTCACAATGTACTTCATTATAAAAAAAAAAACACTGAAATGTTAAAGGCACAATATGTAATATTTTTGGATTAAAATATCCAAAAACCACTAGAACAGTGTTTTATATTTTGTTAACTTGTGTACTTAGATTATCCCAGATGTTTCCAAGAATGTTTAAATCCAGAGAAATAATAAATTTTAACCAGGACAAAATCATTTTCCACCAGCTGTGAGGTGAAGACGACATCTTCCATGATTCCGCGCTCAATCTCGACGTCATCACGCTATGCCTTTGTTTTGAATAGGTGACCTCTAGTGGCGAAAAACTACATATTGTGCCTTTAAAACCTTTTGTTGTTACTTTATGTACTTTATTCCCTTTTTTCCTACTTTATTTCTCTCTTCAGTGTGTGCGACTGCTCATGCACACCTTCAACAGGCAGTACAGCCAGGTGAGCAGCAGTCTCAGTGAGAGCAAGGTGAGACTTTACTGCCCTAGTGTCCATACAGACCTTGCCTCATTTTCTCGCCCATGCAGACCAGATCTCTCTCTCTCCCTCTTCCTATATCTCTCTAAGTCTCATATAGCAGTCCTTTTGTCATTTAAAAAGGCATTAAATAATTTGTGTTCACTTCACTTCTCTTATTTACTCGTTTAGAGTAGAGCAGCATGATTAGTGTAATAGATGCTTTAAGGGTAAGCATGGCATTTTCTGGAATATGATGTATGAGACACTTTAATGTGTTGCCTGCTTTATCATCTGGTGGTGCTCTTTTTTTCTTTTCTTTTTTAGCTGTCAGAGATGTCCGCATCCCTTTTAAGAGACGGTTCTTCTTCACCTCTAAACACTTTGACACCCTCCTCCACCTGCCCGTCACTGGTGGACAGTCACTATGGCAATCCAGACCTCAGGTCGGTGTATTTTCAACAAAAAACCCAGAGTCCCCTTCTAATATGATCACAGTATGGCTAATACCAGTTCAGCATCAAATTACTAGAGTCTGTTTGTTCTCAAAACACCTTAAATACTTTATTTCTAACAAGAATTTCTTGTTCTGTGTGATTTTACAGAGGAGCTGAGGCTAACTCAGGTGCCTCTAGCCCTGATCTCGACCCCTTCAGCCCCATAGAGAGAAAACCCAGGAGCTGCACCTTCATCCCGAACATCCAGGAGATTCGTGTCAGGTAGCACCCCAAACAGTCTGTCTGAGAAATGTATCTTGACTTTTTGGTGTATCTAAAGGGGTGTAAGGGTCAATAGTGTAATTATAGATGTAAAATAATTATAGATGTAAAATAAGATGTAAGGGTCAATAGTGCAATTATAGATGTAATTACATAAATTAATTACAGCTGTAATTACATGCAGGTATTTTAAATATATAAGTACAATGTAAATACATGTATGTACACAATATGCAACAAATGATTAATTGAAATGTTAGTACATAGTATTTGAAGACACCTAATATGAAGTGGGGCCAAAAGCAGTTACACTGTAACAGTGTCCATGTTAGAGTATATATAGTATAGTGTTATAGTATAATGATTATACATTTAAGTACTGAGTAATAATAATTTACTGCAAATAATTCATTATATACCTGTATCTGTTATCATTTTTCATATGACTGCAGCCCCATTGTGTCAAAGAAAGGCTATCTACACTTTCTTGAGCCACACACCAGTGGCTGGGTGAAGCGGTACATTGTGGTACGGCGGCCCTACGTCTACCTGTACCGCAGTGAGAGAGACTGCGTGGAGAGAGCCGTCATCAACCTGTCCTCTGCCCAGGTGGAGTACAGCGAAGATCAGCAGACCATGCTGAGGGTAAGAACCATTTACTCCTCGTCCAATGACATTATACACATGATTACTGAGTATAGTGGTCAGCTAGCAATAGTCAACTGATTTTGTTAACCCTTGTGATGTTCTGTTTCCAGGCTCCTAACACTTTTGCAGTGTGCACTGAGCACCGGAACATTCTCCTCCAAGCAGGCAATGACAAAGAGATGCATGACTGGTTGTACGCATTCAACCCACTGCTGGCAGGAACTATCAGGTATTCAAATTAAATTCAGTGATTTCATTTCCTTTAGCACATCATATTACACATCTTAAAGTCTTCATACAATAATGGTCTCTCTTTAATTTTATTAAATACTTGAAGTCACTGCTTCTCAACTGGTTTTGCTTTAGGAGCAAGATTTTACATTGAACATTACATAGCAACCCAACACAATAACAAATTTGTTTATAAAGCAAAATAGTAAACCTAAATGCCCTTAAAATCAATCATTTAAATGTAATGTTATTTATTACATCTATTAAGCTAGTAATTCACCACATAAAACAAACTGTGGTTACAACAAACTAGCCACGTTTTTATTTTATTTTATTATTTCACCTTGCATAGTTTTTTTTGTCACAACCTGTCTTTGTTGAACGTGTTGTTATTGTTAACTAATTTTTTTTTTCATTAATTGAAATAAAGCTGAAATAAAATAAAATAAAATATAAATATTAGTTGAAAAACTTGAACTTTAATAAAAATGTGAAATGTTTTATTGGCAACTAACTGAAATATAATATGTTTAAATACTAAAAATACTAAAAGCTTTATTTAAAAGCACAAAATGACTAAAACTAAAATTAAAATAAAATCAAAAATTCATAATGTGAATAAATACTATAATAGTATTGAAAGTGCCCCATTATGATTTTTCAAATATTACTTTCATGCAGTATAGCTGTTTGTGAATATAAAAGGCCTGCAAAGTTTTAAAGATTAAAGTGCACGACAAATAAAGTTATTGTCTTTTAAAAAGAAAGAATCGAATTTTAATGATCTAAGCACATGGTCTGAAGCGCATAGCGCAGGTGCACTTAGGCAGTGTCCGAATCCACTTTTGATAGCTTAATGACAAAAAAAAAATGGTTGGCGCGCCCGGCGCATGGTCCAAAAGAGTTGTACCTAGTCTCTTAATGAGTCATGGGTGTGTTTTGGGTGGAACATACAATAAACCAATCAGAGTGTCATCTCACGTTCCCTTTAAAAGCCAGGTGCGCTTGTACCATGGCGGATTGCTATTTTCATGGCGGAATATAGATGCCCTCAACCTGACGAGTCAGTTTAAATACATGTGTGGATTGATATGATTGGTCAAATAATTAGCCAGTTTTATTCATCATTACTGCAAATAGGTAATTCTGATAAATCCAATGACTATCCATTTTGACATGCAGGCATTTTTATCTTTATGTACACAATAATAATCTTTTACATTGTAATCCTTTTATTTTTAATATTTGGCATGTTTATGTGCAGCTGTGCGTCCCTGTGTGTGTAATAAGCAGAGTGTACGTGTGTTGTGTACCCGCATATAGGCGCATATCACTAACGCGCTCTTTAAATAAAAAAATACGACTGCGCCATTGACCAACAAAAACCTGGTCTAAAGTCAATGGCGCAGTCGTTTTCATTTGCCTCAAAATAGCAACACGCCAACAATGCACCTGAACACACCTCGTTTTCAGACCTCGTTTTCAGACCATGGGCGAACAGGTGGACTCGAGTGCATTTGCTATTTAAACAACGAGGGTGCTGGACATGAAAATGATAACTGCATCAGGCTGAAACTAGTAAAAAACATTTGCATCGCGCCTGGCGTCGGATTGCGTCGGGTGTATGATAGGGCCCAAGGTTTTTGGTATGAAAACAGACTTGTGACCCATTTTTTGGTTGCAGCTCTTCAGTTGAGAATCAATGCTGTAAGTGGTCATGGCCAGTGATATCCCTGAATTTATCCTAATCTCTCTCTCTACCCACAGGTCTAAGCTTTCCAGAAGAAAATCAGGACAGATGAGGATGTGAAACCGTTTTTTTCCTCTGGCTCAAACCATAAAAAGGCCTACTAGGCCTTTGTGATGTAATTAGGTCATGTGATCATAAGTGCCCTGTCCCCATGTCATCACAGCTGCCTCTTGCCTGCCCGTCCCAGCATTCCCCCCTGTTCTGTCCATGCCAACCATAGACTGAGGGCTTGGCTTCACAGAGTGTGTTTATGTGTGTTTCAGGCCCTATTTAGTGTAAATTTACAACATTGAAATATATTCAGCACTTCCCGCTAACATAGCTAAAAGCTAGAATGGCAAAACAGCATCATAGACACAGCCCTACTCTTAACGGCATTCGTTCATTTGTAAATGCGACTCAATGCTCTGTTTGTGTATGTGCTGCTTCAGAGTAGATGTCAAGTGCTTTTACCTGGGCTTTAGTAGTTGCCTCTTGGTTTTGATCATTCTGCCATGATCATCGTGCTTTTCGAAGAGATGCCTTTTTATGCATTGGATGATAGAAGATAGAATTGTGATGGATTTTAGAATAAAAGAAGTAATTATTTCAACAAAAATCAGCATCAGAAAAGTACAAAACGTCTACCATACAGAAGTTTAGTTTGTGTTTTACTTTCATCTGTAATGTCTTTTTTACATTACATCTTTACGTTTACTTATTTATTAAGCATTGTATGTTTTATAAACATAATTTATTAAGAGGTCACTCTTTGTAGTGCGCTACAAAAAAATACTTTTTCACCTTGCACTTTTGATAATTAGCTTTATTTACTAGGTTCATTTTGGTTCATTTGCACAAGAGCTCTGCTGCTAAGAGAATCACCTTCTTTAAAGGGATAGTTCACCAAAAATGAAAATTCTGTCATCATTTACCCTCAAGTTGTTCTAAACCTGTGTACATTTCTTTGTTCTGCTGATCACAAAGGAAGATATTTGGAAGAATGTTTGTAACCAAGCAAATCTCGCCCCCCCCATTGATTACCATAGTATTTTTTTCCCTAAAATGGTAGTCAGTGGGGGCAAGATCTGCTTGGACACAAACATTCTTCCAAATATCTTCCTTTGTGTACAGAAGAAAATAGAAATTTATACAGGTTTGGAACAACTTGAGGGCGAGTAAATTATGACAGAATTTTCATTTTTGAGCGAACTATCCCTTTAATGTTTATTTTAATCAACTTATTTTGACACACAAAATTAGAGTGCGGTGTTGCTAAAATTCCTGTTACTGTTACACTGAACGCAAATACATCAGAGCACATTATATCACATATTTCAAATAATATTATGCAGGAGGTTTATGTTCAAAAACACTGTATCTTGATTGTGTAGTTTCTCTTTTGTTGCTGCTATGTTTAGATCATCCCAGCCTTACATGTTATAATAGAATATCTGTATTCAAACCTATTACATGGTGTTTTCCTAGGGAGGTGACAATGAGATGATGTCTTGTAAGAGAAGATCCAGTTTTAGTGTTACAACATCAAACAAAAAGTCTATAAACTAAATGTTTTGTGATCCCCAATATAGAGAACATCATTTTTTGTTAGATGTATCAGCATATACCCATACACCTAGTTTTTGCTCCACCCTTTGCCTTGTACGATGAAGATGTGTGTATACTAAGTATAGAAAAGTCGTGTTTCCTGTCATGACGGCTACATCTTAAAGAGGTATTACCAGAGGCCGTGTTCACCGTAGCGTATCCTGATGAACTCCGAAATCTCTTGTTTGGTTTGAGCTCATGCTATTGGTCAGTCAGCCGTTTAGTATGTTGCTCATGAGGATGGATGTTTTGCGCAATGGGTCAGCCAACCCAAAGAGCACAAAACGTAGCAGCAGCGTTTTAGCTGAGAGATTTGAGCGGTTCTGATCTTTACCTCTCAAAACGGTTTCTTTATAAGGAGCAGTATAAGTATGCCTTTATAGATTCTTACATTGACTATGGATCTGAAATGTAAATTAGGGACAGACGATTAAGTTTTGGACCATATGTTGACAGTCATACCTCCCAGTGCCCTGATGTTTTTTTTTGTTTGTTTGTTTTTTTATCCATTCCTATCTTTGACAATGCTATGTATATGATAGCATGCTGTACATATTTATTTAGCTTTTAAATGAGATGTATCAAATGTATCGCATTTACCTCCATACAGTATAAGAGTAGCATTTACATAAAAATAATAGATTCAGTCGTATTTACCGATTTGAAGGATCACAGTCGACTATGAGCATGTAGTTTTCGCATTGACATGATGCCCTGAAGAACTTTGTCAACATACATATATACTGCAGATAAACAAGATTTTTAGGGTTTGTAGTTGATAACGTGTCTCTCTTTTTCTCTTTCACTCTCAATGGAACCACGTCTTTCCGAGCATCATTTTGAATAAACATCTTTCATCCATCCAAATATTCCAGATTTAAAAAAGAGAAACTCAATATAGACTAAGTGTACCTACTGTAATTGCTTCAATATTTCTGTTGATTTGCTCTGTATATATAAACCCAACTGTGGTCTAGTACACAGCTGTAACCACTTTATACCATAATGAATGGGCTGTAGTGTACTCAGTGCTCAAGTTCTTTGAGTGTTGGACCTGTGTCTTCTAATGTCTGTGGACACTTAACACTTTGTCGGGTGTGAAATAAATGTGAAATATGCTCAACGTTGCAAGAGTTTGGACTTCTTATTTGTTTAGATGCAGAGTAAACTTTTTACTATGAAGGGCCAAACATCAAACTTAATTGAAAGTAAATGCTATATTCTATATTACATGCTATATTATATTTCACATTTTTAAACACAATCTGAGATATATTTAAAAATATCCTGGCTCTTCCAAGCTTTATAATGGTAGTGAACTTCTGCCAGACAACCGTACGCATACTGCGCAAGTCGACTTGCGCTACAAGAGTAACCCCCTGAAGCGATGTATGACGTAGAATGTAGAAGTATCGTAAGCTTAGACGCCTCTCGCAGTTTAAACAAATAGGGCTGTGCAACAAACTGAAAGGGTTAGTTCACCCAAAAATGAAAATAATGTCATTTATTACTCACCCTCATGCCGTTCCACACCCGTAAGACCTTCGTTAATCTTCGGAACACAAATTAAGATGACATTTCCTTTCTCAAGATCCATTAATGTACTAAAAACATATTTAAATCAGTTCATGTGAGTACAGTGGTTCAATATTAATATTATAAAGCGACGAGAATATTTTTGGTGCACCAAAAAAACAAAATAACGACTTATTATAGTGATGGCTGATTTCAAAACACTGCTTCATGAATCTTCGGAGCGTTATGAATCAGCGAATCGAATCATGATTCGGATCGCGTGTCAAACTGTCAAACTGCTGAAATCATGTGACTTTGGCGCTCCGAACTGCTGATTCGACACGCTGATTCATAACGCTCCGAAGCTTCCTGAAGCAGTGTTTTGAAATCGGCCATCACTATATAAGTCGTTATTTTGTTTTTTTTGGCGCACCAAAAATATTCTCGTCACTTTATAACATTAATATTGAACCACTGTACTCACATGAACTGATTTAAATATGTTTTTAGTACCTTTATGGATCTTGAGAGAGGAAATGTCATTGCTGGCTAAGGAGGCCTCACTGAGCCATCGGATTTCATCAAAAATATCTTAATTTGTGTTCCGAAGATTAACGAAGGTCTTACGGTTGTGGAACGGCATGAGGGTAAGTAATAAATGACACAATTTTCATTTTTGGGTGAACTAATCCTTGAAGCTCCTCTTCTCTTATATTGAAATCCTCCAATATCAATTCTCTTTAAAATTTAGACTTCTAATTTGTGTTTTGTTTTGGATTATATGGATTATATTAATAATGGATGGATGCATTGTTTTTGGGCTTCAAAACAGGCCCCCGTTCACTACCATTATAAAGCTTGGTAGAGCCAGGATATTTTTAAATATATCTCAGATTGTGTTCGTCTGAAAGAATATAGTCATATACACCTAAGATGGCTTGAGGGTGAGTATATTATGGGATAATTTTCATTTTGGGTGAACTATCCCTTTAATGGCATATTTTTTCCTATTTCCCACCCTCTTGTGAAATGACATGGTGCTCCAAATCAAAGTTCATCATGGGTCATCTCCTAATGGCCTATAGCAACTTAGGATGCATCCGAAAGCTTAGGAAGCTGACTTGTTGCCTCGCTGCATTATCAGGCAATGACTTTGCAGGCAGCGTTTGCGCACAAAGGTACCTCACGATACTGATTTCGGACAGACTTCTGAGGCAGCGTAACGGTTTAATGATCTACAACAAAACAGAGCGAGCTTTGGTGATAGGTGAATATGTAATTGCTTCAATAGTTATTTCTGGCTAGAAAAGACATTAAAAGTGTTTAAAAACATACATTTACAACATACATTTAGTTTTAGCTCAACTGTCTGTAATGGAATGGAACAGGATTGTGCGATATCATAGGCAGTGAATACATCTATGACTTCAAAACTTAATCAGATGAAGGTATCTCAAGAGACAGGAAGGGAAGCTAATAGTGGATTCGGACATGCCTTGATGCATTCCTACCTTAAAATGCTTCCTCCAAAGGCAGAATTTTTAAGCTTTTGGATGCAGACACTAATATGCTGTTTTAGAGTATATGCTATATGCATTCAAACATGTTTTCCTAGAGGGGCAATGAGATGATGTCTTGTAAAAGAAGATCTAGCTTTGGCCCACAGTCCCTGCTTTTGGCATCTCTGATCTAAATGATCTAGCAATTCAAAATATGATCATTCTTGCATCATTTCAGGACAAAATAAGCATTTTAGTCAAAAATTACTCACATCATCTTTGATCACTTATAGTCTTTCTAACTTTTAAAATAGGGTAAAATAGTGATTTGTGACATTGTATCTTTCTGAATATCAAAGTTTTGGGGATTTGTGGACACAATAATATTTTTAGAATTTTTTTTTTTTTTTTGAAAAGTTAAAATTAGACTCTTGGGGTAAGATGAAGCCCTAACCCCAGAACTGGCACAGAAGGCCCAGAGTGGCATGTTGTTACTAGTGTTACTATTTTCTTAATCTAATACTTATTGTAATTAATGGGGTTATTATTCAATAATTCCATGAGCTGATGTACATTTCAGGCTATTCATTAAAATTTATAGGCTAACTGAGTGAAATCATTGATAGGTGATTAAATATACATATAATTCACAGAATAACTTAAATTTTCAGATGAATCTCTTTTATTGGGATTCTGCTTTGCTTGTCATTGATTATTCAATTATTCAACTATTTATCTAAATTGTCAAAACAATTTTCAAATAGAACTCATTTAGTATTTTACATTAATAACACTTTAAAAATATCTAATTATTAATAAGAATTATTAAAAAAGGGCTTCTTACCCCAGTGGGTAAGTACCCCTCTTTGAATCATTTTTTGTTATGACAACTAAATTAGCAAATGTTTCTATTTATTTCCCTTAATAACACATTAGATGATGCAACATCATCCTGCACATGCTAAACCTATGTCTAAATATGTTGCCATTCAATGCACATTGTTCTTAAGCGGAGCATTTGTTATTGTATCTGGGAATATAAGCAGATGTATATTTTCACATGAGGGCTCTCGTTACATTTCTGGCTCAGTGCTATCCACCCCCTTCATCTCTCCCATGGACATCTGTCAGCAAGCTCAGGTATCATTTTAGAGAGGGAGCGAGAGAGATAGCTGGGCATAGCCCAAGGACCCCTGCCACTTTTGTTTCGACTGGCCGAGATCTAGCATGGTGCTCCACAAGGCCATTCAGGCAGCTCGTGAGGGGGATGTGGAGACTCTGAGGGCCCTGCATGTGTCCGGATGCCTCAGCCCAGCCATCACAGACACCCAGGGAGCTTCACCCGTCCACCACGCCGCCCGCTGCGGGCAACTGGGCTGCCTGGAGTTTCTGGTGAATGAAGTTTGTTTCCCCTGCCACACCCGTACGAGAAATGGAGCTACGGCCGCCCATGATGCTGCTGCCACCGGGCACGTGCGGGAGCTGCAGTGGCTGCTGAGACAGGAGAAGTGTGGGATTGAGGTGAGTACCATGATAAATTGAGAGAAAAATTACATTTGACAAAGGGATTGATGGTGTTCTTGAGGATGGGCTGCTGTGTCAGTTTCCCTAACTGTCAATTACACAGGTCATTGATGATGGATGTACAATGTGAGCAAAGAAGCATCTCTTTTATTAATATCACTGATGGTATAATGGCGTATCAGTGTATTGAAAGGTCACTGTGATGTACTACTTACTATGCCCATAATTCAGACTTCTTCAAACTGGGTATTGGATGCTGACGTTTGTCTGTGTTTTGGCCTACAGGATCGTGATGGCGAGGGAGCGACGGCCCTGCACCTGGCTGCCAGATTTGGCCATGCGGAGGCAGTACAATGGCTGTTGTTTGAGGGAGGCAGCACAGAGGCAGAGACAGATTGTGGAGCTCGACCTGTCCATTACGCTGCAGCCAGCGGAGATCTCACCTCCCTCAAACTGCTCATGTCCAGCCCCCCGCGGTGAGACTCCCAGACTGTTACCGCCATCCCTGACTGGCTAAAAGCTTTCACTTTAATTCACCTTTCAGTACAGTATGTATACTTTTAGCTTGTCAAGTTAGAAGATTCTCGTAATTTAAAGAAAACTACAGGCATACTGCTCTTTTGAAAAATGTAGTTGGCTAGGCAAAAGGTGTTTCAACTACATTGTTCGTTCACCCTCACATCATTCCAGACTTTCCTTTCTTTTCCAGACACACAAAAGAAGATATTTTGAAAAATGTGGTGTTGTTTTTTTTGTTCTCATGGAAGTCAATGGTAACCAAACCTGTTTGGTTACCAGCTTTCTTCAAAATATCTTCTTTTGTGTTCTGCAGATCATACAGGTTTGGAACGGCATGAGGGTGAGTAATGACAAAACTTTCATTTTGGAATCTCAATTAGGATAAATAGCCTATAAATATACATAAATATAAATTAAAAGAATATAATTTAATTAATTTATATAAATGAGTCGAAAACTGTAAAGAACGACAGCATATAAATAAAAAGAACAAATGGTGAATTGTTATTTAATTTGAACTCAAATGAACCAATTCACTAGAATGAATCAGTCTTTCATACGCTATATCAGAGAAAGGACCATTTATTATGAATTGATTAATTAAAAACATTCAGGCTTTTGAATGCTGTATATTAGAGAGAACTGTTTCGGATGAACCAATTTTTTTGAATGAATCATTTTAATGCCACACATATGAGAAGCCTATGCCATACTTTGGTAAATCATAATTATGACATAGAAATTCATAATTATGAGATCAATTGTCAAAATAATGACATAAGTCAATTATGAGAGAGTCAAAATTATGACACAAAAACAATGACTTTATGAAATAAACATTCATAAAAATGTCTGTCAAATGCTCTCATAATTGACTTAGTATTTCAAAATTTTGATTTTTATCTCATAATTGATGTATCTTATAATTTTGACTTTATATTTCATGTTTATTACATAGTTTCTTGTATTATGACCTTTTATGTCATACTTATAGCCGTCATAATTATGATTGGCCAAAGCATGATTTTTTTATTAAGTGGCGGAAATGGACTTCCATAGAAAAAGGACCATTTCATAGAAGTGTCGTAATTGAAAAAAGGAACTTGTAACTAGAAAAGCTACATTATTTTTAAAACAGCTGAGCTACAGTCACTTGGTCACTATAAAAATGTAGTTTAGTTAGCATCGCTACTGTTAGATGCTGCCAGCGCTACACGTGACTGTTGTGCATGTTTGTGTATGGGCAAAACCATGGGTCATCATACTTGCACAAATACACATTAAGGCAGCAGTTTAGAGTCACGTTGCCATTTCTTGGGACCTGTTGCTCATCAGGGAGGCTGGAAAAAGGTCATCCAACACATGTCAAACCCACCATCTGGGCTCTGTCCTCTATAATACATGAGGAGCCTCTTACCTGCCACATGACGCCACCTGTGTTTACTGTACATCTGCATAACTACCAACTTCTACTTAATGATGCAATAGAGCGTATACCTTTTACTAGCTATATGTTTACATGCAACCAAATAATCTGTAAGTAGGAGTGATGGCTGAATCCCACTGAAAAGTCTTCTTGTAAAGACAATTGATCCGACTGAGCTCAATCCGAATGAAATTTTTGATCTGAAATAATGAGATCAATTAAACCTGTCTGAGTTTCTTTGCTCTGCTGAACACAAAGGAAGATATTTGGAAGAATGTCAGTAACCAAACAGATCTCGCCCCCCATTTACTACTATAGTAGGAAAAATAAATACTATGACATTCTTCCAAATATCTTCCTTTGTGTTCAGCAGAACAAAGAAATTCATACAGGTTTGAAACTACATGAGGTTGAGTAAATGATGACAGAATTTTCATTTTTGGGTGAACTACCCCTTTAAGCATGTAAATGATTGAATCCAACTATTTTCTCAATCAGGTTCACAAATATCGTTCACATACTGTATGCACAGTGGTGTGATGTGTATATTTACATACGTTTTACATCTTACGAAGGTGCATAGTTTGGTCAGTGGAGGAGACTAAATATTTGCTAAAATAGCTCTTCAGACATATATGTCAGCATTTTTTCAGCAAAAATGACAATTATACTCTTTCTGAACACAGTTGGGCACAGTTTTGATTGGAATACACATGTAAACAGATATGTAAATTGGATTGTAAAGTTTAGGGTTTAAATAATCAGAATTTTCAAAATCGGATCGGATTGGATTCATTCCAATTGATGAACATGAGTGCATGTAAACATACCTGACACTTCACTAAAATGACTGAGTTATAATCATATTAAGGTATAGGTGCAAAGTCTAAAATGTATTATTTGTGTAGGTGTGTGGACTGCCAGACAGGTACTGGGGCCACACCATTGTATCTAGCCTGTCAGGAGGGGCATCTGCATGTGGCTGAATACCTGGTGAAGGACTGTGGTGCAAATGTCCATGTGCAGGCCAAAGATGGCATGACTGTATTGCATGCAGCTGCACACATGGGACACCACGCCTTGGTGGTCTGGCTGGTAAGTTACAGCTTCTTCAGTCACTTTGTCATGTTTTCACTCAGGTTTTATTGAATGTATTTGAGTGTTGTGTAAGAGTTATCACTGACTCTGTCTCTGATATGGGTCTTCAGGCCTCCTTCACAGATCTGGATCTGTCCTGTCAGGACAGAGATGGAGCCACAGCACTGCACTTTGCCGCTAGCGAGGGCCACCATCGCATTGTAGAGCGTCTCTTACTGATGGGAGCAAAAGTCCTGAAAGACCTCTGGGGTGGGACCCCTCTGCATGATGCAGCAGAGAATGGAGAACTGGAGGTGTCTGTCACTGTTCCTTCAGTTTCAATCACAAAACCTTATCATGATCACTCTGAGAATTATACAGTTTAAGTAGTGTTTGAAATGCTTTCACAGAGGTTTTGAATGACAGCTGTAATCTCTCTTTCCTTCAGTGCTGCCGAGTGCTGCTGAATAATCACATCAGTCCACTGGAGAGAGATTCGGATGGGTTTACTGCAGTGGACCTGGCAGAATACAATGGCTATCATGATTGTGCCAACTTCCTCCGTGATGCTGATGCTCATGTAAGATAATTAGTACTTTCCTCAGCACAACTTCTTTAACTGCAAGCATTATTTTTTAATTAAATAAGTTGTTTTTACGTAGTTAATTCTGTCCATTTTCAAAGTTTCTTTGATATATACACTAATGTTCAAATATTTGGTGGTCAGTAAGATTTTGAAAAAAATGAATACTTTTATTCAGCAAGAACACATTAAATGGATCAAAAATAACAGTAAAGACATTTATAATGTTCCAGCAGATTTCTATTTCAAATAAATGCTGTTCTTTTGAACTTTCTATAATCCAAAGAATCCTGAAAAATTCATGGTTTCCACAAAAATATTACGCAGCACAACAGTTGTCAACATTGAAGATAATAATAAATGTTTCTTGAGCAGAAAATCAGCATATTAGAATGATTTCTGGTCATGTGACACCGAAGACTGGAGTAATGATGCTGAAAATTCAGCTTTGCCATCATAGGAATAAATTACATTTTAAATTAAAGCTGCAAGCAGCGATGAAAGGGCCCTCACACCCGGGCTCACCGCCACCCAGTGGCCTTAGGAAAACAGTAAACAGTGGGCGACATGCATGTAAGCGAGTAAATACAGGAGAAATATGGCAAAGTCATTTCGACGTGCCACACTTCCTGCTGCCAACAGGTGGAGCTTTGACTATAACTGAATATTGCCATGAAGATTACAACAACTTCCTGTTTCATGGTGTTAATTGCATACTTTAGCACTTAGCCAAGTGTTGCATGATTTAACGTGTTTCTAGCATATTTGGTACTTCATGGCATATACAAATGTGTTTCTGGGAGTGAATTACAGTGCAAAGCATGCCATTTCCTGTTGCCAGCAGGTGGCGTTATGACTAACTGAATATTGGCATATAGATGTCTTTAGGCCAGGACTCTTATCACACATGTGAAGTTTGGGGCAGATCGGACATTGTATGCCTGAGTTACAGCAGCTTCCTCTTTCATGGCGAAAAATCGAAATTTGTCAGGCCGGCACAGACACACCCTTCAACGAA
This sequence comes from Ctenopharyngodon idella, assembly GCF_019924925.1. NCBI lineage: Eukaryota > Metazoa > Chordata > Actinopteri > Cypriniformes > Xenocyprididae > Ctenopharyngodon > Ctenopharyngodon idella. Next base: position 15,770,114 of record NC_067221.1, read on the forward strand.
AACTCAAGATCTTTGGTATTTATCATCGCTAAGGCCTTAAGATTAGACTGTTCATATATGATGTTGATCTGGTTAAATCTCTAAAAGGAGTTAATCACAGTGTAAAACATGTCATTTCCTGCTGCCAGCAGGTGGCGCTATGACTGTAACTAAATATTGGCAAATAGATGTCTTGAGGCCAGGACTCTAATAAAACATGAGAAGTTTGAAGCAGATTGGACATTGTATGCCCAAGTTACAACAACTTCCTGTGTCATGGCGAAACGTCAAACTTTGCCACGGACATGCTCCTTCAGCGAAAACTCAAGATCTTCGCAATTTAACGTCGCAAAGGCCTTTAGATTAGACTGACCAAATATGATGTTGATCTGATTGAAGCTCTAGGAGGAGTTTGTTAAAATACAACGTCTGGAAATGGCAAAAACTGCAAAAATTTTGCAGAGAAAATTCAGAATGTCTCATTTCCTGTTGGGTTTTCAGATTTTGCACCCAGGGACTTTTTTGTGGGTAACATGTGTCTACCGAATTTCATACCTGTATGTGAAATGTACCGCGAAGGGCGCTTTATTGAAACTTTGTAGGTGGCGCTATCGAGCCATTTTGCCACACCCAATTCCAAAACCCATATCAGACGTAAATGTTCACCATTTCTGACGCGTGTGCAAAGTTTCATGAGTTTTCGAGCATGTTTAGGCCCTCAAAAATGCGATTCATTTCAGAGAAGAAGAATAATTGACTGAGCAATTACAATAGGGTCCTCACACCATCGGTGCTCGGGCTCTAAATATATTCAAATAAGAAACAGTTATTTTAAATTGTGATAATATTTCACAATATTACTACTGATCAAATTAATGCAGCCTTGGTGGGGATAAGAAATCTCTTTAAAAAATATTTTTAAAAAAATCTTACAAATCTTGTTGAACTGTTAGGTATGTATACTGTCAAAATCTTACGCATTTTTAAAGTCAGATTACACACTTAGGTAAACAAGTTTCCCACATTTAATTATAATACTTAAGTATAGCAATTAAGTACATTTACTCAAGTACTTTACACCCATTAATATTGCAAACATTGACAGCTGATGGTCTGGTTTTTGGTAAGGCTCCACCTTGTAATAGCAATCTGTTACTGCCACCTACAGACAAACACTGCACTTCTCTAGCATGAATATATTGAGCTAATGAAATAGCTCATATTGGCTGAGTCATGCTTCAAAATAGAGGACAAGGAACACATATTAAAGTGCATTTATTAAACCCCACATTGTGGCCAACTGATTCCATTATTTATCAGATATGGGACAAGATATTCTTCACAGGAACATCCTATTCAGAAGGCTGAACAGATACCTTTAATCCTCTAATAACAGAGGCATCAATAATTTGATTATAATTTGATCCATGCCTGCTAAGAGTAAAAGTGTTGACAAGTGTATTTATTCTCTTGGAGAATGTTGTCATTGGACAATTCAAGGAAAATATCAATTGTAGCATGAAATCTAATGATTTAATTGCCTGGTCCTTTTAGTGCATTTGTAGACTGAATATTTAAAGAGCACAGCTAGACATTTTATGTCATCCATAACATGAGTGATGGACAAAAGGTCAGAATCCAGTCAAGAGAATGATGAACAAGACTTCTGATAGCATCATAAAAATATAGTTCAGCTCCGCCTCTTTTGTTACTCCTTTGCAAAAGGGCATCAGATACGTCATTTGTTCATAAATGAAGTGGAAACTATGCAAGCGTCATCCTTTCTTTTGATAGCATAACTACGATGGCATATTAAAACGTTATGACCTGACACAAGCTAATTAGCAAGACACTTAGTACTGTCTGGTTGGCGCATGAAGGACCTATCAGCTATCACTCACGCCCCTCTCAGCACGAGCTCCAGAGCCCCAGGGGTGAGGACGATATAAGATCCTCCGTCTCAGGTGTCAGAGGCTTATAAACGCAGTCAGTTGGTTTGTCAGAGGGCATTTTACTCCTGTGTGTTTGGAGTCGCTCATGCTCGGTCAATCGATCACAAAGCCGACGAGAGAGAGATGTGCCTTTCTCACCAGTTTGTGTGCTGATGTTTTGTTTGTTTATGCTGGCATAGCATCAGATCTGACAGCTTGTTCTGTGTGTAAGGGTCTCCCCAAAGGAGAGTGTGAGCAACACAGTGGGGTTCTTGACAATAATTATTGTTTACAGGAGGAATAATTACATAAGACCAGTTTAATTATTACCACAGAAAGCTAATGAAGAAAAGGGCAGATATAATGCAAAATAGACTGGTTAATTCTAATATAGTTCAAAACATTCATTCACAATATTGGCACTAAAATGTAAAATAATTTATAAAGGACAATTTTCTCTACAGCATATCTCCAGTGAAACCATGTTTAATTTATATCTATATATATATATATATATATATATATTTCTTACAGTTGCAAGAAAAAGTATGTGAACCACTTGCAGAATCTGTGAAAATGTGCAAAATTTTAACAAAATAAGAGGGATCATACAAAATGCATGTTATTTTTTATTTAGTACTCTCCTGAGTAAGATATTTTACATAAAAGATGTTTACATATAATCCACAAGACAAAAAAATAGCTGTATTTATTACAATAACCCCATTCATAAGTATGTGAACCATTGATTCTTAATACTGTGTGTGGTTACCTGGATGATCTACGACTGTTTGTTTGTTTTGTGATGGTTCTTCATGAGTCCCTTGTTTGTCCTGAGCAGTTAAACTGAGCTCTGTTCTTCAGAAAAAATCTCCAGGTCCTGCAGATTCTTCAGTTTTCCAGCATTTTTTGCATATTTGAACCCTTTACAGCAGTGACTGAATGATTTTGAGATCCGTCTTTTCACACTGAGGACAATTGATGGACTCAAACACAACTATTAAAAAAGGTTCAAACATTTAGTGATGCTCCAGGAAAAAACATGATGCATTAATAGATGGGGGGTGAAAACTTTTGGAATTTGAAGATCAAAGTTGTATTTAATTTGTCTTCCGGGAAACATGAAAGTATCTTCTGTTGCTTCCGAAGGGCAGTACTAAATGAAAAAAATGTGTATTTAAACAAAATAAGAAAAATTTGGACATCTTCATCCTGTTCAAAAGTTTTCACCCCCTGACTTTTAATGCATCGTGTTTCCTTCTGGAGCATCAGTGAATGTTTGAACCTTTTTTAATAGTTGTGTTTGAGTCCCTTAATTGTCCACAGTGTGAAAAGACGGATCTCAAAATCATTCAGTCACTGTTGTAAAGGGTTCAATTATGCAAAAGATGGTGGAAAACTGAAGAATCTGCAGGACCTGGAGATTTTTTCTGAAGAACAGAGCTCAGTTTAACTGCTCAGGACAAACAAGGGACTCATGAAGAACCATCATAAAACAAACAAACAGTCGTAGATCATCCAGGTAACCACACACAGTATTAAGAATCAATGGTTCACATACTTATGAATGGGGTTCATAAATTCAGCTATTTTTTTGTCTTGTGGATTATATGTAAACATCTTTTATGTAAAATATCTTACTCAGGAGAGTACTAAATAAAAAATAACATGCATTTTGTATTATCTTCTTTTTTTTGTTAAAATTATTCACATTTTCACAGATTCTGCAAGTGGTTCACATACTTTTTCTTGCAACTGTATATATATATATAATATGAAATAAGTTGTCTGAAAATTGAGAGAATATACAAATTCAAATGTAAAATTGACATATTTTGGGGAAAAAATATAATATAATATAATATAATATAATATAATATAATATAATATAACCTACATGAAGTGCCTGCAAGTGAATAGAATTGGTGTGATCTGATGCTTAGATAGAATTGCCTGATCTGTTCCTCCTGCATATGTAATCGTCTGTGTAACTGATGTGTATTGACCTCTTTGCTCCTGGTCGGTTGAGGTGCCTGTGACAGAGGTATTAAGTGAAGCTCTTTTAAATATGCGTAACGGCAAATTAGTCACGGATAGATATTAATGTGACACCACAATAGAGATTAGAACTGTCTGTTCATGTATGTGTATCAATTCACCATCAAGACCTGTTCTTTGATTTTTGAATTCTCTTACCACATTACAAGACATTCAGAACAGCAAATAGTGTTTAGTGACTGAAGTTCAGTAAAGAAAAAAAAAAGAATAGTGAGAAACACACACTGGTTTTGGTGAATTTAAGAAGCGTGGCAAGGAACGCGTACTGAGGAACGTCTGGCAGCCTTTAGACCTTTAAACTGTCGGTTCACCTAATCCCACCCTTTAATTATTCATACTTTACTATGAAGACCTCCTGTCTGAGCTCACTGTTTATAGTGTGCTGATCCTTAAGCATTTGGCCACTGGATGGCTGGAGCACTGATGTGATTGTGGCTGCTCTCATTACACTCAGCTGTTATACTTGTGAAGACTTGACTGGTGAAGCTGTGGACTGTAAGTTATTTCAGATTTTATAAACATGATCATTCATCATTCTTTTACTTTTTAAAATATATTTTATGATGTGAAACCTATTAATTAAATGTGTAGGATTTTATACATCAATAGAAAATAATACTGCTTAGAAAATAATCTTTGAAATATCTTTAAATTTACTATAGCATGTACTGTATTGCTTCTTGGTTTGAGGAATCATATGATTTAAGAGTTTTTTTTGGGGGTGTTCTCAGTAATGCTTCTCTAAAACTGTAAAATCAATATCAGATCACATTATCAGATTTGGGAAAATAATGTGCATATCAAAAAAGTTTTCTCTTTTTGGCGAGAATAATAAGAAAAAAAAATGTTGAAAATTGAATGTTATCAAGAAAGACTATTTAAGCATGACTAATAACATCCTGTCATTATAGTGTAAGTAAAAAATAAGGTAAAAGATGGAAACATTTGTGCTCAGGAAATATTTCTTATTATTATAAGTGTTGAAAACAGTTTTGTTGCTTAATATTTTTGTGGAAAGAGTGGTCATTCTTTTCAGGATTTTTTGATGAATAGAAAGTTCAAAAGAACAGATTTTTAAAAAAAAACTTACCCAACATTTTGGCATTTTTTGTTTTTGGCATACAGTGCATTGAAAAGGGTATGTATTAATTTTCTGCTGCTGTAATATACACATTATGAATGTTAAAAAATAATTTAGCAAGCTTTAAAAGCAAGAAGAGAGTTCACAAGTGGCCATAAGAGAAGTCAATCACTGCAATTGCAGGTATGGGTCATTTGAACCATCCGATCGGATGACTGAACTCTATAGGCAGTTTTCCTTTGTTAACTAAGTGGGAGGTCTGCTATACTAAACAGTATGAGCTTCTGTTTCACTCACTGGGGGCAGATCAGAATGTACATTGCGCTTCAAGGCCTGTATTTTGCACCAGTTTGCTATGAAGAAATTAAGCTTAAATTCAGAAAAACATTGCTTTACTCCAGCAGTCCGCAGACATTGTTGTCATAGAGGAGGAAAGGACCTTGTTTAACACAACCAACCCCTACCAGGACATCAACAACCAGTCCTGTGAACTTGGACATAGTGGCCGGATGGAAAATAGCAAGGTGATGATTTTTTTTATTATAAACTGATTTTATTAAGCAAACATGACAAGACACACTTGTTCTTAATCAATTCGGCTGTTTTGGTGTTCCTAGCAGCCGGTGAATGAAGTGCCTCCCCAGCCTCGTCCCTCTCCAGCATGTCTGGATACTTCAACCACATCTCCGGCCTCCTCACAGGCTAACAGAGCTGGAGCTGGAGCTGGAACCATTCAACACATGCAAGTGGCCTCTACCGGTGAGAGTGCATGACCCTGCGCATGTGTTCAGCGCAGGCGAGAGTATACACTCTAAAAAATGCTGGGTTAAAAACAACCCAAGTTGGGTTGAAAATGGACAAACCCAGCAGTTGGGTTAAATGTTTGCCCAAAGTGCTGGGCAATTTTATTTAACCCAACTATTGTTTAAAAAATTACTATATGACTGGCTTAAAATGAACCCCAAATAGGCTGGAAATTAAAAATCAGACACATAATTACTATAGAGGCAACAATAACAATCAAAAGGTGAACATTTATTAATAAGCAATGTAATAAATGTTTATTGTTTAATTATTATTCATTAAACTATCCATTTTCAACCCAACTTGGGTTGTTTATAACCCAGCATTTTTTAGAGTGTGTGATCTTAGATCTTTACAGATCTTTAAATGACAATAAGGTCAACATCCATAATAAGAAAATATATATCTAAAGTTAACTCATTTTCTCTGTCTTTGGTGTATAGTTGTAACTTCATTTAACATGAGGAAACACCTTGAGGAAGAGGAGACGGTTTTATCTCATAAGTCCATGAGGTCACTGAGACAAGCAGGAATCACAGCGGTCTTCACTGGACAAACAATAAATGTATGTGCTATAGCCTCAATGTGAAATCACAATTTACCCAATTTATCCATCAGTGCATGTTATTCCATAATTTGTCATCAAAGTGTAGACTTGTTTTTAATTCTGTGGCAGAAGTAGGCTATTATAACCTTAGACTTACTGTATTGGTTGATAAAGCAGCCTCTTAAAAATCTTCAGGTTTCTAACCTGAGCTCATAATTATTGCCATGATGCACTTTTTACTGTACAAATCAAATGATATCAGAAAAAAAACCCTCATCAATGAACATTCATCAGTAATTTCATTTACAAACTGAGAACTTGATTAGAACTTGACCTCAACTTGATCAAAAGTGGGTGTCTTCAATGCTTCAAGAGGGTAAATTTACATTCAGGTCTGAATGTACAAATATAAAATATTTTGACTTGACGTGAATGTGTTTATTTGTAACTGAGGCAGTATAGTGAAATCATAATCACAGGTTAATCTGTATGGGTTTGTATGAATCTGTTTACAGAAAGGAGAGAATGGAATTGTTCCGCTTGCAGAGTTGGAAGCAAATCTTGCTGACATTGATTCTCTGATCCCAACTCATGATGAGAACGGGAGGCCCATTGCTGAATGGAAGAGGCAGGTTATGGTGCGCAAGCTTCAGGCTCGACTGCAGAACGAAGACAACCACTGCAGAAAAGTAAACTGCTCAAACCCCTCCAACATAAAACTATATTGCAAAAATGTCCTTCCATAACACACTCTATGTCATACAATATGACAATAACAATTGTTTCATCCTATACAGGACAACAGTGACAAACATATTGAGTTGGATGGTTGGCGGTATTCCCAAGTACACAATGTAATTTTGGGCCCTTTCGGAGAACTGCTTACCGAAGATGACCTGGTCTACTTGGAGGGACAGATTGAAACAATTTCCCTTCAAAAACGATGCCAGGCCTATGAACTAGAGCTTGCCCGGCTGGCGGAGGAACTTAGGGCCATCCTTCCTGCTCCCATTGTTAATATCACAGTCAACACCCAGTGCCAGCAGCTCCCAAACATGGAGGAATCTCTGCCTCTTCCAGTGTGGTACAATCGTATCTCAAATATAGTAAAGAGCATGTCACTGCTCCTGACAAACCTCTCAGAAACAAATGGTGAGGATGGGATCTGTAACACGGATCTGGCATCGGTCTTCACATACCGGCCAGAGAGGCAAAGTTCAATCAGAGGACGAAGGCAGAAGGTGGAACTGGAGATCCAGCAGTCAGGAGTTTCTGTGAGAAATTTAAGGTCCAACTTTGAAGGTCAGATAGGAAACATCTACCCATTTTCTGGCCTTTTAAACAACACATCTGACACAAGGCAGCAAAAACTGTCTACATCAACAAATCGAAATGAGCAGTCCATGGGGACAATCCAAAGCACTGACATAAATCACGTTAATGACAGTGCCATAAAATGCCAACAGGCACTGGGCAAAGATGCAACTAAAGTGATGGAGACCACCTGCTTGCGGAAGGAACGTATCGTTGTCCTCTTTTTGAGCCACTGGAAAAGGTCTGCGTATGCAATATCAGTGCGAGCCAAGATGAAACAAGAGCTTGGCACTCTTACAGGAGAAGGAATAACAACTCCAGTATCCAAGCCAGGAACCAGATCACTGTATCATCTCTACAGGCAAAGAACCGCAATAGACAAGATGATCGGCAACTGGAAACGCGTCGCCTCAGGGGTCCCATCACGTCAGATTCGAAGCCTCCAGAGGAAGCGTGTGACCTACTCGCCCGAGCAGTTCCTTCCTCGTGTGGACGGTGCTCCTGTTGCTTATGACAGCCTGACCCTTGACCTGTTCATGCTTGGGTATTTTCACATTCTTGAGCAGGACCTCCCAGCTGAGGAACGCAAGATGAGGCACCTGTTATGCTTTGAGGTGTTCGACCACATAGGGAACTTTCCCTGGGAGACAGTCCGAGACTTCCACAGGGCCGTCCTCAAGGACATTGAGGCTGGGAGACGCGAGTGGAAAGATGGTTTTGAGGACATCAAAATACAATACTTTGGGAAAAGAGAAAATGGAGTTTCCAAGGAGTCTGTGAAGGATTCTTGTGCTGAGGTTAAAGTTGTGCCGCAAGTTATCATCGAGAATACCATACCAATTGATGGAGAACATCTCAGCAGAGATGGAGGCAATGATTTCTCAATGTTTAGTAATGATGAAATTTGTAAATATATTGATCGCAGTTTCACCTTCTGGAAGGAGAAAGAAGCAGAGCTGTTTGATTTTTGATATTTTTGAATGCGGTGATGGTTTATACTGTATATGAACACAATATAATTGTTAATTATTTTGAATACAAAATAATTTTGAATAATTATTTTGACATGCATTTTGAATAAATGATAAATGATGAATGACAAGAAAGACTACGACTACTATATGTTATTTAGTACTTTGTAATGCAGCATCAGGTAAAACGTACCTTATAAATAAAAACCATGATTATTATACAATGATAAGAATCTGGCCAAAACAGCCTTACAGCCATGTGCATTTCACAAATTTTGATGTTTGTCCTATCTCTTTTATAAATAAACCTTTATTTTGTTTGAAAAGCGCTGTTTTGTGTGATTAATCACTTCTGAGTCCCTGATAATTTCCTGCTACACTTTCTTTCACAAGAAACAATCTGACCTAAACTTCAGTACATTGAAGGGTTAGTTCACCCAAAAATGAAAATTCTGTCATTAATTACTCACCCTCCACACCTGTAAGACCTTCGTCCATCTTCGGAACACAAATTAAGATATTTTTTGATGAAATGCGAGAGCTCTCTGACTCCTCCATAAACAGCAATTTAACCATCACTTTCAAGGTCCAGAAAGGTACTAAACAATGTAAACAATGTAGGAGAATGGCACAGAAGAGAAGACGTTGTTGAATAAAGTCATTATTTTTGCGCACAAAAAGTATTCTCGTTGCTTCCTAAAAATTAAGGTTGAACCACTGCAGTCACATGAATTTTAATTATATTTTTACTACTTTTTTGGACCTTGAAAGTGGTGGTTAAATTGCTGTCTATGGAGGAATCAGACAGCTCTCGGATTTCATCAAAAATATCTTAATTTGTGTTCCGAAGATGAACGAAGGTCTTATGGGTGTGGAACAACATGAGGGTGAGTAATTAATGAAAAAGTTTTCATTTTTGGGTGAACTAACCCTTTAATGTTCATGTACGATGTTGGGTGAAATGTGTGTGTGTCCAGCAAGGATGTTCAGACTGCCCTGAGGGAGTGGTGAAACGTGTATAAGATGGAGTGTAACAATCATTATATAACAGCAGAGCTATGCAGTATAGTCCTAGATTTGCATCCTATCTGACAATATACTTCCATGCTATATGTTCTGTATCCTAAAGAGCATCGTTCAGTATAGTATAATATAAAACTACTAAACAAGAGTTGTTTTTATACATTTGGATTGATGTTTTTTTGTGATTTTATTGTCAATGTCATCTCCAGTAAAGACAAAACATGATGCTCATCATGTGGATCCTGCTTTGAATTAGCCTATGTCTCTCCCTCAATTTTCCTGTTTGCTCTACCAACAGTGTCAAAAACCCATAGATAACACAAAAATATTCTCTTTATTTAATTGCTTTTACTATATTAGTTACTTTATAAGTTAGTTTATAAGTTACTGTATAAATTACAAAGTTTAATGTTTCTTATTTTCTATATAGCCTATTGATGTCACAAATTTTACATAATAACGTGAACACAGACAAAGAGTTTGCAACATTTTGTTTAACACCTTCCATTCAAAATTATTCACTTGAACACATATGGGTTTATATAGAGACAGCTTAGGTCTAAATGCAGTCTTCGAGTATCTGCAAAAGACACCAAAAAGGCGTTAAAAGTATATAAATATGGGCTGCGCTTAGAGATGCAGATGCAAGCATTGGTGAACGGATGCGTGGCCTGCGTTTTAGTGTGCAAGGAGAGTTTACGGGGACGTTTCCGTAAACACACAGTGATATCAGACGGGCGTATCGCCACCGCTGCGCATGCGCACAGGGCTGGAGAATTGACATCGCGGAGCAGTACTGCAATATCCATCGATTCGCGACCGAAGATTTTCCATCTGCATTCTCGCAAGACTGGTATCACCTGTACATATTAATCCATAACAACTGTGTCATTAAAGCAATCATGTCCATGGGAAGTGACTTTGGGAACCCTTTACGGAAATTCAAACTTGTTTTTCTAGGGGAGCAAAGCGGTGAGTGTTTGGGTTTGCCACGACTGGGTTTAGACGAACCCATTAACCTTTCAACACATGTATGAAGTACATTAGTATGTTGTTGAGTCTTTTGCGTATCTGCTTGTTTGTGGTGTTATTTCAAACGATATTATTATCTCTATAATCGATTCCCTGTCAGACAAGTCGGTTGCATATGTTTAATTTTTGATTAGTCATAAAAATGTATAGCTATGCAGCGTCATTACACCACTAAACATCCATCTGTGAATATAACGTGATATACTCGTTATTTGAACAACTGTTATGATTGTCACTTGCATTTTCCATTGGAGGAAGAGGGTCTGATTATTGATCGCTTATTTTCTAGCGCAGTCTAAATCGCTCAAAACAAATAATATGAAATATTTCATTCGAAAGAAATGTAAATCGCTTAATTTGTCTAGATGTCCCAGTAAACATCCACTGATTTAATATGTCATGAAACAGAAAGGCGCAGAGGCTTTGCATTTCCCGTGTGTCTACAGGAGACACACCCAGGTTGGCAGTCAGTGTCTGTGGGATTCTTCAGCAGAGCAAAATAAAAACCTCACGCATCATTTTATGAGCAGTCATAAGATCAGACTATATAATGGGAATAGATATCTTGGTATATTCATTTGGCTGTATGATGGTGTTATCAGTGTCACTGTCACTGTCGGTGTTTGTGAAGACGTAATCAGACGGGCATTTGAGATCATGTCTGTCATTTGATGACTGGACATCCAAACATTGCAAAATATAACACTGAACATGGCGTCACCGTAAAGTTCACGTGTTCTTGAGATTTTTTTTTGGTCTTGAGCATGCATATATTTGCCATACATTATCTAGTAATGCTTATAGCTCCTGATACAGTGGTTATGTCTTCATCATTCACTGTTCGTATGGAGAAAATGGACAGCCAGTCAGGCAGAGGGCCCTATATACAGTATGGAAGAGCATTTAATCACAATTTTTAATTGCAGAAATTAAGACTAAATTCCCAAAGAGACAGCTGTCTGCATCTTATCTATGAGAATGAAATCATAAATCTATTGCAACCTGTATACGATGATAAATATTACCACACCTGCAGGAAAAATCTTTTTTTCCATGATGGTATGCCAATTTAATAATAATTTATTCACCTTTATGTTGTTAAACTTTTCTTTTTTCTGTGGAACACAAAAGGAGATGTTAGGAGGAATGACATTCTCAGTCACCACTCATCTTTTTTTCTATATAATGAAATTGAATAGTTAATGAAAAAATTAAGTCATGCAGGTTTTTTTAGCAACATGAGAGTGAGTAAATGCTAACATGTTTTGGGCGAAGTGTCCCTTTAATGTCAAAAGACCACTTGTCTTCTGCTGTCCATGGTCCTGAATCTAACTGCTGGTCAGATTTGGTTGATCTTGTTTCAAGATATAAGCAGAAAAAAACCCTCATCCTTCCAGAGAAGAATGGGACCATTATTCCCCCTCGTTCTATGAGCTTCAGAATAACTATTGGCATTGTGCTGTTTGATGATTTTAGTATCTCAGCTCAGCCTGACAAACAGGCCTGACCAGACCGGCCTGAAAAAAGCAGTCATGTAGTGAGTGTATGAAATACGTACTCAGGAATTTTGCTGTCATGCACTGCTGCATTTTCAAGCCATTTTTCATGTTGTTGTAACTCTAAATAACAGTGAAGTCCAAATTACAGTCATTCTCTGTGTAACCCTTAAGAAATGTACTGTCATTTGAAGGACAGAGGTTAAGACAGTGCTTTGTTTCAGCATATGTTGCAGTATGGTAGTGTAATTCAGTTAGTGAAAACACAGTGTATAGGGTTATGTCAGGACAAGAAAGTCATTAATTACTTCACTGTGTGTGATTCATCTAAATCTGAACATTATCCTGTTTTTGTTGGTTTATGTTACAGTTGGGAAAACATCGCTGATAACAAGGTTCATGTATGACAGTTTTGACAACACTTATCAGGTATACTATCTTTCTTTTTTTGTGCATACATTAATGTAGAAGTTTACAAAGTATTTTTCAGATGTTTATGTTATTTTGTATCTTACTTTGAATCTTATTGTCATTACAGGCAACTATTGGAATTGACTTTTTATCAAAAACTATGTATCTGGAGGACCGAACTGTAAGAAGCTTTGAAACTAACTATATTTAATATATATATACATATAACAGTGCAGTTTCTACAAGTATGTCTTTTTTTGCAGGTGAGGTTACAGCTATGGGACACTGCAGGGCAGGAGCGGTTCAGGAGTCTTATCCCGAGCTACATTAGAGACTCCACAGTGGCTGTGGTGGTGTATGATATCACAAGTGAGCCACACACATGCACTCATAAATGAAAACATGTAAAAGCAACTGCTTTTGTGTTGCCATGTTGAAAAAGGCATTGAACAAAACTGCTAGATGTTCCAATTAAACTGATATTTTTTCTTTTCTTGCTCCAGATATCAATTCATTCCAGCTAACCTCCAAGTGGATTGATGATGTCAGAACAGAGAGGGGAAGTGATGTCATTATCATGCTGGTCGGCAACAAAACAGACCTAGAGGAAAAGAGGTGGAGTCATTGATATTATTAACTAGGGCTGGGCATTGACACAAATTTCACGATGCGATTCAATTTCGATTCACACGCTTGTGATTCGATTCAGTTCGATTCGATATCAATTAATTCAGGCCTGTCAGGTACAGTACATGGCAAATTTCCTCAAGGAAAAAAATACATCAACAGGGGACCCCAGTTGATACAACACTATAATATTATAATATTAAAGGTTAAAATAAACTGATTTGTAGGCTACTTACATTTAAATTACGCATAAGGAAGTTTTTACTCTCTAGAGTTCCTTTTTTTAGCTGACTAATGAGTTTTGAATGGTTTTCTAAGGTAAATGTAAGATTACCTGACATTATTTACAAGCTGTTTTATTGACGTCTTTTGGTGGTTGAAACATGATTGAGCAATTGATTATATGTGATGATACGGATTTCGGTAAGTTGTACTGTTTCTTTTAACATTCCTTCTGATGTTCATGTTTATTACATGCTATAACTAGTAGTAAAGTGGAAAAAAGATGATCCGCTCATGTGCGCTTCGCGCTGCAACTGAGGTGCTACAGTGATTTGTCATGCCAAAACTGTATTTATTGTTTGAACTTCATATCAGAAGTAACAAAGCACAAAGGTTTTATATTGGATGTGAGGCGCGCTACAATGTTTTGTTCATCCATTAACTGAAAACAGCAGACTGAAAGATCGATTATTGGGATTTAAGAATCGATATCAGTTCTTCAAAATGAGAATCGATTAAAACTGAGAAATCATTATTTTTAACCCAGCCCTAATATTAACATTTTCATTAACATCAATATATTATTTTTTGTGTGCTGGAATTCTTCATTTGTAAATGTCACTACCGTATCCATTTTCATTTTTATTTTTTTTTTAAATGTATTCAATTAATTTATTAAAAATTATAATTTTACTTTAACACGTTACGATGGCATTTGCTCTGATAGGCAAATCACTATAGAGGAGGGGGAGCAGCGCGCCAAAGAGCTGAATGTGATGTTTATTGAGACTAGCGCAAAGACTGGCAGCAATGTTAAACAGGTGAGTCTCAGAGCGTTACAAAGGCAAATAGATTTGATCCAATAGAGTAATTTAATTGAGCTCATGCTCTGTAACATGACACATGGAAAGCTCTAAAAAGATTTGATTTAGCCACTGAATTGTTGCCCAAAGGGCTTTAGCTGTACCAGTCCCCTCTGGAAAAAAAAAATATCTTTGTCTGATTTCATTCTCTTTCTGTTTGGTTTATCAGTTGTTTCGGCGAGTGGCTGCTGCTTTGCCTGGAATGGAGAGCTTGGATGATAATAACAAAGAAGGAAGTATCCTTTAATGCGTGACATTTAAAGGTGATATGTGTTGTTTTTGAGGATGTGCCCCAGCTTAACATGCAGAGACAAAACGAATAATCTAAATGAGTAAGCCACTTTTAGGATGATTTCCCTGGAAAATATAAACTCTTGGCTCTGTGGTGCAATCAAAATGTTTGTTTAGGCATCCTGTCCATCTAAACGCTGCAAATTGACCAATGGCAGATGGAGAGAGAGACCCCGAAAACTGAAAACGATCATTATTTTTCCGTTTACTGTATGTTTCCACTAGTGAAACTAAAATTACACAATTCACTCAACTCAATTCAAGTCAGTCAACATGAAATTTCCTCATCTTATTGTGCATGTTTTGTAGGTGCACATGTATTCTAAAGAAAAAAAATGTCAATGTAATCTAAAGTCTAAAATGGAATAGCTTGTTCCATCTCTTTTTTTAATAGTTGACATCATCAAGCCTTATTTTCAACCCCTCTCTACCAACTGCCTGGATCTTTTTTCAGTAACACCAACATTTCATGATAAAATCAATATTCGCTATACATTTTTTTTCTTTTTGACTATGCGTTTTCACTACAAATACAATAGATGGAAGTAAAGATAGATTTAATAAGACACATTTAATAAGGGATAGCAATAATAGTTTATACTGAAAAAAAATTGGTGTAGGATTTACATTGAAACAATTTTCACTCAGAAATTGTTAGTAAATTTCACTTCACTAATTACAAAGAAATTGCAAATAACACATTCTATTAAATGTGAAATTTTGAAGTAAAAAGACTGAAATGGTATTTTGTACTCCAATAATTTTTGTTTTATTTACAACTTTGAAAAATAATTTTTACAGTGTGTATAGGAAAGCTACTTATCACCATTTTTTCTTTGATTTCCTTGACACACAACCCCCTCCCAGTGATCGACATTAAGCTGGACAAACAACCGGATCCTCCGGCCACTGAAAGCGGGTGCTCCTGTTAGTAGAAAGCGGTTCGGACCTTCATTAACACCACACGCTTGTTCTGTTGCTTCCTATGGGTCCACGTCCTGTTGAACTTTATGATCGGATATAGGCGTTTTACATCTATCTGATTGAGTCTAAAATTATACTCCTCAGTTGCAAGAACGAAAAAAAAAAATCTACACTGTCTGTTCAATTGCCAAAATAATATCATAGGTAATTCAAAGTGACTAGCTAACAGATTCATATAAGACAGGAAGTGGCATGTGTACCATCTTCGGACAAAAACATTCAGAGTGGATTATCAGTTGTTATGTTTTGTATTTTTGTACATTACAAAAAGCACTAAATGATGCCTTCACAAAAGATGAGTTTAAGATTCAAGACGGATGGCGGAGTAACTGTCTTTCGTCTATAGCATGCATGTGAGACAACTTTTAGAATCTGTCATGTCCTTTGGTCCATACACATCAATAGTAACGAAATGAAGAACTTAATGAAAAAAAAGACAAAAGAGAGAGGTCCTGTTCAAAGTCTTAGTGTGGGTCTGTGTATACATCCTACATGCTAATCCAGTACCAGCCTCCATGAGAGGTGCGCGTACTAACCTGGCTAACCTTTAAAGTGCCGTGGCACTGTTGCAAAGAACCAATGGATTTTTCTGCTAGCTTCATGTATACACTTTAGATCCGCCAGGCGGTACTGTATTGTATATAGTATTTATATTATTGTGAACATCCATCATTTAGACGTGGTTTATGTTCACCTGTACAAATGTGGTTTATTTTCTTTCTTCTTTTTTTAATATGACAAGGGCTTCACTCTTATTTTGTCGGTCTCACCTGTAGCCATACACTGGTAGTAAACTATTATTTATGATTTGGGCATTTTGCTGTTGCCTTATACCGTTTTACTCATTGATTAAGAGAAATTATATCTGAAATAATACTATTATTCCTGTTAAACCCCTTCAGATATTTTACACAAATATGTGGGTTGATTTTTAAATCTTTTTAAAATTATTATTATTCTTTTTTTTTACATTTTGCAGCCAACTAGAACTAAAAAGAATGAGATAAGTGTCATTCATTCGGTTAGGGCGAGAAAGGCGATTTTAAGGTGAGCCTTAGGAAACAACAGATTTTCATTTCAAATACATGCACTTTGTTATGGGTTCTGACATGGAAATGTGTGGTTCACCACATCATAAAGTGATGAAACAGACAAATGATTGTCGTATCCCTCATATATCTGTGTAGTAAAGCTCTTGTAGTCTCCCGCACGTGTCGAATGGATGTGTAGATTAAAACTCAAAATGTTGCAGATGAACACTTTCATCTCAGAGAATCCTGAAACGTGAAGACCTTTTTAAATCCGCGCTGAGAGAGAATGTACCCACCTGTAGTCCACTCACAGCATTCTGGTTATTGCAACAGTACGTTCAAGAAATGTGAGTTGTTTACAAAACTCTGGAAACAAAGTATCTTTAATATTTAATGTGTTTGTTTTTTGTTTTACATTTTGAATTGTTTACATAAATGCACTGATTAACACCACTGATTGTATAGAGATAATTTAGAATATATTAAGTATTTATAATATATTTATTGTTAGTGCTAGTTTCTTTCTGGTGCCAATAATTCTATTAATTCAAACAAAAATGGACATGAGGAATTACTGTGACTGAATTGTTGGTACTAGGCTTGACTTTATTTTTCGGATAATTGAAGGGCCCGCTGATATTAACTATGGGGAGGGACTGATGTTAATGAGTTTTGCATTAACAGGGCACAGAGTATGTCATCTTTCACATTTCTCAAGGCTCCGTTTCCTTTCGTTTGTTTTGTCATCTTTCACTTTTGTACACTAGTTGTGCCTTCTGTTATTGTGGCATCACAATGCAAAGCTTTCATTGTATGGCTACCTGAGAACACGTATGTTATTGAAGGGAGGTAAGAAGGGACTGATTTATGATGTTGATCTGTGATGACATTGTTGTATTCACACCATCTAGCCAATTCACAGTTGGTTGAGAAGAATTGCAGAACAGTCGAGTGCAAGCGGAAGGTTGTATGTAAGAACAGGAAGTTGCTGCTGATAGTGTGAGGGGATTGAATCTGTCAAAGTTGTTGCCGTAGGGTTGTGTAGAGCAGTGTAGTTGGCTCTTTATTCACTCTGTAAGGACATTTATGAGCATGACATCTGTCTGAAAAAAAAAAAAAATCAATAAAATTCATGTCTTAATACCATACTGTCTAGTGTCTACTGCTACAATGCTGAGTGTGATGTTAATTTTATACAGCAATTCAACTGCTGCATAAAAAGTGTGTACTTGTTCAATCAAGCAAAAAAAGTGGGAAGTTTTAATGAATTTCTGTTTTCATGGATCTAAATTCTCACTGTTTTTATGAAAATTTAAGACAAATTATATGTTCTAGGGTTCATTAAAAGCTGAAAGCAATTATAATTTGGAGCATAAGACGTTATTAATAATTCCCACACAACATTTCAAATGCTGCATTAATGGCTAATCCACATCTAGTACATTTATTGAGATGCAGAGAGACTGGGATTCCCCTTGGCATGGAAATTATAGTCCTCAGGAGAGACAGGTGACTAAAAGTAGATGGCTCACATGATCGAGAAATCGTTTCTTGCCCAACTGTGGACTTTCCAAGCCATACCGCACAAATGAGCGTAAATGTGAACAAACAAGGGGCAGGTATTTTTATCCAACCTACAAGGTGCAAGTTAGTGTTTTAACTGTAAATAGAAGTTCAATGTCACCACTTGTCACAGCAGGACTAAAGGTCTTATGAATCAATGGCCCCTAGAGGCCAAGAGCCATTTATCCACCACAAATAAGCCATGTCAATCACTGACAGACATCACACCAAATAAAAGGAAACCAGCAAGAAGATTACAGGTATCGCTAGTTCTCATCACCAGCATCTGTTGTAAGTACTATGTTAATTTTTTTTGTGTGTGTTTAATGTCAGGTAACAAAAAATCAATATGTACCATTATCTCTAAAGGTTGCATGATGACTGATAGTTTTGAATTATTTAGGATAGGGGTCTGTGACTCCCAGGGATCTGCGGCAGTACTCACAATTACGGTTTGATCTCTATTTTTTGTAAAAAATAAAAAGGTTAAACCAAAACCTAACATTTATTAATTTAATTTTACTTCAATCTCTAAATATTTCATTCCCTTTAAAAAAGTATGGTAACACTTTATGTTTACAGTGTCCCTGTTACACATCTTACGTGTACTTTATATAGTAAACAGTAAACTATGCATAATTACAAACAACTAACCCTAATTATGTAGGAAGTATATGTAGTTAATTAATAATACTCAGTATTTAAATGTATAATTACACTGTAACAAGGACATTTTAAAATTAATTATTGGTCAGTTTAAAATACAACACTCAAATTTATAATATGCAGCCTTCTCCATCTCTTTATCCAATAAGGGGTCCTCCCTGATTTGTTTAAAAACTATTTATGTACGCGATCTATAATATCTAAAGAAATATATTGTGCTCTCTGAACATCAGGGCTGGAAGTTCAGTGTGAGTTTAGTTGTGATCTGTACTGCAGGACTCCAGTACTCCTTGTGGAAGCATGTCTAGGGTGGAAGGTTACGGAGAGACTGACCTGCGCTCACAGCTACGAGCCTGTAGGACTGAGATTGCCATGGCAATCCATGATCCCTTCCCACTGCTGTATGGGCTGGCGGATCACGACATCATCTCTGAAGAGATTCTGAGGGTGAACATTTTCATACAAAAGCACTATTTCAAGTCAACATGCATATTGTGAAGAATATCTTCATGTTCTAATCAGATGATTGTACAGTTATAGTTAGTTCCTGAAATGCTAAAACAACAAACTAATACTATCACCGACTTATAAGGAGACTTTAGAGCGAAAGAAAAAGGATGGGATCCACAAAGCTGTCTACTCACTGCTCACTTTGCTGCTGGACCAAGACGCTACTGTCCTCCAGGCCTTCTGGAGCAATCTCTGTAAAGAGTATAATAAGGAGTGTTACCCAAAACTGGAAACTCTGTTTATGAACCTCCCCAAAGGTACAGTGCACAGGCCTGGCAAAACATACAGTAAGTGGTTTGGAGGATAATCACAGTTTAAGTGATGATAATCTCATTTGGCAGGGTTAAAGCAGGTGGCCAGACATGCTGGGAACCCCAGGCTTGAGCTGCAGGTACGCAGCCATTCAGGAAGAAAGAGAGGGCTGGCTGAAAAACACCTAACCCACCGGTCCCATCACCACACCAAGAAAGCCATAACATCCAGCTCAGGTAATGGACACCGGCACACGAAGAAACTTATAATTCAGGTCATATCAAAATTGTGCAAAGAGGCAAGTCATTCCTGGCACTTCTTCCTACAACTGTGTAATGTGATAGTCGATGCAGTTTTCGTTTCGTTTAATGGTTAATTATTATTTATTATAAAGCCTACTTCCGTTTCACTGTATTAGGCCTACTACTTACAGGCCCAATATAGCGTTGAGTGCGATTTATGACGTTCGAATCAATTAACCAGTTCAAGTAAATGATTAATAATTTTGTCACTTACGGTGATGAACTGAATTATGTACCATGTCAAGACCATTCGTCTTACACAATGGGTTTAAAATCACCTTATCTCTGTTTTGTGAATAAGAGGCTGTTCTTTGTTGTCCTTCAGCAAAAATTGCTGCGCGTTTGACGCAGATTCCCTGTTCTCACGCTGCTACTCGAAAACTTCCCGAGCAAACAAGAAATGTTCACGTAAGGCTTACTTAATTCATTATTAATAATTAATTAATTAATTAATGGATATAATAAATATCTCATAAAATGGTAAAACTCTTTGTTAGTGTTGTGTCGACAGATCAGGCTTTTGTAAGAGAAAAAATTGCACGTACGCGCGCAAACAAAACCTCCTCGTTTCTAGTTATCACGTGACGTTTTGCGTTCAAAACGGCAAATGACGTTCCGTTTGGACTAGTTTCCACCACTATTTGAAGACTTTGAGAGGGAATTTTTTTATTTTATTTTATTTTATTTTATTTTGTTTTGTTTTGTTTTGCTTTGTGGTATGTTAAGCAACACCTTTTCTGCGTAAAATTCAACAATTCAACAAGATTTTCAACAACTCTACATCTACAAAATGGTGAATAAAGAAAGTGCATCGGTTGTGTATTTTGTTTTATTTAATTTATGAATGTGCTCTAAATTTAATCGTTATATATATATATATATATATATATATATATATATATATATATATATATATATAATTATTATTTTATTATTATTTTTTTTAATCGTAATTGTACATTGCTATGGTATTTTGTACATGCAACTTAAATAGTTTTATTGTAAATAAAATAAATAATTTCATTAATTTGAACAAATTTACCATTAATACAGATGCTGCATCCATGGTGTCTTAAAGTCTCCATAAAATCAGAATTGACAATTCTTATTTTTTATTGCAGTATTTATTATAAATTATTTATCCGTGCACATCATTATTTTTTTAATAAATGTTCCTTTGTAATTTTTTAATGAAAATCTCCTCATCTCTTCTCTTCTCTGATGATGTGTTTACTGGTGCAAGGGCGGGACAAACAATAGCAAACCACAACCATCCAATCAATTCTCAATGGACAAAATCCCACCCTACATTTTTTCTTGTGTGAGAAGCCATTTCACTAGGATATATGTCACAATAGGGAAGAAAAGACTATTGCAACTTTTGTTTCATGGTGACTTTAAAAAATCCAGAGTTTAACACTCTTTCCAACTTTCTTACAACTTTCCAACTCGTAAATATTATCTTTCCGACATGACTTTATTAACACAACCAATAAATCTGACACGTGCCAGTTTGAACGGGCATGATTCGATGCTTACAGTCCTGATAACTCAATATCTAAACCGTTCCAGGAAGCAAAGGCAAGCCGATGAGGAAGACAGATGGTGCAGCACTTTCTCAGGTCTCAGTGGGAAACGGTAATCACATGATGCTTGTCTAAAATGTGTTATTAGATGACTATATATTTCAGTAGATTAATGAAATTGCCCATGAATAAATATGACTCTCAAAACGCAGGGGTCCAGGCCGTATCTACCTCAGTCCAGAGGGCCGTGGCTGTATCTGCCAGTGAGCATCCCACTGGCTGCGGGACAGTGGAGGGGATTCTGATCCAGCAGGTCATTGAGTCTGGTGAGCTCAGCACACTAAAACAGTATTGCCAGACTGTGATGAAAGCCTTTACTTAGCTAATGCTTTAGCTCTTAACGTGTTTTGATAGTGTAACCTTGCGATGTAAACACTTTGGCGGTTCACTTTGGCAGCACAGATGTCTCAGTTGCGCTTTCCTCCAGGAGGTGCCAAAAAATGCATCAAGGTTGGAGGAGAATTCTACTCATCTGGCAAACTGGATGAGACAGCTGGAGTGCAAAAGACACAGACTGCACAAAACTATAGTCACCAGCAGGGAGAGCCAAGCACCAGAGTCATGGATGTAAGTGACCAACATTCATGGAAAAGTACAGACACTGAAGATACAAAAATCCTATATGAAAAATATTATGTAGGCATAAGTTGTAAATGTTAACCTGGTACAGCAGGTAATTCAGTATTCATCACGTTTATGATGCATATTTTCAGATAGAGCATAATGATGATGAGTGTGCAGTGTGTAAAGATGGTGGGGAGCTCATCTGCTGTGATGGGTGTCCTCGTGCCTTCCACCTCACCTGCCTGGTCCCACCCCTCACCTCCATACCCAGGTACAGAGCAGTCATGTGACACACAGGCCACTGACCCTACCAAACCTAGAGTTGATTTCATCATTAGTCTTTATCTGTCAAGCTTTAGTCAGTGCTGATAAACTGCATGGTGGAATACAAAAAAAAAATGTGAGACTGTGTACAATCAATACGATTCAACAGTCTAAAAACACTAGTGAAAATGTCTAATTTGATACATTTTTTAATTACAAATGATAGCATTAGCATAATAATTTAAGTGAAATATTAATTTAAAAAATGAATTTCATGTAAAAAATTATTGACCTAAAATAGAGCAGAATCTGAAATAATTGTTATTTATTTTACATCATTATGTTTCTTATTTTTAAATGTCACAAAATCCTTAAAACTGTATATTTCCAGGTTTAATTGAGATTTTAAATTTCAGTTTCAGACTGAATTGGTTTCAGACTTTTAGACTCTGCATCAATATTTCTCACCCAGGGGGCCAGAACCCACCAGGGGGCCTCAGCAAACTTCAAAAGGGAGCAGCAGGATTAAATTAAACTCTATTATATAGTGAATATATTATTATTTATACAATTAATGTTAATAATAAATCTATAATATTACCCTATTAATAAATCCCTAAAATGTTATGTAATTTTAAGGAAGTAATTGTTATTGAAATATATTATTATTGATACATTTAATATTAATAGCATTATATTAATAATATATCACAATAATCTAACTTAATAAAAATACATAAAAATAAGAAATCATATTTCTTTTTAAATTTTATTCCCCTAAATAATTTTTGTTTGTTTCCCAGTTTGTTTATTTAAAAAAAAAACTGGGCATCTCTCACTAGTTTTAGAAATGTGTTTGTTTGCAGTGGTTCATGGCGCTGTCAGCTATGCCAAAGCAACAGAGCGAAAGACAGGACATACACCCCCCTGCAGGTAAAACATGACAAGTTTCTCGTTAAATTTATTGAAAACAAAATTTTCCCATTTGCAATAACTAATTCACTTACATTACAGTTAGTCACACACAGTGCTCATAAATGAGTACACCCCCTTTGAAAAGACATTAAAAACATTTTACATTAAAAACATAAAACATTAAAAACATTTTAAACAATATCTCAATGAACACAAAAACAATTTCCAAAATGTTGACAAGACTAAGTTTTATATAACATTTGTTTAACTTATAACATGAAAGTAAGGTTAATAATATAACTTTGAGAACAAAAAAATGAGTACACTCCACTGAAAGACTCTGGAGCAAAGTTAAATTTTAGACTACAAATGTCTAATTTAACAAGAATTCGACCACAGGTGAGTCTAATTATTCATTACACAGGTGTCCAGCAGACACTATAAAACTATAAAAGGGTGTTAAAACCCCTTCCCATTTCATGCTGTCAGCAGTGGCACCACATGGAAGAGAAATGTCACAAGACCTGAGAAAGAAAATCATTTCTTTATACCAGAAAGGTGAAGGCTACAAGAAGATCAGCAAAGCTTTACTTATCAGTCAATATACTGTAGCAACAGTGGTACAAAAATTTAAAAAAGATGGAACTGCAACCATCTCACAGAGACGTCCAGGTCGTCTACGGAAGTTAACACCTCAACAGGAGCGTCTTCTGATGAGAGGGGTTGAAGAAAATCGGCATGCAAGTTCACTGCAGTTATCTAAAGAAGTAGAAAGCCAAACTGTGACTATTTCCCATGACACAATACGGCGTACACTGCAGAGGAATGGCATGCATGTGTTGCGTCCATGAAAGAAGCCTTTCCTAAAGCCCAGGCACAGAAAAGCCCGCCTAGAGTTTGCCAGGGCCCATGCTGACAAAGATGAAGACTACTGGGACTCTATACTCTGGAGTGATGAGACCAAGATAAATGTTTTTGGAACTGATGGCTTCAAAACTGTATGGCGTCGCAAAGGGGAGGAATACAAAGAAAAATGCATGGTGCCTACAGTGAAACATGGTGGTGGCAGTGTCCTTATGTGGGGCTGCATGAGTGCTGCTGGTGTCGGGGAGCTGCATTTCATGGATGGCATCATGAATTCACAGATGTACTGCTCTATACTGAAAGAGAAGATGCTACCATCACTCCGTGCCCTTGGTCGTCGTGCACTTTTCCAACATGACAATGATCCTAAACACACATCTAAGGCCACTGTTGGATTTCTGAAGAAGAACAGGGTGAAAGTGATTCAGTGGCTCCTGATCTGAACCCAATCGAACACCTATGGGGAATTCTGAAGAGACAAGTTGAGCATCGCTCTCCATCCAGCATCCAGTCTCTAAAAGAGGTCATTCTTGAAGAATGGAAAAAGATTGATGTTGCAAAATGTCGCCAACTTGTTCATTCCATGCCTAGAAGACTTGGTGCTGTCATTTAAAAAATCACGGAGGCCATACAAAGTATTAGATGTAGTAGTTTTTGTTGTGGGGTGTACTCATTTTTGCATCTCCCTAATTTGAGAAAAACTGAAAAATGTGTAATCTAAGTTATATTATTAACCTTACTTTCATGTTATAAGTTAAACAGATGTTATATTAAACTTAGTCTCGTCAACATTTTGGAAATTGTTTTTGTGTTCATTGAGATATTGTTTAAAATGTTACTTTTCAAAGGGGGTGTACTCATTTACGCTGAGCACTGTACATACAAAATGATGAGCAGTGATGGGAGATTATTATTAGTAGTCATGGCTGTAGTAACTTCTCTGCTCCTATTTTAGCCCACAGTTCACCCTCCAGTGACCGAGACAAGCTCCAGCTCTGCTGTGGACTTCTCCTTCTTCTCCTCTCTGTCCTCCACCTCACTCTCCACAGTCACAGGAGGCAAAAGCGCTCCACCAATGGGCCTCCAGGTAACACTCCTATGTGACTCAATGAGAGACACACTGACATGGGAGCAAAACGTTTGAGGCCTATTCATACCAAGGACGATAACTGTAATGATTAAGTTTTAATAATCATTCTAATTCTATGAGATCATGGAAGTCCATCAACTATAACGATAATGATAGTTGGAATAACTTTCAGAATTATTTTTTTCCCAGCTGATGAACGATAAATTTTTTGCCAGCCAAACAGAATCCACCTGATTTTAAAGACCATAAGCATTTAAATGCGGCAGATGACAATTAAAGGGTTAGTTCACCCAAAAATGAAAATTCTGTCATTAATTACTCACCCTCATGTCGTTCCAAACCAGTAAGACTTTCGTTCATTTTCAGAACACAAATTAAGATATTTTTGATGAAATCTGAGAGCTTTCTGTCCCTCTAGACAGCTGTGTGACTACCACTTTGAAGCTTCAAAATATTCATAAAGAAATCATAAAACTAATCCATATGACTTGAACAGTTTAGTCCTAATTTTCTGAAGAGACTCGATCACTTTATATGATGAAAAGATATCATGTAGGCTTTTTTTACCGAATATGAACAAAAGTCTTACGGGTTTGGAACGATATGAGGGTGAGTAATTAAAGGGTTAGTTCACCCAAAAATGAAAATTATGTCATTTATTACTCACCCTCATGTCGTCCCACATCCGTAAGACCTTCGTTGATCTTCAGAACACAAATTAAGATGTTTTTGATAAAATCCGATGGCTCAGTGAGGCCTCTATGGACAGCAATAACACTCCCTTTTTCAATGCCCAGAAAGCTACTAAAAACATATTTAAAACAGTTTACGTTACTACAGTGTTTCAACCTTAATATTATAAAGCGACCAGAATACTTTTTGTGCGCCAAAAATAACAAAATAGCGACTTTATTCCACAATATCCAGTAAAGGGTGATTTCAAAACACTGATTCAGGAAGCTTCGAATCTTTACGAATCATTTGTTTAGAATCAGTGGTTCAGAGCGCCAAAATCACATGATTTCAGTAAACGAGGCTTCATTACATCAGAAGTGTTTTGAAACTTCAATAGTTCACGTGACTCTGGCAGTTTGATACGTGCTCCGAATCACTGTTTCAAAACCTATGATCCATAAACAATCGAAGCTTTATGAAGCAGTATTTTGAAATCACCCTTCACTGGATATTGTGGAATAAAGTCACTATTTTGTTATTTTTGGCGCACAAAAGTATTCTTGTCGCTTTATAATATTAAGGTTGAAACACTGTAGTCACATGAACTGTTTTAAATACGTTTTTAGTAGCTTTCTGGGCACTGAAAAAGGGAGTGTTATTGCTGTCTATGGAGGCCTCACTGAGCCATCGGATTTGATAAAAAATATCTTAATTTGTGTTCCGAAGATCAGCAAAGGTCTTACAGGTGTGGAACAACATGAGGGTGAGTAATTAATAATATAATTTTCATTTTTGGGTGAACTAACCCTTTAATGACAGAATTTAAATTTTTGGGTGAACTAACCCTTTAATATAGTCATATAGTCATTATTAGAGTCATTCTAATATAGTCATTACAGTTATCTTTATAGCTATTGTTCTTGGTATGAACAAGCTTTAACTCTAAGAGAATAGCACAGTGCAATCTTACAATAAACTTTATCAACTTTAAAAAATTAAAGACCTTATTTACACACTCTCATTTCATTCCAATCATTTGAATCATATATATCTCTGATGAGTGGCAGGATGATGGTAATTTTCAGCTATTTTTATATTCAATCTTTGTTAGTCTTCTGATGGTCAAATGGTTGGGATCAGGATGGCTTGTGGAATTTGCCATCTCGTCCAGGGAGAGCTGATCACCTGCCCTCAGTGCCTGCAGAGTTATCATGCTCTCTGCAACTTCTCAAAGTACTGATGTTATTGTACTGTTATTTATAATAGAATAACTGTGAATTCTATCACGCATTGAAGCTCAGTCTCTTTCTCTCTCTTCCCCTAATCGCCTTTTCAGTGGAAAGACAAGATGTAGGAATTGCTCCAGGTCTTGGGGCCCTGAAAGCGAAACATCATCAAGGAGTCTTCAGGTATATTATATACACTAAAATAACACTTTTGGGCCTCCTAACCTAACAGATGTTATTAGTCTTTTTTATTCCCACAGGTGAGTCAACACATGAGTGACCAGGGCTTAACACCATCAGAGCAGCTGTTCAACAGAGATGAAATGGACTCTATAATGGGGGAGGTAACGTCATGCTTCTTAACAGTATACAAAAAATAATAATACATGCAATTGAAACTGTATATACCTGAACCCCCAGATGAGATACCTAACAGTATATTTGTCTTGATGAATTCAGAGCCCTATAGATGGGATCCTGCAGTGGGCTTTCCACAACATTTCACGTCCTCTTTCTGAGTCTCAAGGCTATTTCCAGTGATTCAGTGAGTCAGATTAATCTCTGCTGTGCCCAAATCTCAGTATCAGCTTCCTCCTCAGCGTTAGATGGACTGACGTGAAGAATAAAACACAGAGTTTTGATAATGTGAAGAAAATCAATGTATTTTTTTATCCTTTTTTCTTTCTTTCTCAGTATATTATTTTTTTAGATCTCAAATGCTTGTTGCTACTACAGGGTGTCCGCCAATTCTTATTTGATGTCAAACTAATTTTTGTGAAGAAAAAAAACCAAAAAAAAAACCATATAAAATACATTGAACTAACTTCAACCAAAGCTAAAATTAAGAAGATAATGTTTGACTTCCTACATTAAAATGAAACTTCCTACATTAAAATGTATTAAGTAAAATAAAAATTACTGTACATCAATAATGATTATTTTAAAGGCATTGCATTGTAAGTATCATGCAATATTTATATACATGGCTATGGTACACGGATGTAAATATCAGATGAAAAACATGCAGACGAAAATTAGGCTGTGATGGATAGACTTACAGTCTTGACAATGGCATCCACAATATAAATACATCATATTTTTCAACTCATAACTTTCTGTTTCATGGAGATTTTGTCTACAGAAAGACTTTTAGTAAGATGTTTCATCAGTTAAACAGCTGTTGTATTGTTAAACAACAGTACAATGCATTGAACGCACATCATACTTATGTCTCTCACAGCCTTTATTTTCACTCATCAGAAATTAAATAAGGCACAACCCTGAATAAGGTCTATAGAGGTCCTTGGCCTGAAAAATGTTAAAGACCTCTGGTCTAGATAATAATGAAACTCACATTTTGATGAAGTATGTATTGTTCTGTAATGTTAACATTTATGTGATAACCTCCAGATATGAGACAATGGCTCAAACATAAATAAATGGATTTCTATTTGTATCAGAGCAAACATGGAAAACATGTACCTATCTCTCCATCACTCTCTTCTATGTTTGTGTGTGTGTGTGTGTGTGTGTCTAAGTGCCCCTATGTGGGCCTTCTGTGCTCTTCAGAGAATGGTTTTGACACATCCCATGGAATGCATGGTCCGGAGCCAGCACTGTCAGTTTGGCCTCCTCAGGAGACAAAAGAGAGTGGGAAAGTGAGAGAGGAAGAGAAGGAGAAAGAAAAAGAGCACTTGGAATGTTAATGAGAACCATGTGGGACTCCTGGAAATGTGCTGTTGCTAATGTCAAAGCATAACGTATGTCAACACAGAGCAAAGCTTCTCGTTTGCTTTCATAAGGCTTCGTACAAAAACAGTGAAGTGATCCGTGCAGTGGGAATTTATCAGAAGTCTCAGTTTATCGATGTTTTCTTCCACCTCAGTCTTTAAAGTGTCTGAATGCTCGCTCTCAGGCAGATGGTGTTGTGACAGGCCAGGGGCCAGACGTTGTTGGAATGTTGCAGGGTTGCTATGGATACTTGTTCTTTAAGGCCCAACAAATAAGGAGCGGGGAATGTATTACGGTGGACCCTAAATCTCAGTAGAGCATGAAAGAAAATGTTTTTATATGAAAAGACATTTGGCAATGCAGACAGCATGTATCAATGAGACAGACTGCAGGATACTCTGAAGGCTGGTTCTGTTTTATCTCCTGCAGTGCCAGGATACTTCATGTTTATGATGTGTTAGTCTAAGCGTTCAGTCTTGCTTTATATATCAAAGACATTCTATATCCTTCATGTCCTATATCATTGATTTGTAAAGTCTGAAACTGGTGCCAAAGTTCTACCTAAAAGCAATACAGTGGATGTATTAAGGAAATAAAGAAGGGCACAATAAGTTGACAAATAACCTTAAAATATAGTATAGCTTCCATCCCAATGACAAGATAATTTAAATTAAATTAGTACAATATTTTACTTCTGAAATATATTTGTGAAATGTTTAGTGGGTGATAGAATTTAAAGCCAAAGTGCGTAATAATTTGTATTTTTTGTTAAAATACTTTAAAGGTTAGTTCACCCAAAAATGACATTTCTGTCATTAATTACTCACCCTCATGTTGTTCCAAACCTGTAAGACCTTCATTCATCTTTGGAACACAAGTTAAGATATTTTTGATGAAATCCACCCAGACAGCAACATTGTGTGGCCCAGATCCGGCCCACATCTGATAAATGTGGATTACACACGGACCAGATGTGGGCCGGATCTAGGCCGACACTATGTTGCTGTCTGGGCATGAGCTTTTTGGCCTCCGATAGACAGCAACATTATTACCACTTTCAAGGCCCAGAAAGGTAAAGACATCATTAAAATAGTCCATGTGACTACAGTGGTTCAACCTTAATGTTATGAAGTGATGAGAATATTTTTTTGCGCAAAAAACAAACAAATAAAGACTTCATTCAACAATTTCTTCTCTTCCCTCTCAGTCTTCTACGCTGTTGACATTGTAGATGCAGTGTAGTTAATGTTAATTCCCCTCTCTCTTTCAACAACATCTCTTTTCTCTGATGCTCCAACTTGCCTCAACACAACTGCCTGGAAGTTTCTAGTATGCCTAAGACATTGGTTAGCTGGTTCAGGTGTGTTTAATGGGGATTGGAGCTAAATTCTGCAGGACAGTGGCCCTCCAGGAGCAGGACTGGACACCCCTGCACTATGCCACACATTTTTGTAAATACACATTGTTCATTTTCAACTACAACTACAAATTCCAATTACCATTCAGCCACAGACAGTCTTATCGGCAACCCCTTCCAGATTCACAACAGGAGCGTTTGGGCAAAGTCACTGGGAGGCGAGCCTGCAACCTTTAGCCAAAAAAGCGTAACGGCTAATGCTAACGCTCCGCAGGAAAGGAGACCAGAGGCCGTTTTTTGAATAGATGTCAATGGATGAGAGGCTTCACTATGCTGATTAAACAGCTTTTGTGGGGAAATAGCTAATCATTTAACTAATCGACAGCCTGTTTGCTAATCTATAGCATGTTTTGCAATAAAAAATACTTTCGTTGGGAACTATATGTAGATTTTAGCTTGATAAAAATGTATTTTTTAAGAGAAGGCAGACTAGGGAATGTTGCGACTGATGTCACTGCCATTACACTATAGGCTGAGAGGTGCCGCATGTGATTAAGTTAGCCGTTACGCTTTCTCCAATGGTAAGAGATACAGACCCTCTTACCTCCCTATAATATACAATCTCTGGTTTGGACGTGAGAAGGGATCACTGTTGGCAACAGTGATGGGATACACCTGATGCTCATTTTTCCCCATCGCTGCAACCATAAATTCAGCTTCAAGTCTTTTTTCATGCTGAAACAGCTTCCTTGATGCATGTGTAAATTTCAAGACTGGTCCTTTCAATTTTTTTGTCTATTTGAAAAGAGGGCATGATCTCAGACCTCATAAAGAGATCTGTAACCATTTCAAGTGTTCTCTCAGATTGCTCAAGCTTTTTGTACCAATGCCCCTTTCCATTCATAATTACTGCAATACAGCATATTGCACAGTTCTGCACATCTATTCCAGCTGGAAAGATAATTGTTGGCAGATTCAAGGCATAGCAGCACGGAAAACCCAAGTTACCCCAAATAAAAGCATTGACCTCCATTTACTGGAATGACTCCCTAATGTCAAGTAGTTCACCTGTTTTAAATTAGCTTGAAAACCCATGACCAAACTGTCTGCTTGAATGAGAAAGTGAAGATTAGTTGCAATGCATAACAATAATCCCAGTAAGAGCTGCCTTCTATCTCATCTCTGACAAATCTTGCGCAAGACAGCACAGAGGAATGTGAATAGATCTATAAAAGGTTAAGAGGCACGTATTCTGCATACCTTCAAACAAATGGTACCACAATTATGCAAAAACAAACAGTGTATTATCAGGAACCACATGCTTGTCATTTCTCCACATACTTGTCATGTGTTTGTTTGAGATAAGTTTTGAGTTAGTACTCTTTAATATATAACTTTAGTATATAACTGTCTTTTAATTGCTATGACTTTATGACGGTTTGGCACACTTCTAGTAGATTCTAATTTTCTAATTTACTTTTGAGCTATTTTTACATGTCTGTGTCTTGACATGTTTTTGTTTCTTTAGTTCAACAGAATAATTTGACTCTGGTGATTAGTGATAATCCTTGAAAGGCACAGATGTTATTATCATCTTTCAGATACTTATACAAAGCTGATGTTTTGTTACCCCTCTCATCCTCGCCGGATGCGCTCTGTGAGTTTCCTGTGATATGCTGTTGGTCATGGCCTTCACATTCCTCCCATAATTCCCACGCTTTTGCTCACCATACACACCATTATTCAAAACACATATTTGTGCCAGCTTTCACTAAATATTTGCATTGTCCTTTGACTGATTTGATTGTGCTGATGTTTTGAACTGCTCCTATTGTTGTAAAGAGGATGTTATAAGTCAGGGGGAACTATGGCTAAAACAAAGCACACAGATATAATGAAGATTAAAACCATAGCTCACACAAAAATGAAAGATATATTTATTCACCTTCATGTTGTTCTAAACTCTGTATTTTTTTCTGTGTAACAAAAGTAAGGCATATCCTGATCATTCTTTTCAATTTATTAAAAGTGAATGAGGGCCATCAAGGTACAAATGACAAAAAAAAACACCATAAAATTAAACATATTTAAACGTATTTTTTATGATTTATGATTAATTTTTAAAGGGTTAATTCACCCAAAAATGAAAATTCTGTCATTAATTACTCACCCTCGTGTCGTTCCACACCCATAAGACCTTCGTTCATCTTCGGAACACAAATTAAGATATTTTTGATAAAATCCGGTGGCTCAGTGAGGCCTCCATCGACAGCAAGATAATTAACACTTTCAGATGCCCAGAAAGGTACTAAAAACATATTTAAAACAGTTCATGTGACTACAGTGGTTCAACCTTAATGTTATGAAGCGACAAGAATACTTTTTGTGCGCCAAAAAACAAAATAACGACTTTATTCAACAATATCTAGTGATGGGCGATTTCAAAACACTGCTTCGAAGCTTTACGAATCTTTTGAGGGTGTCTTGCAGGTCTTTTCTTCTTTAGTTGATGTATTGTATCAGGCCTGTTTCCGTAGATTTCTTCTGTTACAAGATGAATGAGTCTTGTTTCACTTCCATGTAACCTCTGTTATATAATGGCACTCTGAAGTCAATATCAGCCTGCATGAAATGGCTGTATTTGTGCCTCTTATCCACTGAAGTGTAACAGTACACAGAGAACTAGGTTGGTTACATGTAAACAGAGCCTTTGGTCACATAATTTCACCCAGCTGAACAGAACCAAATGGAAAAAAGCTGGGTGAATTCTCAAAAAATGTTTTGGCAACAAGTCAGACACCACTTAGTTATACAATATAATCCGGATTCAGATAATTACCAGATGGCAAACTACCCTGCTGATAAACTATATTTAGCTGAGTTGTGGATCAGATGTATTACATTACAAAAAGACAATATCTGTAGGGTAAAAAGTATTTTCAAGTTGATGTTGGTATTATCCCACACATTATCAGTTAAAATGACTTGTATTTAAGGACATTCTTCCACAGTGGTAAAAATAGTCTGCTTGTGTTCCTTCTACACAATGACTCTTTTTCAACGTGACAAAACACTATTTTAAGGTCACTCAGCTGATAGTTTCTCTGCAATAAAGAAGTGGTGTTTAGTATGTGTGCAAGTACAAAACAAATCTAGCATTAATGCATTTGTAATATGACCTTCCCAAAGACAAACACACTCAGTATACAAGCACCAATAAAGATAATGAGATGGTTATTGTGCTAAACACTAGAAACTAACTTTGTGGAACATGCAACAGTTAATATAATGTCTATATTATATTAACTGTCACATACATGTAATATATGTGATGTGATCTGCGAAAACCCATCACATGGTGAAAACCTATCACAAAGTTGGATTTGAGCCCTTTCCAAATCTGTTTTTATTTCTTTCATAGCTTGTCTGTAACAAAAGTTATGGTTATCTGAAGTCGGCTGATCGCTCTGATTTCTAGGAATGGAATTTTGAGAAAAACAGGTTTAAATAAATGTCAGCCCCTTTTTTTTCGCATAGACATGAAAATGCACTATCCAAACATAAATGGTTGTAATTCAAGAACGCTTTGGAATATAGACCTAAGGTTGGTCTTGTTTAAAAGAAGACACTTGTCAGATTATTGCAGAAGTGAAATAAATTATGAAAGTGAAAGAAAAAAAAAGTTATAGAAGTATAAGTTTATGAAAATATAATAATTGTTTATATTTTATAATAATATATTACAAAGCATGTTTTACTATTAAACTGCAAGAAAATAAAAGCCAAAAAGGTCAAGATTCCAAATTTTAGGTTAAAATATTTCAAAAAATGAGCTTTCAGTAAGATTTTGTTTGGGCGCAGTACCAAACTTTTTCCCAAGCTCCATATCTGACCATTTAAGGGCGCCTCCATTTATTTGAGTAATCTGAACCATATATTTCCATATTTTCATACATTTTATGAAGCAGACATCCTATTCAGTAGTAATATGGGCAGTTTAACAGTATTTTTTTTTTTTTTTTTTTTTTACCTCCGCTGGGTGTGTTCTTAAACAGTAACATTAGAGAAAGACAGCCTTGCTACTATAAATCGCTATTTTTCTGCACTTAGCAGGCTAAATTTGCCAAGATATTTTCAGAGATGATAGACAAGATGTTATAGAATGATAATTGAATGAAAACCCAATTTTGACAAAAAAAAAAAAAAAAGACATTGACCTATTTTTTGACTTTTACTGAAAACGTTCCATCGCGACATCCGACGGGTTTTCCCAGATCGCAATCACATATATACACCGAACAGGCATAACATTATGACCACCTTTTAATATTGTGTTGGTCCCACTTTTGCTGCCAAAACAGTCCTGACCCGTCGAGGCATGGACTCCACTAGACCCCTGAAGGTGTGCTGTGGTATCTGGCACCAAGATGTTAGCAGCAGATCCTTTAAGTCCTGTAAGTTGCGAGGTGGGGCCTCTATGGATTGGACTTGTTTGTTCAGCACGTCCCACAGATGCTTGATTGGATTGAGATCTGGGGAATTTGGAGGCCAAGTCAACACCTCAAACTCTTTGTTGTGCTCCTCAAACCATTCCTGAATCATTTTTGCTTTGTGGCAGTGCGCATTATATTGTTTAAAGAGGCCACAGCCACCAGGGAATACTGTTTCCATGAAAGGGTGTACACATGGTCTGCAACAATGCTTAGGTAGGTGGTACATGTCAAAGTAACATCCACATGGATGGCAGTACCCAAGGTTTCCCAGCAGAACATTGCCCAAAACATCACACTGCCTCCACCGGCTTGCCTTCTTATTGTATCCTGGTGCCATGTGTTCCCCAGGTAAGCGACACACATGCACCCGGCCATCCATGTGATGTAAAAGAAAATGTGATTCACCAGACCTTCTTCCATTGCTCCGTGGACCAGTTCTGATGCTCACGTGCCCACTGTTGGCCCTTTCGGTGGTGGACAGGGGTCAGTGTGGACACCCTGACTGGTCTTGGGGGGCAGGAAGATTTTTTTAAATAAAGGAATACTTTTATTGAGCAAGAACATATTGATCAAAAGTGACAGTAAACACATTTAGCATTAAAAAAACTAGCAGCACAATTGTTTTTAGCATTGAGAATAATAAATGTTTCTTGAGCACCAAATAATCATATTAGAATGATTTCTGAAGGATCATGTGACAGTTAAGACTACAGTAATGGCTGATGTTAAATAAATTAAAATATATAAAAATAGAAAACAATTGTTTTAAATTGCAAAAATATTTCATTAACAATATTGCTGTTTTTAGTATAGTTTTGATCAAATACATGCTAAAACTTTTTTTTGTATGTGTGTACTAGTACATCTTATTTTTTCTTAAAACCATATTTAACTTTTTTCTTTTACAGTATGTGTTTTGTGCTACATTTATTTAGTTGTAATTGAGTTAAGTTTTGTCAAAAGTTTTCCTTAAGTGTCCATAAACTTTTCAGGGTCTATATATATCTTTCTTCCTCTTGTCCTCCATCACCTTGGTGGGCAAAACCACTGAGTGTGAACTATGTGCTGGATCAGCAGTAGTGGGGGCAGCTATTTGCTCAGGGGCACACATGGTCGGTTAAAGCAGGGACTCGCATGAATAAACGGCATTCTCCTGATCCAGTGAAAAACTATTTAGAGGATCTGCACCAACTCCATCTGTAATTGTGTTGTATTGCCTGTCACTTTCCATGTCATGAATTGATTTCACTACTTTTGCAATTACATAAAGTCCCTGTTTGATTTTATGGAGTAATCCATAATTCTCAAGAAAAATCAGAGTTCGAACCTATGTGAGGAATGAACAATTGTTTTTCTGCTCATTCCACGTTTACGGTTCCTCAGAAAGTCATGAGAATAATTTGAGTGTGAGACTAGAGGTGAGGAATGTTGTAGATTAGGCTAATAATGTCTAACGACACTTGTGAAAGAGGGTACAAAGCAGCACAGTCACACAAAGACATACAGGCAAATGATTACACCATAAGACACACAACTGTCTTTTGTCTTTGTATTTAAAGCACTCCATCTCCTAAAACAGAATTACATTAGGGAACAATATACAGCAATTGTGACTTGTATAAACATTTCTTTATCTATTGTTGTAAGGATAGTGCTCATGTGACCAGCACCGATAGGTTTCATGAGAAGGTCATGTGTCTATTTATTTCTCATTTGCATTCTTACATCCACAGTACCAGAGTGGGTCTGTTTCCACTGTATCCCATGTTTATACTATATATAGAGTACGCACAACAGTTCTTGTCCTCAAATGTGAGCGTTCAAAGTCAGACCTGAACTTTTCACTGTTTATATCACTTCGTTTGCCTGTGTTTGTGCATTGCATTAATGGTAGGTATTTTACAGAGACTCTTTTATTGAATCAGATTCAACGATTATCCATACAGGAACGAAACAGCTATCTTTTTGAATGAGTCATTGAAACATTCACTCCACCAAAATTTGGTCTACTCTGGTCTTTGTTTGAAACTATTTTCAATAAGCAATAACAGAAATAGTAATTGGAAATATTGTGATTAGAATGAAAGTTACTCATTATTAACTAGGCTATTGTATAAAAGCAATTGATCCTGATCTGGTACCATGCTGCCTCTTATTCCAGCATCAATTCCATGTTGGTCCAGCTGGTTTATGCTGGTTTGTGATGATTTAGTGCTGACATGAGTAGCGTAGTCATCTGAAATTTTAGTAAAATGTGAATCACAGTTTATTCTAGAGACAAAATAACAAACATCAGTAGTATGTGATTACAGTTTTGTACTTCTGTTGCATCAAGGTCTTTTTTAAGAGTTTCATGCACACTTGGGAACTCCTAAGTGTCAAAATACAGCCGAAAGCAACTGACCCCAAGACAGTTGTAAACTTAGTAAAAGAAATAAATGTAAAAAGCACATAGTAAAAGGAATGTGACTGCAGTTAGAAGCATGACATATTGTAGACAACAGTGACAGCATGCATTTTAAACAATTGCTGAAAGTGAAATAATTTAACCAAAGTCAAAGGGCCAAGAACCTGCAACATACCAGGTGAAAAAAGTACACTTCCATAATGTACTTAAAGTGCTCTATTTTCATGCACTAATTTTGTACTTATAGGGGTGGTTGATTATGATTTCACTTTTTTAACTTTAGTTAGTGTGTAATGTTGCTGTTAGAGCATTAACAACATCCGTAAAGTTAGGACGCTCAAAGTTCAAAGCAAAGATATTTTCTTTTAAAGAATTCTCTCTTTAAGGACTACAACAAATGGCTGGTAGAGACTGCAACAAGCTTCTTCCCGGGTTAGTGACATCTCTCAACATTGTCCGACTTCGGTTTGAACATAAAAGGCTGAACAGTTTCTAACATTTTCAGTGATTCTTCGTGAGGTACAAGAGCTCTACTTAAGAACATCTAAGGTGTACTCAACTGTGCTACCACTTGTAGTACACTTGAACCTGTGTATGAAAAGAAAGTGTATGAAAGATT
The DNA here is from genome assembly GCF_019924925.1 of Ctenopharyngodon idella. NCBI lineage: Eukaryota > Metazoa > Chordata > Actinopteri > Cypriniformes > Xenocyprididae > Ctenopharyngodon > Ctenopharyngodon idella. The sequence goes on from NC_067221.1 coordinate 15,807,863, forward strand.
GGTTCAAGTGTACTATAAGGGGTAACTAAATAAAACTTTTTAATACAGAGATAGTATGGTAAAAGCACATTTTAGTTCATATTCATGGTGTCTCAAAATAGCACAGTTGAGTACACTTAGATGTTCTTAAGATTATCTTTTTTTAGTACGTTAACTACAAAATTAGTGAATAAATAGAGCACTTCAAGTACATTATGGAAGTATACTTTTTTTTCGGGGTGAGAAAAACAGGTTTTTATGTTTTATGGGGATGTTCTATGTTCTATCCCCTAACCCTACCCCTAAACACAACCCTCACAGAAAACTTTCAGCATTTACATTTTTAAAAAAACATAATTTAGTATGAATTATAAGCTGTTTTCCTAATGGGGACCAAAAAATTTCCCCACAAGGTCAAAAATATGTGGTATTACAATCCATTTAGTCCCCACAATGTAGGGTTTACAGGACCACATTATATTTTAAATGTCCTATCCTGACCCCTAAACTTAACAGAAACCTGCATTAGATTTTAATACGAACATGATTTGGCCAATTTATGAGCATTTGTATCTGGCGAGGACATACAAACTGCTCCCGTTAGAGTGTGTTCATAAAATATTTTTAAAAAGAAGAGTCTAGTTAGTTTTCTTTGAAGACATCTTATATTTATGCTGATATCAAAGGCTTGTCTTAATAGAGTTTTGTTCTTTATATCTAGATAAAGTGGCCTGGAGCAGTGCAGGTCCGTAAACAACTTAGTCCATTGTAGGCTATCTCAGTGGCTCATGCTTCAATCGCATCTTAAATCACAAATGTGCCATGAAAATATGCCAGGCCGTTTGCGGCCAATAAAGGCAGAATTGTGATGAGAATAGAGCATCCTCTCTAGTCCCCCACACCAAGAGCCTGCTTTGTACGACCCGAACAACCACATCTGATCCCTGTTGTGCTGAGTTAATTCTCTCCGTATTTTCTCCTTTCAGTTGTCTTCTATTCTAAGTCTTGTGATTCCTCTAAACAGCCCACAAAGCAGTTTATAACTCAGAGGTCTAAGATATCAAGGTGGAGGCTGAAGGAATGGAGATATTCCAGTTTGGCTCCCAAAGGGGTTGTGGGAAAAAAACAAAGTGAGAGAGCTCTTATTGAGGGGTGTCAAATGGAAGATCGCACTAGGAGGTGCTTTGATGTCTTTCCATTTGTTTCCAGGAGTGACAATGAGGAAGACTCAGATTTGTACGGACTTGCCAGTGACTGCTTCATTCATTCACACCTGCAATCAAGTAGTTACATGTCCATAACATGCTTGTTTCCCATTGAGTCACTGTCTGAGACTTAACTGGAAATACCCTGCTATCAGTCTAATCAAGAGGTGAATGTGTATGGCGGATTGCTCAATGTCATAACAAGGGAGCAAATAAACTTATTTTTCTAGTTATTTTAAACAGCAACTCTTGGTCTAGTGCTCTTTCATTGGAAATCTAGTGCTTGATCTCAATGTACAGTCCAGACTGACTGATCATACATTCCTACAGAGTAACTCTGTGGAATTCCACCCTTTCCCATTTATTATGCTTTAGTCAGAAGGAACCTGAGGATTCATACACAACCACAAGGCAAGTAAGAAAAGTTACCACCCTGTCTGCTGTTGGGTGTTACCTCCCTGTTTGCTGCTGGTGACTTGCTGGTTTTAGACTACTGAAATAAACTGAAAGTACAGGGCAAAGGTATAAACTGTCCCATTTTGTGCAATGTGCATGAGTTCAGTTGATGTTTTCTTGGAAAACAGTGTTACAACCTTCTCCGTCTACTCAGACAATGATAGTTCAGACTGAACAGATAAAGTAATGAACTGTGCCACAGAGAAAAATAACTTTTCAGATGCTCATAGTAATTATGAACCATTCAATCAAATAAAGGGTGCTATGAAAGTATATTTCTTTTATAAAAGAAAGTGCAGTACGTCAGTAACATACAAGAGGAAAGAAAAAGTAAAAACATTTAGTACTTGAAAATATGCTTAAATATTTACCAGAGATGCCTAAATACACAAAGTTGATCTTCTAGCTCTGGTTATTATTCTTGTGTCAACACGTCTGCATACCTTTCAGATTGGGTCACACCTTTTGACACCTTTTCTCTGTTAAGGTGACATCACTGCTCAGCCTCTCTGTAGTAATACAGGGGCTTTATGTTGCCATGGATTTTCTTTGACCAACTGGACCGTTTTCTTAAATTACAGGACTTTCAGTTAAAACCTAAGCTCTGGTATCTGCCTTCTGTGAAAGCCCCTGTGGACGAAAGTGGAACTGCAGCTGCTGTATTAAATGGCTCTTTTTTTCTCTTTTCACTTTTGATCCCTGAGACTCACACATTCACGATCATTCCAGGCGCGCTTAGTTATTTATGAGAGCAGAGCGCGCGCCTACCAGCTCATAACCCAACCAGACCTAAACACGCGCGCACAAACAAAACGAGGAGATTAAAACACAAACAGAAGATATTAGTTGGATTACTTGGATTATTACACATGCATTAACAGAATCCGTGTGGAATGAAAGTGGTAGCTGGTAAGTTGGTCGTTCTACAGAGTTTAATGGTCAATAGCAGCGAACGCGTAGTGACTTAATCGGCGGAAAAACTTAATAGATGTAACTATAAATGAGACGCCGATTAATACGAATGGCTTTGAGGAGGATACGTTGTTAGACGAAACTTATGACGTTCAATTAGTTTGGCACGTGCTATAGGAATAATGAAGATTTGACATTGAGCTCGCGTGAGTGCGCAGCGTTTCTATTGAGATGAAAACTAGTTTAGCTATATATTTGAATAGTTGTTGGTGAATTTGTGTTGTTTTGGTTTTATTATAGAAATTGTATTGTTCATTTTTGTATTATTAAGTTATGTTCCCAATACTGTTTATACTTATTGTAGCCCTAATTATTTATAAATAATACAAATATATTAAAAATGTTATTATTATTAACTTCAAATATACTGAATATATTTTCTTTGGTGTAACTCAGTATAGTTTTTAGATTTTTATCATATTAAATATTTGCATATTTGTCTTAAGTAAAACCAGTTAAATCAGATGTTACAAAAAATTACAACATTTTAATGTAGTTTTTAGTGTTTGTTTAGATTTATTTTGGTACTGTTGCTTAAATATGTGTCCACTTTCTGTAAACTGATGAAAAAATTATGCACTTTCTGATACTGATGAAAATGACTTAAACTTTTGAGAGTTTAAACATGGTTTCTTTCTTTCTTTCATTCTACAAATAACTGTTTATTAACTACATGGAATCTAAAAACCATAATAATTTGTTGAATGGGTCTCTTGCCCTCTAGGTCCAGTTCAGTTCATAAATACTCATCTTCATCAAATAAAATGAGAGGTGAAGAAGCATCTGGTACTGTTCTGCACAGACTAATCCAAGAGCAGCTACGCTATGGAAACCCCACAGATGCCCGCACACTCCTGGCCATCCAGCAGCAGGCCCTGCGACGAGGAGGAGGTGTTGGATCTGGAGGGGCTTGTTCTCCACAGTCTTCATCTGAGAGCCTCAGCCCGGAGGAGCCCCAGTCTCCTCAGCTCTCTGCCCGCCAAGAACCCCAAGGTCAAGAGCACCAGGTTGACTACCAGCACTCTGAGAACTACACAACACACCCACACCATGAAGAGGAGCTACCCACCTATGAACAAGCAAAGGCCCAGTCTCAGTATTTGGCCTCCCAATGGTGCCAACCGCACAGGGGCTGCTCATTAGAGGATAGTGTAACAAGCCAGATGCCCTGTAAGGAGGAAGACAGCTGGGACCAAAAGCGAGCCCATGCACGGTCACCGAGTGAGCGGCTTCTGCAGTTTTCAATGGAGCACAATAAAATGCCTGCAACATATTCTGCCAGTTACCCTCAGATACATGGATATCATGCAAACCAGCACTTACAATATAGCCAGCAAGGACTGGAATACAATAAGCAGGTGCCTTATACTGAGCACCCCTTTCCTGTGCGACAAGCAGCGGAGTATGAACCGTGCTACAAAAGCACCACCACCATTTCATTCCCAGCACAACAGGTAGGGAAGACCCAAACAATTGCATAATTTACACTTAACCACAGCCCACATTCGATTTTGTAACCCAGTGTATGCATTTCCTGCAGTTCTGACGTACTTTATAGTATGTGTCATTATGACTAACAGTCTGTTGGCTGATGCTATGGCTGAGTATGCAGTATGCTACATGCTAAAGCAGTTTGTCATCTAACTATACTAACATACTAAGATGAACTAAATCCCATTGTTTAAGTTTTCATCTAACATGATGATTTTTACCTTGTTCTACTTCCAGACTTCAAACACCAGAAGTTTGCCATAGTCTCTCCACATCTCCCCCTGCTGGCAGGGAGGTCGCAGCTTGCAGTCGCATCCAACTGGAAATGCTCATGAACGAGAATAAGAGATTGAGACAGGAGCTAGAGGGACACACTGAGAAAGGCCTCAGAATTCAGAAGGTAAAAGACCCTGGCATTTTTGTGAAAAAAAAAAAGAAGTGGTAATTAGCTTCTGAATAGTTATTTGAGCAAGGCTTAGCTGTAAATACGGTAAATACAGATCTTAATGGGACACCCATCTGAAGATAACAGGGTTTAATAAAATGACACAGGCTGTTTACAACAGGTTATATGTAATAACTCTGTTTCTCTGAATACAAAATGGCTATGGATACAAAAGTTTTGGAGACATTTGAGCAAGGCTCTTTATGGGACATCTGTCTGAAAATAATATATTTACATTATTTATTATATAATAATATATATTTTTATACATACTATTATTATAATATATAATAATTTCTCTCTCACACACACATAGACACTATATTTATATATATTTATATATATCAAATGACGATACATAACGATGCAATACACAGAAGATTATTTTCAATAGCTTTTCATTTCACTTTGGCTAAGTTCCAAAAGGCCATGAAGTGTTTCCAGTGGATTACATCAGTGCAGTTAAGCTGTTGCTCACTCTGAAAGAATGATAATTACACAGGTTTGAGCATTTACCCATCAGGCCACTGCCTTGTGTAAACATGCCTGGGATGATGGAGTCATGGTTAATGCCATCCTGGTCTTTCCATATGGCACTGCTGAACAGCTTCTCTGTTCTCTGCTCTTAATCATAACCAGAAACATTGCTAACCACCTTTGCGTATTTCTGAGGCCGTCATTGTCAGACTGACACATCTGACATGCTATTTAAAAGTCTTTTTATTTTTCCACCAGCTGGAACAAGAGATCCAAAGGATTTCAGAGGCCTACGACACTCTGATGAAGGGCTGTGCAAAAAGAGAAACTCTGGAGCAAGCGCTAAGAAACAAGCTGATGGCTGAGATCAAGAGGCTGCAGCAATCAAGCATTCAAGCGGCAAAAGAAGCCGAAGCTGCTGACCAGAACCAGCATGTTATTGAGAAGCTCCTTCTGCAAAGTGAGTTCATGAACACGGCCACATTAAACCTCATTACTGTTTCACATGCTCTGGAAACTTCTTAACCCAAATGTTAGATCTGTTTTTCTGTTGAGTCATTTTGCTTAAAGAGGGAATGTGTTTCCAATTAGAGCATTCCAAAACAGGAATTTCAGTCACATAACAGCATCTGAATGATCAGAAAAGAGGATTAAATGTTAGATGTGACCTTAGCTTTGTGGGGGAGAACGCCTGGGGACAGTTAACCGCTGCCAAACACTGTCAATGCTCTCGTTTGATCCACATTGACAATTAACAAAATGTTCTGCTCAGCCTCACTTCCTGTTTGCTGAAAGTTGGAAGAGGCGGGGAAGATGATGACTTTTGCAGCGATTTGTGGGAAATAAGCAGAACAATCTGAAGCTCTGAGATGTGGGTCAAAGGGAGAGTGGGTCGCTGCATCTCCTTCCCTCTGCATTCCTTAACCGCTTGCGTAAATGAGGCGCTCCGGACTTTGCGATTGAATTCCTCTTGTTATGAGCAGGAAGTCAATGGGGAGTGGTGCTGGAAAGGGCCTGCATAAACATTCCTTCAGCCTCTTTCTCACGTCCTCACATAAATGCCTATGCCTGTTATGACTGGACATAATGACTTAGTTTGTACCGAAAACATTTATGCAACATACATTGCCTTCAAGGCATTTATGCATTTGAACCTAGGAGCCACAAAGCATGTCAAAAGGTCACCACCACTTATGAAATTGCTCACAACAGAGAAATATAATATAATATAATATAATATAATATATATAATAATAAATGTAGAACATTTAGTATTTAGTATTAATTATATACTATTATATTATTTCTTATTTTGAATTAGTTTTTATTTTTATATTTTCGGTTTTTAATAATAGTTTAGTTTAAGTTTTAGTAATTTTGTTATGTGCTTTGTGTTATGTGCGCAAAAAACACCACCGTCCCACCATTTTTGTAATACCAAATAACGCTCATGGACGTGCTTAAACTTGGCATGTGGGGACCACAAATTGGATTTCTTTGACTCTAAGCATCTGACCCACTCATATCAATTTCATTTACAAACATAGATCTCAATTTTTTTACTTTCTATCTTGTTCTCTAACAGATGAAGAACAGCAGCTGCAGTGTGCGCATCTGGAGCAGGAGGTTCAGCATCTGCGAAACGAAGCTGAGAACCAGCAGCGCAGGAGTGAGGCCCTGGAGAGCACCCTGAGGTCCACACAGACACGCAGCCAGCAACTGTGGATGGAGCTGCAGAGGAAGAGAGCGTATGTGGAGAAGGTTGAGCGTCTGCAAAAGGCTTTGGCTCAGCTGCAAGCAACATGCGAAAAAAGAGAAGGGTTGGAAACGCGTCTAAGGACACGACTAGAGCAGGAACTGCGGAGCCTCCGAAATCAGCAGGTACTGAGACAAACGGGGCTTTGTTTTTGTTTTTAACTGTTCAGATGTGACTTAGCATTCGGCTATTTCCTTCCAGTGAAGCTAAGAATAGCTTGAGACTTAAAATCGGCACATCACAACAATCTTACACTTTGTTTGTTTTTCTTTTTCCACAGCGGCAGCCTCAGCCAGTCGGAGGAGTGTCCAATGTGAGTGTGTCCACACTGCAGGAACTTCTGCGGGAGAAAGAAGAGCGCATTTTGTCCCTGGAAGCTGACAAGATGCGCTGGGAGCAGAAATACCTGGAGGAGCAAACCATGAGGGAGTTTGCAATGGATGCTGCTGCCACTGCTGCAGCTCAGAGGTAAAAGATGAGCTCAGTGTCAAATTCTTCGGAGCATATTGAGTTTTGAAGCAATTTCTAATCGTTTTTTTCTTATATTTCATAGAGACACAACCATCATCAACCATTCACCCTGTCATTCCTTCATTGAGGAGTTCCCATCATCTGAGATCAGAAACCAGGAAGTTGAAAACAGGTAAGAGAATCACCTTCAGTGCATCTAAAATTAAATTTCAGTTGTGTTTAATGAAACATTTTGGATTGTATAGGACTCATAAGGTTCATATTTGTCAGGATCCGTGCCCTGTATGCTCAAATCCTGGAGAAGGACACCGTGATTAGCATCCTGAAGCAGAAGCTGCAGCAGGATCAGAAGGGAGAGTCAGGTGACTTCCGGCCAGCTACTACTGAGCCCTCCATCACCATCTCTCATTCAACGTTCACACACATGGCCCACGGCAAAGGTTAGTGTCTGAATGCTAACATTAACATTAGAGTTCACTGCTAATTAGTGTTACTAGCTAAGCTTTTATTATTTACGTTAGCGTCTGATTAATATTAGCATTAGTGTTCACTGCTAATTAGCATTTATTAGGTAAGCTTTTGCTAGGTAAGTTACGAGATAAGGTATTGTCTGCCTAACATTAGTATTCAATGCTAATTAGCGTTTACTAGGTTTGTTTTTACTAGTTATTTGCTTTTACTAGTTACTAAGCTTTTACTAGCTAAGTTATTGTATGCAGGGCTGTTGCTATTGGGGCAAAAGGTTTTTTTTTTTTACTAGTTAAGTTAGTATCTAACTAACTTAAGCATTAGTGTTCACTGCTAGTTAGCATTTACTAGTTAAGTTATAGTCTGACTAACATTAGCATTAGTGTTCACTGTTAAGCACTGGGTTCTCAGATTGACAAAATTAGTAGAATTAGATCTCAAAACTGTAACTAACTCTTATGAATCTTTTTTCCAGGGAAGAGTCAATCCAATGACCAGGCGGCTGGTACGTCTTATTCCACGCTCACTCCGGTAGCAGCCCGGGGACAACCTGATCTAGTTCTGTCAGAGAAACAGACAACAGATCAAGCCCCCTGCACAGAGCCCAACCCCAGTGAGTCAACTTTTAGTTGTTTCTGCATAATATGGGATATGAAAAATTAACTAAAAATGATACACTTCAGTGTGAAAGCCCATTATTCGTCTCAGAGTAAAAAAAAATTAGCTAATTGAGAGACATAGTTTAAAATAAAAAGTTACATTGTATAATAACCATTTTTTTTTTTTTTTTTTGTTACTATTTTTCACAGATAACATCCAGAAAGCACCATCTGCTGTGGACCTTTTTAAGGGCCTAGATGATGTGGCGGCTGATGCAGTGGAGATCTTCATTTGATGACGCACACTTGGACAAGGCATGCAGGACAAACTGTCCTGCAAAATAAATACATCATACCTGTGTGATGAGGAGCTCTGGAAGATATTAAATGACACCACATCACTATACTGTTGTGAAGAAAGAGTCCAGCTAAATAACAGAGCTGCTCAAAATCTCATGTAAAAGAGGGAGCTGAGCTCTTCTCTTAAAAGTACATGTCCAGTCTGTTATGTTTTGACAGATTAAGTAGTAAACCGCAATACTGACACTTATGCTTCTGGTGAGAATCCTACATTTTTGGTATTTAAAGCCATCCCGTACAGGAAGACGGGCAAAAAAACCCTAATTTGTCATTACTATTGCATTGTCCCTCCTCTCAGAAGACTGTGGTAACTTCACCACATTCCAGTTCAGTTGACTGTCGTCTTGAAACTGAGGCTCTCACATGCATCTTTTCCACCCCACCTTTACTGATTGTTATAAATGGTTACATTTTTCTCATATTTTTCTATTGATAGGTGCTACGCCCTTCATCGAAGTTATTCTTTTACATTGCATGCTTAACATTGTCACGTCGTGCAAGACAAAAACATTATTTAGACCTAAGAGTCTAAGTGAACTCTGAACTGTGTTTTGTTTTTGAATGTGTTCGCTCTTAAATGGCACATTTGCTGGTCAAAGTGTCATTTCAAAGTAAATATTAATATATATTTTGTACAATTATTTTGTGTTGTGTTGGAATGTAATGCTGAGGAACTGGTGCCAAAGAGCATTTCAGTAAAGTTGTGTAAACACACGACCAAGGGTTGACCTCTTCTATTTAATCCATGAAAGATGTGAATGTTCTGAAACATTTCATACATTTACAATAAAGCTATTAATATATAAAAATGTGTCTGTTGGTTTGTGAAGCCCTTGTGAAATTGTTGTTGGTTCTAGCAAGCACCATCTACTGGATTTTATCCCATTTCGCACATTCTCCGTCGTGTTATTCCGGGGTTTTCACATACAGTCCGAGAAAGATGAGTAATTATAAGTGAATGGCAGTGAGGGGCATTCCAGCTCTCAAATTTCACCACAGAAAATCTCGCACTATTTCCCTCAGGCTCACCTTTATCCCCATTTTAGACTCAGATTTCTGAGTCATTCAGACAAACATTCTGCTTTTGAGAGAGAACAATAGATAACTCGCTCAAAGCTGACTTACCCAACACTGACTAACCTATCCAGCCTCCTGTTCTGTGAATACTGTCACTGACGACTCAATATTTCTTACATGCTTTTAACATAGTGTTGATGTCATACTCTGTTTTAAAATATGGGACAAGGCTCTATTTGATGCATTGTTTAGTTTTTAACAAAACTGATCTTTGTTACAGTAATGAGAGGCATCTCAGACTTGCATTGCTCATGAGGAAGTTGTGTGTTGGTGATTTTACTGTAAGTCAGTTGTGCATGGCATGCACTCAACTGTATGAAAACTGGCATGTACGTTCCCCAGATTAATGTAAATAATTTTTCAATCAAACTGTTATGCTGATAATATAATTTGTAATGAAACAAAAATGGATTAAATGGAAAATGCCAAATGGAAGCATTTTCACTTGTATTCTCAGATTTAAACCCTCTCAAAACAGACTTGTAGAAAGAAGGCTCATAATTAACTAATTACTGTCAGTTACAAATGGCAATTAAAAGCGTTTGAAAGGTGAAGGTATGTTCTATGGTTTTAATTATACTTAATTATACTTAAATTTAAGAAGTCAATAGGAGGTTCAAAACATTTAACACTATTTAGGGTGCAATGAGAAAAAAAATACAACATATTGATATCATCTATGGAAAGTAAGCTAAAGCATGCTAGGATTCTTCACTATTTATGGTATTTTTCAGACAAAAGTTTGAGTGATGAAAGTATCTCAGGAATTCAGATCTCAGTTGTAATAAAAACAAGGTCCATAATTACTACTTATTATGAGACATTACAACTAATATGTAAGACGTGGCCATCATATTTTCAACAAGCATGTGAATTAAAGCATGTTCCCACCCAGACTATTTTTCCTGAAGAATGTTGGTGAAACTAGTTTAAAACTGTATCTTGCCAAGTTACAAGCCACAGTTCACAAACCAGTCAAACTACCCTCTTTTAAAAAGGGATATTTAAAAAGATACTAACTAAACGTAGCTACCAAAGCTTTATATGGTGAACAATGTAGCCTATTTTAGATTTTAGATTTTTTGGATTATTTAACATTAAAAAGGGTATTTATGAGAGTACAGTATACAAGAAATAGAGGATATCAGGATGATAGCATCAACCCAAATTTACACTAAAGATAACTAATAAAGCAAACAAACACAAAAATGTATCAAATACATATTAAAGGGATAGTTCACCCAAAAATGAAAATCCTATCATTTACTCACCCTCAAGTTGTTCCAAACCTGTATGAGTTTCTTTGTTCTACTGACCACAAAAGAAGATATTTTGAAGGATGTCAGTAACCAAACAATTGATGGGCCCCATTGTTTTCCATAGAAAACAAAATTCTATGGAAGTCAATGGCTACCGTCAACTGTTTGCTTACCAACATTCTTTAAAATATATTTTTTCGTGTGTTCAACACAAGAAAGAAACTCATACAGGTTTGGAACAACTTGAGGATGAGTAAATGATGACAGAATTTTTTATTTTTGGGTGAACTATCCCTTTAACAAATGGATTCATTTATTTCACCAGAAAGACAAAAACAAACAAACTGATATGGATATTTGTTAGACTTTCTCTTAAATGTTTGAATAATTTTCTAAAATTTAATTTAAAACTACCTAACTCACAGGTATATATCAGTGGTGTGCGGTGGTGTTTTAAAATGAGGAGGCAAAGTCCTCATTTATGTCCCTGTTACACAATTTTAAGTTAACATTACATAAAAAGAGAGACCAAATACAATTCTATTTTGTATTTTTACACTATGTAATGTTCTATTTATTAAAACCAAGTATAAATTTCATCAAGTTAGTGTTTTTACTCATTTTTACATTTATTCCAAAATAATAACTAAAGGCAGTAACAATTTAAACAATATATATTATTTATCAACTAATATTAAGCTTTTATTTTTAATAATCAATTTATTTTCAGCAGTCATCAAGCTTGTACACACTGGTCACTCACCCACAGACACAAAGATGTACCTTTAATTTCAGCATGCTGATTGCTCACTAATTAGTCTTCCCATTAACGCCATCACTGTCTTCATTCAGACCGATTCGACGAGAACGCGCACGAAAACAAGAGGCGCGATTTATCGCACGAACCAATCATGTCCAATCATAACCGATCATATCCAATCATAGCGCATTGCCTCCTCTCACGTGACTTTCTCCCATTCATTCTCAACTACCCCCCACTAAACCCACTGCACGCTATAGAGTACCTCAGGGATGACGTGTTTTTGTAGGCAAAACCCTGAAGCGAGTTAGCATTTTAGGACTTCCGGTTCCATTGCCCGAAGTCAATGGGTTTTTTAATGGGTTTTTGCTAAATCGCCTGAAATAAGGTCTGTGGTTAACAAAGCCTCTAAATATTTCAATATTTTAGTTTTGATCTATGAGATAAAACACACCAGTTTATAACCCACTTGTGATTTTTTAAACCTTTATTGTGTCTTAAAAACAGCGGTTGCTAACAAATTGCTAAAAGGGACGACTTCCTTTGATGGGGACTTTAGACGTCGTCATGACAAACAGGACAGTATTTCTCATGAAAAAGTGGTTAAGTATTCATACACAGTGCAGATCATAATCAACGAGCATGTTTTTAAATAAAGTTTGTTTTCTAAATAAAGTTTGAGGAAGCTTGGTGGTGGTGACGTTGATCCGTGACCATGGGGTGCTGTAGTCCGTTTATAGCCTACTGTTAGCTTTTAATATCTGACGACTTTATTTAGGCTCCAAAATGTATAAATGTTGTGTTAACTTGTAAAGATTATCTTGATAGACAAAACGTGTAAGTGTCATAACCCTTTGTTAAACACAGAGCTTATTTTTTGCGATTTTCCAAAAGTCTATGGGAAAAATTGCATTGGCTTTCGATCGAGGGAACCCGTGCGCCGCTAACTTGGCCTACAAAAACACATCATCCCTGAGGTACTCTATAGAGGCTCTGCTTTGTTTCTATGAGCTGCTGTATCTTCACCTGCGGGGTGTTGCTGTTTGACAGTGTTTCTTTAGAAAAACCAGTGACTTTTACACTTTTTAATGGCAAATTTTGTAACATTTGCGTTGTTTTATTTTGTAATATCGATTATTTTCTCATCCAGTTTTTTGGACTGCTTCCCTTGCCTCCTCGGAGGAAACGCCCCTGATATATATAAAATTTGTTGTATATATGACAACAAAAACTAAGATTGGTCAGCAGGTGGGAAGGGTCAGTTAAATGATACTTCTACTATGATACTATGAATTTTTTGGTCCCAGGTTGAAGGTCCTTTTAAGAATGTCTAAAAGCATAGTAGGCCTACATGTGCTTTTAAATGCAGATCTTGAAACAGACAAAAAAAAAAAAAAACGTATAATGACAACAAAATAACGACTTTACGACAATATCTAGTGATGGGCGATTTCAAAACTGCTTCATTAAGTTTTACGAATCTTTTGTTTAGAATCAGGGATTCGGAGCGCCAAAGTCACGTGATTTCAGTAAACGAGGCTTCGTTACGTGATAAGTGTTTATAAATTTCAATGGTTCACCACTGGGGGGAGTGACTTTGGCAGTTTGCTACGTGCTCCGAACCACTGAATCGAAACAAAATTCGTAAAGCTTCGAAGCTTCATGAGGCAGTGTTTTGAAATCGCCCATCACTAGATATTGTTATAAAGTCTTTTTTTTTTTTTTTTTTTTGGCGCACAAAAAAGTATTCTCATAACATTAAGGTTGAACCACTGTAGTCACATGAACTGTTTTAGATACGTCTTTAGTAGCTTTCTGGGCACTGAAAGTGTTAATTGTCTTGCTGACAATGCAGGCCTCACTGTGCCATCGGATTTTATGAAAAATATCTTAATTTGTTTTCTGAAGATGAATGAAGATCTTACGGGTTTGGAACGACATGCGGTGAGTAATTATGACAGAATTTTCATTTTTGGGTGAACTAACCCTTTAACGCCGCATGCTAGTAGAACCTTATAAGGCAAGACTTTATTATTTATTTATTTTTTTTAAAAAAAGGAAAAAAGAAGTAATATATTCAGTGATGGATTGTCATATCTTAGACTCAAAATCAGAACGTTATAAGTACAGTTTATAAATCATAACAGCATTGCCATTTAAACTGATAACAGAAAAAGAGAGGGAACAGCACTCCATCATGTGGGGAGTTCATGACCCTAGCCTACATACATTGACAATATTCACATGTGCTTTCAATATTTGTTATAAACCATCTTCCACCAAATAACATTCTAACAGGCAAATATGATGACGACACTGTAGCACTGGATCTTCATACCAACGCAAGAACAAACTTGGCTGTAGGTAAGCTTATATAAGCAGAGAAAATCCTCTTGGTTGGAATGAACAGGTTTAGCATTTTTATGGTGGTTACAGCCTGTATGGGAACTGGGAAACATGTGATACACTGTAATTCATCTTGTTTATAAGAGCAGTGGAGGCCTTTTCCTCTCACAGCCAGAAAAGCTGCCAACATTCTTTCGACTTTTGAGAAACACTTGACATTTTTTAACCTTGAGTTTCTTCCTCAACATGAACAAAATGGAGGGCTGTGGAGCATTTCAAAGTCAAAGGCACATTCCTGAAGCTTGAAATGTGGAACGCCAGCAAATATAATTTTTTCTATCTATTTGAGTGAGGCAGCAGTAATCCGCCTTACAAATCAGAATTTAAGCGGTTGTGTTTGTCAAAAAAACAACAACATTAGATTAGATGTTAGACGAATTTTGGGTCAGTCTAGTCAGGAACCAAACAACGCTTAAAGCCAGATTAATTTTCAAACAAACCCAGCAGCTTTCTAAAATAAAAGGTTGTCCCGTTCATTGTCTGACAAATGCTGGTTGGATGTTCTGTGCTCTCAGAGAGTAGATTGATTACTTCAGCCGCACACATTTCCAGCATTGATTGATGACTGGATGGAATAACCTTCAATTTGGACTCTCTCTGAATAGATCTGAAACATGCTGCAAGGCGAATAAATTAAAGCAGCCTTCCCTTCATATTTTCAAACTATACCACAATCTGAACCATTCCTCATGACTGCAGTGGTCAATGATGAAGAGCAGTAAAACCACAAGGAGCCACACATACCCCTTCATGACTAAAGCTTTACCATGGTTTGGAATGACAACATTTCAAATGCTAGTCACGTGCGTGGGGTCATTTTTCAGAGCTGCTGTTTTATAGTCTCAGCACTTGGCCATGATTGCATTAGCTGGGCTCTTTATTTAAAGGAATGCATTAAAGCATTCCCGATCAATTAATTGGCATGAGTAATGTGACAGTTCAGAATACAATGGAAGGCTTTCCAAAAACCTGCCTGTGTGAGTCCCAAAACAAAACAGATTGAGCCACTCGCTTTTTAATTATACTAAGCGGTAAAGTAATGCACATAAGGAAGATAGATTAATTAATACAGGGGATTTCAAACTGGGTCCGGGGCCACAAATGAGAGCTATGATGCCTACAGAAAACAACTTTTCCCCCAGAGAAATAAGGTTTTAGAAATATATTTTATAGTGCTGTCAAAGTTAAAGAATAAAAGATATCAGTTAAATATATTTAGTTTAAATATTTAACACAATTACTACATTTAATATTTATTACTGAATTTGAAATTGTTCCAGGCAACTTTTTTTTTAAATCCTTGTTTTTGTTCTGCAAATTCTTTACATTTTTACAGGAGGGACTGATACAACAGTGTTGTGGAAAGTTACTTTTAAAACTAATGCATTACAATATTGTGTCACTCCTTGCGTTAGTTACTTTTTATGTAAAGTAATGTGTTACATTACTTTTGTGTTACTTTTACTTATCTAGGCTGGGCTTGCTTGCTTGTTTGTTTTTTAATTTTAATTTTTTGTCAAATGTAAAAGCCCTTTCAAACCAAAAGTGTAATGCATAAGCCTCAGACTGAAGGAAATGCAAATTCATGCCTGTACAGTAGAGTGCGCAGCTCAAACAAACCTTTCAGCTGTGCTGCCATTCTGGATCACAGAAGAAATAGGCTGTAGGAGAAGAAAGTACAACACTCTTACTGAAGGAGTCATATAATGCCACTTTTACAAGATGTACAATAAGTCTCTGATATCCCTGAGTGTGTATGTGAAGTTTTAGCTCAAAATACCCCACAGATCATTTTTATAGCATGTTAAATTTGTCACTTTTTGAGGGTGAGCAAAAATGCTCCGTTTTGGTGTGTGTCCCTTTAAATGCAAATGAGCTGCTGCTCTCAAGAAGAGGGCGGAGTTTCAAGAGCTTGTGTTAGCAGCGCCGATTACCTCAGACTCACTGAAAATGTCAGAAACTGTTCAGCCTTTTATGTTCAAACCGGAGTCAGACAATGATGAGAGACTCAAGAAGAAGTGACAACATGTAGAATGCAACAGGACGTTTCTGAATGGTTAGTTGCTTAATTTATGTAGCTGATGTGGAGTAGTCATTGATTAGCATATTCTGTCATGATAATCTATAAATCGCTCATGTGGGAACTGTTGTAAGATCCTACAGAGCCAGAGAATATGCTGCATGAAGATAGAACGGTAGTTTAATTAATTACGGTTATAACTTATGTTGTTATCTGCTTTTATGACATGCCATTGCATTTGTGTTACATACTGTATTGCAATAACATGGCCTCACCCCTTTGTTGCGTGTTCTCGGGGGCAGGGTTTATGTAAATTTTAGGGTTAGTGATGTCACTAATCTGGAAGAAGCTTGTTGTAGTCCCTACCAGCCGTTTGTTGTAGTCCTTAAACAGAGAATTCTTTAAAAGAAAATATCTCCCTTTGCTTTGAACTTGAGCGTCATAACTTTGCAGATGTTGTTTGCTCAACATCACACACTATCCTAAGTTAAAAAAGTGAATCATAATCAACCACCCCTTTAAGTAATAAAAACAAAAGAATGAAACACAAATGTGATTTTAATCTAGTCGTATTTGCTTATTAGTATTGTTGAAACTGGATCATAGGTCAGCAGCAGACATTGGTTGAAGTGATATTACATACATAAATATATTTGTGTTATTTAACATTTAATTATTGTGGGTTTGCGTAATACTCAGAGTTTACATTTCACTGTTTTTATTGCTTTGAGGAATACTGAATCTGTTTTTGTGCAAGTAGAAGAGTAAAGGTATGCTCACATTTAGTCTAGAACTACAATAACTATCATGATTACACAACGCACACAACGCCTCTGCGTCTTACTCATGATTTCTCTCAACATAGCAACAGGAAAGCTGCCAGTCAAAATATGGAAAAACAAAGTAACTTGCGTTACTTATTTGAAAAACTCAGATATTTTCTTGTAAATATAAAATGTGTTACTTTACTAGTTACTTGAAAAAGTAATCTGATTACATAACTCACATTACTTGTAATGTGTTACCCCTAACACTAGATACAGCTGCTCCATAACTGCTCAAAGACAGTTGTAATTGTAATAAAGAACCCTATTTTTTTTTTAGCATCCACCAGCATCTTAAGGTTTCAACAGTAAAAGCCCCAGACATACAGATGTCAGCCTGGGTTAGCGAGTCTCCACGACGTTGTGATATCAGGAACATTCTAATAACACAAGGCTCATGGCAGTTAGAGAAAAATGAAGCTGGTGGCTATGAGAAATGGATACGTTTCACTTTTAGGCATGACATGAACGAAATGTTTTTTCTCTCCACAGTGAAGGGTTGTTTCTCTGACGTCTCTTTCACTGGCCCAGGGTCCTGTGTTATTATTTGGTAATAGTGAGCACATGGCAAAGTGTGTGCAGGGCCAAAAACTGCTCTACACTCGATTACCATGATTGCTGTGGAGTATTCATGCTGGATTTTCCAGTTTTAGCACAAGGATTTCTTTCAGTTTCATGGAAAGGCTGAATTCCTGGTCAAGAGGCCAGGGGTTGAAAGAGGCACTCTAGGATATTTTGGTTTAGTGGAAGAATTAAATGGCAAGAGAGGCTGTGAAAATCCCAAAAGCCAGTGCATGTTTCAGTGGATTTGGAAAGAAATAATCAACTTTAATGTGTATATTCAGTGTCTTAATTAATTTAACAGTGCTGCAAGATTAACTTAAGTATGTTAATCTAAACCGTCGCCGTTCAAATCAGTTTGTTATACATTCATTGGGAGCAGTCTGACCAACATGTAAGCATTTGAATTCAGCCGTGTCACGAGAATAGAATGTTCACTACCATTCAAAAGTTTGGGGTTAGGCAGATTTTTTTTAAAGCTTTTTAAAAGAAAAGAATGCTTTTATTCAACAAGGATGCATTAAAAAGATCAAAAGTGACAGTAAAGACATTTCTAACGTTACAAAAATGTTTCTTGAGCAGCAAATCAGCATAATTAGAATGATTTCTAAAGGATCATGTGACACTGAAGACTGGAGTAATGATGCTGAAAATTCAGCTTTTCCATAACAGGAATAAATTGCATGTTAAAATACACTTAAATACACTTACAGTTATTTTAAATTTTAACAATATTTCACAATATTATGGTGTTAAGAAACTTTTCAAAAACATAAAAAAAAAATTTTAAAAAATCTTGCCAACCACAAACTTTTGAACAGTTGTGTAAAATGCCCTATCATGTTCAGATATTTCAGATCTTCCCCATTTTTAGTTACTGAATTGTAAATTATAAGCTTTACCAAACTGCAAATACTATAATAATTTAAATTATGGAATACTATTATTTATTACAAATTGTTCAAAGTCATCATTCAATGACAAATAAATTCAAAACCATTTTAAATTTTACATTTTATTGTTAAATATAGGTTCCTTCAAAGCAGTATTAGATAGATTAGAATTAGACTGTAAAAACTGTCACCTAGTGTAACATTGCAATGCAAAGTCAATGAAAAGGTGGACTATTGAAATAATAAAAATATTCAAGCCTATAAAATGATTATTTAAGACATATATGCACATAGAAGAAGCAACAACAAAAACATTATGATTTAAACAGCTGATTCACTGACAGATCTATAGTGTCTGTTACATGCATATTAAAAAGTGATTTTCGACAGTAATGATAAATTGTAATTTTACATTCAGAGTACACCAAAATTACCAAAACAAATTATTATGGTAAAAGATTAAAAAAATGCTACCAAAAATGATCATACTACATGATGATTCAAGAGAACAATTGATTTCTGGGCCGCACCACTGTTATCTCCTTCATATACATGTTCTTGTAAGAGGACAGGAGATCACTTATTTTATAACCCTGCAAAAAAACAAACAGATGTATATATTAACATATACGCACAGGTAAGACACTTGCTGTAGTTGTGTGTGTGTGCTATATTTACCAGTGAGGTCTCACAGAGCAGAGTGTTGCCCTGCACTAGATTGCCAATGGTCATGTGAAAATAGGTGCTTCCGCTAGACCAGGAAGTGATCTTACTGAATAGATGCATCACAAGCACCTCTGCAGGCAAGCCAGCCAAAAACACTTTTTAACTTAACAAGCTACGCAATGCTAAGGCGAGCTGTACGTTATAGTTGTATTAAGTATATACAGACAGATCGGTACCTTTGTCTTAGGGTTGGTGATGCTAACTCCTAGTTTGCTGATTGATATCATGATAACACTGGGGTAACTTTTTCTGATGTTGCTGGGAGTAAAAGCACAGTCAGTATCAAGAAACAACTTCCATCTTAGCAGTTAGGCTTATTTTTAGTGTTGCCCTGATTACCTTTACTTCGAAGAAAGCACATCCAAAGGTGGGCCACTGTGAGATCATCTTCAGGAACTGGAGTTTGGCTTCATCTACAGTTATGCCTGCCTGCTTGTTATATGAGTTGATGATGTGCTGTAAACCAAAGGCCAAAACCATTCTGTCATCATGATGTTAGGGTCAGGGGTACTAAAATATATTATTAAATAATGCTTTATACATTCTGATGCAACATCACTTATTATAAGGTTTCAGTTTGGGGTCAGGATTTTTTATGTTTTTTTTTTTTTTTCTCAGCAGATAGAACAAAATACAGTAAAAACAGTATAGTGAAAAATGAGTAACTTTTAAATATTTTTTAACTGTAATTTATTCCTGGGAAGGCAAAGCTGAATTTTCAGCATATTACTCCAGTCTTCAGTGTCACATGATCCTTCAGAAATCATTCTAATAGCTGATTTGCTGCTCAAGAAACAGTTCTTATTATCATCAATGTTTAAAATACTTGTGCTGCTTAATATTTTGTGGAAAACATGACACTTTTTTCAGTATTTTTGATTAATCGAAAGTTCAAAGGAACAGCATTTATTGGAATTAGAAATCTTTTGTAACACTTTTGATCATTTTAATGTGCCTTTGCTGAAAAAAAGTATGTTTTTTCTTTAAAAAACTTTGAACGGTAGTGTACATGTTTATGCAGACACTGACTAAGGTTTGAAACAAAGTCAAAATGCACAGAGCCATATCTTTGAAATATATTCAATAAGTAAGAGGCTTGAGGATCCCTTTTTCCAGTCCTCAGGAGTCATGATCCTGTGCTGATCACTGGAACCAGATCTTTCAGCATTCGAGGGATCATGACAAACTGTGACTTATCGTGTCAATCGAGTACGGAGCAGCAGTCCTCCAGAAAGATCATGTCCTCTTTAGACACCTATGGTAACCCCGCAAACTTCGGCACTTCCTAGGAAAATTAAAAGGAGAGTTGGGCAAAGTTGCACAGCATATTAAAATTTCTAAATTTCCTCACTTCTGTTTCATCATTCCTAATGAGATTTTTTAAAAGGGTTTTTGGTTAAAGTGTGGGTAAGCGATATTTCAAAAACGCTGTTGGACATTGTTGATATTTGAAATAAACCCAAAACAAACACAACCTTCTCTTCATTGCTCCGCTTCAAAACTCACCCTCCAATCCCAACAACCCTTCCGAGTGCACTACGCTAAACACCGCATTCTAGCGGTCGTCAGTGCATCTCTTGAGATAGGTTAACTGCACATCTCTAAATAGCTGGGCCTCTGTTACACACTCAATGCGAGACTGGATAGCTCTGTATTACAGCTGACGCGCAACAAAATAATGCTTTACGAAAAAAAAAGCGCAGATGATGAACGAACGACAGGAAGCACAAAAATGAACATAACAGTACACAAGAGTAAACACAACAAGAGTTCGTTTTAGTTTGCCAACAGCACAGCAGCTCAGACAATCAATGACACTCAAACCCAGTGTTACTACATGTGAAGCGGAATCAAAGCTGCCTCCGCGTCTGTTTTCAGGCCTTCCTGCTTAGCTCTCTCCAGCGCTTTTCTATATTAACGCAGGTCCTAAAGATCTTGCCAGTCATAACCTTCATTCCACTGATATTCTTCTGAGCTATTTTGTATTTTGTCTCTCATCTCTCTTTCTGCAGTCTTCTCTTCAAATCTCCCTCTGCTCGTTCTCTCTCCTCGACCATCATATGCCCCTAATGCTGATTGGCTACACGTTTGTTTTTGTCTCTGGTATGTCGGTCCGACTAACTTCCAAACAGTGTTTTTCAAATATTGCTTACCCACCTTTAAATGTCTGAAATAATGTCTGTGGTTAAACAAGCTTAAAATATTGTTTTATTCGGTTATTTATACGACATAAAATACATCAGCAATCCCCATTAATGATTCTTTTTAAGCCTTTATGTGTGCTAAATGGGACTAGAGGTTTTTGACCAGGTAAGGAATGATCAGATAGACAACATACTGAGGAAAGTGGAACGTTAGGTCAGCGGTTAGATCTTTCCCTGGGATCACATTAAACCAGAGCTTCTCATGAAGAGCACCAGGTAAGGAACAATAGTTGAAGGAGCTGTAATTCAAGATCAATGATGTTTATCATAGTGAGAGTCTGATTATAACACACACTAAATAAATATTGGATTAATTACTGTATTTAGCATGTTAGCATATATAGCTCACCTCCTTGACTTTCTTTTTTAACGACCTGATCTGTGAGTTGCTGAGGTTGTCGAAAAAGTACTCTTCAGAATCCATACTTACTACCTGAAAGTATCAGATACGCCACACACAGATTAGTATGAACTTAAACATCACTTCAGGGAAAAAAAGAAGAATCATGTCTGAAACTTATTGGCTGTTTCACAAACAGACTGTATCCATCGATGAGGAGAGTCGGAGGTCTTTAGAAATTTTGCGACATAAGTCTCTGATCTTGTGGTGGTGGTCACCTCAAATATCTGAAATAAAAAGATAGAATTTTTAACGTGGATGAAAAAAGGGAGTAAAATAGGTAAAACTAAAACGTTACTCCTTACTTCAGATGTATCGTTGGGAAAATGAACTTTGTGGAAGATCTGAGTGCTGTTATTCTGAATGGCATCCTTCCACTGGTGAGGAGGCAACTTCCTTCCCTCGATGCTGTACGGGACAATAAACAATGCATTATAGTTCAACGTTCGCCTCATGTTCTGTTCATGTTTACATTATTTGAATAGTAAAGTTCTACCTGAGCATGGCTTGCATCCTCTGCAGGCAGGTGGAGGCCAGTGGCTCTCTGGGTCTGGACTCCAGAAAACGTTGAGCATGCCTCAGTAACAACTGACTTGGAGGAAAGAGACCACAGCACAGCCACAACAGCTGCCATCCTCGCTCCATATCAACCTGAGAGAAAAACACACAGCAATTAAAAAAATAAAGTAACATTATATCATATCTAGGTACTTAAAAGCAGTCAACAAACCATGTTTGTTATTAGTCATCTGCTTCATTATTTGGCAGTAGATCTCATCTCTTAGCTCGACGTGCGCTGTTGCTGGCCCAAAGATCTGGTTTGTTAGATCTATGGGTGTTCGCACATGTTTGACTGGATAATCTCCATATATTTAAGGATAGGTAGAGACCATGTTAAAGAAAACAGCGAGCATCATTCATTAAGGTCACATGTACATCACTTAATTCACAAAATACACCATCCGTTATATTTGTAATATATAGTATGTAACAAATGATTCATATTTCGGCCAGTCAGCGGGAAGGATATCTGTGAAGGAGTCACAAGCGAGATGGCAGAGCTCTGAGTTGCCCTGCAGGTTCCTGAGCAGTGGTTGTTTCAGAGGCTCTTTGCTGTTGGCCATAGTTTCTCTTTGGCTCCTCCCTTACGATCCTTCCTTACGGACTCCTGTGAGCCATTGAAAAGAGGTACGTGATGACGTTATCATTTAAGAAGCTCTGAGATGTTATCAAAATTGGTAACTTTCATGTTGCTCCTTTTTTGGAGCAGTTATCGTTTATGTCAGTTGAGAGATGACTGCAAACTGTACAACTGTCACCTGAAATAATCGAAAGAGAATCCTTGAGAGTCATGTGGGCAACTCTCTCTGTGCTGATCTCCTCATCTGCGGCAAGACCGGCATCACTGACTTTCTCCGTGGGGGTCAAATTCAGCAAATTCTAGAGGATAGAAATGACTCTATTTACATTTTGTTCTTGTCAAACTTAAATTGACTTACAAAACAGCATATTTTGTCACTCTGAGAACCTCGCTGACGGTTTTGAAAACAATTCTAAATATTTTTAGAATTTTTTTTTCATTTTATACTCTATCTTTGACCCTTGGAATTAAACTGTTTTAAAGGCAGTTTAAAAACTTTAAAGGTAGATTAATTTTTAAAGAAACTATATAAAGCTGCTAAATATTTTAAATGTTTTAAAGAATTTAAACTTTCTTTACAAACAACCATTTCCTTTCGCCATAATTTTTTCATTTTTTCTTTAGCTTTATTCTGGTATTTATTTCCAAAACAAAACCTCAAAACGCTGGCAGAAAATGAACACAATTATGGCCAGTGTGAGGAGTAACCTCCTCAAAAATCAGAGTGAAACCAGAAAATCATGTTACCAGTGTTTTTCTGTAGGCTAGTCAACATCGGTAGAATCTGAATAGCATCTATGGAAACTGCTCCAGTTTGACTTGTCCTCTCATTCCTTGCTTTGATCAGCCGTCTTCAGAAGCATATTTCATCCTTATGATAAACAGACATCACCCTTCTGAAGCTCAGCATTGTGGGATCCTCTGAAGGGAAGAAAAATTAGAAAGATGAATATCCAAGCTATTTTGACCATTTTAATGGTTAGAGACCCCATCACCCCAACTTAACATAAGAGTGCTTCAGTTAGTGGAAAATCTGTCTCATTAGATGGTTTTAAATCAAAAAATACTTAAAATTAAAAATAAAACAGTTACCAGAACTTTACATGTGGGCTGTCCTCCATCCTGATTTTTTAACTTCCCTCTGTAACTGTAATAAATGTAACTACTTACTGATTAAATAGTTAAATTCAAGGGTTTTAATTTTCTAAAGAAGCACCTTGTTGCTAAGGTCCTGTATTGCCACAGCATACTCAGATCTCTTCTTAAGCCTGAGATGAACTTGTTGACCAGATGCACAAATTCTTTTCCTTCACAACCTTCAGTATACATCCTTTGGAGTTGTCAAACATACAATCCCATAGACTTTTCTCACTGTAAAGAAAGGTTAAGTGGGAGGAAAGGAAGGAAACAGAAAAAAAAGAATTGTGAAAGTGGTTCATCTCAAACTAGACTGAGAATCTGGAAATAGTATTTGAAGTAGAAGTAGTTTATTAATGCTCAGGTGTAACTGAGGTGTTCTCCATAGAGGTTTTTTTTTACTCATCATTTCGATTCTTGAACCTCAGGATAGAGAGCTGCAGAAATGCGGCTTCTGTCTCGTCCTGAAAGAAGACCCCCTTCAGTTCACGACAACTACAAACTGTTCTTCAAACATTGATGGACCTGAACAAAATACAACAGTGAATTCACAGATTCAATACTTTAAGAGATAGTTCACCCAATAAAATTTCTGTCTTTTACTCACCCTCTTATTTCTAGAAACCTGTATAACTTTCTTTCTTCCGTGGGACACAAATTAATTATTTATAGTCGAATGCTATATTCAAGTGCTCTTCTTAAATTTCAGTCTGTTCCTTATACAAATCTGTAAAATGGCTTCAGAAGATTTTTATTTTTATCTTTACAGTACTTGGTCCCCATCCACTTTTATTGTATAGAAAAGAGCAGCATGAATTTTTTCAAAAGCTCTCCTTTTGTGTTCCACAGTTGTCAAAAGTACCGACTTCGGTACCAATCGGCACTGAAATTTAAAAAATTGCTCCCGTGTGTATCTGTGTAAGCGCTCGGTGAAGAGCGTCATTGATGACTATTTACAATGTTTTTACAGCATTGATCATTGAAGCCAATCATAGACATGTCCAATGAGCCGTGAACACAATGGCCAATCAGAGGTGTGGCCGCTCAACAACGCTCAAAGCGTCCCATTTTTAAATTTCAGTACTGACCAGTGTTGCCAAGTCTGCAGTTTGGGCTACTTTAACATTGTTGCTGCGGGTTGTTTTTCATGTCCGGGGTTGAAGCAACCCAAATAACAGATATTTAGACCTGGAAAGCAAATTTTAGCAGGTTGACCCCACAAATACACGTATTTTACACTCCAGAATGCAATTTTTATGGGGGACCCGCTGAATGCGATTGGGCTAGTTTTGGGCTAGTTTTGAGTAGCAATTGGGCAGGTTTTGTTGTGAAAACCTGGCAACACTGGTACCAACGTGGTACTTTTGACAACTCTAGTAGAAATAAAATCATACAGGTTTGGAACGACATGAAGATAATGACAACAAAATGTTAATTTTTGGATTAACTACTCCTATAAGAACTAAAATCAACTTTTTTTTTTTTTTTTACCTGAAATCATGCGAGCCTCATATAACTTGGAGAAATAGACTGGCCACTTCTGCCGTGCGTATTGGACAATCTCTCCTTTCACTTCATAGGCAGGTGTAGTAGAGTTTATGTAAGGACCCTGAGAAATTACACAGGATTACTGTTTATTATTCTCTACTGCGTATTATTCTCCAAATTAGCACTGCCACCAAATCAAATTCTTTTGCAGCCAAATCAAACTATTGTGAACAATGATATATATATACACTGCTCAAAAAAATTAAAGGAACACTTTGAAAACACATCAGATCTCAACGGGGAAAAATTTCATGCTGGATATTTACTGATATGGACTGGGTAATGTGTTAGGAACGAAAGGATGCCACATCGCTTGATGGAAGTAAAAATTATCAACCTACAGAGGACTGAATTCAAAGACACCGTGAAAAAATGATGCAGCAGCTAGTCCATTTTGCTGAAATTTCATTGCAGCAACTCAAAATGGTACTCATTAGTTTGTATGGCCCCCGTGCTTGTATGCATGCCTGACAACTTAGGGCATGCTCCTAATGAGACGACGGATGGTGTCCTGGGGTATTTCCTCCCAGATCTGGACCAGGGCATCACTGAGCTCCTGGACAGTCTGAGGTGCAACTGGCGGTGTCAGATGGACGAAACATAATGTCCCAGAGGTGTTCTATTGGATTTAGGTCAGGCGAGTGGGGGCCATTCAATGGTATCAATTCCTTCATCCTCCAGGAACTGCCTGCATACTCTCGCCACATGAGGCCGGGCATTGTCGTGCACCAGGAGGAACCCAGACCCACTGCACCGTAGGTCTGACAATGGGTCCAAGGATTTCATCCCAATTCCTAATGGCAGTCAGGGTGCCATTGTCTAGCCTGTAGAGGTCTGTGCATCCCTCCATGGAATGCCTCCCAGACATCACTGACCCACCACCAAACCGGTCATGCTGAACGATGTTACAGGCAGCATAACGTTCTACAGCTTCTCCAGACCATTTCACGTCTGTCATGCTCAGGGTGAACCTGCTGTCATCTATGAAAAGCACAGGGCACCAGAGGCGGACCTGCCAATTCTGGTGTTCAATGGCAAATGCCAATCGAGCTCCACGGTGCCGGGCAGTGAGCACAGGGCCAACTAGAGGATGTCGGGCCCTCAGGCCACCCTCATGAAGTCTAAGATATATATTTCTGATTATTTGGTCAGAACATTCACACCAGTGGCCTGCTGGAGGTCATTTTGTAGGGCTCTGGCAGTACTCATCCTGTTCCTCCTTGCACAAATGAGCAGATACCGGTCCTGCTGATGGGTTAAGGACCTTCTACAGCCCTGTCCATCTCTCCTAGAGTAACTGCCTGTTCCTGGAATCTCTCCATGCTCTTAATAATAATAATTAATAATTCCTTACATTTATAGCGCTTTTCTGGGTACTCAAAGAGCTTTACATATGGAAGGGGGAATCTCCTCAACCAACACCAATGTGCAGCATCCACCTAGATGATGCGACGGTAGTCATATTGTGCCAGAATGCCCACCACACACCAGCTTATTGGTGGAGAGGAGACAGAGTGATGAAGACAATCAGTATATAGGGATGATTAGGAGGCCATGATGGACAGAGGCCAATGGACATTTGGCCAGGATGTCGGGGCCACACCCCTACTCTTTTCGAAGGACATCCTGGGATTTTTAACAACCACAGAGAGTTAGGACCTCGGTTTAACGTCTCATCCGAAGGACGGTGCTTTTTCTTTGACAGTATAGTGTCCCCATCACTATACTGAGGACCCACACAGACCACAGGGTGAGCCCCCTGCTGGCCTCACTAACACTCTTCCAGCAGCAACTTAGTTTTTCCCAGGAGGTCTCCCATCCAGGTACTAACCAGGCTCAGCCTGCTTAGCTTCAGTGGGCAACCAGTCTTGGGCTACAGGGTGATATGGCTCTTGAGACTGTGCTGGGAGACACAGCAAACCTTCTGGCAATGGCACGTATAGATGTGCCATCCTGGAGGAGTTGGACTGCCTGTGCAACCTCTGTAGGGTCCAGGTATCGCCTCATGCTACCAGTAGTGACACTGACCCTAGCCAAATGCAAAACTAGTGAAAAACAATCAGAAAAGATGAGTAGGGAATGTCAGTAGCCTCCACCTGTAAAACCATTCCTGTTTTGGGGGTCGTCTCATTGTTGTCCATCTAGTGCACCTCTTGTTAATTTCATTAACACCAAAGCAGCTGAATCTGATTAACAACCCCCTCTGCTACTTAACTGACCAGATTAATATCCCAGGAGTTTAACTGACTTGATGCTATTCTCTGATTAAAAAGTGTTTCTTTAATTTTTTTGAGCAGTATATATATATATATATATATATATAAAACATAATGAATATACCTGTGTGTGTGCAGAATGGACCAACTGCACTAGTTTGACAAAGACTTGTTCTCAATTATAGTCATGTTCATGCACTCGCGAACAATCTTCTGGGAAGTTTCCATACTGCTTTCAGAGCCATGCTTTATATAGTAATGTTTGGCTGCGAGCTGCACATAATCATCCTCCTAGATGAAGATTATAGTTCAACAACAGAGTATAAATCACAAATCCTGTTGGAATAATATACGCTATATGAACAGATCAAGCACAGATCCTGGACTGACCTTATCAGACTGATAGTCTCCATGTTTGAGTCCATGGATGATCTGCCTATAGATGAGGTCTGTGCTGACTTGGTCAGATGAACAGTCATGCCACGGAGTGAAGATTTCTTTGCGGAAATAGAGGCGCCAAGGAGCATGCTGTTCCTCTCTCCCCTGCCTCTTTTCTTCCTGCTCACACATAGACACGGCATCCAAGACATGCTGACTGCCACTGCCTAGAGACCACATCTGCAGCAAGAAATGCATATGTGAAGACTTTTGTTACTATTGCTCATTAGTTACATTTGACCTATTACAAGTGAAGATGCATCTTGAAGCCATTCAGATGTCACAAACCTTCTCATTCATTGCAGCATATAGGGAGAAGCCATAAGTGTCCTTCAGGTTTATTTTCTGGATAACTGTATTGCACACCTCTGCAGAAGTGCTGGCCTGAGTCCAAATGGAGGTTGATGCTTCTGCCATCCATCAGACTCACAACCACTGCAATGGGGTTCTTGGTCTCTACAGACTTGAAGTTAGAGGAAAGAAAGGTTGGTCATGTTTAGGGTAAGGGTAGTATTCTTTATCATTTCAAACAGGGGTTACCTACCTGTAGTTCAATCCAGCATGGTGGCTCACTTCTTTCTCCATTGGCTAAAGTCCTCCGCAGTCGCTCCGCACAGTAGGAGGAGTATTCACTCGGCCCATGGCATATAAAGCTATCCAGGTACTGTGGCCAAAAGGTTGTGGAGCATAACATTATAACATAACATTACATAATATACATTAAATAAAATAACATAACCTTACATTAAATAACACAAGTGTTGGGGGTAACGCATTACAAGTAACTTGAGTTTATGTAATCAGATTACTTTTTCAAGTAACTAGTAAAGTAATGCATTACTTTTAAATTTAAAACAAAATATCTGAGTTACTTTTTCAAATAAGTAATCTGAGTTACTTTGTTTTTTTCTAGACTAAATGTGAGCATTTACTCATCTCACTTGCAACATAAACCACATTTAACAGCAAAACAACACATAACAAAACAGCATTATACAACATATAACAGAATGACATTATAAAATGGCATAACATAACACAAAATATAACATTAAACAACATATAACAATAAAACATGACATACCATATATATCATTGGTTTGATTGGTTAATCATGGCATTTGTAATATGATTAAACGTTGTAACAGACCATGGTCCAAGAGAACCTATTTCCACATAGCTGTGCTATGATATGATACAGAAAAATATTCAGCAGAAATTATTGCAAAATAAACCCCTTCGGGACAACACATTACTCATGTCAGTGTCCTGATCACCTTGTCAGGTTTATTTTGCAATAATTAATTACAGAACAGAAATCAAAATAGTATTTCATACCTTAGTGAGGCGGTCTGTAGGGGAAAAAATGCCCAAACAGATGGACAGAAGGATCCAGCCTCTGTTTGCACTTTTGTGGTTCTTATTGTCTGTTAACTGCTTACAGATCTGACAGTAGATTTCATCTCTGAAAAACATATAAAACGTATATAAAGATTATGTAACCATTATCTCTCTGTATGAGGAATGCAGTATATCACACATTATGAAGAATGTAAATGACCACTGGCCCATCATATTAACCTTATATCTTGTCGTACAATGGCATATCCCACAATAGTGTGTAATTTCTCCAAGGGTGTCATTGGACGATCAAAAGTTGGTCCCTCTCCAAACATTACATCCTCTTCCTCCTGAACAGCCTCCATTTTAGGTTGTGGTACTTCTTCTGGCTACAAATGTCATCAGAATGGTTAGTAAGAACCTGCTATGATGCAGTTAATATGTTTTAGCTGCGGATAATGTTCAGTGTTGTACTCATAGTATATAAACACATTTCACCTCTTCTTCAGGAATGGCTGAGTGTTTTCGTTTCCCTGTCCCCTTCTGCTGCTTCATTTTTTTTCTCAAAAATTTCTGCAAAAAAAACAAAAAAAAACACAAATGTTTGTTTGATATAATGCTATAAGAAAAGCACTAGTTACATATGTTGGGTAATTACATTTTGTTATTGTATGACATCTGTAACAGTACTGTATTTATGGTAATTGGTTTTAATTTGTCCTTTTTTGAAAAAGTAAATATTTAATTTTCTTCCTCTGTATACACATTCACACATCTTTATATTGTAATTCCTCACATTTCCACCAGGAGGCACTACCGGTTGCTCACATCTGATTTTATGTGTGGTTGTCACCATCTATGCCACTGGCTGTGTAACACAACTGAATTGGCTAGTCTATATTTTAAATATGTGTTTACATTAAAATATTTATAGCAATATAATATATACTAATTCCAAACCAGCAAAATTATGCTGATTTCGGCAGGTATAGACTGTACATCTGATAGATTTTTATTATGGTGTTTTGATTTTTTTACCTGATCTAATCCAACAAGGTTACTAAGTCGTCGTGCTTGTCTCTGACCGAGGTTTCTCTGAATGGGGTCGGCTATAGCAAAACACGTTCTTGCTTCGGCTCTGGAAGATTCCCATAAATCTTAGTATGATCCACCATACTGTCAAACTGGCCTGGAGGAGATAGGAAAAATGGAGAGAAGAAATAAGACAATACAATACAAGACACAATGTCCCAGTTGACTATCAAGCCTCGCTTTAAATGGGAACATGATGCTAATGAGAACAACACTTGCCAGGGTATCCCCTTCATCCTCATGGTAGAGCAGGGGTTTCCGCAATCTCTGTTTGATATGTGAGTGGGTAGAAGATCCTTGAAAGTGTAGAGATGCAAATATAGCGAAAGAGAACTCATCATCCTCAGCTTCTTTCTTATCCTCAGCTTCTTTCTCTTCCTCTTTATCATCTAGATCGTCTTCGCTGATGTCTGGTACTGACATCACTTTCCTCTCCCTTACTGGGCTCTCTACTAGTTCACCTCTTCTAACTTCACCGGCTCTGCCTCTAAATCCTAGAACATCAGGAACATTTCAAACAAAGTTAGCATTAACCTAGAAATAGCAATATTTTGCATTCCTAAATGTCTTTGAAAGACAGTATACAGTATTATCACTGACAGCATATGCATTATGCTTTAATTGACTGTGCATTGACAATAAAAGGCTTTTTGTATTCTGGAAAATTAATTTGATCAGGAAGTGTTTGTTCCCGTCAAATACGTGTCCTTCTTCCTTGTTCTACTGTCAAGATAACGCTAACCTCAAAACCCTCAGGGGCTGGGCCCTCTTGTCCTCCTAATGCACTCGGAATGAAGCCAAAGAGATTCTCCACCATTTCCTCATCTTCCTTAGTCTGGGATTTGGCTGCTTCCTCGTTTTTTCTGAGCAGCTCCTCTAGGCGTTGCTGAAGCTCCAGTGCTGCCAGTTCCTGAGCCTCTTTTTCTTGCGCAGTCAAAAAACGCCTGAGAAAGGACAAGGGTATGAATAAAAGCATAAAAAATTAAGTACACTACCAATCAAAAGTTTGAAATAAAGAAGTTTTTAGGGCCTGAGCACCGATGGTGTGAGGACCCTATTGTAATTGCTTGGCCAATTATTCTTCTTCTCCGAAATGAATCGCATTTTTGAGGGCCTAAACATGCTCGAAAACTCATGAAACTTTGCAGCACATGTCAGAAGTGTGGAACATTACATCTGATATGGGTTTTCAGAATTAGGTGTGTCAAAATGGGCTCGATAGTGCCACCTACAAATTTCAATCAAGTGCCCTTCGTGCTACGTTTCATGTACAGGTATGAAATTCAGTAGACAGATGTAACAGCCCAATACCTACAAAAAAGCCCTGGGGTGCAAAATCTGTAAACCCAACAGGAAGTGAGATATTTTGAATTTTCTCTGCAAAATTTTGGCAGTTTTTGCCATTTCCACACATTGTACTTTAACAAACTCCACTTATAGCTTTAATCAGATCAACATCATATTTGGTCAGTCTAATCAAAAGGCCTTTGAGACGTTAAATTGCGAAGATCTTGAGTTTTCGCTGAAGGGCGTGTCCGTGGCGGCCTGGCAAAGTTCGATGTTTCGCCATGAAACAGGAAGTTGTTGTAACTCAGGCATACAATGTTTGATCTGCTCCAAACTTCACATGTTTGATAACAGTCCTGGTCTGAAGACATCTACATGGCAATATTCAGTTACAGTCAAAGCGCCACCTGTTGGCAGCAGGAAGTGTGGCACTTTGAAATGACTTTGCCATATTTCCCATATTTACTCGCTTACATGCATGTCACCCACTGTTCGCTGTTTTTTCTAAGTCCAACGGGTGGCAATGAGCCCGGGTGCGAGGGCCCTTTCATCGCTGCTTGCAGCTTTAATTTTTAAATGTTTTTGAAATAAGTCTCTAACGCTCACCAAAAATACAGTAAAAACAGTAATATTGTGAAATATTAGTACAATTTAAAATAACTGTTTTCAATTGGAGCATTTTAAAATGTACTTGTATTCATGTGATGGCAAAGTTGAATTTTGATGATTGATGTCTTCAGTGTCACATGATCAGAAATCATGAAGGATCATGTGACACTGAAGACTGGAGTAATGGCTGATAAAAATTCAGCTTTGCCATCACAGGAATAAATTACATTTTAACATATATTCAGACAGAAAACAGTTCTTTTAAATTGTAATACTATTTCTCTAATACTGTTTTAATTATATCTTAAATATTCCAAACGTTTGACCGGTAGTGTATATAAAGCAAAAAACACTCTGCAAAAAAGTACTACAAAGAAGGTGGTCTGCTCCATTCCACTATAAACTCACATCTGATTTCATTCTCTTGAGGGTTTTCCTGGCCAGCAGTCCTCTGGTCTGTGTCTGCAGAAGTATCACTGCCTTTTTTTTACATTTCAGGTCTTTCCTGGCGAGGTAGCCACGGGTCTGTGTTTGTAGAGTGATGGTTGCAGCCCGCCTGCGCTTATACTCTGTATGGAGCTGCCGACTGCGCACTTTCGCCTGCAGCCGAGCAAATCCCTGCTTGAGCTAACAAGGTAAATAGAAACAAGGTTTCATTATGTCACTACACTAATTTTAAGGGCTATTTCATACAGACATGAGATGTTCCTGCAAAGCTTACTTTGCAAAAGTCTTTCCTGTCTCTGTGGCCACGCCAGTTTTTCTGCAAAACCAGAGCTGCCCTCCTCTTCTTTACAAAAGCTGCTCTGTATGTGGATGAAGAAAGACTTAGTTTAAAATAGCTGTACAACTACATAAAAGAAACACTACGACAGCAGGGAACGAACCTGTCCTTATGGGCAAGCATCACTCTTTGGATGATAAGTGCCTTCCTATAAAGCTCTTGCTCTCTCGCCATTTCTAGGTAGGAATCATGATGATCCTGGAACAGGGAGAAATGAACCACACACGATGCAAGAAAATCTTTGTGTGAAAAAATATATAACATTACCGTTCAAATGTTTGGGGTCAATATGATTTTTTTTTTTTTTTGGTGTTTTTTTTATTTTATTATGTTATGCTCTTAATCTGTGATTTGATTCTTCAGAAATCATTTTAATATGCTGATTCTTTGATGAATAGAAAGAACAGTATTATTTGAAATATAATTTTTTTAACCCCCTGGGGTCGGCAGTTGCGCCGGCGTGACCATTATATGGTCATCATATGTCTTTAGAAAGCTTTAAAATTGAATGTGTCCTTTCTGAATAAAAGTATTAATTATTTTTTTTTTTTAATTTAGGGACCCCAAACTTTTGAACAGTAGTTTATGTTTAATATAATACTAAAAATGGCAACAAGGCCTTTGGAAAGCAGATTTAACATTACAGGGATGTATACAGATATTGATATAAACTTCTTATAATATACTAGAGAAAGCCTGAGGTACCCTGAGAAAGATTTTGGTGTTGCCAATCTTCCAGTCCTCTTCTTCTTTGATCATAGCCTTGCAGATGGCTGCACAGCAGCTGGAAGGAGGCTCCTGATAAACAAATAACAGATATTTTATTTATCAAATTTTGCCAACCTGGTACATTCATCATGTTTAAAGCTGAAGTGTGTAATTCTTTTACTTTCTCCTGTCAGTTTAATATGCGTAGACAAAATTAAGGATTCCCACAAAGTGTAAACATTGCTCAGTTTTGAGTGTCTCCACTAGCGTGATGCAGGCACACATTAGCATTGGCTGTGTGAAGATGCTGGCAGGACTACTAGAATTTCTGACCAGTGGCAGATGGGGGGAGTGTTTAGAGAACACGTTCGAAATTGGTTATTAATATTTGCGTTTTGCTGATACTTGCATGCTAGTGGTGCAGAAATGATACACTTCAACATCAACATCATATACACATTATTCCTAGCAACCAATCACAGCCATAAGGCAATGATTGGTTGACAGGTATTAAGTTTCAGGACCAGCTATGGATGCTAACACATTAAGCCAACAAAACTCATCTACATTAATCAACTATCACTTTATATTAAATAATTCACATATTTAGACCATCACATCTGTAAATAATCATACTGTCCCATACAGTTTTGGGGTCACAATCTACAGTCTTCAGGAGCACACGATAGCGGTACAGGAAATCTTTAAAGGTGTGCCGGATGGGATATCCCGACTTGCGTATTCTAATGGTCTCCAGCATTCCAGAGTAGCGAAGTTGCTGCATGCAGAGCTCTCTATCAAAAACCTGACAAGGAAGATAAAAGAAAAACATGATTTGAAAGGTGTTCTGATGGCTACACAGTATAAAACATGTAACTTAAGGCATGTAAATTGATACCATGGACATCTTTTTGTCATTTGGTTTGAAGCAACGTATGAAGAAAGGCTGACAAAGAGACAGGGCCTTCATCAGAGAGTCCAGAGACTGACGGAACTGGCCACTCAGAGTAGATATCTGCCGCCTCGAATCATTTACTTGCTGTGTGACACAAGAGAGACAATTTATTGAAAATCTGTTGTCAATGTTGAGTCAATACTGTCAATCTGCTTAATAACTGTCCCATACACGTAATGAGTTCTTTGGCGTCATGAGGATCTTGTTGGCTTTGTTAGCATTCTTGACTGAGTTTGTATTCATCTCCTTCTCAAAGATGTGCTTGAGCAACTTGTTGGAAGATTTCCGAACCAGCTCCATCATGTCCATGCTCAGGGCATCTCTGTTCTTCTCCAAAAAACCTGACAAAATACACACCTTTCAGACCAGTAACAATTTGCTTTTTAAAGTCTTTAAGTAATGAATTGTACCTTCACAGTCGTAATGAACCAGCCCAGCAAAGTGCTGAATCCCAAAATGCATGCCATGTTTGCTCTTGGATGAGATGTACAGTTTGTTCCCATTGTGTTCTTGGTTCATTTTGTTTAACATTGTGGCATCTGTTCCCTGCATTGAAAAAAGGACAACATGTGGTGAGCACAGACAAAATATTACTATATAAACCAGACCATGCAGCTGATGAAACTCACCTTAGGGAAGTGGCTCTCTTCATCAATCAGAGCCAGTATGTTGAGAGGTTTAACGGCCAGCAGGTCCAGGGTTTTCTGGTTGTCATTGAAAGCAATGCGCTTCCATGAGATGCCTTCTTTACTATATTCATCCTGCTCCAGCTTAAAGACGTGTCTCACAAAGAACTGCTGCAGGTGCTCATTGGCATAATTAATGCACAGCTGCTCAAAACTAAATAGTGGGCAAAAGCACAGAGATATTTAAAGCATGGGTAGTGTCAAAATTGATTGTACAACTATAAGCAAAACATACTTAAATGTAAAAAAAAACAAAAAAAATCAATCTATCTATCTATCTATCTATCTATCTATCTATCTATCTATCTATCTATCTATCTATCTATCTATCATCAGTCTGTCTGTCTGTGTCTGTCTATCGAAATACAATTACTTAAGTACTTTAAACCCCTGCTGAACAACCATGTTAATGTAACATTATATTTTGTAGTTTAAACTAATTATTAGTTTAGTCAACAGACACTTACCTGTTCTGAGGGAAATTCTCAAAGCCAAAAATGTCAAGCAGTCCAATGTACTTGCGCGTGTAAGAGGACTCATCAGTCTGGGGTTTGTGAATGGCGCTGTTATTTTTGTGAACATCCAAACAAACAGCCTTCCGTACATGGCCTGTCAGGGA
Source organism: Ctenopharyngodon idella (assembly GCF_019924925.1). NCBI lineage: Eukaryota > Metazoa > Chordata > Actinopteri > Cypriniformes > Xenocyprididae > Ctenopharyngodon > Ctenopharyngodon idella. The sequence continues at coordinate 15,844,233 of NC_067221.1, forward strand.
GTAGGACAAACATTAACTGACATGTGCAACAATAATGAGCATTTAGGAAGCCTGAATGTCTGTTGGGTATACACCATGTTCAAAAATTTGGGGTCAGTAAGTTGCAATGTATTCATTTGATTCAGCAAGGACACATTAAATTAACACTAAAGACTTTTACATTGCTACCAAAAAATAATTACTGCTCTTTTGAATTTTCTTTTTATCAAATAATCCTGAAAAAAATCACGATGATTTCCACAGAAATATTTCTTGAGCACCAAAGTGTCATGTGACACTGAAGACTGGAGTAATGGCTGCTGAAAATTCAACTTTGCATCACAAGAATAAATACCATTTTAAAATATTAAAATAGCAAGTAATATTATTTTAAATTGTAATAATATTTCACAAAATTACTTTTTTTTACTGTATGTTTGATATGTTGTTTGGTATGTTTACTGTATGTTAAATAAATGCAGCCTTGGTGAGCAAATGAGACTTCTTAAAAAAAAAAGTTTGAAAGTATAGTGTAACTAATCCTCTATCTATGTTAAATCTCCAAAATGAGCTTTTGGGTACCTTGGCAAAAGCATCTCTGGTGTCTGTGGCCTGCTCTGAGCTGAGTGGTTTGGCGACTATCTCTCTGTTTGTCATGAAGGAGCGATAGGTAAGACTCTTTTCAAGAACTGCATCTTCTACCTGCAATGTGACAGAAGTGCTGTCATCAAATACATTCAGCAGCCAAATGTTTGATTACATAAAAGAAAGTAAGCTTAAAAAATGATTTGAAGTGCTAAATCAGCATTAGCTCTGAAGAAGCATTTGTCTGTACCTCCAACAACTTGGCAGAGACAGAAAAATTATTTGATGACAGAACGTCACAGCTGTCCATGTTATTTATTATAGTGCCTGAAAAAAGATTATGAGCAAATCGGTCAACTTCAATTTATGCTATTATAAACTTTTTAATGGGAAGATAGTTTTCATATTATTAGGTTATACACACTAACCCTGAAAGTTGATATTGCCCATGTGGAGAATGGCAGCCAGTAATTTGAAGATTTCCCAGCAGTCCTTGTCTGAGAAAGTGAGGATCTTTAGAGCAGCGCGAATCCGTCCGAATTCATCAGCATCGTCCCGACCATCACATGTCAAACAATCCCCCTAGACAACAATCAGGAGAGTCAGATATTGTATTTCAGTTATTATTAATATCAAAACCTGATATAGGAATCTGAATATCAGAGCAGGAGTGAATGTAACACTCAATGGATGTAACACCAGTGATGTAGTTATTATTTAATTGTATCTGACTCAAATTATACATTTAAATTCACAACAATACTCCAAAACTTAGAGTTAAACATTTACTGAGTACATCATGAGCATAACGTGTTACAGTTATCCTCTCTTAAACTTACTAAACACGAATTGAAGCGCTCACCTCAGTCAGGTACTTGAACTGTGATGCATTACCAAGGGAGAGAGTCTTCTTATGCTCACTTTGCATCCCAGATAACATACAATAGAAAATGTGGTAGTTCCTTTCTTGTGGTGCCTTAAAAATTAAATAAATTCATTTCATTTTTAGGTTTTAATCATTAAAATGCAAGACTACAGTATTTATCAAACATTAAAGATAATTTTCATAAGCACTATTTGAATCCAATGACGCTCATAAAAGCACACAGCTCTTGATGCTTTTGCTTTCTCATGTAGGGTGCAACTTAGTCTCACCTGATGACAGACACGAGACTTCTCCAACAGGTACTGCTCCATGTGAGCTCCCTCTATAACACCTTGTTTATTAAAGAAGATCTCCACATATTTCCCAAATCTGCTGGAGTTGTCATTGCGAATGGTTTTGGCATTCCCAAAGGCTGTAAAATATGAATAAGTGAGACAGCTTTCTACGGAAAAGATTGAACTAGTCCACCAAACAAGGATGATGTTCAGTGCTTACCCTCCAGGACAGGGTTGGCCTGTATGATCTGCTGCTCTATCCAGGAGTGCTGCCCGCTCACAGCAGCCAGGAACTGAAGAATCAGTTTAGTGCTTTCGGTCTTTCCTGCACCAGATTCTCCACTGACACACAAAACAGAAGCGTTTATTATTCGTTCATTGTTTGCTAAATTAATAAATATAAATGTGGTCAAATCCATTGACACAGAGCTGTTGTGCGATTAAACAAATATTAAATCAGAATATGAAAGGCGAAATCTGGAATGAACTCTGCTACTTTCACATTTGTTATTTATATTTTATTGATTTATATATGATGGTGAAGAAAACCCTTAAAGCTAATAATAAACAAACATTGCAAAAACAATGGAATAGAATAGAATAATTAACAAAGCCATTCTACACCATTGGGTTTGATGGCTTTTTACATTCACTGTTTCTGGCATTAGCAAATAGAATAGAATAGAATATTTACATTCACTGTTTAGCATTAACCCAAGTACGCAAAGAGCAGAACTCCATTTTGTACATTGACTACAACATGCGCAAATTTTATGATGTTATGATATATGACTAAATGTAACCACATTCCTTACATAAGCAGCATACCTGTATTTATAGCCATTTATAGCCACTTCTACATTCTTACATACTGTAACGACTGGATTGATCAAACACACAATTGTAAAAGTTAATCTTCACAGCCCCTAATCCATGCAGACTCCGTGATATCTGGTTTCCCCACTGAGAACTATCACCATTTGCTCCCTTCATACATGTCAAAGACACTTGGGAGATAGTGCCTGCTCAGAAAAGTACATGCTACAAGAGACAGACATGCAGTCCCATAGAAATGGAATCATTTCCATTAATTCATTGACAAATCTGCCTAATGAATGAACATGCATTGAATGTACATTTTGTGTGTTATTACTGTTTGTCGTCATTTCTTCATTCAACGCCGAAGATATTTATTACAACTTCAGAACCATCGGACCGAACCATCAATTTCTCCCGAGACTGCATATCTCTTCAACAGCTAAGCCAATTGCAAGTATCGTACATTTGAACACTAAACAGCAATTTAGTATTAAGTTGTGAACCCCTTTGTTAACAAAGGTGCTTTATGGTGAGAAACTGATGGTTCTTCCAGCTCGTTAAATGACTCTTTTCATAGCTCCATTCCTCTGTTATGCTACGGTTTAATTCACTTCCACTTTCTCATTTCCTGTATGCGTGATTTGTATGTATGTTTTTGTTAGATTATGTGTTCGTGATTTAGTTAAATAAAACTTTTGTTAACTAAAACTAATTTGCTACAATACTAACCATATAAAATTACTACTTTCATAATACAGCCATTAGATTAGATTCTCAATGTTCAGAAGAAAAGATCAAATATGTACCTGATAATGCAGCACTGGTTGCGGTTATTGCGGCGCATGTTGAAGTAACAACTGTCAGCAATGGCAAAGATGTGTGGTGGGAGCTCGCCCAGCTTACGCTTGTGATACAGGTGCACCTGATCAGCTGTGTAGATGGGCAGCATCTCATAGGGATTCACTGCCACTAGGACAGAGCCAATATAGGTCTAAACAGCACACACAGAAAAAACAAAATACATCACACAGCTTAAATAGACAGTGGGATCTAAATATCTGAGACCACATCTGAAAACCTGGGCTTCTAAATTTAATTTAACCTAAAAAAAACCCCCAAAAAACAAAAAGTTTTAGGATTTACAACAATGAAACCTTGTGATTTAAAAATTATTAATAAATATTTCAGATTTTACACTATTTCTAGGTCACTAATCAAATGGGTCAATTTGTGACACTGATCATGTGCTGCTGTAATTACAGCGAAAGACAGACAAACCTAATTTTTCACAATTTTTGTACAAAAATTTACAGTAAAAATGGCATCTGTGGTTACCAGAGCTTTACCGTAAAAATACGGTAGCAACATCTAAAGCTTTACTGTTAAACTCAAAGCTCAACTGGCTAGACTGATATCTCTTTAAACTAAGATTGTGGGCCAAATGCTTGAGCCAAGTTTTCATGAGCTGTACACGAAAAAAAATGTTGTTCGTGACAAGTAAAATTATGTCTGACCCTTTCCATATTCTGTATGAGGAATATCAACTTTTGCAATCAAACAGAAGACTTACTTTTACATCTAGAAAGTAAACTAGAAAGACCATAAGCTAGAAAGAATAGATCACGGAAATCTTTTATTCATCAGTCAGTAAAATTAATAAACCAGAATTGGGGGTCTAAGTAGGCCTCAGGATTCTGAAGAAGGGAATGGACTAAATTGTTGCACTGCAGCTGGATGTGTGTTTACATACTTATATGTGGTTTTGTGTATCAAGTGGTGTCCATTGTAGTGTGTTTTATTATTTGATGTTGATGTGTATTGATGTGAATTAATGTGAGACAGTAAACGTTGTGGGATGCAAGACAATTTTTGGAAGAAATTTCAACAAAAAAGTGAAAATTTAACTGAATTTACAGATTTAACCTAAATTTACAGTAAAATGTATATTTAATCAACTGAAATAATGTTAATATACCAAATTGCTATAATCTGTTTATATAATATACTGACAACCACCTTAAAAACACAGGTGGTAAAAAGAAAACCACACGATGAGCCAAATTCATCACAAGTTTTTCTGCAAGCTGAGGTAAATACTAATATATATATATGAGCACACAGTCGTAAAAAAAACTGTAAATTATAAGCGGACTTGTTCATTTTCACTTCTAAAAGTTGTACATCAATTGTAATTTTATCTTACCGTAAAATTACATGAAATATCCCATTAGCTCTAGCACAGTTTTTCAACATATAGAGTAAGGGAACTTACTCTTAACCAATTAGCAGGTTTTTACCGTAGCATTTTTTTTAAAATTACGATCAAATACTAAACTCAAATACTAATAATTTGCAAAAACATTATCATTATGATGATTACACAGGATAACTAAAAATCATCAAATCAATTCATTTTTGTTATGACAAAGTAACATGAATGTACTTACATATATAATACCCTGTCTGTGGCGCATCAGCAGATTTCTGAGTAAACCAGCTTCACTGAGGTCTCCCAGTCTGATCATGTCATCCACACCCTCTACTGAGGTGGGGTGCATAGGCTTAAGACTGGCCCTCTCTCCCTCCGAGATAAAGTGGTCCTGGGAAAACCATCACAATACTTGAGATTCATCTGATTAGACAAATGTAGATTAACTACAACACTAAAGAATGTGTTGTGATATAATATTTCATTGGCATACAGAGGAGAGTGTGGCAAGTTGTCACATTTTTACTCAAGTTAATATTTTCAGTGTATATTTATTTAATTAATTTTCTGTATAGACGCTTATCTTAAAGTCTTGACAAAAAAAAAAAAAAAAAAAAGAAGAAGAAAAAAAGATACTGTACACATTTAACCTTTTTTGACAACACAAATGTAAACCCGGATAAGTCGGCAAAACTAAAAAAACATTTGAGGAAATAGAAATCCCAGCCCTTTTTTAGTTAAATTTAAGTTTGTCTAAATTAAAAGAAACAAGTTCATAAAACTCAAAACAATGAAACAATTCAGATTACTTAAAACATGTCAGTTTCATTTTAAATACTTATAAAAGTTCATTTGATGGAACTAATTTGTTTGAGTTTGCCCTACTCAAACCAATTAATTTTAAGCGTTGGGGTTTACAGAACGGATATTACACACATTAAGGAACTGTTGTCACAATGAAACTGGCATTAAACATTAAATTCAACATATAAGAATTGAGTTAGAATTAACCAAATTAATTCCTTAAAAGTCAACCATTTAAAATGTGTAAAATTGGCAAAGACCATTACAAAAACCACAAACTGACATAAAAAGCAGAGTCAAACTGACCAACTAAATGGAACACTGATCACCGTAATGGTGACCAAACATTTTCAATAAAATAAACATCAACATCTAAACCTCTGTTACTTCTTGTGTTTCTCTTTCCTTCAGAGATTCTGCTTGTTATCATCAGGTGTCTTCAATGTTGGCAATAAAAAATTAAGAGTTCTTAATTCATCTTTGACGTCTGTCTGTTATTCAGATATTTTTGTTTAAATTTTACTTAAATTTTACTAATTTTAAATGGTTGACATTTAAGGAATTAATTTGATTAATTCGAACTCAATTCTATTTGTTGAATTTAATTAATAATATTGCTTGTAATCTGTTGCCAAAAGTTTGTGGAGTAGATATAGCGTATTACTTTTTACAAGCTATAACATTTAAAACACAAGTGACAATTTGATCCACATGGCATTTATGAGAAATACACTTGTCTTGAGAACACAGATTAGCAAAAATATGATTATAGTGTAATTTAGATTGTAGTTTGGAGGACAGAATTCACAAAAAATACTTATTTACATAATTTTAAGAGGGTCCTGAACTGAGTATTTAAAAACCAGCGCACAAACCCACTGCTATATAAAGCCTCTGTGACAACTAGCCCGGTCTCTCCTAGTGTATGAGTCATCTGAGTCATCATTTTTACCTTCCCTTCATCATCAGTCAGGTAATAGCGTCCACTCTCTGAGATCTTCACACACCCTCCAATAGGGACCCCAATACTGGAGTCAATCCAGAAGTGGTCCCCCTAGATTCAGATTCACATTAACTACATTTTAATACCAAACACTACCCACAACCAACTTAAAGCCTTGAAAATGTCATTCAATGAATTGTTCACAATACAAATGTATTACTTCTATAAAATGAAGAAAAAATGAATAAATGAGTAAAATGAATAAAAAAAAAAAAAAAAAAAAACATCACTGTGACAAATAAAATAAGAAACAAATAAACAAATTAATTAAAGATTCATAAAATGAATTACCTTTTTTAACATCACCATTTGGACAATCCTTTTTGTATCACAGGCATCTAACTAAAATTAAAAACCAAAAAAAGGCACTTAAATAAATATAAAGGCACTTAAATTAACCGGTTGGAAATGTAACCCTCATCAAAGCGTATACGGCTAAAAACTATGACTTTGATGAATGGCAACCGGGGACAACACACCCTTGCTGACCAGTTCCAAGAAGGAATTAAAAGTCATACGTGTCCAGAAATACTTTTTCCATCCGCTTGTGTGACAGCAACAAGGAAGTGTCCCTAGTTTTCATCTCTTTATGGCCCCTAGACTTTGCTCCATTGTGTGCTGATTTTCACCATCAACCACTGAGGGCTGTGAATGGACGTCATCACCAGTCTGAGAGATTCACTCTTTAAGTTTCCAATGTGCTGTACTGCAAACAAAGTAAGCAGCAAATCACTAGTTAGGCAAGGACTTCAAAACCAAGAGATTCTTGGTGGTTTGAGACATTAATATGTGAAATCTGAAATGCTGTGCATCTTATCAAAAAAAAAAAACCCTATCCATTAACCACGCACAACATGTGCCTTTTGGACTTTTCACGCAAGGGGAAGATGGTACCAGAGGACAGCTTTATTATTTGAGTCAGAGTGGCTGTTAAGCAGTAAAACTGTGAGATTCTAGAGGATACATTCATTTACATAGTCTCAGTGAACAGATACTGGACTGCAATGTAATTGCTTGGGTGTCATATAAGCAGTTGTTTTCATAAGTGACTGTGATGTTGCATACATTGATTATGAAAACATAGGAGCAGCCAGCAGGAGGTTTCAAAGTGCACATTTAAGTTCAAGACAAATGCTCCTTCATTTCCTGGAGGTTGACGGTATATTAAGACTTTTTATAGCTTTTAAAAACATAAAGGGCTCAGCATAAAAAAGCTTTAGTATTGTAGCCACCATTTAGATTGAGGAATAAGGACAGCAAAGTGTTAAGTTCTGTGTTATAAATCTCCATGGAGATAAGACTGAATCCAAGCTGACGCTAGAAAACAATAAATTACTTAAGAAAGGAGGGATCAATTATTTAAGTGCATAGAAACCCTGAACACACCCTAAAAACTGATAACCATTACTTATCTAAAGGCATTTAATACCAGCCCCTATGACGAACCAGACAAGGATCTTGATTTGGACAGTGACTTCATTATATAAATAATAGTAATAAAAAAAAAAGTATGTATAGTCAGAAAGGGAAAAACACAATAAGCAGCATCTGATTTTCAGTTTTTTGGAAAGAAAATATTGAACCTATAAAGTACTTGTTTAAAATAATTTAATATTACCAAATTAATATGGGTTAAAACTACATTGACTCATTTAAAAGTTTGGGGTCAGCATTTCTTTTTAAAGAAGTTAATACTTTTATTAAGAAAGGACACATTAAACTGATCAAAATGTATCACGGTTTCCACAAAAATATTAAGCAGCACAACTGATTTCAATATTAATAATAAGAAATGTTCCTTGAGCAGCAAATCAGCATATTAGAATGATTTCTGAAGGATCATGTGACACTGAAGAAGGGAGTAATGATGATGAAAATTCAGCTTTGACACCACAGGAATAAATTAGATTTTAAAACATACTCAAATAGAAAACAGTTCTTTTAAATTTACAATATTACTATTTTTCTGTGTGTATGGTCAGTCCATACAGTAAAATCAGTAAAATTGTGAAATATAATTATAAATAACGGTCTTCTATTTTAATATATTTTCAAAAGTAAAATCTGCTGATTTGGTCCTTTAAGAAACATTTCTTATTCTGAACGTTTATTTATTTATTTTTGTGGAAACAGTGATATATTTTAAAGAGTTAGTTGACCCAAAATTGAAAATTCAGTCATTAATTACTCACCCTCATATTGTTCTAAACCCTTAAGACCTTTGCTCATTTTCAGAACACAAAGATATTTTTGTTGAAATCCGACAGCTTTCTGACCCCCAGTAGACTGCAACGTAATTACCACTTTCAATAAAGACATTGTTAAAAACAGTCCATGTGACTGCAGTGGTTCAACCTTAATGTTATGAAGTGACGAGAAAAAACATTTTGTGCACGAAAAAAAGAAGAAGACTTTATTCAATTTCTTCTCTTCCGTGTCAGCCTCTGATGCTGTTCGCTTTGTAAACACAGTGCAGTGCTTCCGTGTTATATGTCAGAATGCCAGCTCAGTATTGGCCAGCTCCTGCATCAGCATCACACGTATGCGACTATGCGCCGTGTTGCTTACGTGAACAACGTCGGAAACTGACAAGAAAGAGAAGAAACTATAGTATCTCACAGAAGTGAGTACACCCCTCACATTTTTGTAAATATTTTATTATATCTTTTTCATGTGACAACACTGAAAAAACTTTGCTACAATGTAGTGAGTGTACAGCTTGTATAACAGTGTAAATTTGCTGTCCCCTCAAAATAACTCAACACACAGCCATTAATGTCTAAACCGCTGGCCACAAAAGTGAGTACACCCCTAAGTGAAAATGTCCAAATTGGGCCCAATTAGCCATTTTCTCTCCCCGGTGTCATGTGACTTGTTAGTGTTACGAGGTCTCAGGTGTGAATGGGGAGCAGGTGTGTTAAATTTGGTGTTATCGCTCTCTCTCTCTCATACTGGTCACTGGAAGTTCAACATGGCACCTCATGGCAAAGAACTCTCTGAGGATCTGAAAAAAAGAATTGTTGCTCTACATAAAGATGGCATAGGCTATAAGAAGATTGCCAAGACCCTGAAACTGAGCTGCAGCACGGTGGCCAAGACCATACAGCGGTTTAACAGGACAGGTTCCACTCAGAACAGGCCTCGCCATGGTTGACCAAAGAAGTTGAGTGCACGTGCTCAGCGTCATATCCAGAGGTTGTGTTTGGGAAATAGACGTATGAGTGCTGCCAGCATTGCTGCAGAGGTTGAAGGGATGTGGGGTCAGCCTGTCAGTGCTCAGACCATACGCCGCACACTGCATCAAATTGGTCTGCATGGCTGTCGTCCCAGAAGGAAGCCTCTTCTAAAGATGATGCACAAGAAAGCCCGCAAACAGTTTGCTGAAGACAAGCAGACTAAGGAACCATGTCCTGTGGTCTGATGAGACCAAGATAAACTTATTTGGTTCAGATGGTGTCAAGCGTGTGTGGCGGCAACCAGGTGAGGAGTACAAAGACATGTGTTTTGCCTACAGTCAAGCATGGTGGTGGGAGTATCATGGTCTGGGGCTGCATGAGTGCTGCCGGCACTGGGGAGCTACAGTTCATTGAGGGAACCATGAATGCCAACATGTACTGTGACATACTGAAGCAGAGAATGATCCCCTCCCTTCGGACACTGGGCCGCAGGGCAGTATTCCAACATGACAACGACCCCAAACACACCTCCAAGACGACCACTGCCTTGCTAAAGAATGTCTGCAGACCTAAACCCTATTGAGCATCTGTGGGGCATCCTCAAACGGAAGGTGGAGGAGCGCAAGGTCTCTAACTTCCACCAGCTCTGTGATGTCGTCATGGAGGAGTGGAAGAGGACTCCAGTGGCAACCTGTGAAGCTCTGGTGAACTCCATGCCCAAGAGGGTTAAGGCAGTGCTGGAAAATAATGGTGGCCACACAAAATATTGACACTTTGGGCCCAATTTGGACATTTTCACTTAGGGGTGTACTCACTTTTGTGGCCAGCGGTTTAGACATTAATGGCTGAGTTATTTTGAGGGGGCAGCAAATTTACACTGTTATACAAGCTGTACCATCACTACTTTACATTGTAGCAAAGTGTCATTTGTTGTCACATGAAAAGTTATAATAAAATATTTACAACAATGTGAGGGGTGTACTCACGTCTGTGAGATACTGTAAATCATTATTTTTGGGGCATTTTTGCGCACAAAAAGTATTCTCGTCGCTTCATAAGTTTGAACCAATGTAGTCACATGGACTATTTTAACAATGTCGTTACTACCTTTCTGGGCCTTGAAAGTGGTAATTTTTTATGTCTATGGGGGGGTATGGGGGGTCAGAAAGCTCTCTGATTTCATCAAAAAGATTTTAATTTGTGTTCTGAAGATGAACGAAGGTCTTAAGGTTTTGGAATGACATGAGGGTGAGTAATTAATGACATTTTTATTTTTGGGTGAATTAACCCTTTAAGGATTCTTTGATGAATTGAAAGTTCAAAAGAACAGCATTTATTTGAAATAGAAATCAACTGTAACATCATAAATGCCTTTACTGTTACTTTTGATCAATTTAATGCATCCTTGCTGAATAAAAATGATTAAATTCTTTAAAAAAAGACCCCCTATAGTGAACGGAAGTATAAATACAGTGGTAAAATTATGGTTTGTGTAATCAGTACCTTGATTTGGGGGGAGGGAATATACCAATATCTGTGTTTAGATTTCTAAGAGTTAAATTAGACTTTGTAGAAAAAAACAAACATCTGCATATACATGTACAAAGTGTCTTTACTTCAGCAGCGAAGTGCAACATGAAATGCCATTCAAAATGAAACTGAGTGATCAAACAGTATACAACGCTTTATCTTTGCCACAAATGACACTGCTTCAAGCAACTTAACTGGAAAAATAAACATAATATCGTTCAATTATGAAGAAAAAAAAAAAAAAAAATGGAAGAGGGCTTATTTTTTTATATTTATATATACACTTAGGTTTAACTTACATACAAATCTCTCTGAATTCTGATTGACATGTCATATCTGAACATGATTCTCACCACTCTTAATGTATGAATGTAATCACACCCAACCAAAGAGTAAACCTAGAAAGCCATAGCTGGAGCAGCGCTTGCAAGACTGACGATACATGAAACAATCCTCACAAATCGACAGACAGTGATGTGAGAACTCAATATGATTCAGACATTCAGACTCTGTTTAACCTTCGCAGAAAAACTGCTTCCATCACACCAAAACCATGTTTTATGAGGCACACAGAAAGGCACGATACTCCATTTCACCAAAGCACCTTTAACGTTTCCCACAAATCATATGTGGTAAAATGCTTCAGTCTTTGTTCCTTTAGGACAGCGAGGATGGTGTTGTTATGGCTTCTCAATTCTTATTGTTTCAAGTGCTACAATACAAAATGGAAACCTTTCGGTATGAAGAAGGGCCATTACGAAATACTGCCATCTGGTGTTTAATACAGTAAAGACTGTCAATCTGTACAAACTGTCAATACCAGGTCATCATCGTTCAAGGCACCCAAAATGATAAAGTGGTGAATATAATCTATAGACTTGAAGACGTACAGCATTGCTTTTACTGATTTCTGCTAATGTATAACTTAAAAATGGAGTCTTCAACATCCAATAACTTCCCTAAAAAAAAACTCTTTGTGACCGAGTTGTCTTGTTTAAAATAAAACATTTAGACATTCATATTTCAGTGAAGATACAGTTAAAGATGCATGTTGTGGTTAATATAATATTGTCGTTCCCTAGAGCTTCTATGTGTGCTGGGAGAGGAAGGGCTTGCCAGATAAAGACGTCTTGCCATCAGATCAGGACTCGAAGTGAATCTCTTCTGGTAGAGACAGAGTGAGGCAGGGCAGTGTGCCTGCATGCTAGAGGTCATGGAGCAGAAGGTTCTGTGGTCATGCTGAACCCTGTCCCACATCAGGTCAGTGTGGCCCAGTCCGTGTATCTCACGCTCTGTCCTTACGCTTCAGCTTATTGAGCTTCTTAGTGCTGCTGTTCTTGTTGAGCAGCTTCATGACACGCTCCTTGTGATCCAGCACCTTTAACATGGAATCACGGGCTTCTGTGATCTGGTCCATCACCAGCTTGCAGCGCTGCATGTTGCCCTATGTGGTGAAACAGCATTATGATTAACATCAATTGTATAACTACCACTCCAAAGTCTGGGGTCAGTAGGATGTTTTGTTTTTTGAAAGACTTACAAGATTTATATTTCAAATAAATGATTTTGTACTTTCTATTCATCAATCCTGGAAAAAAAAAGTATCATGAAGGATCATGTGACACTAGCCACGTTTACATGGAGCATTGTAATCGGTTTGAAAGTCCAATCCGAATGAAAATGCTCCATATAAACACCTCAATCGGAATAAAAATGCCCAAACCGAATGAAATTGTAATTGGTTTGAGAGAGGTGGGATAAACCTTTCTAAAAACCGAACAAAATAAAAAGTCTGCCATGTAAACGAGTTAAACCGATTACTTTGCGTCTACGTCATCACGTCAAGCAGTCAGGGGTCGTCAGAATGCAAAATGTCGGCGGCAAAATTAAACTGGAGTAAAACTGAAACAATACATTTATTAAATACACTGAAGGAACTCAATGAATCATTACTACGGCCCTTCATCCACACGCTTCTGCTTTACGGTGGAGGGAGGGGTAGTATTGAAATGCTCCTTAGAGAAGAACAGCCACCAAACAGGTCAGCTTCCTGTTCCCGTCTTTTCCTCATACCATCCAGCAGTAATATGCTACAAATTTCACGCTGTTGCTTGATTAAGAGCAACACTTTACATAAAAATAGCGCGCATAAGAAATAACGGCACTCCATGTTGACAGGAATACAAGGCGGCAAACAGGACATAAGCTAATGTGAGCATGTCACAAAGTCATTCAGATTGAAAGCGCTGGTGCATGTAAACACCATATCGGATTAGATAACACCTCATGTAAACACTCCACCGAACCTTTCAATCGGAATGATTTTAATCGTAATGACAAAAAAAGTGTACATGTAAACGTGGCTACTGAAGACTGACAAAATTTAGCTTTGCATCACAGGAATAAATTACATTTTAAAATATATTAAAATAGAACAATTATTTTAATTGTAATAATATTTCACAATATTACTGTTTTTACTGCATTTATTTGATCTGGTGAGCATGAGAGACTTTTCAAAAGCATGAAAAAAAAAAAAATCTTACTGACCCCAAACTTTTCAAAAAACATTTTTAAAATTGCCTAATTTTTAGTTTGCCTAATTGACTAGATAATCAGTACAGAAAACGGGTCTGAAGCATTTTTTTTACATTTTAGAGTAGTTATGAAGATATTCTGGTTCATGTTATTACAGATAACCAATAAATGGTCGATATTAAAAGAATACACTATTCTGTGTACATAAAATCAACAAAAAACTAAAATTGTTTTAAATGCTACAAGTAAATTTAAGCATCACACCATAACGTAGAGTATTAAAAATGGATATTCATTTTGAGATTTGCTAAAGATTATATTTAACAGGGCTATTAAATTATTATTAAATAATTTGCAATGATCACTTCTAGTAATATAAATGTAAAAATAGAGGAAATGAGCCTGTAATAGTGTTGTCAAAAGTACAGACTTTGATACCAAGTTGGTACTGAAATGTTAAAAATGTGACGCTTTCAGCGCTGTTCAACAGATTCATAAACACCTCTGATTGGCTTTTGTGTTCACGCGCTCACCATATATGTCTGTGATTGGCTACAATGATCAATGCACAGGAGCATTTCAAGGAAGTGTTAAATTTGAAAGCATTTTGAAAACGTGTAGCTGTGTAAGTGCTCAGTGAAGAGCGTCATTGATGTCTATTTACAACATGGTTTTTGAAGTGTTGATCACTGTAGCCAATCACAGACATATCTGATGAGCACGTGAACACAATGGCCAATCAGAGGTGTTTACGAATCTGCTCAACTGCGCTCAAAGCGTCACATTTTTAAAATTTCAGTATCGACTCGCTACCGAAATCGGTACATTTGACAACATAAGCATGTAATATCCAATGAATTAAAATAAATAAATAACTCTAATGTCAGATAACTGACATGGTATCAATATATTGTGCATATACTGATAGATCTCCAGAAGAAGATTTAAGCAAGTAAAAGTTTTAATCTTGCCGATAGCACATTTGAAAGTGATCATGTGTTGTTAAAAGTGATCAGTGACTCTCACCTGTATGAGCTCATTTATACGGTGAAGATCATCATCGGCTCCGGCCTTCTTTTTCGGGATGAGGCCTTCCTGGAGAGTCGTCAGACGACTATAGACATCATGCTCCAGATTAGTCTGCAGGCAAAACACATTCGTTCTGAAGCTTGACATCATTACTGGTAATGAATTAAAGCCTAAGAAAAAAAAAATGTTACCAGCTGCATGAGCTGAGCTGCACAGAGGTGAATTTTCCAACCCTGGGCTCTGCACACCACTCCCTTCTGATTGGCCACATCCTGCAGGGTTCCCTTCTTGTCCTCTGATTGGATAACACAAGCTGGTATTAATGACTGATGCCAGACTATATTTATTGTATTAATGCAAAATGGACAATAAGATACTGTGTGATGAGTCTAAACAGACCCTTGACACGGATGTCACTGTATCTTTGAAAGTGATGGTACGCTGCCTTCCAGGGGTTGCGGTAGTGCCGCAGCAGAGTGATCGGAGGCCGGACTCGGGTAGGAACATGCCGAACTCCCTCTTCATCTGCAGTGAAACAGATACAAAGTGAAACACCAATCATTTTTACATCTTGTGATAAGTCAAAACTACAGCTAGTCCCACAATCGCTGCCATCAGAGGAACTGTCGGTACCAGTCATCTCTAGAACAGCTTACAAACTGCCAAGATGACTCTGATCTTTATCTCTAAATGTTTTTATCTTATTCCAGCAATGTTATAACATTTGGCCTCGGTTCAATTAGGTTACGACACCATCACAGTTGCCATTTCATAATGTACTATTTAGAACAAAGGTTGGCAGGCTTTCACAGGTAGAAGGCAGTAAGGAGTCTTAAGACAATCCACAGAGAAAGAAGTGAATTTTTTTTCCAGACACCATTCTAAAAATTCTACTAAAAACACAGCTGGAAGTATCATAAAAGCAACTGTTGAATACTGAAATTTAATTTACTTTCAATTTGTTTTTTTTTGTTTTTTTTAAAAAAAAAAAGTAGATTAAAATACAAAGAAAATTAGCCTGGTTTTACAGACAGCATTAAGCCTTAGTTAATTAGGACATGTAAGTAGCTTTTATAAACGCACCTTCGAAAAAAGCATTACTGGTGTGTATCTTGAGATAAAACAATGGCACTGTCATTTTTTAAGATATGTCAGTGCAAGTTGCTTTAAGTTAAAACAGCTCAAAAATGCATTTTAGTCTGGGACTTTTGTATTGTGCATTTTAGTGTGCTACTATTTTCGTGGCAATCCTCCAACTAGCAGTAGCCTTCTGCAATGCAGATTATTACAATTATTTAACTTAAATTATTAAATAATTAATTATAAATCAAATTATGAAACTAAATTATAAAGATGTGAAATAATATGCAAATATCATGGTAGCATTTGCAGTTCTTCTCTGGCCCCCTGATTGAGCCTGGTTTCTCCTATATATTTTTTTTTCTTCCATTTCTGTCAACGATGGAGTTTGGGTTCCTTGTCACTTTCGCCTTTTGGGTTGCTTAGTTGGGAACACTTATTCAGCAATCTCATTGATTTCAATGCACTGACACTATTGGATGAGAAGTGAACCGAGCTGGAGCTTTACAGATGAACTGAACTCATTTCATAATTGATGAACTTTACACATTTATTGAACTGAACTGAATCAACACTGAACTGATTTCAACTGAATAATCACTGTTTATTATTGTCTTTTTAGAGCTGCTTTACAGCAGAATTGAATGCTGTTTGCATCACTGAATCATTACTTTCCTGTTTATCACTGTAAAGCTGCTTTGAAACAATCTGTATCGTATAAAGCGCTAAATAAAGGTGACTTGCCTAGTGAATTTAATTTATGCCATTCTAATTTCTTAAAAAAAAAAAAACAAATATTAAAACATTGCCCCATAAAGTGAAAACCCAGATTATCAGTATTTTGTTGATGAGTTATGTTGATTCTGACAATATTATATATATATATATATATATAAAAAAAAAAGCATTGTCCTACAAAGTGAAATTTTATCATCTCTACACTGGTTACCTATTAAGTTCCGTATCGATTACAAATTATTGCTACTGACCTATAAGGCCCTAAATGGTTTAGCTCCTGTGTATTTAACTGATCTTCTATCACCTAACTATCCATCATGCTCTTTAAGGTCACAAAACTCTGGACTTTTGGTAGTACCTAGGATATCCATTATAGTAGGGAGAACGTTTTCACATTTGGCTGCTAAACTCTGGAATAGCCTTCCTGATGTTTGGGGCTCAGAGACACTATCCCAGTTTAAATCTAGATTAAAAATACATCTCTTTCCCCTGGTTTCACAGACAAGGCTTAAGCTAGTCCCAGACTAAAATGCATGTTTGAGTTGTTTCAACTAAAAGCAACTTGCACTGACATATCTTAAAATATGTCACAGCCATTGTTCTGTCTCAAGATGCACACCAGTAATATTTTTTTCTAAGGCACGTTTATAAAAGCTACTTACATGTCCTAATTAACTAAGGACTAAGCCCTGTCTGTGAAACTGTGCCTTTAGCAAAACATTCACATAATGCATCCCATAACCTTGTACTCCAGTTATATCAGATCAAATGCACAATTATCTTTGCTTGAAATGTTATGAACAGCAGCTATACTCATTATTTTCCATTTGCTTTTCTGTTTTATCTTGGGATGCCCATCTGGAGGTAACTAGATACTACGCCAGCTCCAGTTTTGATCTAGCCTCTTACGAAGACTTGACAGATGACCCAACACCTGTGAGGAGATGATTCCAACTCCTGCAAGGACTTCAGATGACACCACCTCTGAATCAACATGTACCACTGCCAAATTTTCTATATATTGTAATCATTATGTTCATAACTTGTAATAATTTAATAAGCTTATTGTTTCTGCTTAAAGTTAATACATGATGTTAGCTGATTTATATTATCTTAGAACTGTACATTTCTGAAATATGGCCATTACTTGGACACAGTCACCTCTGATCACTCTAAATTGTAATGTAGACGCATGCATTTTCTGTAAAGCTGCTTTGAAACAACATGTATTGTGAAAAGCACTATACAAATAAATGTGAACTGAATTAAATTGAAATCTCTCTGATTATCGAACCTCATTATTATCTTCATTTTCAAAAATAAAACAAACAAAGACACTGCTTCATGGTAATGAAGCTTACCAATGTATTCTTTAGGAGGGGACTTGCGTTTCTCTGCACGTAGGCTGAGGGGTTTGGGTGGGAATTTCTCTTCATCTGTGCTGTTGGTCTCCATCATCTCACTTTCCTCAGTGGAGATGATGTGCTGTTGTTTGCGGGGCTTCTTTCTGGGTGAGGCTCCCAGGGTGACGTCTGTAGCAGGGACTGCCAACATCTGTGCACCACTGTTTGGACCTGATGCCACTGAGAGGGTTTGAGGTGAAAGAAACTGCTTCATCAGTTAAACTCAGTTAAATCAGTTGAATCTGGCTCCTGATGTGTGTCTCTTTAATGTATCACATCATTATCTTTTCAATATTTCAGTTTATAAACAATGTAGCACTGGGAAGAGTATGTAAAATACTGGTTTAATAAATTAATCTCAGTCAAATACAAGGGGTTTAATTTTCAAGCTAATATATAGGTTGACTACTAGTGTAAAACTTCTTTTGCATAAAGATCTCACCTGGTTTTGTACTATCCATAGGCTCTGCCTCTTGCTTAATATTCATCTCAGGGAGGGTGGAGCTGATGGCACATGCGGAAGTGGTGCTGGCTGCTGGCTGAGTGGGCGGGGCCACTACATTGGCCATGGAGGGGATTGGTGGGGTGACTGCCATGGCAGCGGGTATGGCTGAGAGAGCAGGAGTGGGTTGGGAGGGAGGCGTGGCTGACGTCATTAGGGAGGGGAGAGGTTGAGAGGCCAGCTGGGAGGGAGGTGGTCCCACATGTTGTGGTTGCTGTTCATTTCCTTGGCTAGGAATAGCCTCTATTGCCGCAGCTACTGATGGAGCGAGGCTCATGTGGATGTCAGGTTTGGGCTTCACTCTGCCAAAGGGTTTGGAGATTTAGTGTTTATAAAGCTGAGCTGCAATTTAAGACCAACTGATACTACAAAAAGGAGAATTAAGGTGTTGAAGGGTTAGTTCACCCAAAAATGAAATTTCTGTCATTAATTACTCACCCTCATGTCATTCCAAGACCTTCGTTCATCTTCGAAACACAAATTAAGATATTTTTTATGAAATCCAAGATTTTTTTTAATCCTCAATAGAAAGCAAAGGAATTACCACATTAAAGGTCCAAAAAAGTAGTAAAGTCATTAAAATAGTCAACGTGATTACAGTGGTTCAACCTTAATATTATGAAGCGACAAGGATACTTTTTGTGCGCAATAACAAAACAAAAATAACTTTATTCAACAAATTTGTCTCTCCCCTGTCAATGACCTCTGCAGTTTACATGCAGCACTCTGGGATTTCATCAAAATATCTTAATTTGTGTTCCGAAGATGAACGAAGGAGGTCTTACGGGTGTAGAATGACATGAGGGTGAGTAATTAATGACAGAAATTTCATTTTGGGGTGAACTAACCCTTTAAATAAACCTAAAGATCTCAAAATCAATTTGAATACTTCATACCCTGCAGGACGAGGTGATCCTGAAGCACTCCTGATGTGTCCATCAATTCTGGGGGTTGTGGAGTCACTGAGCTGACCTGGGATCAGGTTCTTCCTAACAGCAGCACTTCAATAAATCAAAGAGACGGATTAATCTTGAGAATGTCAATTTTTTTCAAAAATAATTAGGGATGTAACTATCAATATTGTGGTATCGCAATAGCAAAATTGTCTCGATATCATTGTGGTCACACGACTGTATGAAACAATATGTCTTCTGGGCAAAAAGTGTAGTTTTTTTTCAGCCCAATGGAACAGAACGGAGGGAAGTGGTAACTAGGGTTGGGAACAGAGAACCGGTTCTTATCCAGAACGAAGTGCGAGGAGCGTATCCTTTAATAGAGACGTCTCACCTCATGAATTTTATAACAATGAATGCACTGAAAAGCCCTCGCGCTACTCATATACGTCAGATATCAATGCAGAGAGAGAGGTAGTTGCACAAAGCTGCACGATTAATCTTTAAAAGATTGCGTTCTCGATTTCATCAACCATATGATCTAATTCCTAAATGACAACAATTCGCCCGTGTAGGCTATATTAAACATTTGACAAAAATAAAATCACGACATTCAAATCTGCGTTCGCACTGCCACTGATCTAAAGAGCAGTTGTCATATTTAGATATACACAGCTTCACAAACAATCTTTTCAAACACACAGTATCATTATTTCTGTTACAAATATTCCAATTATCACAGAAGTATACAAAAGTTTATTATTCAGATAAACGCTGTTGTCTACATTACAGATCAAAACAAAATAAATAACTTTTTGAGAATGCTTCAAATAGGCTAACTAATATATTGATTGCATTGTTACGCCACTAGGTGGCAACAAATTACTGTTAAAACTGTATCACTGAATCATTCTTTCAGAAACAGTGATGTCTTTATGAATCCAATGTGTGTTGAATTTGTGGTAACACTTTACAATAAGGTTCATTTGTTAACATTAGTTAATGTATTAACAAACATGAACTAACCATGAGCAATATATTTGTTACTGTATTTGTTAATCTTTGTTAATGTTAGTTAATAAAAATACAGCTGTTCATATTGTTCATGTTAGTTTACAGTGCATTAAATAATGTTAACAAATACAACTCTTGATTTTAATGATGTATTTGTAAATGTTGAAATTAATGTTAAAGATTAATGAATAGTGTAGAAATGCAGTTCATTATTAGTTAATGTAGTTAACTGTTTATGAACCTTATTTGTAAAGTGTTAGTGAATTAGCAGTCTGTTGAACTCATTTTACAAGTATAATAAACACAAAAAGGCGTTGAGTATTGTGCATTTTTTTCCCTTACTACTATTTTTTATTGGTTGTTTAATATTTTTTCCTTATTATGGAAACTGAAAACACTGCACTGGAAGTTTCAAACTGACAAAGACTTCATTTATCTTTTTTTATTTTTAAATATCGCAATAAATATTGTATCGTGGACTTCATATCGAGATATTATCATATTGTGAGATTTTGATATCGTTACATCCCTAAAAATAATGTTGAACTACTAAAACATAGTAGAACATTGTAGAAACTTTTTACAGGAGATTCAGCATTGTTATTGTTAAAACTAAAACTATTAAAATAGTTTTAACACTGACTCTCGTGAACAAGTGTTGGTCATATTTCTCACTAAATTCAAAACGGGGGGAAAAAAAACCCAAGTAAAGAAAATAATGCCTATTTTAGAACCAAAATTTAGCAAAAATATTTTTTTCATTGTGCCACTATCTTAATGATACATTTCTGTAAGGCTTATGTGAGTGACAAAAGATTTAAATTAAGTACATTTGTAAAGTTGCACTTGGAATCATGATAGTAGTAATTTATTTATCATTGTTTTATTTTTTATCATCATTGAGTCTGCACAAGATGATTTTCATTATTGCATTACAGTAATGTAAATATTTTTCGCATTGCAGATATTAGAATTAAACTTAATTTTTTCTTTGTAATTTTGGGGTGAAATATGATCAGATATCATAGTGAGATTTACACTTGAGAAATACTGCCAAGAACATGAAAAAAAAAATGGGTTTATCATGTTTACCCTTCATTGGCAGGTTTCTTGCGCAGAATGCTGGGCCGAGGGGACGTTACAAGGGAGGGGGTTCCAGCGTTGGCACTCTGATTGTGTGTCTGGGCCACGGTGGTAGCAGGCTGACTGTTGTTGAATGCATTACTAATAGAGTTAGCCACTAGAGTGGAACCATCGGCTAGTACAACTGAAGAAAAACACAACAGAGAGATACTCATCACTACAAATGTTTGACTTTAAGAAAGGTTTGTATGCAGTTGTTTGGTATATGAATACATGTACAGCACTAAAGGTGGACCCTAATGTAAGATTCAGAGCTGATCTAAGGCTCCTCACCTGAAGCTTTAGACTCTGTTGGGGGTTGTTGTTGGTTGACTGGTGTAGGCTGAATGCTTGTGGTGGTGATCTGGGCAGAGGTATGGAGGCCCTGGGCTGGGATGGGCGTGGGCTGGACGCCCTGTGCTGCCATGGCAGCTGGCTGAATGTTCTGAGTGTTGATCTGGGTAATGCGGTCCACCGTCATCAGCTGCATAGAGTTCAGATGAACTGCAGATGCAACTCCTACACCGGCTTGGGCAGGCATCGCTGCACTGGGCGCCTGAGCAGTAACTGTGCCAACACGAAAAACAAATGTTAATAACCAAAAGCCAAAATGAATTAGTACCCACCAATTTCAATTAAGTTTCCAGGGCAGGAAAGTCACTTAGCTTTATCTAATATTAATTTAAGCACCACATGGTACCTGGATAAGGGCGTATGGATGACACAGAGCTGGTGATGGGGGTGTAAGTGTGGGTCAGCGGATATGGTGCTGATGGGTAGGTAGGCAGGAAGTATTGAAACTGCACTGGAACAGATTGTCTGTGGGGAGCCATTAAAAGCAGGGCAAACAGAATGAACCTGATCTGGAAATTGCCAGATTGTGGCCAAAAACACATTTCAAATGTAAAGAAGGTGGAAAGGAGCATAATTTCTTCAATATATTGAAGGGAGAGGATTAATACCTGTTGTCAGTGCGGTTCTCCATGGCGATTGGGTTGGGAGAGGAACGATGACCAGAGATAGGGATGAGGTTGCCCCTTTCTCCAGTGTATTCAGACTGGATACGTGGTGATATGTGTGTGTTGGGCTGCGGAACCACTTTAGCTAAAAGTGAACAAAGCAAACAATTTAGAGCAAGTCTGTTCACTTTGCAAAGTACAGACATTATGCCCCCAGGCAGCTATTTCCAGCCATGCAAGTACAGTTCATATCTGTTTGAAAGTATGAAATCAATTAGGGTTGCACAATATTGGAAAAAATGCCATTGCGATATTTTGCTTTTCTTTTGTATATATATTGCGATATGAAAACAATTTCAGCAGATGACTTGTATAGCTCTGTTTAGAGAAAGATTGGGGTGATTTTGTAAGGGAGTGCATCTGAATAATAAAAAAAGTTTAAAAATGACATTTACTCTGAATACTTTTTTGATTGCGAACTAGTGCTGCACGATTTTGACAAAAAAATTTATTTCCCTTGATAATATAATTGCGATCATTAATGTCATTAATAGAATTTACATTAAAATACTCTCTTGTGGGGGGGACTCTCTATTCTTTAGAATACATTCATACTGGAGAGAGCGCTGTTTAAAAGCAGTGCAACTGCCAGACATAGTGCATCTTTGGTCATTAGTAATACTTTGGTCCAAAATAGCAAACAGGAAACATGTTAAACTGTTGCTTCACCATGTTTCTTGTTCACAGTCACTAGATGCTAAAATGTTGCTATGGTTATTGGGGCTGTGTATTGGCAACAAAGTCATGATACGTATCACGATACAGAGGCCACGGTATGACGAATGTCACGATATGGGTCTGCACTAAATTTCACCTCAGCAGAATTTAGTATAACAGCTGTTTGTTAAACACTGCATACTATAGGGTCATTGCTAACTATAGGCAGAGCAGGTAGTTGCCCTCTGCAGTCTGCATTATGAAGAGCCTCTGTTAGCACTGTATAACATTATAGGTAATGGCGTAGGTTTCATGTTTCATGCTCTCCCCACTAGGTACAATATTCTGACTGTTTTCTTGTTTTTTAAGCACATAAATGTACTCATTCTAATAAATTTATATTGTAATGTACTCGTTCTAATACATTAATAAAATCATTTTTACATTGCTGGTGGGTTATCATTGCACAAATTAAGAAAACCTTTAAGAAAAATTATTCCAAAAATAGAAGCGTTCGAGAGAATGAATTATTATATTGTGGCCATGATTTATTATTTTTTTCCCGCATGTCATGTGCAGGGCTCTGTACGCTATACTTCACACTATTGAAGTCAACTGACGTGTGTGACCTTGCACTTCCAGTAGGTGGCAGCACACGAAAGCGAACATAATCACGATAGGCAAAAGTTACATATGCTTTCACACTAAAGCCCCCCTTTACAATATTAGACAATATACCTATACTTCTGTGGTAATAGAAATAAAAATAATCCCAGAGCAGATGAGCTAAAGGTAACTTACCCACAGGGATGGTGGATGTGGTCACTGCTGTGGCATGAGAGGAGTGAGAGGCCACCGTCATAGTGACAATGTTGCCACTAGACAACTGAGTGTAGGGGGTGGAGCCTTTAAAAAAGGTGTTAAAATAACATCAGATACTTAGTACTATAATATATCTGTAAACGTAAGTCTATGTGATGTGCATAGATGCTTCTAAATCACAGGTGTATAGAGTAGATTCATCACCTGTTGTAGTGGGTGATGGTGCAGTATTGGTGGCCTGAATTGGAGCCACTGTTGCGGCAGCAACGGGTGTCACAGTACTGAAAATGGGCTTCTACAACAGAGGAAAAAAAGAGGTATGACTTTCCTTATGCTTTGTATTTTCAAAAAATATTTCCAAAAGGATAGGGCAGAATGATTTTAACCTGTGCAACAGAGTGAGGAATGGCTTTCTGAGCAGCAATGGCAGGGTGGGAGGGCAGGGTGATCCTTGTGGGCGTGTCACGTGAGGGTGGAGGGCGTTGAATACTCAAGGTCGCTTGGGGTGGGTGGATCGTCACAGCTGAACGACTAGAATCCAGAAAGACAAAATCATTTTCTACAGTTCAACTGCTATAAATTCAGTGCATGTGTTTGATCTAAACTTGATGCATCTTACCCGTGTACCATTTCTCCAGAGTGGGCAGCCACTGTGGTGATGACCGGAGATTGAGGTCTGGTGGCAGTCACTGGAGCCACTACTGTAGGCAGGACTGCCGTAGAGGTAGTGACTATAGGCCTGGACTGTAACACAAACAGATATGTATGAAATGAATCAGGCTTTGTAAACAAATTTGTGTTTAATATAGATCCCAAAATGTATGCCTAAAATGATCACAGATGTATTAACCTGAATTGGTTGATGGATAATGTGTTGGACTGTAGGCTGTCCCGTGGCGGAGCTCGGACCGGCTGCTGGTCTCAGCACTGTGGTTCCTTTGGAGCTTGACATAACAGCCGCAGCAGCCGCTCCTGTGACAACAGAACAAAATCAGTTAGTGTGCCAACACAAAATTGTTTGATATGAGAAGAAGCATATATCTGTAAACTCACCTCTGGGTAAATGGGAGGTGAAAGGATGCTGAGGAGCAGTGGAGGATCCGATCTGCAGCGTGGGGGCTCCACTACGGATGATCTGCACGTTTGTCATTAGATGATGCAGGTTACCAGTGTGACCCTTATTGTGACAAAAACAAAACAAAAAAACAACAACAATTAAAACCAAGCTGGTCACAGCAAGTCCAACTATGGGGAAAATATGACATCCTAACTGGGTCCTTTCATCTGCTTTTTTTTTTTAATATATAAAATATATTTTTAATAAACTATTTGTTTTTGAAGAATGTGCATTCATGTAAAATATTAAAATAAATTTTCTATGCAAATGTTTATTTAGGTAAATAATTATGAGAGAATAATGGCAGGATTCAATACCTCCATAAATTATAATAATTACTGAAAAAAAATAAAAACACCAGCAACAAAATTCCACTGTGGGCCTTCTGCCACAGTGCATCTTACCCAAGGTCTGTCAATTTAACTTTTTGCTTAATGAAAAAAAATCTATTTTTTTTTTTACCATACTAATCTAAATGAACTAGTGTCCAACAAAACATTAAATAAATTAATAGATCACTATTATTCACTGAATAAAATATTTTAAATTAAAATTAATAATTAATATTTCTTATTTTTATCTCAAAACTGTTAATCTCAAAAAAATGTGTAATTGTGTTATATATATATATATCAGGTTAATTTCTGCAATAAATCATATTTTCTTCTTTATAGTCTTCATGTTGTTCCTACATTAATTTGGAGAGTCATTTATTAAATTTATGCTATGTGAGGAAAAATCACAATTAATTAAAATAATTTTTTTTTTTTTATTTATATAATTTTTTATATACACATACACACACACACACACACACACACACACTGGAGAAACCAAGTAACTTCTAATTCAGCAAAACTGATTTATATTTATCTAAAACTACTACCAACCTGCTGACCACTGATGGTTGCCACAGGAATACCAGAGGCCTGTGTAGACTCCATGGTAGCAGTGATATGACCAGGCACCTTAGGGGGGAGGGTGAGGTGGCCCGGTGTTGACACAGGTGCTGGAGCAATTACACGGCTTGGCATGGTTGTCTTCAGGGCAGACTGGATTAAAGAGAAGAGTGATGTAGGTAAACATGGACATGCTTTTTACATTTGCTTACTTTTGACATTTTCAGGCAGAAGACAAGAGGGATCAGCTTTATAAATTGAAGATACTTAATTATCAAAAACCCCAAACCCGTGTACCTTCAGAGGACCCTCAGTGAAGGCTAGGGAAAGACCCTGAGGGAGGTGGGATGGTGCTGCTGACACAGAGACGGGTGTGCCTGGCTGGATGGGGAGGTGCTGAGGGAGAGGAGGGGGCAGAGTCGGAGCTGTTCCGTGGGGCGGGGGCTGATTCTGGGGTTGTGGGTAGGGTCGCACCACTACCGTCTCTAGCTTGTCATCTCTGAACGCTGTGGCTCCGCTGGACATCAGCTCACGTGGAGCATGATTAGAATCTTCATGTCCTCCTTAATGAAACCACATTAGGTCATGATTGATGATGTGAAGTGTTTAATGACATAAACAAGCTTGTTATCGTCTACATTTGATATGCATTAACACCAGGGTTTTCAGTGAGGGATTTTCAACTTCGCTACTGTTCAAAAGTTTAGGGTAAGCAAGGCGCATTAAATTGATCAAAAGTGACAGTAAAGACATTTATAATGTTACAAAAGATTTTTATGTTAAATAAATGCTGTTCTTTTGAACTTCCACTAAAATATTAAAGACTCTGTGGTGAAATGTCTATGTTTATATGTCTATGTGGTGTTTTTAAAGGCAAGAACACACCAAACCGACGGCAACGAACTAGTGGCAACGAAAGCAGACTGCGGGGTTGGCTCACGTCGACAGCGTCTGGGTCCAAAGTTGGCCTGACACACCAAACCAACGCTCGACAGCCGACGGCCAAGTAGCACGCCTGTTCTGCGCCTGCCTAAGATGAAATGCCTTTCCGTACCAGCAGGTGGCAGTAGCTGAACAGCCAATCAGAATGATCAGATGGCCCGACGGACCGACGAGCTCTGACGCCGATTCAACATGTCGAATCGGCAGAAAAAAAGCCGACGAGGACCAACTTCAGCCGACGGTGTGGAACACACTGAGAAAACTTAGTCGGCCGACGAATAAAACGGCTTGGTGTGTTCCTGCCTTAATATGCTTTAAGACAATCCATGTACAAATTTATCAGTCAACACCATTTCTGAGTATTTTCTCCTTAAAACTGCAGTAAACCAAAGACAGTCTCAAAAACATGGTTTGAAATCACCCTTGTTCTCTACGTCACAAATATGTAACCAATCCCATCAACGTGTGGGCGGGCTTTAGCATATCATTAACTATGCTGCAAAACAGGGGGTCTCAAAAGAAGCCAGATTATCCTGGTATATTTTTCTGTTGATATAAAACAAAACAAAAAATTGTGTACATTTAGCAATACAGTGGGTGAATTATGTACATGATGTATATTACGATGTTATGGTGAACTATATGCTTTTCTCCACTGACGTTCTAAGTTGTTCAAAGCATTTCTAAGGATGTTGATTTTTAGAAGGCAGCTGTCTGACTCTGAGGTGGTGAATGGAAACATGGTTTGGGTAACATGGGTAGCAACACACTGTTTGATAACGTAGTCAAGCCAAAGGCCAATCATATTAATTATCGTTGGGTGTCTGACGTAGAGAGCAATACATAAAACGCATTACCACTCTGATACATCAAACACATATGGCTTAATTAAATCAGTATTTCAACATGCCATTGTGCAGCGTTTACTACAGTAAAGACCAAATGGATCAGGTATTCTGAGCTTATGTGATTGAGTGGAGGCGGGGACTAATATGCATATTCATGGATCTGCGTATACTAAATGAAGCAAGGGTGTAAAGTCATATTCAAGCTATTTTAAGGCATGAAGAAATATTTTTTTTTTCACAGGAAAAAACATTTAAATATGTAATTTTGGTGATCAAAGATGAGTTTTAAGGGATAAAATTGATGACTACAGGGGGACTTTCCAATAAAATATTAAGGTGCAAAATTGTTTTCAACATTGATAATAATAAGAAAAGTTTCTTTAGCACCAGATCAGCATATTGGAATGATTTCTAGAATGATTAGAAACATTTATAATGACCTGTATTACAGAGGTGTTGGAGTGAAGGTCTAGTTTGTTTAATGCTAGTTTGTGTAAGTCAGTGCGTCTTAAACCTGTGTTCTTTTGACTTCCTGGAAGTCCTGTAGTGTTACTGCCTGGTGTTTGTCCTTGTCCCAGGCCAGATGGGAGTCCTGGACGTGGATAGTGCTGAGAACTCATCTTCACGACCTCTCACGTTCTTCCTGAAAAAAGCAGAACATAAAAAGGACATAATGCAGCGTGCAATAGAGAAGATAAAGCGTTTACTTCAAACAAAGAGCACATCACACTGGCTGCAGAATATTACTGGATTCTCTGAATGGCTCACATCAAAGACATGATGAATCCAGTCAATAGCTTTAGCAGGGGACATCTTTTTTTTAGACGTTTACCTTGCATTCATTTTAATATGAACCCAGTAATAAGAGCTATTAAAGTTAAATAAACCACAAAAAAAAAAAAAAAAACCCACTGAAGATATTTCCTATAAATATCAAGTAGCGATGCTACTCGCAATAGTGTCATCTCATTCAAATATGTTTACTAGGGTTATGACTAGGGTAATGATCTTCGATTTAACGACAAATTATAAAGTAAAAGCATTTAAGCTGGCTTTATTGTTTCTGGACGCAGCTGACTGTAACATTAACGGTTGTCAGGACACCAGAACTAGCTTTTGTACCTAGATGAGCTCCTGAGTTTATCATGTAGATGTGTTAAAAACATATATGTAGTCGAATTTAAAATACTGATTAGTACATAACCATATACTTGTTCTTTTTATGATTAAGAATAAGTTTTAGAAAACAAAACGGTCAAGTCTGCTAGTAGCCCAAAAATCTTATGAGTCATTTCAAAGAGACATGATTATTACTTTCAGATGCACGCTAACGGTCGTAATCCTGCAACTGAAGAAATGTGTACATGTCGAATACCTTATTCTAACAGCATTGTGGTGTTTACAAATGCAAAATTCCAGATTTACCGTAAACACGACGCCCGCACTCTCCATCCGCTTCGTATCCCGGCAAATCGACCATTGGTATCAATGGGAATCTAGCTTCAGTAAGTCGTTTCCGGTCGCGAATTTTTTAAAATAAAAGTCCTCGAAACCTGAAGTATCTACACATGGCCTCCATAAACTATATAATATTGCTCTATTTATAACCCTAAACAATTACATTCCACACACCTCCGATTTATGTGCTTTAGATGTTATTTTGGTCTGTATTTTAGGATGCATATAGGTCATTCCAATAATTTGGTGTCTTTAAAATCTCGAATACAAGCTATGGCATTTATATTGTTAAATTTGTACAGATTACAGTTGGCTGTAATAGTATATTAGGCTATTATTGGTTGGATGGTTAATTTGTCAGTCATGTGTTTAAAATGTTGTTATAAATAATAATAGTTTGTCATTGACATGAGATTGAGGTGTACGATTTTTAAAAACATTTCCTTTAATCCCAGAAGGCACAAATTGTAGAAATGACTTGTATAAAAAGGAAATCTATAAACACACATACTGATATAAACTAAATGAAGAATGAGCTTTAATGGTTCCACAATTTCAGCCTTCAGTGTATGGTAACCCATTTAATGCACATTGTTACATATTTACATAAATATTGTAAAATGAACCCATTCCCCCTGATATGGCTATCCTACAATGCTACAGAAGAAAGCACAAGCTACAAGAAGTTTCTAGCTTGTGCTTTATGTTATATGGGTTTATATTGTGTGGATTTATTAAGAGTATCTTCTGTATTCCTGAGAAAAGCCGATTAAGCAAACATATAGGGTTGTGTGCACAAACACGGATCACTGTTATTTAACCATGATGTAACATACATCTGCCACAAAAGTTTCACTGAAAACATTGTTTACTTAATAACCATACATTATTGAGAATCAAAAAGGGTAACTGGCAATCGACAATGAAGAATAACATGTCAAGCAGGTATGCTTTTCAAAAAGCAATGTCATCAGACAATACGTATCTGACACAAATACATTTTCACTTGTATAATACTTCAGGTGAACAGAAGACTCTTTTTCCAATTGCACCATCGGAATACAGACAAACCCTTCCCCCTTCATTCTGTGTGCATATTCTCTCAAGTGATTGAATAATCAATAATATGACTTCAATAGATGCATTTAAAAACATTGACAAAAATCTGTACATTTTTGCAAGTCAATATTATGTAAAAAAAAAAAAAAAAAAAAAAAGAGAAAATAATCATAAATATAGTTATCAGATAATTACAAAGCACTGAAGTGACCAGAAAAAGTGCACAGTTACTTAAATAAACTACAAAAAGAACCTTAAATGCTTAACAAATTGACTTCATGTTGTTGACCATCAAAAAACAGAATAATGCACAAGACCTTCTCAGATCACACATGCAGAACGGCTTTATCATAATGTGTTCTCTCCGGACAGGTATTAAACCGCTTTTAAAAGGGCTTTGAATGTCAATTTCAGGCATTTCAGTATTGACGGATCATTTTTGGTCATCCCAAGACCAATGAGAGACTCACAGACAATTATAATTAAAAACATGACATTTTAAAAAGGCACTACAAAGGCAGATAGTTTTTCCCCTTTAGCTGATCCGAGGGAGCATCTATCACCAAAGCTTGAGAGTATTACTTTATCCAACACATGGGGCTTCAAAGCTATGCAGACACAAACAGTATGCCGATAAGGTTTGATCTAGTTGAGCTCTTTCCACGCCACCACGCTGTGCTGAGTGGTAGACATAAATGGAGCAGAAGAGTGACAGGGTAGAGAGGGGACACAGTCTTTCAGTCATCGCCCCTGCATAAAGGCCCGAGCGAGGGATCCATTCCACCAGTGTTACAGCTTTGGTGCAAAACCAGTCTTGAAATGTACCTACTTGTAATAAGGTATCTCATCCACGGTGCCTATGCAAGATCTTGTCCATTTTGGACAGTATTGTGCCAACAGTTTGTTTCTTAGTGCAATGCGCAGTGCTGTTATTAGATAAACCCTGAATGCCGCCCCTTTATGCCCCGGTCCTTTTGTTTGCTTATATGTATTACAGTATAAAGTTTTTTTTTGTTTGTTCGTTTTGTTTTTGTTCATTTCCTGTGCATTTATATTTTGCTTTCAATACCTTTCCCTCTTCCCCCAGTTAGTTTGGAGGCCTCTCTCACACTTTAAAAAAAAAAAAATCACGGGCGAGCAGCATCCTTGTGTCATGTGGACGTGGCTTCCAGGTAGCTCTGGAGTTTACGCACAGTTGACTCATCCAAGGAGAACAGGTCAAAGTCAAAGGTTGTATTGGTGATGTTGAAATGGCCAGTCTTCTCAATGAGGTTTACAATCTAAAAGATACAAAGTAATGTGTCAATCAAAAAGCAGCAAACACAAAAGTGTCATGAACCAAAAATTAGCTGTTTTCCAATGACAGGCAATTTTTACTACCTAAAATGCTCAAAAATGATATTTTTCGAACTATCTTCCATATACACTAACATTCAATAATTATTTTATTTTATATTATTTTGACATATTATATCATTATATTATTATATAACAGTGGTTCAACCTTAATGTTATGAAGAAGCGAGAATACTTTTTGTGCGCAAAAACAAAACAAAAATAACAGTGCAGCACCACTGTGTTCTACGTCAGAATGCTGGCTCAGTATTGGCCAGCTCCTGTGTCAGCATCACTTGCATGCGTCGCGGTGCTCACGTGAACAGCGTCGGCCAATACTGAGTCGGCGTTCTGATGTAGAACCTGGAAGCGCTGCAGTGTCTGTAAACAGGTAGGAGAATGACATGGAAGAGAAGAAATTGTTGAATAAAGTCGTTATTTTTGTTTTGTTTTTGTGCACAAATGTATTCTCATTACCTTATGGTTGAACCACTGTAGTCACATGGACTATTTTAATGATGTCTTTACTACCTTTCTGGACCTTGAATGTGGTAATTATGTTGCTTTCTATGGGAGATCAGAAACCTCTCAGATTTCATCAAAAATATATAAATTTGTGTTTCGAAGATGAATGAAGGTCTTACGGATGTGGAACGACATGGGGGTGAGTAATTAATGACAGGGTGAATTTCTGGGTGAACTAATCCTTTAATAATTTTTAATGACACATGTTAATTATTGTTATGTTAATTATTCAGGACACATTAATGTGTCCTGAAATAAGGCATTGATCAATCTTCAAAGGAGTTTTGGTATAATGCCTGATGGTGAAAGCATTTTTCAGAAAATACACTCAAATACAGAAATAACTTATTGTTACCTGCTGTAAAATATTCCTCTCTCTCAGAGCCATCAGCCTGCGATGGAGGTCCACAAGCTCTTCTGTATAAGCCTGTAATCAGATCACTCGTTTAAAACTTCCATTGTAGTTTTATGTGCAATAAAAATCTGAATTTCACTGATGAGTAGAATTCAGTTATTTACCCTTCCTACCTTGTCGTATCCCCTCTTGAGCATCTTCTCACGGGTGCAAGAGTCTGGGCTCTTTTTTCCTAACATCTAACAATGAACACAAATGATTTTAAATAGATTTTAAATATAAACCTAATATAAACCAGTCTGAAGTTTCATCGCAATGCAATGCCAATCTTACCTTGAGGTTTGCTGCGTTCAGTTTGGGTAGAGGTGAGGGGGCTTCCTGGCTGGGAGGACGGGACTCCTCATTGCCATCACTCTCACTGTCCATGCTTAAACTGAAAAGGGGAAAATCAAAACTTGTGAAAGGAATATAAATCAGATTCAATGTGTAACATGGTTGTGGTAATATGTACAGTGTGGACAAAATACTTTTTGTCTGCATGGACATTTGATTTTCATTGTCAAGTTTCCTTTTTAATAAAGATTTCAGTTGGATCAGACCAAATTGGATCACAAAGTGCAAGGTACAAACCGAGAGTCCTGATTGGGTGGAGTCGTTTTCATGGGCGTCTCAACTTCAGAGCTGCTGTCATCATCAGAGCCTTCAGAGTGCATATCCTCTACCATAGAACGGAGCGGCCCTGGAAACAATCATTACATTAAACCAAACTTAATGAAGCATCACACTACTGATCATACAATTCACAATTAAACTCCTAGTACCTTGGCCTTGCTTCTGCGAGGGCTCAAAGTCAGAATCAGAGCTGGAGCTCGAGCTGGAACTTGATGGACTAGATGGAGCCGACTGCTAAAAAAACAACATCCTTGAGCTTTAGTACATTTGAATACATTCAAATCCCTGTTCTGCTGATGGAAAGACATAAACATACCTCTGATTTGGAAGAGGCTTCATCCTCAGAGTTGGATTCGTCAGAGTCGGGCTGCCTTTTCACTTCCTGTGCCTCCGGTTTCATCTTGGGCCAGTGGCCTTTATCTTTAGGAGTTTTCTTCTCGGGGTACGTGGAGGGTGTTGTTGAGGTAATACGGGGAGAGTTGCTGCTGTAGCCTCCGCTCACAGGCCCCTTCATGCCCTCGGAGCCCATCCTCTTCTGTTTCTTGGTACTTAGCTTCGGAGACTCCATGGCAGATGAGGGCCGCTTGCTCGGGGTTCGAGTGTCTAGCTGACCCCCTCCACCCGTCACTGCTCCACCACCTTTTGGAGACATGCCATCCATCTTGGACTCTCTGACCGTAAGTTTGGGCTCTTTGAAGGCTGCTTTGGGTACAGGTTTCCCCTCGTCTTTTCCTCTACCATCAGGGGCTTTCTTTGAAAAAGAGGACGAAGATTGGTCTCGTGAGGACTTGCTGCCCTCGCGGTCACTCTCTCGGGATGCAGCCTTGCTCTCAGAGTCCTTTCGCGTGCGCTCTCTGTGCTCTTTGGTTGCCTTATGGGCTTTAAGGCCTTTGCTGCTCCCACTTCCTCCATCTTTACTTGATTCCTACAAAAAAGGTTTTAAAAGACTGATCTTTAAATGCATACTCATAACAGCTTGGAAACCATCCAGAACACCCTACTATTGTGACCCTACTACAGTTTTGCATCGGTGAGTGCTCGATAAGCACTCATCCTCATGTCGTTCCAAACCCATAAGACTTTAATTCATCTTCAAAACACAACTGAAGCTATTTATAATGAAAGCTGAGATGTTTCTGTCCCTCCACTGAAAGTGCACTCAACCAAAATTGACACTTCAAAAAGTTCATAAAGACATTGTAAAAGGAATCCATATGAATCAATTGGTTTAATTATCAAATATGGTTAACTGAAGGACAAATTATGGCACGTTTCCATGGAGCAGTACGGTACGGTACAGTACGCAATTACTGCCGTTTCAACTGTCAGAAGTTGTGAATGGTACCAAAAGAGAGAACCGTACTGTACCACTTTTTTGGGACCCTTCCGTTGGGGTACCAAGCACAGTAGTCCGGTACCTAAAGGATGGAGCTAGACTCACTGCAGAGTGTTGACTGGTTGACAGAGAATCGTCATTTGCGCATGCTACAAGGGGAATGACAACACAAGAGGTGTCATTTTTTAAATATACAGTTGAAACACAGTACCTTTGCAACACAATGTCGGCACGCAGCAACGTACCATGGTCGACCCTGGAGGTGCAGACCTTCCTGTGTATCATCGGTGAAGAAAGGCCGTAAATGTAACTTGATGGCATGGTGAGAAACGAAAAGGTTTTTCAGCATGTTTCTGAGAGGATGGCTGCCGAGAGGTTCCAGCGGATGTTCGAGCAGTGCAGCATTAAATGCAAGAAGCTGCGGAGCGACTACCGTAATGTGAAAGACCACAACAGCTGGAGTTGTTGTTTACTGTGTAGCTTTCTTCTTTGTGCGAGAATGACATTGATCGCTACTTTCCAGCATACACCACGCCTATCAAATACGGGTACTGCTGGCGGTGAAAACGCAAACCGGATCAGGGTTTACCATCTCGAATCGTACTGTACTGTATTGTACCGCTCCATTACAGGTCTGAATTCCTGGGATCCGCAGAACTCGCCACAAATAAGTACGGCAGGGTACAAGTTTTGAATTGCTGAGTGCAGGAGGGAAGGTACTGATTTGTGCGTGGGAAAAGTTACTCAAACTTATTTTATGTTTTAAAGATGCAGAATGTCAATCGTCTATAGCGCAACAACAACAAAAAAAAGGTTTAGAGGCACAGGGTTGGATATTCTCAATGTTTTTCGGGTCAGGTTGTATGAGACAGCAAGGGAAAGAACCTTCCTTTTTCCTGTTGCGACAAATGTAACAAAGTGAGGTCTGAAGTGTCACGTGTGTGTGGAAAGTGGAAAAAGTAGCCTATGACACTGGAGTGTGACAGAATCTTACTGGAACAGGACAAGAAAAACTGCATAGATCTCTGCCTGTGGGATTTTGCAGGTGGGAGCAGGACGTAAAAGTTGCGGATGGGGTCCGGAAGAAATATAACTTTAGACA
This sequence comes from Ctenopharyngodon idella, assembly GCF_019924925.1. Classification (NCBI taxonomy): domain Eukaryota; kingdom Metazoa; phylum Chordata; class Actinopteri; order Cypriniformes; family Xenocyprididae; genus Ctenopharyngodon; species Ctenopharyngodon idella. The sequence continues at coordinate 15,879,964 of NC_067221.1, forward strand.
GAATGTTGCAGGAATAGGGCTGAAAATTTAATCCTGTGTAGACCTCCAGTTCAAATGTGCTTGTGTGACATGTGAGAACAAACACACTGGTTCTCATGAGTCAAGCATGTTTGAGCTTCCGTTTACCATATTTGATGTGCTCTATATATGTACACTGATCAATGTTTATATGTGAATAAAAACCTAAATTAAATCTGTTCATCATAATAAAGCGATCGTGTCTCTACAAAAGATTTGAATTAAACTGCTGATATATCAAGCCATTCATATGGATTACATTTATGATCCCTTTATTAACTTTTTTGAAGGGTTAAAGTTTGGGTGAATGCAAATTTCAGGTGAATGGAATAATCACTCAGGTTTCATTAAAAATATCTTAATTTGTGTTCTGAAGATGAACGAAAGTCTTACAGGCTTGGAATTAATCAACAATCCCTTTAACCAAAAACTTTCTTTTTTGTGAAAATGTGCAAAATATTGCAAATTTCAAAATTAAACAATAAGACTATCAACCTTAAACCCTTTAAATAGGTTTCGAAAACAATTTAAATAATTATTTAAAATAATTTAAATAACTCTTCAACCAAAGAATGACTTTTTTACTAACCTTTACTGCATGAGAGGACTTGATCTTCTTGGGGTCTGAGAAGGCAGAGAGTGGAATAGTCGGCAGCATTGGATAATCTGGACTGGGCCTTGGCATCATCTCTGCTCCCTCAGGAACTACTATAGCCTGAGACAAGAATAACACCCCAACGGAAAGAGAGAGTTAGAGTCTGTTGAAAAGAGCTGATTACAGAGGTACAGAAAAAGCAAGAACAAACAGCCCCACTCACCCCACCGGCCTTGACCAGCTTGCGTCGAAACTCGTGTGTGGGGTTGTTAAACGTAAGCTTCTCACAGCGCAGGTGGTTGACAGGTGGGTTGCCCTCCAGGTTCAAGAAAAGATCATAATTAAAGCACACCTTTTTAGGCTCCTCCTGTGATAGAAGAGACAAGCATGTTTAGGCTTCATAGATATTTAAAAAAAAAAATATGTTGAGTTGAACATAAGTATCAAACCCGAACCTCAATCTAGCAGTGTGTGAAACATTTACAGTAAAGTTAGATCAACGTAAGGTCTTAGGTAGATTACGTTAGAAGAAAACGTTAGAAGAAAACCTCCAGAAATATTCCACTATGAGTTCTGAAAAAGTAAGTATACAATATGATAACAATATGAAAAGGAAGTAAGTCTTAAAGTGAAATACAAATTCACATATTCTTACCATTTACACCCCCTCCAAGTTCTCTGCAGTTCAACAGCTTCATGTCAATTCTCTGTTAGCTTGTCTGTAAATCTGTTCGCTCCCAGTGCAAATACTGAGTTCACCTAGTTGTGTGACCTTTACCTTTACCAAATTGCAAAACTCTTCATCACAACGTTTTTCCAATACAGACAACAAACCGCTTAAAAATAACGCAGCCAGGCACACATCTAAAAAGACTGAGCACAACAATCTGACAGCCTTTTCATGTGATTTGCCTGAAATACCAGTTATTCATGTCAAAGGTGACGAAATGCAGATACTGCTGTAGATATGGGGTGATGTGCTCACCTTGTTTTTGAAATAGACCTCTATGGGCATGAGGAAACCAGCATAGCCAGACTCTTCCACTTTATATGGGGGCTCTTTACAAACTGTGGAAAAAAGATAAATACTTTGTTAATGTTTAGCTATACATTTTTCAATCTACACTGAAACAGATATATGAAACTAGAATGTACTATCGACATGTACATACTACATAAGGTCAAGTGTGCTATTTCTTTGCCACTACTGACACCACGAAATTGCAAAAATAACCATTTTTTCCGAACAGGTTTCTGCAACACTCCTAAAATCAGGTAGCCCCACCCCAAAATCATGCCATTGGTTGAGCCAGAGGTTGACATATCAGACCACTCAAACAAACAGGGAGATATTTTGAAAGCAGCCCAGAGACAAAGTGTTATCACTTTTAAAGAAGTCAACCTACAATTAGTACAATTAACTGGGATAGAAGAATGTAACATTAAAAAAAAAAACACACTTCATCTTTAAATACAACCCCTGGCAAAAAATTATTGAATCACCACACTTAGAGGACGTCCGTCCAGGTTTTTTTTTACTTTTTACAAATAAACAAATCACAGATATGACACAAAACAATTTGTTTAATAGCTGAACAATCTGGCTTTGTAAAACATTCCTGAAACAAATTAAATTTGGAATATTGTTTACCAGATCAAGTAAAGGAACAAAATATGGAATCACACAATGTTGAGGAAAAAATATAGAATCACCTTGTAATTTGCATTTCTAAAGCAAATACCGGTTACACTTTATTTAAAAGTGTCCTTGTTACAGTGTAACTATACAGTGTAACTATAATTATGCATAGTTTACTGTTATTGTTATTATCACAGTAAGTACATGTAACAAGGGCACAAAGGGTTACAGTTTATTTTAAGGTGATGTTGTTACATTGTACTTACTCCAGTAAGTACTGAGTAATATTAATTAACTACATGTACTTACTATAGAGTTGCAGTTAGGTTTAAGGTTTGGTTTAAGGATAGTTACTTGTAATTATGCTTAATTTACTGTTATTACTATAGTAAGTACATGTAGTAATGTGTAACTACGTCACCTTAAAATAAAGTGTTACGAACCAAATAAAGTGTTACCCCAATACCTATTGACAGCAGTTAAAGAGAGTGCTTACAAGTCAAGTCGCATTTATTTATAAAGTGCTTTAAAAAATACAGATTGTCAAAGCAGCATCACAGTAATAAACAGGAAATTCATCAATTATTGAAGAAAAATTCAGCTCAGTCAGTTCCGTTCAATAACAGACCTTATCAATCTGTTGGACGTTTTTAATTGAAAGGAAACATGGCCCCGACTAAAGAGTTGTCCACTGAAACAATGGAAAGTCCTTTAAGAAGGAAATCCAACACGGAATGTGGCAAAAGAAGTGTGGTGATTGTGTAATTTTTGCCAGGGTTGGTAATGTTTTCAATGCTAGTTATTATAGTTGCTATACAATTACTTTTATATTATACTAGATCTTAGGTCTTTACATGCCAAAACTACACAAAGCATGTTAGTCTGGGCAACAGCCTGAGTTAAAAGGGCAGATTTAACACAACAGAAGATGGGTGTACACACTAGGCCTTTCTTTAACAATGACTGAAAGGGAATCTTAACCTACATCACTGTGAGTATAAATTTACAGTTTTATGAAGTACACTCAAAATATAACCTGCCTCTCTTAGGTTTTGGGAAGCTTTCGTGAAGGCGGAAGACAACTCTCTCCACAAAGTGCTGGATGTCACATGCCTCTGGGCCCCGAACAAACACCATCCAGTCATGTGTGAAGCCCTCGTTAGTGACTTTCTTCCTTAACTGGGCTCTGTGTCCCAGCTCCAGTTTCACCTGCACAGTGCACTGTAATAAGAGGAACGCAACAATCATCCACCAGAAGACTAAAGGCCGTTTTCTATTCTGAACATGGGTACACAATAACAATAAGCACTGCTGAATTGCAATATTTGATCAGAGAGTGAGACTACAAAGGACTAAAAGGAGCTCTTCTCAACACTACTGTCAGATCTAGACTTCATATCTGCAAGAAATCAACCTGCTTTATCTCTCCGACAGCTGGAGATGGAAACTCACAGTTCTGTGGCCTTCTTCACACGCATGATGGTTTATTGTTTACAGCTTATCTTGGTATGGGAACAAAATTAACGATTGTTTGCGTTAGCTCATTGTGGTTAATAAATTCCTTGCCTACGCTGACTGAGTTTCAATCCTATCCATGCCTAAAGCATTTTTTTCAGTGACTGAATACAAAACTAGATAAAAAAAGTAAAAGTTCAAGACAAAGATTAGCTAGAAAAGCCCTGGCCATAAAGTTTGAAGTCATTTTAAAAGCTTAAAATTTTAAGGTTTTAAGACTGAAGTAGTTTCAATACCTTTAAGGTTTTAAGGCCATGCATTCAGTCAGTCAGACAGGCACAGACAGACAGATACATAGATAGATAGCACTGGAATTTTGCATATCTAATGAGCTGTCATTGAATCAGTCTTGAATTCAGGCGAGTACTAAAGAGACTTCTGAGATATTTTTTTCTATTGAAAATCGTCAGAAGCTGTTGAATTAATTAAGTGTAATTATTTGCAATTCAATGGAAGAATTTTCTCATGATGACTGTCTCAAAACCTAGTGAGCCCCCTATCTAGACAGCATGACTGGCGATGGGGGCGTTCGAACGTTCGCGCGCGCCGGGCCTGTGACGCCCACAAATGCTGTCTATGTAGGCAGCTCACTAGGTTTTGTGACAGTCTCCGGACTAGCCGGACAGCTAGTAAGTATTGGAACTCAAGAGTCAATCTGTCCTATAGGCCAAATGCTGAGGTTTATAAAAAGTCAGATTTGTTTCTGTAAGCACATCTTCGTCACGACTTAAATTTACATAAAACACTGATGTAATTCCGCTGGTTTCCTGCTTTAAGGCTCGTACGAGTGACTAGCTGGCTAAGTTAGCATCCTGACCATCTTCAGAAAAACGTTGGCCTCGCGTCTTTCACTATAAATGATAAAATCATGCATATATATCTCTGATGGCTGTCTGGCAGTATCAGTAAAGTCGTATTACCATGTTCTCCATTGTTGCCTGTGTTCCGGTTGTTTAGTTTATTTACAAAAGCGTTGAAGTAGATTGAATGTGCATCCTCGCTCTTACACATCTGATGGAGTGTGAAGGGAGAAACTGAACAGTTTGAACAAATGGCCGCGACACTGACAGTTTTTAAAATAAAAGCAGAATGGTTTTCATCTAATTGTGTTTCTCGTCCACATCTTTCATCTACTTTAATTATTTGCTTACATACTATGCAAATAAAGTTACTCCACCCTTTACTGTAAAAAAATACGTAAAGGTTTTCAATAACTTTCTTTCGCGAAGTTCTGAAAGTATTTTTAAAAGATCTATTTAATTACACTATAAAAGTGAAATTATACAATTTATAAACAGACTATTAAATACTTAAATTCCACCACAGAAAATCATGCAAGATATTAAAATCATATAAACTCCCATCACACTTTTTCATTTTTTCTAACAGGCTTTATTTGCAGGTAGTAAACACTACAGAAACAATTACAAGTGGCCAAGATTTCTTTTTTAAACATGAATACGGTTCTGGAGATACAGCCTCCTGCAAAAAGATTTTAAAAAAAATGTAGGTGACATAATATTACAACATTACTCAGGTTATTTATATGCAATTCCAAATTATATAATGAAACCTAACAAGTCTTTTTCTAAGATGACTGACAAATGCTTACTGAAGACAAGGCATGCAGAACTTGTGACAGATCCAGATCATAGAGATTCTTGAAGTCCACACTAACAGTCAAATGAAAACACTGAGTTGCTCTCTCTGTATAAAAAGCTACAACAAAATTTCTTTGTCAATCAGCAGGTTTCGTATCTCATTTCATGCTAGAGCTGTGTATAAGTTGAGTTCTCAGTGTGCAGTGAAGTCTTAGCCAGTAAAGAAGCAGTGCCAATCTCTGTATCTGTAAAATGCACAGAAGGTTCAGTCTGGTGAGATGATGTCACCACATTGTGTAATTATTTTCAAAAGACTCAAGGCTGGAATACACTACATGACTTTGAAAATCTGAACAGATTTTAAAACAGCAAACATCATACACTTCAAGTCGCTCCGAGCACAACAAACTTGTGCAGAAACATGCGCCTAGATGCTAGGAGATGTATGACAAATGTGTTCTAAAATATCCTCCTGTTTGATATCCTCCGACTGCATGGAATCAGAGTCTAAAGCTAATAAAAATAATACTCTGTGCCCATTATACACTACGTGACTTTCTGCTAAATCTGTCAACTCCGACTGCCCAAAATCTGCAGGCTGGCTCTGGCTTTCAGCAACTTGCGTCAACTCGTCCAGACTGCAAATCAGAGCAAAAATCTGTGCAAAAGTTGTGTAGTTTATTCCAGCCTTAACCCAATGAAATACAAAGTGAAAGTGTACTGAATTCATTAAAAGGATAATAATTAAAATTTTGAAGTAGGGAATCATACCATGATCACCGTTCACTTTGCCACCTGGGTTCCTGTGCTGGCCTTCAATGTGAGCGGTCATCTCCCCCCGGTCTGGGGTGCAGTGGCCACACTGTAGGCAGCTGTATCGCCCTCTTGTGTGTTCCCACAGGATGCGGCAGTTGAAGGACTGAGCTGAAAGATTTAATTAATGGGCGAGTCATTAAAATCAAAACTAACACAAAGACGATCATATTTATGGTTATATGTTCAATGAGAATGTTTGTAGACAGAAACAGAACCTTCACCAGTAAAAACATGATTGACTTGAGCTGGAAAAAGAACCCCAATAATCACTGACATCAGCTCATATACAAAAGCAATATTATTCACACAATCAAAATGATTAAACCCAGTTTAGACGGATGAAAATGGGCACATAGGTGTTGGGATTAAGCACTCTCAACATCTCCACACATGATCGATTATTATGATACAGCACCATCTCTTGCCAGAAATGACCACCTTATATTTGCAAGATGCTAATGGGAAGGGAAAAGGGAAGTAAAGGAACACTGGCCCTAAAAGCAGACTCTCTGATGTCTCATTACATGTTAGTGAAGCCCCCGGACATATGCATTTAGGATCGGATGGGAGTGGACTGAGTCGTGCAGCTAGATGGCACACCCAGTGAAACACTAAGACCGGTTAAAGCAGGGGAAGGAGAATTAGCATCTAAAGTATCATTTGAGGGATGATCTGATTGTTCCCTCAAGCAATGTGTGTGTGGATTCTCTGTGCCTCACCTGGACTTCATCTCTACTTAAACTCTGACTGCTTGGAGAGTTCCATCTGTGCAAAAGGGGCCCGGGCGGGTCTGGCAGGACAGTGCAACATGACAAAACACAGTTCACTCAAAGTGGCCATGGCCAAGGCTTAGGCATTTCCCCCCAAGTGACTTACAAATTCCCTTTAAAAAGGACTCACACCTGTTGATAAGCAGGTGAGATCAGTTGAGCAAACTGGAAAATACACAGGTGAACAGCGTCTAAAATGTAGGATGATTTAAGGAACACTGGGTCTCATTCACTAATAATTGCATGGGTTATTCAGATTTATGTGCACTGGAGAGCTTCTTATGAAAAAAAATTCACTTATAGTTTACAACACATGTGTATACACATGGATTTGTTAACCTTGTTCTAATGTTAATGAATATGGAATATTCTAAAAGAGCAAATGTGTGCCCAAGGTTAGTGATTTGCATAAAGCATGCCCAAACAATCTCAATTTAAGGGCTTTCTGCACAAACTTTCCTTGGCAGCATATTATATCTAAAATTTCATCTTAACACATTGTGTATATATGTACATAATATATGTGATCATATGTGATTTCAGTTGTTCTTACAAGAAAAAAATTTGTATGAAAGTTATTGATGAATCATGATCAGATATTCCTGAACAAATCTGTGCATACACATGGATAGTGAATGAGACCCATTGTGAGCAATGACACTTTCTTTCAAGGGTTAGTTCACCCAAAAATGAAAATTCTGTCATTAATTACTCACCCTCATGTCGTTCCACACTCGTAAGACCTTTGTTCATCGTCGGAACACAAATTAAGATATTTTTGATGAAATCCGAGGACTGTGTGACTCCTCCATAGACAGCAATTTAACCACCACTTTCAAGGTCCAGAAAGGTACTAATGACATCATTAAAGTCGACGTGACTACAGTGGTTCAACCAGCGATGAGAATACTTTGTGCGCAAAAACAAAACAAAAAGAACGACTTTATTGAACAATATCTTCACTTCTGTGTCATTCTCATACGCTGTTTACATGTAGTGCTTCTAGGTTCTACGTCAGAATGCCGGCTCAGTATTGGCTGTCTCCTGTGTCAGCATCACATGCATGCATCGTGCTGCTCACGTGAACAGCAAGATATTGTTGAATAAAGTCGTTATATTTGTTTTATTTTTGTGCACAATAAGTATTCTCGTTGCTTCATAAAATTAAGGTTGAACCACTGCAGTCACGTTGACTGTTGTAATCTTTAGTACCTTCCTGGACCTTGAAAGTGGTGGTTAAATTGCTGTCTATGGACGAGTCAGACAACTCTCGGATTTCATCAAAAATATCTTAATTTGGTTTCCAAAGATGAACGAAGGTCTTATGGGTGTGGAACGACATGATGGTGACAGTAATAATGACAGAAATTAAATTTTTAGGTGAACTAACCTTTTAAGTCGGCTTTCCTCACTCACAGAGGAAAGCTTTATGAGATCCATTCACCTTGGTTCTTCCTCCAGACTGCATTTGATCCTGGCGATGACGGCAGGGGCGGTGAAGAGGGCAGACTGGGAGGACCAGACCTGGGAGACCTCTGCTGCTGCTGCTGCTGCCCTGGATCTGGCAGGATAGCTGGGTTAACAGGAGACAGAGTGGGTGGAAAGGGGCTGTAGGGGGATTCTGGTTTGCAAGGAAGATTTTGGGTCGAGGCAGAATTTAGAGTGGCAAGGAGCAGAGATGCAGGGCCTGCAGGGGTCAGGTTAGCGAAAGCACTGTTTTCTGGGGGCCGCTGGGTTACTGGCATGTTTGCCGGTGTTGAATGTGTTGCTAAAGAGGGCATAGATGGCATAGACTCCATCTCCTCGGGTATATTTGGGGCTAAGATGGGTCCAGATGGTTCCATGTCACCAGAAGTGAGAGTAACACCGGTGGGCTCTGCGTCAGGCTCTGTCTTTACTGCAGCCTTATTCTTAGCAACCTTGGCACAGGTCTGCAGGTGTTTGAGGAGAGTGCGGTAAGAACGCAGTTTGGCCCTGCAGCTCTCGCACCTAAAGGGCATAGAAATAATGGTAACAGGGAAGCATAAAGCTGAAATATATTATTAAAAAACAGAAGTAAATGATTGGGGATTAAAAAAAAAGTTTTAAAAATGAAAAATAAATGAATCAATAGTAAAAGAAAACATCAAATCACAAAAAAGTATGAAAATGTATATGAAAAAATAAAAATACATTGATAAAAGAAAACTGTAAATTGGTTAGTGAGATTTTGAGAACATTTTTAAAGACATTAGGACTAAGAAAGTTCCTTGAAATAATATGGTTCCAGATATAAAAACAATGGGAAGAAAGAGTGAAATGTTTGTTTATTTTTAATGCCATGACAGCTTCTTTGGCTATTTTCATAGCAAAAATCATACATGTGCTATTACAATTTGTTATAGAAACTAAATATGATATTCAAGACTTGTTTCTTCTAAAAAAATATATAAAAATAAATTTGGGTTAACTTGATTAAAACCTTTCCAAAGGTATCAACAAAATAAACTATATTTAGAAGAGTAGAAATAGAGACAATTTAAAAATGAATGTATCCTTATTAAGAAAGAAGCCTAAATGCAAAGCGGAACTCACAAGAAAAAATAATTTGGCTTGTGATGGTGTCTCATATGTTCCATGAGCTGCTGCATGTTGTTGAATGAACCATCACATCCTATTTGAGAGCACAGGAAAGCTTTTCCTAAAGAATAAAGGAGAGTACATCTGACATCAAATTGCTGACGTGACACTTTTCGTGACTATAAATTAACTGATTAAACGATTACAAACAGCATTTCATCCATCAAGAGCACTAGTACAATATATATATATATATATATATATATATATATATATACACACCTGGAAGAGACTGGGCAGTGTTCTTTTGATGGTCCTGAAGATGACTATTCAATGCTTCTGGACTGTTGTAGGTCCTCTTGCACCCATAAAACGAGCAGGACATTTGACAGCCTGGTGGAACATTGTCTGCTACTTAAAATAGGTTTTACTATGCATGAACACTGAAACAGCAAATTAAAACATAGCACTAATATTGACATACCTTCCATCATGGTGATTGCTTAGAGTTGAGGAAGTGGAATCGATGCTTTTCCAGCCAGAACTGCACTTTAAGATAACAATTGCTCTAGTTCAGACTAGATAAATGAGATAAAATATGATATAGTGCATTAATGCTCATGCACTTTCAGTGAATGGCACGTAGTAAGTTCTAATGTGGGTGTGCAAAGAGTAACAACACAGTAGACTTAAAAGCAATTAGTGTAGAGTAACATGCATTTGTTCAATAACAATGTTCAAACAATAAGCAACCCATTGACTTTACTGACGAAACTAATAGATCATCTCACTAACGTAAACAATCAGGGACGTGCGCAGACAGCCAGCAGACGCACGAGCTAGCAGACAACAACAAATTATCACATTATCTGCTTAGAATACATGTATTCAATGAGCAATTATTTATAGTGCACACTGATCATGACACTTACTATGAATGGATTTCTCGAAGTTTTCAAAGCTTCTTTTCAAAAATAGACATTAATTCAAATGAAAGACGTTACCAAACTAGATCGCATTTCCACCCTGGCTACGTGCGATACGTTCATCTTTAAATATCGCGAGAACATACGTTCGCGCGTTCCAGTTCGTGCTGTTTACTGATGACTGACAGACGATGATTATTATTTTTCATTTCCATTTTTATTCAAAACTGCACGCAACTCAGAGTTTCTGATTTTGACATTTTTATTTTTACAACCGATTTTATTTTTGTAGCAAATTTTAGTTTTAGTTCATTTGTTATCCACAACATAGCGATTAATAAAAAGACAGGAATTAAAAATACTGCTCAGTCTGCAATTTTGTGGATAGAATAAAAACATTATGCTAGTGGGAGTGGCATCTTGAGGGTATTTTCTATATATTTTGTGCAGCTCGTGGTTCTACAGTAATACCTACTTGTTTTTTTTCTAAAATATTCAATGACTTTGGCAGTCTAAAAGGTTTTCCTGCTATTATATGTCTTCCTGTCTGTAGTTGAGCAACCAGAAGGCTCCAAAATGTCAAGGGAAATCCTATAATTGTTGACACAGCTTGTAGACATGGCAAGTAAATGAGATAAGTACAATTTGTTACAGTTGCTTTCCAAACACTATTTCTATACATGTTTGATGTTGTTTAACATTGTTTTTTTTTTTTTTTTTTTAAAGAAGTTTAGCTCAGCTACACTTCTAATTATTAGCAGAAATTGATTCGAATTTTTTTTCTTCTTTTGAACATAGATGGCACAAAATCTCATCTCAACACATTTAATAAAGACTATGCTCTTCTTAATTTAACATTTCATCCGAATATCATAATTTTTAATATTTAGTAAGTCGAAACAGTTTTGAGGTTATTTGATCTAATTTTGTGTTTGGAAAATAGTGATCTGTGACATTGTATGGTGCTGAATATGTTTCACACAACTTAAAGCATTTATTTTGAAACGTTATGGTATTTAGACTTAATTAACCTAAATGACCAGCAGATGGCTGCAGTGATCCACACATCCTGCCAGCCTATAGACCAGTGGTTCTAAACCAAGATGAAATTGTTTAAAATTATTTAAATTAATTTAAATTACGTTATATTAAAATAATGCAAAATAAAAAGGTTGCCCCCTCCCCCCGCCAAAAAAATAATATAATTTTTAAAATATAACAATAACACAGTTTGAAACCCCCTTCTCTAATAGCTGTTCCCAACCATACTTAATTCAAACTATACACATATTTTTATGACAGTAAATAAAAACACTCTTTTTACTTAAGAAAGTTGCAGTCATCCGTTTTAAAAATGTAACTCCTAACCACAGGTACAATAATTGACCTAACACGAAAAATATATATATTACCATGTTTATTGCAAGGCCAAATGTCTTATGGTAACAATTAATTATTTATAAATTAATCTGTAAAGTTTTGGCTTTTGTTTTAGTTAAAAGTGTGAGAAACAGCTAGAAAATATTTGTTGCCTCAAATCTAACTGTGTTAATTTATCTACTGTACAGTAGATGGGGCAATAAACAAGTCCACTGAATTTGCCACTAAATCGCCTGTCCAGTTTTGTTTCTGAATAGATGACGTAGGGATAGGGATGCCTCGCCCCTGAAATGAAATGTCCAATAGTGTTCTGAGTTTTCAATTCTGACTTTCTAAGCTATCATTTTGATTGGATGTTGCATATAGAGTGGGCGGAGTGCGGGATAAAACCTTATATATGCGTTGTGCTCTCAAGATTAGCTTACAATTGACAAACACATAGTAGGAACTTATTAAACGGTGGGTTGGAGCAACGGCGTGAACGCTGGCGCCTCACGGCTAGTAACGGGGTAAGATGAAACGCTTTCCTCTGCCTATGAAATGATTCTGAGAACTCTTTTTGAGCAAATAAACTCCAGCCCATTACTTTCTAAATGCAACCACATGCAGCTCTGAGGGTAGGTTACTCGGTCAGCTTGATTAAAACAGCTACTGATACCTTGTAAACTAATACTGAACGGACTGTAAACATACATAAGACTTATCAGTTGATATTACTCGATTTTAATATCAAGTTAATACATTTGTTGCATGTCAAATTTCTGACTGCTGACTCTTGCAATATGAAAAAAATAATAATGAAGAAAAAAGTTGTACAAGAGCTTTTCTCTTCTCTTGTAGTTATCTCTATCTCTGAGACTCCAGATTATCTGTCTCACTGGAAGAGTGTCTGAACCCATATTAATGCTGTTTTTATCTCCCTGTGTATGCAGGAGTCATCTGTTGCATGACCACCTTGAGGTGATCAGATCAGAGGTGATAAATAATTGATTTAAAGGAGCCACTGCACTGATTTAGGCACCAAGCTGGACTCCATCATCTGACCATTCGAAAACATGGTGCAAAACAAAATCACAGAGGTCACAGGATTCCATCGCTCCTTCAAGGTTGGTTACTTGCTATTCTGACAGAAAGTGTTTTAATGGCGTGAGTGAATGTGAAATGGCGGACTTAAATTTGTGACACTTGACAGAAGTGTTCCTGTCTTCCTGTTCCCAGGGGCAAAATCCTTTCAAGACTGATGAATTCATAGATTCAGAATCCTCCTTCAAGTTAGACCTCTCGTCAAGGCCTGGTACAGCTATTTTGCCTCCTGTTTAATTAATATCGACAGTTATTGTCATTCCTAATGGTTGATGTAAACTAAGGAGGTAGAGATAAGAGATATCTCCTCAAGAACTCATTCTGTGTTAGTCAAAGTTCATAGTAGATTAGAGGGATGAACTTGCCACACATTGTTTATCTTAACTTTTTTTTTTTTTTACAAGTCATGCCATCCAGCAAGCCCATTGATATCCCTGATGCCAAGAAAAGAAATAAGAAGAAAAAAAGATGCAGAGCCACTGACAGTTTCTCTGGACGTTTTGAAGGCAAGCTTTTTTTGTTTTGTAAATTCTCGAGCCTGGAGTTAAGCTTCACTGTCTGTAGAGGATATATATATATATATATATATATATATATATATATATATATATGTGTGTGTGTGTGTGTGAATTATTATTATTTTTTTTTTTTTTAACAGATGTTTACAAACTGCAAAATGAGGTTCTTGGAGAAGGGGCTTATGCCGTTGTACAGACCTGCATCAATCTGATCACCAATAAAGACTATGCAGTTAAGGCAAGTATCAACACCCTCTTTTAGTGTTAATGTTAAAACGGCACATTGCTAAACAAATTATCACTGTTCATGTGGCTATCAAATAATTAGTCTTATCTATGTACAGATTAAACTCCAGTTACAAAAGCAAAATACCCTCCTTACATGATTATTGCTCTGATTTTGCTGTCACAATACCAGATCATAGCCAAATCAGACTTGTGGTATTTGCCGAAGTGTGTTAAATGATCTGAGCTGATCTTGTGATGTCACTCATCATGACACTTATTTTTTTATTTATTTTTTTTTAAAGAAAGTTTAATATTACTGCAGCGTAGTTTTGTAGAGTGAGCAATGCATAGATAATGTGCTAACCGATGAGAAAATAAAAGGCTTAAAGAAGGAAGCAAATCAAAATGCTTATATAAAATATATCATAATTTCAATACAATATTTTATATATATTTAAAATGGTCAAATTACCATCTTTAGAGTGAATTCTGCTACAAAAGTTGCATCTAAATCGAGGTAACTTTGGATTGCAGGTGAACATTGTTAGTATCTTCTCTTAAATTTGTGTTTTTATTTATGAACACTCCAAGATGTGTTTGACACTAGGTGTATGTATTGAGGAAAGTAAGCAAGCAAATTTTGGCTCTTAGTTATGTGTCCTGCCTTCAATGTAGAGCGTTACATAAGAATAAGAGGGGGTTTATGCTGGGACAGATGGCTCTGTATCAGTGTTTCAGCCCTCATCAGGAAATACCGGACACTAGCTTTGATTTGAGCTGTGTTCTTATAAGCCGTTTTTGTTTATGCGTTGTGTTATGTGTACTTCTCTCTGGAACTTTGGCCTTCCAGCTACTGTCCTGCTGCTGCAGCTGTGAAACAAAAATAAATGACTATAGTGCCTGTTCAGCAGAGAAACTTCCTCTTTTCAATTGTTGTTATTGTGCAGCAGGACATGTAATCTTTGAAAAAGCAGTGTGGTTCCTCTCGTTACATCTGTTTGACCTCTAGTAGATGGAAAGGTAATATTATGGAAACGGAAGGGGACTAAATAAAGCATGTGCAGGACATTCATGTGGCATTTCATAGCAAATGTTCTGTAACTTACCAAAAGAAAAAACAAAATTGAAAACCGCAGGTTCTCCACATGGCTGATGTCATGGAATATTGTTAAATAGCTGGTGCTCTTCTAGAAGTTGGGGAAAGTTTGTAGTTTCCCTGTTGAGATTATTTGTAATTTGCATCCCATATAATGTGAATTGTGTAATTGGGTTGAAATGTTTGGAAATGGGGGCAACACATCTTGTAAGCACAAGCCCTACAGAAATATACACTACCATTCAAAAGTCTGGGGTTAGCAAGTATTAATTTCTTTTCAAACAACAAAAAAAATTTTCAGCAAGGATGCACTAAATTGATTAAAAAGTGACCATTAAGACGTTTATAAAATAATTGTTAAAAATAAAAACTGTTGTTTTTTTAATTTTTTTTTTTATTTTATGTTTTTAACTTTCTATTCAAAGAAAAATTGCGAATTTCCATTTAACGTATTACTCAGCAGAACTGTTTTCAACAATGATGTTTTCTTAAGGATCATATGACACTGAAGACTGGAGTAATGATCCTGAAAATTTAGCTTTGCATCACAGGAAAAAAAAAAAAAACATTTTTAAAAATATATTCAAAAAGAATTTATTTTAAATTGTTTTTGCTGTATTTTTGATCAAATAAATGCAAAACTTTTATTTGTGCTTTTTTAAAAAACAAAAAACAAAAAAACCTTACCAACCCCCCATACTTTTGTATGGCAGTGTAAAATTTAATAGACATTTTGTGAGATTTAAGCAGTGCTATTTAAATTAACTGCTATACACCACTTATCACAACATTCCCAGTTGGCCTGGTGATGGATCTGCACCCAGTAAACAAAACCAGAAAATTGGTGGCATGATTTGGTTTTATTCATTTGGTTCGTCAATAGTAGGTCTCCTGGGAAGTTCGTATTTACGAGTTGGGAAGTCATGTTTATGACGTCCGGTGCATTCAAATCACTTTCGTCAGAACAAGATGGCGGTGTACCGTCTTTTAATTAACTACACAAAAATACAGCATGGTTTTATAAACTATATACAAAATGAAGAACAAAGAATGTGCATCAGGTGTGTTTTGCTTTACATATATTGTTATATTACAATGCTATTATATTTTGTGCAGGCAATTAGCTTATTTTGTTGTAAATAGCCTGGCGATGTCACTGCTAAATATCTCTAAGAATTGTGGTATTCTGCCATTCTCAGTGACACGCCCCCAACTAGTAAACTCTGGGCTTAAAGAAGATAGAGTTTCCCACTCCTATGTACGACTTTGTGGTGGCATTCATGTGCGTTCAACTCGTAAGTACAGTCTTTACAACATGACTTGATCGCAACATTAGTCAACCCTTTGTTTGTGATTTAAGAACCTGCCACTACGCTGTACATTACATATGCCCTGGGTGCCCTGAATGTTGTGAAACCTGATCATCTGTCTAGTCTGCTGGCTTGTAAAGCCTGATGACCATGTGGTGACCTGCTGAATCAGTGGTCTGAGATGTTCTTTTGTAGACGAGCAGTGGCGTGTCATCTGTGTGCTTGCTAATCTCCCACACATGCTGTGCGTGGGTGATCCACAAAGGGACACGCAGATCTGTCGACTCAAGCTGAATACTGAGATGACGTGGACATGTCTGAGAGTTTTGCCACTTAAAAGCAAATGTGTACTTAAAGGGCTGTCTCCAGGTAGCAAAAGAGCCCATCGAAACAGACTCATTGTGCTCTGACCTTGATTTGCAGAACTGTGTCCTTCCTTGGGTTTGTATTAGGTAATTAAGATGATGTTCCAATGTTATACAGATAATTGAGAAGAGGCCGGGCCACAGTCGGAGCCGTGTCTTCAGGGAGGTGGAAATGCTCTACCAGTGTCAGGGCCACAGGTACGGAAAGCTCTGTGTAAGACTATTGGTCCTTTCTGATACCTCATTTTGTGGGTAAAAATGAATCCAAGATGGTGGACAAGGGAGAAAAACTTCATTTAATACTGTTTGTAAACTAAAGTGTTAATTAAATAGTTTGAATGTAATTAGAAATTGATTACCCGAAGTTGTGTATCTTTATTCTTGGAGTATTATGCAGTTAGCTTAGCAACATGGTAATGGCAAACTATAAAAATCAATTGTGGGTCAAGTCTTGTGACTGTTAAGATGCTGCTGTAGAAAGTAGCTGCCTACATAGACGTCGCAATACTGCTTACTAGGTTTTGGAACAAAGCTTGTGAAGCTCATTTGAAAATCCTTTTAAGATGACATGTTACAATGCCTAATGTTAATATAATTTCTCACCACAGAAACATTTTGGAACTGGTGGAATACTTTGAGGAAGAGGACAAATTTTATTTGGTCTTTGAAAAACTGAGAGGCGGTAAGTGGTGTGTGGGTTTATTAAATATATTTATCTTTTTTTTTTTTTCTTGAGCACCAAGTCAGCATATTAGAATTATTTCTGAAGGATCATGAGAAAATGAAAACTTTGAACTTTTGATAATCTAAAATATCAGCAATCTTCATGCATTTATTTATTTTCTCAGGTTCTATATTGACTCACATACACCGAAGACAACACTTCAATGAGCAGGAAGCCAGCATAGTGGTGCAGGACATCGCCAGTGCTCTGGACTTCCTCCATAACAAAGGTTGGGATCTTTATTAATGATGCATACAATGTCTTCATGCAGTCTATACATTACCAACATAGATGATTATTCATTATGTCTTCTACTTGTTCTAGGGATGGCGCATCGAGACCTAAAGCCAGAGAACATCCTCTGTGAGCATAGTGACAGGGTGAGTCTCTCTCTGTACATGAGGAGACATGAGACATCTGACCAGATTTTTGACGAATCTGTTGGGTACAGTAACATTTTGTGCTGTGTTTTTTTTTTTTTTTTTTTTTTTTGAGCTGTTGAACAGGACATGAATTGACCCGGTTTAGGAATACTCAATGCAACACTCTTCTTAACTTGCTTTTTCTTTTTCTTTTCTGTAGATTTCTCCAGTGAAGATCTGTGATTTTGATTTGGGTAGTGGGATCAAACTGAATAGTGACAGCTCTCCCATCTCCACCCCTGAACTTTTGACTCCGGTGAGTTTAACCCAGGAGGATATTAGCTTCTTGATTCTGTAATGCTATTAAAGTGTTTGAAATTGTTAAAACATGACTAAAAGAGTTATAGGACGGGTGATTGTAAGACAGGGGTAGGAAAAAGTAGTCAGAAACCCATTTTAAGAGGAGAATCTTTGTTCATCTTCGGAACACAAATTAAGATGTTTTTGATGAAATCCGAGAGGTTTCTGTCCCTCCATAGAGATCCTGCACAATTACCACTCCAATGTCCAGAAAGGTAGGAAAAAGACATCATTTAAGTACTCCATGTGACTCCAGTGGTTTTATCCCAATTTTATGAAGTGACGCGAGTGCTTTGTTTGCGCAAAAAAAAAATAATTTACCACTTTACTTACAAAAATCAAGAGCACAAACGAAGCACTCGTGTCCCTTCAAAAAATTTAGTTTAAGCCACTGGGGTCACATGGAGTCCTTTAATGATGTCTTTTTCCTACCTTTCTGGACCTTGGAGTGGTAGTTGCGTTGGATATCTATGGAGAAACAGAAACTTCTTACACTTCATCAAAAATATCTGAGTTTGTTCCAAAGATGAACGAAGGTTTTACGGATGTGGAATGATATAATAAATGACAGATTTTTCATTTGAACTAACACTTTAAAGGTTGTGAGGACTTTTGAGAACTTGCAAACACCCACAAATTAAACTTATTTCACTTACATTTAATTCTTGGTGTACTTAAATCAAGTCACTAAAACTAGCCAGTGTTTAAATGTCATTTTTATTGCTGCTTCACTGTACTGTTGTCCTCTATCAAAATAAGAACAGCAGAGATAAAGGTTATTGCTTTAAAGCTACAGCCAATAAACCTTCAAGTGATCGCCTCCAGTAACTGAGTTTTGTGAAGTTTCAACATTTGTTTTGATGAAGCGTTACCATAGGTCACACAATTATGTCAAGATTACAGATCAAGGAACCGTAGACCTAAAGTAGTTTTATTAACTCTCAAAGTCTGAAGGGAACAGGCAAAGGTCTTTTAATGTGAATACCTTCATGTACAGAGAGCATAAACAAAATTCCTCATGGAAGTCTTTTCACCCATATCTCCCTCTTCCCACCATACCCTGGGGTTTTCAGACACTTTTATAGCACTCAGACTGGGTTACTACAGGCTTGTGGTTTTGTACAGTCTATTCTTCCTGATGTCTACAACTGAAACAGGGTGGGACAGAACTTGGATGGTGTACCCTTTCCGTTTACTTTTTTTATTCGATCATAACTGCACCAGGATGTTCAAGAACAGATCCATGACATAGTTCTACATGGCTTTTTACTTTTGTATACAATAACTCATTTGAAATGACTTTTCCCTCTGAGGCATACCAGGCGAAAAGCCTAGTTCAACAAAAATGAAAATTGTCGTCATTTACCAACTCATGTTGTTCTAAAACCTTAACTTTCGTTCATCTTCAAAACACAAATGGAGATGTTTTTAATGAAACCTGAGCTTTCTGTCCCTCCATTGAAAGCTATTCCACTAAAATTTGACGCTTCTCAAAGACATCTTAAAAGCAATCCTTATGAATCAAGCAGTCTAATCCAAGTCTTTTGAAGAATCATTATAACTTCATATGATGAATCGATTTAATGTAGTGTTTTGTTCATACATAAAATCTGGTCTGCAGGACCTCAAACATGCTTGAACAAAAGTCTTATGGCTACAAGTATTTGACAGTTTTCATTTTTGTGTGAACTGTCCCTTTTAAATACTCTGTGGTTGATTTTCCCCTTAACTCTTTTTGTTACACTTTTCACCCACAACTGTGGTTTTACTTGCTAGAATAGAAACCAGGGAAAGTCCCTGGTTTTGCCAGAGCTTAAGTCCTCTTTTGCCATGATAACATTCCCTTCACAAACCATCTAAGAACATACTGTTATTGAGACTGATGCAATGTCAGCGCTAACTAACAGTGGTTGAGGTCACTGATATAAACAAGATGACTTATCGTCTTTGTGTATCACTTGCTAATCCTACCTCTGTAGCCTACATGTTGTCTGGAAACACTTGTTTTTCCTTTTTAATGACAGGAGGAAGTGGGTGGGGCTGCTCATAAGCAACAGACTGCTTTGTGTGACACTCCTAAGATTCCTCTTGCACAGAGGAGCATTATGTAAGAGTTCAGTCATGCTGAAAGCAGAATCAGCTGGGCAATAAACTGACAATTGGGGATCACTGCTGGACTCTCGGTTTGTTGAATCACAGTGCACCACTGTGTCCCTAGTGAAAGGGGTCCAATTGCACTTCCACTATCAGGTGATCTTTTATTAGCTTCAATTGTTTAACCAATAGCTCCTACTTCTGATTACAAAGGCATTGTGTCATAAGATCAACTGGCCAATCCTCTTACGGAAAAAGCACACAGTCGCATTTTATCACAGCACACTCTATTTTTGCCAGCTATCTCGTTTCCTTGAAAGTGATTCCCCTGACAGATTTACAGAGCTCTGATGGTTTGAGGGAACATGGAGTGTGCTTGCGAGGTTACCAAGGCTTGGGCTTAGATTTGTCAGGGTCAGAGGGAAGGCAGTCCAGCCTGATATTTAGGATATTTGAGGACACGTAGTCTCCTCCCCCTAGGTCTGCACAGAAACATCGGCATAATGTCTGCAGCTTCCTCCGTTTGCATCAGTGACTCATGCAGTAGTTGTGTAACAATTTTTTACCAGACCGCTGCACTTCCATAAAAATAAACCGGTCTGCTTGTCCTGCTAAACTGCTAACCTCCTCAGTGTTTTTGTCTGTTGCATTAATTATTAGTGCACCATTCAGGGTGTCCATTTGTATGTGTGTGTTATGTAACACTCAAGCAGGGTTGGGGCTTGTTTATCCCCAGCCGGTGTAGAGCAGCTTAAATCCTTTTTCTTTTTTTCCCCTCGAGCAGCAACCTTTTGGCCTAGTTTCCACATGACGCAGTGCAGACAGCTGCCTGTGGTCCCTGCTGGAACAGTTGTCCCCTGACGCTCCCAGGTCTGAATTGGATCAGGCCACCCCAGCTTAACTCAGAACAATGAACTTGATAATGCCTCCGCAGGTGAAAGCAAACAGGAGAGGCCTAGATGAGGGAGTGCTGACAGTTCTGACAAATGATAGCTCTAGGTTGCTCATCTTGTGATTCGTTACCGTACATCAGAACTTGTTGTCCAAACTAGGGACACTCTGATGGGATGTAGTAATGAGTGTATATGTTGTAAACATGAAGTGAAACCAGAAC
The DNA here is from genome assembly GCF_019924925.1 of Ctenopharyngodon idella. Classification (NCBI taxonomy): domain Eukaryota; kingdom Metazoa; phylum Chordata; class Actinopteri; order Cypriniformes; family Xenocyprididae; genus Ctenopharyngodon; species Ctenopharyngodon idella. The sequence continues at coordinate 15,901,037 of NC_067221.1, forward strand.
TTGAGGGTGGATTGTTCCTCTCTGCTCTACCCCAATAGTGTATTTGTGGCATTTAAAAACCATGTGGGAGATTTATGGACATTCCTTTGTATGTCTGAGGGCTTTTACAGTACATACTAAAGAGTTTATTTTATTCCTACAGTGTGGCTCAGCTGAATACATGGCCCCTGAGGTGGTGGAAGCCTTTAATGAAGAAGCTAGCATCTACGATAAGCGCTGTGACCTGTGGAGCCTCGGCGTCATCCTCTACATCATGCTGAGTGGATACCCGCCCTTTGTGGGTCGCTGTGGAACAGACTGCGGTTGGGATTGGGGAGAGCCCTGCCAAGCCTGCCAGGTACACCACACATCTAGTTTTCTGGGAAATCATTCAGTATCGAAAGTACTGAAAGTTCAAAACTTTCCGAAGAATTGTAGTATGAAAGACCCAGTAGGACCTGGTCTAGCCATCTTGTTTCAAAGCCAGGGATTGGCCTGGGGTAAATCACTTTTTATTTCTTTAATGTTTTAACTTTACATTAGTTTGGCTAGTAGTTTTTGCAGTGGTATCGTTACAAAATAAATATATATATATATATATATATATATATATATATATATATATATATATATATATATATATATATATAATATAAAATAAATATATTTTTTTTTTTTTTTTTTTTTTTTTTTTTTAAGGGAAGAGCGCAATGAAATCAATCAATAAATAGTTATTTTTGTGGCAGGGAAAGTAAAAATCTGAACCACTGGGCTGACCAGGCCAGTAGGAAAAAAAATTCCCTGATACTACTTCAGATTGGATTTTTAATACCATTCATCACAATGCGTCCACAGAGCATGCTGTTTGAGAGTATTCAGGAAGGCAAATATGAGTTTCCTGAGAAGGACTGGGCACACATATCCCCTGCAGCCAAAGACCTCATCACCAAGCTGTTGGTACGGGATGCCAAAGACCGCCTCAGTGCCGCTCAAGTGCTGCAGCACCCATGGGTTAAAGGGGTATGTCCATTCCCTCCCATCTCTAGGACTCTGGTGACGTTATTTAACCTAGTTAACACATATTTGCTTCTTTGACTTGTAAATCGTGTTTAGTGACCCATTTCTGTTGTCCTTCATTTTAGTGTGCACCAAACGCTGTGTCTGCGTCCATACTACATCAGAGGTGGGTAAAGTGCAGACTAAAGGCTCTGATATACCTACAGCAAAGTTCTTTTTTCACTGTGCTCTAAGTTTGAAATGAGTGGTATACTGTTAGCGAACATCCCAATGTCGCCCACATATGTAAATGCGTGCTACGCACTTTCCTCTCAATAACAAAATATAAACACAACAAAAATGACTGTGTTGAGAAAACGAGCTCTTCAATTTGGCCAAGTCAGGTTTATTTATAAAGGAATCTATTGTATAAAGTACTATAAAGAAAGCAGCTTTATAGTATTAAACTTAAAGGTGTGTGCATGTCACTTTTGATTAGAAGCACACTTAGCTATACATAATGGCTACAGACCAATGGCAGTTTGAATGGGTTTAGCCGGAGTGAATTATTTTATTTCTATATAACCCCCCTCCCCAGGAATTTCACACTTCCAAAACAATCCCCGAACGAACTCTGCTTTGGCAGAATTTGAACTCTGTCTGATTTTGTTTGGATTTTGTCACACAAGTTCGTTTTTTGATTCTGCTGGAAGAATATCGGGGCCTTTAATAATGTTTCTGAATCCCATTATCCAGCTGCAATAGTTTTGACTGTAAATACCAGTTCATTAATATTCATGCTGTCCTGGCCATCAATGTCCTTTCTCTAGGGGCGGTAGTGCTCAGGACCTGACGTTCTTTGCAGGGCAGGCCGTAGCCATGAACCGGCAGCTGGCTGAGAGGGAAGAGAGCGAGGAGCAGCAGCAGCTAGACAAGGAGCTTTCCTCCCCCCATCTCCTCTCCAGCAGCTCTGGCTCCATGCTGCTGTCCCCTCCCTCCAGGTCCAAGCTGGCCTGCCGCAGGAAGACCGCAGGCAGCCAGCACCGAGGGCCGGTGTGTGCTTCTGAACTGCGCCAGCTCCTCGCTCCACTTGTGATCGTGGGCGACTGTGCCTGATCTTTACCACCTTCTCCAGCCTCTGGTCATCCCTGATGAACTTTATCAGAATCTTCAACTAGGCAGTGTGTTGACCTCTGACCTCTCTGCCCAATTACTTTGTCGGAAGGACTCTCATGTAGCACTTGAAGCACCTCAAAGGCCCTGTTCAGTTTTGATTCGATAAAAAGGCTGTTGTGGCTGGAAAAAGACTTGTTGACGTCTGAAAGTCCCTAGAATCTGTCAATATAACAAAATGTTTACGAAAAGCACGAGCATCAAAGGACACAAGCTGCTTCCATTCATCTAAAGCTGGACCCCACATAAGCCATTTAATTTCGAAGCATCAGAAAAAACTCTTTTGCTGTTTGCGTACACGGGACCCCCAGCAACTGAATAATTTGTACTTATGCAGACTTATTTTTTTCTTCACAAAGTCACACAGTGATAGTGATGGCAGACTGTGAATATGTATGGGACTTAAGTGTTGCTGGGACTGTTGCTGGGACTTAAGTGGCAAATTAATTTATCATTCATTCAAGTTATTCAGGGCAGAAATTGCAGCCATGTTGTGCAGGGTTCTCTATCCTTAATTTATTTATCAAGGACCTCATTTACAAATTTCAGTCCACTGTGTTACTGTAAAAACACTTGTTTTCTGCCAAAAGCAAATCTGAGCAGTGTTTTCAGTAGAAACCTCAGGATCTCTCTCTGAATGAACAACCAAAGCAGATTTTAAAGCTGAAACCCATTTTACGTTAGTTCATTAATTGGTGTTTTACATGTCCTGTCCTTGCACTGGAAAGTTTAGCTTCTTTCAGGGAGGCAGCACAATTTCTGTACTTGGCCTCTCAGGAAAACAGGAATTGGTTGCACAATCATATTTCCACCCCCTTTTTGTTTCCTCCCCTTTTGACCTGAAATGTCATGCCATGCCATGGGGGTTTTGAGGAATTGACAGAGGTGCATTTTCAAGGCTCTACAGCAAATTCTGAGAAAGTCTCTAGCATTTGTATTTCCAGCTCCGTTCACCATTCATTCATTCAGTTAGTCATTGAACATTTCGTGAACACACGGGCTCTGTCAATGACTCCATTCACTGTTTGAATAAAGGTGATTTATTCCATGAAGACCTTAAGTCCTCTGTTAGCCTCCTTTTTGTGCTTGTAGACAGACATCTGAGAGAAAGGTGAAGCTCAGATATACAGGAAACCTCCAGACACCAATGTGCTGTGCTGCTATATTATTATTATTTTTTTTATTCCCCCCTTTTATTTTTTTATGTTAGGAAGGGAGATTTTCATCTTCCTTTTTTTTTTTTTAAGTGTTTGTCTATTTGTTTTTAAAAGTTGTTGAAGTTGTATTATGAGAAAATGAGCCCCCCCCCCTTTTTTTTTTTCCCAATAAGTGCCAATTTACAGATCAAAGGCTGGCTGTTGTCTATAATGACTGTAGACACTTTAATGTTTGATTTGGTTTTTCTCATATATAATGTCACAAGCAAATATGCCGATCAACCAGGAACAAAACCAAGTGCTCCTACTCACTCTGAGTGAAGCAAAGCCTATAATTGAGGGGTTTTTTTTTTTTTTTTTTTCTCCCTTTTTCTCTTCCTTATGGAAACCACATTGGAAGATGGAATATGCTGAGTTTAGTCTTCCTTCTGAGAAAGACCTCATTTTTGTTTTTGTTTTTATTTTATTTGGCATTGCATTTTCATAGATGCCCCCTCTACACTCATTTTATGGACCACTGGTGTAGCTTTCGTGTTTTTCATGTATTTCATGTATTTTCATGTGGTTGTACCTTTTTTTTTGTTTTGCATCTGACCCAGGGGGGCCAAAATAAAAAAAAAAAAAAAAAAAAAAAAACATGGAAAAATGTTCAACTACAGTTGTTACTTTTATTTATCTGATTCTTTTTTTTTTTTTTTTTTTTTGTAAAAGCACTCTCATAATTGACTACCTAAGCTCAGGGGATTATTATTATTTTAGGATGACAAACAAACAGCATACACAAAGTTCATTTAAATTGTGTTAGAAGAGAACATCTGCATCTGTAAATATGCTTTAATAATCAGCTTATTTTTATCCTCCCCTAATTCAGATAGACACAGACCAGGCCCATTATCTTGTGCTGTGGAATGTTCCTTGAACTTTTTAAATGACTTTTTTTGTTGTTTACCTCTCTCTCTCTCTCTCTCTCTCTCTCTCTCTCTCTCTCTCTCTCTCTCTCTCTCTAATTAAAATGTTTTAATTCACACAAATTACTTCTCATTTGTTCGTCTCTCACAAACATCACTGAACTTTTGTCCTTCATGTAGACACACTCAGAGGTCATTTTTATATCACAGCTTTGATAAACACTTGAGTTTGCCATAACATGAGGGGTTTTTTTTTTTAAGTGTTGGGGGAAAAATGTAGGCCTAATTGTAATGCTTCTGAATGTATTTCTTTATTCTCAGTGGTGATTTACATTTAATGTAGTATTTGTTACAAAAGTGAATGTTTTTCCCGTAAGCATAAATTAAAGGTAGTTTCTGATACTGCAGGCAATGCTAACAATACTACAGGATGTCTATTAGTTTAAACTTAGTTTAATTAGTTTAAGGGGCAAAATGGATCAGTGCCATTGTGTCAGTATAGCTACTATTGCGTGCTGATCAGAGTAAAAAAAAGTATCATCTGATAAATATGGCTGACAATTTAAAAAACGTGTATTTACAAGACTTTCAAAACAGGGGTCCATTCGTACCTCGTTTATAGGCTATCTGAGATGATTTGACAGATGCCAGTTCTTCCAATCGTGATAACTGATCTCTGGCTAATTTGGTTCTTCATGCGAATTGGCGGATTTGATTAAAATATCTGGATTAAATTGTCTGATATTACTTTGCGTCCTTGTGTTATTTAGAAAGGGCATAAATATCGATACTAGAAACCGTGATCAGCAGTGCAGCGATTGGCTGGCGGCAAGACAGCAACGTAATGACATCAGATTAAAATAAGAACATCACACACCTGACGAAAAACTTGAGAAATTTCTAAATAAATAAACACCGATAAATAAAATGCCTAATTATTTACATTATTTCACAATTTATATTATTCTTATAGGATTTACATTTGTATTTCAATATTGTTAGCAATTTATTAGCAATTTATTTCTTTTTACCAGTGAAGTAGATTTGTCACGTGACACTGACAGCATTAATTAAAGTTTCTTATGGGCCAAGAACATTTTTCTAATGGTAAAGCAGATAATATTTTTCTATTTATTTTATTTGCTACATAGCTGTCACCGTTCAAATGAATGCACGGCTCAGACTAACTGCTACATCATCCCCCGGTTTCACAGACAAGGTTTAAGCCTATAGTCCCAGACTAAAATGCATGTTTGGGCTTTTTTAACTGAAAGCAACTTGTACTGCCATATCTTAAAACGTCAGTGTCATTGTTTTGCCTCAAGATGCACACCAATAATGTTTTTTCTAAGGCATGTTTATAAAAGCTACATAAATGTCCTAATTGAATGCCTAATCCTGTCTGTGAAACTATGGCCCGGTTTAGGATTAGACCTTAGTTCAATTAGGGCATTTGAGTATCTTTTATGAACGTAGACTAGAAAAAAACATTACTGGAGTGCATCTTGAGACAAAACAATGGCACTGACATATTTAAAGATATGTCAGAGCAAGTTGCTTTCAGTTAAAAAAGCCCAAACATGCATTTCAGTCCGGGACTAGCTTAAGCCTTGTCTGTGAAACCGGGGGAAAGTGTGTAAAACTGCAATAAAATTATTAGGTAATTATTCCCTTACGAAAAAATGTTTTTAAAGGTGGTTTTAAAAATGGTTTAAGGTAGCCTAATCTTGCAAGAAAGTAGCAGTGGCTGTGTCAGACTTTAAGTATAACCTCCGTTTAAAAAGATGCAATCTAATCCTGTTTACATGAAATAAGCCTCCTCCCGAGTTTACGGACACGAGCTCCCCCAAGTGTTGAAATCCCGTCATTATTTTGTCTAAACATTCATTTCACTGGTAAAAAAAAAAAAAAAAAAAAAAAAAACAGTTAGCAAGGCAAAGGACATGTAACTCATTTAACTTTTTTGTTGAACTGTTAGACGCAATAATTGATTTCAATTCAAAATTCAAATTAGCTATCCTAGAAGGGTATAGAAAATTGTCTTTCACAAAGAATCAGAGGATGGGATCCATATCACTTTGAAAGCAGATTTGTGAGAATTCATATATATATTCATCATATATATTTATTTATTTACTTTGTAAAAATTCTGAGAGATACCTGCCAAGTTCACAAAGCCGTACTTGTGAAAAATATATTGTATATTAACATCATCATCTTTAACAGAAAGCAAGAACTGGTCCAGTTAGGCATGTATGTCCAAAAAGGCATGATTTGCATTCTCTCTTTTAAGAAGGACAAGATCTATGAGAACATCTGACATTAGATTTATGAACAACACAGAGAAGCTATAGCAACTACATGACATTTACAAGAATACTGAATTTTGCAAAACAGCATGCAAGTGAAGATGCATGGAGTACATGATTTATTAGAAGCATATTTTAATTTAAATGACAGAAATTCTTGTCATTTTTCAGTGTTTCTGACTTTCAGCGCTGCAGTTATTGACCCGATGAGTAAAACCCCTGTCTTGAACAGTATGTACCATATCAGCCCTGGAGCCAAGATCCCTTACAGAAACAGATAGAAAAACACACTTAAAGTTGTTATAGAATGCATTAAATATTATGAAATGCCAAAAGTGACTGAAATATCCAGGAAAAAGGACAACAGTTGCAGTTTTCTTATAAAAATTGTGTTACTTTATCAATATTTAATTAAAAAAAAAAATCAATAATAATCTACTCTGGCACATGTATGTAAACCTTTTTTTTTTTTTACTTGCTAATGTTTGTCCCAAGTCACAGGTCAGAGCTTTTTCTTAGCAGGACAATAGGAGAGATAAGTAATATTGTATTACAATTGTCAACAGACATTTATCAAACAGTAAGTTATATCCTGCATATTGATCTGTATCACATTCCTGGATAAAGCCAATAAAGCCATTAACATAAGTTATATAGGCTATGGTTTATTTCAATAATCCAAATTCTCTATACTGATGGATTAAGTCTATTAATTGGAGAAACTTACTTGATGGTGTGGGGCTTTGGTATGTGGTAGCCAGAGGGGATGATGTTGATTTTGAAGGAAAAACACAGTCTGAATCACAGAAAAGAAAAAGAAAATAGAAAATACGTTCTTAGTCAAAAATGTTCAAAAATTCAGTTTAAATTTGTTCAATGGGCCGAGAGGATTTCACACTTACCTTCCACTCTTACATAAGCCATGCTTATTGAATCCTCTGGCTCTGTTTGGCAGCTATATGTTCCTGAATGATTCCTATTTGCACCATGAACTTGCATAGAGAGTGTGATACTATTATCTGAAGACACTTTTCTGCACTCAATTTGTTGCTCTTTCACCAATTTTACATGGTTTTGTAGTCCATGGCAAGCAAACTGACATGTGAGGTTAAAGTCTTGACCGTAGCAAACATTCTGCCCTCCACTTACACTAATGTTGGACTGACAGCCACCTAAAAGAAATAATGACAGAATCAGAATCAGTAAGAGCTTTATTGCCAAGTATGTTTACACAAGGAATCTGTCTTGGTGACAGGAGCTTCCAGAAAACAAAAAATGAAATAATGCAATATAATACGGTAGTAGAAAAAATATATAATTGTTTTAATGAATGTACAGATATGTTATTTACAAGAGTACTGTTTACAATTTGTAATTTACAAATGTTAAATTTTTAGTTGTTATGTACAAATGTACAGTTATTGTAGACATGTAGCTCTCCAAATACAGTCAAAAACAAACCAACAAACAAAAAAAAAACATTTTACTATATACCTTTTTTGAGACTTACCACTTATATATGATGGAATCAACAGCAGCAAAATGAATTTCAGAAAGCACATGTTTGAACTGAACTGCGACCACCCGTTGAGGTTCGAGTAGAAATAGACTCTGCAGAGCATGTCGTGAACAATAGGAAATAACTCAGGCTGTGGCTTTGTATTTTATCAGTTGATGAGCAATGAGATTGATACATTCAAGTAACAAAAATCCCCCAAATCACAGAAAGGACATCAAACTGAAACATCACCTGCAAAAACATGTATAATGGTCTATTTTTTTTTTATTTACAGCCATACAGCATATTGAGAATTCAAACAAAAAACTTCAATCATCTTGCCAATATTTAAGACTAAATTTAGACTACGTATGACTAATTAATGTTATGGTGACATTTATATACATTTATATAAACTCAGCAAAAAAATAAACGTCCCTTTTTCAAGATACTGTATTTTAAAGATAATTTTGTAAAACCCCAAGCTTTACAGATATTTCATGCTCGTTTAATGAACCATAAATAATTATTGCAGCTGGTGGCCAGACCAGATACGTACAGCTATAAAGCTACCTAATACACCAATATTTGGTGATAACTCAACTCAGCTTTATTTAGCTATAGCACCACTAAAACCAACAATTGTTGACCAAGGTGCTGTACCATCAATACCATCAACATTTAACACCAACATAAATTACAACACAGAACAGACCAGACACAGCACAAATTAGCTACAATTAAAAGCCAAAGAAAAAAGATAGGTTTTGAGTTTTGCTTTTGAGTTTTGCTTTTTGCTAGGATTGTGAACAGATAATAAATCGAAAATATATACAGGAACTAATCCATTCACTGATTTAAAAACCAGCAACAAAACTTTAAAAATCATTTCTGTAACGAATTGGGAGCCAATGCAGAAATATCATAACTGGAGTAATGTGCTCTCATTTACACACACCATTAAGGATGGCTAACGATGCTTGGTTAATACCGTCCTTAAAAGAAAGAAAGGACTCTGAGATGAAAAAAACTGTTTTTGACTACCGTACTAATCTGTTTGTCAAATCTGAAAGCACTATTGAAAAACACGCCCAAGATCTTCACTGGTTTCACACACAAAGACAAATGGACAAAATTTAAGCAAGGGGAGATAGCAGCTTCTGAAGATTCAATAATCTCTGTATTGCCTTCATTGAGGTGAAGAAAATTTAGGGACATCCAGGCCTTTACATCCACTAGACAAGCCAACAGAGTATCCAAACCCATGTTATTTGATCCCAGGGGCAGATAGATTTGGGTATCGTCAGCCTAACAGTGAAAGCAGATGCCGTGTTTCTTAAAAATTGACCCCAAGGGAAACATACAGGAGAATAAAATCGGAGCAAAAATAGAACCTTGTAGGGACACCACACATAAGCATATGAAGTAAATTCACCAATACTAACAGAGAACCTTCTATTAAAATAGGATTGAAACCATTTCCCTGAATGCCCACCCAGTGCTCCAAACAAGAGGTCAGAGCAGTGGCCGATCGTTTCAAACGCCACATTCAAATCTAACAGCACTAACACAGCAGACTCAGTAATATATTGTTTAGAACTTTCACCAGTGCTGTTTCTGTGGAATGGTTTTTCCTAAAACCTGATTGGATTATAATATATAGAATAACGATAATAATATATAGATAATATAGCATAATGAGCGATGTACAAGCAATTTTTGTAGGTAACAAGTGTAACAAGGTGGGGGGAAAATCCGGGTCAAAATGATCTGGAACACAACATGAGGGTTAAATGCGTTAGGCCTAAATAATTTTATACCTTAAATAATTTTATGCCTTATTTTCCCATAACTAATTAATTAAATTAGTGTGTTAAATTGACAGCCCTGATGTAATGCATTACAATATTGTGTTACTCCCTCAAAAAGTAGGCTTACTTAGTTACTTTCTATGGAAAGTAATGTGTTATGTTACTTTTGCATTACTTTTTCTTACTTTGGTTGGGCTTGCTTTTTTTTAATTTTTATAACGAAACCTCCAAAAGTTCTATTTTTGGAAAATGTAAAGGCCCTTTCACACCAAAAATGAAATTAATGAATAAACCTCAGGCTGAAGGAAATGCAAATTCACACATGTACAGTAGATGGCGCAGCTCAAACAAACTTTCAGCTGATAAAATTTATGAAAAACAAATGCTATCTACCTTATTTTTCAGGTAAGAGCGGCGCGGCCATTTGTAGTTTTAATGTGTCTGGCTTCCGGTGTCATTCTCTTCCACCCTGTTGAAAAAACCAGCATATGCTGGTAAGGTAGGTTTTGAAGCTGGTATGCTGTTTTGAGCTGGTTTATGCTGGTCATGGACCAGCATAGGAACAGTTTAGGACCAGCACTTGACCAGCATAAACCAGCATACCAACTTCAAAACCTACCTTAACCAGCATTTGCTGTTTTTTTCAACAGGGCAGTTATTTTTTAGCTGTACAAAAAAAGCTCGTTATGCTGCTTGATATTGCAAACTGGTATTTCCACCATATTATTTTAATGTATTGTCTTAATTTTAAACATGTTGGCTTGTAGCGCACAGTTTTACAGTTTACTGCACTTTGATATTCTTCTTGTTATTTCCCTGTAGCCTAGCGGATAATAAACCGGAAGTCTCACTCATTCACAGAAAACGCCTTACTTGAAAAATAAGGTGGATAAAAGCAAATGCCTAATTAGAACTACAATAACCATTCACACAGCGCCCACAATGCCTCTGCACTTTTTAGCTACTCACGATTTCTTTCAACATGGGGACAGGAGAGCTGTCAGTCAATAAAAACAAAGTAACTTGAAAAGTTACTCTATTTGAAAAATTAACTCAGATATGTTGCTGTAAATTTAAAAGTAGTGTGTTACTTTACTAGTTACTTGAAAAAAGGTAATCTGATTATTACCTCGCGTTACTTGTAATGCGTTACCCATAACACTGCTTAATTATTTTTAGGCTACTTATTTTGAATATAGCTGAAACTTAAAATAAGAAAGCATATGGGTCATTTCTGTTACGCATTTTTAACTTTTCAAAAATGATTGTGTCCGAGTTGTATTTCTATAAAAAGGTATAGATATTATAGCCAGGGTAAATGTTTTCATCATGTTTTCATGTTTAAATGGCAACCAAAAGTATTGAATCTGTTTTAAAGGATCACACAATCTGTTTAATTGTTCTTATGCTCTAATGCATTTATTTGATCAAAATACAGTATAAACAGTAAAAACCTCAAACTTTACGGTAGTGTAAATATATATAAATAAATTATATAAATAAATAAATTATATAAACGAACTAACATGATTTAAGTCAGTTTTATATTTTATCCAGTGTACTAAAACAAAATGTTGGGGACATAAAAATAAGCTGCATAATATGATTGAGTTTGACCCACGTACAGTAGCTACAAGCTTAGTTTTCATGTCGATACCAGTTTCTACGTCACCCGGTTCAGTCTCACGTAGTTTTACGTTGAATGAAACTGCGCATTATTTTTTCCGAAGAGCGCGGAATTTTATGACCCAGTATTCTCCAAACCCAACTACGCAAGTTTTGCAACTTAGACCCGGTGATGTGATCGGCGACAGCGGAGGAAACGCGCCAGCTGCACGGAGAGGCTTAAAGAGACATCAGCGAAGAGGGAGAAAAAATGATAATGGCTTCAAGGAATGACCATTAAAACCGACAAAATGGGAATTGTCATCGACTTATAATACAGAGATCTAGGTAAAAGTGTCTAATCTGTTGATAAACCTTCCTCCTTGAACGATTTATGGAATATTCCGCGTACGTAATTTAGATCAATTTCGACTGTTCGGGATTAAGGAGTTGCCCGGTTAATGGCTGGCAACAAAATCTATGTGCTTGTCAACAAATATTGCTTTGATGTATGTATAATGTTGTTGTAGATAATAACAAGCTGTATTTTATTTTCCATAACCCTGCTGCTGTTGTTGAATTAGTAACTCTCGTTAGCTTGCTGAAGCGCAGGCCACAGATCGTTAGCTTGTTTGGGCTAGTTAGCGCGCTAGCCGTGTGTTCACTCATTTCTGCTGCTTAGTTGGCAACTCAGTGGCTAACTGACAACATTGGCTCTTCAACACTCGAGGATTCACACGAACGTCTCTTCGTTGCTATCTTTACGTTCATATAATGTACTCTTACAAAGGGAACAGAATGTACCAAAATGTTTGAAGTTTATCTTAGTAACCCAAGTTTCTTTCTCATACTTTGGTGGCGAGCTGCATGAGGCTAGCAGGCACATTTAGTCAGTTTTTTTTCAGCAGGCTATTCCTTTAGACATTGAAATATTTGACACTGGCGTTATTTTATTTCTCTAGCTTTAAAAGTATGGGTCATACATAAGACAAGCTGCTGAATCCAAAGAGAGGGCCAGCGTACAGGCCTGATTCATCACATTTGTTGGCATTGTAAAACAGTTTTGTTGTCGATGCATATAGATCAGGCCTGATCCGACGCGAGACGATGGATTATAGTCTTAGCTGGACGGTTAACTTAATAAGTTTTATAACATTTAGTCATCGTTTCTAATACTGGTACCTTACTCTTGGATATGGAATGGATGCTACAATCCACACAGGCTGGAAAAAATATATATTCTTGTATTTTTAGGCTATCACGTCTAAAATTTGTGCATCATAACAAAATGGTTTGATGTAACATTTCAGTAGTTTCGTTGATAATTCACGATGTTAAGATGTAACATTTCAGTGGATCCATTGTGAATTGATCATAAGGAACGTTTTATTGGAAAGTCATGTTTTATGTCGCCTTAAGCAATGAATATGTTCTTGTCATCACTTAGTCATCTATCTATCTATCTATCTATCTATCTATCTATCTATCATCTCTTTATTGGATTATCACTCTATCATAGTGTAACTTATTGGTACTTAGTATTGTTGCCTTGTGACAAAATTACTCTTGTAATGATAAGCAACCCAGTGAGCGTTTCCTGAGACATTCTCTGTTGTTTTATAAACCAGCCAATGGACGGCATCATCCATAACCTCTGGCGAGGTGCCTCCCTCTGCTCAAAACATAACCAAGACACTCGGTCCAAGATGACTCCGGCTCGTCTTCACACGACCTCAGGCCTCATCTCGAGCTCCTGAGGGATGTATTTTTAGAGCTGGAAGTCAGAAAAGCTAGATAACATTTCCTGTAGGGAAATGGTCTCTGGTTTCGTGTCCCTTCTGACTCTTAATTTGTGTGTTTCATAGAAACGGTGATAGTGCAATGCTGACTTTTTCTTCCTGCATTTTTATTGTATACGTTGTGTTTTATTTGAGTTCTCACATAAGATTGATACTTTAAAACAAAGCAAACTGTAAGTAGGACAACAACATTTATATGGCTATGTGTAAATGTTATAATTCTTTGTGTTAAAACAAGCTGCCTTGATAGTCGCTGTAATAAGTTTATAAAGTTATAATTGGTAACGCAAGAGTGAGTTCTCTCATTTACATTATTTATATAAAAACTAAATGGACCACCCTGTATTGATTACTTAGTGATGACATTACCTGAATCTGCTATGCTGAGCAATATCCCAAAGACAGAAGTCATGTATTAGTAGTTTTGGCAACTTCCTTTAGATTGATTAAAGGGTTAGTTCACCCAAAAATGAAAATTCTGTAATTTATTTCTCACCCTTGTGTCATTCCACATCCGTAAGACCTTTGTTCATCTTCGGAACACAAATTTAGATCTTTTTGATGAAGTTTGAGAGTTTTCTGTCCCTCCATAGAGATCCAACGCAACTACCACTCCAAGGTAAAGAAAGGTAGGAAAGACATCATTAAAGTACTCCGTGTGACTCCAGTGGCTCAAACTCAATTTTATGAAGTGACATGAGTGCTTTGTGCAAAAAAAAAAACAAACAAACATAATTTACCACTTTATTTGCAAAATAATATTATCCTAAATGTGTTCACGCAACAATGTCAATTGTCAACACAAAACGCATGCGTCATGATGCTCTCGTGAACACTCATGCATGTACGTTGTGTTGATGCTCAAGTCTGAACACAACATGCATTCACGAGAGCATCACGACAATATTTTTGTAAGTAAAGTGGTAAATTATGTTTTTATGAGTACTTTATGATGTTATTCCTACCTTTCTGGACCTTGAAAGTGGTAGTTGCGGTGGATCTCTATGGAGGGACAGAAAGCTGTCAGACTTTATCAAAAATATCTTAATTTGTGTTCCGAAGATGAACAAAGGTCTTATGGATGTGGAACGACACGAGGGTGAGTAATAAATGACAGAATTTAAATTTTTGGGTGAACTAATCCTTTAAGGTGCGGTCATAAGTTCTTAGGGGGGTCTTTTAATATCATTAATATGTTTGGTTCATCCAGAAATGACAACTCTGTCATTATTTCTCTCCAAATTTGTATTAATTTCTTTCTCCTGTGGAACATAAAGGAAGATATTTTGAGATGTCTTTTTTTTTTGTCCATACAATGGAAGTCAGTGGTCACCAAAACACTTTGATGACTAACATTTTTCAAAATATCCTCTTTTGTGTTCTGCAGAAGAAAGTAATACAGGCTTGGAACGACATGAGGGTAAGTAAATAATGACAGAATTTTCATTGTTGGGTGGACTGTTCCTTAAAATGAGTGGGACAATCAGTGTCTATAGTAGAACAGGTTCCAAGAGAGTGCAGTGAACTTTTAAGCAGTCTATTTAGCACTAATTGTGCCTTTTCTCTGCCCCAGATATTCTAAGGTGTGCTGCTGATGTGCCGCCTGTTTCCCCTAAACGCAAACTTTGGTGTGCTCTGCATTCGTACTTGGACACAAGGAATGCCTGACACAACTCTGCAAATCCACCTGGAGGGGGTGCAAAGGATGGAAACCAATGCCAGACAGCACCTCACTTTCACCAGCTAGTGTCGTGCGCATGTGTCCATCTCCCGAGGAATGTGCTCCTCTGCAGTTGGATTTAAGGAAGATTTCTGTATGATGTCTTCGTCCTGAATTGTATCGCCCTTGGATTGTCAGCTATACTTCCCCCTCCTCCCCCCGTCTATAAAAGCAGTTAATGTCTATTTTAATCTACATGTGTAGAGCTGTATTGTGGATAAGCCATTCCCTCCACTCTCTTTCTCACTAAATTCCTCTCCTCCATCCCATTCCCCGTACCCCTGTTGCTAGTTGTTTTGGTGGCTCTGTGATTTTATGGCAGCGGAGTAATCGTGGAGAGGCCGGGGTATCACAAGCTTATGGATTTTGATAAGAAAGGAGGAGGAGGAAAAGGTGAGGCTGAGGAAGGAAAGAGAATGTCTAAGACTGGCGGGAGCAGGACAGGGCATGGAGGTGGCCGAAACTCCAACTCCGGGGTGCTTATGGTTGGCCCTAACTTCCGAGTGGGAAAGAAGATCGGCTGTGGTAACTTTGGAGAGCTTCGACTCGGGAAGAATCTTTACACTAATGAATATGTGGCCATTAAACTGGTAAGTGCCTCACAAATAATAGTCAATATTGTGTTGATTGTAGGAATTAATGATGAACCCTGAACTTCCACTGCTGCCTGTAGTTTGTGTGTGTGCTGTTAAACATTTGCAAAAAGAAATCAACACACAGTTGTTCATAACACCTAGCCACATTAGATTAATATGCAGTGCTTGTTCTCCTTTGTTCACCCATTTCCATCTGAAAAAAAAAAAAAAAAACCTTTTTACACACACTCATTACCATGTAATTACTTGTACTGGAGACAACAGTCATCCACCTTTTACTTAAACTAAATGAACAAAAGAAACTGCAGTCTTGTTTAAATAGTTTTTTATTCTACAACAGATGTACCTGCATAAAAATATGCAGAACATCATATGTTTTTTCTTGCAGTATGTTAACCTGTGGTGAGGAATATACTCTGTAAATTTACAAAAGATTGTGAAAGTGCAAATAAGCATATTCATGTAAAAACATGAAGTGCTGAACAGGAATCCTTTGAGATGTGTTGGCGGGTTCAGTGTGGTAAAAAAAATATTGCGCTGCAAGATGTATTTCTCTATTTCTGATTGCTTGATGTCTGATCAGCGATTGGCAAGATCAGACATGATCTTTAGACTTTTTAATATATTTTCTGCAATGATTTTGGGGGAAAGTCTGTGGAAAGGATAAATATGGTAAAATGTGTTAGAGCTGAGAATAATACACTCCTATTTGGTAGCTGAAAGCAGTAACAAATTAGATTTCATAAACACTAAGTACAATTTTAATGAAAATAAATAATTATTATATTATATGTATATATAAAATTATAATTCAAAAGTTTGGGGTCATTATTTATTTATTTATTTGAAAAAGTAATAATTTTATTCAGCAAGGAAGGACACATTAAATTAATCAAAAGTGACAAAGACATTTGTATTTCTTTTTTAAATAAATGTTGTTCTTTTAAACTTTCAACAAAATATTAAGCAGCATAACTGATTTCAGCATTGGTAATAATAAGAAATGTTCCTTGAACACCAAATCATCATATTAGAATGATTTCTGAAGGATCATGTGACACTGAAGACTGGAGTAATGATGCTGAAAATTCAGCTTTGCCATCACAGGAATAAATTACATTTTAAAATATATTTAGATTTTAAAAAGTTTTTTTTCAGTTTTTACTGTATTTTTGATTAAATAAATGCAGCATTTGTACGCATAAGAGCCTTCTTTTAAAAACATTACAAAATCTTACAGACCCCAAACTTTTGAACAGTAGCGTACATGTTTATTTTATGATTGGTCAGTATCACAGTGTGAAAATTGTGCCTGGCCTTCTCATTTAGAAGGACATCCACTTTTTGTTAGTTTGTTGCTGTGCAAACCATACAAAAACAATTTAAAAACTGCTCCTCCAGATAAGTATTTTAATTGGATTTGGTTTCAAGCATGCATATCCAAAATACATATAGGGAAAGATTAGTTAGTGATTAGAATATTATCTAGGGACATTTTAGTAGCCACCCACATTGTTCGTGAGCAACACCGGCCTCAATTTCAAGTGTTGAGTGTGTAAGATGTATTCTGTGAATATTCAGATTCTCTAGAGTCTCACAACATTGCAGAAATCTCAAGTTTATTTCATTATTACATTTTCCATGTTGCCAACTGTTCTGCTTTGAAAGAAATGTGATCGTGTAAGTAAGACACTCTCACTTTTGTCATTAGCTCCTTGGTCTAACCTTTACATACTACACTGAGATCCTTAATCACACTTTCATGAAATGTAGCTACCCATTTGTTGATAAGAGTGAAGCAAGTGAAGTATAGGTCTGTACACACAGCTTCATGGAGATATTACAACACCGATTTCAAGCTTTCTGCTATGACATGCATATCGAGATGCATACGTGTGTGCCTAGTGGTACTGATTCTGTTAAACCAGACAAATATCCTCTCTGAAGAAGCTACACAAAGGCTGTATTATCCAATTACTGGTACTAAATAAAGGAGTCTTGATGTTGCTCCTGATATGACCATTAATCAGTATTAACTGGAAATACACTCTAAAAGAGTAACAGTGTTGTACTTCTCACTCTCCACTGCTGGGTATTTAATACATCCTGTGGCCTTTATGCAATCTGTTTTTTTTTAATTTATTTATATATGTATTTGGCTCTTCCATTCTGCCTCCTGCTTAGCAGCACTTTTCTCCGCATGCTCAGAGCTGCTGGTGCCATGGATGACTCAACCCTGGATCCTGCACTTAACTGAACATGCACGTACACATTCTACCACTTACATTATTTATGTAAAAACCAGCATTCAACTAAATGGACCACCCTGCATTTATCACTTAGGGATGACATTACCTGGATCTACCACGCAGAACGATATCCTATTGATCAAAGTTGCATTGTTCTGTAAATTGTCACGGTCGAAATCGAGGGATTTCAATAGGAATCCACACAATGGAAAATTTTGTTTGAGGGCGAAATATTTCGCATCATGTTGTGCATACATTGCTACACTATTGACAATGGACCTGCGAAATTTCAATGGTGATTATAGTGATCCACTGCAGTATATGTAACCCAAAGCACCCATAATAAGGACTACGTCAGTTATCTGACAATGGTTTACAGCTTTCATGCTAACCTAAAACCAATGTTAAAAACTGGCTTTTTATTTAAAAGAAATTCCAAAACTTCTTATGTTTTTGTCATTTAATTTTACTCTTTCATAGGAGCCAATCAAATCCAGAGCACCCCAGCTCCACCTCGAGTACAGGTTTTACAAACAGTTGGGCAACTCGGGTAAGTAATATGCTGTATTTCTATCTATTTTCTTTTTATTATCCACCATACGTTACTTTGAATCTTACAGTTTAGCACCCATATTTAGACCACTTTCTTTGTTGTAGAGCTTAAGCTGTCCACATCCTATTTACAATCTTGTTGCTTTTAGCTCATCCTGTCCACATCCTCTTTTCAGCACGGAGGATGAATTTAATCAGCACAGGCTGTGGTTCCTGTGCATCGATTGCTCTACTTGCTTTAGTCTTTTTCACACAGCGTTTCACACGGGACAGAAAGAGGTTAACTTGTATTCAAAGATGTGACGGCTTAACATATAGCTTATTTCAATATGATATGATGTATTCAGAATGTGTTCATCAATAAAAGAATGCCATTAAGTGTTTTGCACAGATCAAATAAAGCCTAGGGTTGATGGTTGTAGCGTTGCATCTCTCATTGCTGTTGAGCCAGAGGAGATCTCTGTTCCCAACGTTAAGGCTTCAGAACCTTTTTATTCTGCTATGCATTTTTCATGAGGAGAGCATTAGAAAAACATGACACTGTACACTTTGAATAATTACTCATTCCTATGCTGAAGTTGTATTGTGAATCTAATTTTTGTGCGTGTTTGTGGTTACTCAAGGTAGTCTTTTTGTACAGTGTGACCAGGCCTGATTAGGGCTCGGTGATATTGATGAAAATATTTTATCTTGATATTTTCCAGCCTTTTAAAAACATTTGATTTGTTTCTGTTTGTGAATTTGGTTTAAAACCATCGTTTTGCTCAAACAGCCATTGTTGTATATATTATAATCTTTATAATTACCCTTTTTTTCCCAAAACATTTTAAGGCATGAAGACATTCACATGGAGACTTCTGTGAACGTTGAGTGATGACAAATGATTTGTTTAAGTGATTAATTGAAATGGACAGTTTGAAAGAACTGATTAGCTTAAATGAATCAAACTCGCCAACTTTGTCAGTGTTTCTGCTCCTGAGGTTTAAATCAAAGGTGGTTTTTAAATACCTTGTTTTAACGCTGTCATACTGTAGTTGTGACACAAAGAGTGTGCAGGAAGCTTGTGTACTAGTGTGGTCTTTTTAGACCACAAATTTGTGGCCTAATCAAACGCTCATTAAAAGAATTACGATATTCTCCATGTTCCAGTTCAATATGTCACCTAATAGAATCCATACCCTGTTGCCTCATACTGCTATTATACACAAAAATGTAGTGTACCTCAATATGAAGCAGTACTATGTAGAGTGCCAAACACCAAATAACAAAAGATTATTCTTCCTTGTCTTTACGTAATCTTATTAATTCTGACCATTTAGGTTAATGCTGTGCTAAAGTACCTCTTTGTATTACCGAACTCTGTGGATCTGTTTTCTAACTGCATATATACGTGTGTGTTCAGAGGGTGTTCCTCAGGTGTACTACTTTGGGCCTTGTGGGAAGTACAATGCCATGGTGCTGGAGCTGCTGGGCCCCAGTCTGGAGGACCTGTTTGACCTCTGCGACAGAACCTTTTCCCTCAAGACCGTCCTCATGATCGCAATTCAGCTGGTCAGTGTAATCACTCATGAGAGAGAAACAAAGATGTTGGAACTAATATGTTAAAAAAAAAAAAAAATTAATCTGACTTATACCTTTATTATAGATCACACGGATGGAATATGTGCACACAAGAAGTCTGATCTACAGGGATGTTAAGCCAGAGAACTTCTTGGTGGGCCGACCGGGGACCAAGAGGCAACATACAATCCACATCATCGACTTTGGGCTTGCCAAAGAATACATTGACCCTGAGACCAAAAAACACATCCCTTACAGGGAGCACAAGAGCTTAACAGGGACAGCTCGCTACATGAGCATCAACACACACCTGGGAAAGGGTAAGACTTGCAGACATGGGAAAGATTCGCTCTGTCAGGGCTTAGGAAGGGTTATTAGAATTTCATAGGGGGATAAAGACTAAAGTATGTCTTAAAACCTAGCTTAGCTGTTAGTGACACAAATCTGCTTGCTCAGTCACAACTTAGATTTAATCATGGCACTGGTAAGATGCAGGTGCTCTTTGGATCAGGATTTTGAATTTGCTAAATGCATAAATCATTTTGCAAAGTAAATTAAGACTCTTTGTCAGACTGAAGACAGATTCCAGTGTACCTAGCAGTTTCATAATTTTTTTTTTTTCTTGTAGAACAAAGCAGGCGGGATGATTTGGAGGCGCTGGGTCATATGTTTATGTACTTCCTACGGGGCAGTCTGCCTTGGCAAGGCTTGAAGGTATTGTGTTTGGTGGAGTGAAAGAAATGTTTGCTGCCTTTATACATTTTGATTTAAGAGTTTGTTTCGAAAACTGAGAAAATATGCGATACTATTATAGAAAATGTGGTTTGTTTTATTCTGTTGCGTTTCATTAAGCATTTTAAAGCACAGATTATGGTATATATGAGAGATTAATGCATCTTGTCAGTTCTGTGCGGTTTTGTACCAATAAAAATTATAAATCGATGGTTAGTTTCCCCTCCATTCAGTTGTCTCATTCTCTTAACTGTGTTTTGATGGTATCCTTCTGGTCTGAGAGTCTTATCTCACTCAGCTAATGTCTGAAAAAGTGAGAGGCCCCACTATCTGTCACTATCACAGAAAGTCAGCAGAATAACCAATACAGCCTCGATAAGCTGACCTATTTAGAAGATCAAAAATTTTTTTAAATGTGTTTGTTTACAGCTTTATCTGGTTTTATAGCCTAAAAGGGGGGGAGGGGGGGGACTGAAGTCTTGGTGACTTTACTGTTAAAGGGATAGTGTACACAAAAATGAAAATTCTGTCATCATTTACCCACCCTTATGTTGTTCCAAACCTGTATGAGTTTCTTTCTTCTGTTGAACTAAAAATGGATATTGTGAAGAATGTTGGTTAACCAGACAGTTGATTTCCATAGTAGGAAAAAAAATACTATGGAAGTCAATGGCTACCTTCAACTGTCTGGTTAAGCAACATTTTTAGTTCAACAGAAGAAAGAAACTCATACAGGTTTGGAACAACATAAGGGTGAGTAAATGATGACAGAATTTTCATTTTTGGGTGAACTATCCCTTTAAATGACACATGCTAATCATAATTTCGCCTATTACATGGTTCCCATTGTCATGGAAAATATGGACATGTCTGAAAAATCATAATAAAAACTTAGTCAACTTAATTTCTAAAGTACATTTTTCTGAAAGTCTTAGCTCTAAAATATTCAATCAGCTAGAAATGGTCCTTTTTGAGCTTAGTCTTTTTTCAATCGCAGATGATGGGAGAGGTCAGGGAAATTCTTTGGTCAAAAAGCTATTTTGGTTGCACTTCATTTTACAGTATGTGCACTTAGTGTTCTTGCAGTTTACTTACCCAAGAAAGTACTGAATAATATAAAGTAACTAGATGGGTTAAGGTTAGGTTTAGAATTAGTTTCAGGGGTAGTACCTAGTTATTACCCAGTTAATATAAGTATGTATATGTAGTATGTATATGCAGAACAAGGGACTGTAAAATAAAATTTGCTAATACTATTAGTATAAAAAGATACCAATTTACTGAACAAATATCTTTACGGAATTCCCAAAATGTTCTAATCTTTGTTCTGTCCCATTTTATTCATTTAAGGCTGACACACTTAAGGAGCGCTATCAGAAAATTGGAGATACCAAA
This sequence comes from Ctenopharyngodon idella, assembly GCF_019924925.1. Lineage (NCBI taxonomy): Eukaryota > Metazoa > Chordata > Actinopteri > Cypriniformes > Xenocyprididae > Ctenopharyngodon > Ctenopharyngodon idella. Next base: position 15,923,076 of record NC_067221.1, read on the forward strand.
AGGGCAACCCCTATAGAAGTGCTCTGTGAGAGTTTCCCTGGTAAGCGAGTTCTTTTTCAAACGTATCTCGAACACTCTCACCTCCAGTGCATTTTCTTAACTTTGACTTCATCACACAGAAGAAATGGCCACCTACCTGCGCTATGTGCGGAGACTGGATTTCTTTGAAAAACCGGATTATGACTACTTGAGAAAACTCTTTACAGACCTCTTTGACAGGAATGGCTATGTCTTTGACTATGAATACGACTGGGTCGGCAAGCCGCTGGTAAGTCTATTTGGATGTCAAACCATAAACCGCTTGTATATGATGCAAGTAAATGGATGTTGAGTTTCATATATGTATCTATACAGCCGACTCCAATAGGACCCATGCCTAGTGACACACCTCTGCAACCCAGCAGCAGAGACAAAGCACAACCACAGACCAAAAACCAGGTGAGATAAACCCTCATGCTGTTGATAGCCATGTAAAATACATGTTTTCGTAATACACATCCCTTTTCTTTCTTCTTTACTTTACTTTTTGCAATTTTATAGTGTATGATCAAGGAAAAATTATAAAGGTTATAGTTTCATTGCTTGGAATGCCACTTTAAAATTAAAAAAGGAATAATCAAATTATTAATTAAATTGTTCAAACTGATTAATAAATATATTTAAAATTAATTAATTTAATTTAACCACTATTAATTTAAAAAAAAAATAAAAATGTCTATTAATAATCATGTGTGAACTGCCCAGTGGCATTTTTTTCTTTTTAATTAGTGGCTTGGTTTTAAAAATGAAACTTAAAAGTTGCGTTTAAAAATGAATTATTAATTTATTTCGTTACATTTAACTATTTTTAAACACACTTTAAAAACACTTTTTTGATTTCTTAATTTTATATAGTAATATTTATTATATTTTGAAATATTTCACTTTCAGTTTTACCGCTAAGTCCTTGTAAAAGAGGAAGAATGTGACAAAGTTATTACATTTAAGTACCAGTTTCTTTTCTTTTTTTTTTTTTTCTTTGGTTATTTGTGGAAAAACATTGCTTAATGCAGTGTAATTTTTGAAATGTTATCTCAGTATTTCATGGTTCTCTTTTAACCCATGTCAGCAGTATGTGGTTAATGTTTGGTTTCACTCATCAACAAACCCAAGACAACTTCCTGTAGCCAGAGTAGTTTTTTGCTAGTTTGAAGATCTGTCGTTTCCTCAGACGCTGAATGCCATTCTTTTTGAGAGTGGTATTGCCATGTCTTGGTCACAGTCCCTTTAAATCTGTTACATTATACATTTTCTATGATTGGCTGGAGCTTAGCTTTCCTCTCCATCTCTGCATGTCACATGCTCTATTGTTTTTTCACTCACACTTTTATTTCCACCTCTATCCTGTTAGCTAGTGCAGTCTGCTTGTGCATGGAAGGCGTTCCTCTTTAAACTCTTTCTGTTCTTTTTTTCTTTGCACCCTCACCTCCTTTCAAAAACATCTATTATGCCCTTTGCCACCTTCCGACCCCTTTCCCCCTATTGCTGTCATGCCAGTCTCCAGAACCTAAAGGAAGTGAGTCCCAGCCCACTCCCGTGACCAACAGGGAGCTCCTGGGGTCGCACCTCACGGCCGATAGGCTGGGGGGCTCTGTCCAGGTACTGGGTGTTTGCGCAGTACTGCATGCTGTTGGTGTCGATATCTTCCTTTCTCTGTTCTCTAGTCTTTCTGTTCCTTTCGTCCTCTCACTTGAGACACCTCTGTCCATTTTCTAGCTGTGAACACTTAAATGATCTTTTCCTCTCTTCACCCTTGTCTAACACACATCACTTGCATGTTCCTGATGGTTAGGCTTGGGATCTGGTGACTTCAGTGTGAAAATACTGCTTATATTGTATACAAGTAGCTAAGCAAGACAAATGGATGTTTGCTTGTGTACATACAGTTATCCAGGGTGTAACTTTTCTTTTATAAAATTTTAGTGTTATAAGAATTCCAACTCATTTTCAGCTTATTTCCATTATCTAACCAAGCACCGTTCTTTCATTTTACATTCCCCCCTCCCCCCTTCTTCTTAACCTTCCTAGTTGGTGCTAAGCAACCTGATTTTGAACAGGTTAATTATTTAAAAAAAAGTGTCCTCAATGGGTTACTTAGCCCCAATTTGAGATACATGAACTGTTAAATATGCAGTGCCAGTTAGACAAAATAAATCCCAGTGTGTACTGTGGTTTTGTGTTATTACTCATATTTGCCAGTCCATATTGAAAACACATTGTCTGCTACCTTAAATTAATCTCCAGGTTATGAGCTCGACCAATGGAGAAGTGAATACAGACGATCCCACGGCGGGACACTCAAACGCTCCCATAACTGCCCCTGCTGAGGTGGAGGTGGCCGATGATACAAAGTAAGGACAATTTAAAGAATCTTAAGGTTGCCAGTTGTTTTCAAAAGTACATGTTTGCATAATAGGGTTCCCACGTGTCCTGGAAAACCTGGAAAATTGATGACTAATTTCTAGGGATGCATCAAAATTTCAACCACTGAAAATTATCGGTCAAAAATGGCATTTTTGGTTTCCGATAGAGAAAAAGAACATTGCGCAGCATGTTTTGTAACTTTGCAAGCGACTCCACTTCAGAATACGGACAACTTCGAAGCGAGTGCTCAATGTTTCGCTCTGTGTGCGCTGCATGCTCAGTCACTCACGGCCCAAACGCTCCACTCATGTACCACTCGCGCTCACAGGAAAGACAAAGTCCGCTCAAATAACATGCCAACTTGAAATTTCTCTGGACTTGTTTGGTTCTGTTTGCAAACTGTACTGTAACATGGTATGGTATAGCTGTGCAGGGCAACGCTGGTAAAATGATGCTACCCTCTCGTTCACTGATCCACTCCCTGCTATCTGCTCTCATGCTCTGATAATAATTGCTTTTTAGGAGTCAGGACTATCATTTATTTTTATAATTGGTCAAAAAATAAATCTGTTAAATCTGATTCTGTTGCATAGAACTATTGATATTAATATATTGATGTTTTACGTTATTTTAATACAGGCCTATTTTCTGTCCAATTTTTGTTACATTAGTATTAGTATTTACTTTAGTAAAGTGTGGCTATTTTATATATGGCTCATATTTTTTGAATTCAGTTACTGAATTTAATTAAAAAGTATAATAATAATACAATTATATAAAACAACTAATTTAAAATAAGAAATTAATAATTATTTTGAAAATGGCATTTTCAGTTTCGGTTTTCAGCCAAGTGCATCCAGAAGTTTCAGTTCCAGCCCAAAATTTTCATTTCGGTGCATCTCTACTAGTCCTGGAAAACATATGGAAAATTAGAGAAAATGTAAAATGTCCTTAAACTTCTTGTTATCCTGGAAAATGATTACAACAATTAATACACAGTTATTTTTGTGTTTTTCCTTTAGCTGAGAACGAAGAGTTTATCACTCCCTGAAACAATTAACATTAGTAGCAGAAAGTGCTATGTTCAGGGACTCTGAGTTTTGATGTGTGAGAGAAGTGTATTTTGATAATGTTTAGTCTCATATTTTCCCTTGCAGCAGTTAGCTAATGTTATTAACTACTCAAATGTTTGCAACAAATGTCAGCTGGTAAGCAGCTACCTAACCTTGTTAACATTAATTCAGTAACTTGCTAACTAATATTTTTTTATGCGTTATAAACCAGGGGTCGGCACAGCAACCTACAGCAGTGATGCAGCCTGTTTTTAGTTCTGATTGTTGTCAGAAGTACTTTGATACAATGTTGATACTGAAATTTTGTTGATACTGAAAGATGTAACGATACCAACTCGTACCGGCTGATAGGCGAGTGCTTTTAAACATTCTCATGCGCATTTGTGTGAGCGGTGGCGCTCTAAAGTTCATCAAAGGTTTCTACTTACAACATGTTTTTACAGCATTGAGCATTGTAGACAATGTTGGACACATGAACGCAATAACCAATAAGAAGCATTTAAGAAATTAGTCAGAATGCGCCCAATGGCCCTCTTGATTTTAAAGGGAGCGCTCTTTGTTTGCCATAACCCATTTACAATTTGAATGAATTTTATTTTTAATGCTGCTATGTACACACTGTTTTTGGAGGGACAACAATTTCAATGCAGGATTGAATCCAAGATTGAGTTGATTGACATGGTGATAAAAATAGCAACAGATGAGACAAAAAAGTCTGATGTGTCAAATTAGATGTGTGCATTAAGTGCAGACTAACAGACATGCCACTTGTTTTGTAACAAGTATGTGTAATAATTATGTAATTTGTTTATTTGTTGTTCATTTTATTACTTTTCACTTATCCCATTTAAAGCAATGTTTACTTAATTAAATATTTGAAGGCTATATGCTAATGTTTTAATGTGTTATTTACTTAAAATTGTTATTAGCATTAATAATTCATTGACTTTGTTTAATATTTATATTTTCAAAAAGTTAAATAAAATATTTAAATAGTTCCAATATTTTTTGCTATGGTAGTGAAATTGGTTCTGAGAACCATTTGTCATGCTGTATAATAAAAAATATTAAAAAACTGATTTCATAGTTAAGTAATGGCGATGTAAAATACATGTTTGTGTTATACACATCCTTTTCTTTTTTTGTTGCAATTTTATAGTGTTCAATCAAAGAAAAATTATAAAGGTTATAGTTTCTTTGCTTGGAATGACACTTTAAAATTAAAAAAGGAATTATCAATTTAATAATTAAAAAAATAGTTCAAACTGACGAATAAATATCCATACTTAAAATTAATTTATTTAATTTGTTAATTTAACCACTATTCATATATTTTTAATAATAATAATAAGGGGCCAAGCACCGAAGCTGCTAAGCTGCTACGCCACCAACGTTGCACCCATGTTTATGCTAATAACTTTTGAACCATAAGGGCTAGAAACAAAATTATTTTTTCCTCTGATACCTTGGCTCAAGTCGATCCAATTAACGATCCATATGCTGTCATCGTGTGAACTGCCCTTTTTTTCCAATTAGTGGCTTTGTTTTAAAAATGAAATTTTGAAAGTTGATAATTAATAAGTTAAAAAATAATTTATTAATTCATAGTTTTGTTACATTTTAACTATTTTTTTTAAACATTAAACATTTTAAACATGTATTTGTCAATCTGAAAAAAGTAATTTTAGTTATTTACATTTGTTATTGAATCCTTCATTTTATATAATAAAATTTATTATATTTGAAATAATATTTCATTTTCAGTTTTACCGTTAATTCATTGTTCATCTAAAAGAGGAAAAATGCCAATATTCATGTGCTCAACATTGGCTATAAAACTGGATGTCGTCAAAAACATTGAGAAATTAATACTTTTATTCAGCAAGGATGCATTAAAGACATTTATAATGTTACATAAGATTTATATTTAAAATAAATGTTCTTTTGAACTTTCTATTCATCACCTTGAAAAAAAAAAAAGTATCCGTTTACACAAAAATATTACGCAACTGATTTCAACATTGATAATAAGAAATGTCTCTTGAACTTTCTATTCATCACCTTGAAAAAAAAAAAGTATCAGTTTCCACAAAAATATTACGCAACTGATTTCAACATTGATGATAAGAAATGTCTCTTGAGCAGCAAATCAGCATATTAAAATGATTTCTGAAGGATCATGTGACACTGAAGACTGGAGTAATGATGCTGAAAATTCAGCTTTGCCATCACAGGAATAAATTACATTTTAAAATATAAAAAATAGAAAATGTATAAAAAGAAAAGTTATTTTAAATTGTAATAAAATTTCACAGTATTGCTGCTTATTATTCTTACTGTACAAACTATTGAATGGTAGTATAGGTTTTGGTTTCATTGCTAGGAATTGGTTATCATTGTATTAATTCATAAAAATGTGCTACATTTTCAACTTTTCAAACATAAATTAATATACAACTATTTAATCCATATTTAAGTGTAGATAAATACACCAAAATATCACATATATATATATATATATATATATATATATATATATATATATATATATATATATATATATAACTATAATGACACATTATCTAGCAGATGGTCAAAAGCTCTTCCTCAGGTACTATACAACTGTTTTGCCATGGGTTTCAATGGGTAAAAGCACTGTTGTAGCATTTATGTCTTTATGTTTTGGTTACATAAGCACCAGTCACATATAACAATTGTGCAGTGTGATCTCTTGCTAACATTAGAAGACATTCAGCTTTTTGTCCTAGTGGGTTGTTTAAATTTGCTTTGAACTCTGCCTGACATAACCTAGACTCCACTGTGTGACAAGTTTGAGAATGAAGGGAGATTGCAAAACTGTCTTTAACTCATTCGGTCGTTTCAGGTGCTGTTGTTTTTTCAAGAGGAGGAAGAGGAAAACGCTCCAGCGACACAAGTGAGGAGGAATATCTTTGAAACGTTAAGTCACTGGTGCGTTTAAAGAAAAAAATATTGCAAAGGACTTGGAGCTGAAACATGGAGCTCCTCCCTTTCTGTCTCTGCTCCACCTCAGAACAGAAACTCACTGCCTCACTTTTGGCATCCGCTCAGAGGACACACCTCAGCACTCTGGGCTCTGACACTCTTTGTAAGGAAACAATTCAGTGGAACAAATAGATATATTTGTACAATGTGGGACACCAGAAGAGACTTCATTCATCAGAAGTAAGATGATATATGTTATGTGACTTAAACCCAGATGGACTGTTTAAACTTGTATTTTAGATGACATGCAAAATCATTATTTGAGAACTAAAAGGCAACCAGACTCACACATACACACAGACATCTGATCACTTTGACACTGGCTGGATGAGTGAGTGATGTGCTCCATGATGTTTTTTTTTATGGGATCAAAATAAGTGGGGAAAGACTGCTGACTGATATGTGGAGAAACACACACAGGAATCAGAAAAAAAAAACTATGTAAATTCTGTCTTTCCTTTTTTGTTTTTGTAATTTAAAAAGTTGTTTTGAAGATCTGCTCTCCCTGAGTTGAACAGTTTTACTCATGTTGTAGAATGTGTGAACATTTTTTTAACCGCTCTTAGTGTTTCTTTATTTTCTCTTCTGTTGTTTTTTTTACTTGCTCTTTTTTTCCTGTCCATGATGTTGTAGCACAGTGGCTGGTCTCAGGTACTGTGGGAGATGGAGAGAAATACATGGGATCTCTCCTCTGTGAATTGCACTTTTGGGGGGAAAAAGCAAACCGTTTGGCATTTCTGGCATTGAAATTGACAGGAAGCAACAGAAATAAAGGCAGATGTGGGATCATTTTATACAGCAGGCTGGTCTCTCCCAAAGGGACAAAAGTGATGCTCTCAGTCAAAATTGTGCTTTTATTGTTTTTCGCATTAGATTAAGTTACCTGGGAATCATAGTTTGTGCCTTTCCAAGTAAAACATTTAACACTAATGTGTCCCTCTCTACGATTCCTATCCAGGTGGGGTGTCCATGGCCCTCTCAGAGTGTTTGTTCTCTACCGTGCGCTCCATGCCAGTCTAATGGAGTCTAATGGCATTTCTCAGATTTCTTTTTCACTGTTGTAAAGTGTATCATAGCAAAGCTCCATGAAGACGTGAGTCCATGGGTTTATACGCAGTAACAGAGGTTGCCTATCAGAGTGAGGATGTGTATTAATTTACATACCTATTAAATGTTGCTTTTCTTCTATGCCTCATAAAATGGTACATGTTGTGTTCTTGCACAGTCACTGTATTGAGTTTATGGTTGTGGTTGATCCTTGCCTGTTATTCCAATTGTAGTCGACATCACATGACAAAACACAGACAGTTGCAGTGAATCGCCAGGATGTGGTGCCATAGAACATTTAGCTGCAGGGCAAGTGCCTTAAACAGCCCTTTTATTGCACGTGAAAGCCTGTGTAATATAATTCACTGAGTAGTACACCTTGTTAGAATGGCATGAGATCAGGTGTCACACCCTTGTAGTTTATTGTATTTTGCTAGAACAGGATACTTCCAAATGACTTTTCACTTGCAGATACAACAGAGCCAGTCAATTATGACATCTTGTGATTATTCAATCATTAACCTCTTTAGAACAGACTGTCAAGAAACATGAATGAGCTGTTCTTAGAAATGGTGTTGAGCAGTGGTTCTCAAGCAGTTCATGATTTACTGGACAAGGATTAAAAAAAGTTATTTTTAAACTATTGATTTAGAACCACTGGTGTAGAGTTAACAAATTAGGTTTGGCTAATCTAAATGAGCCTTTGTATGTGGTCGCTTCTTCGATAGAAAGAACTTTGACACATGATAATCATCCATGCATTCTCGATCATTTTTTTGTTGTTGTAATGAACTTGCACGTCATATACCGGGCTTGATCATTAAATCAGACGTTATTAGTTGCGATATTAGATTTTAACTGAGTAAAATACGCATTTAGTAAATTTAGTAGGTGTGAATGTATAAACGCAGTGTTTTCAGATCTCCCTAAATATAAAAATAACCCCTAATAAGTGGTTAATTTCCAGGAGAATTGCTTGACTTAATTTATCTGATTTACGGTTGCATATTCATGCTGCATTCAAGTCATGTCGTAATTACCGTAATTTCAAGATGACAACACGTGATGTTCTACTCGGAGATACCCTACCTCGGCTTGGGAATTATGCAACTCCTAAAAGAATCTGAAGAGGTCAGGTGGTACACGTAGGATCTCTTAGAAAATTCCCAACTTACAAATTGTAATTACGAGCAGGTGAACACATTTTATAAGTTGAAATCTCGTTATTACGGTAATTACGACATGTCAACGGACATATAAACCTGCACAAAGATAAATTACACAAGCCTAAGCAATATTGTTGCAAAGAAAATGTCTTTGTTTTTATAATGGTTTTTATAATTTTTTAAGAGTCACAAAACATGACTAAATCTATCTTGTGCGCACAGAAACGAGGAAAGGGGAAAACACGGGAGGAATATAAAAAGTGCTGCACGAACAGCAGGTGGTGATATTTGACAACTGCTACTTTTGCTTTATTGTGTTATGTGGCTCAAACACTAGCAAATCCAAATACATAAAAATAATATTGTAGGCTATTACTGTAGAAATAAGCTTAAACCCGCGATTGATCATATTTATGGAAAAAAAACTTACCACACTAGACAAAAGACTTTATTAAAAAAAAAAATCTTAAAGGGACTTTAATTCGCTTTAAAAAGCCATCGTCAGACGAATGAGAGAGGGCGTGGCTTAATAAGCACGTGATAAACAACAGGAATCGAAAATAACAAGACACTACGCTATACTATCACTTTTGCACTAGACAAATTCAGCATTAACCATGCTGCATATGATATTTACCAAAATTACATTTAAAAGTAGGCTATAAGTCTCAATCGATGAAAGAGAATGAAGAAGTTTTATTTCGCGCCTCGTCCATCGTGACTTATTTGCGAAGTCAGCTGACCAAATCCAGAGGAATTGCTGTTATAACAGTTATGGACCGAAAGCATTGACCTTCACACACTAGACTCATTCCCTGCAGTGAGGAAGCCGGCGCTGGAGAGGACAATATGCTGAGGTGGACAAACGGAAATACGCATTTTTAGCCGGCTGGGGATTGACTGTATAGCGTTAATCATGCCGGACTCCTCAGAAACCTCTTTACCCGCTTTCAGGCGTCTGAGTTACTCAGTGGGGCATTTTCTCAACGATCTGTGCGCCTCGATGTGGTTTACATACCTGCTGGTGTTTTATCACTCAGTGCTGGGCTTTCAGAACACATATGCGGGTGTATTGCTGTTGGTGGGGCAGATAGCGGATGGAGTGTGTACACCGCTCATCGGTTATGAGTCTGATAAGACACCCGGCTGTGGATCGTATGGGAAAAGAAAAACATGGCATTTAGTCGGTAAGTGACGTGGAAAATCATCATGAAAATCAAAATGGACAATTCTTAATTTTTTAAAACGAATATTGCAGTATTTATTGTAAATGATTTATCCGTGCAGGTTATAATAATAATAATAATAATAAATTAATTATTATTATTATTATTATTATTATTATTATTATTATTATTCGACTTCTCTACTCTGATGACGTGTTTACTGGCGTAAGGGCGGTACAACCTGTCACTCGCGTGAGATCACAGCAATAGCAAACCACAACCATCCAATCAATTACCAATGAAGAAAATGCCCTACATATTTTCTTTTTTTTAGTTGAGTTATTTTATTTAGATGTGTCACAATAGGGAAGAAAAAGCCTATCGCAACTTCTTTTTCATGGTGGCAAAGGAAAAATTCAGGCAAATTTATACTGTCATCACTTTTATGTTGTTTCAGAGCTGTATGACTTTCAAAAACCAATGTTATGAATCAACATTCACTTTCATTGCATATTTTTTTTCCTGAGTAAACGATTATTTTTGGGTGAACTGTTTCTTTAAGGTTTATTCCATACATATTATAGGATGATTGATATACATTCTCATCTGTCTTTTACCCTACCTAGGGACCTTCAGCGTCCTCCTATCATTCCCCTTTATATTTAATCAGTGCCTGGGTTGTAATCTGAACACTCCACAATGGGTCAGTCTCACCTACTTCACCCCCTTCATCGTCATCTTCCAGTTTGGATGGGCGGCCACCCAGATTTCCCATCTCTCCCTCATTCCCGAGCTGGCGTCTTGCGAGCATGAGAAAGTGGAGCTCACTGCGTACAGGTAAACTCATACAGCTCTTTGCATGTAATGATCAACCATTCTTGTGATGCTTGTTTCGAGGACTTTGCCTTATAGTGACCGGTATGATGTCTTAGCATTTTATTGTATTTTGGTTGTATCCCTCAGGTATGCCTTTACCGTGATAGCCAACATCACAGTGTATGCAGTGGCCTGGCTCCTGTTTCATTTTCAGACTCAGGAAGGAGATGATCCTGCCATTGCAGACAATCTTGGCCCTGTTGACATTCCCGTTTTCAGAGTGAGTGCTAAACTTTTATTGTGTTGAGGTGAACTCTAGGTTATTTAAAGGGTTAGTTCACCCAAAAATCAAAATTCTGTCATTAATTACTCGCCGTCATTTCGTTCCAAACCTGTACGACTTTCATTCATCTATGGAACACAAATGTAGTTAATCTTGAGGCTTTCTGTCCCTCCATTGACAGCTACGCAACTGACACTTTAACGCTTCAAAAGGTTCATAGAGATTGTAAAACTAATCCATAAGAATTGAGCGGTTTAGTCCAGATTTTCTGAAGAGACTTATTCACTTTATATGATTAACAGATTTATTCACACATAAACATTGATCAGCGAACATAAACAGAAGCTCAATCATATAAAACGATCGAATCTCTTCAGAAAATTTGGACTAAACCGCTCAATTCATATGGATTAGTTTTACAAGCTCTTTGAACCTTTTGAAGCGTCAAAGTGGTAGTTGTGTAGCTCTCTATGGAGGGACAGAAAGTTCTCAAATTTTAATCAAAAAGATCTTCATTTGTATTCCGAAGTTGAACAAAAATCTTACGGGTTTGAAACGGCATGAAGGTGAGTAATTAATGACAGAATTTTCATTTTTGGGTGAACTATCCCTTTAATTCTGCATTACAAAACACCTAAATTAAAAGACCCTATCAAATGTAAATTTTTGTGAATATCCATATGCTAATGTACTCCTAAAAGTTGATGAAACTTTTGAAGGTAGTGTTTGTATGTACTCTATAAGACCAAGAATCAAGACCAAGACCAGAAAAGAGAATCAATTTACATTTATGCAACAAAAAAACAACTTGCATTGTATTCAAGGTACTACAGTTCTTGCTTCTCTGTGAATAGAACCCATAAAACTGCCTTTGCTTGCACCATAGTCTACTGTTTGAGCTACAGGAAATTTCATTAAAAGTTAGATGACCCAACAAATTTCCCTCAGATGTTTCTCTGAATGAGTAGAAAAATGTTGTTAAATGAATGTAATCAATGGTTTATGGTTTTCAGCTGATTTTTATGGACAAGTCTTTTCAGCTTTTGCTTCTGTTGACATTTATATAGCAAGTTACATAATGTAGGCCTGAATAAAAGAGCTCTGACAAGCTTCATGCAGTAATATGTTTTTACACTCAGAATCTAGGTCTTATAGTGGTGGGCATTGGAGCTCTGTTCTCGCTGCTGTTTCACCTGGGCACACGGGAGAAGGGGGCACGTCCCAGTCAGGAGGAGGATGGCTCTAGTCCTGGGGAACGCCAGCCACTTCTTCACAACGCCACTGTTGTCCCTCCCACTAATCCACTGCAGTGGAAACATTGGCTGAGACAGCCATCATTCTACCAGGTTAGAAGCCAGAACCCATGTTACTCTTCAGTGGCATGTAATTTAGTGCTCAGCTTTTGTGAATAGTGGGTTGAGACACTATGTTATCACTTAATCACAGTGGTGTGAAAATGTTAAGGAAACCGTATTTGGTTACTGTCTGTTATAACTGACTTGAGAAATGTAATATCTTCTCTAAACCCTGCTCTATTCAGGTGGCTGTGCTTTATATGTCCACCAGACTGATAGTAAACCTGTCACAAACGTACATTTCCATGTATCTCACCTACACACTACTGCTGCCAAAGGTAAGACAACTATAGTAATACTTCACTTTACACATAGTTCAGCAACAAAAGCATTAAAGAAAACAGACACTGATCTCTGTTTGACCTTCTGTCTTGCAGAAGTACATAGCCACCATTCCCCTGGTGATGTTCCTGAGTGGCTTTGCTTCCTCATTTATCATGAAACCTCTCAGCAAGCTAATAGGCAAATGTGTGAGTATGAGTTTGCACTTCTGTCTTTTGATTGAAATATAAGTCATCATAACTCTTCCCATTGTCTGAAGTGATTAACAATACCAGTCAGTATTGCTGTGCCATATACGTGTGATCATATTTATGAGTTAAGCACACATGAACACCACCATAAAGTCGTAATCACCAGTGAGGAAACGTTTGATTTTTATTTGAGCCCAGACCTTACGTGTTGGAGGTGTGTCAATTACAGATTTAAATACACAGATGGAGCGTCATTGTGCATCCTTGGATGTTTTTTCATTTATTTATTTTTTTCATTAGTGCTATAAGTTTTCCTGTCTTGGGCATCCCGAGGTAGAAACAGAAAAGCAAATGAAAAATAATTAGCGTAGCTGCCGTTCATAACATTTCAAGCAATACATAGTCATGTGCTTTTGATCTGATACAGTTGCAAGAAAAAGTATGTGAACCACTTGCAGAATCTGTGAAAATGTTAATAATTTTAACAAAATAAGGGAGATAATACAAAATGCATGTTATTTTTTTATTTAGTACTGTCCTGAGTAAGATATTTTACATAAAAGATGTTTACATATAATCCACAAGACAAAAAAATAGCTGAATTTATTAAAATAACCCCATTCATAAGTATGTGAACCATTGATTCTTAATACTGTGTGTGGTTACCTGAATGATCTACAACTGTTTTTTTGTTTTGTGATGGTTGTTCATGAGTCCCTTGTTTGTCCTGAACAGTTAAACTGAGCTCTGTTCTTCAGAAAAAATCTCCAGGTCCTGCAGATTCTTCAGTTTTCCAGCATTTTTTTGCATATTTGAACCCTTTACAGCAGTGACTGAATGATTTTGAGATCTGTCTTTTCACACTGAGGACAACTGAGGGACTCAAACACTTTTAAAAAAGGTTCAAACATTTAGTGATGCTCCAGAAAAAAACATGATGCATTATTCCGGGAAACATGCAAGTATTTTCTGTTGCTTCCGAAGGACAGTACTAAATGGGGGAAAAAAAAAAAAAAAAAAAAAAAAAAATGATATTCAAGCGAAATAAGAAAAATTTGGACCTCTTCATCCTGTTCAAAAGTTTTCACCCCCCGACTCTTAATGCATTGTGTTTCCTTCTGAAGCATCAGTGAATGTTTGAACCTTTTTTAATAGTTGTGTTTGAGTCCCTCAGTTGTCCTCCATGTGAAAAGATGGATCTCAAAATCATTCAGTTACTGTTGTAAAGGGTTCAAATATGCAAAAGATGGTGGAAAACTGAAGAATTTTTGGGACATGGAGATTTTTTTTCAGAAGAACAGAGCCTAGTTTAACTGCTCAGAACAAACAAGGGACTCATGAACAACCATCACACAACAAAAAACAGTCGTAGATCATCCAGGTAACCACACACAGTATTAAGAATCAATGGTTCACAAACTTTGAACTGGGTCATTTTAATAAATACAGCTATTTTTTTTTTTTTTGTCTTGTGGATTATATGTAAACATCTTTTATGTAAAATATCTTACTCAGGACAGTACTAAATAAAAAATAACATGCATTTTGTATGATCCCTCTTATTTTGTTAAAATTTTGCACATTTTCACAGATTCTGCAAGTGGTTCACATACTTTTTCTTGTAACTGTATAACTGGAGTGCAAGGATAGTAGATGCATTATGTGAATGCTTGGCTAAAGAGATGTCTTTAATCTAGATTTAAACTAAAAAAGAAGGGGTGAATCAAAATAAGAAATATCTTGGTTTTAGTTGTTTTTGTGGAGCTCATTTAAAGCTTGTTTAAATAAGCTTTACATATTGATTCATCTTAAGGGCTCCTTGGAAATTCACCCGCTCGCTAAGAACTTCAATCTGTTCTCAGCCATCCAAATTATCTGAAAATGAATGAATGGAAAAACAATTCACTAGACAATTTCATGTACACTATTGAAAGTTGATACAATATGATAGAAGGTTTTTGTTTACACTAAAGTTTCCTTGTTCTTTATTGATAGATGACTTATTTTTTGGGACTGTTGCTGATTCTGGTGTTCTCCTATTGGGTGCTGGTGGACACACACATGGGAGAAAAGGTGTATGGGGCAGCGGTCCTGCTAGGGGTGGGGTCTGGCACCATCCTGGTGATGTCACTTGCCATGACGGCTGAACTCATAGGAGATCAGACAGTAAGTGTTGAGAACTGAAAATGAACAGCAAACGCTTCAAGCTGTTGTTTTATTTAGTGTATGTAGTGCTAACAACTTTAATAGCAACGCATGATTGAACCAGTAAGAAAAGCAGGTGTTTGCAGAAGTGAAAAGGGCATGTGCTTCAAAGGGACTAGTTTCAGAAGTGTTAAAATAGTCGCAGGGAACTAAAATTTGTTTTTAAAGAATTTGTCGAGTTTCTGATTTCACTTTTCTTTTCCTCCTGACAGCAAAGTGGGGCTTTTGTTTATGGAGCTATGAGCTTCACAGACAAGGTGGCTAATGGTCTGGGAGTCATGATCATTCAGGCACTACACCCCTGCCGGTAAATGTATACTTGCATACTAGAATATGAGTCAGAGAGACTGTTTTAATGGTTTAATTTTATTTTTAGAGTAAAATTAAAAAAAAATACAAAGTAAAAAAAAAAAAACCCAGGTTTTTTGTATGTTTAATAGGGGTGTAACTGACTGTACACAAACATGACGGTTTGGTACGTACCTTGGTATTGAAGTCACTGTTCGGTACGGGTTCTGTACAGCAGGGGGAGAAAACTAAACATAAAATTGCTTATTTTTTCTTATTTTTTATTAAACAGTGGTTTATTGAACAAATTCTCTCTCTGTAAATAAATTCAATTATAATGAACATTTTCTTAAGGATAAAAGCAATTTTTCTCAGCTAATGCTGTAATTTAACAGGGAGCTCTTTCTTGCACATCATTATAATAGTAAAGGTTACACTTAACAACAGAGCCCAAACTATTAAATTTAGTTGCTATTTATTTTTTGATATGATAATCAACACTCAAAAAAAAACACACACACAAAAAAAAAACACATGTAAATTGCGCAGACAGGTTTAGCATTAACTTCTAAATCAAATTTATAAAATTATTTTTCTACTCAAATAAATTTTTGAAATATGACAATTTACACAGTTACTGTCATAACTTGTTTTCATGACAAATTTATTTAAACATATTAAATAATTAAAACATTACTAACAGGTAAAGTAAATATTGTCAATATATAAGCTAATATAGTGCAAATATTTAGTGAAATGCTCCCCTCTAGAGTTCATTTCTCTAATGAACTAATATGCTGTGGACACTAAATGACTTGCCTGAGGTAAATGTAATGCTACATGAGATATTATTCTCAAGCTGTTTTATTGATGTCTGTCCGTGGTTGAAACACTGGTTGCCCTGTCCCAAATGGCACCCTAAACACTCGCGGTCTTTAGTCAAAGTCAAAGCACTCTAACAGCATCGAGGGTGCATATCGACCACAAAGGGGGTGCTGTGTGCCATTTGGGACAGGGACATGTTCTTCTTTTGTGCTTTTTCCTGTTGTGGTTAGCAAACAGTGTTGCATTACCGCGCATGCCCCCTTCTGGATTGGAGTGTGGATTGCCTGTGACTGACTGTATTTGTTGTCTGACTGTATGCACCGAACCGTGACGTCCGTACCGTGACGAATACCTGTACCATTACACCCCTAATGTTTAATATAAAATTATTTATTTTTAATATAGAATTTTGAGTTGAAAGTGTTTGTGTGTGATTTCTCTCATTCAGCACAGTGGTATGCTGTTCGGCTTGCGTGTGGTATTACCACTATGTCATGGTCATCGTCACTGGTGGAGTGGCCGTTTTAGCAGCACTAAGCCTCTGCATGATCCTTATCTGGCCTATAAAGATTGTGCGCTGTAAGAAACTCAACTAAACTATTATTTATGTCTGTCTCACTTTCATACATACACCTCCTCTTTGAGCCACTCTTTTTAATGGTGTTACTCAGTAACCTCTTCACCTCACGGCTGACATGATGTTTTGTATTTCAGTGTCTAAGCGAGATCATAACAGTTCAATAAACAGCAAAGACTTTAAGGGTGAGGGCTACATGTCAGCGTCTGAAATAACAGGAATCTGAACTAAATGATTTTCTCCTCAAAACACAATCAGTAACATCAATCATCCACCTTTAAGTTAAAGGGGTCATATCATGAAGTCAGTTTTCCTTGATCTTTTGAGATAAAGGATTGTAAAAAATGTCAATTTGTATAAATTGGATTTATTCCAAACAGTTTTTCCTCTGATTACTAAATGCTTTGATGCAGTAATTCTAAGCAAATCCATTCCAAACCCCAGAAGAACTAATGATAATATGTGGGAAAGTTTGCCAAACCTTGTGCTTTTGAAGATGAAGAAGGTATAAAATGTTAAACATTATAAGTGGATTTTTTTTTATAATACAAAATATGATATGACCCCTTTTAAAAGTGATTTTTTTTATTTATTTTTTTTATTTTTTTTTTATTTATTATTATTATTATTATTTTTATAAAAAAAAAAAGAAAAAAAAAAAAAAAAAGATTGATTTCATACTTAAACACCACTGCTCAAAGGTTTGGGGTCGGTAATAATTTTTAATGTTTTGCAGTCTCTTATGATCACCAAGGCCGCATTTATGTGTATAATTTGTATTAAAAATACAGTAACAGAAATAATATTGTGAAATATTATTACTATTTAAAATAACTTTTATATTTGAATATATTTTAAAATGTAATTTATTCCTGTGATGACAGCTGAATTTTCAGCATCATTACTCCAGTCTTTAGTGTCACATGATCTTTCAAAAATCATTCTAATATGCTGATAAATAGAAAGTTCAAAAGAACAACAATCTTTTGTAACATTATAAATGTTTTTACTGTCACTTTTAATCAGTTTAATGTGCCCTTGCTGAATAGAAATATCAGTTTCTTCAACTAAAAAAAAAAAAAAAAAAAAACTGACCTCAATCTTTTGAACAATGGTGTACATGAACTTATACATGTAATATGTAATGTTTGTATTGCTTTTGTAGATCTGCCTGAGGTGACTGGTCTTATGGGCAGTGATAGAGAGGACTCGAGAGCTCTGAACAGCCTTCAGTCGACTGAACACACAGCAGCCGCAGAGATTCTTCAGCTCTGATAACCAGAGAACTCTGGTTTACACAGTGGTGAAGGTTAGAGTTAAAATCAGGTTTTGGTTCATAATAATCTTTCACACTGGCCAATATTTGCTAATTAAGTCTATAGAACGGTCACATCTTGCACGTTTCTACAATACAGGTTTCATCTTGTGTTCACTGAGAGCCAAAGATGTGAGTTTATTTTTAGACATGATTAGTTAATATCACTCCTCTTTTATATCATGGTTTATTATTTCTTAGCTCTCACTCGACCCAGCAGTCTTTATAGACACACACTTTATAAAGGGACTAATTTTGCTGTTGCACATTGTCATGTTTATCGTTTCAGAATTTTTTTTGTTTATGATTATAAATTTAGTTTAGTTATTTAAATCAAATCCATGAAAATAAGGGAATTTATTTAAATACCTGCCATAAAGGCCAATGCAAGATGCACATGTTATGGTGATAAATTATTTCAAATTAATCCATCTAACTTTTCTATAAGGGAATTCATGAAAAGGGAAGAATTAATATTTTAAATCAGGGATATAAAGCCATGTTCATTTATTTTGGTGTGAGATACGTGGGGTTTTGCTGGTAGGGACCAGAGAGCCAATCATGTGCATTTTTCCTCTATAACTACTAGTTTTTTTTTCCTTGTGTATTTTTTTTTTTTATATATGTATATATGCATAATTATGGTTTTCATATGTAAGACAATTGTGTCTGACATGTTTTCTGTTCATATCATTAACTGAACAGAATAAATGTTCTTTATGAACGGACATTTCTGTATCTTGAGTTGATACATTGTAACCTGTCTTTGTAACTAGTGACTCATTAGCAGGAGTGCAGTGTCATTGTGAGTAGATGTAACATCTGGACAGCTGATTTTGCTGATGCTTAAGACTTTAAATACTCAAAATAACTCCTAAAAGCTGTTGCTCATCTAGCTGAAGTGCATTCAATTATATTGGAAATTAATCTACAAAACCAGGATGTTTGTAAAAAGACAATAATTGTATTTTATGATCTTTGACGTCTTGTTTAAAATGACTTTTAAATAAAAGTGGTTATTTTTAATTATATGTGTCTGTGATTATGAATAAGATGTGCAAAAACAAACCCAAGTAATAGAGACGGCATATTGCAGATTTGTTAAGAAATTAATACTTTTATTTCACAAGGATGCATTAAACTGATCAAATATGACAGTAAAGACATTTTTAAATAATGTTACCAAAATACTATTTTAAAGGTGCAGTGTGTAAATTTTACCGGCATCTAGTGGTGAGGTTGCGAATTGCAATTGCAACCAACGGCTCAGCACCGTCAAAGAGTATGGAAGCCAATATAAGTTCTTTGACACCGTGCTCACCCCTCCCTTTCGGAGAAGCTACGGTGGCCGACACAAAGACGAAGATGTCATTGTCTGAGACAGCAGAGTAGCCAGTCAAGCAATGAGGTTTCTTCTTACTTCTAACAAAGAACGGTCTCTGCTTCTAATAAACCAGATGACTACTACAACTACTTCTTCGTGCGTATTCAACGTAGTGATGCAAGCTGCCTCTCAAACCACCAACGAACATAGTGACGAAACGCGCTCTGTAGAGCAGTTTGTCCGTTTAGGGTTACTGTAGAAACATGCCGGCGCATAATGACGACTTGACATGGAGGGGGGGACCCGCAGTGTATGTAGATAGAAATGGCTCATTCTAAGGTAATAAATACATAACGGTTCTTTATGTAAGGTCTTTATACATCACACAAAACATAGTTATGCCTATATTATATTGCATTTCTGTCAATGGATCCTCCTAAATTTTACACATTGCACCTTTTAAATAAATGTTCTTTTGAACATTTATTTACATTTATTTATTTTACATTTATTTCATTTTATTTTATTTTTAACATTTATTTCTAATAAGTTAATATTAGAATGATTTCCGAAGGATCATGTGATACTGAAGACTGGAGTAATGATGCTGAAAATTCAGCTTTGCTGTCACAGGAATAAATTACATTATAAAGTATATTAAAATAGAAAACAGTTATTTTAAATCGTAGTAATATTTTCACAGTATTGCTGTTTTTACTGTATTTTGATCAATTGAATGCAGTCTTGCTGAGGACAGTGTCAGTGCTTAATGGCTGATATGTTAAAATCTTCTCTTGGTGTGTGACCTGTATGTACCTGCTATATAGTTTTGTCCACAAGGTGGCAAAGGAGTCCATGAGGTGGATACAAGGGTCTCATGTTTAAAATGTCCAATAATGCCTGTTCTGTGCTGGCTATGTATGGTGACTGCTTTTCCTGGTACTGCAAACAATTTAATACAAAAGGAGCTCATTCATTTATTTTTATATTTTTTCACACATTATTGTAATAATAATGAGAGGATGTTTTATTTCTTAAAAATAAGATACAGTCATATAGTCTTTTGCTAGTGTGTTGTGCTTCAGCACATTTGCTGATGTCATTTCTCATTATAAAACAGTGTTGGTGATGGTTGCAAAAATGAGAGGTATGGACATGAGATTTTGGTTATCCAAAGCTGGAGTTCTTTAATTTTTTTTTTTAATGTGAAAAGCATTTCAGTTACACCTCTGATCTATTCATCTCCTGTCATGTACAACACAACTCACAAATTGCCCACGGGAAAATCCCACCGAAACATTTATTAATAACATCTTTGTTTTGAAGCTTAGGAAATAAATCAAAACCATACGTTCAGCTGTATCCTGTTAAGGAGCAATTATCACTAATTGGAACAGCATTTATAGAAACCACTGTGAATTATCCATTATGTTATTGTGTAACAATAGATCGTTTCAGTGACACTGTACTGCACAACACGCGATACTAAGCAATGACTTTTCTCTTTGAGTTTTAAACAATAAGAGTGTTGTGTTGAAGTTACGTGTCAGTACAGATGCATCTTATTTTTGCCTTTACAAGCAGATTACGGGCTGGTTCACACAGAACGCGTTTTTACTGTTAAAAACGCTTGACGCCAGGTCAGTGGAGGAGAAAAAACGCAAGGTCTAGAGCACCATTTTTAAAAGTTGAATTTTAACTTGAGCTCCACGTTTTTAGAACGCGCATCATGCACGAGACGCGAGCACAACGTCTAGAGCGTGTTTACATTGAAAAAAATGGAAAAGTAGCGCAGTGGAATGGAAAAACGCATTCTGTGTGAATGGCCCCTATGAGTTCTATCAGAGAAACCTTCAGTATTTTTGGACTGCGCTCTGTTCTGTGGGTCATCTAGTTTTCCCATTGCATCATATGTGCAGTACTGCTGAAACACATTAAAGCTTCTAGTAACAGTAGAAATACAAAATACATTAGTTTGTGCCTCCCGCAGCTCTTAACGCCTGCTGTTTAATTCAGACCAGAATCATGGCGTAATCTGCTCCTCATTAGGCACAAATTGTTTGCAGTGAAGACAAAATGTAAAGGCAAGCCATTCTTTTCATTTGCTTTATTTGCATATTACCTTGCAGGCCAGCCAGTGTATTTCTAATATGCTTTGTGAAATAATACTAGACTGCTCCTTAAGATCTGAAACTCTCTCTAAAATAAACTACTAATGATGCCATTAATCACTGCTTTCTTCCTTTCACCCTGTTTTTTAAGATATTCTGTCATTTTAGGGTAAATATAGAAGTTTTATTATTGCCTTATTCAGCCAAGTTTTATGGAACATTTCATTTTTATGTTGGAAGCGTGTGATTTCAGTTTATAAATAAGTTCATACTTATAGTTGTGTCAAGTGTAGTTTTCTCCAGCATTTATTTTACTTTTGCCCTCGCCTCAGCGCCTGTGACAGAGATGGTGAAGTTTCTCTTAATGGCCATTGGGTGGTGCCAGAACTGCTTGTTTATAAAGTGGCATTACCTGATTTCAACCTGATTGCAGCTGTTTTGCCATGTGTAGAAATGACAGATCTCTATCCAAAATGGGCAGATCAAATAGGAGAACATGAATAAAATGTTAATCAATGAATGCATTGTCCAGGGCACTGCAAATATGGGTGAATTCAGGTAAATCGGGCCATGTTTGGCCACCCTATATTTGTAAAGCAAATTACACAGTGTTTGCATCAAGGTTATTATAGTTATCTATAACCATTAAAAAAAATTTCATTACTTTAATTAAATGCTAACTGAGAAGAAAAAAAACTGTCAAGGCAATATTTATTTTTCTCATTTAGTTTAACTTGATTTTCTAAAATGGAAAGTAAAAATAAAAACATTCAAAATATTACTAAAAGCTATAATAGTATCTTAATGATACTAAATAGCACCATGCATCTAAAGTCTATAAAGGTGTTGCTGGCATAAGGTATATATTCTCAATCTTTTAAATATCGGCTCACACCCTTGGATAATGGTGTCTTTTTGATCATGTGTTATTGGAATTCAAGCACTTAACCTTCGGCATATTCTCACAGCTGACAAGAAAAGGCTTGTTTTCCCCTCTCCTGTTAAAACACGACATTATAAAGCCTTTTAGTCAGATGGCAAGCAATCCCCTGTTGGTTAAGAGAAGGGAAAAATCCAGGAGGTGAAACCACATAGAGATAATAACTCTGGTGTGGTTTTTATTTGGGGAATCCCAGAGGCCACAATCACATCCATATTGGCAGCAATCAAACATCTAGCAGGTCCTAAACATTTACTGCACATACTCATTAAAGATGATTAAAGACATCATGGAGAACGGATCAGACAGGTTTAAATGTGAGGGACATTTAAGACTTCACAGCCTAATTGAAAACAACAACAGGAAATAGAACCTGTTGTTGCTGTAATATACAGTGCTCAGCGTAAATGAGTACACCCCCTTTGAAAAGTAACATTTTAAACTATCCAAAATGTTGACAAGACTAAGTTTTATATACATCTGTTTAACTTACACATAAAAGTAAGGTTAATAATATAACTTAGAGAACAAAATTTTCAGTTTTACACAAATTTCTAAATTAACAAGAATTCAACCACAGGTGAGGTCTAATTATTCATTACACAGGTGTCCAGCAGACAGTTGACTATAAAAGGGTGTTAAAACCCATTCCCAATTCTGCTGTCAGCAATGGCACCACATGAAGAGAAATGTCACAAGACCGAGAAAGAAAATAATTTCTTTACAACCAGAAAGGTGAAGGGCTACAAGAAGATCAGCAAAGCTTTACTTATCAGTCAATATACTGTAGCAAAAGTGGTACAAAAAATTTTAAAAAAGATGGAACTGCAACCATCTCACAGAGACGTCCAGGTCGTCTACGGAAGTTAACACCTCAACAGGAGTGTCTTCTGATGAGAACGGTTGAAGAAAATCGGCATGCAAGTTCACTGCAGTTATCTAAAGAAGTAGAAAGCCAAACTGTGGTGACTATTTCCCGTGACACAATACAGCGTACACTGCAGAGGAATGGCATGCATGGGTGCCGTCCACGAAAGAAGCCTCTCTTAATGCCCCCGGCACAAAAAAGCCGCCTAGAGTTTGCCAGGGCCCATGCTGACAAAGATGAAGACTACTGGGACTCTATACTCTGGAGTGATGAGACCAAGATAAATGTTTTTGGAACTGATGGCTTCAAAACTGTATGGTGTCGCGAAGGTGAGGAATACAAAGAAAAATGCATGGTGCCTACAGTGAAACATGGTGGTGTCAGTGTCCCTTATGTGGGGCTGCATGAGTGCTGCTGGTGTCGGGGAGCTGCATTTCATGGATGGCATCATGAATTCACAGATGTACTGCTCTAAACTGAAAGAGAAGATGCTACCAATCACTCCCGTGCCCTTGGTCGTCGTGCACTTTCCAACATGACAATGATCCTAAACGACACATCTAAGGCCATTGTTGGGATTTCTGAAGAACAGGGTGAAAGTGATCAGTGGCTCCTGATCTGAACCCAATCAAACACCTATGGGGAATTCTGAAGAGACAAGTTGAACATCACTCTCCATCCAGCATCCAGTCTTTGAAAGAGGTCATTCTTGAGAATGGGAAAAGATAGATGTTGCAAAATGTCGCCAACTTGTTCATTCCATGCCTAGAAGACTGGTGCTGTCATTAAAAATCATGGGAGGCCATACAAGTACTAGATATAGTAGTTTTTGTTGTGGGGTGTACTCATTTTTGCATCACCCTAATTTGAGTAAAACTGAAAAATGTGTAAAAAAAAAAAATAAAAAAAAAAAAAAGAGAGGATTTTACAACAAAAGGCCTAAATTAACACTAATCAGCCAAAAACAGATGGGACACTTTGCAGAGTTTCTTTTCCCTGTTCTGTTCTATTTTTTATTTATTTATTTATTTATTTACAATTTCTTCTAATCAAACATTTGGTGCATAAAACCTCTGCTTTATTACTTGTTTGTCTTTTCAGAAACTAAGTAACAGTCGCTAGAATGTTTCATAGTTTCAAGTTTAAATAAATAGAATATTTCAAAGTTTAAATAATTGGAATGTTTCATTGTTTAAAGTTTAAATAAACATAATGTTTCATAGTTTCAGCACTTCAAATACAGAAGAACTCACTTTGACTTTGCATTAGACGTGTTAGTTGAACTCATGTAATGAGTTGAAAGAGAGGTGAGTAGAGTGATAAAACATCATCAGCAATAAATGTAATAGTTGTCATCTTCATTTATTGTTCTCCAGTGTATTGATCAGTTCACTCAGAGCTTCCAGTGTTTTATTACTATTTTAAAAAAATGGCTATATTCATTTATCACCATATTACATCATCTGGCACTGAGAAATGTGTCTGTTTATTATCCATCAAGCTACTTTGTCCAAGACTATAAATGTTTGTTTTCATATCCAGAGACAATCAGTGTGGATGAAGTACCGATCCAAAAGGAACACCATAGACTTTCAGGGTCAGTTTTCAAAAGTCACTGTGCAAGTGCACATTTCAGTGTCACAATTGTGTAAAACAGCACTGGTTTAGGCTGAAAGGCATCTGCAACTTAAATGAGGGTCACCATAATCCAAGAAACAATAACTGCGTCCGAAATCACATAGTAGGCAAAAACAGTATGTGACAAAAAAAGTATGTTCAAATTAACAGTACTTCAAAAAAATAGGCAAAAATTACCCAGATGACCTAGTTCTTCTGACGAGATTCTGAAGTCTGCATAAAATGGACACTATCCCATGAGGCCACAGGAAAGGATTCGTGAATGGCAGAGAAGCGACGCAACTGACGCTGACAGGTCACATGATTATGACAACCATGGCGAATGTAGCATGTCTGGATTACATTCATACTATACACATTCATACTACTATTACATACTTTTTTTAGCAGTCGTGAAGTAATTATTCAAAATATGTACCTACTCAAGAGAGTATGCGATTTTGGACGAGGCCCATATCTGGGAATTGCCTTCCATATTATGTTTGAAACAGATGTCCAAGATCACATGTAGCCTAAGAGAATTTAACTTTGGGAGAATTAGAGAACTTGTATGTAGAATGTATATGTAAATTGTATATGTAAAAATGTATATGTAAATTAAAGTAGATTTAGCACAGTAAATTTCCCGGTGTTAAATTAACACCGCACAGTGTTTATATGGGAACCATCAGCAGTGTGTTAAAAGTAACACCGAAGCAGTGTTAGAGTTCATTAGATACTTGATTAATTGAGTGATGATTGTTCGATTATTGAAGACACCTGATGATAACGAGCAGAATCACTGAATAAACTCAAGAAATACAACTTTCCAACCACAGCCTTAGGCCCTGTCCCAAATGGCACACTTCTATGCACTTTCGGTCTTGTGGACTTACAATGGCTGCCGGCGTGCGCGTGTCCGTTAAGTTCCACGAGACCGTAGGTTGTCCCATTTGTCAATTTTAGGCTTCAGAAGGGTGCTCGCGAGCGCCCTCCTTTGCGGGGCCGATATGCGCCCTCGATGCGCACTTCTGCTGAGCCCGCACTGGTGCGAGCTTTGCAGCAGACTTCTTCCCGACAGTCAAAAGCGCCGTTACGTCACGAAATTGCGGACTGGTAGGACGTGAGTGTTTTAGGGTGCCATTTGGGACAGGGCCTTAGGATGAAATCAACTGAAAAGACATTAAATCTCTCTTATTACAAACCAGACTGACTTAATTTTTGTCATTCGTCTACAGTTCTTTTTGAGAATTAACAGAGGTTTAGATGTTGATGTTTTATTGAAAATGTTTGTGTTTCCTTTATTTGGGTAGTCTTGACTCTTCACTTTTTGTTTGTGGTCTTTTGTAACAGTGTTTGTTAAAACATAATTCATTGCCTAGACAATCAGATGATAAAGTTTTAATCATTGTAAAGAAAAATGATTGATTAAACTCATAACTGTCCAAAAGTAGTGCACAGATCAGACATTCCAAATTTTTGATTTTTAAAAACATTTTGGGAAAAATGTTTTTAGATACACACAGACATACAGAATCAGCATATGGATCTCAACAATGAGTTTTATACTATGGTGACATGTCATCAGTTGCTTCGGTGTTACTTTTAACACCCTGCTGGTTCCCATAGAACACAGTGCGGTGTTAATTTAACACTGGGGAATTTACTGTGAGAAAAAAAAGTGGAAATTATTATTATTTAAATGTATTTAATTAAAATTGTAAATAAAAAATAGGTAAGATTAAATCAATTATATACATAATATTTTGTTACTTTATTAATAATAATAATTATTATTTCAACTTTCTGGCAAACAGTCATGAGAGAGTGACTGGCAATGACAGACCCAAACAAGCTGTCATACCACATCAGTGGTTATGGAGCGAGGCAGCTCTCTTCTTTAGATATCTCAGCATACTGGACCTCTAACCACCAGAGCCTGGGAAAAACATGAACTTAGGGGTGCTTTCCAAGAATGACATGTATTCTTTCCCCCTTCTTTAACATGATTCAGGCCCCAAGGCTTGATTATCAATGACTAACATGATCATATTTCCAATGGTTGATTGTGAATCTCGTCGGACCATGTTGGGTGCCATATGTTACAAAATTGAAGCCAGAATTCAACATTCATGCTAAAATATGCTACAAACAAAAACACTGGGAAATTAACTGAATATGGTCCATGAATAACTAGACAAATGAATAATCAGACATGAAATAAGTCTTTTTTAAACTTTGCATAATATTTAACTAATATCTAGTAGAGATTCAAGAAGAGAGTTTGGATTTGGTCACGCATATCTGTGTCATCTAATGTCTCTGTTGATGTGATTTAGTATCAGTGCTGGCTGGAACTGACGTGTTTTATTCACTGAGGCTGCGGCAAGTGAATAAAAACAAGAGCGAGAGACAGACAGAGAGAGAAAAGGATAGATAGAGGGGACAGAGAGAGTGTGCGAGAGAGGAGAGAGCATGCTGCCACTGGATCGGTCACACCCACCACGTGTGTTGTGTTTAGACAGCTGCTGTTCAAATGACCTGCCTGTGGACAAGAAACATGCACTCCACGTAGCCGTAATCATCTCTATTATGGAGTTGGTAAAGCTTACAGAGATCTCTGCAGAGCACTTACAGAATAATAATTGTATCTTCAAAGTATAGTGCCATATTATACTCTGACACGCAAACCTACCTCATTTGATTAGTTTGACAATCCTCTAGGTGCTTTAGGGTAGTTTTTCAGTAGTTCGGACCATCAAAAATTGCTTTTACACAAAAGTTCAATAAACATGAAGTTGATATTAAGTAACTTGCGTTTTAGACAGTTATGCAATAGTTCCAAAACAAGGTACAGCAGCAGAAACAACGCACTGTCTCAGGGTATGTTTACACGACAACGATATGCTTAAAACGGAGAAGTTTTCTGCGTACTAACGACACCATTGTCAAAACGATCCCCATTCACACGGATCCGCGAAAAAGACTAAACGCTGTATTCTGCTGCCAGGCCAGTAGATTGGCGATGAAACACCATAGACTGAAATTGTAATACGCATGTGCATGACGTCATCGTTTCCACAGATTCGCGTTTTTGTTGTTTACACGGAGACCGTTTTCAAAATCTTGCACTTTGAAATCCGTTTTCAAAAGCTTGCATTTTCAGGCACCCAAAACGCCATTGTCGTGTAAATGAACAGCCAAAACGCATTAAAAGTTTTTAGTTGAAAACGGTGGTCGTTTAACTGCCCCTCAGTCGCGTGTTCCTGAACAAATCGTATAAAGACATTGTCGCCACCTACTGGCATAATGTATCACGACAAAAAATAAAAAGTCTTAATGCTGTTGGACTGGAAGCACTGCTCTGCTAATCAGATTTTACATAATCTTGTACAAAATGTCTCATGTTACTAACATAACCCTTGGTTCCCTGAAATGAGGGAAAGAGACATTGTGTCAATCCTATGACACTATAGGGAAACACTTTTCTCCTAGAAGTACTGAGGCCAGATTAGAATAACTCTGTTGCACCATAATGGTGGGAACGCCTCATGCAGCGCTGAACAAAATTTCCTCAGAAACTTTTGACTGAATAAGGCACTCACAAAAACCCGGAGACGTTTCCTTTTCAATATTGGTTTCTTGACGTTGCATCATCCTATGATGCTATGGGGAACATAGTCCAATCACGGCGTGTTACTGCGAAGGGTGCTCAGCATAAGCGGAGCAAATGGCCCTATCAGTACAATGTCTCACATTAAAAAATTCTGCATACATGCAAGATACAACTATCATAACAAATTGCATATCAATAAATGTCTCGCAACAGTATGCCTTCCGGCGTTAACAGACAGCAGTGGAGACTACGAACATAGTTGAACACCAGCGTTTTTGGTGGGTTCGGTGTAATGGGTTGGTAAGTGGCGGCAATGCCGGTGTCATGACAAATCGGGTCTCCCTTACTCTCAGTTAATGAATGATTCTAAGTAAATTACGAATACATTTAAAATACCCATATAGCTTACTATATAATGCATTTTTCCAATCAGGCTTCCGTATTTTTAGGAGAAAGGTGTTTTCCCCATATAGCGTCATAGGATGACGCAACGACAAGAGACCGAGTATTGAAAGGGAACATGGCTATGTTGAGTGTTTTCCTGCCCTCAAACTGGACTGTAATTATTAGTATGTTTGAATTCAATCCATAGTTTGAGAAAAGAGACAAAAGACAAAGTGGATGAATGTAATAGTTATGTAATTTTAATAACCAACTGAACTGTGCATAAAAGAAGGAAAAAAGTGGGCCTACTGTTTGTTTATAGTTTTATAATAGGGTCAAAGGAGGTCTTTAAACCACTGGCCTACATTTTATGGCATAATTTTAAACAGTTTATTAATAGTGAATGTAATTTTTGGAAATCAATAAAACTACATTTGAATGCTGAAACAAGTGGCCTTCACTAGCAAATATGCATTATTTGATTTTAGAATCAATTATGTGAAAAGTACAGGAGGAATTATTTGAAAATGATAAACATGCATACAGTACCATTACTGAACAGTGTATATTTAGCATCTGTATTATTGTTTACTTCATACTTAGGACATAGGCCATGGGCTATGAGGTTACAGAGCATGCTAGATGCTGCTACAGTACTTAGTGAATACTATATATATATATATATATATATACTGTATATATGGTCATCCTACAAAGCACAAAAAACCAATGTATTCCTAAGAGTCACCAGCAGCTCGCTTCGGTGTGTTAATATTTGCCCAATTTTGGATAATTTGTCATTGGCTGGAGTTCGTGAGGCTGATGAGGAGCTGATCATGTGACATGAGGCTGAAGCCAGGCTGGGCTTCGAGAGGGGAAATGCACAGCATTCCTCAACGATCCCTACTGAGGTCTGGCTGAAAACCGATAGTCCTGATGTACAGCGCATGGCACGGCTACAAGGGCCAGATTCAAACAGCACGGCACGAAAGAACGATTCAGAACCCCTCTCTACCACTAACATCATTTTTCTTAATTCAGTTTAACTTTAAAATGCTATCCAGAGTTAATTGTATTTATATGAACCTTGAGTATGGAGTTGAGAATGATGGTTTAAGCAAATGATTTTTGTCTAAATTGCATTTAGCCCAGCTCTGTTCAAAGCTACCACACCTCTTAAGCATTGTGAATTTGTATGTGTACACGTTTGTGTGGGGTTTTTAATGTGTATGTGGTGTTTTAATGTGGCACATATCCACCAGACTGTTAAAGGCATGGAAGAGTGTTTGTTAACATTTGTAGTGTGGGAAAAACAATAGTTTCCTCATACCTCTTTCCTTCCATTCTGTGCTGTGGCGGAGAAGGCTAACTGATTAAACTCTTTAGTCATTCTGTGTGGACTAGCATGATGATGGAAAACAAAAACCCACGCCTTCACTCTCCACCCTTTAAGTGGTCTTTCAGCTATTCCCCTTGATATTGTAGTCAAAGTTTCCAGATTTGGGAGGGGAATTCTTTCCACTCTGAGTCAAGAGGCAGTACAACTTCCTTTGCAATTTAATTCGACGATTGCGTTAGGTTGGAGTTGCAAAGGGGCGGTGTTTTGTGCGGAAAGAGTGGCAAGCAACATCTTGAATTAAACTGAGACAAACACTGGCAACATGTTACAAGTTCTCATGAAAGAAAAACCTTTGAATGTCTTCGGAGGCAAATGTAAGATGTGTTTGAAGTCTTTTTTTTTTTTTTTTTTGTATTGCATTCCATTGTAAGTTTCTAATGAATATACCTTTTCCTTGGTTTCCTTTGTTCTATACTTAAGTACAATTTTTTTTCCCCATACATCATTGTATTTGTACACTTCCTGAAAACTACTCATCTGATACTAACATCCCCTTCAAGGACTTGAGAACCCAAAGTTTATCCCTAATTAGGGAGGACTGGAAAATGAATTAGGGAATCTTGTAAATCTAGCATGTAAATAAAACACACATTGGAATCCAGTTGTAGGGCTTGCCGCGGTTGCCCACCAGTGTGTTTGTGAAATACTCTGGCACAGATCCTGATCAACCCTAATCAAAACCAAATGAGAGAAAGAGAGAGTGAAAGGAAAAAAGAGAGTAATGGAGAGTGGGAAAAAGCAAAGAGAAAAAAGAGAAAGGGAGAGTGAACATCATTAAAATACTATCCAAAGCAATTACCAGCAGATTTAAAACAGATGACTCAAGCATGTTTTTGTCTTACTAGATCAACCAGATTAATTTCTGCACATTATTTTTTTGTTTACACAGGCTTTCTAACTGCTTCCTGTCTGAATATGATAAAAGTGAATGAAAACTATAGGTCATTAATGACCTGTGGTCAGAGTTTTTCCTGTTATTATGATATCATGGTGAGTCTGTAACAAGTCAACATATGACATAATGAAGTTTGCATACTACAAATCCTAGGTTAGGAACCTTTGCTTAATTCATTTCTTTTGATGCTTAGAAAATCTCTTAGACTACTTCTTAACATAAATAACATTAAAAAAAAAAAATGTATTTTTAATATGTTAATCAAAATTATATGTAAAACATCTCTGCATAGAGGGAAAACTGGTGCAAACCTAAACAGTAGAAGATGCAAATCAGCACTGACTGATTCACTGTAATCAGATCTAAAGTGTTTGATAATAGCATTTAGAATCGTGGAGATCTTCTCGCCACACTGCCAATTAGTCATAATTGGTAATTGGATAGCTAAACTTCCGCATGCTGTGAGAGTGCTGCCAGAAAGGAATTGAAGGCAGATTTTCCACGGCCTCCTGACCAGACCCTGTTTGGAGAGAACACTCACCGCACATGATGTTATAATATTACAAATTTCTCATTAGTATGACTGAACCCTTAAATGGATTTTCTTATCAAAGTTACTTTGAAAAGTAGCAATTAATGAATTAAAGTAGCTCGAGTTGCTATTACTATGTACAGTACTACGAATAGCTAAGTATATTAACATATACGAGGTGTCAAATAATAGTTTAAAAGTTTGGGGGTCAGTACGTTTTTTTGAAAAAAGTCTCTTATGCTCACCAAGGGCTGCATTTATTTGACCAAAAAATAGAGTAAAACAGTAATATTGTGAAATATTTTTACATATTAATAATTATAGTTGTTTTCTCTTTGTATTTTCTAATGTGATGGCAAAAGCTGAATTTTCAGCATCATTACTCCAGTCTTCGTGTCCACATGATCCTTTTAGAAATCATTCTAATATGTCGATTGATGCTCAAGCTTCTTGAGGAATGGAAATATCAAAAGAACAGCATTTATTGGTATAGAAAATTTTGTAACACTGTAAAATGTATTTATTTTGATCAAATGCCATAACACAAACCATTTTTTTTTTAATATAACTAAATAAAAAAAACGTGATAGCAGCATTTAGTTATTTAGGCTATAATATTGGGGGAAAAAACAAACAACACAGGACTTCCTTAATCAGGGGTTGACAGCATTTTTATTTTTTCAGAAAGATGTTTTCTTCAGCTAAACAATCGCTATGTTATTAAACAACAATACAATCCATTTAACACTGTACTTCTATTCTTCACAGCCTCGTTTTTTAAAATGAATCGTCACACTAAACCAACTCATAGAAGCGAATCCTCGGTTCTGTTAGAGACATTAGAAGTATGTTTTGATTATTGCTGATTTATCATAATATCTCTCAGTTGCTTTGAGGGTATAGAAGATCAGGGTAACTTTTCCATGGGCCTGCTTGTTAATAATCAAATAATCTTTGTCGATAATTTTTTTCCAAAACAAACTTGACAAAGTGATAATATGCTAGTTCTCCCGAATTCCCTTTTGTAAGAGTG
Source organism: Ctenopharyngodon idella (assembly GCF_019924925.1). Lineage (NCBI taxonomy): Eukaryota > Metazoa > Chordata > Actinopteri > Cypriniformes > Xenocyprididae > Ctenopharyngodon > Ctenopharyngodon idella. The sequence continues at coordinate 15,955,811 of NC_067221.1, forward strand.
AAGTTCTTTGGTCAGTGAGGTCGTAATTAAGCGTGTAAATCAGTGGAATTTTTTACCTGCAGCAGGGGGCTGATTGAATTGAATATATGGATGAGTTATGATAAGCAGCACAATAGCAGCCTTTATGAATGAGTCCACTTAATCAGCCTGGGGAGGAAGGTGCAAAGCCTCTGGGACAGATGTATAATATCACTACTTCCTTCCATAAGCCTGTGCTGCAGATTTATGGTGTGGCTACTTTGTTAGAAAAACTCTCTCATGCCGTCTTCCGCCCCAACCTGTTTTCCTTCTCCTGGAGTTTTAGTGTAGTGTTGTTTCCTTCACTTGGGAAAGAGGGAGTTGCCATTAAAGCAACAGAGAAGGAAAGGAAAACTGAACTTCAGTTGGTCCACATGCCACAGAGCAGTTGGATGGTTTACAAACATGTTTAAAGGTGCACAGTCATTTTTTGTTTATGCTGTGCATATAGCACCATCTTGAACTTACATTTAGTGCTATGGATGCAGCATCACACAAAATAAATGTTTTCAGCTATACTAATGCCATCATAGAAGTGCACTATTCGTTGTCAGCCATGATTGTAGTGATTGAAAATGGCAGTTGCAGAGATAAAGTGAGCAGTTTTGACATATGTCGTTTCTTTAAAAAGGCCAACATGAGGTGACCCACTCAATGTAAAATAAAACAGTTTTTATTAGGCTACCGTTTATTAAAGGTATACTTTGTAACTTACGCCCTTGTGGTTAAAAAAACAAAACTGCATGCATTTTGCGGAAGAACATTGTTTTGGTTATGCTTCGGATCTGCATGTAGATCTATAAAAATCACTGACACATTGAACAGAGTGCCATCGTATTAACCATTAAAGTGCCCCTATTATGCTTTTTCGAATATTAACCTTCATGCATGTAATGTAGCTGTCTGTGAATGTAAACAATCTGCAAAGCTGCGAAGCTGAAAGTGCACGATAAAGTTATTGTCTCTAAAAAGAAAGAATCGACTCTGAACCACCTACACTGTAAAAAGTAATATGCTATATCTACTCCGCAAAATTGTGGCAACAGATTACAAGCAATATTATTAATTAAATTCAACAAATAGAATTGAGTTAGAATTAATCAAATTAATTGTTAAATGTAAACCATTTAAAATGAGTAAAATTTAAGTAAAATTTAAACAAAAATATCTGAATAACAGACAGATGTCAATGATGAATGAAGAACTCTTTATTTTTTATTGCCAACATTGAAGACACCTGATGATAACAAGCAGAATGACTGAAGGAAAGAGAAACACATGAAGTAACAGAGGTTTAGATGTTGATGTTGATTTTATTGTAAAAGTTTGGTCACCATTATGGTGATTAGTGTTCCATTTAGTTGGGCAGTTTGACTCTTTGCTTTTTATGTCAGTTTGTGGTTTTTGTAATGATGTTTGCTAATTTTACACATTTTAAATATTTGACTTTAATTTGATTAATTCTAACTCAGTTCTTATATGTTGAATTTAATTAATAATATTGCTCTGTTGCCACAATTTTATTGAGTAGATAGAGTGTATTACTTTTTACAGGAGTTGTCAGGAATTTGAATCCCACTTCCATGACAGGTACACATCACTGGGTAACACATTTGCCTAATGCCCGCCTATGTTCTACGTTGTCCGCTCGAAATAACTTGACCCACCCTCAAACACTACAGCTATTCGTCTTGTGTACATGTGGAGAAGACGCTGCTTTCTGCTCTGCAAAAGCAAATTGACTTTGTAAAAACTTACAAAGGATGAGGATGTGAAGAGTCAGTTGTTAAAATTACCAGTATAACCTTTTGAGGATTCACAAATCTCCGTGAGCTCTAAATAGGATTTACTAAACACGTATCCGTTAAAGATGGGTCAGTATCCACTTTATTTGGACCAACTTGCTCCTCAGAATCACAACCTGTAAGTATGATAGTAAGTGGTAGACCAATCACAACAGACTGGGCCATCTGGCCAATCAGAGCAAAGCAGGCTTATGGAAAGGAGGGATTTAGACAGACTGAATCGTCAGAAGAATCGTTTGAGAATCACTGAAAAATGTGGTGATGTGCAATGTATATTATGAGAAAATGAAAGCATTTTTTTACCTTTGATGCATGTAAATCTGTTACATGAGACCTCCAAAACAAAATTAGTAACCTTCAAAATAGCATAATAGGGACACTTTAAAACTAAATCACAGGACAATACTCATCATCAGCTAAACAGATGATGCCTTACATGCTGATGTCTCTAAATGTAAATTATTTTAAAGAAAAACGTTTATCCTCAAAATTATTCTAATCCAACTATTTTAGATACACAAGATCCAAAATGGAGAGAGATTTAAATATTTGAGTGCCCATGTGCCTCTTACAGCTATTAAATATTTTCAGATGTATATTTCCCCCAATATGGATCATTTACATTTTCCCCCTACTTATTCACTGGCTCTGAATGTACCTGAGAGTGATCAGTAATGAACCGTGACAGACTCTAACATGAGAGCCACATCACTGTTCACATGCTGAGGAAATGAGAGTCAGACAGGTCCGTGTGGGGAGGTGCTGGTTCAGAAGGTTTCCTCCTCTGGGAGAAAGCAGAGAGAACAGAGACTGATCGAGCAATGTTGGGATTGTTTGCTTTGATGAGTTTTGGGTCTAAACTGCTCCAGAGGGCATTATGAACTAGAGATGTCCATTTCAACTAACTTCTCATGAATGCAATTTGAAAGACTTCTATTAAGGAAAGGAGAGGTTGTTTGAGGACAGACCTTTAGAAAAACAATTCAATTTTAATATGTAGTGAAATACAACAGATTGATCTGACAGGACCATTGCTGGGGCAGCGTATCTCATCAGGTCCGGAGTGACTTTTTTTGGGGGCTCTCAGAGCATATTTTTCAATGCTCAGAGCGATCATTTTCAGGGCTGATAGGTGTCTGTGTGAGAGGTGACCAGTGTTTTGGACCATTTCATCTCCAGCATTCATCATTCCTGAAAAATGTAAAACAGTGTTCAAAGCCTCATAACTTCCACAATCTGGAATACATGTCTTCAAGGAACAAAGCTACTTTTTTCCAAGATGATGCATCTGTTTGGTATTTGATGAATAGATATTGTGATATATAATAATTTATTAGAACAGCAAATAGATTTATTTTATTTTTTCTGAATGGGCCAAGCTCAAGTTGTTTGTGAATGGGCCATATCACAAACAAGTTTATTGAAGTTGTAAAACTGTCATCATCTACTCACATCGTTCCAAACCAGTGTGCTGTTATTTTAAGTTGTGTTCATATGCAGAATTCAAAAATAATGTGGCATGTTTGTTTAACTAAAACTACATTACAGTTTGGTTATGATTTGGTGTCAGTGATATTGACACACAATTTTTATATCTGGACGGGAATGTCGACGAAAGCTTTGGTTGGGGTGAAGATTATCAGTGAATATTGACTTAATTGGAGTAGAACTTAAGCATCAGAAGACTTGTCTTATATTGCATTTGGTCAACTTATACTTTCATGCACTACAAAAAAAGTGTGTTATGAGCATGTCTTATTTTTTATGTTAAAATATTTAAAAATCCATTAAATAATTCAAAAATCCATCCAATAAAAACAACTGAAATTAATTTCATATTTAATTATTCATTTAAATATTAATATTTTTCAAAATCTTTGAAACAATATAAATGTACTTGAGAAGCAATACTGCATAATTTAACTTATTTTCAGATAATGTATCTTTAATATAAGGGTATTTTATCTTGGCACAGTCAGATTTTATTCCGTGTTATAGTGTTGATTTCCAAATAAATGTATCCTGTTTTCAATGATTTTAGGCATTTTTATTGGAAGATATGTTTTTTTTGTTTTATTTTGTTTTTTTACTCATTAAGAAGTTGTTTTTGCACTGTGGTGTTTTTATGGTTTTTTAATGTTTGACAGCCCATGATTAAAATGAATTGTTAAATGGCAAGAGCTATGTAACTATTCTTCCAAAAAAACAAAAAAACTAGCAACACGGTTTGAAACAATATGTTTAAAAAATCTGTAATTATATATTTTAATTAAAAGGAGCATGTTATCAGTATGATACCATAACCCATGTGGTCATAACTAGAATTCTTTTTATTTACATGGTAATTGTATTGATTTTCTCTGAGATTATCTCCAGAAAGCACAATAATGTTTACTATAATGAGCTATAAGAAAAGTGGCATTTTCAAAGGTAACAGCTTGAGGAGAGATCAAACCGCAATTCCAGCCAACACTAGTTTAACTGAACCCCCACCCCATTCTCTTTAGCATTCTCTCTCTCTCTGACTGTCTCCTTCTTAATGGGCTCCAGATGTGGAGGTTGATGGGGGTGAGCTGCTCGCTTGTCATCTGTGGAGCTGTCCGTCCGTGGGGAGGCTCTGTCAGTGGGCTGCAGGGTGCAGAGGGATGTGGGGGTGGGGTGGGCGTATGATCAGGGCTGCTGGGGCTCAGGTTAGAGCTAGACGACATCTGGAAGCACTTGGGGTCAGCGAGCCCAGGCTGTGAAAGGTAAGATGGACGCCCAGGCAGGGGGACAGAGGAGACAACATGAAAGTTGTTTTTTCAGTCTTTTCTAGTGGCTTCCTCAAACAACTCTCCTAGGGACATGAGCAAAGACTTTTCATTATTTATGAAATCAACAGTGTGAACAAACATATATGAGCATAGTAGCCCACCCGAGAACATTACAGGATAAAACTTGCGCATGTTTTAGAGTCGTAAATTCATTCTTAGGTGTTTGGTTGATGTTGGCGCGAGGACAGTAACAAATCCGTCCAGCTTTCTGCATGTATCATTAAAAATCCTCCAACCAGAGACTCACTTTGTTAAGGAACCTTTCAAGGCCCATCGACCTTGATATAAATGGTTCAAAGAGGGTAGTGTCAAAAAAAAAAAAAACCTGTAGAAATAGGAAATGGCTCCCTCTCCAAAGTGAACATCCCGTATATTGCAGGTCCTCAGAGAATGGCTGTATTTGGAAAGGGTTTGACTCATGAACTGCTTGGATCATAAAGATTCCGCTGTAAATTGGCTGGAACGAGCACAGCTTGTGGGGAGAAGCCACATTAAAGGCATCACAAATGGAATAAAAACAGGAATTTTAATATAGATGCATCATTTAAGAAAATGCTCAAACTCGGATCATTGAGAAACACAGTTCTTGTCCATCACTGCTAACTCGGAAGAGGTCAACTAATCGGGAATGCTCTCAGTCCTAATCTGGACTTCTTGGATGTGAAGAGGCTGTTGCCAACTGTATTTAAAAAGCCTAAGGCAACAATTTATTGAATGTTAAACAACCTTATCTTCCATTAGTTTTTAACAGTTGGAATAACACCATATATTGAAACTCTTCAAAAGTTCATTTGGGGGACCAGTCCTGTATTCTGTACTGTTTTTTTTAAATAAATAATAATTTTAAAAAATCAATAGTTGAAATGCTACAAGTGAATAGTGAAAGTACAATATGAAAAATAATTAGATTTGCTAAAGATTACATTAAACAGCTTTATCAAATGTTTATGTTTGTACAAACTTTTTCAAAAGTTTGGGGTTGGTATGATATTTAAAATGTTTTTGAAGTGCATTTATTTGATAAAAAATAAAATCAGAAACATTGTGAAATATTATTACAATTTAAAATAACCATTTTCTATTTTAATATCTCAAAATGTAATTTATTCTTGTGATGGCAAAGCTGAATTTTCAGCATCATTACTCCAGTCTTCAGTGTCACATGATCCTTCAGAGATCATTTTAATATGCTGTTTTGCTGCTCAAGAAACATTTCTTATAATTATCAGTTGAAAACCGTTGTGCTGCTTAATATTTTTGTGGAAACAGTGACATTTTTTTTCAAAAGAACATCGAAAAGAACAGCATTTATTTGAAATAGAAATATTTTATAACCTTTACTGTCACTTTTGATCATTTTAAATGCATCCTTGCTGAATAAAAGTATTAATATCTTAAAGTAATAATCTTACAGTCCCCAAACTTTTAAACAGCATTGTATATTAATTTTAAGTGAGCGTTAGATGATGGCAAAGGTAATCAAAATGTAAAAATAGAGTAAATGAGCATGCACAATAAAATAGCCAATATCAACTAATACAATAAATAAAGTGCACTAATTTAGTGCACTGACATCTAAGATATTCAGCAATGCTGTGTGAGAATCTCATTTTATCCCACAAAACATGATGTAAACAAATTGTTGGCGCACATTACAGTGATGGCAGCTGACAGATTTCATTCACAGAGCTGAAAGACAGATGAAAAGAAAAACAACTCACCGGCTCACCCCCTTCCTCCAATTGACTGTCTCTGAGGTCATTTGAGGTCACATGTAATCAGCAGACCAAGGGAGCCATCAGGTACATAAACAAGCCAGTGTCAGCCATTCAAAAACAGCCCGAGGCCACTTAAACTCAAACGATCGCTTCCTGTGCCATAAACAGACTGTTTTGAAAGTAAACATTCCTGTTCAACAAAAAATTAACAGCGCCGGCCCTGAAGACTGCTTAAAGGAATCAAAGTTCACCACGCGACACCAAAGTCTCCATCATCAGGTAGTAAAAAGCAAAGGCTATTTTTCAGAACGCTCCTGTCAGCTGATTTTTCTCTTCAGCCTTTAAAACGCTTTCAAATCCAAAGCAAATACACAAGCACTTTATTGGAAGGATAGCTGGCAGGAGAAGAACAACAGCGCTAGAAGTGTTTGGAGCACATTGTAAATGACCAGTTTGATTAGCTAAATTTTGTAGTTTCATTGCTTTTGTTTACCCTAGAAAAGAACAGAGTTGAAAACGGGTGGAGAGGAAAAGAGCCGCAGGAATTTCTGCGAAGCTTTCTACGGGTTCTCACGAAACCCCCAGGAGTCCAGACAAAGAGTTATTTTACAGTTTAAAGGTAGATGTTCACACTGAGAGAAGGAAAGAGTAACAACCATCCATGGGAGCCCACAAACACACTTTGAGCAGTTTAGCTTTGGAAAAGCATGCATAACATCTTCACTTGAATCTCTAACTCTCACTACTCTTGGGTTTCTCAATGATTTCACCTGCCTTTCCTTCTATTACGTAATAATGTAAATTCAATGGGCCAATAGTGGGAGTACGATTTTCATCTAGTTTTATTCTAAAACACCTCTTCTGAGGCTATGCGTACATAATGAAATAGGAATTGATATCTGAAATGTGGAACTGCTGCCAGCAACAGAACAAGTGAATCTTGAACATAGTTGTAGTAAAAACATTGTTGCAAAAGAAGTGTTCTCTGGCAGGCCATAGACATTTGAGGACACTCTAACCCTGAAGCGCAACTGCTTGGACATCTTTATTGCAAAGGAATATTACATGTTTAGATATGTTTAGACAATATAAATGGGTAAAATCAACAAGGCTCCAAATTAATTACTTACATATATGGCTAGAGTTCTGAATATGCCAAAATGAACAAATAACCCCGGCATGTTTTAAACTGAAAACAGTGAAGATTGATTTTAGAGTACGGTAATAAGGTAGCCAAATTTCACCCAGTTCCAAATTATCAAAATATCCAAATCCCAATTTTGTGGCCTCAGTGCATAGTTATGAGTTCCAAGGAGAAATCAAGGGGGAAATCCTAAAAACTTCCCAGATGTCCACAAGATTGTAGTATATGGATTCCGCAGAGGTCATCAAATCCCTGTGGTCGGCAAAAGTCTCAAGAAAGAAATCTATAGTAAGCCACGGTCTTCAAACGGGATGACCACACTCATACTGCCACAGTGAGTGCGAACAGAGAAAGTTTCCATTTTGTGCTTTCCAAAACCGAATTTTCCCACATGTCATTTTCCCACATGCCAAGAACATGACAGTCTTATGTAAATCATTGGTTTAGGAAAGCTCTGTACCTTGGAGAAGTTCTCGTTTCCTTGTAGAATTGATGGATAAGAGTTAAACACATATAGGATGACAGAAAACAACATTTACGTCAATAGTAGGGGGCCAGTTTTGTCGGGACTTTGGGATTGCTCTCTGACATGTGGCTCAGAGTCTCTGACAGCCCTGCTGTCCACTTCAGTTGACGGTGGGTACCTGGTTCAGGCTGTATTCTTTGGCCTTCAGTCTTAGGTTGGCGATACTGTTGGCCATATTCATGCCCTGGGCTGTGTTGTTGTTAGCGCATGATGGAGAATAAGTTGCCATGGCGCTGTAAGGAAGAAGTCAGGATGAGAGTTCACACTTTTCATTAACAGTTAAAAAATATTAAAGATTTTAAATGCATGTTCTCTCTCTATTCATTTTATTTACTGGGGCAAAAATTGTTAATATGTTTTTGATGAAAAACTTAATTCCTATGAATAGCATTTGTGGCACCACATTTCTGATTTCAAGACAATTTTTTAATTTTGTAATAATTAATACTTTTAATAATTTTCACTCCCTTAGTTTGAAAAAAAAAAGATGTTTACAGCAACTTTCTTATTTATGTTATGTATCACTGATGTAATTTCTGTACGTGGAGTTTGTAGAATTCAGCTCCAACAGTGCTTTATGGATAGTTACGCAGAATTACATCTACGCTTTTATCCAAAGCTAGTGACAAAGCAATTATCGAGTAACACTTTACAATAAGGTCCCATTAGTTAACATTAGTTAATGTAATAACTAACATTAAGCAGTACATTTATTACAGTATTTATTCTTTTTTGTAAACGTTAGTTAATAAATACAATTGCTCACTGTTCATTTTAGCGAATGTACATTAAATAATATTAAAAGATGCTATTTTTCATTGTTAGTTCATGTTAACTAATGTAGTTAACTAATGTGAATCTTATTGTAAAGTGTTACCAATTATTTTAGAGATTAACATTGTATACATTCCCAGGGAACTGAACCCTTGACCTTGAGTCGAATGTAACTTACTAACTCTCATACTAACACATTTAATGTTATACTTTTCAAATGGTTGGATAATTGAATATTTAAACCATTTATTCACAAATATACTACTTTCATTTGCATTTTTAGATAAATGAGGGATGGCAATATTACATTCATACTGCAGATGCTGTCCATTTTCAATAATTTGTAAATAACCCAGAATATTCTTATAACTTCTGCACAACCAATGGAAACACCAGCAGAGGCATAAAAATTGAGATGGACTTCTAACCTGTACGATGGTGAGCTGCCCCAGGACAGGTAGTCATTGGGTCTGGGAGCGGGTCGTGGGACAATAGGCTGCTCTACGGCTGTTACTTCTCCTGAGAAAGTCTTGAGCAACGAGGCATTTTTACTGGCCAACATTGCACGTTCATTTCGCCGAAACTTCGCCCGCCGATTTTGAAACCACACCTGGATAATCATGAAAGGTGCTCAGTTTGACAGTGTGAAGAGCAGCCATACCATCATAATGGAGCACTGTGTTTAGTTTCAACTGAGAAGGTAAAATACAAGGATGTGCTACTGCTGCATCCACATGATGTGACGACAGTGAGCACGATTACATTCTGTAGACCAGGCTAATATAAAAAATGGCTAACCTGCACTCGAGCTTCAGTGAGGTTGACTCGGCGTGCTAAATCCTCCCTGACAAAAGCGTCGGGGTAGTGCGTCCTCTCAAACACTCTCTCTAAGGCCTGCAGTTGGCTGCTGTTGAACGTGGTCCTATTCCGCCTCTGTTTACGCTTTTTCTTCTCCTCTGAGTTGAGCTGCTCATCTGCAAACACAGAGATTTAATAATGACATGAATATCCCCATTATAGTCTGTAGGCCTACTCAATAAACAACCTGGAAAAAGGATATTAAATTCTTAGGATTATGCTTAAGTCAAACTAGTAAATGGAAATTCAACCCAAAGTCACAAATATTTCTTTGAAAAACTGGAAGTTTATAACTGTTTAATGGACAGTCGGCTTAATGGGATGGAGCTGCAGAGAATTAATACAAATTATACTTAAGGCAAAAGTGATGATCCTTCCTAAAACCGTATGCCAACCAAACCGTGTGTAAGCTAGAACACTAATTCTTATTTATTAAAAATCTGCAAATTTTCTCCAATTTTTTTCCAATACATTTTCAACACTCACATTTTAAGTTAATAAACCCGCTGGGTCAATATAACCCCAGACCCTTATCAAATTGTTTAAAAATATGCACAATTATTATTATTTTTTTATTTCTTGATTTTTCATCAGGTTTTGTAGAATTACCCATCAGCCATAATGTACATGAAATAAAACTACATGTATCAGTTTCCACTATTTATCCATAGTATTTGATGTATCTATTTTCTTCTTTCTTTTACTTTCTTTCTTTCTAAAATTATTCTGGCTTCTTCTAGTAGTAAAATGACAATTATAATGTCTAGGGCTTTTTTGGTCTGGGGAGAAACAGTTGCAGACTCACTCCTCTTTTGATACATAAATCAGTTCTTAAATCGCTCCATAAAACTCCCAGAGAGGGAGAAAATACCCCAGTGACGAATTGATTCGCCCCAATTCCTCCAAGGCCGTAAAGTCAAAAGAAAGTTGAAAGAAGAGGTTATCAGTACTGGGCCCAGAGCATGAACAGCTCTGCGTGTGACAGCTGTGTGCTTGGTGACAACGAAAATCATCTCGACTTTATCGTCTTTTATCAGCTACTATATGCGCTTAGACCTACATGAAATTTGTCTTCATTTCAGTTATGGTTATTCAGAGATAATTTATCTTAAAATAGGTCTAGTACATCTGAATTCACAACTGAAATGTTGCGTAAATTGTTCAGGATTTTTTTTTAACATAGTCCTAAATGCCCCCGAGTAAATCGTGTGGTTATTGGCCTAATTTTATTTCTCCGACGTAGCCTACGAAATACACGCCCAACTATTAATTTTTATTTAGGCCATACGTTTATTTAGTTAATTACTACAAATTATTTCGTTTTAATCCTCGTGTTCAAAGAGAGAGATTAAAAATTGTATGTGCAAAAAATAAAGCCCATCATGTAGCCTAGACATAGGCTAATTAGCCTATAGCTTTCGCAAAACAAGTATAAAAATAAACGAACAGTTTTGTTAAACCCTTAGTTTGGAAAAAATGTACACGGTCTAACCAATTTAGTGAATTTCATTCAGTAATTCACTGAAACTTTGGACTAGCCAACTTCTTTAAATCTGAAACGTAGATTTTTTTTCATAGGCTCTAGAAGATTTACGATCTATTTCCTATAATGACTTTGCAGATCCGAGATCACTCTTGCCATTGGACTCTTTGAGAAGAAAATATAAAAACTGGCTGACTGGTAAGTCTACAGTCATGACAGCCTGCAGAATTACAGTCTGAAAGTTTACAAAATTATCACTTTTCTGTTCAAAGTTTAAAATTATGTTTTGATATTGTTTTATTTTAACAAACCTTAATAGGCCTATCGAAGAAAACTAGGCAGGCCTAGCTGTAGGCTATTTTTAGGCCTATTGTTTAAACAAGTGAGTTTAAGTCTGGAATGTCTAAGCAACAATACACTACCTACAATTAATTACATGTCTTAATTGCTAACTAAACGCATATGGAGTAAATGAAGCAGAACGCATTCAGAGTTGGGACTCTTGTAAGGCCAATATGCATCCTTCAGTAACGCCATCCTTCAGTAGCTACTGATGTCTTGTCACTTATCTGCTAACGTGACCGTTTTCTGCACGCTACGGTGCTAATCACATCTATTACTTTATGTGTAGGGTGTTCATACTATAGTAGGCTATAAAGAATATTAGCTTGTACAAATTCATTGCATTTAATCAACTGGGAAACCCTAAACAGAAGTAATGTTAATTAACTTAATATTCAGTTTTTGATGCACGACTTTTTTTAGTTGAAATCTTGCTTAGCTATAATTATTTCTTATTAAATTACAAAAAATCATTAACTGCCATTCTAATACTTAAATGCTGCGAATGTTTTGAGTAATTAAAAGAATTTCGGGGATTATGTGCTACTCGTGCACTTACTCTCCTGCTGTGTCGTGTCGCTGCCGCTGGTCAGTCCCGGAGACTCCTGCATACTCCTGCCCGCCTCTCCTACGCTCTCCTCCGCTTGAGCTCCCACCATCTCCCGCGCCTCCTCCAGATCCAACAGGTGGCTCACGGAAAAGTTCTTCTTAGCCTGTAAATGATCCTGATTCGCGGTGATCGGACTCTCCAGTCGGTTAGGTAGCGTGGCTTGTCTGTCCATTACATGAGCATAGCTGGAAGTCATGACGCAAACTGACGAAACCCAAGATATCCTCTACATATAACCAACATGGGTTAAGTCTTGACCATAAACAATCACTCTATATTCGACAAATAGATCGATTTTGATTTCTGCATCCGTAGTTCAGTGTCATATGGATCCAAACAAGCGTAATTATCAATCTTTTACTCGACAATCATGCGTCTTTATGGAAAAAGGCATCACCGAAAGATATCTCCAAATTTAGAACTCCAAAGTCTTCGCCTTTTACCCGACGACTCCCTCTTAGTTTCTGCAACTGGGACTTTCTCCTCTCATTCCGAGAGTGAGGGAAGGAGTTATCTGGCGAGAAAGGTTTGATGGCACAGATGAACGATTTACGCCCAAGAGTAGGAGGTCGGACGAGCCTCTCTCAGCTCCTTTCTCCGGTACTTCAAACGGCACACACTGGCGCTGAGGGGGGAGCCTGAGAGCAAAATACATGAGCATTTGAAGCCCTGGGGAGGGATGATAGACATACAAGAAGCCCTAATTACGTGGCAATGTTTTTTTAGTCGGCGTTTCTAACGTTTAACAAAGTCATATCTCTTTTCTCCACCCCTAACAACCCCTCTAAAAAACTTAATAATTAATGGGTCAACGATGTGATAGTTTTTTGGGGGTTCAAATATGATGAACATGGTATACATTTCTGAATTAAAAGTCATTGATATTTATTTTGGGTTTAAATAAAATATATAGTCAAAGACTACATTACACTACATAGCTAGTTTGTCATCTTTTATTATTATTTCTTTAAAAATAAACAAAGTTTTTGTTGTCATAGGCCTATTAATCCAAACCAATAGCATAACCAACATTTAGGAAGCCATTTTTGTTGTCATGCGTTTTTTTTTTTTTTTAGATCATATTTGTTTTGACCTTTTTATAAAAAAGCACATTTTGTCAAAAAACAAAAAAACAAACAAACAAACAAACAAAAAACCTTATAGCCTACTAATTTAAAACAAAAAAATCTTTGTCGTCATTTTTTTTTTTTTTTTTTGGTTCAACTTTTGTCCTTTTATCATCTCGAAAATCATTATTTGTCAATGTCCTTTATTTCACAATTGGGATTACAAACTGAATAGACAATGTCTTGTCTACAATGTAGTGATCATCACAATCACTTTTGTTGCAAGCTGAATAAAATAGTCTGTAACCTTATCTACTAAATCACAAGCTGTGGTGTCTTAAAGTCAAGTTTGAATAGGCTAAAGGGACAACGGTCTTGTTAAGCTTAACTGATGTTAAGCTATATTAAAACGAACACTTAAAATGATCAAAGTTACACACTGGCAAAGCTCTTATGGGTATCGCGCGTCCTGGTGTCAGTCCATGATGTGACACTAAAATGTTGTTCTTTTTGAATCGGTTTACAGAGGATGTCGAAGCATTGCGTGCGCTTTTAAAGAGTCTCTTGACAGGAGGGGATCGAGCTCTGCATGTGTCGCAGTGACATGAGTTCAGGCTCCAAGCTGCCTCCGTCAGCCTCCTATAGGTCTGGGAAAAGAACACTTGATGCCATCAAAGGGGCGCAGATTGAATCCAGATGTGCAGTGCCTCTCTCGTTCTTTCCGTGCATTTAATTAAGGAGCTTGGATTGAGGAGATCTTTCTTCATCATTAGTTTTCCCCCAGGATCCCATTTCTCCCTCGAAGCCCAGCTCGCTGCCCTGTGCCAGCGCAAGGCTTTGCTTTTATTATTATTTTACTCTGCCCATAAATCTGCCACATATCGAAACCTTGAATCTTTGTAAAGAATGAAAGTTCTCGCTTCTTTGAGGAATACAGGGAAACAAAACCAGGCCCGTCTAGTTTACCAGCAAGAAAAGTTTTAATCAGCCTCCATAACATGTTTTTCTTTATGAGCAGGGCTTAAGAGTAATCTGAATATGGATGAAGAAATACATTATGCACTAAAACAAAATTACAGTAATAAAAAGTCAACGTCTAGCGACCTCTATATTTTTTCACGAAAAGTAGGCAATAAAAAGTAAAATTGTAAAACGAACTGGATAAAGTAAAAATAATAATCTACCCTGAAACGATAAAACAATAATTGTTTGCATAGAGGAAGAAAAAAAAAAAAACTGCAATAAACGCATTGATATTGAACAGCTGTCATTTAGTTATAGTAGGCTAAATGAACTTTATTACAATGTGGTGGGGTTTATTTTGAGGACAACACTTGCCCTGCATTTATTATCGAAAGAAATAGAGGTCATGATGGTCACACTGACAGCAACAAATAATAGTTGACATTGACAATAAAACAATTGAAACTGAAATCAACGCAAAACATATTTGCATCTTGTCATGGCTTGTAGTGAGTTGTCAGTCGCATTTTTGTTTGTAACTTGTAACCCAGAATAATTGGAAAACCAATACAGATGTCAATTTGAATTAAGTGAAAATCGCATAGGCATAATCGAAATATTAATATATGCCTAATGGTGATATTTTTTAATAATACGGTAAGGCAATTTTAAAACATGATAGCAATAGACATAATTTAGGTGATACATTTTACCTAGTTTAGACTTAGTTTGGTCATGACAATAGCCTAATATTAGTCGTAAATAATGGAAATGAGCTATTATTGTGGTTATTATTGCTTCAGGAATTTATGAATAACCTTAAAAAATTCGGTCACATGGGAACGTTATGCATTCCAGCATTAGCCTACATAATACGAATTTGCTCCAAGTAAATAAATAAATAAATAAAGTAGGCCTAAGTAGGCTAAGTAATTAGGAATGACTCATTTTAAACATTTGGACTGATATATATATTTGATCAGTAATAATGCATAAGTAATTAGGTAAAATTAGGTGAATCAACACCGTGTATAATGTATTAATATTCAAATTCGTTTAATTTAAAAAATGTCTTTTTCTTTTTGTCCCCTTTGTCGGCAACACGGAGGACAATAAATTTCATGAAAGCAACCCTACACGGATCATTTTTCACGAGGATCATATCACATGTCCATAGGATTATTAAGGGATCAACTGGCGTTCATTAGGATAATTATTATGATCAGACTCGAGGATCCTCTCGTAAAAAGGGCTCGTGCCGAACCCTTTGCATCACAAACATACATGTGCACACCTTACACAACATTTGTTTTCAGCATCGCGACATTTTCTCATAACATCACGTTACTCATAACATGTGTTTGTCTAACGAGCAGCAAGAAAAGAAACAAGGGCCTGACAACTACAGTGAAGGCGTATCATATAAACAGATGTACATGCACTTTAAACTATAGTCGGCATGTGCCCCTCATTGAAGAAAAAAACAAAAACAAAACAAACTTTTGTTTAGTTTAAAAAGTCCATAAAATACTATAAAAATCAGTTAATTTGGAGTTTAAATTTTTATAGCCTCCCTTTACAAATATCCAAAGTGAACTCTTAACACGGTTTTGTTTTCTTAGGCATTACTTTAAAACTAAATGCAAAACATTTTATAAACCGCAATTAAATTTCATAAATGTCTTTTATTTCAAATGATGCAGCTGTTCTGACTTTAATACAAAAAATATAAGAGATATAGATGTCTATAACTTTCCCTTACACCGCGCGAAAAAACATGTCCAGTAGTTATTAATGATTTATTGTAATCCAATTATTTAACCCATTTCGTTTACATACTGTGTCAAAAGCTACAATCTATAACTAATGCGTGGCCAGCGGCGTTAGTGCTCTGTATTTATCACACAGACTTTTTACGTCTCATGTTACACACTTTTACAAGTTGTCTGGAGAGGAACCCCACTAAATTAAAAGCAGATCCAGAGGAATGCTGCTCTATGAAGATGAACTGTTAAAACACATTCTCATATACACGTCTAATTATATCGCTTATTTTTTAAAACGGGCATATATTAAATTATTATTAGCCTAGGCCCATCAGTTTTCTTTTAATGAGTATATTTACAAAGATGAACATGTAAAGCACCTGCCTTGAAATTGTCTCTTACGAAAAAACTAATTATGAGGATATGAATGTAAATTATAGGCTATAATCTTCTGCTCTCATCTAATACTGTGGCATTTGCAAACTACATTTTCAGTCTACATGAGGACAATGTTAAAGGAAATTAGATTAGACTAAATGAGAGCCAGGAATAAAAAATAAAATAAATATATTAAAAAACGGAAAAATGGTGATAAAGCTTCTAAAATGTGTTCTGGCCAGTCACCACTCCAAAAATGGTACTTTACCAAGACAGCCTGATCAAATTCAAAACTTACAGGAAAAACAACAGATCCCACACAGAGATCAGTCTTGCGTTTTGCTATTCTCTGACCTCACTGCTGCAATGCAGAGCAACGCTGAAACACAGCAACAATGATCGTTTCCCTTATCCTCTTAGTTCATGATATATTGATCGTCTTGGCCTGGAGAGCAGCATTTAAGCACCACCTCTTCACATTCCAGGGACCTCTTGGGACTTAAAGCTGTTTGGAAATTAGGCTCATTCTTATATTAACCCTTTGACCCTGCCGGCCGACAGACTGAAGCCGTGAAAAGGAAGGCCAGAGTGGCTAATTGATGGCCATCGCTGAGGGGAGAGAGCATGAAAAGATAAACAAAATTAAGAGCAGTGATGAATATCACCTCTGAAGGAGCGAGAGGCCAGGAGAAGTAGTCATTTATTAATGGGAAGTGTTAGGCTATTAGCCCAGTTATTGAGTGATGGGCCAATGGCAGGGCCTTATTGCAGGTCCTCATGGAGAATTGCGATCATAGACCGTGATAGGAGTTGTGTTGGTCTGCTTCAGCTTTTCCCAAACACAGATGTAAGGTGACTGTGCAGATTGCAACGCTAATCCAATTTTCCCTTATTTGTCTATTAAATTCTGATTTTATCAGCAAGCTAATTCTGAAATCAGAGCCTTATAGTTTCAGGAGAGAACCATTTAACACAAGCAGAGATGTGAGACAGTTGACGTGGATTTGGGAAAGTGTATGTGTGCATTGGAACATTGAAAAAGTCTGACACCCAAGGTCCAACTTCACAGTGCTGCCTATTAATATCTAATAAAGTTTCCTGAAAACGTAATGACCATTAGTCACAATATGAGGAATTTGTCTGTGCCAGACTGTGCTGCCACAATGAGGGGCTCTGATAGAAAACACATGGGCTGCAAAAGATGGAGGGGGCCCATCAATGAAAAATGATAATTGTGTTTCTAAGACTGAATACATTACTAGTACATCAAGACAAAATACAAATTTAGGCCAAATCCATAAAGTCATATTTAAAAAAAAAAAAAAAAGATGCCTGAGGACAAATGTCAAATCAATTTGTCACGGTACATTGAGAAGAAGCAAATATGGGATATTAGCGAAGAAAGACTGTATTATTTAATTATTTGGGATAGATGAGATTCAAAAATTGAAAACTGACCATATTCTGATTATATTTAACATCAGCTTCCTAGAAGTGCTGACAACACATGGATGAGAAAGACTCTTATTGCTATATACACTACAGGTCAAATGTTTAGGGTTGATATGATTTTTATGATGTTTATATGTTTTCTATTTGAATATTAGAATGTAATTTATTCCTGTGACGGAAAAGCCATTACTCCAGTTTTCTGTCACATAATCCTTCAGAAATCATTCTAATATGCTGATTTGATGCTCAGGAAGTATTTATTATTATCAGTGTTGAAAACAGTTGTGCTGCTTAATATATTTTGTGAAAACCATGATATATTCTTTGATGAATAGAAAAAGAATAGCATTTATTTGAATAGAAATCTTTTGTAACATTATAAAAGTCTTCACTGTCACTTTTCACCAATTTAATGCATCCTTGCTGAATGAAGTATTCATTTCATTTTTCTTTAAAAAAAAAAGAAAAAAAATTCTGATCCCAAACTTTTAAACAGCAGTGTACATAAAAAAAAAAAACATTGTTAAGATCAACAAACCAATTTTTGTTTGTTCATCAGGGGTGGTACTAAGATTGATATACTGAGCTCTAATGACCCACCTAATTCCAACACACCGTAACATTTCTGAATGAGCCTTTGAATCTGAGCTAATGAACATTTGAGAGCACTTAATCAAAAATAAGCTTTGTTTCATGACCAGGATACGTATAAGCCACATTTCACTCTTTAGGTTTATTTATACTGAGTGAACCAACCCTGAAACACACAAATAAGAAATAAATCAACGCGCTGATGCAGCGACTGCTGCTGAAGTTTCTAAACACTAAACTTCTAAACTCTCAGACACAAAGGCAGCTTGTCATTCCTCCTCCGCATGCCAACGCTAGCGGGACTTTAGAGAGTATTTTCATCGACTATCACCCATTAACTCAAACAAATTGGCAGCCAACTTTTCCACCAATATGATGGGATGTAAGTGCTAGGGAGCCTGAGGCTAATGTTGGCATGGCAGCAGAAAGGATTCGAGCAGGAAACAGGAAATTAGGTTTTCAAAATATTTTAGATTTGTGCAGTGCAAGCACAGAGGATAGCATAGACTGGAAGCTCCGCGTTCAAGCCTTGCTTCCCAACAGAAGCGGTTCTATGTTCTTTGGAATCTGAAAACTTGTCGAAATTGTTGCAGATGATACTGAAACATTAAAGGAAAATTTATGAATTTATCAGAGCCGTCTTCTGCAGAAAGAACGTAAATTTTATGATTGGGTTTAATGTATAATTTTCATACTCAAATTATCATTATCAAAGTGTCTGTTAAAGGAATTCCTTAATATTTGAAATTTGAGTAGCATGTGCTACTCAACTGAAAAATTACATATTTCATTCCATCATAGTACAAAAACATAGTACAACAACAAATAAAAACAAATTTACAAACCGTGAATTGCATTACAAATCATGCAAACCATTTTAAAAACACATTCTTTGATTTTTCTTCTTTTTTTTTTTTTTTTTCTAGGCAAACATTTATCCATCTACTGTTGAGCATGAAACTGATTTATGGACAGGAAATTGCCAGTCGGGTATTCTCTAAGACAAGAGGTTAAAGAAAATCAAGCCAGCTCCATGAACACAGCAGCCCAAGTTCAGAGTTCCCTTTAGCCGTCAGCTTTGACATTTTTAAAAGATCTTGCACTACTCGGTCAGGAGAAAAAGTAAGATAAATAAAGGCTTCAAGAAGGGCAAACAGCCAAAGACAAAGTGTATGGATGTACTTGCATATGTCTCTCGTATGTGTGTTACGCTCATGCACATTCGAATCTCTGATGTGTTTAAAGAGGCCACATGCTCTCTGGACAGCCCTGACCTTACTATGGAGGATGTGTCCCTCTTCCTAACCACCAATGGGCTCCCTTACTCCTGGTCTGAATTTGTTCTTTAATTTCCAGTCCTGACCTTGCAGCTCTCCACATCTGCAGTGAGTTTGTGATGCTGGGACCCAGAGCAGGGTGTACAGCACTCTTTCCAGCTCCTGGCCTGCTTGGAGAGACCCCTGCTGGGCTTGGTGGCACTGATTAGTAAGAGACAGCTGTGTAGGAGCACGAAAGACAGAAGGTTTTATGAATGTTGTTTGCTTGCTTTTTTTGTAATTTACATTAGATTGAAGTAATAAAAGTAGAAGAAACAGTTAAGCAATTTCACATGAGAAATAGAGTTGTTCTTCCGAGTATATTTTAAGACCAACAGCACAATTAGGGCTGCACATGATATATCGAAATTATCAAAGTAGCCTATAGCAAATGTACATATCGCGATATGCATATTGCAATTGCTTACAAAAACTGAATGATTTTAATACTTCAAAAGATTACACAAAGTCTAAGCTTTAGGTTGATGCAGACAGCAGAGAATAGACTGGACACGTGACTGTTACATACGTGTGTGACATGCTTAATGTTATTAGGCACAATAAGCGAAGTACTCATGTGCACAGGAAGCAGCCTCTCGGACAGCGTGTAATCCCGATTTCAGTTCTCCTCCGCATCTTATATGGCCAAATACACACACAATTATGTAAAAATGGCCATCTTGGTGGGTATTTACGTAAAAACAGTCAGTTATGTCTTAAGTGGAGTAAACAGTTGAGAAAGAAAGAGTGCAGCTCGTAAAGTGACAACAGCTAAACCTGCTTCCGTCTGTGTGCTTAAAGGGTTCCAAAAATGAAACTTATCCCATAATTTACTCACCCTCAAGCCATCCTAGGTGTATATGACTTTCTTCTTTCAGCCAAACACAATCAGAGTTATATTAAAAAATATCCTTGCTCTTCCAAGCTTTATAGTGGGAGTGAATGGTACTATTTTTTGAAGCCCAAAAAAAAAAGCACATCCATCCATCAAAAGAGTAATCCATACAGATTCAGGGGGTTAATAAAGGCCTTCTGAAGTGAAGCAATGTATTTTTGTAAGAAAAATATCCATATTTATAACTTTATGAACTATAATCACTGGCTCCGGAAGGGTGACCTCTAACCCGACGCATGACATATTGAACATGGAAGCTCAGAGGATAGAGCAAAACCAAACACCAGTCATGAATTAGAAGTCTAAAACCAGAATTTTTAAAGAGAAATGTCAGAGGAGTTTGAGTTTGTTGCCCAGCCCTATTTGTTCTACTCTCACCTAAGCTTACGCTTGGAATAACTTTTGTAGGTTTAAGGTAGATTTAATTCATACAGTGAAGACTAAGCAAGCAGTGTTTGTTTTTTACATTTGATTGTTTAATTTCTGTTGTTAAACCTGGCTAATGTAGTTAGGTTTACACTGACGTTAAAATGACACTTTTTATGTAATGCAACTGTAAAACACTGCTCTTCAGAAGTTGTAGGGATGCTTTCCTCTCACAAAATGTGAAACATGTATGTTGGTTATTATTTCACTTTTGAAATATATTTAATTAGAATTTTAATTTATGCATACAAGTTAAATCATGGCCACATTGTACTAATTTTTTCCCTTTTAATAAAACGTGACCACAAATTAATAGGTCTTGGGAACATTTGTAAAGTCACCATGAAATCAAAATTGACCATTCTTATTTTATTAATGTGCTATCTTAATCTTTATTCAAATTAACTTCCCCTCAATCTTGCAACTACATCTCTACTTTCTCTGATGACGTGTGTACTCGCGCAAGGGCGAAACAACCTGTCACTCACATGAGATCACAGCAATAACAACTAAAACCATCCAATGATCCAATCAATTCCAGATGGACAAAATCAAGTCCCATTTTACATTTTTTCTTGTTCGATCAGCCGTTTTACTTAGAGATACTTGACATATAAGGAAGAAAAGACTATTGATAAGACTATATTCTGTTTCATGCCGAGTTTAAACATCATGCCAAACAAATTATATTCACTAGTTCACTTTTGCAGCTTCATTGTGTTTAATCGTGATCAAACTACTTACTCAAACTTTCACAGAAATTTAATAGAAGATTAGTTCACTTTAAAATGAAAATGACCCCAAGATTTACTGACCCTCAAGCCATCCTAGGTGTATATGACTTTCTTCTTTCTGATGAACACAATCAGAGTCATATTAATAAATATCCTGACGCGTCCAAGCTTTATAATGGCAGTGAACAGGGACAAGTTTGAAGATCAAGAAAGTGCATCCATCCATTATAAATGTACTCCACGTGGCTCCAGGGGGTTAATAAAGCCCTTCTGAAGCGAAGCGACGCGTTTGTGTAAGAAAATATCCATATTTAACAAGTTACGAAGTAAAATATCCAGCTTCCGCCAGACCGCCTTCTGTATTCAGCTTACGAAGTAAGTGTAACACCTCTCACAGTTCAAAATGCTTATGCTACGTCCTACGCCTTCCGTATTCAGCTTACGAAAAAAGTTGAATACAAAAGGCGGTCTGGCAGAAGCTAGATATTTTACTTTATAACTTGTTAAATATGGATATTTTTCTTACACAAACGCATCGCTTTGCTTCAGAAGGCATTTATTTACCCCCCAGAGCCGTGTGGAGTACGTTTATGAGGGATGGATGCACTTTCTTGAGCTTCAAATGCATTGGCGCTGTTCACTGCCATTATAAAGCTCTGATGCATCAGGATATTTATGAATATAACTCAGATTGTGTTCATCAGAAAGAAGAAAGTCATATACACCTAGGATGGCTTGAGGGTGAGTAAATCTTGGGGTAATTTTCATTTTAAAGTGAACTAATCCTTTAAATAGACTAAAAAAGTTGTCAGAAGCCTAATGATCATGTGACTGTAATGTAGCTAATTTAGCCTTTGTTTAGCTTTTTTCTTCTGCCGATTGTATTTATGCTTCAAAATTCATAAAAGCTGTGTTCCTTTGTGAAGAAGATCATGATGATCAAAACGCAAAAATCATAAACTTCTGCTGGTCACAGAGCCTGTTTTGTGCAATAATCCAAATGCCAATGGAAAAATATCCTATTGGCTTTCTGTCGAGTCAACCAGGATGAAGTAACTTCCGTGTTGGCCTACAAAAATATGTCATTACTGCAGCACTCTATATCAGTGCCTGGAGAATCAAATTTGAGTACCAGAACTAACTGTTGTATAAACGTGTTTAAACACAAGGCTTTCATGAGTTTTATGTGTTTGGCCTTAGGACTGTCATTCGAGAATGGATTGAGCACACCAGTTAGTGGAAGCTGAACATTCTTCAGGGAGTTTGTTACCATCAGAGACTTCCCTCATGTTTTCAATTACCATTAGGAGCAATACATCTCCATTTCCTGTACGAAAGCCAGGTTTCTTGATCTAGCTCCAAATGTACTTACTCATACACAATTAAACTAAAGTCATGGTCAGCTGCAGAAATTGTCAAAACCCCAGTGCCCCTATCCATATCTTGTTCCCACTGGCCTAAAGTCACAGAACCCCCTTTCCAAACCAAAAACACTCCAGCACATCCAGAGTTCAACCAGAATCCCTGCATATTGCATTTCAAACAGTAGCGATCTCAATAGAATGCAAAATATTCAGCATGTCCAATCTGGAAAGTCATATATGTATTATATTTATGCCAGTGTGACCGGGGTGAAGACAGGTTTGACAGGCCGTTGAGGGAGGTGATGAAATTAGTGAGACCATACATTGTATGTAAGAAGGTTACTTAGAGTACTTGCAGAAGGGTCAGCAAAACTTAACTCAAATGTTATCAACTGAGATCTTCAAAATGACCAAATGTTGTTGATTTAATCATTGTTGGCAATGTAATGTAATTAATATAGAACACAGTTGACCTTACACGTGCTTTAATCAACAACCAACCAATACTGTAATATATTTTTATTTTGTATTAATTTTTGTCTCATCAGACTATGCACAGAATCGATGACCAAAAGGCTTCTTCTTTGTTCTGTGGTCTGATGAGACAAAAATTGTGTTGTTTGGAGGTAGGGATGTGGCTTTTGTTTGGAGAAAAACCATTCAACCATGAGAACCATTCAAACCCATTCACATGGTCAAGCATGGTGGTGGGAACATAATGCTTTTGGGGTGTTTTTCAGCCAATGGGCCAGGCAACCCTGTAAAAGTAAATGGCATCATGAAAAAAGAAGTCTACAGTATTACAGATTCTGGAGCAAAACATCATACAGTCAGCAGAAAAACTTGAGGCCTGGGGACGCAGCAAAGAAATAAACCAGAACTGGACCTTTTCTAAGCCACAAAATCTTTATGTATTATTTATAGAATCATCTTAGCATTAACAAGCCTGTTAACAAGCAGAATCACTGAAGGATTGAAGAGAACAGAAAAAAGAGACAAACAGAAACACAAGAACTATAACTGACTTCAGCCACAGCCTTAGATGAAATCAACACAAGATAAAAGAAGACATTAAATCTACCAGATATCAGCAGAGGAGGATTAAACAACACCACAAACAGCATTACAGCTTCACATAATTCTAAATAAATTGACTTTTTTTTTCTGTCATTCATCTACAGAATTTCTTATTGAGAATTAACAGAAGTTTAACGCTCATGTTTGTTTCATTTGATGTCACCATAATGGTGATTGGTGTTTCCATTAGTTGGGCTTTTAACTCTTATGCTATGTTTGTGTCTTTGTTTATCAAACATATTTGCAGTAACAAAGAATGCTGATATGTACGGTGCCCTGCACATGAAATGCAATAGAAAAAAAGTAAAGCGTGCGCAAGCTTTATTATTTCATGCGCACGATTTAGCAAATTGAGGGAACAAATTAGTAAATCGTACACATGATTTAGTAAACCGAGGGAACGAATAAGTAAATCGTGCACACGATTTATAAATCGAGGGACCGACTTAGTAAAGTGTGCGCATGATATAACCTACTATTTTTTTTCCCCTGCATGTCATAGCCATTAATATGTTTGAATTATAAGCCCTGTTTTATTGCAACACGAGATCACACGGTACTGCAGAAATCAGTTAAAAGATTTAAAAAAAAAAAAAAAAAAAAAACCACAAGATGAAAACAATAAACTACATTGACAAACACAGATATGAGCAATCAGCGTATGAATCTCAACAATGGTGACAACAAAATATTCTGACAATCAGATCAACACTGGACATCACAAAAAGCTAATAAAAGACAGAACAAAAACCACAGCCAAAAATAAAAGCAAATATTTAGAATTAAAGAAAATAATAGGACAATTCAGCTGCATAATTTGTTCATGCTGTGATGCATGCTGGGAGTGTACTATTGTTCCCAGCATGCATTGCAGCATGACACTTTTGATCGTCACCTTTGTTGCAATTCATGTGCAGGTTCTTGATGTCTTTGTGTGTCATCTTAGAATAATTTTTTTGTGGGGTTTTTTTTTTTTTTTTCTAATCAGGTTTGTTCCATTATAAGATGTCAGAGACTGTCAGTTTTGTTCAGTTGCGAGATCTCAATCAGTTTAATTTCGCTACGAGATTTCAATGACGGTCAGTTTGTTTCATTATGAGATTTCAATGATTGTCGGTTTTGTTCCTTTATAAGATCTCAATGACATTTGGTTTTGTTCCTTTATAAGATTTCAATGACAGACGGTTTTGTTTCTTTTTTGAAGATCTTAATGACGGTCATCTTGTACCTTTATGAAATTTCATTGACAGTCGGTTTTGTTCCTTTACAAGATCTCAATGACAGTCGGGTTTTTTTTGGTATGAGATCTTAACGACGGTTGGTTTTCAGTGTCAGTTTTTGTTTGGATACAAGATTTCAATGACGGTCAGTTTTGTTCCTTTATGAAATTTTAATGACTGTTGGTTTTGTTCTTTTTACAAGATTTAAATAATGGCAATTTTTTTTTTCATTACAAGATTTCAATGCCACTTGGTTTTGTTTCCTAACAAGATTTTAATGACAGTTGGTTTTGTTCTGTTACGAGATCTCAATAACGGTTGGTTTTCAGTGTCAGTCGGTTTTGTTCTGTTATTAGATTTCAAAGATGGTCGGTTTTGTTCCTTTGTGCTTTTACGAGATTTCAAAGAGGGTTTTGTTCTGATACAAGATTTCAATGATGGTTAGTTTTGTTTCTTAATGAGATTTTAATGACAGTTGGTTTTGTTCTGTTACGAGATTTCAATGATGGTTGGTTTTGTTCGGTTACGAGATTTCAATGATGGTTGGTTTTGTTCGGTTACGAGATCTCAATGGTTGGTTTTCAGTGTCAAGTCGGTTTTGTTCTGTTCTGAGATTTTAAAGATGGTCGGTTTTGTTCCTTTGTTCTTTTACGAGATTTCAAAGACAGTCGGTTTTGTTTTGGTACGAGATCTTAATGACGGTCGGTTTTCAGTGTCAGTTTTTGTTTGGATACGAGATTTCAATGACGGTCAGTTTTGTTTCTTTACAAGATCTCAATGACAGTAGTTTTGTTCCTTTACAAGATCTTAATGACGGTTTTGTTCTTTTACGAGATTCAACAACGGTTGGTTCTGTTTTTGTTTAAGATTTCAGTGACAGTCAATTTTGATTCTGTGTTCTTTTACGAGATTTCAAATACATTCGGTATGGGTTGGTTACGAAATTTCCTTTGCAGGATCTCAATGACAGTCGGATTTGTTCCTTTACAAGATTCAGTGACGGTCGGTTTTGTTTTGGTACGAGATCTCAATGACAGTCGGTTTTCAGTGTCAGTTTTTGTTTGGATATGAGATCGCAATGACAGTCGGTTTTGTTCCTTTACAAGATCTCAATGACGGTCGTTTTGTTTCTTTACGAAATTTTAATGACATATTTCAATGATGGTTGGTTTTGTTTGGTTATGAGATCTCAATGACAGTCTGTTTTCAGTGTCATTCAGTTTTGTTCTTTTATGAGATTTCAAAGACAGTCAAATTTGTTCCTTTATGAGACATTTTGTTCTGTCAGAAGTTCTCAGTATGTGACATACAGACTATTTTACACCAGGGTTAGACCCTTTATACAGCACAGCTTATTGTGACTGCACTGGGGCAGTTGACTGCTGCAGGCAGTTTTCGTTTTGCCAGAAAAGACAAACATGTTATAAGAGTTAAGAGCCCAACTAATGGAAACGCCAAACACCATTATGGTGGCTTCAAATGAAATCCTTTACAAAATTTCAGTTAATTTTCGGTTTTATTCTGTTACGAGATTTCAATGACTGTCACTTTTCAATGATGGTTGGTTTTCTTCTGTTACGAGATTTCAAAGACAGTCAGTTTAGTTCCTTTATGAGATTTCAATGACAGTCTGTTTTGTTCCATTACGGCATTTCAATGATGGTTGGTTTTGTTTCTCTACAAGATTTTAATGACGGTTGGTTTTCAGTGTCAGTTTTATTTTGTTAGAAGATTTCAATGACAGTTAATTTTTTTTCCGTTACAAGATTTCAGTGACGGTCGTTTTTGTTCCTTTGCGAGATTTCAAAGTTGGTCGGTTTTGTTCCTTCATGAAATTTCAATGACGGTTGGTTTTGTTTCGTTACGAGAGTTCAATGATGGTCGCTTTTGTTTTTTGTTTTTGTTTTTACTAGATCTCAATGACTGTCGTTTTTTTTTTTCTTTTACGAGATTTCAAAGACAGTCAGGTTTGTTTCATTGTGAAATTTCAATGATGTTTGCTTTTGTTCCTTTACTAAATCTCAATGACAGTCAGTATTGTTCCTTTATGAGATCTCAATGGTTGATGGTTTTGTTTTGTTGTGAGATTTCAGTGACGGCTGGTTCTGTTGCGCTTCAAGATTTCAATGATGGTCGGTTTTACTGGATCTTGGTTGGTTTTGTTCAATTACAAGATCTCAATGACAGTAGAATTTGAAACCGTTTTGATTAATTACGAGATTTGAGCGACTTTTTATGACTGTTTATGACTGTTTTTCTGTATTTTTGATCAAATAAATGCAGGCCTGATGAGCATATGAGACTTCTTTCAAAAACATTAAAAACACTAATGAAAAAAAAATAGAGTGCTTCCATGTAAGTTGTAAGAACTAAATAAAGTACTATATCATTTATGATGTCATGTGAAACTAACTAACTGCATGATATGTGATGTAATGTAAGAATTATTATTTTTGCCCCAGGGTTACAACCCTTTATTCAGTACAGTTTATGGTGACTGTACTGGGGCGTTGGGCAGTATGCGATGTGCTGTATGGACTATTTTACACCAGGGTTACACCCCCTATACAGTACAGCTTATTGCAACTGTACTGGGGCATTAGGACCCACTCAGGCAACAGGTTGATCAGACTTGTTGGCCTCTCTAACACCTCTTCCAGCAGCTACCCAGTCTCCCATCCAGACAAAGACCGGGCTCAACCCTGCTTAGCTTTAGTGGGTGTGCAGGTGAAAGCTTCAGGTTGACCGCTGCAGGCAGTCTTCTCTTTGCCAGAGAAGACAAACATATTATAAGAGTTAAGAGCCCAACTAATGGAAACATTAATCACCATTATGGTGACTTCAAATGAAACAAAAATGAGCGTTAAACTTCTGTAAATTAATGACAGAAATAAAGTCAATCTGGTTAGTAATATGTGAAGCTGTAGTGCTGTTTGTGGAGTGGTTTAATCCTTCTCTGCTGAGATCTGGAGAGATTTAATATCTTTTTTATCGTCAGTTGGTTTCATCTAAGACTGTGGCTGAAGTCAGTTATAGCTCTTGTGTTTCTGTTTGTCTCTTTTTTTCTGTTCTCTTCTTTCCTTCAGTGATTCTGCTTGTTAACAGGCTTGTTAATGCTAAGATGATTCTATAAATAATATATAAATATTTTGTGACACAGATAAGGTCCAGTTCTGGTTTATTTCTTTGCTCTTGGCTGACATGTGGCATTGCTATGGCCTGCTTGTGGCCCAGATCTGGCAAACACAACACAGATGGACCAACACAGCGGTGTAAAGTATTTGAGTGAATGAAATTAGTTACTGTACATGAGTATCATTTTGGCTACTCTGTAGTTTTACTGAGTATAAAAGATATTAGCAACTTTTACTCTTTACTTGACCACATTTTGAATAAGTATATGTACTCTTTACTCCACCACATTTGTAATGACCAATTATTTACACATTACATTTTTCATGGCACCTAACATTTTCTTCAGCAGTATATTTCTGCTACAAAATAAGTGATATCGCCATCTACAGGGCACTGCAAGTACTACATCTTGTGTGTTTTGCCCTTACTCACTGAAACTTGTCAACAAGGCTACTTTATGTGAATGCAAGTGCATTAGCAAGTAGTTGTGAATGGCTGGTGTTTTATATATGAGATGAGGACATGACTGCAGCTGCCGTTGAGACAGAAACCGGCACATCCAGTGCTAGAAGGAATTGACTTTTTTATGTTACTTAACATTATTTTATTTATCTGTTATACTGAAGAGATCTTTTTGATGGATATGAATTTACTTATGCTCTTTTTGAGCACTTGAGCTTAACTGAGACTTGACTGTCTATAGACGTTTAAGAGGATATTGTGTCAACCTTGATTTATAGCAATGTTCGGTTTTATTTTGATTATAGAAAATAAATATGATTGCTCTTCTCACAAATCAATTGTTTCTTGTGTTTCACTGGCATGTCTCTTTGGTGTTGAGGAGTAGTGCATCTTTGAGCCTTTATTTAGTATGAGTAAAATACTTAAGTACTGTTAAAATCAGATACTCAAGTTGTTTTGGAATTGGCGACTTATAACTTGCAATGGAGTCATTTTCACTGTAAGGTATCTGTACTTTTACCCAAGTATGGTTTTCAGTTACTCTTTACACCTCTGGACCAACACAATATTAGGAAGGTGGTCATAATGTTATCCCTGATCGGTGTATACAGGTGCTGGTCATATAATTAGAATATCGTGAAAAAGTTCATTTTTTTATTGTAAATTATTTTAAAAAATGAAACTTTCATATATTCTAGATTCCCTACATGTAAAGTAAAACATTTCAAAAGTTTTTTTTTTTTTAATTTGTTGATTAGAGCGTACAGCTAATGAAAGTCCAAAATCCAGTATCTCAAAATATTAGAATATTTACATTTGAGTTTCATTAAATGACAATCCCTACAGTATAAATTCCGGGTATCTTTTGTTCTTTGAAACCACACTAATGGGGAAGACTGCTGACTTGGCAATGGTCCAGGAGACAATCATTGACACCCTCCACAAAGAGAGTAAGTCACAGAAGGTCATTACTGAATGGGGTGGCTGTTTACAGAGTGATGTATCAAAGCATATTAAATGCAAAGTTGACTGGAAGGAAGAAATTGGGTAGGCAAAGGTGCACAAGCAACAGGGATGACCGCAAGCTTGAGAATACTGTCAAGTAAAGCCGATTCAAACACTTGGGAGAGCTTCACATTGAGTAGAATGAAGCCGGAGTCAGCGCATCAAGAGTCACCACACTCAGACATCTTCAGGAAAAGGACTACCAAGCCACTTCTGAACCAGAGACAACGTCAGAAGCATCTTACCTGGGCTAAGGAGAAAAAGAACTGACAGTGAACAGTGGTCGAAAGTCCTCTTTTCAGATAAAAGTAAATTTTGCATTTCATGTTGAAATCATGGTCCCAGAGTCTGAAGGAAGACTGGAGAGGCACAGAATCCAAGCTGCTTGAAGTCTAGTGTGAAGTTTCTGAAGTCAATAATGATTTGGGGGGGGCGTGACATCTGCTGGTGTTGGTCCATTGTGTTTTATCAAGTGCAAAGTCAATGCAGCCATCTTCCAGGAGATTTTGGAGCACTTTATGCTTCTATCTGCTGACAAGCTTTATGGAAATGCTGATTTCCTTTTCCAGCAGGACTTTAGCACCTGCCCACAGTGCAAAAACCACTTCCAAGTGGTTTGCTGACCATGATATTACTGTGCTTTATTGGCCAGCCAATATGCCTGACCTGAATCTATGGGATATTTTCAAGAGAAAGATGAGAAACAGTCGATCCAACAATATACAGATGATCTGAAGGCTCAATAGTGCCTCAGCAGTGCCACAGGCTGATCACTTCCATTCCACACTTCACTGATGCAGTAATTTGTGCTAGGAGCAAGTCATTTGCTGTAATATGTCCTGCCGATCAAGTATTGAGTGCACAAAAGAACATACTTTAAAGAACTTGAACTTTTCTGTTTTGCAAATCCATTTTTTGATTGATCTTAGGAAATATTCTAATATTTTGAAATACTGGATTTTGGACTTTCATGAGCTGTACGCTCTAATCATCAAAATTTAAAAAAAAAACTTTTGAAATGTTTTACTTTACATGTAGGGAATCTAGAATATATGAAAGTTTCATTTTTAAAAATAATTTATAATAAAAAGATGAACTTTTTGATGATATTCTAATTATATGACCAGCACCTGTATATATATATATACACACACACACACTATATTGCCAAAAGTTTTGGGGTGCCTGCCTTTACATGCACATGAACTTTAATGACATCCCATTCTTAATCCGTAGGGTTTAATATGGAGTTGGCCCACCCTTTGCAGCTATGACAGCTTCAACTCTTCTGAGAAGGCTTTCCACAAAGTTTAGGACAGGACTCTGAAAGTCAAAAACGCATCAAGTGAACAGTAAAAAGTTAAGGTCCTATATAGGTATGGTGCAATATTATCATTACAAAGTCTTTTATTTACTTTTTTAAAAGATCACTCATATTTACAAAGTAGTCATTGAGATTGGCAACTTGCAATACAGGAACTGTTGTGACAGCAGAATAAACTTTTCCACCAATTTGTCTGGAACCACCTCCCATTTGCTTTAAACATGGGTGCGCTGTCCTTTGGAAACTGCTTGGCAGTGGATATAACTTTAGCTGATGTGTCTGACCACCAACTAAACATCTGGGGTTGAAGAAAACTTCCTGAGGCTTTTGGCAGGGTCTAAACCCAGATACTGCTTATCATCACCAGTTGGTTTGGGTGATACTGAACATGTTGACCATGAGGTGGGGTATCCATTTTTTCAACTATACTGTTTGGTAGTTAGTCGGCCGATACCAACAACAAACGTCTAACCAATCAGCATTAGGGGGCGTATGACGGTTGAGGAGAGAGAAAGAGCAAGAGGGAGATTTGAAAAAGAAAAAAAAAAAACGCAGAAAGAGAGATGAAGAGACACAATACAAAAGAGCTCAAAAGAATATCCCTGGAATGAAGGTTTATGACTGGGCAAGTGCTTTAGGTCCTGCGTTGATATTAGAAAAGCTTTCCAGCACTGGAGAGAGCTTTGAACCCGCTTTTCATGTGAGTAAAACTGGGTTTTGATTGTCTGGAGCTGCTGTGCTGTTGTCGATTAACAACAAACTTTTGTTTGTATTTACTCTTGTGTACTGTACGTTCATGTTTTGTGCTTCCATGTCGTCCGTTCATCATCTGCGTTTTATTTTTCATGAAGCATTTTGTTGCGCGTCAGTTGTGATAAACAGACATCCACTCGCATTGCGTGTGTAACAGTGGCCAGATAGTGAGAGTTATGCAGGCAAACCTCTGCGCACTGACGACCGCTAGAGAAATGAGGTGTTTATCAGTGAATGGGCCGGGGTTCGAGACCGACTCAGAGCAGGGTGATTAGGATTGGAGAATGAGTTTTGGAGGCGGAGCAATGAAGAGAGGGGTGGGTTTGTTTGGGTTGATTTCAAATATCAACAATGTGCAGGAAAAAAAATAGGCTAAATCATGCGCACGATTTATTAATACGTTCCCTCGATTTACTAAAATGTGCAATTTTAGTAAATCGAGGGAACGAATTAGTAAATCGTGCGCACGATTTCATATTTTTTCCTGCATGTCGTGTGGAGCTCCATAGGAATGTGCTTTTATCAAACATAATTTAATAAGTTCTGTCAAATCAAATATATTGTTTTTTTAAATAAAGTTCAAGAAGCATCCATTTTAAGTTAAGCTAACCATAATAATGATATAGAAATTTCTTGGATTGCCTGACCTGTTTATCAGTTTGTGCAGCAAACTGTCAGAATTATATAAAGTTATTTCTATTCTCCAAAAATGTTATACAACATACATATTCATTGAAATAGAAGATACTTCACCAAAGGGAACACTAATCACTCCAATGGTGAGTACAGGAATATAACAACTTTTGTGACAAAATATAATAAAAAAAAAACACTATAGAGCTAAAACAAATATTAATTCTGTATAATAATATTTATGTCATCATCAGTCCCCATTACGTGAATGCATTTAGCTTGTCTTGTTTTTTTTATTCATTTATTTTTTTTAAGCGGGTGAGTGGGCACCAGGTGTTGCATACAAGGCCGTTCACCCAATGCTCTGCAGCAAGCAGGAAAGAGGAGAAAATCTCTGCTATTGAGAGTCTTCGCTTATTTTGGTTTTATTGTGTTTCTTATTGGAAAAGCACAACCATGATTAAAGAAAAACAAAACAATCGGATCTGTTGCCCAAAATACAGAGGAACATGATTGAGACATAAGCTATATAACAGACAGTGCAAACAGCTACACCCTCTCATGAGAATAGCGGCACAGCCTGTGTCTATCATAGCAAGGCAATGAACGGCAGCAGTGCTGACCTATATAGTGGTTAGTGTAAGCAACACCATACGCCTTTATGAGTTCCTTTTCAGAATATATTGCACGTGTAACACTTTTTAACATCATGCATGTCCCACTCTTTATATTCTCATTCATGTATTTCATTACTCTGAAGTGTCAATAGTGCTACATATTTACATACCGCGATATACACTATATATCAAAATCTCTAACGATAGGCATTTTACACCATGGTAACAATATATATCGTCATACCACCCAGCTCTAGTAAGCACATTCAGAAAACAAGGGCCTGCGGGACCTATGCCAGCTTTTTGATTCTTCAAGGGTGGCTTCCGCGTGGGTGCAGCCCAGGCAGAGTTGAAAATCATAAGTAGTTCAGGTGGAAGCGAGGCATGCGGATACTGATTCAGCGTGAGCTTGTCCCCGGACTCTCCTCCCTCTGGCTGCCGCTGCTTTCTGAGGGCGGAACAGTTTAGCGGCCAGCACATTGTCAAAGATGATGGCGATACGGAGGCGAAGAATCACTTCACAGTGAGGACAGCAAGGTCCTTCCAACGCTGAAAGAAAATGCCATACTCACCGAAACGCAGAGCAGGGGAGCAGCAAAGTTAGCTAACTTACGTGCTAAAAAAGTTAGAGTTACATGAGAAATCACTTAACTTGTTCCCCAGTTTGTGATTAGGTGGGCAGACATGGGAAATCTTTAGACTTTTAACCAAACCATAATCCATACTAACAAAAGACAATAGTTTATTTAACCTTCCCTGATATGAATTGTGCGCAATTTGACAAACGTGAGAATTTTTGATGATCGTTTCTGTCCAGTCTGCTCATTTTATTGCGTTTAACCACAGCAGTCGTAATTTTTTTTGTCTGGCAAACTGCAATAAAATTTCAATTTGGAGCCTGCAATCTGTCAATTCTGGCACCCAACAAACACAAGATGACATTTTAAGCTCCTTATGTAGCCGACTATAAATATTAATAGCTGACAAACTAGCTGGTTTGCATTGGCCGTCTCCAGTTTTCCCTTTGTTTTGCCTCCAGCTAACCCTGTGACGTAATTGTGACATCGCACTAAAAAGGTCTATAGCATCATCAATGGCGCAACGTTGAGAGACCGATATTGAAAGGGAACCAGTCATATCAATAGGAATCCACATGACAAGAGGGCGAAATATTTCCCTGTGCAGATTTCACAACAGGTGTAAGTTGGTCACACATGTTCACTGCATTGATTAACAGAAAGCTGCTTGGTTTGAAAGTGACTTCAGTGTGAGCTGTGCTTTAGTTTATACATGGCTGGCAATAGACCTTTTTTGATGATGAAATTTTGCTAATATGACTGCACCTTTTGGCTGAAACTGCAGTATAACATCCACAACAACATCCATGTGCTTGCCTCACCTATTTAACGGCATTAAAATGCCACCCCTTGTGTAAGTATCAGTAAAAGCAAACACTGGCTAAATCCATTAGTTTAAGTGGATGACAGGGTTAATAGCTAGTTTATTTAGTTAAGCTCAAAATGTTCTTTTGTTTTCCTTAGGCCCAGTAAATAAACTCTTGCCCAGATATGGGCTGATTACAACTGAGAGAAAGAGAGAGAGAAACGTGGGCTGTGGGATGTTTACAGAGGTAATTGAGTGTAGGGGCTCACCTCAGGGGCTTTAGGACAAACGTTCATAGCCATTCTCCCTGGTTTATTATGCTTTCCCATATGTTTATTAGACACGATTGGGCCTCACCCAAATACAAAACCCGGTTTGTCACATAGGCACACCTGAAGTGCACTGAATATTAAAACGCACTCTTGGCATTCATTTGCTTTCAGAACATTGTTTTTACAAGATTCTTTATGCAGCTCTAAAATAATTAAGTGTTATTAGACCTATGACAACAAATGCTGCTTTTGTAGTTGATCAATAATATTGTGATGGCCTTGAGGGCCTATATATCTGTGGTATCCAAGCCAGCATTTCAGGGGGCTCACATCTGTTACCAATTGGACTTCTCCACTGCCCATCTGTGCTGAGGTTTGCCTAGGTAATCTCAGTCTATTGGGATCCCAAGTCTGGAGGGAACGGCACAGCGTCCATTATAAACCCACCATTAGCATTACAGTCGTGTAATTGTTGCAATGCCCGTTGCAAACCAGAAGAACAAAAGGAGGCCTGAATCACCCTCTGGCAGCATGGAAATCATTTCAAGTTTGCCATCAAACATGACTCTCTGACATAAATGCCTCCTGGCAGGATTGGTAGGGCCTACTGCCCAAGTAGAGCAGCGTTGTGGATGTTTGCAGTGTCAAATATAGTCAGAATGATGGAGGGAAAATACCTGCACTCTCAAGATTTGCTGATATATTACTTCAGAAATGATTGCAACCACTTGTCGTGTTTCTATAGCGCACTGTCATTCACGAACAAACCAAATCATGCAACGCTAATAATCCAATTTTGCTGTTCAATTATCTGCTATTTGACTGAGGTTGGATGTGTTGTTTGTTGAAAAATGGAAAGTGGTGGGTTTTGTTCTAAGCAGATCTAAATTTAGATTGTAAAGCCCAGATCTAATTAGGAATGCATGTAAACCTCATCCCTCACATAATAATGCTCAGTTGTTTTCATGTTTGGTTTGTATTAGGGAACAAAGGAAGTACAGGGTGTTCTGTTGATCAAAACCATCAAGAGTGACTCAACAGCACCAGACTAGAGCTGGCAGTCTGTGCACATGAGGAGCAAATAAAGTGCGCTCTGGTACTGCAAAACCCGTAAACATGTGCAAAGCTCAGCTATTCTGAAGAAACTTGAAGAAAAAGTCTCTGATAGCTTTGGAGAGTAGGAGACACTGCTTAGTGTTCGCAGAAGATATGCTGAGTGATTAGTCAGTGATATCCACAACAGTAAAAATATCAAATCTGCTCAATAAACAAGAATATAATACTGAGTAACTTATATTTTAGACACAATATTACCAGTAACTTTGTGCCTCTTTGCTTTGCCAATGAAAATAGTTCCAAACAAAGTAAAAGCTGTAAGCCTTTGCACTTAATGTGCATTTGAAACACTGCCCCACAAGCTTCAAAACATTTACAAATCTTTAGTTTCAAATCAGAGGTTCAGAGCTTGTCAAACTCACCAAGTCGTGATTTCACCATGCATTTCATAAACAAGTGTCTAATGGTTTTAACTGATCTCGGATCAGATTTATTTTGCATTAATTTGATGAATTGTAATATTTGCTATAATACAATATTTAATTCCTTCTAATTAAAATTTTTACAGAACCTTCATATTTAATGAAAGGCTATTTAATTATGTTTTAATTACAATTAAAGTGTTAGTTCATTCAAAAGTGAAAATTCTATCATCATTTACTTACCCTCATGTCTTTCCACAGCTATCTTTCCACACCTATCTATAGCAGTCTATAGAACTACTGCTTTTATGCCTCAAAAAGTTCATAATGAGACTGTAAAACTAATTTTCATTTTTGGATGAACTAACAATTTAATAGATTACACTTTCATAAAAGTATTTGCAATTGGTTTGTAAAAGTTGTCATTATAGCCTCTATGCTTGGGCTGAATTTTCATTGCATTTATGTGTTCGATTTGAAGCGGCGCTGTGCAGACCAATCAGTGTCAATGAGTTTTTCAAGACGCCACAATATTGTGCAGCCTCTGGTTGTAAAAACTGCAGAGATTTAAATTCCTGAAGAAATGGGTTAACCTTTCACAGGTGAGAATGTGTTGATTTGTGCTTTTATACAGTATGTAGGCCTATTAACTCAATATTATGGTAACTTTTTAATATCATGTTAGCTAATGCCTTCGTCTTGTATTAAATCCTATGAAAATCATCTTCTGAAGTCTATTGCAGATATAGATATTGATACTTGCATATAACTAAGTTTGCAGATGCACAATCAACTTGCTCTCGAGTGTTCACGGACTGGCTTTTGACCGTTCAAATATGGCTTATGTATAGCGGCCCATAGTAACAGCCATTAATGAGGCATCTATCTATATCTATGAGCATACGCTGCTCTCTAATCGCTCTTGCGGTATTTTGATGTTGTAGACCAATCAGTCTGCAATTCAGCAATTGACTCAAAAATCAGCATTTTTGAACAAATCGTTTAAATGAATGATTCAATGACTCACTCATAAAAAGTGGCTGCATCCAAAACTGCATACTTCCCTACTATTGAGTAGGCAAAAAACAGTGTGTGACAAAAGAAGTATGTCCGAATTCACAGTACTCATAAAAGAGTAAGCAAAAAATACCCAGATGACTTAGTTCTTCTGGCAAGATAATGAAGTGTGCTTACGATGGACACTTTATTATCCCATGAGGCCATGGGAGAGGATTTGTGAATGGCATTGAAGAGACGCAACCGATGCTGGTATGTCACATGATGATGACAATATGGCGAATGTAATACGTCCAGATTACATTCATACTACTATTTATACTATAAAGAACATACTTTTTTAGCAGTCATGAAGTAATTATTCAAAAAAAGTACCTCCTCAACAGATTATGCGATTTCGGAAACACCAATTTGATTCTGAAATAATCAATGTTTTGAATGAATCGCTGGAATGAACAAGTCGATGACTCACTCACTCACACTTACGCCACCTACTGGCGTAATGATATTGCTAATCTGCAGAAAGAGTCAGTGAAAAAATCTTCACCACTAATGCAATCTAGCTGATTAATGTATTTAATTTTATTAGGTATCTAAGGTTAAAGGCTTTAACCATTAAAATGTGTTTAAATATATATATATTTTTGAGTAATAAGTGATAAGTCACATTCATTAGCCTCATTTATGAGGTTCCGTGTATAGGAAGACAAGCACCCTTGAAGAAAATCCCAGTCTTCTTGGCAATTTACAGTAAACTCTAGACTCATCATTTTTCATAATTGTAGGGAAAGATATGTTTTTGCGAGGGAAGCCTGCGAATAGCCTCCCTATGGTGAGTGTTGTCTGTGTAAACAGGCCGGTTGCTAGGGAGCGGAGCTGTCAGATGATGTGTGTTATTGTGGAGCTCCGGGCCCTTGGCACGGCGAAAGCGAGCCTGAGATCAGAGCGCGGATCTGGGCCGCTTCTCCACCTCGCTCCCTGAGATCTCTTAAAAAGCCATTAATGAACATCTGGTTGAGATTACTTCAATATTGCCATCAGCAAGAGAGTGCTGGCAAACACAGCAACCCACTATGTGTGGCTGCACTTTTCCCATTTCTCCCCTCACTCTGGGCTTAAAATAGTTTATGTGTTCTTTTGAGTATCATTTATGATAATGAGAAAATAAGCAGCTGGTACAGACTATTGTCCCCCATGAACCCTGATCTAATATCAGCCTCATGTCATCAACCTTAACGCACAAAGGCAATTTGTCACCAATGTTACATTTTCTTTAGCCCCAAACATTATAGCTGAGGTATTGCTTTTATGTTAGTATGAGACTATTCATGATGTCTATTGGTGTTTATTATGTAGAAAGTCCTGCATCCTGTTTTGCACATTTCCATCGGTGATTCACTGAGCATGTGGCTTAAGCTGTTGAAAGCACTGTGAAAATGGACCACAGCTATTAATAAATGAGTCATTTAACCCAAACTGAGATTTCATAATATGCCATGTTTTTAAAAGTCAAGCTTCAGAGGTCTGTAAATAGATCCAAATAAAACACCACGGCATTTCTGCACTAACCACAGGTGTCCCGGACTGACATTAATTTATACTCCTCACGTTCCATTGATATATGATAACTATGACTAAATGATGACACAAATCAGTAGACATGATTCAGGAAAAGCTCATTACTTGTTCATTAAATGTTACTTTAACCATTTTGGCCATAGACACGATTTCTTTTAAACATTCAATTTTTTGGTGTGAATGAGTAACAACAAGCCATCAAGCTCATGTTGGTTGATTAAGGTTGATTAAAGTGCCCCTATTATGCTATTTTAAAGGTTCCTAATTTTGTTTTGGAGGTCTCCTACAACAGATTTACATGCATCAAAGGTCAAAAAACACTTTTTTATTTTCTCATAATATACATTGCACATCACCACATTTTTAAAAGATTCTCAAACAACTCGTCTGAAGATTCAGTCTCTCTAAACCCCTCCTTTCCGAGAGCCTACTCGGCACCGATTGGTCAGATGGCCCAGTCTGCTGTG
Source organism: Ctenopharyngodon idella (assembly GCF_019924925.1). Taxonomy (NCBI): domain Eukaryota; kingdom Metazoa; phylum Chordata; class Actinopteri; order Cypriniformes; family Xenocyprididae; genus Ctenopharyngodon; species Ctenopharyngodon idella. Next base: position 15,995,275 of record NC_067221.1, read on the forward strand.
ATTGGTCTACCATTTACAGCGTGTCTCAAACGAAACCCATTACTATAACTGAATTTCAGCTCTGGAGGCTTCCTAATATGTATATGTTAGCCAAGCACTAACATTAAAGACTGATGTAACATTAAAGTTTGTAAAACAAATCTTGCTCCATCCTTTATAATTACTCAAAGTAGTAAGAGCAACAGACAATCTGCAATTTTAGGTAATAATGGGCCCACAGCTGATTAGCAGAAGTATTTCAGTAAAACAACAATAACATGAGTTAGCCAGAGACCTACACAATATAACACAAAACTACATATTTTGAACACCCGGTAGAAAATACATCAATAATTAATCATACTTACAGGTTATGATTATGAGGAGCAAGGTGGTCCAATCAAAGTGGGTACTGGCCCATCTTTAATGGATATAGGTTTTTTTTTTCATAAATCCCATTTAGATCTCATGGAGATTTGTGACGCAATCGTCAAAAGGTTATACTGCTGTTGTATTGCTGTGGTAATTTTAACCACTGACTCTTTACATCCTCACTCTTTTGAAGTGTTTACAAAGAGAATATGTTGTTGCAGTGCAGAAAACAGTGTCTTCTCGATGTGCACAACAAGAACCAGCTACAGTGTTTAAGGTCGGGTCAAAGTAGACGTTGTTCGTGGGCAGCCAATGAAGACCATAGGACTATTATGTAATGTTATGTAATGTTACTGACTCACTGTGGCAATTCAGAATCAATTCATTTTTTTTAGGAGACAATAACTTTATTTATAGTGCACTTTGATCTTTAAAACTTTGCAGACCTTTTACATTCACAAACAGCGATATTACACTCCGCATGAAAGTTAATATCTGAAAAAGCATAATAGGGGCACTTTGAGATTCTGTGCACTGATTTGCATAAAAACCTATTATTTATAAAAATCATAATATTTTATAGTTGTATCATTTTTTAAATAAATTCTCATTCTGCAACATGTTACCTTTAGTAATACTTACATAATGTTCTGAAAATCCACCTGGATCAACTGTTAAGCGAGTTTTAGAAGCTTTGACAGAAAATGCACCCAGCTTTAGAGAGATTTTATATCAGCTATACCATCACCTTCTGTGTGCTACCCTTGCCCTAAACAACAAAAACTTACACACATTAGGGCTTTTCACACTTGAAATAGTTAACCCTGGGTCATTCTAAACCCCTGGTAAACGGAATCCTGGGTTATCTTTATTCATGTTTCACACTGCTCATACTATACCCGGGGGTAAACAGTTAATCCTGGGTATACATAAGCTACCGTTTCACACTGCTCATACTATACTCGGGGTTGACAGTTAATCCTGGGTATTCATAAGCTACCGTTTCACACTGCACATTCCTAAACCCCAGGTTAAAGTCCTTATCTGCATATTTGTGGTGTCAGTGTCACTGACTGGACAAACGCAGCACGTGACCTGTTAACATAAAGGCTCTAGCATTGCGCATCCTCATTTTACACATTGCTACCTGTAATATAAAGTTTTTTTCTGAGTGAACTTTTCGAACTATGAAGGAAAGAATGACAGTCTCTTCTTTACTCCAATTGTCACATTTTCCACTTCCGTTTGACATTTTTCCTATCATATGCAGAAACCACTGTTTATACATCGCACAGTGTTTCCGTGACTGCCCAAAGTGCGTGAATATAAGGCACGCGATTGGTTGTCGGTTGCTAAGCATCTAGTTGTAACATAACACTGCATCATTTCACACTTTACAAGTTTGGCACCGCTAACCCTGCTCCAGATCAGGGTTTCATAATCCCGGGTAAAAAGCGGTGCTAACCCCACTTCTAAGGTTTAGAACGATGATAACCCAGGGTTAAGTGCAGTGTGAAAAACCCTAATGGGAAAATTCCTAAGTAAAAAAATTTAAGGAAAAAGAAAGGTGAGAAACGAACAGGTAGCCTACTGTATAAATATCTCTGCCATGAGAGAAAGAGAAAAAAAGGACAACAAAAAGATACAAACAGCGCTGGTTGTTTAATGTATAGAGTTTGCATGTATTGTATTTATTAATGTTCAGCCAGTAAAGTCCACTGAGAAATGAAAAATGTCTTTATGGCTAAGCTTGAAAAGATGACAGATCTCAGCATCTCACACTAATCAAATCCTCCTGCAGTAGTCAGGGCCTGTGAAATATATGGAGCTGACCACAAAGAGTAAGCGTGTGAGAGTGTGCAAGAAACTTGCAGCGTGAAGCCCACTTGCCATGTGTTAAAGTGAGTTTAATAAGTGCAGCAGCACCAGCAGTTAGGAAGATTGAGTGATATAAGTTCCATATGGAGTTGAACTCTCTGAGCCTGTCAACTGTGAACCAGTATAATACCAGCAGGCCACTTCAGGGGTGTCATAATGTTCACTCTAAACACGCTCCCTATTAACTTACACATCTATCATAGCTGGATCTCCCAACAAGATCAGGTGTGAGTTCCTATACCCACCAAATTAAAAAAACGTGGTAGTTTTACTGTCATGTTTTCTGTTGATCTGGTAGATAGTCATGGCTGAAATGTCCTCATGTTTAGTTCCTTACTTAGATTTAGAATTGTTTTATAGCAGTTTAGGTCTTTGTACACTTTTGAAGATGGGCTGACATGATCCAAATTATATAATTTCACTACATGACTCTCAGGAATGCTTTATTCTGGTCAAATGTTTTTGTATAATGACCTCTAAACTGTATAATGTCTGTTGCACTGTTACTGTCTTATAAGCTCAACTTTATTCAGTCCTGACCATTGGAATATCTGGAAGATGACTGTCTGTCTAGACTACTGTATGACAGAGACTGAGGCATAATTCGGTACTCAGATGAACTGAATATGCTGAACTTTCTGCATGGTTTGTGGTGCGGTTTCTCTTGCTCTAATTGTGGCCTCTCATGTTGCTGTTTTCTGGCTGAGGTCAAAGTGTTGCTGCATGAGGACATTTAAAATATTGCGTCTGCATGCTATAGTTTGAAGCAGAGTTGACTAAAAAAACATTTAAAAGAGTGCTGGGATTTAATAATTGAACTGAATTGAATTTGAACTGAATCGATTTAATAGTTGTATTTAATTTAATTTAATTTAATCATTTGGTGTAATTTAATTTAATTAAAAAATATTTAATTTACTTCAACCTAAATAATTATGTCCATTTACCATTTATTTGGTAAAATATACACTACCGTTTAAAAGTTTGAGGTCAGTGCACTTTTTTGAATTAATACTTTTATTCATCAAGGATACATTAATTTAATTGAAAGTGACAATAGACATTTTGTAATGTGACAGTAAATACATTTATAATGTTACAAAAGATTTCTTTTTGATTTAAATGCTTCTCCTTTGAACTTTGTATTTATCAAACAATCCTGAAAAAACTGCATCACGGTTTCCACAAAAATATTAAGCAGCACAACAGTTTTCAACATTGATAATATTAAGAAATGTTTCTTGAGCAGCAAATCAGCATATTATAATGATTTCTGAAGGATCGTGTGACACTGAAGACTGGAGTAATGATGCTGAAAATTCAGCTTTACCATCACAGGAATATATTACATTTTAAAATATATTCAAATAGAAAACAGTTCCATAAAATTACAATAATATTTCACATTATTACTGCATTTTCGATCAAATGATTGTGACAAGCAAAAGAGACCCAAAGCTTTTGAACATTATTGTAAGTATAAAAGCATTTGACACTTAAAATGACCTAAAATCAAAAACACACCATTACATAACCCAAAACAGCTTGCATGCCCAAGACACTTTTTATCCCTGCAAATACTGAGAGCCAATGTTATTTTTCTGCAACAGAGGCCTAATTCACTTTCAGATACAATGAATCTTCAGATAGAACAATTTTTTTGTTCTAACTTTTCCATAGTCACAATGGAAGTGCTTCTTTTTCTCAAGGAGTTCCTCCAGAGCCATTTAAAAGGTTTCATATTTTCCACTCTGCGTGTCCAGGACATTTACAGTTGGCGTCAGAATATCAGTTGGTCTGAGGGGAGGCACTTTGAAGTGTTTGTGGTATCACCACATCTGCGGGCAAGATGTGCGCCCGGCAGGGAGGGGTGTCGGGGGGTGTTGAATATTGCCTGTCTTCTCCCACATCATGTGACAATGAACAACATTCCTTAACTCTTTCTGGAGCAGGCGCACATTGTGAAACTCTTCTCATCTTCATTCCACATCAGCGCAGACATAAATCTGCACACAGAACTATAATCAGTAGCTATGTTTTTTCATCTGATTAATTATGATCGTGGCCGGGATGCTTAAAATGCTCAAGGGAAGTCCTTCATTTAATTATTTTCAGAAGTATCCGTCTCAGGAGGTTACCTTGAAATGCGTCTTTCGAAGACTTAAATTTCAACAGTGATTATAATATAAAAAGCAAAGAGACATTCTAAATTGATGGTATAAATGGTTTGTGTGGTGGTGTAGTTCGAGGGCTCCAGTGTTTGATCCCATTTTGTTCTGTTACCTTATGCATATTATTGGTGTCAGATGTGGCAGGCCGCTCACCTACGGGTTGTACAAGGCATGTGCATAAAACATGAGAGGGAAGCCAAAGGACCGAACGAGTGTCAAAGTGGCTTCTGAAGTGTAATGACTTCTGAAGTGAGTGTAATGACCCTGAAGGTCACACAGTAGTTTGAGAAATGTTCCCTCAATGTTCTGGGCACAATTTTAACAAGTTCAGCCAATATAATTAAGTTGCTCAGTTTTAATAAAAAATGTTTTCCATTTAGGATCAGTATCCCAATGTTTTTTCAATCTGTCATAACAGTAAAATCACTAAATATAGCTAAATACCTTATTGACGCAGATTGTCAACAGTAAAATCACACTGTTATGAAGTACTGAAACAAACAAGCTGGCTCGTAAATGTAGGGCAGCACCAATCCAGTCAGCCCACTGGCACCACACACATCCACAGTCTGACACATGAAAGTACCTTCAGCTCAATTACAACAGAACCACAGGACAGCAACTTCATCAACAGTTCAGTCTGCAATAACCGTAACAGCCACACCACAGTCATTTTCACATTTCATTGATAACAAATGTGCTGCCAGAAATATGGCAAATGGGCCAGCCTTTTTCATAAGCTCTCGAGCTCTTCTGCGTTTCTCAGACAGACAGCAGTGGAGCCATTTGTAACCATTATTAAAGTCATATTTCACAGCTTTGCCTGTAAATCACCACAAAATGTTTCAAATTAGTTAGATTACTGTTTTACTTTGCTGTTACTGCTGCAGTGCGTGCTAGACGGCTCTAATGTGTCAGAGGGTGTTTTGCAGGGTGGGCCGGGAAAATGAGCGTCGTGTTTCGTGGTGGGACAAAAATGTACTTTAGCAAACAACCGTAAGCAGAGCGGGCACTCTGTATGTTGTTATAGCATTATATATGGTGAATCCTCAACAACATGAGCAGCCAATGACATCATTAATAGTATGGCCCTGAGTGTGATGCATCTGAAAAAAAAAAGAAAAAGTTTCACATGAGTGCAACGTTAAACCTGAAAATATCCCTATAAACTCTAGCCAGCTTTCAAGGGCTGACCGGTAAATGAATCCAACTGGATGATTCATTGTGAGAAATGAAAACATTTAATTATGGTAAACTGGATTTGGGTAATGCTATGACTCACATGTGTGAGCCAGTGGAGATCATTATAGTATAGTATAACTGGTAAAGGTCACTAGACTGAATCCGTGTGAACTCATGCAGAGAGTATATCCGCTGCCCTGTGCTATAGGCTGCTGAGTTTAGTAATGCCACTATATATAGGCCACCCAATGCTGTTGATATTGTTTTCACTATTCCCAAACATTATGGATTCTCTCTGTCTTTTAAAATGTAACACAATCTATTGGTGTTCCCGGTTGAAATTTAGAGCTGATCATCAGCGTAAAAGTATATGAATGGCTGATGTTTATGGGTATAACATATTTTTATATTGGTCAGAAGTCTGGTGACCTGTCCTCTAGTCAAATAGAGCAAAACTTTTGAACAGTGTTGGGGGTAACGCATTACAAGTAACTTGAGTTACGTAATCAGATTACTTTTTCAAGTAACTAAAGTAACACATTACTTTTTCAATTTACAACAAATATCTGTTACTTTTTTAAATAAGTAATGCAAGTTACTTTTTCACATTTGTTGACTGCAGCTCTCCTGTCCCCAAAATGAATAAAAACAATCTCAGAATTTTACCCAAACCTGTAATAATTAACTATATTAAATGACACAAATATACTTCATGTATTTAATCTCACTTTATTAAATGTATTTGCTGCTGACCTTTAATGATCTAATTCAACCATACTAATAAGCAAAAATAACTTTAGATTAGATTTAGAAATAAGAGTGTTGAACTTCCTTCTCCTGTATCCTATTCTTCTTTAATCCAGAATGGCAGCACAGCTGAAAGGTTTGTTTGAGTTTCGCCCTCTACTGTACAGGCGTAAATATGCATTTCCTTCAGCATTTCACTTTTGGTGTGAAAACATTTGCCAAAAACATAACTTTTTTGTTGTTATTAAAAAACAAACAAGCAAGCCCAGCCCAGGTGAGAAAAAGTAACGCAAAAGTTACTTTTCATAAAAAGTAACTTTCCCCAACACTGCTTGTTAAACTGTAACAGGGAAACTCCTCAACTAAAAGTATTTTTTTCTAAACATTCACCTATGGGTTTGGATTAATAGCCAGAACAAACAAATCTGTCATCCTATTTTGGAGTGAAAAAAAAAAGTTTTCTTGCTTTCTTTCATGTTCTCTTGTCTGCAGAGAAGAGCTGGATAAATTATCAGGATATGAGTTTTTCTGCTAGACAGCTCTGAAATCAGCAATGCCAAACATATGAATCACCACTCAGTAAATATAAATCCATCTGTAAAATAAGCCAGAACAAACACACTGGTGACCAGCCAAGTGTCCAGCACATTCAACATGACACACAAGAAAAGCTACAAAGCAAAATGATAAAAATGATCAAAAAGTTTATTTTATGAATGTTTCTATTAATATATTTCAAAGTTCTACATCCTTCAGTTGAATTAATCATTATAATTTTTCTTTATTACTCTTACCCCCAGTTTCACAGACATGGCTTAAGCTAGTCCCAGACTAAAATGCATATTTGAGCTGTTTTAACTGAAAATAACTTGCACTGAAATACCTTAAAATATGTCAGTGACATTGTTTTGTCTCAGGATGCACACCAGTAATGTTTTTTTTTTCTTTCTTTTTTTTCCAAGGCGTTTAATAAAAGTTGTTTAAATATCTTAGTTTAACTAAGGCCTAGTCCTGGCTTAAGCTAAACCCTGTCTGTGAAACTGGGCCATAAAAGACCAGCTCAACTCATACTGTTAGAGGTAATCATATCCTCTGGAGAATGTAGCCTAACTGCTTTCATTTATGCATAAATTCGATTATATTCCCTACTATATAACACATATGTAAATAAACAACTTGCATATAACCAATGCTACAATCCATAATTTCCAATGAAGAAATGCATGTTTGTTGTCTTATGGAAACATTAAAATTTCAACATCAAAAAAACTGAAAACTAACCATAATAACACTATACCATAGTCATTTGGAAACTCCATAGCACTATACAATAGATTTAATATCTATGAAAAGACGCCACTCCGCCCTCATATTCCTCCCGTCCTACAGATGGCGATCGCGCTCAGTTCAGGCTTCTGTCCCTCCTCGACCCATCAGATGTGAATGTGATAGCGGATCAGTCCAGTGCGGATGAACGATGCTTTGATTCTCATTCATGTCAACAACAATCTGAAGAGCACCCAAACCGACGTCTCGCGCTTTCACATGAACGGAATAAAATGCAGCCGGACGATTCGCAGTATTTGCAGCGGTAACCATTACATTTAACTTAAACATATATCGCAGTATGAATGCTTTATGTTAGTTCGATCGACAAGGTAGAGACACTGCATATAATGTGTGTATACTAAATATTATTAATTTGTGTTTACTCCCGCTGGTTTTATTTTAAAGTGAATTAATTCCTTATAATTTCTGTTGTCATAGTGTAAATCTGGGTCAAATTCATCCGCTCCACTTGCCGTGGGCGTGGCCTACTGTAACCATCCCGTTGTGAGGCCAGTGTCTCTGCTCATCTAGACAATTATGTAGTATTTTGGGCGCGTCCCGAGTAAGCTGCACCTATTATACAGCTCACTATAGGGTTTGAGACACATCCAATGTTTATTGCAACTCACTGTCACATCCAATCTTGATCTCTCCTGTGTCTATTAGGAAATGTAGGATTGGTGATATAGATGTGCATCCTACAGAAAAGGCTCTAGTGGTGTACTATGAGGTGGAAGCATCCATTTTAGGAGAGTCAGGCAATGCCAGGCATGAGGAAAAGAAGGAATGCCAGAAAATGTAAGCAGAGATTAGCTTTGTATATATATGCACACACTCTGTACATTCTCTATTCTCTTTATTACATTTCATTCAGCTTGTTTTACATTTATGTCTTTGTTTGTTTTTTAGCATCCGGCTGAGGAGTCTGAATGCCAGCACTGACATTTCCTCCCTGGCCAGGAAGGTGGTGGAAGAGTGTAAAATCATTCATCCATCAAAACTGGCAGAAGTGGAGCATCTGCTGCTGTATTTACAGAACCGAAAGAAGCCCAGCAGTAAATGTAAATCCCTTCCTTTTGCAAGCAATAAAAAGTATTTTTTTTTTGTTGTACTTTTAAAAGAGCAACTCACCATGTTGTTGTTTTAGTAGTGTTTATCTATTTATTTATTTTTAATATATTATATGACATTTTAATGGTGATGGCGTTCGTTGTTTCATGTTGTCTGTCCATAGCAGAGAAGAAGGAAAAGAAACCGCTGAAACCCAGAGAACTACTGCCGTTTGAAGGAATGGAAGTATGTTTTCCACCCAAACACATTTAAAGTTATTTGTAATTAGGGCTGACAAAGTGAATGTGTTAAAACATGTGATTAATTAAAAATGTCAAATGCTGCTAATTTTAATGCCGTTAACATTTATCTAATTTGACATGATAGCTGATTCATTCTGTTCTGTGTGATTTTTACCAACTAATTCGAACCTGATTGAAACTGATCCTCCTTCTTTTTAGTTTGTATATAAACCTAACCCTGATGAGGCGTCTAATAAAATTAAAGTCATTTGCAGTCTTTGAATGGTGTAATTCAATCATCAGTGAAGCTCAACAAATGAAATATCACCCACAACGTCCCTAAAGGGTTAGTTCATCAAAAAATAAAATTTCTGTCATTAAGTACTCACCCTCATGTCGTTCCACACCTGTAAGACCTTCATTCATCTTCGGAACACAAATTAAGATATTTTTGATGAAATCCAATTTTTTTTTTTTTTTGTCACCAATAGAAAGCATCGTAATTACCGCCATTCAAAGTCCAGAGAAGTACTAAAGACATTGTTTTTCTGGACTGTCCTGGACCTTGAATGGCAGTAATTACGTTGCTTTATATTGGGGATAAATAACCTCTTGAATTTTATCAAAAATATTTTAATTTGCGTTCCGAAGATGAACAAAGGTCTTACAGGTTTGGAATGACATGAGGGTGAGTAATTAATGACAGAAATTTTATTTTTTGGGTGAACTAACCCTTTAATAGAAATTTTAATATCAATTGAAGACTGCCTTTTTACTATTATTTAGTTTCCTGAATGTTTTAACTGTGACAAACTTAAACATTTTAGTTGATTGACAGCCGTAGTCTAAAGTTGATGTATTTCCATAATCTCTTTTTTCTTTTTCAGATTGATGAGGAGGCCAATATTAATAAAATCGATGATTACATAGAGCTGTTGTATGAGAACATCCCTGAGAAGATTAGAGGGTCCACTCTGATCCTCCATTTGGCCCGTAACCCTGATAACCTGGAGGAGCTCCTGCATAATGGTACTAAATTAACCAGTTGTTTTTTTTTTTTTTTTTCAATTCACTGTCAAAAGTGTTATTATTCTATAATAAACCTCCGTCATAAACATATGAAAGGTCATGAACTGCTGCACAACAGCAGCAATTTCAGCAGTTTTGACTTCTCTTGCAATATATGTTTGATTTTGTTGGTGGAGCGTGTGGGTTTAATCTGCGATCATTATCCAGTTATTTGTGAGTTTGTGATATGTTTGATGTTTTTCAGAGACTGCACTTGGAGCTCTGGCCCGGGTACTGAGAGAGGACTGGAAACACAGTGTGGAGTTAGCAACTACTATCATCTACGTTTTTTTCTGCTTCTCAAGGTACACAATTCCTTTACAGCTTTTTTGTCCTTTATGTCAACCGCCATATTAATTTTTGTTGTGGTGATTTACAGAATAGAATAGAATAGAGTAGAACAGGGCCGTAACCACCATAGATATTGAGGGGGACAAGTCCCCCCCAGTAATTAGAAATGGTCAAATTGTCCCCCCCAATATTTGAAATTCTTGCACTGCTCTGCTGCACTTCATTATGCAGAACTCTGTAGGTTCTTGTGATGACAAAAAGTTTTAAAAGTTACATTTTTAGTCTGCTCTGCCTCAGCGGTCTAACAGCGCACGTCAATGTCAAAATGATTGAGATGGCCAATCAAATCAAAGTAGGCGGGGTTTACATTCTCTTTTGGCTTGTGCACAGTCTTCACACAGACGAGCGTGTCAATCTATTGCTTAATGCTGTTGCAGAGACTATTCTTTCCGGTGAAATCACAAAACAAAATGCACACAAACGCGACCCTGCTCTTGATATACAGTCATTGATCATCTTTGATTTAAATGAGAAAAAAACCTATATGAGGGCAGATTAGAACCCAGAACCTTTGACACGGTTAACAAAATTTCTACCACCAGGTAATTCGAATGCTAATTGCAGATCTATGTATTTATTTCCGACACTGTAAAAAATTATATGATGAATACGTTTTATGTTTTTACATTACTTTAAAGGTGCAATATGTACGATTTTTGCAGTAAAATATCCAAAAACCACTAGGCCAGTGTTATATAATTTGTTCACTTAAGTACTTACAATATCCCAAATTTTTCCAACTATTTGTAAATCGTGAGAAAATTGCTATTTTAACCAAGGCTCCGGGACGTGTGAGGAGTCGCCTGTCAATTGCGTCATACCCGCGTTAACTCTCGGTCTGCCTCGGTTTCCGGTTTTATTTTGTAGAAACCATGGAAACACCAAAGGCGTTTTAATAGACAAGGGAACAACTGTTTTGATATATTTATAGACCGAAAACTAATTGTTGTTATATAGCTCAACACGTTTAGTCTTATTGTTTAAATCTAATTTTCTTGATTTTTTTGCGAGTACCATGCTTTACCTTGCCTCAGAGAAAAACAATATTTTGTCAAGTAGCTAACATAGCATAATCAGATGCAGCTTTATTTTTAGTAACAGTAATACAGAATTTTCTCCATCATACAATACGTTTTAAAATGAATTGCATGCCATTTATCAACACGAGCCACCCAGCATTTATTAATATGATATTCTAAAATCGATCTAACTTACTGCAGTGTGTAACAAGTGTCTTACAGCAGCCACCAAGCGAACGCACAGAGTAACGTTATAACATCATTTTCAACACACTCAAATGTATCTAATATGATAAACAGAGCTGCGTTACCTCATACTCATGACTGGAAAAGCGGAAGCGGCGCCGGCGACAGTGGCATAATAAAAGTTCTGCTGCTCGTGAGGCGTGTGTTGCGCAATCGCTCCAGCGGCCTCGTTCAGCTCCCACAACACTCGGTCCTACACTGCTTCATACTACAGTAACTTTAATAATCGCATCCATGAACATGATTTCTTCCCGAGTCCTATCCCTATTCTTTTGCACCGTCCGTTGAGGTGAAGACCACATGTCCCAAGATTCCGCGCTAAAACTTGGCGTCATCAAACTACGCCTTTGTTTTGAATAGGCCTCTAGCGACCTCTAGCGGACAGAAATCCTACATACTGCACCTTTAAGTCTTATCAAAATAAGTTAAGCAATTTTCAACTTTTTTTTATGTTATACAAGATACAACTCATTTTTTAAAGTCAGTTTAATGTCATTTAGGATGAAATTACTTAAACAGCCAAGTTGATTTTACTTAAAAATTTAAGGCAGCAACTTTTTTTACAGTGTAATATGAAGAATCTCGGGACTAACAGTAATATTGTATTACAGATATATTAGATAATATCGCATTAAACATGAGTTCTTAATGTACTATTAATTTATTTCTGGACATCGTAATGTTGTTTTTTTCTATGATTGTTATTGTACATATCTGATATAGCATTGTATTAGCAACCCCTCCCCTCCCCACCAGCTGTTTTTGAACACAATGACACATCCTGTGGCTTCCTTCATACTGACCAGTCAACTAATAATCATTCAGATAAATATGTACACTACCATTCAAAAGTTTGGGGTCAGTAAGTTTATTATTATTATTATTATTATTATTATTTTAAAGAAATTAATACTTTTCTTCAGAAAGAAAGCGTTCAGTTGATCAAAATTTTTATGTTGTTACAAAAACAGTTCCACAAAAATATTAAGAAGTACAACCAACCAAATCAGCATATTATAATGATTTTTGAAGGATTATGTGACACTGAAGACTGGAGTAATGATGCTGAAAATTCAGCTTTGATATCACAGTGTCAGGTGTATGTTCTTTTTTGGTTTAATTCTAGTTCCTGTTTCCTTTGTTCTCATTTTCACACGAGTTTGTTTCTGTGGTTACTAATTGGAATTACAAACCTGAATTAGCTTCCTATGTGTATTTAAGCTCGCAGTTCATTAATTTCTTTGTTTGGTGTCGTCTATATTATATGTGGTGATTTTTGCTGAGCTTTCTCCTGTAATCTCCTGTGTTTTCTTTCCTTGGATTTCTTGGATTAAATACTGTTTTTGTTAAATTCTCCATCATCGTGCACTTTAATACAGCCACACCATGACACACAGAAATAAATTACACTTTAAAATATATTAAAATAGTAAACCGTTTTTTTTAAATTGTAATAATATTTCACAATATTACTGTTTTTACTGTGTTTTTGATCAAATAAATGCACCTTTGGTGAGCATAAGAGATGGCTTTCAAAAAATAAAAAATCTTACTGTGTAGTGAGAGAGATATTTTAGAGGATTAATATGCTACCTTCACTTCTAACTTTTTATTTTAAGAAGCAGATTGCATACCATATATCATTCTGATAAAGCTCTTGTATAAGATTGAAAGCCTTAAGAAAACCATGATATGTTTTCAAAACATCTTTAGTGGGGCGCAGATCAGGTTACTGCTTTCACTGAGATAGCTGTCAGCATTTATTTGAGCAATGAAAGACTGTGTTCTCATTTGAAGGTTTTCCTTGGCTCTCATTTTCAGATGGCTAATGTGGAAATTTCTTTCCACAAGCTAGATTGACTTTGACGTTTGAAGGATGTATTTGAAATGTATGATGAGTTGTTTGGCCCGATCTTTCAGTTCTGTTTATGTACTAATCAGGACTAGAGTATGAAATTCATCTGGCATGTCCGTCTCGGTGTCTCTGCATACCAGCCATTGTCTATTTCTCAGATTGTATCGCATGCATCAGTGTCTGGCTGAATGTGCCATTAGAGGTCAGAGGAGGACAGACCCTCACGACTCGTGTTCTTCCTGCAGTTTCTCTCAGTTCCACGGGCTCATCACGCACTATAAGATCGGCGTGCTGTGCATGAACATCATCGAGCATGAGCTGAAGAAATATGACCTGTGGCAGGATGAGTTAGAGAAGAAGAGCAAGGCTTATATCCTTTTTGTTAATTTTTTTTTAATCTAAAAGTCAAAAATGAATCACTAAATTAACATGTTAAATTAATTAGATTATTCCTTAACATATCCACGTGACGAAGACCCCGACAACCAGAGCTTACGGAAGGAGCATGAGAAAACCCTAAAGAAATACCAAAGCTTCCTCGTCAAACAGGAGCAGCTGCTGCGAGGTACAGGAAGTGAAAGATTTCTAGGAGTAGGAGTCATTTAGTAGGAGTCATTCATGAGGCTTTGTTTATGTGTTCCTCTTCCTCCCTATGGCTCTAGTTGCGTTCTACCTGCTGTTGAACCTGTCTGAGGACACCCGCACAGAGCTCAAGATGAGGAACAAGAACATTGTGCACCTGCTGGTCAAGTCTCTAGAGAGAGAGAACGAAGAGCTGCTGGTGCTGGTGGTCTCCTTCCTCAAAAAGCTCAGCATCTTCTTGGAGAACAAGAACGACATGGTAAAAACCCTCATGTATTACATTTTGTAAAACTGATCTCACAATGTACTTTGAAACCTTTTCAAACATGAAAACACAAAACAAGGAACTCATAAAACAGTTAAAATTCTAAAGCCTTTCAAATGTATAACTGCTCAAACTGCTCAAACATTTTGTGCTAGAAGTAGTAGTTATTAATTCATTCATTCATTCATTCATTTTATTGTTTTTATTCATCACGCGCACACACATATACAGTATGTGTGTATATATATATATATATATATATATATATATACTGTATGTGTGTGTGTGTGTGTGTGTATGTTGACTTTGAATTTTATACATGACATGCGGGAAAAATATATACATCATGGGCACAAATGAACTTAATAATACAAATTTTACTAATTCGTTCCCTCATTCTAAGTAAATTGTGCGCACAATGTAATAATTTGTTACCTCGTTTTACCAAATTGTGCGCACAATACAATAATTTGTTCCCTTGTTTTACTAAATATTTTGCACAAAATAATAATTAGTTCCCTCGTTTTACTAAATTGCGCACACAATATAATAATTTGTTCCCTCGTTTTACTAAATCTTTTGCACAATATAATAATTTGATCCCTCGTTTTACTAAATCTTTCGCACAATATAATAATTAGTTCCCCCGTTATACTAAATTGTGCACATGATATAATTAGTTTCATCGTTTTACTAAATTGTGCACACGATATAATAATTAGTTCCCTCGTTTTACTAATTTGCGCACACAATATAATAATTTGTTCCCTCGTTTTACTAAATCTTTCGCACAATGTAATAATTAGTTCCCTCGTTTTACTAAATTGCGCACATAATATAATTAGTTCCCTCGTTTTACTAAATTGCGCACACAATATAATAATTTGTTCCCTCGTTTTACTAAATCTTTTGCACAATATAATAATTAGTTCCCCCGTTATACTAAATTGTGCACATGATATAATTAGTTACATCGTTTTACTAAATTGTGCACACGATATAATAATTAGTTCCCTCGTTTTACTAATTTGCGCACACAATATAATAATTTGTTCCCTCGTTTTACTAAATCTTTCGCACAATATAATAATTCCCTCGTTTTACTAAATTGCGCACATAATATAATTTGTTCACTCGTTTTACTAAATCTTTCGCACAATATAATTAGTTCTCTCTTTTTACTAAATTGTGCATACAATATAATAATTAGTTCCCTTGTTTTACTAAATTGTACACGATATATAATAATTTGTTCCCTCGTTTTACTAAATCTTTAGCACAATATAATTAGTTCTCTCGTTTTACTAAATTGTGCATACAATATAATAATTAGTTCCCTCGTTTTACTAAATTGTGTACACAATAAAATAATTCGTTCCCTCGTTTGACTAAATCTTTCGCACAATATAATTAGTTCTCTCGTTTTACTAAATTGTGCATACAATATAATAACTAGTTCCCTCGTTTTACTAAATTGTGTACACGATATAATAATTTGTTCCCTCGTTTTACTAAATCTTTCACACAATATAATTAGTTCTCTCTTTTTACTAAATTGTGCATACAATATAATAATTAGTTCCCTCATTTTACTAAATCACACGCACAATATATCAATTTGTTCCCTAGTTTTACTAAATCTTGGACACTTTTTAATAATTTGTTCTCTTGTTTTAGTTAAATCAAAAAAGGGAACAAATTAGTACAATGTGTCCATTATTTACTAAATTGAGGGAACAAATTATAATATCGTGTGCACGATTTACTTAAAATGAAGGAACGAATCGTAGCCACGATAAAAAAATTAATGACATGGTAAGATCTTCTTGGTGTCCAGCACTTCAGAAGCTTTGAAATAAACATTCATGAAATTACTATGAGATCACTACAGACATGAAATAATGATAAATGCATTTTAAGCATTAAGCTGCATCTTTCAGGTGTCTTAGAAGTTTATGGGATCAGATATATCAGGATTTTTCTGTCATTGCTGTACAGAGACTCGTCCTGCTTGTCCTACTCTGCTCCACTGTCAGTCCACCTGGAGTCAATCTACTTTGGCTATGAATGTGCATTTATCAAGACAGAAGTTGTTTTTATTCCTGTATCCCTTAACCAAATCCTTGTTGTAGATAAAAGAAATGGACAATTGGCTTTGAAAATCTTTCATCATGTACGTACATAAAAACACATGTTGAACAAAACATTCTGGCTGTTGTAGGATACTAGGAACAAGTGAGAAAAGAAGATGATTCTGTTTGTTTCTCCAGACTAATTTAAAGGGAAAAGATAGTTTAAATATTTTTATGTAGTTGTTTCTTTTGACGTTTAATTTAAAATGTATTATGTGTACTTCACTTATGCGTTTGTAATAGGCCGAGATGGACACTGTGGAGAAGCTAGCTCGTCTGGTTCCATGTGAGCACGAAGACCTGATGAACGTCACTCTGCGACTCCTTCACAACCTCTCCTTTGACACGGGCTTACGCACCAAGATGGTGCATGTGGGTTTGCTGCCCAAACTCACTGCTCTGCTGGGTAACTCTCTTACCTTTCATATGAATGAGATTAGACCATTGTTCCACTGTAATTGAATTGCACAGAAAGGTTTTTTAAATTTTAATGCCAAGGAGTTTGCAACAGATATAGTTCCAAAGTAGTTTTACAAGAGATATTGCCTGAAACCCTCACTGAGAAACTCTGTAGAAATAATAACAATTATATATTTACCCTATCATTCAAAAGTTTGAAAAGGTCAGTAAGATTTTTTTCATGTTTTTGAAAGAAGTCTCTCACGAAAGCTGCATTTATTTAATCAAGCATACAATGAAAACAGTAATATTGTAAAATATTATTACATTTAAAACAGCTGTTTTCTATTTTAATATATTTTAAACTATAATTATTCCTGTGATATCAAACCTGAATATTCAGCATCATTATTCCAGTCTTCTGTCTCACATGATCCTTCAGAAATCATTCTGATATGCTTATTTGCTGCTCAAGAAACGTTTCTTAATATTATTAATGTATAAAACAGTTGTGCTGATTAATATTTTTGAGGAAACTGTTAATACATTTCGTGATGAATAGAAAGTTCAAAAGAACAAACTTTTGAACAGTAAGAAGTTAACTTTGACGGC
Source organism: Ctenopharyngodon idella (assembly GCF_019924925.1). Lineage (NCBI taxonomy): Eukaryota > Metazoa > Chordata > Actinopteri > Cypriniformes > Xenocyprididae > Ctenopharyngodon > Ctenopharyngodon idella. The sequence goes on from NC_067221.1 coordinate 16,012,754, forward strand.
CCTAAAAAAAACATTTTGTGAAATCTTTTTTTTTTCTCCACTTAAATTTTCTGCTCTCTTGTTCTTGCACAATGGGCATCCTTGGACCTGTTTGAAAACCCCTGGTTTAGAAAACCTTGTGGACCAACTCCTGAATAGCACATCTCATCCAAGCCCTAAATGAACTGGATTATATCATTTTCCTCTTTTCCATTTGAAATAAACCTCTTTGGGCCAGCAAGAAATTAGATAAAACTTGTATATGCAAGGTTAATGGACAAATTATATTTGTACGCTTCCAAATTAAAGATGTGTATTATACACTCTTATTTGCGCTGGAAAATCAGTAACGCTGAAATGTTTAAATTTGAAAACCAACATATGATCTACATCTGAATGATTTTCTTTACAAGCTGAAGAATATACAGTTACACTGAAACCAAAAACCTGCTTTGGCAGAAGCTGGTGCAGGTGTAGATGATGGAGGTTTGACTTAAATTATGGCCATTTTTATCAGATATCCTGAATCTAGCTAAGCCAAACACATTTACCCAGTGACTTTGAGTTCAGCCACACGTCATAGGAGAATAATTCCTCTTTGTGTCTGTTTTCATTTTTAGTCGTTCACAACAATCCAACAGCGCTTTCTGTATGTCTTTGTCAGGCATCAACCACAATATTTTGGGTAATTTGAGGCCAATCACATGCTGCTCTTTTGCTGACCAGCTCGGATGACACCTTTGCATCAAAATGCTGCTTTGTAAATCGTTCTCGTGATTACATCTAAGGGCTTAATTGCTGCACGTTTTTTCCACCGTGTCAGCCGTTTACGCTTCAACAGTTAGGGCTGAGTTTAAGAGGCTAACACGACTGGTGTCGTAAAGCCCGTCCATCTCCGCTTACTCTCACTGAGGTGAAGCAGCGACGTCGGTCATCTGCGTCTGCAGCCACTAACAAGAAGCACATGTTCCAGCCACAGAGGGCCCGCCCAGGACGGCCCTCGCTTATTAATGCCACTAAAATATATGCCTCCTCCTGTGTCCCCAATTAAACAAACTAAGCCAACCTCTTCTCTCCTTTTCTTTACCTACTCAGCTTTCCATCACTTTTTTCTCCCCAATGGTCACATCTGCTTCCAATCGCCGATGTGATAATGTGTTCTAGGGTGTCTTGGGTCCTGACTGCCATGGTTGGACTTATAATGACTGATTATACCATTGATCTATCTGAGTGTTTCCTATCTCACAGGGGAATATCAGCATTAGGGAAGAAGAGGAGGAGGGCATAAAGTGTTATTAATGAGAGTGTTTGTAGGGAGAAGTGTGAGTGTTTGTGCTGCATGTGTGTCTATGCTCTCTCTCTCCCCCGTGAAATGAGTTTGGATTGTAATCACATACCCCACATGCTCTTATCTCCAATCTCTATGATAAATGACTTGCTCTCTGCACGAGCCAGTATAAATACATTATCTAACTGACCACGACTGATCAATTTAGATAGCGCTTTAAAAGTTTACATGCGTTGTTAATCTTTCTGAAGGTTTTTTTCTCTTCCTTTTTCTGTAGGCGATGACACGCACAAGCACATAGCGATGCGTATCCTGTACCACATCAGCGTTGATGACAAATCTAAATCCATGTTCGCGTATACTGACTGCATCCCTCAGGTCAGAGTCTTATTCACTTTTATTCACTTTTGATTATTGAGATTTAAGGCTTTTTGATAATCAATTATTCTGTTGATTATTTCTTAAAGGGATAGTTCACCCAGAAATGAAAATTCTGTCATCATTTATTCCCCGTCAAATTGTTCCAGACCTGTATACGTTTTTTTGTTCTGCTGTACACAAAGTAAGATATTTGGAAGCATGTTTGTAACCAAGCAGATGATGACAGAATTTTCATTTTTGTGTGAACTATCCCTTTAAATTAATTAGATAATCTTAACCATATCTTAATCATAACTTGCCCAAAAGTCTAAGGACATAGACATCATTTCCTTCTCTTATCATAGTAGCATGTACTGTAATCAGATGATTTTTTCAGTAATTTCAGAAATAAAATATTGTTATTGTTTAAAACCTAATTTAACTGATAATATGGTTTTGATCTATATGATTGGGATCTGTTTAATTGACAGGCCTGCTCTATGAAGTATGCAGAGTTAAATACTAAAAGTGACAGAGGCATTTAATTGCTTATTTGCTGTTAAGAGCAAAATATTTTATGTTTTGAAGTGCCGTTATTGATGGAAGTTCGCGTGCATGGTGCAAAGACCCGAATAACAGAGTTAGTCGGGTTAAATTGTGCTATGCTATTCCAAATACTGCATGTTATTGCTGCTGCTGTTGTGTGTGTTATGCATGTATCATGTGTGCACCTCACAGTGTTGTAAAGTGGGATAATTGTAGTGCTGTCTTTCTCTCACATGGCGTTAATGAGATAACAGAGCTAATTTAATAGGAGGGGGCCTCTGTGGGGTCACCAGCAATTGCCTGGGTACAATTTCTCTGAAACAACTTCTGGCCGAACGTTGTCATCTTTAAAATGCTTGTCTTCTCTAATTGGGTGAAAATGCCTACCAGATGCTTGTTAAAAAAAAAGAAAGAAAAAAAGTTAAATTCCTCAACCTAATCGCTCCGCCAATCCGCCTGGAGACGGTTGGGGCATGATGTCAGAATAGCTGCGGGACTCCTTAGGGAAGAATGCAGTGTTTTTCTTTCTTTCTTTCTTTCTTTCTTTCTTTCGTTCATTTGTTTGTTCGTTCTTTCGTTTGTTCGTTCATTCTTTTGATTCATTTGACTGTTCTTTGGTTGTTTCGTTTTTTCTTTCTTTCTTCCTTTTTTTGTTTGTTTTTTATTTCTTTCTTTCAGTGGTTCATTCTTTTTAGTTCTTTCATTCTTTTGTTTGATCTTTAGTTCATTCTGTCTTTTTCAATTTTGTTCAGTTGTTCATTCCTTCATTCTTTGTTTCTTATCATTTTTTGTTAATTTATTCTTTCTTACGTTTGTTTGTTCTTTCTTTCATGTAGTTTTTTTGTTTGATTTTTCTTACATTTCTTTTTTGTTCTTTCTTCCTTTCTTTCTTTTGTGTTTGTTCTTTCTTTTTTTTTTGTTAAGTGGTTTGTTCTTTTATTCTTTCAGTTGTTCATTCTTTTGTTCTTTAATTCATTCTTTTGTGTGTCAGTTTGTTCTTTTTTTTCCTCTCTTTGAAGACTCCCCTGACTCTTCATCAATAGCTAAAGTCAGTCTGTCCATTTCTGCCAGTAGATCTGGTGTCCCTCAGGTCTGCTCTGGCAGTTAGCCTGGACCCTCTTCAGTAAGGGAGGATTTAGATCAAACAGCCTCCCTGCTCTGGGTTCTGAACTGGTGAGGAGAGGCCCGGCATTGGACCCATTCCTCTGCCACAAAGGGGTCTTGCTATAATTACTCAAAGCTGTGAGGTGTGTGTGTGTGAGGAAATGCTTGCAGGGGTTATGGAGCTATGAAACCATGGAGAGCTCAGAGACGGAGATGGGAGGGAGGGGATGACTCAGGGGTACGAGGCAGGGCCTCCCATTGCTGGTAAATAGGAGCAAGCAGGTGCCAGTGAGTCTAGACTGCGTGATTTGGAGGCCTGGGACCAGGTTATGTGATACTCAGTATGGGAGAGGCCTGATTGCTCACTGCTGCCTCTTCACAGGCCTGCGCTGGTCTGTTTGTGCCTTCCTGTTTAACATCCAACCAGCCCACATCATGGCTGTGCCCATTGCGGACTATGAAGCTCATCTTTCTTCATCTGTTCATCTTTTAATTTTTCTCTTCACCTAGACATGCTCAATTCATTGGCTTCTGACCAGTTACCTCCTTAAGATAGGCCTGGCATGTCCTATGTCTGCAGTGTTGACCTGATTGAAGTGGACTGTGGGATATTGCCTCAGCTCTCTCTGGCTCATGAATAAAAACACAAATAACAATCCCTTTGCCAACACTGACAGCACTAATACTTCTCTCTGTCAGGAAACGTCTGTTTCATCATTTATTTCTTTTGTTTTCCCTCTGGTTGTTGCACGATACTCTACATACTCTGCAATCCTCCTCAGTTTTAAATTGTGCTTTAATAGGTCTATTGTGATATCACTCTGAGGACACTTGGAAACCACACATGCTCCTCGTTGTGACATACTATTCCAGGTGTCACATTAAGATTTTCCAGGTACTTTTCTGTCAGACAGTTGTCAGCCCAGATTATTTGTTCCTTTGTGATTATTCTTATAATAGTAAGTAGTTCTTATTCTTAAGTAGTTCTGTTTACAACAACAATAGCAACAACAACAATAACATGGATTTCATTTATATTTTATTATATTTAAAGGGTTAGTTCACCCAAAAATGAAAATTCTGTCATTAATTACTCACCCTCGTGCCGTTTTACACCCGTAAGACCTTCGTTCATCTTCGGAACACAAATTAAGATGTTTTTGTTTAAATCCGATGGCTCCGTGAGGCCTACATAGGGAGCAATGACATTTCCTCTCTCAAGATCCATAAAGGTACTAAAAACATATTTAAATCGGTTCATGTGAGAACAGTGGTTCAGTATTAATATTATAAAGCAACGAGAATATTTTTGGTGTGCCAAAAAAAAACCAAAATAACGACTTATTTAGTGATGGCCGATTTCAAAACACTGCTTCAGGAAGCTTCGGAGCGTTATGAATCAGCGTGTCGAATCATGATTCGGATCGCGTGTCAAACCGCCAAACTGCTGAAATCACGTGACTTTGGCGCTCCGAACTGCGGATTCGACACGCTGATTCATAACGCTCCGAAGCTTCCTGAAGCAGTGTTTTGAAATCGGCCATCACTAAATAATTCGTTATTTTATTTTTTTTGGTGCACCAAAAAATTCTCGTCGCTTTATAATATTGATATTGAACCACTATTCTCACATGAACTGATTTAAATATGTTTTTAGTACCTTTATGGATCTTGAGAGAGGAAATGTCATTGCTCCCTATGCAGGCCTCACGGAGCCATCGGATTTCAACAAAAATATCTCAATTTGCGTTCCGAAGATTAACGAAGGTCTTACGGGTGTGGAACGGCACGAGGGTGAGTAATAAATGACAGAATTTTCATTTTTGGGTGAACTAACCCTTTACATATTAATTATTATTATCATTATTAATGAATAAATTTTTAAATTATAATATAATTATAAATAAATAATTGTGCTACTTTTACTATTAATAAAAATAATTATTATTATTGGTAGTATCATTATTAAAATATAAATAATTATGTTAATCATCATTATACTGAATATAATCTAAATATAATTAATAAAATATTTATTTTCTAATTTACTGTACATTTGGAATCACACTAATTTTTACAGTAGGTGAACCTGAAGCATCATTATATGCAAACTGAATGGACTAAACCAGTATAAAAGGATCAGAGTCATTTTCAACATGCTATCATGTTAATCAGTGTGTGCCTTCAAGCACGTGACTGTCACAAACTGCTCGGACACGCAAAGGTTGAGGATCCAAATGCAGTAGTTTATTAAGGGTAATCCAAAGACGTGATCCAATAAACAGGCAAAAGGTCATAAATATGGGCAAACAGTCCAAACAGATACCAGGACCGGAACTCAGGCAAACAGGGTCAAAACCAAAGGAAATGCAGTATGACATATACAAGACTTCACAAAGAGTGACTGAGTTAACCAGGTTTATATAGACAGAGTTAATATGGGTAAATGAGAAACAGCTGAAACTGCCATCTGGTGGATATCCTGGGCACTCCAGCTGGTGATCGTGACAGTGATACACTGTGTCCTGCAATCTTTGTTTAAATAAATTTCCCACCTCTGTAAAAAAAAAAAAAAAAAAAAAATGCTTGCAGCAGTGTAAAGACAGTTTGGACTACCATAAAGGGATAGTTCAACCAAAAAATGAAAATTGTCATAATTTACTCACCCTCAAGCTGTTCCAAACCTGTAAAAATTTCTTTGTTCTGTTGAACACAAAAGAAGATATTTTGAAGAAAGTTTGTAACCAGGCCGCTTTGGGGCACCATTGACTTCCATAGTAGGAAAAAAAAATACTATGAAAGTCAATGGTGCCCCAGAACTGTTTAGTTTCCCACATTCTTTAAAGCATCTTCTTTGTGTTCAACATAACAAAAAAATGTATACAAATTTGGAACAACCTGAGGGTGAGTAAATGATGACAGAATTTTCATTTTTGGTTGAACTATTCCTTTGAAATTTCTGATTTTTTACTTTTGTCCCAACCAAACTTTGTCAATCCCTGCTATAGCTGATTCAATGTTTTCATGTATGACACATGTATGTTGATACCTTGGGTATAGTAATTTTGAAATTTTGAATGATATCTTGTGTTGTGTGTGAGCAGCTCATGCAAATGCTCTTTGAACTTGGTGAAGAGAGAATCGACACCGAGCTCATTTCCTTCTGCATCAACCTGGCTGCTAACAAGACTAATGCTCAGATAATCTGTGAGGGTAAGAGCCTGTATCTCATTTCCCCTGGAATGACATGCAACACTGAACTACACTGTCACAAACATCTGTGTTTACATGTCATATAGCATACTGTCACACATTACTGACAACTGTTGCTCTTCTGTAATAAATAATACATGAAGTCTGTTCAAACTTATGATTAAACTCTGGCTGAAACTGATTATTTTTTTATCTGCAGGTAATGGATTGAAGATGCTGATGAAAAGAGCACTCAAAATGAAGGACCCACTGCTGATGAAAATGATCAGGAACGTCTCACAACACGATGGAACCTTGAAACAACTCTTCATTGTAAATACAATATTTCTGCCATGCATGGAGAGTTACAAGTTACACATTATAAACTTACTGAATACATCAAAGCATCATTTAGCATTGTCATGTTATTAAAATGACCTTTATAACAGTCAATCACTTTTAAACTAAAAATGTTTTTTAAAAATTTAACAAGTTTTTAAAAATTAAATTAAATTTTTGTTTTAGATATTTTGATAGGCCTAATATTTGTAATTTCTGTGCCAAATGATGTCTTACATGAAACATCTAGCGATATTTGGTGTCATTTACTTTCCAGGACTATGTGGGTGATCTGGCAGCTCAGATCAAGCTGGAGGGCAATGAAGAGTTTGTTATTGAGTGCTTGGGTACAATGGCAAACCTCACCATACCTGACCTGGACTGGGAGCTCCTGCTGAAAGAATACAACCTGGTGCCCTACCTAAAAGACCACCTCAAACCCGGTAAAGCTAACATGTACCTGTTTGTGTAGGTGTAATACACTGCAGTACTACACTGTATACGAGTAATTTTCGCATAGCATGCCCTTGGTACTTTTTTATTGACATCAAGGTGATGTAGATTGACAAGTTTTTCATAATTCTGTCTTTGTTCATTATAAGGTCCTGTAGTGTGACATGATTTTTTAGAAGTATAAGTAGTTTATGCCATCTCTCTAATAATAATTTGAGCTTACAAAATGTATAACTGTATGTGTAATTTTTCAAAATGCTGTTTAAAATAGTTTTAAATAGAGTATAGCAAGATACTCTGCAAGACATCTCAACTTTTCAAAAGTTTTTAATGTCAATTACCCATACTTTATCCTGCATTGTGCATCCTGTTTTGTTAAATTGTTATGTGGATTGGTAGCATTCAAAATATTCATATTATAAATATTTTTCATGTTATAAATATGTTATAAATGTGTTATAAATGTTATATGAAACAGTAACCAGTATGCAACCCTAACATTTTAATCTTCAGTATGGTATATTGTGCTACATATCATTCTCACGTTTACTTTAGTGAGAGATGTCCGTTTATTATACCAGGGATAAATATGTGCAGTCCATTTTTGTGTAAAATTGGCCTAACTTTTGACAGTCCAATCATGATAAGTCTCAAAAGGGCTTTAAGTTGACATCACCCTCATTTATTTGTCACAATTGAAATGGTAGGTCTATATAGTGTTAGTATATATTACTAAATGTGCATATATTACACATTTTGGCAAAGGTAGCAAGTCATCCTTGTGCATTCCTTCTACGAGTAGTATGATATACCATTTTTTTCATCATACTCAACCAGATTTGGTCTTTGACCTCTGTGTTTCAGGTTCAGCAGAGGATGACCTGATCCTGGAGGTGGTGATCATGATCGGTACAGTGTCAATGGACGACTCCTGTGCAGTCATGCTGGCAAAGTCCGGCATCATTCCTGCTCTTATTGAGCTGCTAAATGGTAAGAGTGCTGCCAAAGTTTACACACATTTATTACCATTGAGCCAGTGCATGAGTGCTTAAAGAAACAAACGGATCTCCAAACTCTCTTGACAAACAAATCTTTTTCATTATCGCTAGCCATAAAAATTATTTCAGAGGAAAAGATCAGCGCTGTTTTCATTTCTACTTTTGTTTGGCCGAATTGCGACAGCTGCCCCCCTGCTTTGCGTGTCTGTAGCCACTCAAGTACCAGATTTCAATTTGGCATGCTTTGTCTTCTCTAATGTGATCTGATGAAATGAGTTTTGAAGAGTTTATTTAGACTAAACTAATATTAAATTAGAATAAATTAGAATAAATAAACAGCCCATGGCTGCTAGGGACACGGAGGGCTGGTTCTCGCTTTATGCATTATGTGCTGGGAAGTGACAGTGTTTTCAAGAACAGGAAAGTACCAGGCTCATGGCATGCATCAGATTTGCTGGTTCTGCTCAATGTGAGCCCTCATTTCAATAAATCCTGATGGCGGGGCTTTTCCTTGCCATGAAAAGAATAAATGTTTAAAGCAGCAAGGAGGTGGAGGACTAAGATCGGGACCGTCCCAACATATACAGCTCCTCTCAAAGAGAAAAAGAAAAGAAACCTCTTGAACTGGCAACTTTTTGTTATCCCACTCCAGACACAATGGTCTCAATTACATGACATTCAACATCCGAAATGTTTTTGCACTACATGCCATATAATATTTTGAAACTTTGATCACAGCAATGCAATAACAAATCTGACATTTGTTTCCCTTCTGATAAGCATTATGTGGCAACGCCACATTGACAGATGCTTGGGGTGTTGTTTTATTTATACATATCATTTCAGCACTTGTGTTCGTATACTCGTTCATTGGCTCTTTCTCATCTGAAGAGGCGTTGACATGTTCACTGTGATGTTATTTGTAGCTTGTGCAAAGCTTGTACAACTTCTTGCTGTAGCGGTATTCAGTATCTGGTCCCATGGAGCAGCTAAAGCCTCTTTGCTATCATTCTTCTAGAGGAATTTCAATCCCAGGGGACGAGTTCATTCTGAGCCAGATCAAAATTGAAATAAAGGCTTTTATTAAATTTAGGAGGGGGCAGTTACAACCGCACAGTTCTCCATAGGAGCTTTCTGTATCGTTTCAGAAGAAAAGTTGATACTCTCCCCAAATGGTGGCTTCTCACGAGAGCCTTCATACATAAACATGATCCACTGGAGGAGGTTTTTTGAACATCAGCTCGCATGAACAGGCACCATTGGATAGGAAATGCCTGCACAGCTGCTCTAGAGTGTGCGTGTTTGTTAGTTTTCCCGTATTGCATTTCAGCTTAATGCTGATGTGCAGATATTCTCGTGATAAGGAAGTGAGTGTGCCTTCTTTATATGAAGCAAAATGCTTTATTTCGTGAGCTCAAAGTATTGTTCTTCATTTGCTTGTGTTGCTGTTTCCAGCCCAACAGGAAGATGATGAATTTGTGTGTCAGATCATCTACGTCTTCTACCAGATGGTTTTCCACCAGGCCACCAGAGATGTCATCATTAAGGACACTCGTATCCTTGTTACAATAAATTGATTTTCCGTGTGTGTGTTATTTTGAGCAAATGTTTGGTAAATGGTCTTTGACAGCTGTTTGGCCTGTGTTCACTGATGCATTGATACTGTTGGGTCCTTCAGTCTTCAATACTGCAGCTACATGCTATTGTATGGTCTATTTTAGCATCTAGACAGAAGGAGAATGTAAAAAAAAAAAAAAAAAACTGGTTTGTCTGAACTGTAAAAAGTGGAAAGATACAATAGTTACCCTACAAATCTATTTATGCTTGATCTAACCAGTAAAAATGACTTTCGTTTGTGTAGCCTAAAGTAGTCCGGTTGATTCAGACATATTAAATAATATTTGTTTTATGTTACAACATGAAGCACATTTTTTGGGTTTCCTGAAAAAATATTTTACAGATGCCTGATGCCTCTGAGGTAGAACTACATCCAGGCTAATAACAGACCGCTTAAGACCCAGACCAAAACTTTACCTTCTGAGACCCAGACCAATGGACTCAAACTCAGACCAAGGCTATTTTTATGTGGCACTTGCTTTAATAAAATGTAATATGATGAACACAAATTTGGATAGAGGTTTTCATATAAAAATTTAAATTTTTTATTTTAATTTTTTATAAAATTTCAGCAGTGTTCACTTTGATGAAAATGTGAATGTTTTTTTACTGAGTGAAGATTTGTAATTATGGTAAATGAATTTGAACTCAGCAATTATTAGCCTTTAATTGTCAATGAATTGTGAACTCCTTAACCGTATCTCCAAGAGGCCCCAGCTTACCTCATCGACCTAATGCATGACAAAAATGTGGAGATCCGACAGGTGTGTGACAACACTCTGGACATTATTGCCGTAAGTATTCTAAAACAACCCCACTACACATGTGCACTCAAATCTGAATCAGAGACCCCTGTGTGAGTTTTTGCTCAGTGCTGACCATGTGTGTTTACAGTGCTGATAAAATCTCTGCAGTTAATGCTCACTCACTGACATTAGATAGCAGTAATTGGTGGTGAACTCTGAGAGCCAGGTTTGTTTGGGGAAGTGTTTCATTCACTTTATTAGCCTGCTCGTTAAGCCTCGGCCACATAAAAGCATGCGTGTGGGATCTGGTTTGTATCCGTGGTGACAGAGAAAGTGCAGATGTATAGCTCTGGCTCAGCAGACTGACATGTTTGAACTGAGGCTGACGTTGGTATCAAGTATGCAGATTTACACTTTCAGCAGCCATTCTATGAAACATACTTTTTTCCAGTTTCTAAAGATTTTTATTTGATATGATTTGAAATATTCTTTCAGACAATCATGTTTATCAATTGCTTTGTGCCATCTCAAGATCAATTAATTTTACAGATTAATTTGACATTAAAAGTCTCGCTTATGCTCATTAAGATAAAAGAGAGGAGAGGATGATTTTAAAAGTGAAAAAATATGATGGTAGCAAGGTTCATAACTTTCTTTTTAAGTCTTTTTAATTGTACATTGTCAGCTAACATCCTCTCCATTTTGATTCATGGAGTTGTGATCTGATTTCAAAACGATTCTCAAAGCATCTACATTCAATCTTGTTCCTGGAGGGCCAACATCCTGTAGAATTGACCTCCAATTTGCCCCAACACATCTGATTTCCATATTTTCTGACCAGAGAAGACGTATGACCCACGTTAATCATAAAATGGCCTTAAACAATTACAAAACAATCTGCAATTTGTTGTGTTGCAAATACAAATACTGCAGCTCATGATTCTGTGTTTTATGTGTCTCAGAGCAGCTCGTTTGTGGTACAGGTTTTCCTTTTTTTTTAAGTCACCCTAAAGACCTTGATTAGCTGGTTCAACCCTGATCTACAAGTGTCAACAACAGCTTTGTTTTTGCTTTTTTGAGAAAGTATCTTAATATTCTTAATATTTTATATATCTTAACAATCTAGAACGGATGTAAAGAAATAGTTGACCCAAAAATGAAGTCATTAATTCACCCTCATGTCATTTCAAAACTTTCTTTCTTCTGCGGTACTCAAAACAAGATATTTTGAAGAATGTTGCTATTAGTAACCAAACATTTTAGGCCATTGACAAAGAAAAACACTGAGACATTTCTCAAAATATCTTCTTTTATATCCTACAGAAGAAAAAAAGTCATTCAGGTTTGGAATGACATTAGAGTGGGTAAATGATGACAGACTGTTAATTTTTGGGTGAACTAACTCTTTAAAATAGTGGGTGCAGGTTTGTGTGAGTGTGTATTCTCACTGGCCCTCTGGGCTTGCTTCTTGCCCCGGGCTCCCGCGCAGTTCTGCACTGCTGTCCACATGATGAATGGACACCGCAAAGAAAAGAGAAACAGGGCTTATTTACTTAGGTTCTGCCACAGGGGGCCTCGGCTGATTAATCCATATTTTCATTCAGCGGAGCAGGCGGCGGCAGGACGCCTCTGTGGGCCTTTAGACCCCGGGACAGAGAGCTGGCCTTGAGCTCTAAACTCCAGCAGCCCTCCTCCTGCACCCTCCCCCCCTCTGTTGTCTCACCATAGAGAGCTAATGCTGAAAAAAATCCCAGCCTCAGCATGAGTTAGTATTGGTACATCTAATACTTTGTCTAAGCAGAGATGGTTAACTTTATAATCTTTCTTTATGAGATCAGCTCTGTGCAAAGGATGCTAGACGTGTTTCCCACTGTGTGAGAGTAACAATTAATTTGTTGTCTTCAGTTTAGTATAGTAACAAAAAAAAGCATTTGAAAACTAGATTTCTTAACAACTTAATTTGTCATCATTTACTCACCCTGTAACTCCAAACCTGTATAACTTTAAAGGTTTTTTTTATTTTTTAAATGCGTGTGTGTGTGTGTGTGTGTGTGTGTGTGTGTATATATATATATATATATATATATATATATATATATATATATATATATATACACACACACTACCGGTCAGAAGTTTGGAAACATTACTATTTGTACTATTACTATTGTCTCTTATGCTCATTAAGGCTGCATTTATTTCATAATAAATACAGAAAAAACAATAATATTGTGAAAAATTATTACAATTTAAAATTATGGTTTTCTGTTTTAATATACTTTAAAATATAATTTATTTCTGTGATGCAAAGCTGAATTGTCAGCATCATTACTCCAGTCTTCAGTGTCACATGATCCTTCAGAAATCATTGTAATATGCTGATTTATTATCAATGTTGGAAACAGTTGTGCTGCTTAATATTATTTTATAACCTGTGATACTTTTTCAGGATTCTTTGATGAATAAAAAATATCAGCATTTATTTAAAATAGAAATCTTTTGTAACAATATACACTACTGTTCAAAAGTTTGGGGTCAGTAATTTTTTTTCTTTCTTTCTTTTGAAAGAAATTAATACTTTTATTCAGCACGGATGTGTTAAATTGCTAAAAAGTGATAGTAAAGATTTATATTGTTAGAAAAGATTTATATTTTGAATAAATGCTGTTCTTTTAAACCTTTTATTCATCAATGAATCCTGAAACAAGTATCACAGGTTCCAAAAAAATATTAAGCAACACAACTGTTTTCAACATTGATAATAACTGAGTATCAAATTAGCATATTAGAATGATTGCTGAAGGATCATGTGACACTGAAGACTGAAGTAATGATGCTGAAAATTCAGCTTTGCATCACAGAAATAAATTATATTTTAAAGTATATTAAAATAGAAAACCATAATTTTAAATTGTAATAATATTTCACAATATTATTGTTTTTTCTGTATTTATTATGAAATAAATGCAGCCTTAATGAGCATAAGAGACTTCGTTCAAAAACATTAAAAATAGTAATGTTTCCAAACTTTTGACCGGTAGTGTATATATACAAATAGAACATTTATTTTAAATTGTAATAATATTTAATAATTGTAAAAATATTTACTGTATTTTTTTATTAAATAAATGCATCCCTAGTGAGCTGGATAAGAGACTTCTTTCAAAAACATTACAAAATCTTACTGCCACCAAAACTTTTGAACATAGTGTATAGTGTAAATTGATTAAATTGTATTTGTTATATATTAAATAACTGATTGTATAGTCACACTTCTCTTAGAATCGCTCTAGTTCATCACCATTTCTTTAGAAGAGATGGAGGTAGACAGAGTGACACACTTGACATGCTTTGGCAAAAGAATCCAAAAACACAAAATCAACTGATTCCCCATCTCACCAAAAGTGCAAGCTGGGCAGAAAGTGTACGGCTGTGGGCGACCTGTGTGTTGTGTGTGGCACTCCACCCAGTCTGTGGGCTCTGCACCTTTAATCACTGGATTAAACCAGAGTCTGTTTCCCTGTGGCTCCATCAGCGGCCACAGCCTATAGGGAAAAACCTGCTCAGACAGAAGCCCTCATTGTGGAATGAAATATATCTGCTGCGGAGGGTCCGGACGGTGTTAGAAGTCTGTGCAACGGTAAATGGTAGATTGCCAGACATGACAGTGTATGGGACCCTCTGAGATATTCACTGGAAATCTCTTATGGGGAGTTCAAGTAGAACTGGCGCTGAAATACAGAGTGCCAGCCCTGTTTTGACAACTTAAAAACATAAATTTGCACAGCTGTGTGGTATAATTTAGGTTAGAGGGGAGTAACACATTTCAGGCGAATAAATATACATGTTTGTGTGTGTTCTTCAAAGGAGTATGATGAAGAGTGGGGGAAGAAGATCCAAAGTGAGAAGTTTCGCTGGCATAACTCGCAGTGGCTGGAGATGGTGGAAAGCAGACAGATGGAGGATGCAGAGCCATACCTGTATGGAGACGACCCGGACGCCCTAGAGCAGCCTGATCTCTTCTACAGCACTGGTTCGAAACCACACATACACACCAAAACACCCCTTAGAGGAACATGGCTGAGACCACAAAAGACGTTCACTGTTTTCTTGTCTCCTGACATGACTTGATTGACATCCTGTGCCACAAATTGACAGATATGGAAAGTTAAAACCCTTACATTTAGATTCAGATTTTTCACGAGAATTGTGATGCTGTATTTTGGCTTGATCGTCCGTCGAGTTGGTGTCATCAAAGCCTTGTCATAGTGAGAGGTTGTCAGGAAGATAAATGAGGAGAGCTGCTGGGTGGAAGTGGCTCTGCTGGGTCGCTGTCTCATACGTTTGTTTGCTCTATATACTTTGTGTGTGTGTACAGACGGTATGATGCCCCCTGAGCCCGGCCTCAGTCCAGACTTCTACAGCCAGTTCCACTCTCAGAATGGAGACTTCAGCGCCTGGTGAGTGAGCAGCTGTTACCCTCATCAGCTTCTCTCACATTAAATACATATGTAAAATGATTTTTAAATGTATTTCCTTAAATAATAGTCAAGTCACTTTTATTTCCATAGCGCTTTATACAATACATATTGTTTCAAAGCAGCTTTACAGTGATAAACGGGAAAATCACTGATGCAAACAGAGGTTAAATATGCTGTAAAGCAGCTCTGCATTGTCTGTAGTGTCACTAGCTGAAGTCAGTTCAGTTTTGATTCAGTTCAGTTCAATAACTGTAAAGTTCATCAATTATCAGGGTAGCGCCATATTTAATTTTTGACTGTAATGAAAACGAGGCTGTGAGGGAAAAAATAGTGTATTCAATGGATTGTAGTGTTGTTTAACAGCAATCCGATTATTAAGCTGATGAAACGTCTTTCTGGTAAAAAGTAAAAGTATTTTAAAAGTATTATTCACATTATTATGGACACTGCTTCCCAGTTAGTTGAGCCAGAAGATTCAATAACATTTTAAACAAAAAAATAAAATCTAAACTGACACAAAGTAGATTTTGATAATGTCTAATATATATCCAAATGCAATACCTAATAAAAGCAAGCCATTATGTCTGATACACTGTTCTCAACAACAAATGAGTGTGAAGTTGTCATTTGCAGCTCAAAATGTGTAAGTTCAGAAGTATTTATCTTGAGGTCTTTTTATATTTTTATTAAACTAATTATATAAAACTATGTTGTCAGTGCACTACAAATGAACTGGATCTATGCCTTTATTTTGTTATTCAGATTCATAGAAAAAGAGAAGGCATAAGAGATTTCTTATCCATTTATGCAGGCAAAAGCGCACAGCAATGAATGGGTTAAACCTGTTTACACCTGGTATTAAGATGTGTTTTGGTCGATCTGATCACAAGTGGACAAGAGAGACGCACGCGTACCTGTTTACACCTGGTAATTTTAATCAAAGGATAAGTTGGACACTGTTTACCAGTCAGTTGAGCCAGGAAATTCAACATTTACAAAAAATAGTAAAATCTAAACTGCAAAAGAAAGTAGTCTTTGATTATGTTTGAATATATATCCAAATGCAAAAGCTAATAAAAGTAATTAATTACGTCTGAAAACACTGTTACGAGCAACAAGACTTGTCTCAACTCTGTTTAAAAACAGGCCTATGCTGCCATTAAGTGATTATACTATGCATTACATTTGATTTATTTCTTTTTTTTCAGCCAGATAGCATCTGCATATTTTTACTTTCACATAATGCATTATAAAAAAAATGTTTTTTACTTTTTATTTGTATTATTTTATATAGAAATAAATGGTGTATAATTTATTATGTAGAAGATGTAAGACACTTCCAGATTCCCTTTTTGTCATTACTTTAATCCCTCAACATGGCAACACTCTTCAAGATATGCAATACCTTTTCGCATCTTCCAATATTTTGGCATCATGTTGAGAAAGTTTGCTGTGAATCGAATGACGCCCTTTGGAGCAGTAGTTAAAAATTCAGAGCTTGATTCAAAAAATCCAAATTCAAACAAAAATAACTGACTTTCTATTAGTCGGAGCTAATGACTATATATTAAAAAGTTGTCCAGCTCAATGAAAACAATATATATTCCGAGTTTGGTGACTGTACGTAAAACTATCCCCCCACTTTAGTCAAAAGGTGGCGCTCCTGAGCTCCTCCTAGAAGCCCATTTCTAAGGCATTGCTCATGTGTACTGGTCAACAACTCTGATGTGTGTGTCGAGTTTCATGCAATTTGAAACATGCGAAGAGTCTAAAAAAACACCCCAAAAAATATTAAAGTTTGACGCATTGCCATGACAACATTATTCAAGATATTACAATCTTTTTAGAGGTGTACATCTGCGGTGTCTTGTCATTATTTTGACTAAGCTTGAAGCAAATCGGGTAAAAATAAGGGCGATTTCAAAGCATTTAGAAAGTGGCACATTCCTGCTGCCAGTTGGTGGCGCTATGACTTTAGCCCTGTCCACACGAACATGGGTATTTTCAAAACCACAGCGTTTTCTATGCGGTTTGGCCATTTGCCCACACGCAAACATAGTATAAGGTCACTGAAACCGAACCTTTTTGAAAACTCAGGGTGCCAGGGTGAAGATTTTCAGAAACTCCGGTTGCAGTGTTGTCGTGTAGCCGGGGAAACCGGAGATTTTGGCTTGTGACCTCGGAGTGCACGCTGTTATCTTCTTTGTTTAACATTAGATTGTGCGCTGCTATCTCCTTCTGATTGGCCAACATGGCTTTACGGTTAGGGTTATATCGCCACCTGTTGGTTTGGCATGCTCTTGACAGCGCTTCATGACGTGTTTTTGCGTTTTCATGTGGACGGAATATCTTTTAAACAAAGGAGGAAAAAATACACATGCATGTGTGGATTAGGCCTTAGTCTTATAATAGTCTTATCCATATCCAACAAACACACAGCTGAAGTTTCATCAAAATCAGTGAATGAATGCAGAAGTTATAACACACTTCCTGTTTCCCTTTTTTCGCCATAAATTTGTTGCCTCACCATGGCCAAACCATTCGAGATATCAAAAATCCACTTGCAATTTAGCATCCTCAATGTCTTTACTTCATGCTGACTGAGTTTGGTTACGATCAAATGAATCCCCTAGGTGGAGTATATCAAATTCCAGAGCATGCGTTTTTCAAACAACCCATAATAGTTGACTTCCTGTTGGACTGGCATATGACATACAGTCCGAAAGTTGTTTGGCTCGATGAGATCTAAAAGTTTATAAAGCTTGGTCACTGTTGGTGAAAAGGGGTGCGCTACAGAGCCTGTCAAATACAACCATATAAAATGGTGCGCCACAGAGCATAAGGATACATAAGGAGTCATTTACTCATAAGGACTTTCTTTTCTCAAAATAAAGAAAACATTTTGAAGGACGTTGGAAACCAAACAACATTGGAGCCCATTGAGAAAAAAATAAACAAAAAAACAGACATTTACAAATATCTTGTGTTTTGTCATATAGAAAAAAGAAAGTCATACAGGTTTGGAATGATATGAGGGTGAGTAAATGATCACAGAATGATCATTTTTGGATGAACTACTGTATACTTGTAGAAGTGCTGCCAGCTTAATTCTAAGATTCAGAGAGAAGGGTGGAAATGGTCATGTAAAACTAATTAGTACAGTTTTTGGTTCAAGAAACCATTATTAACATATTGTTGCCTTCAAGGGAAAAATAAAATACTTTTTCACATCTTGCCTAGTCAGACCAGTAGTTTATATTTTAATGTACCCAGCATTGTTTTAGAAAAAAATGTATTTTAATTGAAGGTTATTATTTTTAAAAAAAGCTTTGTGACAGCTATAAATGGGAATACACTTTCGCTACAGAACATTGCCATACGATGTGAAACATAATATTCCTCCAGTTCTAACTGACACTTTTGGCACTTTTATAAGTCATCCTCATGTAAACCATCTACAGTACAGATTATATTACCTCAGTGATGTATTTAAATCAGCAACAATCTTTAATACATCACGAAAATCCAAATATTTTGGATATGGTTAGCAGGGCATAAAATCACGAACATGTAGTGTAGTGAAAGCTGGGCAAGTGAAGGTCCTTTTCTCCCACTGGTCACAGACCATCAGGCCATTGATATTGTTTATCCCTTTGAGCTCACCAGTTTGTTTTTGTAGTCTTCAGAGAGCAGCATTTTAAAATTTTCCACATTAAATGTATTTTTGGGTTTTCTAAGTTGTTTAATCATTTGAAGAACATGATTACAGCTGTTCAAAAAAAGTACCAAGTAATATTACTCTGTCTGACATTGCCTTCCTCTCTGTCAGTGGCACTCTATGGCCCAAAAATAAACATGCCTTTTAAGTCCCATGCAGCCAAATATATTGTCTACATTCCTCTACAAACACAGACACACATGCGTACAGATGAAATAACATTTCACCTCTCCATCCACTCCAGTGCTCACATTGACTATCTCAGCCTGCCAAAGAGCTGATCTGTGAGGAAATGGATCTGCCACTTGTGTTTGATATGCAGCTCTGATATAGTGCATGCTTACTCTTGTAGTCTAAACTTGCCCTGATAGCGCATACTTGATACGATTGCTTTCACTGGACGTGTTTAATATATGCGCTGTGTGCTTTGTATGGAGAATGTGCTGCTCGTTGGCCTGTTTGTTTTGGCTGGGTGGGGATTTGGGCACTTTGCGGACTGACGGCTGGGGCACTGAGTGCCGCCGCGCTGTCATGTGGGTGAGGATAGAGGCGGGATCCAGATGGAGGGGCGAGTTCTCCAGCGGCTCTTTGTAAAGTGATACATTTCAAATATACACCGAGGGGTGGGGGGCAACATTAGGGTCCTGGGATGAATGGTTTAATTTGAGTGGGCAGCTCTGAGTGACAGAGGTTACCATAATAATCAAATAGAGTCTCAGTCTTTACTTAAGATGCTTGTGAAACGATGTGTGTGAACGCAGGCCCATTGGAGTGGTTTGACTTCACCTGCGACATGTATTTGATTCACTCATGTGGTCCATCTTGATTCCCATGTAGGGTTGTATGGTACAAAAATAGTACAGCGGTATCGAAAATTTACATTCACATTGAATAGTTTTTTTAATATATATATATATATATATATATATATATATATATATATATATATATATATATATATATATAAATGAAATCCATTTGCATTCTTCATACTATATGGCATCAACTATCATCAAAATTAAATATCATAAATTTGTATAAACATTAATGAGAACATCTTTAGACTTTTTTTGTTTTTGTTTTTTACAAATCTACTGATCAAAAGTTTGGGGTAAGGTGTTTTTTTTTATTTTATTTTCTTTAATTCAGCAAGGATGCATTGAATGAATCAAAAATTATTTAAGTACAAAGTACAGCAGTTTGCAGAATTAATAATAAGAAATGTCTCTTGAGCAGCAAATCCGCATATTAGAATGATTTCTGAAGGATCATGTGACACTGAAGACTGGAGTAATGATGCTGAAAATTCAGCTTTGCCATCACAGGAATAAATTAGATGAATTTAAAATATATTTAAAAAAAAACATGCACTTAAAATTATAATAATATTTCACAGTATTACTGTTTATACTGTATTTTTGATCAAATAAATGCAGCCTTGGTGAGCATAAGTGACCTCTTTAAAAAAACATAAAAGTTTTATCAACCTTAAACTTTGGAATGGTAGTGTATGTGTGTAAAGTGTCGTTAGATTATTTAATTATTGCAGATTTGCATCAAAGTCAGTGGGTGCATTTCAAGTGCAATTTGACATTGTTGGAGAAGAGATTTCTCTAACAATGTCAAATTGCACTTGAAATATATGTATAAATATATATCTCCCAGGAAATACATTAACTGATTTAAAGAAAAAAAAAAGGGAAACCTTGAATGCAATTTATGTTGCTTTGGATAAAAGCATCAAATAATAAATAAAACTGTAGAGTGTATATATAATATACACTTATAAAGTTTATATATAATATATATACATAATATACACTGCTTTTTTTTGCTCATTGTTCAAAGTACCAAAATCCAATGCAGATAAAAGAGAAACAAGTGAGTAAAAGATCACAATTAGTGCTGTCAATCTAGTAGTTAATCACACATTTTTTTCTGATTAATCACGAGTAATCACACCTCACATTAAGTTTTTAATTTATTTTTTATAGTAATAATTTCACATTTAATCTCCAAATTAGTGTAAAAAAAACAGCATAAAGACAGTATATTTTAAATATTTGATCTAACAGGTAGGAAATATACAGAAATTAAATAAAGTTATCCAACACTTTATAGCCTTCACTGCATAAATTATATTCACTTTTATTTAAGCTATAAAAGTGATTTAGTCAAGAGCAGTGAATGATTTTCTCTTTTTCTTTTGTTGTTTGATTAGGATTAATGACAGACTACAGCAGGTTTATTAGGCTGCTGTCACTTTAATACATGATGCGGATCTGAAATGCATCCCATTTCTTCACTTTTTATGTTAATTTAAGACTTTATTTAACTAATTTAAGGGCATTTTGGCATCAAAACGGGCATTTTGGCATAATTTTGCGTGTTTTTGCTGCCGGTGCGCTGAAGCGGCTTTCTGTTCGCATGAGTCGTGTGTCTGCCACATAGGACATTGACAGATCATATAATTTAATGCTAGCTAACGGATGACGGAAAAAAATGGATGCTGCGTTAATTGCGTTAAATATTTTTAACGTGTTAAACTAAAAGAAAATAATCGCATACGTTAATGCATTAATTTTGACTAATCACAAATTATCATTTTGAATAACCATACAGTAAGCATTGCAATATTATTGTATTGTGTCCTACATACCAATATAATTAACACCAGAGCCCTGTTGATTCCCAGAGACAGACAAGGTGCTGAATCAAGCTAAAACTGGTCACTCTGAGCATGAGCGGGACACACTGTCTGCAGATGGGCTTCTGATGTCTCAGAGGAAAACCAGTTCTGTGTGCGTGTCTTTTGTGTGCACACATCAGCCTGACAAATCCGCCTTTATTCAAGCAGTGTGGCGCTGCGTGTCCCTAAAGCCTTGGGGAGCTTGGACGAGAAGGCAGGAGGAAAATAGAAAACAGGGATGTGGAGACGCAATCAGGCAAAGGAAGGGGAAAAAAGGGCTGCTGTAACTGGAGATGTGACAGGAACGGGAGATCAAAGCGCGGGCTGGAGAACGACTTGGGGAAAAAAGGAGGAGAAACGTCCTTTTATAAAAGAGCCGAGACCCGTTTCCTGTGCAAACACACTCTTCTGAGCTATGAAACAATGTCTGGTTAAAAGGGCCTTTTTTTACGGGCACCTTTGGCCGTTTCCCCCCAGAACGCCAGGGCCGACCTGGCTCCCTATGAGCTGTCAGTCCCACCCCCACTCAGCTTTTATTACCCTGTTTTGAAGCCCCGTGCAGGAAGAGGTGACAGGCTGCCTCATAATTAGACAAGAATGTGCTCGCTATGGATCATAGGCAGGGTCGGTCACAGGACTGAGATAAATCGTCAAACAAATTCAAATTCAAATTAATTTTCTTATCTGAGTTCATAGTGTTATTTTTGGGCGTTATCTTCCCGTAATTAATGTCCTGATACCAAGTTGAAGCACAAAACTAACCCTTATAACTCTCAGCTATAGATTCTTCCTCTGTAGATGACTATCCCAGGCTCTTGAAGCCTGTATTTCTTGCTAAAGAACTTGCTTTCAAGGAAAGCCCAAGTGAGAAGGTAAAATTTAGGTGTCGGAGTCAAAAAACAGAGGCTCAGAGCACCTACAGGTGGCGTCAATCCGTGCATGAATCCCTCTTACCCGCTGTTCAAATTCAGCCTGACAGATCTGGCAGGCCAATAGGAAAAAGACATATTTTAGACAGCAGAGTGTGTGAGAGTCGGGGTGCTAAGAGGAGCTAGCTGTATTTGATTACTGGAGGTCATATGAGGCTAAAAACAACACAATGTAATATGGGCACATAGGGGCAAAGCAAACAGCTCATATTTTAAAGACCGTAGGCCTGAAACTGTTAGTTTAAAGGGAAGCAGACAGAGCCAGTGGCCAATTTGTTTCTAGAACCACAGCACTTTTCTGGCTCTGTTCATCCTGAATGAGTGTAAAATTCTTGTCGAGGTGCAAGAAGGACAGGAACGTGTCACACCTCTCAAAAATGAAATGTTGTTTTTATTCAGTCTTTGTTAGTTGCTTTGTTTTATTAAACAAATCTCATCAGATTTACTTGAATAATGTAACAGTTTTAGGAATATTTTGAGTATATTATGTTTTGAATATTTAATACACTTAAACATTTTGTAACTTGACACTGTACATGTCGTAGCCTGTATTGTACGCTGCCGGTGGGCAATAGTATACAGTATGGGAGGCTGATATACTGTAGGATGTATGGTTTACATTGGCATGCAGAGCCCATTGAATTGAAATCTTGGCTTTTTGGCAGTCTTTCATGGGACAATATGCAGCAGGTAAATGTTTCACAGAAAGATTGCAGTTTTCATTTTATACTTGTATAACTTTTTTTTTTACATCTCTGTTTATATCATCATAGACAAGATGAGTCAGTCTTGGTTTTGTTGGTTGATTCTTGTTATGTGATTGTAAGTCTTTATATTGTTAAAACATTAATTCATTAAATTCTCTTTGTTAACTTCTCATTTAATGTAATTGTTACAATGAATCATTATTGGTGGTTATGAAATGTATCCAGTGTGCTTGGACCAATCTAAGGGCTTAATAAATTACACCACTTTTATTTCATAAGCACATTTTTATAGTGCAAAATATCAATGTCAAAAGTCATTCTTGGAATTTAAAAGCCAGCTAGATAGCAATTTTCATAGAAATTATGTGTGTGTAATATATATAAAATATTATGCTATAGTTATAGTATATAATTTATATATTTAAATTTACAAAAACATTCAAGCTTAATGAATTAATGTGTAGTACAGCACAGCACCGACACGAATACAGAATCTACGTTAACAAATCAATCTTTCTATACGCACCTGATATCGTCTCTCCTAATAATATGTATGGAAGAAGGCCATCTAGTGACTCTTAGAGGCAACATGTTAAAGGTAACATGATCATCAGATTTAACGCTCACTCGATTCAAATCTCTTTCCTCAGTAATGGAGCCGAAGCACGTCCTGCCACTGCCTACGGCTTTCGTCCTGATGAGCCGTTCTTCCACGGGTACGGATCCAGCAGATAGAGTCACTGCATAACAGTTTGCTACAAGACGATTTTAATCTCCTTGAAAACTCAAACGCTGTGAACCAACCATCTCTTCCACAAAATGTGAGCCCACCCTTGGATTCAAAGGCAGATTTAATGACGAGACCCCCGTAAAATGCTTGGTGATGCTTTATAACTTTAAATGATTAATTAACAAGCAAATCAGTAGTTCACGTTCATTCAAATATGAATATAAAATATGTTATATATTTTATATTCCCATGTTTGGTTATAAATTGTTTTTTTTTTTCTGACTTTTTGAATGTACACACATCTGCTAAGCTTTATTACATTATGTAATGCTTTACATTATCTTATACAATGTATTAATATTATTTATGAAAGATATAAAGCGCTGTAGTTCAGTGGGCATAATTTGGGTTCAAAACTTTTTGATCTTTAGAGAGAGAGAGAGACATACAGGTAAAGTATAATGTGCTGCATGCGCTACATACCACCAATGAAACAACTGACTTACTAATGACAAAGTTACAGTTTAGCTTCAGAATAGTCTTCATTTATTTATACATTTTATTTTTGTTTTTTAGGTTTTGGAGAGTGCACTTTAATATTAAGTATAATCACTGAACTGGATTAAATCTGTTCTTCATATTTAAATAATTATCAGCTAAAATGTTATTGACTATTTTATCTTTACATGATATTATAATGTACTTTCGGCCAGTAAATGGATTATTATATAGCCAGTTTTCATTAACCCAATGACCATAAACTGCATTTACAGCTTCATAAAGATGTAGCATCACTCACTATCTTGCACTACTTGTCTTATAACAAAACTATACGCTGTGTCTGTCAGATAGCATATATTAGTAGACATTCCTCTTAGAGATATTTATGAATTAACTACCTAACCATGTCCAGGATTCATTGCTGTGAAAAGAGTCTTACAACACTATAAGTAAGGTGCTAAATGCTGCCTCTGTTACAATTTTATGTAATTGTTTTTACTTGATTATCATGTTTCTGATTGAGCTGTAGCATGTGTCTGTTCATTTTTAAGTCTTATTTTAGAGTACTGTAATTTAGTTTTAATTTATCACAATGAATTCAGGACCGCTCTGTATTTCCAGACACAAAACGTGCCTCGTAACATCTTGGCCTTTGCTGCTATAATGATCCTGTGAATTGTCCTTAACTGCAAACAGAAGAAATAAAACAATGCACTAATTTTGTTTTGTGGAAATTTATTTTAACAGACTCTCTGTGATAATCATATGTACAAAGGTACTGTGTCTCATTTTCAGAAAATCTACAGCATGGTAAAAAATAATTGTTTAGTGATCAGCATGACCCCCTTGTTATTTAATATAAAGAATGAGTTGTCTGTACAGGCCAGCACAGCTTGTGAATAAATTAGTCCACTAAAAACATTTGTGTACCATCTAAAAATTTAGAGTTTCTAGTTTTTGTCATTTAATTTTAATAGCCTCACATTGTTTAAAAAAATAAAATAAAAATGTTCTAACATTAAAATTATGCTGTCTAAAAAAACTGCAGGTACAAACAACCATTTTTGTTAATATGATACAAGATAAAGTGTTAAAAAGGACTGAATTCTGTTTACATAGACACTTGGTTGCTATGTGAGTCAAAGTATTTTACAAAAAGTCAGACTTTAAATGTTAATCATTAGATTAATAATAAAAAATAGTAAATGATGTAACTATAAAAAATATATATATATATGGAATAAAAAACAAAAAAAACATTGGAACACTGTAGTTGGTTTTGTTAGCAAAGCTGGATAGTTGATGATAATTTTTCATTAAAACATTTTTAAGGCTGGTTTTCATTACAAGGTCTCACTATGTCCTCTACCTCGATGACCTCCATTATGAGATTTCTGATAGCCTGCACACTGTCAGCGGTCTCCTCTGGTGAATCTGTGTTCACAATGCCTTTATGGTCCTCCAGCTCTGATGTTAAAGCAACAGCGCCCCCTACCGGACCATCAGGAACAGAGTCAAGAGCAGGAGAAGCATCCACTGCAGGACTGTCTTGCGTTTCATTACTATTGTCATCACTAGATGGCACTGCCTCACACACCTGGCTATCCACACTGTGCTTGGCGTCCACATCAGTGTCTTCAACACATACATCTGTGCAAACTTCTTCACTGATCGTCAGTTTAGCGTCAGGTTGGACAGTACGGACACATTCCTCTTTGATTTCAGACTGCGGAGTACTTGCATCTTTACTCTGCTCATCTGCTTCCACATTTAGGGTTTCACAGGCATCAGCAAGAGCAACAGGCCTTTCTGCAGCTGAGTTGAGACAGACTGCTTGGTCTGAACTAACAGAAGATCCCTCTGTAACATCATCATCCTTCACTTTGGAAGGTGTCTCTGGTTGTGGAGAAGATGAATCCTCTGCACATATGATGGTTTCAGGTTTGGTTGAAGAAACATCAGTCTCTGCGACTGATGTTTCTGCGACTGACTCTCTCTCTAGAATAGGAGATGAATTATTAGGTAATGTTGGTGGAACATCTGGCTGGCTTTCAGCAACACTGAACGGTGATTCTGGAGGTTCCGCAGATTCTGGAGAAGACACTGTAATCTTCACTGTAGGAATGACTGAAGTATCATGTGTCTGGTGGGTGTCTTCACTGACGGTTCCTCCTGGTGGGGAGGAGATCTTTTGCTCTGCCTTCTGAGAGAGAGCCACAGAGGCCAGCACTTGGGGTGGGCTAGAAGGGGCAGAGAGGGGCGGCGTGCGGCTGTCAGCCAAGCTGCTTTGACTAACACACTGCAGGTCAGTACTGTCCGCAAACAGGTTGTTCTTCTTCAGGCTGGCTGCCTCTTTCACCACTGTACAGCAAACATATGGACCAATATGTAGATGTTGAGTATTCTGAAGTTAATAATATGTCTCTAGACACTCAAAACAAGCAGCTAAAACAGTTTACCTTTGTTAACTTCGTTATTCAAAAGGTTGAGTAGTAAGTTCTCATAGATATTCTCCACTTGAACAAAGTTTGTGTAATCTGCAAAGACGAATTGTTCAAAATTCTGAAGCTCCTGCCAAAAAGAGAAAAAAAATTCAGTCAACAATTCAAACAAAACGCTAATCACCCCTGTATTTGAGCAGGAGCCTAATATCAAACAAAATCATGATTCTGTACAGGCTGACCATTACTAAGTAGTGCATTCATTGACACAAACACATATCACTATCTGTGAGTATTCTCAGTCATCCAGGTCATCATTAGGGTTGGGAACCAAGAACTGGGGCCAGTTGCATAAACATAGCCATTATGTTACCCAACTAGCAGTTAGTTAGGGCTAGTCAGTCTTACTTTTCAGTATCAAATTACACCAATCTACGTTTTTATGTAATGGACATTAAAAAAGATATGAACAGTCTAGAAGAAAAATATTTGATTACTAACTTGTAAGACTAGTCAGTTCTTTTTAGTGAATCAAATACATACAGCACAGCCAGTGTAGTTTGATTCCCAGTTTTAAGGCCCGTTCACACAAAGCATAATGATAACAATATTAGGGCTGGGTATTGACACAATTTTTTACGATTCGATTCGATTTCTATTCACATGCTTGCGATTCGATTGCGATTTCGATTCGATATTGATTATTTTGGATGTAGTATATCAGTTACAGTACATGGCAAATTTTCTAGAGGAAAAAAAATCTCTCAACTAATGCTGTAAACTACACATGGGAGTCAGTTGGTACTACTTTACTATAATATTGAAGGTTAAAATTAACTTATTTATATACAAACACTTAATTGAGTGTAATTTGTTTTTTTATAATAAATAAAGTTTAGAATTACATAATCATATTTCTACTCCAATTCTTTTTTTTTTTAATATAAACATTTAAATCGTGGCTGTCATAACTGATTTATTCAAACATGCATTAAATATTGACATGATAATGAATATGTCACGTGCATAGCTATTTATCAGAATGCTGCTCTCTAGAGTTCACTTTTCTAGCTGCCTAATGAGTTTATGGTCACTGAATATGGTTTTTCTGAGGTAAATGTGACTTTACGTGACATTGTTTACAAGCTGTTTTACTGACGTCTTCCGACGTTGAAACACTGAGACATGATACGGATTTCGGTAAGTTGTACTGCATATTTTAACATACCTTCAGATGTTTAGTCATGTTTATTTCGCGCTGTAACTGGTATTAAAGCGGAGGAGAGGATGTTCACATGCGCTCCGTGCTGCCGCTTCTCTTTAACTGAGGCGCGATCTGTCACGTCACATTAAACAGCGCCAAAACGGTATTTATTTTTTGAATCTCATAATAAGATGGACATAATTTGAAATCTGAGACTTTGCTTCATATCAAAAGTAACAAAGCACAAAGATTATTGCGATTTATTGGATGGGAGGCGCGCTACATGTTCTGTTCATTCATCAACTGAAAACAGACTAGACTAATCGATTCTTGGGATTTAAGAATCGATATCGGTTCGTAAAAATGAAAATCGATTAAAGTCGAGAAATCGATATTGTTTACCCAGCCCTAAACGATATAGTTCTAAAAATCGTTCTAAATATAATAAAATAGCAGAGTCCACATCACAACTATAACAATAACGGCACAGAGAAACGATGTCGTTGGAATCACTTTCAGAATGATTTTTTCCAGCTGATGAATGATAAAAACAATGACAGCCAATCAGAATCCAGCAGATTTTAAAGAGCTCGAGCATCTAAAGAGGCAGATGACAAAACTGCAGTGCATGCTTAGAATAAACAGAACAATATCATCCTCTGATAATATCATTATCAGAACAATGTCATTTTTTTTTTTTTTTACAAACTTGTTAAGAGATGAATAGTGCATACAGTTTTGCAGCCGGGGGCCAGGTTTCTCTTGATGGCTGGCAGGGTGATGTCAACCAGGGCGTCCTGGAATATCTTCTTCCTTACTGTGCTGCTGTCATAGTCAAATTGCTAAAGGCAAAAGCAAAAGTTTTCATAATGATTGTCATATATTAGAATTATTCTAGTAAGATGGTGTACTGCTGCCTTGCTCATGTATACACTCATATGTAAATGTGCGTAAAACCAACCTTGAGGACACGTAGCTTGGCTTTCTCCATGACCAAGGCCTGTTTGTCAGGTTTATCTTTTAAGGCAGACTGAAGCAGGAGCTCAAAAGTGTACACTGCATTCTCCATCAACTAAAAAGAGTGGAACAAAACAACAGCCATGCCACAGTTCATTTATATTCCTTTGGCCTGTAGGGGGAACCAAAGTTCATGACAAGGTGAGGCTATGCTCTCCATTTTGGTGGAGCAGTCTATAGGACAAATATGATTCCAGTAGTTTATATCCACTACTGAGGTCTGAAAAAGATTTGAAAAGATTTATACTTGCAATTATACTTGAGTCAGAAGGCCAGATGAACTATTTCATTACACGAACATAAAACATCTAAAAGCCCCACCAAGAGCATGGAAACACACCTGCTGCATTTGATTCTGGGTGCAGTGAACTACTCGAGTCGAGTTGGAGAACTTGAAGCGGTTGCGGAGTTCCTGGAGCTGTTCTTTCAGGACATTCACATGCTGGTAACAGTCCTCCATCCGGTCACGACCCACCTGCTTCAGAGCCTTCAAACAGACAGGCATGACTCATGAGAACTCGAGGGAGTCTGAGTGTGTTTGTGACTTCAGATGATCGTTATTCCAGCATGATCTAATCACGTCAGCTCTGCTGTCTAACACTTCACTCTCCTCTCAAAGGAAAAACTGACCTGATTTGCTTCAATTGTTGTGCAATTGCCTTGGCCAGGAAATGTTGAAATCAGCAGATAAATATTCATTTTAAGAACTTGCATGCCAGAAAGCTGTATTGCCACATATTTCTAAATGTTCTGCACTCTCTTACGCTCTGAAGTTCCTCTGTGACTCCCCCCTGAGGGAAATCCTTGCAGACTCGGGTCAGCTCGTCTTCCAACAGCAGTCTCACAGCCTGGAAGCCTGCGCTGACCGGACCCATCAGCTCCTCCAGGATAGAGGTCAGGTATGGGGCCACGCTCTCTGAACAGTATTTCATGGCTGGCTCTGATACTAAAGCTTAACACAAACAGAAAGTAAGTCAAAAGGTACCGTACAACATGAAGATGGATTTGGTTTGTTTCGCTGACTACATTTACATGCATAAAAATATTCAGATACATTAATCAAAATATGGTCATATTTAATTTTGTAAGAGTTGGGTAACCTGATTGTCTTAAAATAATATAAGTCAAGGTGGCCATTTGCTTACACATTCACTGGTAGCTATTAAACAAGATTTTATTATAGTTATATTCTATTTACACTGAGTGACAATAGCAGCATTTTCTTAGCGATATGCTATTTACACCAGGTGAAAATAGAGATAGATTCTGTTTACACCATGTAAAAGTATCAGTATCAGTATCAGTTGTTTGCACCTCAGTATTTTTGTACATTAACATGATGCAATAATATCATAGAGTGTAAATGATTATAACTATTACAATTATTAAATGGATGCTGCCTTATTGGGAGAATAAAAACACTCCCTACACCTTCCCCTAACCCTACCCAATAAACACTTTTAATATTATTAACCACTCATTCGCAGTTTATTTCCACTTTTTGAGCATTATTTTCATTTTTATAGAAAATAAATGTGAGCTCGGCAAAAGGTGGATTCGAACCCGCGTTGATCGCATTAAAAGTGAAGTCTGCAAGCCTTACTTGCTGCTGCTGTGCCACTGAAGACATTGAATCTACATGTCTTTTTTAAAACTTGAGTGGCCCAACCAGACATTCGTGGGCGGAGCTAGTGTAAATCGCGTTTGCCAACAAGGGACGCTATTTGCACTTAGTGTAAATAGACACTCCGAACTAGGAAATTGTATGAATAAATTGAAAGGCTGTATCTTTAAAGTATGTAATGAAAATTATTTCTTTAAATCATTGGCTGATACACAGTATTTTAGCAAAAAATGTAACTCATTAAACACAACTATAATGTTGTTACCAATTATTATTTTGCTTTAAACACATTATTCATGATAGCAAAAAGAAATAGTAGCATATAAAGGAGAAAATGATTGACTAACATTATTAAATATTAAAGAAACAATTATTATTCCACCTATGGTGTACTCTCAAAATACAATAGGTTAATATGATTTTTGTGTTATGAAGGAAAAACATTTTTTTTTAAATAATGCTACATTATTCTATACTGTCTATATACTATCGTTCAAAAATTTTGGGTTTCTAAGATTTTTTTTAATGTTTTAAAAGAAGTCGTTTATACTCTCCAAGACTGAATTTATTTGATCAAAATCAGTAAAATGGTAAAAATTAGTTCTGTTTTAATCTGTTTTAAATGGTCATTCATTCCTGTGATGGCAAAGATGAATTTTCATCATCATTACTCCAGTTTTCCTTCAGAAATCATTCTAATATACTGATTTGCTGCTCAAGAAACATTTCTTATTATTAATGTTAAAAACAGTTGTGCTGCTTAATATTTTTATGGAAACCATGATGTATTTTTTCAAATACAAAGTTCAAAAGAACAGCATTTATTTGAAATAGCATTTTTATAAATGTCTTTAGTCACTTCTGATCAATTTTATGCCTCCTTGTAGGGCTGTGTATTGCCTAGAATCTGGCGATACGATACGTGTCACGATACAGGGGTTACGATACGATATATTGTGATATATTGCGATACTTTAAGAAAGGCGTCATAAAGACCACCACCATATGCATAATACCTGACAAAAAACTTTATTTAATCAAGACAGTATCATTAGCATTTACATTACTAATCACTATTTTGTGCAATCTAAGTAAAGGGAAAATAGTCAAGTGACTGCAGGATTCTTTAGGTGTATATGTTTTAAAGGTTCAAATTATAGCAGTTTTTAATTTTTAAAGTATTTAACAACAGAAAGTCATAGTCCATTCCATGACTGCATGACTGTTTTTTTCATATTTAATATTGTAAAGCTGCTTGCTTTAAAGCAGTCTATTGTATAAAATGCTATTTAAATAAACGTGCCTTCACTGAAGTGCTGAACAGAGCTCGTGCAAACATATCCACATCGCTGTGATCACATGCTATGACAGACAAGGAAGAGGGAGATTTGAAAATAAGAAAAAAAACTGCAGAACGAGAGATGGGACACAATACAAAAGAGCTCAAAAGAATATCACTGGAATGAAGGTTTATGACTGGGCAAGCTCTTTAGGACCCAGACATCCACTCGCATTGCGTGTGTAACATGGGCCAGATAGTGAGAGTTTTGCAGTTAAACCACTGCACACTGACGACCGCTAGAGAATCCGGTGTTTAGTGTCATTGTTAGTGCACTCGACTCACATGCCAGCAGTGATTGGGCCAGGGTTCGAGACCGACTCGGAATCCTAATGAGTGGAGTGTGAGTTTTGGAGGTGGAGCAATGAAGAGAGGGGTGGGTTTGTTTGGGTTGATTTCAAATATCAACAATGTCCTACAGCGCTGTTCAAAATCTACTTACCGCACCTTTAGTCTTTTAAAAATATCTTACTGACCTCAAACTTTTGAACGGTAGTGTAAAAAAACTAAGGGGAACTGAACATTGTATATAGGACTGATATCTGTCCATACCTTGCAATTTAGTTTCCAGGAATGTTTGTGAGTTGATGATCTGGTCCATGTCAGAGCGGATGAGCGCCTCCTGCTGTTTGGTGGCATCTCTGCACTCATTTTTCAAACTCTCCAATCCTTCTCGCAGTTGTTCATGTACAAGCTCATAGGTTGCTTCCACTGTCTAACCACCAAAGGAAAAAAATCAAAAACACAGTAACATCCTAAATGTGGCCACCATAATCCCACTTCATTATGAACATAGAGCTGCCTTTGTCTACATGTTGCCTAATGACAAAAAAAATGTCCTTTTATAGAGCAGTGACCTCATCTAACTGGTACACTCTGTGAAAGAGAATTATGTTTCATGGTATAAAACTTTTATTGTTTTGGGTGGTGTGGAGGCCAGAAAAACAATGGATTTATATATTCAGAATGGACCAGCCAAAATGTTGCCTGACTGTGACATTCAACACATAGCGTGTCAAAGATCTAAGAATAGATGTGAGGGGCAGGCTGATCTCACTGACCGCAAACCACACCCTCTTCCTCTCTGGCTTCTTTCCCTTCAGTTTGGGCAACAGCTCCGTCTGCAGCGAGGGCAGCAGCTCCTCCATCACCAGGTTAGCCAGCACCTGCAGATAGGCAGAGCGAGTCACTATGGAAGCCCATGGTAGAATAAGAGCTGTAATGATACCGGACTGAGTCACAGACACAAAAATATCCACATGGCATTGACTCATGGAGGAACAGTAAAAGTGTTGAATCACTGGGTTGTCAGTGGTATAATGTCACAGCAATGAATTAGTCTACAACAGCCAGAATCACCACAATGATGTGGCAGTTGAGTCCTATGTGGATACTGAGTTTTATTGATAAGACAAATACAATTGTCCGTCAGTGAGTGTAACTAAATATGCTATACAAATTATTACATAAATACTTTTTGATTTTGACTGGTTATTCTACGATCAAATTTCTTGTATAATGATGCTAATTGTTTAAATGAATGTAGCCACAAAAAACTGTTTTTGATAATATAATTTATTAATCATTTATAAAAAAAATACAGTAAAATCATTCTAATATTCTGCCTTTTGAGCTCAAGAAACTTATTTCTTATTATTATCAATGTTGAAAACAGTTGTGCTGCTTAATATTTTTGAGGAAACTAATACTTTTTTTTATTTTTGATGAACAGAAAGTTCAAAAGAACAGAATTAATTTGAAAAAGAAACCTTTTGTAACATTATAAATGTCTTTACTGTCAGATTTGATCAATTTAATGTGACCTTGCTGAATAAAAGTATTAATGTCTTTAAAAACTAAATGGTAGAAGTTACGGTAATGTATTATAATATAATAATTTAGTTTACAATATTTCATTTGTTTATTTATTTAAAAAGTAGAGGTCCTGATCACCTCTCAGGATTTGTTTTGTCTTGTTAAAATAGCCTATTTTTCATGTCTGTTTTCAGTTCTCTTACAAAACAACACCTTGTCCACCAAATTAGGGTTCAATGTGGGACCCAACAATAGTTGGAGGAAGGCAGAGGTGTTTCCTTGAGTGGCTACGGGACATCCTGTGAAAGACCCTGTTGTGATCTCAAGATTTCATAACAACAGGAGATTACAAGAGGAATTTTGGCATAATTTGTTGTGTCCTCTAAGGCATGTATCACTATTAGATTTCTTCTACAAACATGAATGGTCCAGTACCTCAAATCATGTTACGTTTTGAGAAGAGGTGTGCCATTACTCAAATTTTGTCTGGCATATGACAAAACAAATTACAAATTGACTCAAATTTGTAAGCAAACTGGGTTAAGATTTTTAGGGGAATGCAAAGTATTGAAATATATTCACCATGGCCCTCTGTAGTTTCTACTTATTAAATAACTTAAATGTAATGTGAATTTAAATACTTAAATGTAACATTTTAAATATGAATTTCATAAATTAAATAGCTATTAAATAAATCATGTATCTATCATATGTACTTGATCTTGTAAAACAAGTACATGTAGGCACACATTTAAAACTTTCAGTCAAGCATGAAATGACAGTCCAATGATCCACAAATGGAATGTTAACAGCAAGACACTCCTAAATCCCTGACCAGACCCTCTGTCCACACTCAGCCTCTGACTGCACCAGTCTGCTGACCACACTATGACGTCCACCTAAGTCAGACTATTTGTTCATCTCTGTGGCCACTACATCAAAAAAGAACCATGACTCATCTGATTCATTCAAAAGAAGTGGAATCTGCTTTTCTGGAAACTCATTCAAAACATAGTTGTGAGTAATATGGAGACCAGGAGGCCCACCTCACAGTCACGACCCATCAGCATATCCCATGATTCATAGTGGCCCTTCTCCTGCCTGTAGAAGTGAATGGCCTTCAGGAAAGCCTGCACTTCACATGCCATACTCTTCAGATAATCTGCAGATAATATAGAGAAGAGAATAGTTTTGTCAGATGAATTGATTGTGTAATGAAGAATCATGTGAGCACCTCTAAGAAACTTCTCTTTTCTGGTTTATGAAAACGAAAGGGAAAAAGACCAAGACACAGAAGTGGCTTGGAATTACCAAGTATGATGCTGTGATAAAAAGAGAAAACTGAGAAACCCATCATAAATGACTTGTAATGTTAAATAAGGGATAAACAATCTCACTTTTACTGTTAAGGAGTAGCTTATTCAGTGGCGCAATACCACTAACGCAACTACATTTTACTTAGCTTACCTGTTTTCAAAAAAGCCATTAATAAGCTATTTTACCAAGCAGCGCAACAAAACGCTACATTGCCACTTTTAATGACACACTGTATTGTGCACTTAGATGAGGTAATAATAACACACTCACCTTAAACACATAAGTAGCATTGGGAAGACGATTCGTTTTAGCGAGTCGGTTCATTTGGATTGTTAATGTAAATGAACCTGTTCAAAAAGAAGCGACTCACTGATTTGAGCTTCTGTGCAGAAGTCCCTGAGCATTCTTAAAATAAATATTTGAATGCTGCTCTTCCTTACTTTTTCGATTCAGTTTCATTAACTTTTATAGCTGTATTTGGAGTACATTTACATTTAAAAGTACACTTCTTTTAAACTAAAAAAAATAAAAATAAAATTATATAGAATATTTGGTAACACTTTATTTTAAGGTGACATACAGTCAAACCAAAAATTATTCAGACATTTTTGATATTTTTGTTATATTTTTTACTAGTGGGTGCAGGACACTATAGTTCATTTATGTAAGTGAGGACAGCAAAATAAAGTAAACTGTGACATATTATACCCAAAAATTCTTCATACAGTGGACTACCAGTAAAACTGATAATTGATAAATTATTCAGACACTTTGACCTGACCATGTTTTGCTTAAGTGTTATCTGACATAATTAAGATTATTTTTTCAGACACAGTTTAACTCTGAGATCTTGTCATATTTTATTACCATTTTTTTAAACTATAGTGAATAAACTGTATTAATGAATGAAATGTTCAAGGTGTCTGAATTAATTTTGGTTTGACTGTACTTACACATTACTACATGTACTTACTATAGCAATAACAGTAAATTATGCATACTTACAAGTAACTAACACTAAAACAAACCCTAACCATAACATTATAGTAAGTACATGTAGCTAATTTATATTACTGAGTACTTATTTGAGTAAGTACAATGTAACTACGTCACCTTAAGATACAGTGTAACCGAATATACTTTCAGACAACTTTTATGTAATTATCAGAGATATACTTAAAGTTTTACTTATGTACACTTGGCTTGCCTTATTGACCAGTATTTTAGTCCAACACTTATATCTTTGACCAAGATATATTTAAGAAAAGTAAGAGTATACTTCAAAGTGTAAAAACTTTTAAAAACTTTTACAAACTAAAAAGTGTGCTAGAAGTATATAGCTAGTAAACTAAGGTATACCTTATAAGTTCGATTATATTATAGTTCACAGTAGCTGCAATAAAAAAAAGTTTCTAAACTAGTTGTGTATTTAAAGTTTACAACTGTTTACTACATTTAAAGTACACTTAAAAGTATACTTCTATAAATTAAACAGTGGACCAGTTCAGTCCCAAGTAGTAATAAAATAAGACACTTACAAATATATTGCTAGTACATTGATTTTATTATACTTACTACATAAAGTATACTTGGAAAATATGATTGAACTATACTTAAGTTTACTTTATAAAATTAACTTTAAGTATACTTCTTTTTGTAAGGTTAGTATGGATATAGTTTAACTACTTTACATTATAAGTAGCTAGCTTGGCAAGCAGTGTTGCCAAGTCCAGTTTTGGGCTACTTTTAAGTTGTTGCTGTGGGGAAAAAAATTTCCGTGGGTTGATGTCCACCCCCGTACGTACAATTTCGGCACCCCCAAAACACCCCACAGATGTAAATTCAGTCAAGAATTCGGCCACCCCATGGAGAATATCGCATTGAGCTATTTTTTTGTTGCACAGACCTGACAAACCTGTTGGCAAGTTACAGTTTTGTAGTAGCTTTCCCAACACTGCTAACATCTACAATCATTAGTGCTGCTTTGCTATCCATAGCAGACATCATAATTATTATTATTATTATTTTGCATAAATAAGGGTTTGAGATTTGACCCTTAACTCTTTTCTAATCTGACTTTCATCTTACGATAGCAGACAACAACAAAAGTAAAAAATAAAAAAAAAAGTTATGTGTAACATTAAAATAATCTTACAACAGTATGATTTTACTCTGTGTTGGTGGTTAACTCTCCTCTTACCCAGTACGTAAAGCATGAAGGTGTGAAGAGTTTTTTTTCAGTTGTATGTGTGATGAAGTAGAACATTATTGCACACAGTTTCATGCTCTGCAGAGGCCGTGTAACCGCTAAGCGACAAGTACGCAGGAAGAGAGCTTTGCAATTTTGGATATTATTAGTGTATCACCATGACCACCACAGAAAAACAGTAGTAAACTGATGAGAGAGCAGAGCAGCTTGAGGTATCCTCTGATCAGCCTCACTACTGTAATATAGCATGTGTTTAGGCTTGATTTTGGGTGGGTGTACAGAGAATTAGTCAGAATGACCTCAAGAAGTACTTTTGAATTGAGTAAATAGAAATATTTCCCAGTGGGTATAAGTTGTGAATTTAATCAAATATACCGCAAACAACATTTAAAAAAAGTACACTCTGAGACAGAGGACTGATCTGTTACCTTGGTTCTGATGACGAACGCAGTCATTCAGGATCGAGACAAAGCGGGCCCGCTTCTCCTCCTGCTGGAAACAGAAGTATGAGTCTCGTCTGTAAGGCAGTCTAAGGTACACAGGAAGCGGACCGGGAACCGCCACCACAGGAACGGAGGGCTCTTCCTTAGAACCTGAACAACACACAAAGGCTGCATCTGAAATCGCATACTTCCCTACTATATAGTAGACGAAAAACTGTACGTGACAAAAGAAGTATGTCCGAATTCACAGTACTCAAAAAGTACCCGGATGATCTACTTCTTCTGGTGAGATTCTGAAGTGTGCATATGATGGACACTTTATTATCCCATGATGCCACAGGAGAGGATTTGTGAAGTGACACAGCTGATGCTGGTACAGTAGGTCACATGATAATGACAACGTGGCGAATGTAGTATCAGTGTTGGCAGATTGGGCGGTTTTGAATTTGATTGTGCGGGTAAAAATCGGTTTGGGCAGGTGGACAAAATTTGGGCTGGTTTGGGGTCAGTTTGGCGGTTTTCAAACATCTAAATTGATGTATAAAATTGATGAATAAAATTCTATCACATTATTTTGACAGTTAAAGCAGTTTTTTGTTGAAGTGGGCAGGTTTTGGTGAGCTTTTGGGCTGGAAATCACCCACCCAATCTGGCAACACTGTGTAGTACGTCCAGATTACATTCATACTACACACATTCATACTATATAGAATGTACTTTTTTAGCGGTCACAAAGTAATTACTTATTCAAATTAAGAACCTACTCAAGAGAGTAAGCGATTTCGGACAGGAAGAAAGAGATCAGAATGTAAAACTAGAGAAACACTCACCATTAGGATCGGGAAAGTCCTTGTCTACGATGGCAGTGTATTTTTCCTCTGAGGTCAGTACAGTGCCTCCTGTTGGGAGAAGTTTGTGGCGTGCAGGGGTTCCCTTTGTATAAGACTGGATGCATAAAATATAACAGAATCATGAGCATGTTCTATCATAAAAAGTGGCTTTTACATGACAATGATCAAAGATAACATTTACAGACCTCCTGGCTATCATGTAGCTCAAGGCTATAGTCAGCGCAGACTACGACAAATCTCTCTCTCCACTTTCTGTTGTCATCAAAGTAAAGCATGCTGTCCTTGTACAGGACTTCTGAGGCCTGCGGAGGTTCCTTGAAGTGAAACATACTAGAATCAGTGAGAGTAAGACTCTGCAACATCATAAATCAGATAACACTGACACTGTACAGTAAGTGAGAATGCAATAAAATCACCACATTAATTGATGTTGTCAGTATAAGATAGCTATGCTCTCACCTTCTGTTTGAGGAGCTGGGCCTGTCCTGCTCTGTGCTGCTCCACCTCATCCTTCAGATGGCAAAAGAAGGCAACACAGCTTTGCCTTCTGTAATGAGGACTAAAGTTTTTCAGCTCAGCCTCTGTCCGGCCTACACACACATGAACGATCAGATTATTATTGTGAAAAAAGAAGTGCCATTAACTTGTAGTGTACTCCGAATCTGTACTTGCAGATCAGTGGTGTGCCGTGGTGTTTTAAAATGAGGAGGCAACGTCCTCATTTATGTTCCTGTTACACAGTTTTCCTGGTTAAGTTAACATTACATAAAAAGAGAGACCACATACAATTCTATTTTGTATTTTTACTCTATGTAATGTTCTATTTATTAAAACCAAGTATAAATTTCATAAAGTTAGTGTTTTTACGCATTTTTACATTTATTCCAAAATGATAACTAAAGGCAGTAACAATTTAAACGATATATATTATTTATAAACTAATATTCAGCTTTTCTTTTTAATAATCAATTTATTTTCAGCAGTCATCAAGCTTGTACACACTGGTCACTCACTCACAGACACAAAGATGGACCTTTAATTTCACCACGCTGATTGCTCACTAATAACCCCCTCAGTCATCATGTTTTCAGGCCATTTCGAGTTTGATTTTGACATGAAATAAAGTGGTGATATCTAAGTGACAGTTGATCACTTACTTTTTAATTAATCTTCCCATTAACGCCATTGGTGTCTTCATTCAGGCCGATTCGATGAGAACGTGCACGAAAACAAGAGGTGGGATTTATCACACGAACCAATCATGTCCAATTGTAAACGATCATATCCAATCATAGCGCGATGGAGGCACTGCCTCCTCTCACGTGACTTTCCCCCATTCATTCTCAATTACCCCCCACTAAACCCACCGCATGCTTTGGGGGCTCTGCTTTGTTTCAATGAGCTGAAGGGAGGCACAAGAGACGCGGACTCCCCGCTGTAATTTCACCTGCGGGTGTCGATGTTTGACAGTGTTTCTTTAGAAAAACGAGTGACTTTTACACTTTTTAATGTAAAATTTTGTAACATTTGCATTGTTTTATTTTTGTAATATCGATTATTTTCTCATCCAGTTTTTTTTTTGAGGAGGCACTGCCTCCCTTGCCTCCTCGGAGGAAACACCCCTGTTGCAGATACTACAATATTACAGGGTTAATTCACCCAAAAATTAAAATTTCTGTCATTAATTACTCACCTTCATGTCGTTCCAAACCCGTAAGACCTTCGTTCATCTTCGGAACACAAATTAAGATATTTTTGATGAAATCTGAGCACTTTCTGACCCCCATAGAAAGCATTGCAATCACCACTTTCAAGGCCAAGAAAACAAAAACCATCGTAAAGACATTGTTAGTAGTAAAGACATTGTTAAAATAGTCCATGTGACTATAGTAGTTCAACCTTAATTTTATAAATTAAGGGGGAGGGGGGTCTGGGGTTGTGCACAAAAAGTATTCTCGTCGTTTCATAAAATTAGGTTGAATCACTGTGGTCACATGGACTATTTTAACGATTTCTTTACTACCTTTCTGGGCCTTGAAAGTGGTAATTGCGATGCTTTCTATGGGAGATCAGAAAGCTCTCGGATTTCATCAAAAATATCTTAATTTGTGTTCCGAAGATGAACGAAGGTCTTATGGGTGTGGAACAACATAAAGTTGAGTAAATAATAAAAGAATTTTCATTTTTGGGTGAACTAACCTTTTTAAGTGTACTTAAAGAGAGTATACTTTCATCACTATTTCTTAACACACTTCAGTGCATTTTTAAAAAGTTTGCTTTGTAATAATGTCAAATTAAGTTACTAAAATATTAAAGCACATGTAAAGTACTATAATCCTAAGTGTACTGTGGTATTTTTGAAGTTACCCAAATACTAGTACCAGAATTACCCTAGCCCTGTTGATCCAAGATCCAGGCAGTACATTTTAATGAACCAAGATACTATATTTATTTCAATATTCATTTATATTTAAATATTAAATATTTAAACATTTAAAACAGTTGTTTTAACACCTTTTTACACATATTTATGAACAGCATACTAGCATAACATTCTTACTATTCTGCCATATCTTCATATACAAAACTAGTAAGTGTAGTATACTAATATATTTTTCCGAAATCAGTTAGAGTGCTCGAAGCATGCATGACAAGGAATTGGCAATATGACAAAAGTTTTATATAACAATATAAGAAACTGTACTTTACAATAACGATATATATCACAATATATACTTTTCATGTGGTTTGATTTGCGACAGTTGTCAAAGGTAATACAGTAAGATCATACATATTATTGTTCTTGACTCTAAGGGAGTTGACAGACAGTGACTCATTCCAGAAGACTGAGCCATCTTTACCACTTCACTGCACTGCCAAAATAACATGGCACAGACTGCAGGCCTGAGTCCAGTTCAGCATTATTCCACTGTGCAACCTAAATTCAAAACTTTATTTCCAACAACTCTTGGGCTTGGATCCCAATTTCCAAGATTTTAAGGGAAAATATCCTTTGATTTTACTTGGAAATATTATTTTCTGCCAAGGAGTAAATAGTATAGAATTCTGATTGTCTGGATGAAGTTCTGCTCAGCCACTGGCAGTGGATGAGTAATATGTAATTTACGGTGCTCATTAGACACGCTATATTAACCATTACCAGTGCTTTACAAAACAGTGTCTGATACAATTTAGAAAATGACAGATTACTACTGACTTGTGGTCCACTTATGGTCCCCATGATGTTTCTGATCAGTTGATTTGGGATTACAAAAAGGGATGTTGTGGAGTCTTAAAGTCCCCCTGCAGTCAATAATTTTATTTCTTAAAACTCATCTTTTGTAATCTAAATGACATATTTAAACATTTTTTCCTGGGAAAATAATTTCTGTATGACTTAAAAAAGCTTGACTGTAACTATACACCCTTACTTCATTTAGTATACGCTGAACCATGAATATGCAAATTAGCCCCGTCTCCACTCAATCACACCAGCTCAGAATACCTGATCCACTCTGTCAACTTTACTGTAGTAAACGCTGCACAATGACAAGTGAAAATATTGGTTTAATTCAGCCATATATATTTGAACCAGAAACTGATTCAGAAGAAGAAGAGGAAGAACAAATTATACAGGCTTGTATCAATGTATCAGAATAGTAATGAGTTTTATGTATCACTCTCCACAACACCGGACACATAATGGTAATTGATATGATTAGCCTTTGTCTTGACTACATTACCAAACAGCTAATAATGTTTTGCTAATGTTACACAAACCATGTTCCCATTCACCATCTCAGAGTCAGGCAGCTGCCTTCTAAAAATCAGTATGCTTTGGACATCATAAAAAGTCGGTGGAGAAAGACATAGAGTTCATCATGACATCGTAATATATGTCATACATAATACATCTACTATATTTTTCCTGTCTGTGTTTTTGTGCTCACTGTGTTAAAATGTCCTCAGAGCATAATAGGAATTATAGGAAAAGCCCTGCCCCACACGTTGATGAGATTGGTTGCATTTTTGTTATGGTTTCGTTTTTGAGACTGTCTGGTAAACTGCAGTTTTAAAGGAACACTCCACTTTTTTTGAAAATAGGCTCATTTTCCAACTCCCCTAACTGTTCAACCTAACAGTTGAGTTTTACTTTTTTCGAATCCATTCAGCCGATCTCCGGGTCTGACAGAGCAACTTTTAGCATAGCTTAGCAAAAACAGTAAAACTCAACTATTTAACTCTAGGGGAGTTGGAAAATGAGCCTATTTTCAAAAAAAGTGGAGTGTTCCTTTAAGGAGAAAATACTCAGCAATGGTGTTGATGGATGAATTTGCACATGGTTTGTCTTAAAGTAGGCTATATTAAAATCACCACTTAGACATATAAACAACATTAAAAACTTTCACCAAAGGGGGTCTTTAAAAAGGCGTAGTACAGTGTTCTGCCTTCTCTGCACAATGAGTGTTAATCTGCTAAAACTTTTTGGCAACTTGTCATCAATATGTGGAGTTATTCAAGACATTACTTAAAAACCTGAATAAATTGTCAGACTTATGCTGTATACAATTTCTTTGTGTAAGGAAACTATCATAATTAACTAGTCATGGATAATCCTCCCAGTTCATTTGAGACTTAATGATTTGTTCATAAATCCTAGTCATTGATTTCAACTGACTGATACAATGATCTGAACTGACTTAAGTTTCTTTTTTCTACACATTAATCTCACATGACTTCTTAATTTTAGGTTAATTATTACTTTAATCCAGTTAAAAGGGAGTGAATTTGGATATAAAATTATACAAAAAATATAATCAATTCCTGCTTTCGACCCATTATAAACTCAGTACAAATATAACAAGCTTTGATGACTGATGATCAGAAAATAAGTTAAGTACTGAAAAGAACAGCTGAACATCAGTTAACAAATAAAATGCATATGAAATATGTTACTGCATTCTTATAGTTATTATTTTGGAATAAAATAATATTAAGGGAGTCTTAAGGGAGTTTTCCTTGTTATTATAGTATTAGAGTTCAGGGACTTTGATGTAAAGTTTTTTTTTTTTAAGGGGACATTGGATGCAAAATTCACTTTTACATGGTGTTTGGACATAAATGTGCGTTGGCAGTGTGTCTACACAACCACCCTATAATGATAAACATCCACCCAGTGCTTTTTTTTAAATCTCCACAAATCATAAGCACTTTAAAGGGCTTATGTCAGATCAAGCAGTTCACAGATTCTTGGCAAAGTGACGTAAATTTGCACAGGCCCCTCCCACGACACCCCTGTAGGTGTCTGTTGCTATTGGTCGGAGCTTGTTTTCACCCGACTGAACATGTTTAATCGGCATTTGTTGGGTCGGGGAATGTCTGAGCAGTATGGTATGATTTTCCAACAAACGACAACAAACTCTGATGTAATCTGACCTGGCCACGAACCGTTGCCATGACGATGAGGCAATTCCCTTGCAAAGACTGCTTTTTGATCGCGCCGGCGCCTCACGCACACACAACAAAGCACTGCAAATGTGACATCGCAGCTTGTTCATTATCAAAATAATACAGTCGAACAAACTTATATTCAGAACCTTCTCACTGTAATTCATAACTGCACGTTTATAATGAACAATGCATTAATGTGATTGTCTTACCGTATACATTTTATGTAAAGATAACATGGTAACACTACAATAAGGTTTATAAAGGTGTTAATGACTAACAAGTAATTTTCAAATGTATTTTAATCATATACATACATTTTGAAGCCTAAATAAAGTTGTC
Source organism: Ctenopharyngodon idella (assembly GCF_019924925.1). Lineage (NCBI taxonomy): Eukaryota > Metazoa > Chordata > Actinopteri > Cypriniformes > Xenocyprididae > Ctenopharyngodon > Ctenopharyngodon idella. Next base: position 16,057,181 of record NC_067221.1, read on the forward strand.
AGATATAAAAAGCTAACAGTAGGCTGTAAACGGACTACAGCACACCATGGTCGCGGATCAACGTCACCACCACCAAGCTTCCTCAAACTTTATTTAGAAAACAACTTTATTTAAAAACATGCTCGCTGATTATGATCTGCGCTGTGTATGAATACTTATCCACTTTTTCATGAGAAATGCTGTCCAAATGTCCTGTTTGTCATGATGACGTCTAAAGTCCCCGCCAAAGGAAGTAGTCCCTTTTAGCAATTTGTTAGCAACCGCTGTTTTTAAAGACACAATAAAGGTTTAAAAAATCACAAGCAGGTTATAACTGGTGTGTTTTATGTCATAGATCAAAACGTGAAAATATTTAGAGGCTTTGTTAACTACAGACCTTATTTCAGGCAATTTAGCAAAAACCCATTCAAAAAACCCATTGACTTCGGGGCGATGGAACCGGAAGTCCTAAAATGCTAACTCGCTTCTGGGTTTTGCCTACAAAAACACGTCATCCCTGTGGTACTCTATACCTGCCAAATAGTGTTTACAGCCCGCCCACTGAAGATAGGGGTGGGGTGAACACTAGCTCATTATCATTTAAAGGGACATGCACCGAAACGGCTCGCTGTGAACAGAGCTGTTTTTGACAAGGTAAAAAGGGTGTTTTTTTTTTTACATAACCATTAAGAAATTTTAATCAAAGTATGTTATAGACTTTTCATGAAGACCCTAAAGAATCATACTAACTTGTGGAAAATTGGCATCCGATGTCCCCTTTAAAGGTGCTATACAAATGGACTGACTTAAGCTAAGTTGAAATAAGTGAGTTAGAGAACAGACAACTGCTCTGAGGAGGGCAGGGAGATGAGATGGTGGTTTCCTGTGAGGACTCATACACCACAAATACACACACACACACACACACACACACACACACACACACACACACACACACTTGTGCTAAGAGCATGGCTGTTGTAAATCCTGGACAACTCAGCAAATTTCACTTTCTAAAAGACACAGAAGCTATAAAACAACATACCACAATACCTCTCTAACCATGTACTGTACCATTGTACAGTCAGACTCAGTACTAATAGCGCTGCACCAATGCACTTGTCATTTTGATATTGTACCACACTGTCTAGATTCACTGAATCTTCCACAGTTTTGAAACATGAAGAGGTACAAGAGAGTAAAAGTGCATTCAAATGACAAATCTACTACACAAATCTACTACACATCTTTGAATACACACAATGTTTATGTTTGTCCTCGGCATCTTTTCATCTGACTGCTACTGGACTGAGATTTCAAACAGCTACTAGTGATGATGGAATCTCTATATGGCAGTGGGCCTTTCTTGGTAATTGGTGTAATTAAATATAATCAGTGCTATTACAGGCCTTATGTAATTGCAGGATGTATTGATGCAGATACAGTATCTCATAGAAGTGAGTACACCCCTCACATTTTTGTAAATATTTTATTATATCTTTTCATGTGACAACAAATGACACTTTGCTACAATGTAAAGTAGTGAGTGTACAGCTTGTATAACAGTGTAAATTTGCTGTCCCCTCAAAATAACTCAACACACAGCCATTAATGCCTAAACCGCTGGCCACAAAAGTGAGTGAAAATGTCCAAATTGGGCCCAATTAGCCATTTTCTCTCCACAATTAGAACAGGCCTCGCCATGGTCGACCAAAGAAGTTGAGTGCATGTGCTCAGCGTCATATCCAGAGGTTGTGTTTGGGAAATAGACGTATGAGTGCTGCCAGCATTGCTGCAGAGGTTGAAGGGGTGGGGGGTCAGCCTGTCAGTGCTCAGACCATACGCCCCACACTGCATCAAATTGGTCAGCATGGCTGTCGTCCCAGAAGGAAGCCTCTTTTAAAGATGATGCACAAGAAAGCCCGCAAACAGTTTGCTGAAGACAAGCAGACTAAGGAACCATGTCCTGTGGTCTGATGAGACCAAGATAAACTTATTTGGTTCAGATGGTGTCAAGCGTGTGTGGCGGCAACCAGGTGAGGAGTACAAAGACAAGTGTGTCTTGCCTACAGTCAAGCATGGTGGTGGGTCACAGTTCATTGAGGGAACCATGAATGCCAACATGTAATGTGACATACTGAAGCAGAGCATGATCCCCTCACACCTCCAAGACAACCACTGCCTTGCTAAAGAAGCTGAAGGTAAAGGTGATGGGCTGGCCAAGCATGTCTCCAGACCTAAACCCTAATGGAAGGTGGAGGAGCGCAAGGTCTCTAACATCCACCAGCTCTGTGATGTCGTCATGGAGGAGTGGAAGAGGACTCCAGTGGCAACCTGTGAAGCTCTGGTGAACTCCATGCCCAAGAGGGTTAAGGCAGTGCTGGAAAATAATGGTGGCCACAAAAAATATTGACACTTTGGGCCCAATTTGGACATTTTCACTTAGGGGTGTACTCACTTTTGTGGCCAGCGGTTTAGACATTAATGGCTGTGTGTTGAGTTATTTTGAGGGGACAGCAAATTTACACTGTTATACAAGCTGTACACTCACTACTTTACATTGTAGCAAAGTGTCATTTCTTCAGTGTTGTCACATGAAAAGATAATAAAATATATACAAAATTGTGAGGGGTGTACTCACTTCTGTGAGATACTGTAAATCCTCAACTGCCAAGGAAACAGAGAGAAAAAGCTAAAATATGTATTGAGGTTTATATATATTTATAAGTATACACTACTTTTCAAAAGTTTAGGGTTGGTAAGATTTTTTAATATTTTTGAAAGTCTCTTATGTTCACCAAGGCTGCATTTATTTGATCAACAATACAGTAAAAACAGTTATATTGTGAAATATTATTATAATCTAAAAGAACTGTTTTCTATTTGAATATATATTAAAATGTAATTTATTCCTGTGATGAATTTTTAGCATCATTACTCCAGTCTTCAGTGTCACATGATCCTTCTGAAATCATTCTTATATGCTGATTTGCTACTCAAAAACCATTTCTTATCATTATTAATGCTGAAAAGAGAGCTGCTTAATATTTTTGTGGAAACAACATTAGGGTTAGGGTTTTTTTGTTTGTTTGTTTGTTTGTTTGTTTGTTTGTTTGTTTTAGGATTTTTTGATTAATAGAAAGTTAAACAGAATGGCATTTATTTGAAATAGAAATATTTTGTAACATTATCAATGTCTCTCTTTTTTTATTAATTTAATATCCTTGCTGAATAAAAGTATTAATTTCTTTCAGAAAAAAAAAACTCAATGACCCCAAACTATATTTCTTAATGTCAACATATAAACAGACAAACAACAGATAAGGGGGCAGATGGTCAATGATAAACAGAATGTGAAATGTATTATGTCCAATGATGAGTTAAGCAGATCTGTGGGTCTCCCGTGTCGATTCATAAATACAGAGTGTCTTCTCAACTGTTTTGCAGACAGCAAAATGGCTATGTGCACATCTGTACTATAACTTAAGTCTTAAACTTCCCTTCATCTCTCCACACACAAACAGGTTTTTAAATAGCCCCCATCCAGTTTCTCCACATATCATGATATCCTGACAGAGGATAGTGTCTGGGACTTCAGTTTTGTTGTTTTATATGTCCCTTATCCTTTGCCCTACATATGTGTGTTCCTTTGATGCAGGAAAGAGCAGGGAGAATAAAGGCAATTGTTACCCACCCTTATGTCAAATATCTTCTGGACAACAAAAACTTTGGTCTGAAACAGTATATCAAGCACACAATCATGCATCTCATTGCATTGCATACACTGCTTTTGGTTGCACAATTATTTTCTAACGAAGTCGAAATGTACACTCTAAAAAACGCTGGCTTAAAAACAACCCAAGTTGGGTTGAAAATGGACAAACACAGCAATTGGGTTGTTTTAACCCAGTGGTTGGGTTAAATATTTGCCCAAACTGCTGGGTAGTTTTATTTAACTATTTAAAAAAAAAAAAAAAAAAAAAAAAAAAAAAATTACTGTATTGGTTGTTTAAAATGAACCTAAATTGTTGGAAATTAACATTTATTATTAAGTTTAATGAATAATAATTCAACAACAAACATTTACTAAAGTGCTTATTAAAAAATGTTCACCTTTTGATTATTATTGTTGCCTCTAGTAATTATGTGTCTGATTTTTAGCCTATTTTGGGTTCATTTTAAGCCAGTCATATAGTAATTTTTATACAATAGTTGGGTTAAATAAAACTGCCCAGCACGTTGGGCAAACATTCAACCCAACCACTGAGTTAAAACAACCCAGTCGCTGGGTTTGTCCATTTTCAACCCTACTTGGGTTGTTTTTAACCCAGCATTTTTTTAGAGTGTCAAATTAAGCATCTATGTCATATTTGTTATGTGTGAAGTGAAGTCATTTCCTGCAACACAAGCGCAGCTAACTTCCGAGGCAGCTGTAAAATCAAGCAAAAGGTTCAGCACAAACGTTACACCTCAGATGCGGCCAATGATTTAAACTACCATCTGAAACTGAAAATGGAAAGAATAGCACTTTCCATTCTCTATCTACAGATGTCACAGTGGGACTGGAAAAAGTTTTTCTTTATGGACATATTTCAAAATGTCCTACATTTAGCTGACAGCCTGAGATGCTGCCAATACATGACATTTATGTAGCAGAACAACCAACAGATAAAAATGACAGTAATATGCAGAATTTTTAAGCAAACTGAGTGTTTGCATTGAACTGCTGCTTTCTCAGTGCCGTGCAACAACGTTTTGGCAGAACCAGTTTCTCTGACAGCTGAAAATATAGTTTTAAGTACCTAAAATGGCTTAAAAGGTGTAGGAAATATTTCTACAACTCATAAAAACAAAAGGTTCTATATTGGCATTGATGGTTCCATGAAGAACCTTTAACATCCATTGAACCTTTCCATTGCAAAATAGTGAAAAAAAAGTTATTGCATATATATAAAATGGTTCTTTTAAGAACGGACCACTGAAAGGTTCATTGGGGAACCCAACATGGCATCGCTGTGAAAACCCCCTTTTGGAACCTTTATTTTCAAAAGTGAGCATGCAGCCCAAATAGCTCGCAATACAATTTTAAAGAGCCAGCTAATTACACTTTATTGTCTTGTTTTACAGCATATTACACACCACTTGTCTAACTCTTGTTGATGTTTAAAAGTATCAGAGCAGAGTTATAAGTCCAGTGGTTTGGATGACCAGCAGAGAGCCTGCTTTTCCCATCACCTCTTGGCCTGCAGAAGAGATCTGAAGCATGAAACGCCCAAAAAGGGAGACAGCTCTCCACTGTCCCCCCAGTCCAAACTGAAAAATAGTGTGTGGTTCAGCAAAAGTGAGAAGTTCTTGGAGGAGCTATATTATTCTGTCAGTGTGGGCTTATGAGGAGGTTGTTTCAGTCCTTTATAGTTTTGAATCCAAACTGTAATGTGGCAAGCTGGTCACTCAGTAAGACAAGTCTGAGGCCACAGTGAAATGAAGGTGTGAAGGTGAAGATGAAGGTGTGATAGAGTGACACATGTAGCAGATTTGTTTTAGTGTGTATGTCAGTGTGTGACTAATCATGAAATTAATCTATGAGGGTGTGGGTCAGAGTAAGGCTTTTGAGCTGTTTTCCACTGGAGGTTTCAGAACCATTCCTCCTTTCAGAATCAAACTGATTCACTGACTAATACTCCTCCCAACAGCAGAAACACACCAGAGACGTTCTTTTCAAAACCTCTTAACGTCTTGCCCAACACCGTTTCTGCATATGAATGATACCTCAAAATGTTTGACTTGTTGAGAAGAGGTGTGCTATTATGTTTCTAAGCAATTAAATTTATGATTTTCACCTGCATGGCAGACTATAAACAGAGGGGAAAAATCTTTTAGATTTACATTGAAGGAAAGACTTGAGCAAGAATGCCGTTAAAGACTTAGGTGGGCTCTTTTGTCTTGGAACAATAACCACCCAGAAAACCTTTAGCAATCACCTACAACACTTTAGCATATATCATGGCCCCTTAGCAATACCTTGAACACCCTAAAAAACATAGAACACCATAGCACAGGCTCCAGCAGCCCTGCAACCCTACAGAGGATAAACGATTTGGATGGATGGATGGATGGAACATCCTAGCAATGCCCTAGTTAACACCCTAAACACCCTAAAAAAACACATAAACACCATATCAAAGGCTCCAGCAGTCCTGTGACCCTACAGAGAATAAACAGTTTGGATGGATGGATGGATGGATGGAACACCCTAGCAATGCCCTAGTTAACACCCTGAAAACCCTAAAAAACACAAACACCATAGCATAGGCTCCAGCAGCCCTACGACTCTACGGATGGATGGATGGATGAATGGATGGATGATTATGGATGGATGGAACACCCTAGCAATTCCCTAGTTAACACCATGAACACCCTAAAAAACACATAAACACCATAGTATAGGCTCCAACAGCCCACCTAGAAACTAAAAACCACCTAGAATACCTTAAAAGAATACCACCTAAAAACTATATATAAATTCCTAGCCACCACTTAGCAATACCCTAGAAATCACCCGCAAACTGTCAAGTAAAAGCATAACAATATTTTGAAAAACCACCTATCAACCACCTTGCAACACCCATTAGTAACCACATAGCAACATTTTGAAAATCACCATGGTGGCAAGTTTTCATTGGTGGACCCTATTTATTTTCTTTAAATTGAACGATTCTTGTACATTTCTATACTTAATTTGTGAGGAATGTTCTGCAGTATGTGGTAGGAATGTGTTCTATAGAGATTGCGATAAGGCAATCTGCATTTCTTCAAGGTGTTTGGACACAATTGTAATCAAATGGGAAATGCTGAAAAATGTTATACCTCACCATATGGAACGGGTGAAATATGAATGTTTCTGTCAAAGAATTCCCTACACATCTTCCTCCCATATGGTGAGTAAACGACAGTGTGAAATATGACCATTCCCCCTAGAGCCCCACTGCAAATTTAAATGAAGGGCTCGGAGTAAGTGGCAAAGGACATCTGATGTGAAGCTCAGTTGGTTCCTTCAAGCACTCAAACAACTGCATTAGGAAAGTGGATCCAGATTGTAGATTTGCACAATTATCTACTAATGCTAGTTGCTGGCATTAAAAAGGCAAGAGGACAAGTAACAGCTGAAGAACAGAGAATGATTGTGTAATCTGATTCCTTTTAGAGAAAGCTGAATAACACACCTCGGCAAGGTGCCATCATACCTCAGTGGGCACAGAATATGGTGGTATTAAAACTACGCTGAGACCAACAGAACACAAGATACACTTAAAGAAGTGCCGTCATTATACAGCATGATATATGTGGATTAATAATGTGAAGACTAAACAGCAACACAAACTGGATTCCAACAGCATCTCATCAGCATTATTTCATCTATTAAACTGGTGATTTCAAATGCAGGAGATTTAAATGGTCAACAGTTCACAAACACTCTCCATTTTAAAAAATAGTAGTACTGTGTGTGCTTAATCTTTTTATGTGACTAATAAATTGACTTTATTATGGGATGTCATTCTAAAGGTGTAACGGTGGCCGTGATAGCATGAGGATGAAGGAGAATCCAAAATAAATCTTAATTAATAAACTAAACAAATATGCAGGAGATTTCTGGAGAAAACAATCCAACACAAACAACATAAGTCATATACGAGAAATGACAAGGGACTGATCATATCAGGGAGTTTAAATACAAGACGGACACAATGACTGATGATAATTATATATAATTACCCGTCAGTCATATTTTATATTAAAATTATGCATTGATTGGAAGTACATAATTACACACCTGCAGAAAGCACTAATCATTACTGTATGCATGCATTTACATGCTAAAAACAGTGTATGCTTTTCTTTTTTGGTTAACACTTTACAATATCCATTTGTTAACATTAATTAACATTAGAACATAACATTCTGAAGCATTTATTAATCTTAGTTAATATTATTTTCAATATTTATTAAAATCAAAAGTTCTATCTGTTAATACTATTTAATGGACCTGAGATAACATTAACAATGACAAGTTAATGCATTAACTAACGTTAACTAATGGAAGCTTATTGTAAAGTCTTACCATTTAGGTAACAAACAAGCTAAACAAAACATGATACATTTTTGGCTTTCACAGTTGTGCTAAACAGCAACATATGGGTCACTTTATAGCATATGAAGGAGAGTCCAGAGCACATCAAGCCCCTCTCAGCTAAATCAATCCTAGTGCCAAAAACCCATGACATCATTTAGGAGTTTAGTGGAGGAGGGAGTGGTGAATAGCGCATCATAATTAAGGACACATTCTGTGCAGCTTTTATATGCTGGTGTTGTTTTGATTTTTACCATCTGTTACGTCAGCCCACACCCTTATACTGTTTTATGCCTATTCTTTATGTTTTCATCTACATGATGACTGTTTAATGGCAAGTAAATAACTGTGATGGGACAGAAAACAAATGTAATCAAACATGCAGCGTTCTAACGACAGCATAAACCCCTGAAGTGATCTGAGTCCTCATTTAACCTGCATGTGTATACATTGGACAGCACTGAGCAAATACATGCCAGGACCCAAAAAAAAAGCCAAGAGGACGTGGCAAATAACTTGAGTTTTTGGAGCACAAGGGCGGTATTCACTCCAAGACTGAAGCCCTTTCTGTTTCAGTTTATAACCTAAACTCCTATTCTGCTAATAGATTACCAGCTGAACCTCATGAATGTGATGTCACTATGTCAGCTATTATAAATAGTGTTTCATTCTGCTTTGATCATAGTAAACTTATCTGTCCAGCTGTATTAGGTGTCTTTAATATCACTGCAACTGGGGACATTATAATTTCTATAATGTGCAGTTTATTAAATTACACTTTTCTTATAAACTGAAGCCCACATGCAAGTACCTTAACTTATGCAGAATTTAGGCAACACAACCTTTTTATTCAGCATTGGCATTACTTTAAGTCAGCAAACAAATGGGGGTAAATATTCAGTTGAAAAGACTGAACAATAAAGAGAAGTGAATGTTGGAATGAGTTTCCACTCTGGTCCAATACTTCCTGCTCACTGCTGGCCAGATGAAATAAGAGCAAAACAATCCCCATTATGGAGAAACAGCTGTGCTCCCCATCAGGGGAAGGAAACCCATTCTCTGCAGTATATGCGCTCAGAATGTGTGACATTCCATTGAAATCACATACACACTTCAGTGCATTCACAAAGACAGTACATCAGCGATTCTGAGAGCGCTGCAAAAGAACTGTGGAATGCATAAATTAATCTGTAAATTAGAGTCTACATGTTACATACATTTTAAGTTATGGTGCTTCTTTATATTAGGTGTATTAAACTACTATGAGCTTACGTAAAAAAAAAATGGTTTTGTGCATATTGCATTCATTTTGTATATTGCAAAAGAGTTTTGCTGCTATTGAAGTGGGATACGGGTAAGCATGTTTCGTGGTGGGTTAAGGTTCAAGGAAAGGGTCATTACAGAAATTAATTGCAGATGTAATTTCATTTTTTAAATATAAGTATAATGTTAAAACATGTATGTACACAAGAAGCCTACGTGTAGGTACACATAGCTAAAGACAATAAATGTGTCTATGTTACTAAAGTTAGGCTAAGTTTGCACTTAGAGTCAAATCAAAAACAAGCAGATATTCAGAACAACAGCACTCTTTCTCAAGGTTCATTACTCGGAATTTATGTATGTGACATAGATAATTAAACTGAGCTATTGCATGACATTAGTTGCGGGGTAACTGTTGATAGGTGGGGTTAAAGGTGTGGTGGGCGTGTGGTAGGTTGTGCTCTCAGTATGAAACTGATGACATTTCCTGCACTACATGCATGTCTGATGTGTTTTAGTAAAGTTATTCTTGGATTTCAGTTGCCTACAATAACTAATATAATGAAATAATGATTTGGTGGTAAGACGCTGAATTTTAATTTAAAACAATAGAACACGGATAAATAAAGAGTACACGAGAGAAAGTCCCATTCAATTGTGATAATAAATCTCAAGTTTAAACATAAGAAAGCTACAGCCGTTATGTAGGCTATAAACTTTCGAATACTATAGGCTACACATGGAAATCTGTTTACCTCGAATGTAGCTTATTTTACTCTCGTCCAACAGACTGGATGAGGATGCTCCCATTGTGCAGTGTGGCTTGTCCCGGTCCCGAGCGGAGGCTTTTTCCCGTTAGTCCGATTCTGTTCTAAAGCGCAGCGGCTATTTTGACTGTCAGATAATGACGATCGCAAATAAACTGTGACTCAAGCATCTCAAACTTCCTCAAACTGCAGTGGCAGCGCCGCCCGCTTATCCTCTCAACTCTGTCAACATCCGAACAATATTTTAGTTATTTTTAAGGAGCATAGAGCATTTAACGTTATACTGTTTTGTTTGTTTATTAATGTATTTACAATTAATTTTTATGTAACAACTTTGTATTTTACCGCGTAAAAGATATTTTGGAAAAAACTTCAAAACATCAATGGGTTAACGGTTTGGCAAGATATGGCATAAACATTGTTTCACTTGAATAGTATTAGAACGTAGAATAGAACTTACATCGCAGTTTATATTCTTTTAATCAGCCTCGATTATTCTGTGTCTAGGGACCGTCTACAAAGTATAAAACGAAGAAAATAAATGTTAATGGTGCGTCCTTGAAATTACTCCCAATTAAAAAAGAAGTGCAAAATGTGCATTAAGATTTACACATGCAATTTGTGTATTGTTAGCAGAATGAATCCTCTTAAAAAAAAAAAAAAAAAGTTTACAGGTTATCCAAAAAAGCGTAGGCTATGCTATGTTATTACTCTACTCCCCCCTAGAGGCACAGTTTGCAGTTACTTTTCTAGGTTTACGCACAAAAAAATGCTACTGAAATATTTAATCTCTATGGTTTTTTGCAATATGTTTTGTGTATAGAAGCCCATTTCCACCACATAAGAAGAAAAACATTGGTTTGATAATGATAAATTATGCATAATTTATCATTATCATTATCAAAACATTGTTTGTCATAAAAAAAATATGAGATAAATTGCCATAATCATGACATAGTCCCCCGGTTTCACAGACAAGGCTTAGTGCAGAGAGAGCTCAATTCGCTGAAACTGAAGAAAACACAATTTCAACAGTCTGACAACATATGTGCTGCAAATGCTCACAACGCAACCACATAGCCTACAGAAACGCGCTGCAAATAGCACAAAGCTCAACGCGCGTATCTGTAGGCTATTTAGATGCGTTGTGTGCATTTGCAGCACGTCAAACCGATGAAGATGTTTTCTTAATTTGCTGGTGTTTTTTCTATTAGCATGTGTTTTCTTCAGTTGCAGTGCATTAGACTAAAATGCATTTTTAAGCTGTTTAACTGAAAGCAACTTGCACTGGGATATCTTAAAATAAGTCAGTGCCATTGTTTTGTCTCAAGATGCACACCAGTAATGTTTTTCCAAAGAACGTTAAGACTTAAATGTCCTTAAACTAATGCCCAATCCTGGCTTAATCTAGCCTAAACCCTGTCTGTGAAACCTTGCCAGTATCTCATAATTATGACTTAGTATCTCATATTTGTGATTTGTTTTATATTATTTACCAAAGCATGATTTCTTTTTCTTATGTGGCGGAAATTGGCTTTCATAGTTTTGTTCTACCTTATAATGATATTCACTATAATGGACAGGTGGCTAGTCCATGAAAGTGCTAGCATGAACAGAAAAACTGTAGTCAAGTTTTTCCATTTTCTTTAAACATTATTATACATATAGGCTAAATATTAACGTGTAAGGCAGAATAAGACGCGTCGTTTATGCAATTGAACTTATACAGAAAAACAATGTACTTGCATGTCTTCATTTTGCACATTATTAAAGTGGGTGCATGGCTGCGAAACTGACTCAGTTTTCTGACTCAAAAATACCACATTTCCCAGAGTTCATTTGGGCCCACTGAATCCGCCATATTGAGCTTAGCAGAACGCGCTGGCAGGAGAGAGAGTGTTCACAACATTGAAATGTAAGTATGTAAACAGCTCCGTTTTAACAGAAATATTTTTTTCATAGTTGTCGATATTGACGTTTTTATTAGGGCAAAGGGTTTTATATGTCATAATCTCGCCGACACTGAGTTCAAAGTTGATTTAATGGAGCTTGTGAATACAGCATCTGGATTAGCAGAGAGAGTTAGCCGTTAGCTCTACGTTTTCATGACAGCGCAGGAGATAAAACCTTTCCGCCTTATTTTTTTCTCTTCCGTTTATTTTGTTTTGCTTTTGTTCTATCCGTTGCTGGAGAGCAGGCACAGTCATTCTAAAGACACTTTGTACGTACAGGAAGATGCTTTGTCTATTCGGTGACACAAAGAGTTATAAGTGCCTTCAGAAGCTAATTTTAGCCTGCTAGCTCTGTGACTGCAGGGTTAGACAGATTAATGGTTTATTATAGTATGAAGATCTAAAACAAAACAAAAAACTGCAGAGTTGATGATGGAAGTAAACATGAGTAGAGTTTAACGGACGTAATCACGCGCCAGCTTTCGGGTTAAACCAACGTCATCAGACCATAACATCCCTCAGATGTCAGTTGTCAGAGATGATAATGATGAAAAAAACGACTTTGCTGTCCTTGTCCTAAAATGATGTTTGAAAATTGTTAGATCATTGTCTTAAAGAGGTTTTTAGTAAGTCCTAAATATTTGTGTATGAATTTTGACATAAAACATGCTATTATTGTTTTGTTTTGATTCTGTATCTCATCGCATCATGTAGTAGATTTTCATATTATTTTCTGCACATCATCATGTCAGTAATGTTCTCTTCACAGAGGTGAAGGAGACACAGTATATAAATATGACACAGACGGTCCAGACGAATGGGGTTCAACCCCTCAGCAAGACATGGGAGCTTAGTCTCTATGAATTACAGAGAACTCCACAGGTAAGAAAATTCATATGCCAATTACTGTACATTTAGGTTTCTCAAGCGTGATTCTGAATGTATGGTAGTGCATGGGTTTTCAAACTGGGGGCCACATAGGAGTAACGGGGTCCATGAAAAAAAGTCTAGAGAAAAACTCAAAAAAAAAAAAAATGTTATAATAATAATATAGTGTTTTAATAACTAATACCTTAAATATATAAATTAGATTAAAATAATTAATTAATAAAAAATATGATTAAAAAAATATTAGTTAATAAATAGATTAAATTAGATAAAAAATTAAATATATACATTTTTGATTGATTAATCAAAATGTGATGATAAATTAAATTTAAAAAACAATACAATTAACAGTATATTGCTATAGTGAGTAGAAAAATATATACAGTAACAATAGAAACAAATTTTAGATTTGTAATATTAATTTTTCAGCGTTTAATTTGGGTGTTTTTAAAATATAGATGTCTTTTAAAATTTAGGATTGGGATCCCTCACATCAGGATTATCATATAGTGGTCCGTGGCACCCAAAAGATTAAAAACCCATGTGCTAATGAAAGCCCTTCGAGAAACAGTTTTGGTATATGTAGTTTAGTTTTAGACCCTCAATTCTGCTTCTGTGGTTTTGTGCTCCTCTAGGAGGCCATCACGGATGGTCTGGAGATCGCTGTGTCCCCACGCAGCTTACACAGTGAGCTTATGTGTCCTATCTGTCTGGACATGCTGAAGAACACCATGACCACCAAGGAGTGCCTGCACCGCTTCTGTGCCGACTGCATCATCACTGCACTCAGATCGGGGTGGGTTTGTGTTACCCATAGGATTTATGTATTCATATTTATATCATACTGTACATTTTGTTTGTGACGTAAAATAATACATGATAGTACCACATATTGGAATCGAAATAAGGAATCGATAAGTATCAGAATCCTTAAAATTCAAATGGTACCCAACCCGTAATCCAACCCTAATTTTTTGTTTTTCATTCGAGAAAAATAGGGAAGAGAAATATGATTTCATGCTGATTTTAAACTGTATATTTGCATTGTCACTTTGTAATTTTCATATCTTCTCTGGTTCACAGGAATAAGGAGTGTCCAACATGCAGGAAGAAGCTGGTGTCTAAGCGCTCCCTCCGTCCAGACCCCAACTTTGACGCCTTGATCAGTAAGATCTACCCCAGCAGAGACGAGTACGAAGCCCACCAGGAGAGAGTGTTGGCCCGCATCAGCAAGCACAACAACCAGCAGGCGCTCAGCCATAGTATTGAAGAGGGCCTAAAAATCCAGGCCATGAACAGGTTAGATGGCTGATATACATCCATGTGGAACATTTTTCTAATAACATATTTATTTTCGTGAATTCAGTATGACATAAAGGTTTAGCTTGCTGTTTTTAGTGTTATCATACATATTATTAACTGTCATTATGTGCTGAAATCAGTTGTAACTTGACTGGATATTAAATATTATGTTTTTCAGTTAACAGATTCTGTAACTCGATAACTATATTAGCGTCCACACCAGCGGACGATAACGTTCTATTTATGCAAAGCGCGCGCGCTGAGTTTTGTCGCCTGTCACTTTAAATGCTCGAGCTCTTTAAAGTTAGGTGAATTCTGATTGGCTGTCATTGTTTTTATCATTCATCATCTGGAACAAAATCATTCTAAAAGTGATTCCAACTATATAATTTCTCTGTGACGTTATTGTTATAGTTGTGGTGTGGACTGCTCTTCGATTTTTAGAACTATATCTTTATCGTTATAGTTATTGTCCTTGGTGTGAACAGGCCTTAAGACAGCTTTCTTTGATCATCTTCTGTTGATTTTGCCGTTTTTTTAAATTTTTTTTAATTCGACTGCTTTTGTTATTGTGTTCCCACTTCCACCACCTGGGGCGCTATAGACTGCAGCGGGGGAAGAAGCACCAGATAGAAAATGGCAGCGGGGCGGAGGACAATGGGGACAGCTCACACTGCAGCAATGCATCAGTGCACAGTAACCAAGAGGCCGGGCCCAGCATCAAACGAACCAAAACTTCTGACGACTCGGGACTGGATATGGACAATGCCACCGAAAACGGAGGAGGAGACCTGGCACTGGACGGGGCCAGCGAGATTGAGCTGGTGTTCCGCCCTCACCCAACGCTGATGGAGAAAGAAGACGCCGCACAGACAAGGTGGGCCATCTCTGTTAATCTATTCGCCAACATATATGCAGTTAATTTGTTTCGCTTAACCATAATTTATTGTTGTTGTTCATTTTATTTAGTCTGAACTTGAATGTGGAATTTGTTACCAGGTACATTAAAACTTCGGGGAACGCCACAGTGGACCACCTCTCCAAATACTTGGCCGTCAGATTGGCTTTGGAGGAAATGCGCAAGAACGGAGAAGGAAGCCCTATCAATGTAGAGGCAGCCAGTGAAAAACAGTACACCATCTACATCCCTACAGCGAACAACCAGTTCACAGTGAGTTTAGTGCCGCTTCTACTTCTAAAGACATCTAGGACTGCACAATATGGTCAAGCAATCATATTATGATTATTTTGACAAATATTATGATAGTATAAACAATTATCATCTAATACTGCTGCTTAGATGTTACACCAATTTCAATTTTAATGCAGTTAATTAATAGTTTTCAGTCATGTGACCTGGAGGGCAAAACTTTCATAGAACTGTAGCACAGCCCTTTCAATTTTCCGTTTCAAGCTATTTAGCTATTTAGATCCCCTCTTAAAAAACAAAAAAAAAGTTTTAGGCTTGTGATCCATATACAGCACCCAACACAATATTTCATGTAAAAAATGCTTCTCGTGGCTTAAAGGGATAGTTCACCCAAAAATGAATTTTTTGTCATTACTTACCTCATGTTGTTCCAAACATGTACGAGTTTCTTTCTTCTGTTGAATACTAAAGATATTTTAAAGAATGTGGGTAACCAGACAGTTGACGGCACCCATTGACTTCCATAGTAAAAAAAAAAAAAAAATACTATGGAAGTTAATGGGTGACGTTAACTGTCTGGTTACAAACATTCTTTAAAATATCATCTTTTCTGTTCAACAGAAGAAAGAAACTTGTACAGGTTTGGAACAACATGAGGGTGAGTAAATGATGACGAAATTCATTTTTGGGTGAACTATGCCTTTAATGTACTAAGACATTGATGTTAAAAGATCAAATTCAGTATATACCTTATTGATGATGCACACTAATACAGGCTATACATCACATGAAAACTATGAATACCATTGTACTCCTATTTTTATAAACATGTCATACGTACATTTCTTCAGTGTGACAGTGTCCCTTCTCTCCTCACAGGTCCTGAACGGCTCCTTCTCCCTGGAGCTGGTGAGCGAGAAGTACTGGAAAGTCAACAAGCCCATGGAGTTGTACTTCGCCCCAACGAAGGAGCACAAATGAATCCTGTGAGACACGAGGGTCCAAGCTGACCCGGGACAGACTGATGGTTCATCCTCTCTTCTCTCTTTCTTTTTTTTTTCTCTGTTCCTCCTCATCTGGAGTAAAATAGTCTCTGGAGCCCTGGCTCCTCAATAACTGTGGCTGCTTTGATTTGTATTTTTATTGTCTTTTTGTATGGGAACGAGACCAGGGTCGATCATTGGGAATGGGGTGGGAGGGCCATGGAAGTCAAACCAGTGTGGATTTTTGTTTTTTTCTCACCCTTTCAGTTGACACAATCATTTCATTGTTACATGTTGAGTCCTTTTTGAGTCAAGAGGACTCAGACGTTGCCTTTAACACACCAAAATTTTAGTCAAAATGGATATTGCGACGGTAACACCATGAGGAAATCATACTGAGTGCTTCATGAAAGACTGGCTTTTCATGGCTCGGAAGGTGGCTTTTACAGCCAATGGCTCTGTCCTTTAATATCAGACTTGACCAATGACGTTCGCAGAACTGTAAGAGATTTTAAGTGCATTTTCTGACACACCACTCCTGTAGCAGCAACATTTGTTCACTAACATGACTGCATCTTGCCACTGTGTACCAGTACAATGTGATGGCTTAGTTCACATGACACTGTCATGTCACTGGTCTGTACTACTGTGTTGGTCGTCAGATGTTTCGGGGATTGTACATACTACATCACTTTATAGAATAACTACCTGGAAATTGTATATTGACACCGTTGTTGCAGCTATTACAGTACCCTTTCATAAAAACATAAGTTGACAGTTGTACATTTGGACCCAGGTTTTGATAGTTCCATTTCATAGACGCTTCATCCAAGACATGGAAAAACTTTTTAGAGCATGAAGTACTTTTAGTTTGACATCCTTGGCATACATTTGAGTTCATGTTGTTGTTTGGGAAAAAATGTATACAGCGTTCTTTGTTTGGAAAATAATAAAAAAAAAAAATGTATGCAAATGCTGGTGTCACTCTTTGTGTCATTCAACAGCTTTTTTTAAAGAGGTTCTCCGGTATAGTGGAGTAACATCACATCCCCAGTAGATGACGCTAGTGCTCAGGTCATTTAAGGTTATGGCAATTGATTAAATTTAAAAATTAAGAATTTGCCATGGTGTAAAATCATACCGCAATACAAATAACAAATGATTAACTTAAAAGCAGAAAATGTTTGCTAATATTTGTCCATTAAGGTGATGTGTCCCACATAACTATTATATCAATTAAGGATGAACCAATCAAATTCTTGCCAATACAATAAAACAATTATTTTCATGTTATGGCAAAAATAAAAATAAGGGAAATGAGCTGCACATATTAAATTGTAATATTTCACAGCATATTTAATCACATAAATGCAGTCTTGGTGAGCATAAGAGACTTCTTTCAAAAACAAAAGTCTATAGTGTATTTATATACATTTAATCGTGATGGTCTAGTCTCATCACATGATGCTCTATAGCACTGTTTGTTTAAGAGGAAGTGAAATAGCAGATTTATGGTCATATATCTGTTTCTCTATCCTGCTCCTGAGAGTCAGTGCTGCATATATTACACTTCAGGTCATGTGGCACTCCATTTTGACTGCATTTTCTGCTGTTCTTTTGGCTTCTTCTTGTCATTCTTCTCTCTAAAGTGGATTGGAGACATATGAGACTCGTGGTCATAGTGGCTGGTGTCCTGTATTCTTCCATGTGGCTCAGCATGTTCTTCTAACACATGATGCATGTGGCATCTGCTTATACAGCTTTTCATTTTTAAATACTATGCATTTTGCCAGTCCTCGTGTCTGGATGGCTGTGGAACAAACAGCATCTCTTTCTTTGTGTTTCTCATTTTCTTCATATATTATAAATATAATAATCACACATTAAAAACAATTGCTCTCACTTTACAAGCTGTGTTTACTTGCATTTTAAATTGTGATGCTGTGTACATTTTCATTCAGTGTGCTTTATGAGGAATCAGACTTGTGTCAGTGTTTGTACAATCTCACTCTTGCTTTAGCCATTCATCACATCTGTCTTGAAACTCGAGGCTCATAAATTCATTTTGTTCATACTCTGGTGCACATACAATGGCACCAAATAGTATTTATGAAAATGTCTTGTTTCAAAGAAGAGAAAAAGTCATACCAGTTTGGAACAACATGAGGGTGAGTAAACTATGACAGAATTTTCATTTTTGGGTCAACTATCCCTTCAAGTATTTAAAATGTATGAATGCATTAAACATCAAAGTATCAAATGAAGGGACATTTATTTTAAAGAAAGATAACAATCACATTTTCCAAGCAAATCAACCTGTGCTTACTTTAACACATATAAAATTGAAAAGATATCATCATACTGCCACTAAAAATCACTTTGATGACCAAGTTTTTGGTCAAAATGACTCAGGAAAGATATGTTCAGTGTCTGAGAAAAGATCTAGGATCACTTAGATTGATATTTTGTTTTCTAATGCAATGAAATTCAGTCAAAATGTCGAAATCATTTTCAAATACACTGTCTGAAACATTGATTTATGGACTGATTCACAATATCCATATTACTTTCTCTATTCCTGCATCTTGAAGCTTAAGAGACTGTGATATTTCCCAAGCGACTTATTAATATGACCTCAGGTGACCTACCAGTCATTTGTATGTCAAGAAGAGAGATTCCGACAGACCATGTGCTTCATGTAAGTCAGTGTCTGTCTGTGTCAGTTCTGCATAGTTTGATATGCGGCCATTCAGAATGGATTTTACAGCCTCACAGCGAGGAGGCAGCTGACACTAACTGCAGACACAGAAATGTGTTTTTACAAGCACTCTCAGGGCAGTTTTGAACGGGGTCATGGCAGGGGCTGCTTACACCCTGCTGCCTTGAAAGAGCTGAGAGCTTCAGCCTCCCACATCAAAAGATGGGCCATGCATTTGTAAAAGCCCCTGACAGTATGCCCTCATAACCTTAAGCACTCTGGCATTTTCACAGATCAAAAATGATCTCTGTAGACCCTTTGGGTTGACGTTTGACAGACTGTAAGAGTCTGTTTAACTCTCGATCATCAGAATAATCATAAATCAGAATAAGCATAAATGTCCACATCGTTTTTAGGTAGATTAGTTGGGATCTACTCATGCGTTTGTGTTGTTAGTTCATCTGATGCTCACAGCTTTCATAAACAGAGATTGGAAAATCTATTAAGATGCTGTTGATGTTCATTTTAAACTGTTCTGAGCTTTTAAGCTGGTCAATGATCAGTTGTCGTGACGTCATCAGCACTCGTAGTTTGTTTGTTGGTTTGCAGATGGCAACATTGTGCAGATATTTCCTGGCAGTCACAACTAGGGACCTTATTTCAACTGTTTTTCCCTCAGCGTAAGTGTGTGTTTGGAGAGTTGAGGGCTGGATGAGAACATTCTTGGGTTGGTTCCACATGCACTGTGCTGAACAATCAGATATTCATGCTTTGACACACAATGAGGAACAGGACCTGCCTCTATACATTGACAAACTGTAAAACAGCTTCATTCAATTCAGATCTTCTCCTTTAACACTCTTTTGCAGTCAGAATTTCTAATTTCTTTAATTTCGGAAGCCAAGGTTGAAACAGATTCTCTGGAGTCTCCAAGGTTGTTGGAGTTGTTTTAATGGAATTAATTTACAGGCCTTTGAAAATCGATCAACTAGGCCTACCACAAGGATGCAGGTATGGTCCTCTGATGCAGGTAAGTCTCCAGCACTAATTGGCACTGTAGTATGAATCCACCGCATTCTTCCTCAGATCCAGAAAACAGAGAGGGATTGACCATGGGACTGGCATGACTGACAGGTGCAGGAGAATTGACGAGAGTTGTGCATAACTGTTGCATAAACTGAGCAAACGGATCCTCCATACTAAAGGCTGAAGCTCCTGCTGAGTCCATAATTTTAGGTCTGATTATCTGTAATAGAGAACACTGAGAAGTATATAGACTCAAAATGCAAGGGTAAACGTACCTATTAAGTTTACCAAAATCTACATTGAGACATTTTTAGTGCACAGGATACTGGTTTCAGTACAAGAAGTTATGTTAAAATAAAATATTAATCTCTCACAAAATAATATTTAATTTTATTTTAAATGACAAAAGCATTTCAATTAAGATGTACATCATTAAATGCAAAAAGTCTGGCTGTACTTAATGGGTGCATTTTTGTACCCTTTTAAGCACACCCTTGTTGCCATTAAGCTCACAACATGATTTATTAAGAACACTAAAATCAAGCAACAAGGCATTCAATTTGATCAGTTATATATTCTAATTCGTGACCGGTGTTTTGTTTTGCTCTATCCTCTGTGCTTCCGCGTTTTTCATTACGTCATGCATTGGGTCAGAGTTCACTCTTTCGCCATAAATCGATGTGTACGGCTGTCTGTCGGAGGCTGGTTATTTTAGTTTTTAAAGTTTTATATATGGATATTTTTCTTACACAAATGCATCGCTTCGCTTCAGAAGGCCTTTATTACCCCCCGGAGCTGTGTGGATATCTTTTATGATGGATGGTTGTACTTTTTTGATCTTCAAAATCTCATCCTCTATTTACTATCATTATAAAGCTTGGAAGAGCCAGGACAGTATTTACTATAACTCCGATTGTATTCGTCTGAAAGAAGAAAGTCATATACACCTAGGATAGCTTGATGGTGAGTAAATCATGGGGTAATTTTTATTTTTAGGTGAACTAACTTTTTATTTTATAGTTACATTTTATGGGCTTTTTTTTTTTAAAAGAATTGCTACTTTTCACAAAAAGAATCGCTACTTTCTTCAAAAAGAATCGCTACATTTCCTCAAAAAGAATCGCTACTTTCTCCAAAAAGATTCGCTACTTTCTTCAAAAAGAATCGCTACATTTCCAAAAAGAATCGCTACTTTCTCCAAAAAAGATTTGCTACATTTTCACAAAAAGAATCGCTACTTTCTTCAAAAAGAATTGCTACATTCTTCAAAAACAATCGCTACACTTCCTCAAAAAGAATCGCTACTTTCTTCAACAAGAATCGCTACTTTCTTAAAAAAGAATAGCTACTTTTCACAAAAAGAATCGCTACATTTCCAAAAAGAATTGCTATTTTTCAAAAAAAGAATCGCTACTTTTAACAAAAAGAATCGCTATTTTCCACAAAAAGAATCGCTACATTTCCTCAAAAGAATCGCTACTTTCTTCAAAAAGAATCGTTACTTTTCACAAAAAGAATCGTTACTTTTCACAAAAAGAATCGCTACTTTCTTAAAAAAGAATCGCTAAATTTCATCAAAAAGAATCGCTACTTTCTTAAAAAAGAATCGCTACTTTCCTCAAAAAGAATCGCTACTTTCTTCAAAAAGAATCGCTACTTTTCACAAAAGAATTGCTACTTTTAACAAAAAGAATCGCTATTTTTCACAAAAAGAATCGCTACTTTCTTAAAAAAGAATCGCTACTTTCTTCAAAAAGATTCGCTACTTTCTTCAAAAAGAATCGCTACATTCTCCAAAAAGATTCGCTACTTTCTTCAAAAAGAATCGCTACTATCTTCAAAAAGAATGGCTACTTTCTCCAAAAAGAATCGCTACTTTCTTCAACAAGAATCGCTACTTTCTTCAAAAAAATTCGCTACATTTCCAAAAAGAATTGCTACTTTTCACAAAAAGAATCGCTACATTTCCTCAAAAAGAATCGCTACTTTCTTCAAAAAGAATCGCTACATTCTTCAAAAAGAATCGCTACATTTCCTCAAAAAGAACCGCTACTTTCTTCAACAAGAATCGCTACTTTCCTCAAAAAGAATCGCTAAATTTCATAAAAAAGAATCGCTACTTTCAAAAAAAAAAAAAAAAAAAAGAATCGCTACTTTCTTAAAAAAGAATCGCTACTTTTCACAAAAAGAATCGCTACTTTTCAAAAAAGAATCGCTACTTTCTTAAAAAAAGAATCGCTACATTTCCTCAAAAAAAGAATCGCTACTTTCTTCAAAAAGAATCGCTACATTCTTCAAAAAGAATCGCTACACCTCCTCAAAAAGAATCGCTACTTTCTTCAACAAGAATCGCTACATTCTTCAAAAAGAATCGCTACACTTCCTCAAAAAGAATCGCTACTTTCTTCAACAAGAATCGCCACTTCAAAAAGAATCGCTACATTTCCAAAAAGAATTGCTACTTTCCTCAAAAAGAATCGCTACTTTTCACAAAAAGAATCGCTATTTTTCACAAAAAGAATCGCTACTTTCTTCAAAAAGAATCGCTACATTTCCTCAAAAAGAATCGCTACTTTCTTCAAAAAGAATCGCTACACTTCCTCAAAAAGAATCGCTACTTTCTCCAAAAAAAGATTTGCTACTTTCTTCAAAAAGAATCGCTACATTTCCAAAAAGAATTGCTACTTTCTTCAAAAAGAATCGCTAAATTTCCAAAAAGAATTGCTACTTTCCTCAAAAAGAATCGCTATTTTTCACAAAAAGAATTGCTATTTTTCACAAAAAGAATCGCTACTTTCTTCAAAAAGAATCGCTATTTTCCACAAAAAGAATCACTACTTTCTTAAAAAAGAATCGCTACATTTCCTCAAAAGAATCGCTACTTTCTTCAAAAAGAATCGCTATTTTTCACAAATAGAATCGCTACTTTTCACAAAAAGAATTGCTACTTTCTCCAAAAAGATTCGCTACTTTCTTCAAAAAGAATCACTACTTTTAACAAAAAGAATCTCTACATTTCTAAAAAAAAATGGCTACTTTTCACAAAAAGAATCGCTACATTTCCTCAAAAAGAATCGCTATTTTCCTCAAAAAGAATCGCTACATTTTAACAAAAAGAATCGCTACATTCTTCAAAAAGAATCGCTACACTTCCTCAAAAAGAATCGCTACTTTCTTCAACAAGAATCGCTACATTTCCTCAAAAAAAATCGCTACATTTCCTCAAAAAGAATAGCTACTTTACCCAAAGAGAATCACTACATTTCCAAAAAGAATTGCTACTTTTCACAAAAAGATTCGCTACTTTCTTCAAAAAGAATCGCTACATTTCCAAAAAGAATCGCTACTTTTCACAAAAAGAATCGCTACTTTTCCCAAAAAGAATCGCTACATTTTCAGTCACTGCATCAACATCTCTAATCATATGGCTGTATATTTGCCATCAAATTCTGTTCCCCCCCCTCCCCCTATGAGATTCTAAAAAGGCAAAAACTGAACATTTAAACTGATGCTGGTTAAAGTCCATCCACACAGAGGATAGAATCAGCGTCTTTTAAGTCACTGCATCAACATCTCTCATCATTTGAGGGGGGAACGGATTTCGACAGCTGTATATTTGCTGTCGAATTCTGTTACCCCCCCCCCATGAGTTTCTAATATTTATCAGATTAGATTAGCCTCATGCTTCCTAATGGCTTTGTGGACAGTGTACTGACTTTTGGTGCAGTTGCGCGCAAAAAAACCTAGGTTCGAATCCAGGCTTGTGGAATTTTCTGGATCCCGTCTGCCTTCTCTCACCTATTTAGCTTCCTCTCAATATATTTAATATCATAATAAATGGCAAAAAGGCAAAAAATGAACATTTAAACTGATGCTGGTTAAAGTTCGTCCACACAGAGGATAGAATCAGCATATTTTAAGTCACTGCATCAACATCTCTCATCAGTTGGGGGGGGGGGTGGATTGATTTCGACAGCTGTATATTTGCCCCCCCCATGAGGTTCTAAAAAATAGTGGATTATTCTCTGTGTAAACAAAGTTCTCGTTAACTATCTGATCCCCTGTGTGATTAAACCTTCCCTGCATGCATCTGCTGCCAACTATCTTCTAGTATTTTATCATGTTCCTGGACTGACTGTTTAGTTTATCACGTGCAAATGTTCTCGGTAAGCACATTCTTCATGTTTGTGCCACAAAACCTTTTTGTTGTTGTTAAATAAAGTTTCACTTTGTTCTGAATCAAGCCTGCTCAGCCAATGAGATAAAAGTACAAAATGTGCTGTGTTGTGATTGGTGCTCTGTATGTGAACGCTTCCAACACTTTCTCCCTTTGTTTAGGGGTTATAGAAACTCTTGGGCCAAATCTGAGCACCTGGGCACCATGCCACCATTCGGGCATATTGGACAATTGTTGGTGTGCTGTTGCTAAGGTGTTTTTTGACTTCCTAAATTAGAGAACCTCCACAGAAGAACGCTGTGTTCACTATAGATCACGTGACAACCTGAAGCATTCTCAAGCAGATCATGCACCACACGTACACAAAATTCTTTTACAGAAATCTGAGAGCTTATCTATCTTTACGTCAGTGTGTAGATGTGATTTATGATGTTCAGACATAAATATTTTCTAGCACAGCATTAGGAATTGTGTCCTAATGTGACACATTAAATGCTTTTTAACCTGTTACTTTCACATTCAAAGGAAATTCATCATGTCATAAAAAGAAAACTGAAAGCGTCAACGACTAGTTCAACCTAAAAGTTACATAATTCATTCTAATTTCAGGAAGATGTATATTTTAATATTTAGTTATCATTCTGTATGTTCAATTTAGTTAAACATTTGAATAACAAACTAAATATTGGAAGTCATATAACAAAGAACATATTCCCTGATTCCAGTAAACCATTTATTATGCATTAACTGGAGTGGAAATTCTTCAGAATATTTATGTCTATTGCATGTCCATGAAGGAAGCATTCTTAGCAATAATCACTTCTGAATTTTGATATAGACATCCATTAAAACAAATGTTCTTCATTTCTACTCTCTGGGCAGTCTGCAAAAGTAATGAGTCCCAGAAGGACATTTTTCACCCATGGGATGTGAATGCTTAACAGCTTGAGCAAAGAGGATTCATCTGAACTAAAACCACACGCTGCATAATAAGTTGCCTTCTGGGACTGGGACTGTGAGCCATGCTACATAACCAACTGAATTCACACACAAAAGAGTTTCTGGACTTTGCTATTCTCTTAGAGTTAACGCTCATTCACACCAAGAACGATAACTATAATGATAACTGTAACAATATTGGTGTCCACTCATCCACACCAGGGACGTGCAGAGAGTTCCTCAGGGGCAGGGGATCAAATGTAAAAAAGGGGCAATGTAAAAAAATGTGTGTATATTAATATATAAATATATTAATATATGTGTGTGTTTGTGTGTGCGAGCATTTTTTGTGATTTATGAGGACACAAATTTGTATAATGACATGGGTATTACGACGTAAACATGAAATATGAGGACATTTCATGAGTACTCATATTTAAAATAGCTTTAAAAACATACTAAACAATGTTTTATTAAAAATGTAAAAATGCAGAATGTTTTCTGTGATGGGTAGGTTTAGGGGTAGGGGTAGTGTAGGGGATATAATATACAGTTTGTACAGTATAAAAACCATTACGCCAATGGAATGTCCTCACTTTGATAGCAAAACAAACTGTGTGTGTGTGTGTGTATGTGTGTATCAAAAGTCTCATTCCTATTTTATGTTTTTGTAATAAGTCTCTTATGCTCATCAAGCCTGCATTTATTTGATCAAAAATACCGTTCCTGCTCCACACCAACAGACATAACATTTTTTTGTTTTTGTTTTATAAACACACGCAGCACTGTCGTCTGCCACTTTAAATGCTCGCACTCTTTAAACTTGTGTTCTGATTTTTTTATCATTCATCATCAGCTGGAAAAATGTCCCTGTGTGTTGTTATAGTTGTGGTGTGTGGTGTTCAGTGAAGTCACTTCACTATTCACTTTATAGTTATAGTTTAGTTATAGTTATTTACTTGACGGCGTGTCAAGCTAAAAGAAGTTCCACAGACACTGCATTTTAAAAAGTTGAACTTTTTAATTTATAAATGTTCCGCTCATGCGCGAGACGCTGGGTAAAAATTCGTCCGTGTAGCACATATTTGCAAGGAACAACGTCCTGTGTCAGATGTATAAACAAGAAATGCAGCTGCCGGATATTTTCTGCCTACTGCCAAAAATACAATGCCTTCTTCTCCCCTTCCTCCTCATACAATTGTGCCCAGCTTCCGTCACCTCTGGCAAACTTTTTAAACTTCCTAATAGAGTATTCAAACACTTAATGATTCATTATATTGTAAATGAATTATTCAACTAATCATTCACTCACATTTCAGCAGAACTCTGGAAAAGTACTGTAATGCTTTTGTAAATCAAGGCTGCCGGTGATACAGGTAGTTTGTCTAGTTTGCTCTGATTCCTAGCAAATTTAATTATTGGTAACAACACACTTCTGTCCTCAAATAGCATTGCTTGAGGGTGGATCTGCATGGTTAGGCCTCAAGAACTATGGAAGGTCACATGATGCAAATACCTTGACCATAGTTGTCCTTTGTTTCAGTATAACTCTCCAAATGAGTGGCAAAGTCAAAAAATGAAAACATTAATTATTAATAATGCCTTTGTGAATGTGATAGATTAAACCAGCAATAAGAATCCAAGCAATTTCTAAAGGATGCTATCCAGCTAACCAAACTTTCTCCTAATGTAAGAACTTTCCAATTTGGTTAATTTTGGGTGAGCCAAATGACATTCTAAGAATGTTCTTTTTACGTTTTATTATTTTTATTATTTTTTTTATTTTTATATATATAACCATAAAATAATTTTCCCTGAACATTCTGAGAAGTTGTTAGCTGGGTATAGGGACTGATAGCAAACTGAAGTTGTGTTCCTGAAAGCACTTTTGACAGTTAGTTATCTACAGAAAGATAAAGTGTGATAAATGCTGTTAAAGAGAGGAGAGGTGAACAATTAACCTCACATCTTCTAGAGTTTGACTTTGTGGGCTATGAACTATATGAAGTAATGTGTCATTTCCTGTTTATCGCACACCTGTTTTTGGGCCGACTGCCAGCACATACATCCTGGCGATAAAGTGAGTGAAAGAACAAGTCTCTAAATAGCAGTGTCAGTAAAAGCAAAGCATTTGAGACATTTTATGTTATGCGTAAAGGGTCTGTAAAAGCTGTGCCTGCAGGCACTGCCTGTCTTATGTAAGAGACCACAACTATGAAAAATGGGATGGTTACATAATCCCCTCTCAGACAAAACAAAACAGCACTGAGAGGGTTTAGTGTGGTAGTATTTGATTTTTACACAACTGCAAACCTCATTTTGTTGATTTTTATTACATTTTTTTTTAGATTATAAATAGAAAATACACCATTTTAACTTTGAATAGTCTAGAATGCAGCTCTTGCTCTTTGGCAGTACTGTGTGGTTTCATTGTGAGTCACTACATCCTGTGGCTTTCTACACATAACAGAACCAGAGTTGTACTGAGCTATTCAAATGAAAATTAATTGTAAAGGACCAAAACAGTGGAGTATATGACAGGTTGATTGTCATTTTTTCCCTTTTTTTTTTTTTTTTTTTGGACCATGTTTAATAGGTTTATACACCCTAGAGATGACATGTGGAGAGGATATGTACCAATTAAAGCATCAGTGAAATAGAATAAGATACTTGGTTATACCCAGCTAATACAAGGGTAGTACTGGGACAAAAGGGGCACTAGCTAGGATTGGAGCTATTGAACATTTTTAGTCAAAGTAAAAAAAAAAAATTGAACCACTAAATAATAAAGAGAATATAAATTAATATGAAAACTATACATCTGTTTATATCAGGGTTATTATTAACTAAAACTTAACCATAAAAGAAATTTCATTACTCAAAATAAAAGTAACAAATAAAATATTTTAAAAACAAACTTTATTTTAGCTAGTTGCTGAGGAAACATTTCTTATTTTAACTTAATGTACCATAATAAAACTTAATAAAAGCTTTTACATATTTACAAAATTAATAAAAATGACAAAAACACAACAAAATGACTAAAGCTTGAACTAAAATTAAAATGAAAACAGAAAATATACAAATGAAAATGAATTCTAAATATTAATAAAAAAACTACACTCAATGATTCTAATAACACTGGTTCATATGGCCTCCTTTTCAGTAATTTCAGAAGCATTATATTTTCAGCTAAGTACAAAAGTAACAAAGCAGTATCTAAAAGTTTCTTGAAATGTCTTATAGAATCCAAGGTCAATATCCTTGCCTGACCTGGACATATGTGGAAACTTCAAAAGGATCTGTTCACTCTCAAGTCTCCTCATCTCACAGTGACACTGCCTGACCCATTTACCTACAGTGGCCTGCCCTAACATTACCAGGGATCAGGGACTTCATGACTTGGGCATGAAAATTGTGACCCGTAGTCCAACTGCAAAGTAAATGTTTTAGACTAATTTCACTCGGGCACCTAGCACCTAGTACTCTCTATTACTCCTGAGTCTAATTCTCTTAACGCAGCATGTAATCTGCATGAAAGTGATTTTGACATGATGATACCCAATCTCCATTGCACTGTACAGATTTCCCACATACAAGCTATAAAATTTCCATGACCTTTCCAGTCATGATTAATAATGCTAATGCAGAGATGTTATCAAGCAGACTTGTCTTTCATGTTTAACTCTTCAGGATCATTAACAAAAACGTTAAATCTAACCAGCGAAAAAAAGCAGCCCAAAAAATTAAAACTAAAAATGTAACCTTCCAGTAGGACAGATGAAAGTTGAGACACTCAATCTACTACAAGTTGAAATGGTTTATTAATTTTTGCACCATTTTTGCACCAAAAGTAAAACATCAGAAAGTCATTTACAAATCAGGTCCAACAAGGTTTTAAATAAATGAGATGAGACATTAATTGGTGTTAAGTGGCATTATCATCATTGGCTTCTTTAGCATAAAGCAGACACAGATAAGCATCTAGGTAAAAATAAGCCTGTGGCACAGATTCATTCATAACTGGAATGTATGCTTGTCAGCTTTACATATTAGACACTTAGATAAGTTGTATAAAAATGCTATAAAAAGGCAAAAGATACAATTCCACTGAAGCATTATGGCTCCATTTAAGATAAGCTTTAGCTAAGTATTCTGTGGTCTAAGACTTGCCAACTTTACATATATAGATAGCATCTTCAATAAGAAAGGCTATCATCAATAATCATCGTCAAATCATTCATAAGCACTGTGCCTCACTGCGGCAAGTTGTGAACCTTTGTTACAGATCATATTATAACAATCTAATAAACCTGTTGCAGTCATGCCATCTCCATTTTACTCCAGCTACAAGCTTTGATAGTGAAACAACAAATAAAAAAAAATAATATTAAAAAAAAAAAAAGGAGAAAGAAATTTATTTACATAGTAATTATGCAATATGCAAAGGCTTTATGTTGCTTTTGGCAACCCTATATGAGCATCTATCAGAGTTCTCTCTCATCAGCACCTCAACAAACAGATGAACATCAGTAAAACACAATCACGTCGCATAATGTGTCGGATTGAGGAAGGGATCCCGACACCCTTCAGTTCTTAGTTAACGCCTCTATAAACGGGCTCCACTCATTCTTCTCTGGGTCATACACCTCCATGGTGTTGAGAAACTCGTTACCATCAAAGCCCCCGACAGCACAAAGCACACCGCTCAACACAGCCAGCCCTGCGTTGCTTCGTGCTGACATCATGCTACCTAACATCCTCCACTCGTTCTTGGCTGGGTCATAGACCTCCACACAGCGCAGAGCATGAGAGCCGTCAAATCCTCCAACCACAAAGAGCTTCCCTGGAAGCAATTGGGAAATAACTTAATTAAAGGCAATTTCTGAATTTAACAAGTGTAAGTCATTTTCCAACCAGTGAGAATTTATAACCCTGCTGGACTAGAATGCCATCTATATATCTCCTATTTCAACAAGTCTCCATTTACCTTCATACACAGCCACACCAGCTCCACGACGGGCCACGTTCATGGGGGCCACCAGGGTCCATGTATTGTTTTCTGGGTTGTAGCGCTCTACTGAGTTTAAGCAGTTCCAGGACTCAGCGCCACCAATCACGTACACAAATCCATTTAGCTCGCACACTGCCGCCTGGTGCCTCCCTAAACACAGAAGAGGGACAATAGTCAACCACACATTCAGGTTTGTACAATACAAATCAGTCATTTCAGAATATAAAATTTAATTGACATACTGATGTTGAGGGGTGCACAGCTGGTCCACATTTTTGTCACTGGGTCAAAGGAGTCACAATTCTTCAAGCCCTTTCGGCCACAGGGATCAGATCCACCCACCACAAAAAGCTTGTTTTGCAAGGAACACACACCTGAGAAGAAACGAGAGAGATTATCCACCCCTTAATGAGAACACCACCTTTTTCGGAGGAGCGTGCATGGTACAAACAGTGCAGCTGCAGGCGCCACTGCGGCCACGTATCTAACCAAATTTAGCCGCACCACCAGGAAAAGAAGAGGAGTGAGGTTGGGGTGCCCTCGGGCCGGATAAAGAGGATTGTGGCCGGATGTGGCCCGCGGGCCGCCAGTTGAAGAGCCCTAGTATAATGGATTGGTGCCGTCAGTCTTACAGGGACAGCATCCAAATTTACATAAATTATCACACAGTGATAAAATTACTCATATCTTGATAAAAGATTTGTCATATTGCCCACCCCTAGAGGCATTTGTCTTTCAAAAACATTTTTAGTATAATTTTATATTATTTTAATTTTACATTTTTATGATTTAATTATTAGTTTTTCATTAAACTTACAAAACCCCTGCAGTTCCTTCACAAACACCAGTCTGGGAAACCCTGATGTAATGTTTAATCCACTTCATGTTGTTGATAAAGAACTCAAAAACTTTTCAACTCGCAAGCAAAGGTTTTAGAGTAGGAAACAATGGCAGCAAAACAGAGAGCAAATTTGTGCATGCGTGATGAAAACAGATTTATTTGCACTGCAAAGAGTTTTGCTATCAATTACTTTATTTTTGCAATTAACAAACACAATTAGTTTGATTGCATAAAGACAAAAATCTCAATAGAAGCGATGCATACCTGCATTGCAACGATTGGTGCGGAGCTCAGGAACTTGAATCCACTCATCAGCCTTGGGGTTGTACATCTCTCCACAGCTCAGCTCATCTGAGTGACCGTTGGAGCCACCCATCACATACAGCTCACCCTGAGAGAAAAACCATTCATTCAGCTGTAATAGCAGATGCAGTAAAGCTACTTTAGGACTGGAAACAGTGCACTGTCTTTACCATTAGCACAGCCATCTGGAAGCGAGCTCGTGGAGTGCGCATGGGAGCGATGAAAGTCCAACAATCCTTCTTTGGGTCGTAACACTCCACTGTCCTTAAGCACTCTTCTCTGTTGTAACCACCTAGACAGATAACATCACATCTTCACAAACCTATGACCTGCTCATGTTTCCATCTATGACCATTTATTGTGTCATGCTATGTGGTTCTTTCGTTTTTGTATTTGTTCTTCTCCAGCTCCACCACTATCAACACTGAATGTTTGTTTTGCAAAATTTGCATGAATGACACGAAAAGGCCTACATGACATCTGTGCATGTTCTGCTCTGATAATAAAGAAAAAAATAGAAAATAGATTTTAATAACAGAGCCGCAAACTCACAAAAGGTGAAAAAGGTGACATGTTTACAAATATATTGTTGTTGGGGGGTCTGGGGGCAACATTTGCTTCAAGTGAGAAAAAAAACAAACAAACAAAAACAAACATTTATTGACACTAAGGCTGGGCATTGACAAATTTCACAATTGGATTTGATTTCGATTCACAAGCTTGTGATTCAATTTCAATTCGATTAACTTTGATTCAATATTGATTACTTTGGGGCCTATCAGGTACAGTACATGACAAAATTTCCTCAAAGAAAAAAAAAAAAAAAAAAAAAGTCTCTCAACTTATGCTGTAAACTATACAAGGAACTTGCACATAAGGACATTTTTATAATAATGTTATAATACATTTTTAATGACAATTATGTTTCTACTAATTTTTTTATATTAACATTTAAATGGTGGGTGCTATAAAACTGATTTATTTAAACATTCAATATTGAAGAACAGGTTAAGTAAAAATACAACGAATGCGCGATATAGTGCATATATTAAGCTAAATGCTCCCCTCCAAGTTAATTTTTCTTGCGGACTAATGATTTATTGGACTTTTCTGAGGTAAATGGGAGATTGTTTACAAGCAGTTTTATTGACGCTTTTCTGCGGTTGTTACTGTATCTTTCAACATACCTTCTGATGTTTATTCATGTTTATTTCATGTTGTAATTAGTAAAACTCAAGAGACAGACTGCAACAGCTGAAGAGACAGATTGCGACAGCTCAAGAGACATCTATGGTCTCACTTCAGTCTATGGGAAAGTAGCCCATTTTCATACCTGCAGCAATGAGCTTGCTGTCCAGTTCAGCGGTTCCCAGGCCTGAGCGAGCGTAATGCATTGGCTTCAACAGCTTCTCCTGCAGATCTTCTGATTGAGTCTCCAAGCTGGGGCTCTTCAGCACGCATGGTGTAGCAGATGGGGAAGTATGAGGACTGGTGCGGCCATGCAGGGAGATCACACATAGCATGCCTCTCAGAACAGCCAGACACAGGTATGAATTATCTGCAAGAGACATCTAGTTAATTTACACAAAAACAGGTTTCTTACTTCTTGTAATCAACAAAAACCCAGGATTTTCTAGTAGATAAGGATATTTTTTATTAATTAAAAAAAATAAAATAAATTCACAAACAGGAAATTTTAGAGCAGAGTAAAAAGAAAAAGTCCACTATAGAAATCTTCATCACTTTAAGCATGGAAATCATGCTTAACTTAATTTTTTGATCCAGGTAACATGACCATTGGGACCCTGCATAAATAACTATGGAAATTTATAGCATAAAAGTTTGAAGCACTATAGACTTACTGGTGGTCTTCTCGGATGCAATGTACTTCCATTCGTGCTTGTTGAACTGGCTGATGGAGGGAGAGAGGCTGCCAGAGGCGCCTGAGCTCATCTCGTCTCTCTCTCGAGGAGGCTTCTTCTGCAAAACCAAACCAGGCAGCTCTAAACCTGCCCAAACGTCACCCCCTATCTCTACTGCATGCATACAGACTTAGGGCCAAAGGCTAAACCCATTCCATCCAGTGCCAATACCACCATTTAAGGTCTTCCACAGTGCAAACACAGCTAAGACAGGTGGTAGTTTACAGATCTGCCTTTTAGTGCAAACCACCTGAAACATTATCAAATGGGAGCCATGCTATTCTACAGCAGAGAAGGCAGTGCACTGGAATGGGAGGACTGAAATCCAGTCATGTACCTGCACAAACTGGATGTGGTCATCCTCAGAGCTGCAGACCTCTGCCTGCCCCTCAAGCAGGCTCCCATCATGCAGTTTGTGATCTGCTGAGTAGTACAGCGTTTGCACCTGCAACAACAAAACACCAACAAGACCCATGTGGGTGTTTCCATAACAAGAACAAAGCAATGTTCTGCCTTGTTCCTTGAAGCAGTGGAGTCAGCTGCTATGAGGGAGGTCCTTGACAACTGTGTACTGCCTGGACCTTGAGGGAGCCATGACCTTTCACATGTCTACAGTCACTGTGATAGTAGAAATTGCTGGAAGGAGAGATCATTCTAACTATAAGTAACTTCGCTTTGGGTCAAAGAGCTATCTAAACAAATGATCGCTGCACAGTGGGATTGGAAAAAAAGCTGCAACGCTCTCGGGAACACTGCACAGATGGGAGCACATGGCTTTTGGTAGGTTGACTTAGTACCACTGATGGTTGGGATCTTGCATTCTTCTTCAGGGCTGGAAAAATCTGCTGTTGATGTGTATACTAAACCTACAGGAGATATGGGGAGATCAATGGGGAGGACCAGCCATTAGAATCAAATTAATAATAGTCCAAAAAGCCCTGTTGGGGAGAAAATGTTAAGTCACAAAGACAATTCAGGTCAATACAGTCAAGGGAAAGAAAGCGAAGGGGCGGGAAAAAAAAATCAGACTTAACATAGTTTGTTCGGCTCACCTGGAAAACCGTTCAGTTTCAGTATTTTTGAGGAGCACGTACTGCAAAATTTACAAGGTTAAAGGCAAAACTATGGGGGCAGGGGAAGTGGGGGAACCTGAGTCAACCTTTTGAACAGAAATTCAGGAGACATGAGCAAAGTGAAAGGAAAGGGTACATATAAAGCCATAATACTGACCTCTTCCATTAGTTTCTCCAGGGGATCTCCATTCTTCCACAGGCTGCGCTGCACCCAGCTTATCACCTTTGAGTACAGTTTGCCATTACCAGGCAAGTTCAGGTTCTCCTCTAGCATAACCTCCAGCTATATAGACACAGTTATGAATGGAATTATACAAAAAAGTAAATGCAAAAAACATAATTAGTATTTAAAATTATATTATATTATATTATATTATATATATATATATATAGATATACTTTTAGTCGAGGAAGTTTAAGGAAATCATCCTGTTCTGAAATCTCCTGAAGATGGTCCTGGATATAGCCATCAATCTTGCCCAGAAGCCGCCCATCAGCCATGCTGCTAGCAAAGTTGCGGTATGAAATGGCACTTTGGGAGTCTATTTTTGATAGCAGGTAATCTCCACAGATCTGAAAAACAGGATTCAGGATATCAGGGAACAGTACCGCAGTGTATACATTAGAGAATTCTGACCATGTAAATGCCTGTACATGCCTGTTTGACCCTCTCCAATTTGAGCTTCTTTGCTGCAGAATAGACATCTCTGACCAGATCTTTATCTGCCTTCAGTCTGTCAACAGGAGAATATGGGGATATATGAGACCTGTATGTCCTTGACATTATAAAAGGTGTAATGAAAAGTTTAAATGCCATGTGATATGTACTGCGCTGTGTAGGCATAGTTCAGCAAGATCTCCACAGCATCAGGGTTGAGGTCGTCGAATTTAACCAGTGAAATCCCACCCTGTGGCTCAGAGTCAGCATTGAAGATTTCAAAGAGGCAAGGACTGCAGCAAGCCAGCACAGCCTTATGGGCCATCAGCTCATGTCCACAGACCTGTAGAAGTACCATAATAAAGAATGTTGTGAGTGGGTACAGAGAGCATTATACAAAAGTTTGAGGTCAGTAAGATACTTTTTGAAAGAAATTTATTTCAAAGAGGATGCATTAAATTAGAGCTGCACAATTAATCGTTACAAGATCGCAATCTCGATTCAAACACCCATGCAGTCTTATTCCTAAATGACAACGGTTCGGCAAGGTCTAAACTTTTGACAAACACTCAAATCAACCACACAGTGTCATTATTTCTGTGTTACAATAATTTAAATTATCACAAAAGGTCTGGTAAAAAAAAAAAAAATAGTTCGGGTATAAACACTGATGTCTACGGTTGCGCTAAAAATAGAGTAAACTTTTGAAAGTAACTTGATGCTTTAAAGACTGTATCAATTACATGGTTACACCAGTAGGTGGTGGTGTGACTATTAAAAAAAAAAAATTGTAATTGAATCGTTCATTCAAGAGATTTGTTCAAAAAGCATATTCATCCAGAATTGAAACAAGTGAAGTCTTAACGAGGGAGTCATTGAATTATTCTTTAATTTAAACATTTAATTCATTAAAATTAATTTAATATTTTTAAGCAGCAATTAACATTTTGTCAGAACCTCTAGTAAATTACATGTTATTTTGTTTAGTTGTCTATTTAGAATCGTGGAAGAATCAAGATCTCCATTTAAAAAAAAAAAAAAAAAAAAAAAAAAAAAAAATCACTGTTACCACAAAAATACTGAACTGCACAACTTTTCAACATTGTGAAATGTTTCTTGAGCATCAAACCAGCATATTAGATTTATTTCTGAAAGATCATGTGATACTGAATTAACTTAAACAAATTTTTTAAAATTGTAATATTTCACAATATTACTATTTTTACTGTACTTTTGATCAAATAAGTGCAACCTAGTTTGTTCAAGAAAAAAAAAAAATCTTACTGAACCCAAATTTTTGAACGGTAATACAGTATACGTGTACATGTATACAGTATCACAAGGAAGGCATGTTTATTTTTCCTGAAACAAAGGGGGTCTTACCAACAGTCTGACATCACAAAACTGGCCGCTTTTACGCAAAGCATTCATCTTGGCCACAGTAGAGTCAAGGAAACTCTCATCTTCAAATATTAAATATCCGTTGGGAGTCATTTTGGTGGATCTATCAAAGTCAAGGTGGATAGAGGCAAACACAGCAAAATGAGAACTTCTCTTTTAGCATTTACAAATATGTGATGAGAAGGCCCACATGAAATCTGGGCAGTTTTGTACCACATTTTCTGCAATATCTGTGTGGGGATATCTGTGTAATGGCTTTAAACATGGTTTGTGTTAAACTGAGCTGATAGTACTACACTTATATTGGAAGATGAGGGCATAAGTAGCCAAATATTTAATATATGAACATGTAAGGAGTGGGGGGATGTGAAGAACTCACTTAGGGTGCTTTCACACTTGGTTCGATTGCCTGGTCTGAACAAGAATTCGATTGCTCCCCCTTCCCCACTGGATTGTGTTCACATTATATTATTTGGGTCCGAACCGTGGTGCTTTTGCATCAAAGCAGCAACTGTTTACCCCTGTTGCTTTGTAACGGCGACACCGGAGAAGGCGGCAAAATGCAGTGTTGCTCACCTCACTTTTATATTTCGGTTTTTGAACTTGCACAATTTAGTAGGATTGCATTCATATTATCAGTGAACCTTAATGGAGTTCACATGATCCGTACCCCAGACCACTTATTTTATGCAGACTAGGGTACGGGTCGCAGGTGCGATTGGAAAAAGAGTGTTCCCATCATCCAAAAAAAATGAAAGTGCTAAAGTGTGAAAGCACCCTGAAATTCTGCAGAAATCCCCACAGATTGCGAAAGTCTGTGGACACAGATTCCACGTAGGTCTTGTGAAGAAACAAACCTACCAAACAGATGTAACAGAAGAACAGTCTTGCTCTAAGGCACTTTAGTAGACCTTTCAACAGAGAAGAAACAGCGGCTGCACCAATCGTGTCTGATGTCACTCAGTGGGTTAAAGAATACAAGTTCTACAACCTTGATTATGCATGATGACCTAAAGAAGTGAAAGAGAAACACACTGAATTCATCCATGACAATTTAACTGCAGCTAGTATGAGGAAATGATTCTTGAGCAGCAAATCAGCATATTAGATTGACAATTACAAATTTAAAAAAAAAATTTAAATAGAAAAAAAAAAAACTTATTTTAAAATTGTGATATTAGAATATTACAGTTTTTACTGTATTTTTGATTAAATAAACACAGCCTTGGTGAGCATAAGAGACATTTTTTTTTAAAGATGTTACCGACCTTTTTTTTCAGTTTAACTTAGTCAGGGGTTCACAAACCTTTTCACCAATGAATTCCACTGAAGTTTCCAGTAGTTTCAGATTTCTGGGATATTTAACTTTCAGTGTCAACTATAAATATTTTACAGCTGTAGAAAACTTTGTATTGATTATAGAAAGTCCCATGTCTTTTCCAGGCATGGAAAATCCCAATTATATCACCCTGAGATTTGTAGGTTTTCAAAGGCTGTGGAAACCCTGAAAGGGTTTACCAAAATTGTAACCACCAACTTGGATAAGTCAACCAGTGTTTTTGGTTTGTATCAATATTCTCGGGTCATATTGCTTTTAAAAAAAAAATGTTAAACTGTAGGGCTAAACAACTGCAACATTATATAGAAAACAAACAAACTGTAGTTTAAAACCTAATTTACTTTCTAAACCTGATAATTTACATTTAATGTCCATAAACAAAAGGAGCCAGGAAAAACAAAACAACTGCTGAACTGACGATACGCTCAGTGGTTTTTATATTTCCGGGTTTAATGTTTGTTCAAGGCGCGAGAGACACGCGACCCGGAGCTCGAGGAGGAACTGAGCTTTCCAGATTAAACCAGTACCGCCGAAACAAACGCACGTGACCTCTCATAACCTTATATTCAAAACAGGTGCAATATAAACATCATATTACAGGTCTGGAGCAAGCTGACAGGTCATGTGACAAAGACAAGATACTTTATACTTATTGATATGACACATTTATTTGAAAAAGATTTAAGCAGAACGAGAGCCTCAGTCACCATTCAATTGCACTGCATCGTTTTGCCATTCAACGGAAGTTAATAGTGACTGAGGCTGTCGGTCAACAACATTTTGCCTAACATCTGTCATTTTCATCTTTAAGTGAACTACATCTTTAACCGTCAATCATAAATCATAAAACGTAATATGGTGTTAAACGGTCAGTTAAAGTGCTATTATTCCGATCTATGAAGTCGAGTCAAAAGCAGAAGCTGAGTCTTTTGTACACTGAACCACGTTTATCATAATATATAAAACTGGATATTTTATCGATGTTCCTCACCCGAAATTCAAGCTGTAGGGCAATCGTTCAGGCAAAACAGCAAACAGATACTAAAAGTGGCCTTTTCTCAAAACAGGATTTTTCTAGTCACTTCACAAGCTCGACTAACTTTAACACCACTTTAACCTTCCCCTAACCATCAAAAACGCTTTAATTTTAAAAACAAAACATGAGAAAAACGTCTTACCGATTTCCTTTGTCTGTTTAAGATCATGAACATCATATCTACTTAGGGAAAAGAGTGATTATCCGTCCAAAGAACCGCCGTTAACGAGATGTGCCACACCGAAGAGCGCGCGCTTAACTATTCTACGTCACTAATGACGAGAGCACAGTAGCACGGTGGGAGGGACAAATAATGGCGCTCATCCCTAACTTGCTTATAATGACACTTTACAGTTGTTAAAAAAAGAATAAATGTTGCTTAAAGGATGTATTGTATTATATCTGGACCTATATGATAAGAAACGCGTTGCATGGAATGCCAGTGTGAATATGCAGTGAGCATGATTGGCTGTATGTTACCAACCATTATTCACTTTAATCACAGTAGATCAGTTCTTACCCCCCACCTAGCAACCAGAACACAGTGCAATTCATTCATGGAGAACAGGTGTGTCCAGACACTATCTATATCAAATTGTAGGTGTTTACATTTTGGAGCAGGAGCAAATGCTTGAGGTTTAAAGATAGTGTTGTTGTATTATTCATATCTTTTGATTCTAATCTATACTAATTAGATAGATAGATAGATAGATAGATAGACAGTGCTTTCAGGTCAAAATGAACATACAACTTAACAAGCAAAAAATATGAGGCCAATAAAAGAGACTGTAAGGAGTATCACTGCACAAAACAATTACAAGTAAATAGATGTCATGTTTACTGTGATGTCATTTTGCATTTTATTCCATTTCCTCTGTGGAGATCTGTATTATGTAACCACCTCGTCATGGGCACAACTGAAGCGCCTCCACCTCAGCCTGCTGTCTCCATGGTTTCCAGCCACTTAGAAAAAGAAACATGAATATGTAGACAGACATGCCTCCTCCTGCCTTCCCTCTACGGATCTCTCTATGCAAACTTGTTCAGCTGAGCATAGGTTACATAAGACACTCAGCTGAACCGTGTTTGACAACATACTAAGTCACTAAGCTCACATCAATGATGATACAGTCTGCAGATATACTATTAATCTGATGAATGTTTCAATTTGCAGTTATTATTGTGTATAGGTTCGTATCACAAGGAATATAGGAATGATAGTGTGCGTGTTTCTGGCCACCGGAAACAAACTCTGCAAGGATTTTAAACTGTGCTCTATATGGAATTTAATTTAATTTTTAATTTTTAAATCTTTCTGGGTTGATTTCTGCACCTAAATTTGCTCACTTGAACTTGTCCCTAAAGCTGGTTTGGAAGTGATAATCATTATTAAAAATGGAAGGCTATACAAATAAATTTAATTTAAAATTTAAATTGAACATTTTTCTTTTTCCTAATATTGCCATAGATCTAATTAACCCATTATTTTCAAGGTAAAATAAAAATAAGTTATTATACCTTTAGTGGAATAATAAATAAAAGCCAATTACTACATTTTGGACAAA
Source organism: Ctenopharyngodon idella (assembly GCF_019924925.1). NCBI lineage: Eukaryota > Metazoa > Chordata > Actinopteri > Cypriniformes > Xenocyprididae > Ctenopharyngodon > Ctenopharyngodon idella. Next base: position 16,097,585 of record NC_067221.1, read on the forward strand.
TCTTTATTTTAGGTCTGCTTTGACTGCTTTCTATGTTTGTTTGTTTTTTATTATAATTGTACTATTTTTATATTTTAAGAAGGCGCACCTCTCTCTATTTAGGTTTATTCTGCAATAACGATAGGCAGACTGTACATTGTTACTTTGTAAGCAGGGAACCAGTAAAGTGTTTTGGTTACGCAAGCCATTTAAGTTTAGTAGTATAATTGTGTGAAAATGCTGTGCACTTATGTCTCCATAGCAACTGCCACACAGAAAACAATGCCAATTCACTTGTAAAACACAATGGGCTAATAAAGCCCCTCTGCTGCTTCTGACAGGTGACCCATGATTACTCATATGGAGATGTATAAACATACACATTTGGCATGACAACAGAGTATAATAATTCTCAGATAGTCTTGACTCTTGAGCCGCACTTCAATAATCAAGACTTCTCATCACTCAGGAATGAGCTCTAGTTTTATTTTAGTAATACAAGTGTGTTTCATTGCTCTAATTAAATTCAGCTGTGGCAGTATTATGATATTTATTTAAGTATATTTATAAACAAACTACTTTTTATATATTTGTTTGGAAGCAATGACATATTCAGGCTCTTCGTATTAAATTAAATAAATGTTACTCTAAATATTGATATATGTAAAATATGCCTAAAATGTGCCATTAGAATGTAAAGGAAGGCAGGGTTCATGTTTTTATTGTCCATATTGATTTTTTTATACGGACAACGCACAATCAACTTGTCAGACTATTGTCACTGAGGTATGATGTCATTTATATGAGCTTTTTGCAAATGTTGGTAGTAATAATATGTATGTATAAAGTCATTGCCATTTACAAGAAAGAAGTTCATTACCTTCCTGTTATTGATACCTAAATTTAAAAAATGTGTATGATTAAATATACAACCTAGTCTTCTTTTTAGGAACAGACTTAAAAGTTTTAATCTTTTTGTTTGAAATCATGTTTGTTAATTTGGATGTTGTGCTGTATTTTGTAAGACTGTATATTTAATTCATAGTTATCCACCCACTCCTGCTCTAGTTCTCAGTCTTATATAAGACTTCAGAAATGGCATATTTAAAACCTCTTCTCTCTACGTTATTTTTGGATGCACTAGTTTCTAAGAAATCAAAATAATCATGTTATAAGTACAGAGTGATTCATTCCCATGAAATCACAAACCCATTAATCTTTAACTTCATTATCAGTATTTCCAAAGATATTCACCCCATCATTGATCTTTGAACTTGTCACATGATACCACTTTTTGTGACCCACATTTGCACTCGCACATTTATATGATATGAGTCTTTGCATAAACAAAGTAGAAGCATGTAAGTGCAGAGAAAACAGCGCCCCCTTGTGATTGCTATGCACGTGCTCGACTCTCATTGTAAACACTGTGATGTCTGTAGCATCTCAAGCGTTTATAGCGGCAAAATATTAAAGTGTAGAAAGTCCTGTAGGATAGTTACACATTCTGAATATTGAAAATGTAACATAATGTAACTATATTTAAAAGATACACGTCTTTGTTTTGAAAGTGCGTAAAATGCGGGAATATGTCCTTTTTTGATCTAGGTTTGTAGGTGTGGATGTTTTTCTACTTCAGTAGGGTTCTCTGCAATCTGTAAATTATACTAATGTTTTCAAATGTAATTATTTTTTATTTTAAAGATGCTTCCAATGTACTGCATGCTATGTGAACCACTTGCAGAATCTGTGAAAATGTGCAAAATTTTAACAAAATAAGAGAGATCATACAAAATGCATGTTATTTTTTATTTAGTACTGTCCTGAGTAAGATATTTTACATAAAAGATGTTTACATATAATCCATAAGACAAAAAAATAGCTGTATTTATTAAAATGACCCAGTTCAAAAGTTTGTGATTCTTAATACTGTGTGTGGTTACCTGGATGATCTACGACTGTTTTTTTGTTTTGTGATGGTTGTGAGATCCGTCTTTTCACATGGAGGACAACTGAGGGACTCAAACACAACTATTAAAAAAGGTTCAAACATTCATTGATGCTTCAGAAGGAAACACGATGCATTAAGAGTCAGGGGGTGAAAACTTTTGAACAGGATGAAGAGGTCCAAATTTTTCTTATTTCGCTTGATCATTTTTTTTAATTTAGTACTGCCCTTCGGAAGCAACAGAAAATACTTGCATGTTTCCTGGAAGACAAATTAAATACAATTTACCTTGATCTTCAAATTCCATTTGTTAAAATTATTAACATTTTCACAGATTCTGCGAGTGGTTCACATACTTTTTCTTGCAACTGTATATATATATATATATATATATATATATATATATATATATATAATTTGTTTTTGTTTTTTTACACACACCATTTAATTTTAGTTAATGTTTATTTTTAGTTTATATGGCTTTGGTTTTAGTTAACAAGAATAACCCAGACACACAACAGCCACAACAGCTTTCTACACACCTCAAATAGGTCTTCTGGTTTGCACATTTAATCAACAGATGGAAAAGAAAACAGACTGTATTTATTTCATTTATTTTTCAAAAGAACCATACAATATAAAAGGAACAATTTATAAGGCAGTTGGTAAACTAGTTCATAATTTTTGCACTTAATCAAATCATTGACTGGCGTGATGCAAACTCAACATTCACTTAGAGCCGTAAATGAACAAGTAGAGACTTCCTCGCGTTGTTTATGTATGGCTTCAAGTATGGCAAAAATAAGTAGACCACAGTGGAAGCAAAATTCTCCATTGCAGTTTGAGCGCTTGCTTCTGTGTTTGGTGGGAATTGTGAGAGTACACAAACACTCGTGTCTCAGAGGTTAGCTATATCATCAGCACCTGACATAAAGTCTGAGTTCAAAGTTAAGAAATAATGTTAATCATGTTCTACGATTGGTAACACAGTTCAAAAATGATGTGATCAAAATATACATAAGCTTTTGTTGGACAATTCGATTAATACTCAGCGTTATAAAAAAAAATTAAATTCATCGTTTTTGTAAAGAGTACAAAAACACACTAATATTAATCAACAATAAAAACCTTTTTGGCAACTTAAGAAAAGTTATTCCCTTTTTTGTTTCTTAAAACGTGATCCCGGTGTGATATGAAACCAAAGAGAAAATGGAAACGTGTGAATTACTGAAGGGGTTGTGGAGGAAAATAAACACTCTGATCACAAGAAATTGAGCTGGAAATCTCCCTCTTGAAAGCACAGGCGTTCAAATGAGGCTAGATTCAACAACCAACTCTGAACTAATATATTATGCAGAGCATGCAAGTAGGAAAAAAGAAAATACTGATGTTGGCATATTCCATAAACCAGCTCTGATTATGCTTAAAAGGGAGCAGATGAGCAAGAGAGTGTGAAGAGAACTTCCTCTACAAACAAAAGCTTGATCACCTTCCTAAAGCTTCTCCCAAAAATAAAAATGTTGTCATCATTTATTCACCCTCATTTTGGTTAAAACCTGTATGAGTTTCTTCTGTGCAACAGAAAAGAAAACAAAAAGGTTTTGGAATGTTGATAGCACTCAAACGTTCTTCAAAAATCTTCTTTTGTGTTCTACAGAAGAAAGAAAATACAGGTTTGGAATGATATGAGAGTGAGTAAATGAGAGAATTTTTTATTTTGGGGACAACTGTTCCTTTAAATAAATCAAAAAACAATGACATGACTGTGTAATGATTTAGTCATGTGATTACATGCACTGTTTGTTCTGTTCTGTTGAGAATTTACGTAGAGACAGGTATGAGAATGTGAAGTACGTGAAGTGGACGAGTAAAGAGACGTTTCCTTTGATAATAGCTAAAATGTCTGTGCTTAATATCTACTGAGGTCAACAAGAACATTTTCTCATCACCATTCCGTTAACATAGATCCAAGGTGCTTATCTTCACTGCAACAAATCCAAATGGGACTGTAATGTTTGATCGTTTTAAAAAAAGATGAGAGGTGAGTGACTGGACATCCTCCACAGTTTGGCAGTGTGGGCAGAAACCAGACCACGAGGGCTTGTGCCAGCCAGTCCCTCCGCCAATGGTGCTGAGGTGCTGAACATTAAACGGTCTTCCTGGCCGTGAGCACTCTGACGATGGAGCCCACGCCGCCTGCTGAGAGAGCCTATATGGACAGAGAGAGAGAGAAAGAGAAAATGAATATAGCGAGAATTATCATTTTTTTATAATATTCCTTTAAAGAAATGTGTTTACCTTTTCATGCCACTGAAGAAGGATGGCACTACTGTTGTCAGAGGGTTTTTCAAAGCCCTTGTAGATGTACTTCATGAGCAGATCGACTCCAGCCTTATCCAGAGACTGAACAGCCTTTTCTATATCGCTAGCCTTGAACGAGCTGAGCACTTTCAACACGAGGCCTTCAGCCCGGTCCTGCACACATACACACACATATAATGAGCTACCCTTGAAAATAAATGCATCTTTAATCCATTCATTTAAGATGACTATACACCTCCAATCTTATATGGCCACCCAATCAAGAGAATTTAAGTAACTTATAGAAATGCCATGAAATGTGTATTTTACATACTTAAAAATATTAAAATACTTTATTAACATCTATAAAAAGCATGAATTATATTTATCTATAATACATAAAAATATGCATAATATATAAAAAAAATGTATAATTCTTTGCTTTTATTATTATTTTTACTATTATTATTTTACTATACATTTACTATTATTATTATTTATTATCATTATCTTTTTGTATTTATTGTTGTAAAGCACAGCACATTAGTCAACATATGTTGTTTTTAATGGTGTTATATAAATAAAACTGGCATTGACATTGATATAATACTTTATCAATGTCATTCTACACTCAATATTTGAGTTTACATTGAGAATAAAATCTGTCTCTAGATGTATGGGCATTAAGCTTACACTGTAACAGCCGATTAATTTGTTAATTGCAATTATTTGTAAGACAATTAATTGTTAGGCAAATATTTGTGATCATGATCACCTAAGTAAAATTCTCAACCTGCTAGGGGACCTAAACAAACCTCTAGGTCTAACTTCAAGAGAACCACTGGTAGGGGATGATTATGTTAAAAGTTTAACATGACTGATAATTTAAGGACTGGTTTTACAGACAGGGCTTAGACTAAGCCAGGATTAAGCCTTAGTTCAATTAGGACATTTAAGTAGCTTGTATAAATGTATCCTAGAAAAAAAAGAAAAAAAAAGAAAAAAGAAAACATTACTGTTGTGCATCTTGAGACAAAACAATGGCACTGACATATTTCAATATACGTCAATGCAAGTTGCTTTCAGCTCAAACAGCTCAAACATGCATTTTAGTCTGGGACTAGCTTAAGTCTTGTCTGTGAAACTGGGGTATGATAATTCAGAGTGATTTTGCTTTTACTCACCTTCACATTCTGGTTCTTGGTATTGATAGGTGGATTCTTCAATACTGCCTGCAAAGCCCCCATCAGGTTACCTGTATCAGGCACTAAGGAAAGCACCGCAGGACGCCTGAAATCAAATCTACTCACTAATAACATTCACTCTTAATTATCACTATTCATTCTATTATAGTTATTATTATGCAACTACTATAATATGTGGGAAATTATATAATATAATTTATAAAGTGTAAAGAATTAAGAGCACCCTCAGATTTTAATCTTGCAACCGGAAGTCGGTGGCATCCGGAAGTGTTTCTACAGCAACCCCATTCTAAATAATTGCCACATCTTTAGGGTATAGGTTATGTGCTAAACTCTTCGAACATTATAGTCGCAATTTACCGGTTTAAAAAAAAACTTGAAGAGTTGAATCCGCAATGTAAACTTGTAATGACAATGTGAAAGATGCATGACCTAAATGAATGAAGTGACTGACTACCACACCCATGTCTGGACGAGAGTGCAAAAATAATTAATTTTAGAAACTTAACGCCAACACATCAAGTGTTTTTTAAAAAACGACAAATCAAAATGCCATACTGCAAGTAAGCAAGAAATCTATGAAAAGTAACCATAAAAGTAATGGGACTGAAAGGATATGATCTGATGAGAGAATCCACCTCAGCCTCATCCGGACCTATTTGATTTTCTCCGCCGTCCTCCTCGTCGACAAACTTGTTTTCGTCGTACTCATCTATATCAACCTTTCTGAATCGATCGGATACTGTGTTCTTCGACATGGCTGGTTCAATCAATCAATTAGAAAATCCTAGTTTAAACAGAATAGTCCCAGCACTTTCAGGAAGCAGCTCGGTGCTTGTTGACTTCCGCATAGAAAGCCCCCTAGTGTCTGTGGCCTGAATTATCACCTACACGTGTCATCTTATGTCTAACTCTAGACGGCACCCATTTTTTTTTTTTTTTTTTTTTTTTTTTTTAACAATTTGGGTTGGACGTTGCTGTGTTGATGTGTATATTAACAACTATGTAAAAAAATTTAATTCTCCCCAACCTTTTTTTGACTTTCTTTTAGGTTTCAATCAGTGACATGAATGTAGTTAACTCTTTTTATACTTAATAATGTTATCCTGCACCACATTATTATAATGATGTGTGTTCATATACTTTTCTTTAGTCAGACATGAGTTAAGGTTAATACTGAGTAAATGTGATTTCTCCAACAATCCAGCAGATGGCGACATAGGCTAAATGAATGCGTTTCCAAAGTTGAAAAGCGCTCATTCATGCTATCAAATTTGATTAGCAAGCAATGCCAAAATGTTCTACCAGTGTATTAGGGAAGATAACGGGCTGTACAAGTAGCCTACATCTGAGTAGATAGACATCTGCCATTTTAGAATTAACAAAAAAAATCAACCCATTATATTATATGAATGTGGTGTCATGGATCAAATTTTATTAACCAACCATACGTGTTAAGTATATACAAGTTTTTTGGCATCAAAGTTCTTCCCTGGGCAATAGCACTCTTCAAAAAAGAAACTTTATACGTATTGTTCAGCTGCTTGTCACACAATTTGTAGTTCACTCACCAATATGCTGGACCCCAAAAAATGATAGTAAACAGGCTACTTGAAATAGAGGAGAAGTACAACTGTGCGGAGTTGGAAGAGGAGAAGGGAAAGGAAGACCAAGAAGAACACTTGTCTCTGATGAGATCTGTGTGTTTGAGATAACAGTTCTGTTCATAAAAGATGAAAGGTAGGCTATGTGAAAGAAATCTGTGCAGGAATACTCACCTTGAAATCTTGTCAGCTGATACAAGATGCTGAGGCGGTGGATGGAATTTTTATAAAGTATTTAACATAATTTGTCTTATTTTACATAGGCTAATGTATTAATATTATTAATAACAACAACAACAACTATACGTTGCTTTTCAGTTGTGAGGATTTGCATTTTAAATTCAGTTTTACTGTACAGTACCTTCAGGAAATTCCTAACTGCAGTTTTTCCCAGCAACTAGACATTTCCTGAAATGAGGTGCCTTTTTGCCAAAACAATAAAAAGACACTTGTGTGATTTCCACAGTAAAAGTGTTTTGTTTTTGTTTAAAGTACATTTTTCATCAAATATATAGCCTATTAAGTATTAGTGAAATTATAGTATTGCCATATTTTGGAATATCATTTTAGAAGTCATTTTCTGAAAGTAAACACTTTGCATAATTCCAGAAGTCCCCAGGCGATTCATTGGTATGAATATCCTTTTATTATTTTTATGCACAACACTACACCTCATGGGCTAGTAACTTCACTTAAAAGTACATGACACTCATAATTATGTTGTGTATACATGAATCATACAAACATACAGTATTTCTACTTTCAAAGGATCTGACAGTTGTGGTGTTCGCAACATCATAATCAAGTTTATACAAACCCAACCGTACAGACCACAAACATCAAGGAATGTCTAAAGGATGATATTTATTTTGGGTTGGGTTAAAGTGCACTCTAACACTTAAGGTCTATTTTTACCACACAACCAGTCTTTGCAGTATCTATACCTTCCACCTTTATCCTACTGACCTGAGTTCAGTTATATGAATGACCTTACCTGATCTACTTTAATCGCTTTATTCCCATTGACATTTATTTCAAAATGAATTTTAAAATACTTAAAAAAAAAAAAAAAAAAAAAAAAAACTTTAAGCATTAAGCATACAAATAAATAACCGTGTGTACACTTTCATCATGTAAACCAGAGGAATGACTATGTGGGAAGTTAGATATTGTATGTCCCATAATTTGCCACAAATATCTGATACAAACAGGAAATGAGGAGATTTTCACATGTCCCATCATGTCATTGTTCCTGACACCTCACAAAGAGGTGGAGTCCTGCGTGGGAGATGTGAGATGGCATTTCACCTTCTTCCTTTCACCCCTAGGGCAGGAGAACACATTTGTAAGCAAAATAAATAAAAGCAGCTAAATCCAGTTTCTAAGCAATGAATATTTCGCTGAAAAATGAGATGAATCCTGTCCTGAAGGAAGGGCTTACCACCAACCATCTAGTGGTCATAGGTGTGTCACAGTAGAACTGAACGAAGAACATAAATTGTTTTCTAATCACATAAAGAGCAGCATGTCCTGAGGTTCAAGCCACCACTGAGACCATAAATTACTCTCAGAACAGTATTTACTGCTTAAATGTCAAGTGAAAACAAAGCTGCCAGTATTTAGCTCCGTAGAGAAGCACACAGCCAAAATTGTAAGCATTTTAACATTAAAGGTGTGGAGAATTTGACCACATGACTTATACATCATTTTGGAATGATGTTCACATAAAAAAAGGAAAATGGTCCACACCGAATCACAGAATAATGGCTCTCATTTACAAAGCGTTTCGTGTCCCCTGCCCATTGAGTACTTGTTTATTAAATTTTGGCTAATTTGATAAGTTTTCAGTGACCTATAAGAGTGCAGTACTCTCAGCTCTCAGATCAGTTAACACATTTTAACATATTGAAAAATATTCCACAGAATTTCCCCCAAAATCAGTGCTGAAATACAAAAAATGTCCCTGATTCTGTATTCCAGATGTCAGAGGTGGCATAATTTGAATTGAAATTGTCCATTTCCCACCTTTAGATCATTCCAGACAACCAGGATCTCAGAATTGTCCCACCTCTACTTTAAAATAACCAACTGAATGTCGCTTTATTTGTCGCCATCTTGGAAATTATATCAAATGGTGCTTCTCATTGAAGTCAGGGTTGGTACCAGTGTTATTTATTTAGTATGTGTTATTATTTTAGTATCATTGATATAGAGGGTATGCACTGACATCACTTTCCCGCCGGAACACGTCCCCTCAGCCGGACTGAGTAGCAAAAGAGCCTGCTACATGACTAGATTTAATAGGGAAAACTGTGAAAACCCAAGTAAAACAAATGATTATCAGTTTAAACTAAAGGTTGGACTCGATATAGTGTTCCTTACAACTTACCAAAGATCCAGTTATCCATGGATATTGACATGCAGCCAGGAATCGTGTTTCCTGACATGTGCCTGATTTCGATGCCGGGGAAATTCATAAAGCAAATTTACCTGTGAATGCTTCATATAAATACAGTATAGGTAGGTCTAAATCCGGGGGATCACTTATATCAATGTTATATATATCGCCATATCGTCCAGCCCTAAAACGTATAGTTTTTGTCAGTGTTTATTTAAAACATCCAATTAGGCAGAATATAAGATGCTAAATATTTAATTGATGAGTTGTCAATACAATATATAACAATACAATATATAGGGTATGATTTTACCTCGAAATCCAACATATTGACACAAAATGATAATTGCAAACCCCCATTTCGCTGCCTGGAGTCCAGTTGTTTCTGTGAACTGCAGCGATACATTTGCTTCTCTTTTCTGTAGCTTTCGAAAGTCTGTAAAAATATACCTCAGATTTCTCAACAATTCTATCTGTACAGTCAATCGCACAGTTCTTTCCCGTTGTAGAAGTGTTTTCGCTGAATTCACGCTGAAAACCAATGCTGCCACTCGGTAGGCGTAACCGCAGTCACTCCGGCCAACGGTGACGTTACGTGCATACCCTCTATACTATTATAGTTAATATTTTTAATTAGTTTTAATTTTTATTTTCGGTTTTAGTAATTTTTTGTCATTTTTATTATTTAAATATTTGTATTAAATTTTATTTCAGTTAATGAAAATGTTGTTTTATGGTTTTAGTTTATGATAATAACCCTGAAGGCTTCGAATTTAATGTGTCTGACCTCAAGCATCTTTCCAGTGGTTATTTTCAAGTATGAGGTGGGAAAATTCAATATTGTCTGGAATGCAACATAAAAAATGACACTGTAATAAGGTCAATCCAATCTTGTGTGATGAATCTGCTCTCTGATTTTCGTCAAGCACTAGCGGACCAATGCCTTCTCACATGTCAAGTCTTTTGCGTATAGCTATTTGCATAGCTATCTGTTAGGTGTGTCATTTTGCAATGCTGGTATCTCGTTTCAGGAACTTCTTGTTTTCAATTTCATTGAGTGAAAGGGAAACCGAACAGCATGATGGGTTCTCTCGTCTCCGCAGAATGCTGTCTTTAATAGCCTCTTTTATGACCTATAAAACAAAACAGAGTCATGTAGAATGAAGACCAAACGCTGATTTCTGTGAAGGTGTTTGAATCAGAGTTTGAAGGAGTAGAACTGACCTCAATGTTGTTGAGCGTGTTGAACTCCATGAGGTCATGAAGCCTCTTGAAGGCCTGGTTGGAGTATTTGAAGTTGAAAGTAGAGAAGGGAGAGGCTGGATCGTCAAATATGTCGAAGTCGCCAAACTCTATATCATTGTCTGAATCTCTAGGAACTCCTTCAAAAAAACAGAAAAGAGAACTATTAAATCTGACCTTTTCCACAAAAAAAGGAGTTCGCTATTTCTATATTCTATAAACAAACAAACAGCACAATTTGCAAACAAATCACTGTGGTTCTTGCTCATGAATAAGTGGACCAAATTGTTCAATCAGAATGAATTGAACAATGGAGCCACAGAGTCTGAATCATAAGACTGAATCAGTCAGAACACTCACAACTTGAATCAGCTGGAATGACTCACTCGCTAACTCAACCACAGGTCATGTCTTACATGAAATGAGATGAGAACTGTTTCTGTTATTCATGCTTAAAAAATGTTAAAAACGAAAAAATTAATAAAGGTAGTGAAACTTAAAACTACTATCAGTATTTACTGACTGGTTGTTCATATACATGTGTAGCATAAAAATGCCATTCTCTCACCTGGAGCTTTAAAGTTCCGAAAGTTGATGTTGGCCAAGACAAAATGAATGACCGTGGGACAGTTCTTTTCTCCCTTATTGGGTTTGAACACATAGCACTCTTTCAGACCCTCTCGGTCAAATACTTTCGAATCGATCTTGGGGAACGGCAGCTTATTCATACGGGCCCATTTTTCAGCTAGCAGTAATTCCTAACACAGACAAACAAGGACACATTTAGATGACAGTTACGCTCAGAGAAACAAACACTACCGTTCAAAAGTTTTTTATTTAATTGATACTTTTATTCAGAAAGGACACATTAAATTAATCAAAAGTGACAGTAAACACATTTATAATTTCAAATAAATGCTGTTCTTTTCAATTCATCGTTCAACATTAATACGATTTTTTTCTTGAACACCAAATCTGCATATTAGAATGCTTTCTGATAGATCATGTGACTCTGAAGACTGGATTTTTGATCAAATAAATGCAGCCTTGGTGGGCATAAGAGACTTCCTTAAAAAAAATCTTACCGACCCCAAACTTTAAATGGAGGTGTATATGACCAAGACCCATTCTGCTGTTCTCAGCGCAACCCAAGTTTAAAACACAGGCAGAAATCAATGAAAGTAATATTTCTGTCTTCTTCCTTTTTACTGACACCACAATCTGCATTGTGTGACATTTCCCAGTTTATCTAAACTTTAAATGTACATGTCATGCACAAGCCTGAGGGCAGACACTCACTTTAAATGGCGGGCTGGAGTCACTGGGCCTGGCTGAGAAGTCAAAGGAAATGATTAGGTCAACTCCTCTCTGAGGTCGCAGAATGAGAGGATAGGGAAGGTTAAAGGTCAGGCCGCTGTCCACCACATGGATTTTTTTACTCTTCACATCTAGTGGCTCATAGATTCGCTCAAACTCATCAGGATCTGCAGAAAAGATTCATTTGAATGTTACCGTTGTGGTTTGTTTTGTGGCAATAACATAAAGGAACTACAGGATGCCGTCAATCACATTCACCTAGTTGTTTGTGAGTAATGAAGATTCTATGTTGCAGGTTTTGCAACAATGTCATCATTTATTCAACATTACTGTACAAATTCTTATAAGAGCTTATCTTTTTTCTCACACTCAACTGTCAACAGGAAGTAGACTACTGCTGAGCCACAGAGACACTGACAGTGCTATTATTATCATCATCAGCAATTATCAAGTGAAACCCTGCCTTTACTCATCAGCGAACTAATGCTCAAAACTGTTTCATTTTAAATCAGTCATTGATCTTGCAGTGATATGGATGTGTCCAAGATGCTTCCTGTGTGATGTATTGAGGTATATCTGTATATTTAACCCCTGGGAGAAAAGTTAATCTGCAGTGGGTGTGTTGGTATTTCTTAGATGTGAGTAGTTTTGAGCTGACTAACTGACATCCTCCCACTCAGGCACCAAATAATGTTTGAAAGCCATCATCAAGTCCTGTGGCACCTGACCAGATTTCAGCCTATTGTTCCACCTACAGTCCGTCACACCCATTTCTTTTAACTGCATACTTCACAAGACCCAGTTAAGTAGAGGTTTCAGGCATTAAGAAAAACACAGAGTAAAATTCTGGACCAAAACGTTGAAGGTTTAAATCTTGCGAAGGATGATCCTTGAGTTGTCACTATTGTGCCTTTGAACAAGGCACTTTACGGTCAGTCAGGTGTTTACAAAAAAAAAAAAAAACATACAGTCGGAATACAACCAGTAGGTGCTAGGGGGTCTGTGGACATTTTTAGAGAAAAATACAGCAACGTTTTCTAAAAAAAGTTTTTTTTTACTGTTCATTGTGGTTTTTTTAAAGGCACACTATGTAGTTTTGGGCCAGTTGGGCCACTAGAGGTCGCTTATTCAAAATAAAGGTGTAGCTTGATGACGCCTTGATTTTGTGGAATCACGGGAGGTGTTATCTTCATATCTATAGGCGGTGGAAAAGAATCAGATGAGGCTCTTGCAGAAATCATATTCATGGATGAGCTAATGTATTAAAGATTTATTAACATTACTGTAGTATGAAGCAGGGTGTGGCAGAAAACCACTGGAGCGGAACGAGGCCGCTGGAGCGATTGCTAATCAGAAACGAGCGCGACACACAACTCGAGAGCAGTTAAGCTTTTATTATGCCGCTTCTTCCGGTCATGAGTATGTGGGGTAACGCGGCACTGTTTTATCATATTAGGTACATTTGTGTGGAAAGTTGATATAATGCTACTCTGTGCGCTCGGCAGCTGCTATGAGACACTTGTTGCACACTGCAGTAAGCTAGATCGATATTAGTCATGGTAAAACATGGTACTCATGGTAAATCAAGAAAACGAGATTTAAACAATAAGACTTACTGTGTTGAGCTATGTAACAATGATTAGTTTTTTTTGTCGATGAATATATCAAAACAGTTGCTCACCTGTCTAACAAAACACATAATATATTAAAGTGTCTTTTGTATTTCAATGGTTTCTACTAATTAAAACCGGAAATCGAAGATAACGCGGGTATGATGTCATTAATATGTTACGCATGGACATGGTCCGTATCCTGGTTAAAATGGCTTATTTCTCTGGACTTAAACATTCTTGAAAACATTTGGGATAATGTAAGTATACAAGTCAACAAAATATATAACACTGTTCTAGTGGTCCAAAAACCTTACATATTGTGCTTTTAAATAATCAAGATTATATATATTAACTTCTATTGACAACTTGTTTTTAACAATAGTAAATAAAAAAAAAACTGCATTTTGTTTTGTGAACAAATATTACATTAATTATGTTAATTTCAAAGTTAATTTCAAGTCTCTATTTAGTCTGTCGTAACCAATGTTGCACTTTCTTGCTCACTGGGGGGTTTTAAAGCAATAATCTTTATTTGAAGCACTATATAAATACGCTTTAATTTAATTGAAAAAATGCAATGTGTACATTTTAGGAGGATCTATTAACAGAAAAACCTGGGGTTTGTTTTGGATAGTGAGTTAAAGATAGATAGTCAAATAAACACAGTTGTTAGATCATGTTTTTTCAATTTACGTTTGTTAGCAAAGACTAAACCATTTCTTTCTTTATCAGATTTTGAGAAGGCAATTTCAGTTATGGTTTTTTCTCGAATGGATTATTGCAACTCCCTTTATTATGGAGTTGATGGTAGAGCGCTCATGAGTCTACAGAAAATCCAAAACGCAGCAGCGAGAATGATCAAGTCTGAAAAAAAACATGACTCTGTTACTCCGTTATAGATTCTCGTACTTGTTTTCAAGGCCATTCACAATTTAGCCCCTGTTTACCTGTCTGGGATGGTTACAATTTACACTCCCCCCAGATCCTTGAGATCCGAAAATAATATCTTCAGGGGAAATATCTTCTTTGCGTTACTAGGACAAAATACAAACATAAAGGTGATTGAGTCTTTTCTCGAGCTGGTCCTAAATTGTGGAATGATCTCCCTGTCGCTATTAGATCTGCCAAACCTTTACTTGTGTTCAAAGTCACGTTAAAATCACATTTGCTAAACTCTGACTGTGAGTTTTAATGATGGAGTTTGATTTTTATAGTGTGCATGTTTTCTCTAAAGTTATATGTTTGTTTATATCGTTTTATTTGTTTTTTTGTTCTTTAGCTTTTTGGGATTGTGAAGCACTTTGGACAACCAACGTTGTATTAAACTGTGCTATATAAATAAACAAAGAAAGAAAGAAATGCAATATAATATACATAACTATGTTTTCAGTGGTGTATAAAGACCTTACATAATGAACCGTTATGTTTTTATTTCCTTAAAATTAGCCATTTCTATCTACATACACTGCGGGTCCCCTTACATGTTAAATTGCCATTTTGCGCCGGCTTGTTTCTACAGTAGCCCCAAACGGACAAGCTGCTCTACAGAGCGGCTCAGACGACGACATCTT
This sequence comes from Ctenopharyngodon idella, assembly GCF_019924925.1. Lineage (NCBI taxonomy): Eukaryota > Metazoa > Chordata > Actinopteri > Cypriniformes > Xenocyprididae > Ctenopharyngodon > Ctenopharyngodon idella. The sequence goes on from NC_067221.1 coordinate 16,112,763, forward strand.
TGTCCTGTGTTGGCCACCGTAGCTTCTCTATATTGCAATTCGCAACCTCACTGCTAGATGCCGCTAAAATGTACACACTGCACCTTTAAAATGTTTCTCTTTGGGTTTGTACAACTAGGGCCAGATTTACTAAACAGGGCAAATTAGCGTGAGAGCGCAATTCCAAAAAAGCGCAGATGGCAGTGGAAAGTTCTGTGTGTGATCTACTGACGACACACAAATTAAAGATCACAGACAACCGGATAATTTCCAAAATGACCAACGCAATCTACCAAAAACAGTGTAATTTAGCCTCTGGTTTAAGACATGCTTTAAATAATGCGTTAAATAATGGCGCATATACCAGTAAACTGACTAACGCAAACCTTAGTAAGTCACCTTGTATGATTCATTTAAATACTTAAAATAAAGTTAATCAATCAATTCACTTAAATACTCTCCTCCCATAAATTTTGCGTCTGAAAGGGAAACTCCTACAAATGCATATGCAATAAGGTCAGCCGCAAAAATAGCATGCCTTTTCAGTGCAAATTTTTCACGTGTCTTTAGAAAATCCTGACAGAAGTTTTTTTAACGCCAAAAGAGGGTTTGCGCTGGCACAAGCTGTTAGTAAATCTGGCCCCTAATATTACAAAAGATAAAGTTTCTAGATTTTCCAGATAATATTAATCCCTTCTCTACACTAAATATAATAATTTAAAAAAACAATCATTTAACAACACCAAACAAATGTCTTTATAATATCTCACTTTTATAATGTCACAGATTTTACTCATATAGTATAATGAGGTTTGTATATATGAAAATAAATGACTTTTCTATTTATAATAGACTTTCTGTTTTAGGAAGGGGGTCCTCGCAAGGGGATCATCATATTTGGCCGTTCTTGGCATAAAAATGTTTGTAAATGTGCATAAAAGTGGCAGCTAAATGATTAATTAGTACCTGTAACAGCATCAACCTCCTCATCCACAGAGGTCTGGCTCATGATGCCGCTGAAGGGAGAGAAGGGCAGGGAAGAGTTTAGGTTGAGTCCCAGCATGAAATTGTGCACCTTGCCGGCGCGGCCCTCACGTGTGGTGAACAGGGTGCTGTCCCCCATAATGGAGGTCAACATGCGCTGAACCCAGCTGGCCTGAGCATGACGCTGCCGCTCATCTTCTGCCTCTGAGGACTCTGTGCCTCCTAGAAGGAAACAGAAACAAACAATGAGTCTCAGCTCCTTTTTTTCCAGATTTTTACGTACTATGCCAATATTTTCACTGAACCAAAAACAAAAAAATATTTTTGTATCATTTTATATGCCTCAGAAAGATAAGCGTTATATAACCGTATACATTTAGTTTTTTTAACACTCCAAATTTTTATTAATTTTTTTTTTTGCGCAATAATAGCTGAAATTGCAACCAAATGCAACTATGATCAATGAAAGTTATGAACACAATTTTACTGGAAAATGACTGCATATGGTGCAAAAGATTAGACAGTTGGATAATGTTACCTTGGTAACAGACAGACAGATAGATAGATAGATAGATAGATAGATAACAATGTTCAGCATATCACAAAAAAACAAACGTTTAAGGCATAAAAACATGTACATGATGAATAAACACAAGATGTAATGATGCGACACTAAATGACAGTCCTGTCAACTGGCCCAAAACTCATACACTTCCCAGGCCAGCAGGCCGTCCTTATTGTTGAGCCCTGAATTGAACTGAGCATGTCTGTGAGAGAGAAAGTAAAACAGAGTGAAAAGAGTTCTTTCTCACCTCTTTGAGTTTCCTCCTCATTATCTGCTGAATCATCACCCACAATATGCTCTGGCTTAATTTGCTCTGAAAAACAGAAGATGCAAACAGTATTACACACACAGCCTCTTTCTTTCCCAGTCCTGAGTTACACACTATTGGTGAAGCTCAAAAAAAGGCATTTAAATTTTGCCTAGAAAAAGCATATTAAGGTTTTGTGCACTGTGGTCCCCTGATTATTAATAGCCTACTGTATAAAAAACAAATAGCACATTTGTAAACTATTTGTATTTGTAAGTGTACATCATGAAGTATTTGTTGTGCTGAATTAATAACTTGATTACAGTAATGAGAGTGTGGTGGAAAATAAAGTGTCAGTGCAGAAAATCTATAACAGTCCTAAAAGTCGTAAAATATAATTTTATCACAACTTAATTTTATTTATAAACATAAACATACCAAACAAACTCATCTGTTAGTGTTATCTGTTGGTTTACTTCAACTTTGAATATTTGCAAGGGGTTTGACTGAGGTCATACATCAATAGTGTGTAGATCCCTGTGTTAATCTTATCACTTCCACACAAACACTGTGCACTCATGTGTGTCAACTGTACGTTTGCACTAGAAGAACTAGTAATGGCACATTTTAGTATGTTACAAGAATACAAACTTGCTGATAAGATAACAATCTAGCTGGTCCTACATTTGTGTTCTCTTGAAATATGGTGCAATTTGTCCCTTTCATCAAGTTCTTTGGCTCTTGACAGCTAGAAGAATAAGAGCAACAATCTTACTCACCCAGCTCCTCCTCCATTGTGCTACTGCTGGTTGTCTCCTTCACCCCCAGAACCCGGTTAAAGAGGATGGAGAAAGCACTCCCCCATACACCTGCAGCACACACACTTGCATCAAACACTTTACAATACTACAGCAAACAATACATGGAACTGGTAAACAGGATTATGATGGATTATATATTCTGATGCAGACAGGACTGCTGAGGTTCCCGAGGCCCGGACCTCGGTATTTTTCTGAGGTGTATATAATAAAGGTTGTGAAATAATAGAGAATGTAAAGCTGACGTCCGCCGTGTTGACTTCAGGGTAACTGTCTTGTTTAGATGCCGTATTAGGAGGATCCCGCTTCCGCTACCCTTCTGCTAGTGAGTTTAGGGCAGTATTTTGATTTTCTGTCGTGATTATGAAAAATGTCACCATTGTAGGTCATTCCTGCTGCATCGAGAACAGCCACAGTAACTCACATCATCGTTCAGGGAGAAAACTGTCCTGAACTGTACTGAAATATAATACATTTTTAGCCTTTTCTACGTGTAAAAACACCAAGGAAAGCAGGTTGAGAAGGTGACAAGAAGATGTTGGGTAGCAAATCTAGTAATAATCACATTGCTGAGTGTTTTTGAAAGGTTTGTATTTTGTTTAGTTTAATAATTAACATTACCATTGCGAGTATGACTCTTACTCGGCTTGTGAATTAGCATAACTTTTGCCACTGCAAAACTGTTCACAAGCTTCTAGAGATTTGATTTTGGTTGTCATTTGTTGAAATAAATATTTAAAAAAAATAGTGTGTCATTGTCTGTCAACTGAATGTGTGTCCCACAATCTCTGAGACTCCTCCGTGGCCATGGGAAAGTGAATATTTATAATGACAACAATAAAACTTCAGTTACATTTAATCATTTCCAACAAAGAAACAGATCGACTTCTTTCAGCTTGTTGAACACACATTGTTGAACATGCAGTTTCATCAGGCATAAGATTAATAATGAATGTGTATGCACACTCTCAGTGGTGGATTAAGACTGTCTATAGTGCCCCCCCTCCCACCCACAAAAAATAAATAAATAAATAAAATGAAAATGTGCTTCATGTGATAATTTATATTAACTGTTATTATTATTATTATTATTATTTGACTAAACTAGTACTTCATATTAATAAACTTGGTAACAGAAGGCTACATTAACAGAATTCACACAAGTGTTAGCTCAAGTAGAAAAAATCCCTACAAAATCAGGTTACCACAGTGTACTCTGATGAATTATTTATAACTTGTAAACCAACTGTTATAGATATAATCTGTTGTAAAATGAGATGTAAATCGGAACAGCAAAACATTTTTAGAACTAGTGAACCCAACTGTTACAGGCATAATAACTGCCATAATAATCTGTTTCACTTCAAGATAATATATAAATTAGAACAAAGCATGCTGCAACATATTTAAAAAAGTTATCTAAATATGGACAATTGAAAAATTACTGAAAACATGCCAGGGTCTAAGCCAATCACAACCAACAGCCCACTAAAATCAGTCTAGTGGTTTCTTTCTAGATTTTAATATTGCAGTGCAAACTGTTATTGACATCCTGTAAATGTGCACAAAATCTGTAAAATGTTTATTGACATCCTGTAAATCCAAAATGTTATTCACTTCAGACTGGCCAACAAAGAAAGTGTGGATAGTCTTTTTTTGAGTCGTTGTCCTCAGCTCATTTTATTCGCTTATATTTAATTAACAAAATAATTTTCAAATGTTTGACTCCCTCCAAAGAAAGGTTTAAAAAACTGTGTTTTCCAAAACAGGACTGAGTGTATGGTCTTGTTTGCAATAATAACATCTATACAGCTACATAGTTTTGTGAGGTTTTGAACTGAAAATAAAGCTAAACTCTCTCTGCCCCTTTCTTGTTTGCCAATAGCAGCGGCTGCAAAGTACAACATGAAAGTGCAATGATGATGCTCCGTAGTGGATTCACACATCCATGAGTGAGGCAGTTTTAATGATATTAATTGCATGCCCCTGAACCCCCTAGCAAACTCTACTTTTTGACTCATTAATTATGAAACCCTGCGTATGACCCTGGATGTATAGCTCATACTCAAACTCTTCAACTAAGAAAGGTTTAAGATGCTTGTGCAAGATTAGAGATCTTGATTCAACATAAGATACATTTAAAAGAGTTGCTCATAGTGAGAATAAAAGTATGAAGAACATGAATATGATCAGTAAAGTTTTAAATCAGAGATACCATCATTTCAACTAAACAGCTGCACACAAAGATGTATGACATTTAATCATTTTCACTTATATAAACTACTGTAACAAACTTTATTTAAATACACTACGGTTCAAAAGTTTGGGGTTGGTAAGATTTTTGAATGTTTTTTTAAAAAAAAGAAAACTCACAAATGCTGCATATATTTGATCAAAAATACAGTAAAAATGGTAATATTGTGAAATATTATTACAACTGAAAATAAATGTTTTCCATTTTAATATATTTTAAAATGTAATTTTTATTCCTGTGATGGTAAAGCTGAATTTTCAGCATCATTACTCCAGTCTTCAGTGTCACATGATCCTTCAAAAATCATTCTAATATGCTGATTTGATGCTCAGGAAACATTTCTTATTATTATCAATGTTAAATGATGTTCAAAAGAACAGTATTTAAAAAAATAGAAATCTTTTGTAACATTATAAATGTCTTTACTGCCATGTTTGATTAATTAAATGTGTCCTTGTTGTTGGATAAAAGTATTAATATCTTAATATCTAAAAATCATACTGACTCCAAACTTTGAACGATAGTGTACATATATTTTTACTAAAATATATTTTAATATAGAAAAAATGCTATGTAGAAACTTCTGTGATCATTTTAGTGACGCAAACTGTCAAATTGGTACTGAAATGGTTAATTGGTTCAACTGGTTCATTGAACTGATAGTTTGAACAGATTTTATTTTATTTTTTTTTACTAAAGTTTCAATTGCTGTTAAAACATCCTGCTTAATGCTGCAATACAATCTAAATGACAAGTTAATCATCATGATAGTCACAATGTTGCTCACCTAATAAAAATATTCAGTAAATCTGATGGGAAGTATGAGTAATTGTAAAGTACATGAGTGACTGTACTGTTGTCATTTTCATTTTCATTTAGGGGTCTGAAATTCAGAGCTGTCTCAGTCTTACCCATAAGGAAATGTAAGGGGTTTTCCTCATATTGTTTCACAACACTGCCCATGAAGAACTTGCTGCCAAACAGCCCTGGAGGCATAAAGGTGCCATACTTTGCCATGCCAATTTCATATGGGCTGAACTCCACCCAGTCTGACAGGAAAAAAAAAAAAAAAAACACCCGATATTATTAAATGAAAATGACACAAAGACAGTGCCTGACAAATACTTCCACTTAACTCTCACCTGTTTAGTCACATGCTCAGATCCCATTCAACAGAAAACAACCTACTCACAATGACCAGCCTCTAAAAATAGTGTGTCTACACTTGTGGGAGGAGCTGTGGAATTTTAGACTGACTGACAGTGGGTCAATCATTAGGCCCCATAACAAATATTTGCATGTTTTCCACAGTATTAAGCAAATATAAACAAATCGATAGTGTTCAGCTTCTATGGAGGCTAGGGCAAGGTGTCATGAATTCTGACTATTTTGTTTATCATGACAAGTACTGACAGTCTTTTTTCATTTCATTTTGAAAATACTTATACATTCACAAAGCAATAAATAATGGACAATGCAATACAATGTTATTTGCTGGTATTTGTAGCCCATTTAATGTGAACTCTCTCCTTACCAGCAAACATGAGCTCAGAAACATCAGGTTTGACGTGCAGACAGGTGAAGAGAGGCATCGGGCTCTGACCTTCATTAATTTTTTCCTGCAAAGCGCTCAGTTTTGTGTCCATTCTCTGTGCAAAACACACAAAAACACACAAAGTAAGCTTAATGATCAAACTTATTTTTCTTTAGGTGTTCACAGCATCTGTGTTGAGGTAAGCCAAAAAATTTAAATTAAGATAATACTTTTTTACGTAGCGCTTTCTAAAAGGTACCTCAGGGATAATTTTTAATACCTTTTTAAATGATTTTTTAAAGACCATTTAAAGACCAAATAAAGAAAATGTAAGGAATTAATTGAAGAGAAAACAATATGTCAATATTTTAATTCATTTCATAAACCAAAAGTAGCTTGAATTGCTCTGATCCCAACCACTAGAATATGGAAATAACTTTTACTGTACCTTCTGATCGCACTCTTCCTCAATATTTTTGTCTTGTTTTCCAGTGCAATCATCTGGAGATTCTTACATCAAAATACATTAACTTGAGATGGAAAAAGACATAAAATATAAAGTCTTGTTTTCTATGAAACTGATCAAAATGAAGCGAGTTTATGATTTAAAACAAGAACAAATATCTGCCAATGGGTTCAGAAAAATCAGCTTATTTCAAATGGAAGTTTACATAACTCATTAACAGATATTTGTTCTTGTTTTAAACAAACTCACTTAATTTTGTTATTTTTTTATAGACTTTAGACTATAGACTTCATTTTACATTTGCATCTCAAGTAAATCAAAGATGTTAGGTATTTGTATTGGAAAACTGGGCAAAAATACTGAGGAAGATATTCATTTTTTTGCAGTGCATGCAACACTTATTGCCACAACTTTAAGACTGTGCTAGTCAGGATTTTTCCTCACATTAAGCTATCGTATGGCTTTAGCATACTATACACTGTATATATAAAGTTGTATTATTTACTGATTATTTTCTTTTATGGTGATTTTGTGTTCTGGTTTAAGCTTACAATCTCTAGTCCCCATTAAATTTTAAGTCTCCTTTTGTGCTCCATAGAAGTGGTAAAATGATGATAAAATATTTGGGTGCTGTCAAGAAAGACCTCTTTTTCTATTAGATACAATGTGGGTCCATTCAAGCTATATATTTAGATAGCAATATGGTTCAAGCAACATAGTTTTCCTAAAATATCACCGTCATCATGCACATCAGACACACTTTCAATGGACCATTATCAGTGTTTAAGCTGCATCTATATATCAGCACATGCTATAAATTCTTTAAATACAGAATTTCTGAAAGTAGTAAAATCATTCAATTGATAAAAAGTCACATGGAAAATTCAGATAAACAATGTTATCAGTGATCTGGGAAAATGATTTAAAACTCTCTTACTGCAGTCAACAGATAAGCAACATGAATGCAGAACATCAAGCGCACAGTTTTGCTGATGCACTACTGTTCAACCGTGATATATTTTTTCAGGATTCTTTGACAAATAGAAAGTTCAAAAGAACAGCATTTATTTTAAATAGAAATCTATTGGAACATTATAAAAGTCTTTACTGTCACCTTTGGTCAATTTAATGCTCCTTGCTGAATAAAAGAATTAATTTCTTTCTTTCTCTAATAATAATAATAATAAACCTTACTGATCCCAAATTTATGAACGGTAGTGCCTTCTTATATTGAGATAAATATCTTCCTGATTTACAGGGATGATCCTTCCTAAAAGAGAAGGGTCCATTTGCATTGGGATGCATAATAGAGAAACAACATACAAAGGAGTCTTTGTACTTGAATGGAGTATAAATAGAGTACAGTGGACCGCAGTTCATGCAGCTCTTGATGTCCTACTGCAGTAAGAACTCTCAGTAAACCAGTTTGTATTCTTGCACACAGTATCTCACCGCTGGAATAAGAGTCTCTCCTATCAACATCCCGAAGATATCAGTGAAGGTGACAGGCTGTCCAGCCGATTTCTTCTTCCACAGTGCTTTGACGTAGCGGTTGATATTTTGGGGCAGAAGCAGTTTGAGTGGGTTATTGCTGACCCTGCTCATCAGCTCCTTATTAATTTCCCCTGGGCCTTTCGCAGGAAACTCAGGGTGCGAGTACAGTGTGGACATATACCTGTGGAAAAATAGCCAATATGGACGTTTATGAGATTTTTACCACTTCTGATGTGAGTGGTGCTCGCTATGCAGTTGTTGAGGTGTTCGAAATGGTCTATGGGATTTTTCTGAATATTCAACGTTTACTGACCACGTTGATCCAGAAAGTCCTGCCGTATATGTTGCACAGTCAAGCACCCCAGATTCATACAGAGCCTTCATCACACCAGAGAAGCCTACCATTGCACGGAAACCCCCTCCAGAGCCCACAATGGCGATAGTGGGAACCTAAGCACACACAGAACTGAAATCACACAGGATCTCTAACACTAGCCACACAGATCCTTTTTTTAGCATAACATGGTTCACAAGGCTGTTTGTGTGGTTTTTAACTTTACCTCTCTCGGTGAGGCTGGAAGAAAGCGTGGGTTTTCCATTTTGAGAAGCTTCTTGATGGCGAGCATAACTCTGTCCCTGCGCGTCTTCATGAAAAGCTTTTCCTGATCACACAGTGCCAAGCTAAAGCGCAAGTCTGTGGACGAGCTGTACAAAAGTGATTCACATTCAGTCACTTATTCATTCTTATTTGATAAACCAATAATAAAAAATATATGGATCACCACAAAGGAAGCACAGAATGTGCAGAAATAAACATTACTTCATACATACCACACTTCTAAGAACAAGTCGAGGAACACTTTGGTCGTCTAGCAAAAATCAGAAGAGAATAATTGTAAACAACATGACACTTTAAATCAGTAACCATGATGTTAATTCATAACAGGCTCAAAGGTGTAAACCTAAAAGTAGCTTTAGGCTTTTACCTTGCCGATAGGGAGGGTCACTTGCTCTGTCTGCCCCGCTTTGAGCTTTGAGAGGCAATATTTAGCTGTGCCCAGAGTTTCATCCATTACATAATTAGCATCCATCAGTGTCATCTAAATAGACAGCATTCAAACATCATTATGACATAGTGCTGATGTATTTTTTAATATTTCTAAACTGCAATACAACACCTTTATGAATGCTGCATAAACCATATACTGTACAAGCCAACAACAGCATAGACACACTTTTAAAGCAAAACATTTCCAAAAAGAGTTTTTTTAGGTTTTAAATGCTAAAAAAAAATAGATGTACACTACCATTCAAACATTTGGGGTGGGTGAGATATTTTAATGTTTTTGAAAGAAGACTCTTATGCTCACCAAGGCTGCATTTCTTAGAAAGTAATATTGTGAATTATTATTAAAACAGTTATTTAAACTATTTTCTATAATATATTTTAAAATGTACTTTATTCCTGTGATGGTAAAGCTGAATTTTCAGCATCATTCCTCCAGCCTTCAGTCACATGATCCTTCTAATTTGCTGATTTGCTGCTCAAGAAACATTTCTTATTATTATTAATGTTAAAAACATATTTTGAGGGAAACTGTGATACTTTTTTGCAGGATTCTTTGATGAATGGAAAGTTCAAAAGAACAGCATTTATTTGAAATAGAAATATTTTGTAACATTACACGTTTCTTTACTGTCTCTTTTGATCAATCTAATTCTTTATCTCTCTCTCTGTCTAGTTCAAAATTAAGACAACAAGTATTTGGGAATTTTCTGGTTATAAAACTTCTCCATGCTCATATTTAATTTGATTAACTACAATAATATAATAATAATATAAATATAAAAATAATATATATAATATATATCAAATTTATTTACTATATATACAAAAATATGTTTATTTATGTTTAAATATATATTTATTTATTATATATACAAAATTTATTCAGACACCTTGAACATTTCATTCATTAATACAGTTTATTCACTATAGTTTAAAAAAATGGTAATAAAATATGACAAGATCTCAGAGTTAAACTGTGTCAGAAAAAAAAAAATCTTAATTATGTCAGATAACACTAAAGCAAAACATGGTCAGGTCAAAGTGTCAGAATAATTTTTGGTTCCAAATTTTTGTCAATTTTACTGGTAGTCCACTGAATGAAGAATTTTTGGGTATAATATGTCACAGTTTACTTTATTTTGCTATCCTAACTTACATAAATGAACTATAGTTTCCTGCACCCACTAGTAAAAATATAACAAAAATATCAAAAATGTCTGAATAATTTTTGATTTGACTGTATAAATAAATAAATAAATAAATAAATATATATATATATAATTTTCATTTTTGGGTGAACTATCCCTTTAATTTATTTTAGTTTAGTAATTTAGAGTTTGAATTTTTTACCTCCAAAACATTGGTTTGTTTGGGATCCAATATAAATTCAAATGTTTCGTTCCACTTTGGGTTAATGTCATTATTTATGTGGCGTGTTCGTTTTCTTGACTCTGGTGTGGTTGGAATTGACAGTTCCACATAAGGGTCCGGGGTGTCCACTGTGAACAAACACACAGTCACTTAAGTATAAATGCTCATTTAAGGATTTCCTCAAAAAGCGAGAAGACTGCATAAATAAATACTCACATAAATCGCCAAACGCTCCTTTAGTCACATTTTCAGCTCTCACCACAATCACTTTCAATTTATGAGAATACTGATGCTCAACCTGCACATTTAAAAGATCCACAAAGGCAGGGATTTAGAGTGGCAAAAGCAGTAAAATGTGTATGTAGGCTATAAAGGAAGCTCATTTAACTACTGAAGTAGGAAATGGACAACAGGTGATTCCCAAACAGAATTATGCCTAAACAGAAGATATGTCTCTAATGTCATAAATTCAGCATTTTAAGAGTCTAAATGTTAATGCACATTTATAACAACCACAAATAAATTATGACATAAATAAATGTTAACATTATAGTGACTATAATTTACCCTGACTTAAAGCCTCTGTTATGCATACATTAATGAAACAGCATACATGATACTTTAAAACGTTCCTTACTGACATGACGCTTTAAACTTAAAGAGTAACTTACTATGATGTACTGGTAGGGGTCTATGGAGGACATTCTGACAGCAATTTGGAGCTCAAGAAGGCACTTTATTTCAAGACGGTCAAAACATCTGTCAAATTAGACAATAAAAAGAGGAAGAAAAACGCACAAGAGGTTGAAACATGATACTGCCTTGTCGAATAACACACAGTTCAACGTCTTGAGACCCAAAAGTTCGCTCTCAGTTCAGAAGAAAGTATGACAGAAACTGTTGAAGTACGATTTTGTTGCATAAGTCATTTACACGCGTGGATACTCAACATTTTACGATTTTATAGAGAAATGAAACATGCAAGAACTTACCATAACTGGTGGTACAGTGATGTTGGACCCTCTCCGACAAGAAAGTCATTTCAGGAAGCCAAGAAGAATGCGCATTACTGGGCGGACTAAAGATGAGTCGTGAAAATGAATCGTTCATTTAAAACTGTTCATTGTAAGGATTCGATTGAACCGATTCGCACAGCGTTTAAATCATCCGACTGTAAGGGAGAATACAGTTTATAATAATAATAATAATAAAAAAAAAAAATCATCCGACCGTAAGGGAGAATATAGTTTATAAGTAAAACAACAACAATATGTAGGTGACGTGTTGTAACCATAAACATATCTTTAGATTATCTGGAAAAACAGTAGGGCCACAAAAGTAGGCCTACGCTAAATACAACCAATACAAAAACGTAATCGAAATGATCAGTAATAATATCAGTATTGAACAAAATATTTATTTAACCACAAAAAAGAAAACGTTAAATGGTAGCACTTGATCGATCACTCAATGACTAGTGAATAGGTTACTTGAACCGGTTCAAAGAAATGAATCATTCAAACGAATCGATTCGCTAAAAATCAGTTACATTTTGGGCGGACACTCGCAAACTCTTTCCCCGCCCCAGATCTTCATATTTCACAAGCACTCTGATGGGCACAGATGGGAATTATTTCAGCGCTGGGCTATACGTTGTCTTTCTATGTTTCTCTTTTTCTCATAGGCCTAATATTGTAAACGTGAAATGTCGTTACATACGTAAGTGTTTAGGTTTTCAGTTGAGATTTATTTAATAATAATAATAATAATAATAATAATAATAATAATTCAATTATAAAAATAATGCAAAATCTATGCAAGATTACGAATGAATGTAATAGCGACATTTGCCCTATAGATGGCGCTCATGAGCTGGAATTGGATGCCCGATTGCCCGTATTATCACTGGGATGCCCGTATTGTCTACATCTTTGCCTTGACACACACACACACACACACGTCTGGTTTACTATTGTGATGAATAGAAGGAAATTATTTGAATGTTTAACGTACACGTCCCCTGTCAATGTGAGTAGGTGCTCCTAATATAATTAATGTGTACAGGTGATGCGTGTGAAGATGATTAGGCTATTTAAAGAATGTTTGATTACTGCTCAGGGAGTTTTTGTGTGCGGGAGTTCTCACTGGTGGGGACCGTAGTACGGTGTACATTTTAGGACTTCCTCACACCTCAGTCATACAACGAAAAGGCGTCATGCCTCAGACTAAGGCTTCAGTCATCGGACAAAATGGCAATGCGCCTCAGACTAAAAGGCCCCGCCTCAATGTGACGTCACGTGCACGCAGTTAAATGTTACACTAAGTTGTATAAAACATCCCACTGAGATTATTTTGTAAATATTATTCACTTGTTTTATTTGCATGTATAAAAAGTTAGCTAAATAACACATTGCAACTAGCTTGCATTGCAAACTATCGTGAACACTATACGAAAATTAACCATGGTTAAAATTTTAACTATGAATTTTTTTTTTGTCGAATTGATAGACTACTATTTGTATAACAATAATTTTACTACAAATACCATAAACTATAGTGTAGCAAAACCCAGGGTAATTTGTGGTTACCATGGTATACTAAAATAACCATGTTTTTTGTTTTATTTGTAGTAAAACCATGGTTAATTTTTATAAGAGAGGTAAAAAATCTTTCGAGCTATTTGACTGCGTTGTTATAAGCACAGCTGCTTTGTGTACAGAGGTTACCAAGGAAACGGCTTTATGCTTTTCTGCTGATCCAGCGCCACCTACTGTCAGAGAGTCGATTAGGCAAGGCAAGGCAATTCTATTTATTTAGCACATTTCATACACAATGGTAAATCAAAGTGCTTTACATAAAAAGGAAACAAATACATAAGAATAAAAATGGAATGCATAAAAAATAAAAATAACAATAAAAACAGAATACCACTATCTGGATGGAGTCACATTTTACATTTTCATTCAGCCCGTTGCTGTTTATCTGCAGACCAATGTGAAAATCAGCATGTTCTTTTCTGTATAGAACCTAACCAGTGTAATATTTAATTAAGGCTCGCACACACATCTTACATCAATTTGGGTATAGTAACAGTTAAATATATAAAAAAGGGAGAAAGAAAAAGACAACTGAAGGACGGCATTATGATGGGAGAAAAGTCCAATAGAAAGTTAGGCAATACCAAAAAACTGTGGGCACTTTCACTTTCGCGCTCAAAGGGGCAGGGGCTCAAGCCCCCCCCCCCCGCCCCTTGTGCACGCCACTGCCGATGACTGAAGCATTTTAGTCTGAGGCATGACGCCTTTACGTTATATGACTGAGGTGTGAGGAAATCCTAAAATGTACACCGTACTACGGACAATTAGTGTCTCCGGCAGGGAACATAGCCAGTTAGTGGGGGGTAATTGTGTCAGATAGTTAGGGGTACAACTTCTGGTTCCTGAGCAGAACGATTATGCTAAGCCCGATGGACTGATTCTTTCCACTGAGTGACTTAACTGGGAAATACAGTAGTGTATCTTCCCCGCTGACGTAAGCCCCTCTACGTGTGATTCTACAAGCTGATAAAGGGGGGTAATGTATTTTATGAGGTTGTGGTGTGTTTTAAACATTAATAAAGAATAGTGTTAACTGTCATTCTGGTGCACTGTTCTCTGCCCCCTCATTTCAAGTGGTTGTTACACTGTCCTTGTGGGGACTCTCCATAGATATAATGGTTTTTATACTGTACAAACTTTCTGCACTTTTACATTTTCAAAGAAAAAAAAGAAAGAAAACAAAACAGTTTCTGTAGCCTATGATTTATAAGCTTGTTTATAAACAATTTAGGTCCCCACGGTGACACGAGGATGTGAACATTCAAGTTTAAGTCCCCACCGGGATGGAAAGACATGTACACGTACACACACACACACACACACACACACACACACACACACATCACAGCTGGTTTACTATCTTTGTGGGGACTCTCCATAGTCGTAATGGTTTTATACTGTACAAACTGTGTAGTCTATCCCCTTACACTAGTCCTATACCCCTAAACCTACCCATCACAGAAAACCTTCTGCATTTTTACATTTTCAAAAAAAAAAAACAAAAAAAAAAAAACCTAATCCTGTATGATTTATAAGCTTGTTTCCTTTATAATAATAATTATATAATTATAGGCTATATTACTTAATATAGCCCATTGTAAATCTGAATATAGCTATAAAACCGTTAAGATGTTTTATTAGGTTTATATATTCCAACGGTTTTTACCAACAGATATAAATAAATACTACAATTTTATTTCAGTTTTATTTAATAAATGAAGACATCTTCCTAAATATAAATCCTTGTTGAATGTGCCACTTGTGGAAAAATGAGGTCTGCTTTTGACGTTACCTTACTTTTTTTTTTTTCTTATCTTGGACATTGCGCAAGAGGTACTTCCTTCCCCAACAGCAGTTAAAAGGCGCAGGATCGCATCAAGGCGCACAGAATTCCACGAGCTACCAGAGTACGCGTCTCTGCTTCGGTGTAGGACATTCTAGATAAAAACTTCTGGAATGAATAAACTGGTTTGCCTGGTGCTACTTTCAAGCTTTTGGATCTTTCCCGGTGAAGGATGTAAGTCAGCTCAGCTATAGCAAAGAAGACTTGAAAGTGCTTCTTTCACAGTTTGATTGTTCTACCCAAATGCAATAACCTATAATCATGCATGGAAATAATCACTTTTTTCTTTATGACTGTTTCTTGCAGACGACCCTTGCTGTGCACAGCCTTGCCAAAACCAGGGTGTGTGTTTATCCAAAGGCGCTGATGCTTATGAATGTGACTGTACCAGGACAGGTTATTATGGTGAAAACTGCACTACCCGTAAGTCTGGCTATGGATGGTCTTTACAGATAAACATTTTACATAGAGAAAATGTGTTCACTCAACACTGTTTTTTCTTGCCTCACAGCTGAGCTTCTCACGCGTATTAGATCAACTCTGAAACCACAGGCAAACATAGTACATTACGTTTTAACGCATTATAAATGGATCTGGGACATTATCAACAACATTTCTTTCTTGAGAGATGGCATAATGAGATACGTCTTGACATGTAAGTTGAATTAAGTTAATTTTAAGTGTAAAACTGAATGTAAATAAAAAATACACAAAGTAAACTATTGCCTTTTTTTTGTTTTACAGCAAGGTCCCATTTGGTCGACAGTCCACCGACGTACAATGCAGATTATAACTACAAAAGCTGGGAAGCATATTCTAATCTGTCCTATTACACCCGCACACTCGCCCCATTGCCTCAGAACTGCCCTACTCTTGAACTCCCAAATGCAAAGCAGGTGGTGGAGAAAGTGCTGTTGAGGAAACAGTTCATTCCTGATCCACAGAGATCCAGTCTTATGTTTGCTTTCTTCGCCCAGCATTTCACTCACCAGTTCTTTAAGTCTGACTTTAAAAAAGGACCAGCTTTCACCAAAGCCCTGGGTCATGGAGTAAGTGGCATTCAAAGCTCTGTCATTAACCATTTTACATCCCATCTAAAGTGTCTAAAGTGGAACTACAATGCAATTTCTAAATGTTCTCTAATGTTTTAGGTGGACTTGGGGCACATTTATGGAGAGACACTGGAAAGACAACACAAACTTCGTCAATTTAAAGATGGAAAGCTAAAGTATCAGGTTTGTGCTATAATGAGACAAATGGACACTGGAAATTTCTGTCATCATTTACTCACCCTCATGTTGTTTCAAACCTGTATGACTGTCATTCTTCTGCGGAACACAAAAGACGCCATTTTGAAGAACCGTTTTTGTCCATACAATGAAAGTCCGTAGGGACCAAAAAACATTGGACCCCACTGACTTTTTTTCAAGACATTCTTCAAAATATTTTATGTTCCTCAGAAGAAAGAAAGTCATACAGTATTGTATGTATACAAGTATTGATTGTTGGTATAATGTGTAAAAGTTAATGAAAACTGTATTTAACCCTTAGGTTGTGGATGGTGAGGTGTACCCTCCGCTGGTGAAGGATGTCCAGGTGGAGATGCACTATCCTCCTCATGTCCCAGAGCAACATAAATTTGCTGTGGGCCATGAAGCCTTCGGTCTGGTTCCAGGTTTGATGATGTATGCTACCATTTGGCTCCGTGAACACAACCGTGTATGTGATATCATGAAGCAAGAGCATCCTGACTGGGACGATGAGAGAATCTTTCAAACCACTCGTCTCATCCTGATTGGTGAGTCAATGTCGCATCATCTGAAACATTACTAATCTTCATAATTTTGTAGAGGGATTAAATATTCCTGCTTTTTTCTCCCAGGTGAGACCATCAAAATCGTGATCGAGGACTATGTTCAGCATCTGAGTGGCTACAACTTCAAGCTCAAGTTTGACCCAGAGCTTCTCTTCAATCAACGCTTCCAGTACCAGAACCGCATTGCAGCCGAATTCAACACTCTGTATCACTGGCACCCGCTGATGCCCGATAACTTTCAGATCCAGGATCAGGTCTACGGCTACCACCAGTTTGTGTTTAACAACTCTATAGTGACCGAACATGGCATCCGCAACATGGTGGAGTCCTTCACTAAACAGATGGCTGGAAGGGTGAGTTTCACTTGTAGATAGAAAGCTTCTTAGAGAAGCCTTATGTTGTTGAAAACCTGTATAATTTGCTTTCTTCTCTGGAACACAAAAAGAAGATATTTTGTAAAATGTTTCAGGTTTTTTTTCCTCATATAATGAAAGTGGGTGAGATCTTTTTGGACCCCATTGACTTTCATTGTATGGACAAAAAAGTTCTTCAAAATATCATCTTATGTGTTCCACAGAAGAAAAAAGTCATACACGTTTGAAACGACATGAGTGTACATAAATGTCTGTCCATCTTTAACTAAACTTTACTGTTTTTGCTAATTTCTCTAATTTTTTTTGTCTGAACAGGTATCTGGTGGACGTAACCTGCCGGCTTCAGTTCAGGGAGTGGCTGTTAATGCTCTGGAGCATTCCAGACAGATGCGCTACCAGTCTTTCAATGCCTACAGAAAACGCTTCAACATGAAGCCCTACTCATCCTTTGAGGAGATGACAGGTAAGACAAACCGTGAACATCACTGGTGTCAATCCTATAGGCCCATTCACACCAAAGATGATAATTATAACTTAAAAGTATTAATAATCATTCTAATCTATGAGAATATGGATGTCTACACTACAATTACAATGATAACGACACAGAAGAACTATATTGTTGGAATCACTCACAGAACAAATTTGTCCAGTTGATGAACCATAAAAACATTGAAAGCCAATCAGAATCCACCTGAGTTTAAAGCGCTTATGCAACTGTGCGCTTAAAAAAAAAATGTTATCATCTGTTGGTGTGTACATTAATATAGTTATCGTTCTTAGTGCCTAAAATATGGCAAAAATTTACAAAGAACTCTTTTTATACAGATTTAGAAATGAGAATATTATGAAAAATACACCTCTTATTCAACTGTAACTTTTTTTGTATGGTAAAACAGGAGACAAGGAGCTGGCAGACGAACTAAAGAAGCTGTATGGTCACATAGACGCTGTTGAGCTGTATCCTGGCCTTCTTGTGGAGAAACCCAGACCCAATGCTGTATTTGGGGAGACTATGGTGGAGATGGGAGCCCCCTACTCTCTCAAAGGGCTCATGGGAAATGCTATTTGTTCTCCTGAATACTGGATGCCCAGCACATTTGGTGGGAAAGTTGGATTTGACATTGTTAACACAGCCTCACTGAAGAAGCTGGTGTGCTCGAATATCAATGGACCCTGTCCGATGGTGTCCTTTCAGGTGCCTGATGTGAAAGTTCAAAGTTTAGAAAACATGAATTCAAGCTCAGTGCACTCCACACAAAATAATGTTAATCCAACAGTTGTCTTGAACGAGCGGAGTTCAGAGCTTTAAAAGATTTTGAAGGTCTCATTGCTTTCACCATGATACTTGATGTCATATTTTAATTTGTTATTTATTTGTGTATTTATTTATTTTAATAATTTATTTCAATGATGTATTTATTGCTGATTTTTCATATTGTTATTGACTTGCAACATGCGTTGTAATCCTTTTTTACACATACTTAAAAAAAAAAATATCACGAGGTGTTCTCAGATGCTTTTGTATGGATTTAGGGTGGATTTTTGTGTCAAATGATAAATGCTGTTTTTGAAAATTGGACATCCAAATGAATCACAATCCACATTACTGTTGACAGTAATGTGCATTTCTTGAATAAAAACTTTTTTGTTTTTTAATATGTTTTCTGTCCATTTTTATGGCAATTATTCTTACTCACACAATTAAAGTATTATATCTACTCGTATACATAGAAATATATACACTGCCAATCAAAAATGTTAAAGATTTTTAAGACATAGATTAAGCATATAAAGAAAGTATACAAAAACACAGAGGTTTGTTTAGGATATAACTAAAATATACATTTTTAAGAAATGAATAGGCTATTTTTATACTTTTAGTGACATAATTTTATAAAAGATTTCTATTTCAAATAAATGCTGTTCTGAACATCTATTCATCAGAATAGAAAGAATACTAAAAAAAT
Organism: Ctenopharyngodon idella; assembly: GCF_019924925.1. Lineage (NCBI taxonomy): Eukaryota > Metazoa > Chordata > Actinopteri > Cypriniformes > Xenocyprididae > Ctenopharyngodon > Ctenopharyngodon idella. The sequence continues at coordinate 16,132,144 of NC_067221.1, forward strand.
GTATCACGGTGCCTACAAAAATATTAAGCAGTACAATTGTTTTCAACATTAATAATAATAAATGTTTCTTAAGCAGCAAATCAGCATATTAGAATGATTTCAAAAGAATCATGTGACACTGAAGACTGGGGTAATGATGCTGAAAATTCAGCTTTGCCCTCACAGGAATAAATTACATTTTGAGATTAAGAGTTATTTTTAATTGTAATAATATTTCACAGTTATCTGCATTTTGATCAAATAAATGCAGCTGTGGTGAGCATGAAAGACTGCTTCCAAAAACATCTTACTGACCCAAACTTTTGAACAGTTTTTAAAAATCTCCTACAAATTTTGTCCAATCTTAAGTTCACCGTACAACATTTATTGGATGGATATTTGATACTTTATTAGATGCATATGCATTCTGAATAGTACAGATTATCATAAAATAATTGTTCTACTGTTCTCTGATTCATTGGATTGTGCTAAAGTTATGTTTCATCCACTGTGCTTGGCCCTGTAATTGCTGTAACAGCTAAAACCTTTCTTACATTACAGGGAAATTGCTGAACTCTCTGAACTTGCAAAGCGGCATGTCTGCCAAAAATGAGGCTGCATAGGGAAAAGAAAATAGTGAATCAGTGAATCTCATGAGCCAGTAGTGGTAGCAGATCCAACTTCCCAACTGGCTTTGCATGATGTGATGCATACTGACTGCAATGAACCCAGACAAAATAACACCACCGTATTGACCTGAGTCAACATACACTGTCAAGCCCCATAACAATCAAGCTGGAAAAATACAGAGCAAACTGCACAGGGTGATGTGCGGGAATGTGCTCATTTGTAGTAGGGCAGGAAAAATTTTGCCATGGCAACTGAAAGTGGTTTAGTGCCTTAAATGTGCTAACTGGAAGAAAAAAAAAAATAGATATAAGAGTTTACTTTTTCCAGACGACAGGCAAAGTTCAAATGCAGAAGACCGCAGGTTCTCTGTGAGGAGGGAAGATTTCTGTTTAAGACGTAGATAAAGGGAAGTGGTTAGTTGAAGGTAGCTTAAATATAATAGAATATTGACTAAAAAATATTCTTCATGGCTTCTCATTCATGAGGGATAATTTGAAGTTAGGGAAATGAAAGGGTGGAACTTTTAAATTGCTTGAAAAGAAGGAAAGGCTCAGGCCGAAACATATCAAAAGAGTTCATTGCACTGCACTGAAAGTGTGCCTGCCCACAATAAACTAAAAAGAATAAAATGTTAATTAGAGAAACTGGGTTACCATTGTGCTGAGACAATTCTTTGGGTGTTTCTGGGAACTTTCAGGAAAGGCTCTACAAGCACCAACATGCCAAACAAAACCTGGTGAAAAATGTCTCATTCATTGGTGTGGTGAGCCAAATTACCTAAGTGACAGTTGAAAGTGAGATGGATGTTTAGTCTAAGGGAAAGGAAGAGCAAACGTCTCAAAGGCTCGTGTTTATAAAGCACATCACTCACAAGGGTCAACTGGGGTTACAAATCACTGATGCAATTTAGGTTACGAAACCCACATGCTCACTACACGTGTGTTGTATAAGAAGCAGAAAAGAGCTGGAAACTGACTGGTTAGAAAAGAAAAATTGGCCAAGGATTGTGTAGCGCTGACCAGCCTCGATTCTATCAGACAGAACATAGCTCAGGACTTGGCTTAGCAACTACACTGAAAAAATATTAACCTAAAATTGTCACGTTTCAGTTTGTGTTTGGACTTTCTGTTTGTATTTCCTTTGTTCAGTTTCCCACCACTCCTTTGTTTCTATGGTTACCATCATTGAGTTCATTTGTCCCAGCTGTCTGATTAATTATCTTGTAGTGTTTCTTTCAGTTTTTTGTCTGTCCTCGTCATTGTAATTTTGGTTGTTCTGTTCCTGGTTCCGGGTGTTTTGAATTTGTTTGAATGAAGAAGAAGAAGAAGAAGAAGAAGAAGCTGCTGCATCAAGATCCTTACTATATTTCTTTGTGCTGCAACCAGCATCCCTGACAGAAATGTGGTAACATCTAAATTAACTAGCTGAATCATCCTTATACACTAAATAATACCTATTTATAGAAAAGAAGAAAGAAAGGGAACAACTGCAAGTTGCCACTTAGTCTCCAGTGTGTTTGTTCCATTAAATTGATGTTCAGTCCAGACTGAATGAGAAGACGACTGTCTTTTGTCCTGTTGTGAAAAACATGCTGGTCAAATTCAGACAGTGTTGATTAACTCTCTTAGCATCTACATATATATATTTCATATTAAGATCAAACTAACACTGTACTTTCTTTAAAAAAAAAAAAAAAAAAAAAACAGTTGAGGGGGTGAATTTAAATAAGAGATAGTATTTTAATGTATGTTTTGTCTTATTTTGAAACATTTTAAAAAATCTTTGTCAAGATTATTGTCTTTTGTTCACGTGTTTGCTGTCCACACCAACACGGCATTTTCAAAACCGCAGCTTTTTCTATGCGGTTTGGCCGTTCGTCCACAAGCAAACGCAGCATCCGGTAACTGAAACCGAACTTTTTTGAAAACTCCGGCCAGGGTGAAGATTTTTAGAAATTCCGGTTACAGCGTTGCCGTGTAGACGGTGAAACCTGAGATTTTGGCCAGTGACATCGGAGCGCGCGCTGTTATCCCCTTTGTTTACATGAGGCTAGTCTGTGCAATGGAGGACGTAGCCAAAATATTGCTGCTTATAACTGCGCTACCAGGGCTTATAAGTTAACATGTATACAGAAACATTCACAGTTCTCCCATTATACTGCAGAACAGAGGCGTCAGAATGCAATACTACGCAGGTAGGCTAATTTTTAAATATTTTCAATGACTTTTGGACTTAAAGCCTTCTTTTGTGGATGGATTTATAAACTGAGAAATAAAGTTGAACAAACATAAACATGGACTCTTAATGATGATGAACAGAAAAGGAAATATTGCATATAAAATTATATCAAAGTATGAACTAACATGTGCAATACAGTAAATATGCTTACACTACTCTAAATCAATGGACAGATGTGCTGTCCCAGTCACCCAAACGTTGTGTCCCAATCACCCAAATGTTACCAAAAAAAAAAAAAAAAAAAAAAAAAAAAAATATATATATATATATATATATACAGTGCTTGTGTGGATGCGTTGTTGTTTTTTTTTTTTTTTAAACGAAGAAGGAAAAACTCTATAAAAAAACTTTATAAAAATATAAACTTTATAAAAATGGTGTTTCTTGTTTCCTTTCCATTTAGCCTTGTTGGTTTCCTTAGTTACTGTTTAGTTTCACCTGTCTCTAGTTTAGCTTCCTTTGTTTGCCCCTTGAATATATATATAGCCTTGTGTTGTGTTTATTGGTTCTTGTCTTTGATTTGTGTGGTGGTATAGAGGGTATGCATGGACGTCACTTTCACGCCGGAACGCGCTCCCTCAGCTGGACTGATTGGCAAAAGAACCGGCTGCATGACTGGATTTAATAGGGGAAAATGCGAAAACGCGAGTAAAACAAACAATTACACTAAAGGTTGGGCTCGAAACTGTTCCTTATGACATGTCAAAGAAACCTAATTCATGGATATCGGCATGCAGCCAGGAATCGTGTTTCCTGACATTTATATGTGCCTGATTTCGTCGCCGGGGAAATACATAAAGCAAATCTGCCTGTGAACGCTTTATATAAATACAATATAAGTAGTTCTAAATCGGAGTGATCACTTATATCTGTTATATATTTCGTCATATCGTCCAGCCCTAAAACTTGTATAGTTTTTGTCAGTGTTTATTTAAAAACACCCAATTATGCAGAATATAAGATGGTAAATATTTAATTGATGAGTTGTCAACACAATATATAACAATACAATATATAGGGTATGACTTTACCCCAAAATCCTGCCACTCAGTCTTTTGCCACTCAGTGGGCGTAACCACAGTCATAACGGTCGACAGTGACATCAAGTGCATACCCTCTATACTCTCCTTTAATTCTCCTACATATTTTGGTTTTGTGATTAATGACTGTTTAAAATAGGATTCCTTGTTTGTGCGTGTTGTTTTCCACACCACAATGTGACAATCTTGAGGGGCCCTTATAGATGTTTGCAAAGGACCGCTAGTGGGCTCTGGCCTCCTGGTAGAGAACCACTGCTTTAGCATAATTTTGTGTATACACAAAATACATTTTCAAAATAATCAAAATAACACATGAAACTATCCACATGCTAATATATAATTATATTTTACATACAATAATTAATTAAAGTTTAATAATAAAGATTTAGCACAGCATTTCAAATCAACTTTAAACTGCTGTTACAGAATCAGGATAAGCCACTTAGGGCATCTAATATAATTTAAAAAAAAAAGTTGAGAAACGGGTGATACAACCACAAGCATGTTTACACTGATTTATGCAGCATGACTTTGATTGACATTACATTATTGACTGCAGGTGTGAGTGATTAGAAATACGGTTGTATTCATGGCAACAATGCAACAGACAACCCACACTTACACATTCACACTGTAAACACTTTCTAGTTAGTCTAGACAATTTCACCTGAAAACCCACTCAATACACTACAAATACTTTGCATAAATAATACAGATTGCATAAAGTATGAAGTGTACGTCATTCAGTTATGCGTAAACACATTGATATGAGACCACGACACATATGACAAATTGATGATTAATGCACCATTGAACAAATACAACATGACAAGCAGTGACAGACCTGTCATTAACAGATACAGATCATCTAGATAACATTAACATCATTCACTACACTGCTGTGATTGTAAAGTATAACAGGTGAATCTACACGTCATTTAGTTTTGTATTGGCATAACAGGACCACAACTATGACCAACTCATGATTAATGCTATATAAAACTGTCAATACAAGACAAGCTTTGACAATTCTGGCATAAATGAATTTGGTTAATATGGTGTGGGATGACATTAACATATTTTAATGCACATTGTCTAGACATACAATTAAATTTTTTTGTAAATGCTAGTTAATATGTATGGTCTTTGATATCACAATTTCTTACGTATCGGTTGCAGGTCACCAGCAGATTTCATCTGACAATGAGATGAGTTTCATTCATATGATGTCAGACGATGACATTGGACTAGACAGATTTCTCAATACAAGAATTACACAAACAAACAAAAAAATCGCTTTCTGCAACATTGCTATATCATTGCCAGTTAATTGCATGCTGACAGTTATATTGTTGATATTTCAAATCATTCAGTCAAATAATACAGTTCAGGGGGATCCAAATGTCTGAGACCACTTTGACAATCTGGGGTTCAAAATCTAATTGAAACCTTGAAATAAACAGAAATTTTTAGGATTTTGAACAAAAACAAAACAAAACAACAAACAAACATTATGATGTAAAATCAAAAAAGAAAAGTGTAAGATTCAACATTAAAGGCACATTATGTAAATTTTCGCCGCTAGAGGTCACCTATACAAAACAAAGGCGTAGGTTGATGATGCCGAGATTTAGCGTGGAATCTTGGGAGCTGTCGCTTCACGTCACAGCCGGTGGAAAAGAATCAGGACGGGACTCGGGCAGAAATCATGTTCATGGATGAGATTATTAACGTTACTGTAGTATGAAGCAGAGCAGGGCTGAGTGCTGTGGGAGCGGAACGAGGCCGCTGGAGCAATTGCTAATGAGAGACGAGCGCGACACATGCCTTGAGAGCAGCGCAACTTTTATTATGCCGCAGTCGCCAGACTCACCACTTCCGCTTTTTCCAGTCAAGCGTATGAAGTAACACAGCGCTGTTTATTAGATTAGATACATTTGAGTGTGTTGAAAATGATGTTGTAACATTACTCTGAGCGTTCGCTCAGCGGCTGCTATGAGACACTTGTTACACACTGCAGTAAGCTAGATCGATATTAGAATATCATATTAATAAATGCTGGATAGCTGGAGTTGACATGCTATTAGTTTTAAATCATATCGTATGATGGAGAAAATGCTGTATTACTGTTACTAAAAATAAAGCTGCATCTGATTATGCTATGTTAGCCACTTGACAAAATATTGTTTTTCTCTAAGGCATGGTACAAACATGCAATCGAGGAAAATCAAGAAAACGAGATTCAAACAATAAGACTAAACATGTTGAGCTATAAAACAATGATTAGTTTTCTGTCTATAAATATAACCAAACAGTTGTTCTCTTGTCTAATAAAACATGTAATATATTAAAGGATCTTTGTGTTTCCATGGTTTCTACAAAACAAAACTGTAAGTCGAGGGTAACGCAGGTATGATGTCATTGATAGGTGACGCACGGACATGGTCCGTGTCCTGGTTAAAATGGCTTATCTCTCCGGATTTAAACATTCTTTGTTAAACATTGATAATAATATTTATCATGACAAAGCAAAATAGAAGCACTTTCATATTTAAGGTCAGCTAGATGGGGTCATTTGAGAATTTGTTATTTACAGCTAAGTTTATATTGTTTCTTATGTTGAAACAGGAAATTTCCATTAGTATATCACCACTGCACTGTTTATATACCAAATAAACAGAGTGACGCAAAATGAAACAAAGTGGTCTAATGACCTCTGCACCTGTATACGCATCTCCTATCTGTTTATATACATCCTCTTCATATCCTTTCATATAATCAATGTAGTCAGAATAAGATAGTGGGCAGCACTTTTTCCAAATTTTAGTTACTTTGTCATTATTTAAAAATTAAATTCTCAGTTCATTATGGGCATTTCTGATCTGACTCAGAGAAGTAAAAAGTTAAATATTTGAGAAGCTTAAACATCTAAAGTAAAGCTGGCACAGAGGACAGGTGAGTGGGTGTGTATTGACCGGATGTGTTGTACTTGTAAGGGTGAAGTTAACTATACTACCAGATTCCTTCAGCGCACATTTTTTAAATCTCTTAGGCAAGGCCTGTTGCTAAGGACACAGGGCTGTTTATTTGTTTTGAGCGGGGTGTAAATCGATGATATCAGCTCATACTGTCACTGCTCAGCTCATAGTGATGTCAAAGACACAGATAAACATTTAAGAGAAATATAGTTTCTCAACTTTTATCGACAGTTTTGTGAAGTATGAATCGGCCGTCTGGGAATGTACATTTTTCCTTTCACTACACCGACTGCTTGCTTTACTACCCTGTAAAGGAAAAAAAAGAATCTTAAACACGTTTCTCCCACTGACTCATGGTTTGCTGTAAACCGGACTGTAGCCACTAATACGTGTTGATTTTGTAAAACTCATTTTCAAAAAAGCTTCAGAAGCCGGAATGATTCACTAAACCTGGTGGTCTGTGCGTGTGGAGCAGGAATTTCTGTATTAGAGTTCTGTCTCTGTCTACACATTTTGGATGTGCAACAGGCGTCTGGCACAAAACTGGAATGGAAATGTCTATGGATGAAAGATAACAAGTGAAAGTTCAGACCACCTGTATAGAGAGGATGATTATGCACAGCCATCATATGACAAGTCTAACTTGTAAAAAAAACTAAACAAAACAAAACAAAACAAAACACATGATATGTATTGATCTGTTGGTTATTGTTTTGTAATATCTGTATTGTGTTACATTTTATTACAGTATATACATAGGTCTATACACACACACATACCATTTGTGTATCTGTGTATTGTAGGCCTATATAGTATTTTGAATAAGCTACTGTTTTCATTCAACAGCCAAAAAATAATAATCATAATCTAAACAATTTTACATCTTTCCACAATAAATCTTCAAAATATAAGTTTTGAAAGATATTCACAAAACAAATAAGGAAAACACAATTCAATTTGCATGCTTTTGTGATCTTTCTGGTGTGTAGACACATGATTTTGTACTTACCTTCATTGTAATGCTTATGAAACCAGAGACAAATTCCTTTAAGGGCACTGTGGGAATAGGTTGCAGATACTCATAGGGTTGTTCCAAAAATGTGTTTTTGTCTTACCCTGATTCACTCTGGTTGTCATATAGGGGAGACTTCTGTAACTCACTGATTTTTTGAGCTAGAGTGCTCAAACTTGCATACCAAGTACCCACATTTGTTTACTACAAAAGGCACCAATTCAAACCTCAGCGTGAATATCACAGCCCCTATAAGGTAATGTAAAATACATGGTGTGCCTTTGTTACAATCTACCATACCTGGGTAGGATGTAACACGTTTGACTCGGAAGTGTGTGTACTGTAAATAAGTCTACTAGAACAAACTTCCTTGTATGGTATTTATACTTAATGAACACTTGAATCCAGTGTACCTGTGTAAAGAACATGTATAGGTCTAAAAAAAAAAAATCTGTCAATGTGTGTGTGAGTCAATGTGTGTGAAAATTCCCAATCAGAGTCACAATGGTGACAAATGAATGTTGTTAACCCTGGAGTGCAGGCTTTGTGGGCCCAGAAACTGCATAAGGCACATTTTACCCACATGTCCTTTGGCTTTGAATTTGCCAAATGGCTCCATACAGACAACAAAAAAGTTTCCATTGTTGCGGTCTCAGAATCCTCACCAACATTTCAACATTTTCTTCACAACTGATCTGAATGACCTGCCCTTCTTTAAAACCTTATCATTTCATTAATACACTGGCAGCCCTTTTCCTCCTCACACATCTTCCTTTTCCACTGTATAGGCATTCTGTAAAATTAATAAAAAGAAACTGTTCTTAATTGTATGCAAGGGGATGCTTATAACACTTTTTAAAGATATGTTACAACCCACCCCAGTGTTTAGCTAGCCATATCAAATAAGTTTGTGCATCATATAAGTTATAATATTATGCGTTTATATTTTAGACCTGTCGGGATGGTTTTCGTGGGAAATTGCGTACACACATCACTCACCCTTTTGTGTCTCGTCATATCCGTAAATAGAGAAAAGTTGCTCTGGCTGAGCATGGCGGTTACTCAACAGGTGAGTTAGGTATTTTATTTAACAGATAACATGGCATATGTAGCTCTCTAACAGAGTTTATTGTAAATCATTATCTATTGTGAAGGCTTGTTTCATTATGGGTTGTTGAAGCGCTGCGCTGGAATTTAATTTCAAAGTACTATGTCAATTAATGGTAAAGCTACAGCAATGTCTTCAGCTAGTCAGCTTGAGAGTATCTTAAGCCAGTAGTGAGGATAATATTCCTCTGTACAAACACGCAGAGCCGAAGCACAACCAAAACAATGTTCTTCTGCAAAATGCATGCAGTTTTGTTTTTTAACTGCTAGAGGGACAAGAGTTAAATACCCTGCTCCCAAATCGCTTACTTATACTATGCCCTAAAAGTATGTAGGACTGCTGTTTTTGTGAAGAAAAAGTACATACTTTTGAGTGTGTAGCAGAATAGTAGGCAAGCAGGTTTCCTGTTCAACCTTACCAGTCTGTTCTGTTAGCTCAGGGTCTCTTTGTTGCGCACACACGTGCACTGCAAAAGTTTTGAGAAGCCTACAACGAACTGCGCCATTCTCAAAACACAAATTTTATATATGCCTAGACTAGAGACTACATGCAGTCCCTCATTTGCCTGCATATGCCAATAAAGGTCTCATTTTGTCATGTCATTTTACTTTGAATTACTGTTACTCAGAAAAAATACTTCATGCCAAATATGCCACCATAACTTTGAGCTCATAAGCTTAGAGGAACTAAAGAGATCTGACCTGCAGGTGAACTTTAAGGGACAACAGGTTTATATGCTAGTATACTGAAGGGAGCAGTGGACAATGGTCTTCAGCCATCACTATCTGAATAAATTATATGAGAGTTGCTCATGTAGTGGTTTTTACGACATTTCTGGGAAAGCTCTGGTCATCATCCAACAAGTATAAAAGAAATTATAGTAATAACCGAGGAACTGAGTCCAGAGCCACAGTCATCATCATTCCTGGCTATGAGTTTCCATGCTGGTTTAGGCTGGTTCTTTTTGTAATGTATTGTAATGTAATTTGTATTCATACTTGTCACTACCAAATATCCATCATACTTTTTTTTTTTAAAGAAATTTGCAGAGGTTCAGTGCAGAGTTTCAGTGGAACTTTTAAAGTAAAGTATTGTTACATATTCCCAGTTTTGTTTAACCTTGTGTTTTATGTTTTTATGTTTGACTTTTAGGTTACATTCTGCCCTGTTCTGTTCTTGTGCCACATGTTGTAGTCCTGTGTAGTTTTCTCTGTTGTTTTCTTAGAGTAAGTTTACATGACAACAATGTACCAAACACAGAAAAGTTTTTCCTTTGCATTTTTCGCGTACAGGTGACAACGTTTTCAAAATGATCCGTTCACACGGATCCACGATAACGACTATCGCTGTCTTATGCATGCCAGGCCAGTAGTTGGCGATGTCACTTTGTAAAGAAACACTACGCACCTATAGATTAAACACGTAATACGCATGCACGTGGCATCACATTTTTCACAAATTTGTGTTTTTATATTTACACAGAGACGGTATCATATTCAAAAACTTGTCCTCTGAAACCCGCTTTCAATAGTTTGCGTTTTCAGGCCCCCAAAACACCGTTGTCGTGCAAATAAATACCCAAAACGCATAAAACGTTTTCTGTTTTTAGTTGAAAACGGTGTCGTGTAAACAGCCCCTTAGTCATTTGTATTTTTGTTATTTCTAAACCTCTGAAATTGGATCCTATACTCTCCCTCATTTCTGAGTTTCACCCAACCTTACAAGTATACACAGGAAATTTGATGGATTTCACAGACTAGCATCCTAATGGAAGCCATGCTGACTCACATATGAGGCGCTTATATAATCACAAACATTCATGCACAGACATGCACCACCTGCTCATTCACATTTCTTCTGCACCCTCTTTATTCACGCTATGCAATATTTTCCAAGCTTTAACTCTTTCTATGGCAAACCAGTGTCCAACATTGGTTTGCAGTGTCCGATATTGACAGAAAACCAGTATTGTTCACACCTGATTCTTGGATTTTCTGTGACAGCATCCAGCCAGAGTTTTTTTTTTTTTTTTGACAATCAATACTTACCTGTTGTAAAACATGTGTTACATGTGTTAGATGGATGTCCTCCTGTTTCTGACTCCCAATGAGTGTACAATAATGATGCATGTGATTGGAAGATGAAAGTGGACAGGCCTGTTCAATATGTCATACATTGCATTATTTATCTTGTGTTTCAGATTAAAATTATGGAATACCAATGGAATCAAGCAAAAAAAAAAAAAAAAAATTAATTCACAAAGAATCTCAGACATGGAGACAGTTATTTCAATTACCTCTTGTGAAACAGGATCAAACATTCTTATTCTTGATTTACTGTTTATGCCAAGGTTTAAACTATTTTTAAATTGGAGAACTCGAAATCTTTTGTTTCGAATCAGTGGTTCGGATCATGTAAACAAAGCCTCGTTTACTGAAATCACGTGACTTTGGCGCTCCGAACCACTGATTCAAAAAAAAAAAAAAAGTAAAGCTTCGAAGCAGTGTTTTGAAATCGCCCATCACTAGATATTGTTGAAAAGTCGTTATTTTGTTTTTTTGGTGCACAAAAAGTATTCTCGTCGCTTTATAATAGGTAGAACCACTGTAGTCACATGAACTGTTTTAAATATGTCTTCATTACCTTTCTGGATCTTGAGAGGTTCAGTGATATTGCTGGCAATAGAGGCCTCACTGAGCCATCGGATTTCATCATAAATATCTTAATTTCATGTGGAACGACATGAGGGTGAGTAATAAATGACATTATTTTCATTTTTGGGTGAACTAACCCTTTAAGGCATTGTCAAGAATCAAGATACATCTTCATTAAGTTTGCTTTCTTTACTTGCTTTCTATCTGATTACATATGTTTCCCCCCTTTTGTTTGCTTTGCAAAAATAGGAGAATCAGTTTTTTTTAGTTAATTGAACGTTATAATTTACAGCGTTTGGCATCTTTACCATGCTAATAATAAAATTTTAAGAATTTTTTGACTATATGGTCTGAATATAGAATATCAGAGTGGTTCACTCTGTGTTATGGTTCACTCATACAAAAGTAAGCATTCCTAACAATCCAGCACTGAGTTGTGTAATTTCCGCTTCAAGTTATGATAAAACCATATGAGGTCAGCATGGGAAACAAACAGATGTGTTGTCGCTTCTGTGTTGAAAAAAAAAGTAGAGCAAGCTTTCTTGCCAGGTCTGTTGTAAGACTGGAGATTCACACTTCCTCAAAACTTTCACTTCTTACACAACAGGCTGGCTGACTCCTTTGGCTACGCTGTGCCAGGCACTAACACACTGTTGTGGCAGAAGGAAGTTTACATTCAGAAAGGTCAGCTTGTATGAGCTAGAAAATCTGAACTTTAGATGAACCTATACATTTAAAGGGGTCATGAACTGCGTTGTTTTATTGTTTTATAATGTTTCCTGGGTTCACTTATAATGTTATTATGCTTTACATCCAAAATTGTCATAATTTATAAATAAAAGGCATTTTTCCTACACTGATTTTAGCCCTCTGGTTTGAACGCTCTGTTTTAAGGGGCATGTCTGCTGTGAGACTTCAGTCAAAGACTATAGAACACAAGATGCGTCACTCATATTGTTTTGAATGGGAGAAAAGTGCAATGCGCAATATGGCGGAATAAGTCCTGCCTTTTAAATAAAAGCCAATTGCCGATTGGTAAAGTCATCGCGTCACTGCAGCGGCCATTAGAAGCTCCGGTTTCTATAGAAACAGTCAGACGCGTGTAACGAGTTATAATAAATACAATTTGAATGTAACACATTGCTTTTTCACTAAAATCCTACTATTGTATTTTGTATTTATTTATTTCTGTTTTTCTTTAAGTAATATATGTCTACTGTTCACTGTTTAGAGACTTTTATTTTAACATCTTCTCCTGGTGCTCTACTGACGCCATTTTCAAGTGAGTGCACACCTCTCGCCAGTTCGCTTTGTTTATGCTGGGGAGATTATTGTCTTTATTTAAAGAGATATGAACTTTATTCATGTTAATCCACAGGAATGACGTTAATGCTGGGCGTGGCTGTCAATAAATCCCCTTTTGGTGAACAGAAGTGAAAGTGTCCTGGGTCTTCTTATGCACAACGCAGATGATGGTAACGGCGGTCAGCAACGGATCGTTACATTGGTGCCGTGACCCGGATTTGAAGATTTGCTTCCAGATCTACGTCAGTTGGGTCGCCGAGGGACGCTGCATTGAGGTTCACTGTTTTGTTAGTAAAGAACTGTGAGAAAACAAACAGACATTTGGTATTTCTAATATTTATTTTCGAATTTTCTCATTTAAGTGACTATTTTTACTCCCATTTACTCCCATTGTGAGGGAAAGTAAAGTGAAAAGAACTCCTGTATTATGCTCCACATGTGTAATTGATCATGATCCCAATCCAGTAGCTGACACTGTGCCCTTAGCTGTTCCAGACATGACAGATCCAAACTGGGAAGGTTTGATAGCACACATTGCTCAACAAGTGGGGCAGACCATGTTAGCATCTCAAAAAGAGGCTAGTTATGGTAAAGAAGAGAATAGAGGTGCACAAACACCAAGGCTAGGTACCAGCAAGACCAAAATACCTTCACTTAACTTGACTGGAGTGAGGTTGGTCATGCAGAGTGAAGCAAAAGAGGCCCCAGTGTACCGTGTTGATGCATCAGACAAGCTTAGTGTGCGCGAATGGGAGGAACTGATGGACACGTATCTGAGAAAAAGAGGAATACCATTAGCAGAGCAGCATCAAGAGATCTTAAGCAGACTAATGGGTAAAGCTAAAGATGTCGTCAGAGTCACACTCCGTTGTAATTCAGCTTTAAACCCAGTTGAGAACCCAAAAGTTAATCGAGCTTTGGGGAGTATGCTCCGAACCCTGCCCCTGAAAGAAAAGCACAAATGGCCAGAGCAAATACAAACACTGACCTTCGCCTACAATGCTACAGTCCATGAGACCACAGGGTACGCTCCATTTCAGCTTATGTTTGGTCGTGTACCGAGATTGCCGGTGGACGTTATGTTCAGACAGGTGCTACATGACCCCGTAGTTGTTGATCATGGTACTTACCTGAAGTCGTTGATGTCATACCTCCATGAAGCAGCTGAGATCGCGCAGTGACATTCTGAAAAAGAGCAGCGTAAACAGGCAAAAGGTTACAACAAGAAAGCCAGAGGTACATGTCTGAATACTGGGGACCGTGTGCTGGTGGCAAATAAAGGAGAAAGAGGAAACTAGCAGATAAGTGGGGCCCTGTAGTGTACACTGTAGTGGACAGAAACCTGCAGATGCACACTTACAAGCTGAAAGATGAAAAAGGAAGTGTGAGGATAGTGCACAGGAACCTGCTGTTGGATATTAGTTTCCTACCTGTTGAGTCGCCTGATGAGGAGGGAAGCATTCTACCTTCTGCAGGAGAGTCAGAGTGTGAGACACACAGCATCAGGAGTGAGTTCTGCGTGAAAGACTTTGATCCGATGGATGTGGAGGAAAGAACCATGAGATGGGTGAATGAAGACACTGAAAGCCTGGTAGTTCAAGAGTCTGAAAGCCCTGCATTTCAAGACTCTGCTGTTGAGGAAGCTTTGGGAACAGACTATCTCAGTTCAGATGGAAAAGAGTCCAGTGATCAGTTGCAGACTCAAGAGATCAGTAGCAGGGATCTTCCTCAGAGTGAACTTGAAGCCAGTCCAACATCTCTTGACGTTAACTTTGACTGTGACACAGATACACATACACAAGTTCTGACTGACACTCATATTGACACATACTGACACCCAAGTTCCAGTTCCTGACATTCAGGGTGTTAGAACACGAGCAGATAGAGTTGTTAAGAAAGTGAACAGATTAATTGAGTCGATGGTTTAGAAACCCTTTTACATCCAAGGTGTAGGAAGTAATCTAAAAAAGAGAACTGGGTCATTTCTTTCTCTGTTCTAAAGAGTTTTCTTATGTGTTTTGTTTTTGTATGATGTGAAGAGACATTTTGATTCCAAATATGAAATATAAGGGTCAGGTCATATTATGGTGTACAAGGCATCGTAATGTTCCCAGATGATCTTAGGTTTGATCACCCTGAGGTTTTTCTTGACCTAATAGTGGGTAACTTACAAGTTGAACTAATGAATGTTTCATTGTAGACCTGACCTGTACCAGTCATTTGGTTTGGATCCAGTATGGATTTTAGTGAAATCCGGAAAGGGTGAATGTAACGAGTTATAGTAAATACAATTTGAATGTAACACATTGCTTTTTCACTAAAATCCTTCTATTGTATTTTGTATTTATTTATTTATTTCTGTTTTTCTTTAAGAAATATATGTTGATTCTACTGTTCACTGTTTAGACTTTTATTTTGACGTCTTCTCCTGGCGCTCTATTGACACCATTTTCAAGTGAGTGCGCGCCTCTCGCCAGTTCGCATTGCTTATGCTGGGGAGAGGATTGTCTCGTTATGGAAAGCCCGCAAGAGAGATATGAACTTTATTCATGTTAATCCACAGGAATGAAGTTAATGCTGGGCGTGGCTGTCAATAAATCCCCTTTTGGTGAACAGAAGTGAAAGTGTCCTGGGTCTTCTTATACACAACGCAGATGATGGTAACGGCAGTCAGCAACGGATCGGTTACATGCGCGCCTCCGAAATGATATGCAAGAGACGCGCACTTTAGGACTGCGCATGTGCATTAGCTTGATCTAGCCTGAAAAATACCGTTTTTTTTGTCATGATTCGAGAATTTAGAAACAAAATTTGTGAGACAGTTGTTGTCAAATTTCATTCGTGATTTCAAATATGAAATTTAATTGAAAGCTTGGCAAACAGCTTTGGAGAATTTGATGTTTCCCCATTCAAAGAGATAGGAGTTGTACTTGAATGCCCGAGAGGCGTTTCAAAGATGGCCGCCGAGTGAAATGACTTGTCTTAAAAGGACTTTGCTTCAGTGTAAACGCCCATTACTATGATTGGCTGACATCTTTGCAATATGAAATAGCTAAGTATTACTCTCTCTTTTAGCGCGTTTTTACTATTACAGCTCTCAAAGTTAACTAATCGTGAAAAGCGTTGCATACATTTAGATCTATGGCATTATATTTAGATAGTGGCATGAAAGGTTGCAGAGATGAACATTGTAGCCGATGTTGTTAAGCGCATGAAAGCAGTGATCTCGTCATTGCACCTCAATTTCTGTACACTAACAAACGCTTTCATCTTCACTAACAGAGCAACCGCGAAATAATTAAGAGCTATTGTTGAAATAAAACGCGAGTTTTGCACCTCCGTCACTAATAACCTCGCGCTGTTTGATTGACAGCTTCAGCGCGCGCTGCTCCAAAGGGAGCTTTCTTTGATCGCTTATATATATATATATATATATATATACAGGTGCTGGTCATATAATTAGAATATCATCAAAAAGTTGATTTATTTCACTAATTCCATTCAAAAAGTGAAACTTGTATATTATATTCATTCATTACACACAGACTGATATATTTCAAATGTTTATTTCTTTTAATTTTGATGATTATAACTGACAACTAAGGAAAATCCCAAATTCAGTATCTCAGAAAATTAGAATATTACTAATGACCAATACAAAGAAAGTATTTTTAGAAATCTTGGCCAACTGAAAAGTATGAACATGAAAAGTATGAGCATGTACAGCACTCATTACTTAGTTGGGGCTCCTTTTGCCTGAATTACTGCAGCAATGCGGCGTGTCATGGAGTCGATCAGTCTGTGGCACTGCTCAGGTGTTATTAGAGCCCAGGTTGCTCTGATAGTGGCCTTTAGCTCTTCTGCATTGTTGGGTCTGGCATATCGCATCTTCCTCTTCACAATACCCCATAGATTTTCTATGGGGTTAAGGTCAGGTGAGTTTGCTGGCCAATTAAGAACAGGGATACCATGGTCCTTAAACCAGGTACTGGTAGCTTTGGCACTGTGTGCAGGTGCCAAGTCCTGTTGGAAAATGAAATCTGCATCTCCATAAAGTTGGTCAGCAGCAGGAAGCATGAAGTGCTCTAAAACTTCCTGGTATACGGCTACGTTGACCTTGGACCTCAGAAAACACAGTGGACCAACACCAGCAGATGACATGGCACCCCAAACCATCACTGACCGTGGAAACTTTACACTGGACCTCAAGCAATGTGGATTGTGTGCCTCTCCTCTCTTCCTCCAGACTCTGGGACCTTTATTTCCAAAGGAAATGCAAAATTTTACTTTCATCAGAGAACTAACTTTGGACCACTCAGCAGCAGTCCAGTCCTTTTTGTCTTTAGCCCAGGCGAGACGCTTCTGACGCTGTCTGTTGTTCAAGAGTGGCTTGACACGACAGCTGAGACCCATGTCTTGCATACGTCTGTGCGTAGTGGTTCTTGAAGCACTGACTCCAGCTGCAGTCCACTCTTTGTGAATCTCCCCCACATTTTTGAATGGGTTTTGTTTCACAATCCTCTCCAGGGTGCGGTTATCCCTATTGCTTGTACACTTTTTTCTACCACAATCTTTTCCTTCCCTTCGCCTCTCTATTAATGTGCTTGGACACAGAGCTCTGTGAACAGCCAGCCTCTTTTGCAATGACCTTTTGTGTCTTGCCCTCCTTGTGCAAGGTGTCAATGGTCGTCTTTTGGACAACTGTCAAGTCAGCAGTCTTCCCATGATTGTGTAGCCTACAGAACTAGACTGAGAGACCATTTAAAGGCCTTTGCAGGTGTTTTGAGTTAATTAGCTGATTAGAGTGTGGCACCAGGTGTCTTCAAAGTTGAACCTTTTCACAATATTCTAATTTTCTGAGATACTGAATTTGGGATTTTCCTTAGTTGTCAGTTATAATCATCAAAATTAAAAGAAATAAACATTTGAAATATATCAGTCTGTGTGTAATGAATGAATATAATATACAAGTTTCACTTTTTGAATGGAATTAGTGAAATAAATCAACTTTTTGATGATATTCTAATTATATGACCAGCACCTGTATATATATATAATTTAATCACATTTTAAATAACAGCTCATTTTCATCTACTAAGAGAAACAACGTGAAGTTGACCGTTTAGTCACTGGTTTGATTTACTGACACATAGACAAAGAACATCTGACTGTACATGAATTATTACATATCAGATCAGGCGTTAGAATTAACACAGTTACTTACATGTTGCATTACTGTCAAATCGAGGCATTGCACAATATTTTGTAGTCCTCAACGGCAAGTTTATTGCTTGGTAGTTCAATCCAGTTTAGCACCAAGTAGGCCTATGTTACTTAAGCCAAGTTTACACTACAGGACTTTAAACGTCGGCAGATCGCTGTGCTGTTCAGACTAAATGACCTGCTGTGGAGTCTTGAAGTCATTCTGGTGTTCACACTATGTGACACTACGTTAATGATCCGCAACAGGGGGTTACACACTACATGAGCTGATGACATCGGTCACCCATGCAACGACTTTATTTGAAAATGGATGTTGGGAGGACCTGTCTACTTATAAGACAGGATGACCCAGACAACGGGAACTGAAACACTGTAGTCATCCTCCCAAACCCATAAACTAGGGCACCAGAGGGGCCTAGGCTGTATATAGAGGGCACAGAACATAGTTACGCCCAGACGTGGTCAGGGTCGTAATGGAAAGCCATAAGCTGGACACAGCAGGGAGGCTCATGCAGAAAGGACCTGTGTCTGAAGCGCAGGGACATCTAGATTATAAAACCTGACAAATGTGGATGGTGAGGCCCAGCCGGCTGCCGCACAGATGTCAGCAATGGAAACGCCACAGGACCACGCCCACAAGGAGGCTATACCTCTCGTGGAATGCACTCTTACACCCAAAGGGCATTGAAGGCCTAAGGAGGAGTAAGCGAGTGCTATAGCATCGACTCCATAGGACTTTCGGGACATGTCTCGGTTTCAGGACGACTTTGGAGCCGTTAGGCCCAAATTCAAGACACGAGGGGCTCACAGAGAGCGCCTGTAAATCTCCCACACGCTTAACC
This sequence comes from Ctenopharyngodon idella, assembly GCF_019924925.1. Lineage (NCBI taxonomy): Eukaryota > Metazoa > Chordata > Actinopteri > Cypriniformes > Xenocyprididae > Ctenopharyngodon > Ctenopharyngodon idella. The sequence goes on from NC_067221.1 coordinate 16,151,153, forward strand.
GATGCTAAAGCTAACAGTAAGGCAGTTTTCAACAACAGGGGCCGTAAGTTGGCAGTCTGGACTGGTTCAAAGGGAGGACCTTTAAGAACCACAGAAAGGTCCCAGGTAGGAACCGAAAGGGGACGAGGGGGATTTAACCTCCTGGATCCCTTCAGGAAGCGAACAACAAGGTCGTTTCTCCCTCCCTATCAACTGCCCCGCTATAGGAGCGTGAGAGGCTTCTATAGCTGCGACATAGACCTTAAGGGTAGAGAGAGTACGGCCTCTATCCATTAAGTCTTGAAGGAAGGACAATATCTGGGATATGTCACAAGTCAATTGGTCCTCATTGGCAGATATTGTCGATATTGTCGACAAGGACAGGCTCCTGTAAATGGTACCAAATGATAAATGGTATCATTTGGTATCGTATGCTCATCAATTGAAACGCTCTTGGGTCTTGCCTGAGACCTTCAGCCTTTCAGAATGCTGTCAATAAATGGCCTCTCCTTACAGAATTTGTCACATTCCCTCAGGTCTTCTGGAATGTCATCATCAATGACCACCTTTATTGATTGCCTCAGTTTGTAAAATCTATTGCATGTGAATCTTTCTGTGATGGCTGGGAATCTTAACGCGGTGGACCAGTATATCCTGATTTGTGGGTACAGGACACAGGACATCAAAATTGAGGCAACAAAGAAATGATACATCTCATCAACTGATGTGCTGAGCGGGTACCCACTCCTAGCTAGTGCTGTAGCATTGGAGCAGTTTACAATCAGTTTTATTAAATCTTTATCAATATACTGGTTTACATAGTCCAGTGTGGTCCAGCCTTTTCTGTCCTGCTTAGTTTCCTCCTCAGGCTCAAACTGGGCTAGGTTTAGGGTCAATTGAGCAGCCCTCCAGCGCACTCCTCGTCCTTGCTTTGGTTGTCCTTGAAAGCTTGGTCCTGGTGTTGGCTCTTCAGGTTCATCATTTGAGCCATTAGACTCAACCTGCTGAGTCCGACATCTGGGACTGCTGCTATGGCAATGCTACGGTCTGAACAATAACTTACAAGTTTCACCACGGAGATGTTTATGTCCCTGGCTGGCCTCAGTGCACTGTGGAGAGGGGTCTTCATCCCCACTACTCTCCTCCTCTCTGCTGCTTGGCTCCTGTTGTGGAGGATGGAGGATCAACATCCTCTACGGGGTCATCAATGTCAGACCTCTGAGTCTCAAAGTCCTCTACCTTTGATTTGTCCCCAGCAATTGACTCCAGTACTAATTCAAGTGCCTTTGACAGAGGATTAAATTCTGGAAATTATATCATGATAAAAATCAATGTATAAAGTTATTTATCACACATGCAAATTTATACTGTTGTAAACTATTGTAAACTGATGTTTTCTAACTAATTTTTCCCAAACTACATTTTCACAGTTACATTTTTTTTTTTGCTAATATTTTTACATTTTTAACTCAGCTAAGTCCCATTGTCCACATATGTGGACCTCAAGTTTAGCGGCATAGTAAATCTTTACCATTACAAAAATTTGTCAAATTTGCATGATATATTATTCATACAACACTATTATGCATAACTTAACAAGAATCAACAATGAAATTTTATTAGATTTTTTACCTTGTGGACGTTTTGGTCTGGCGTGGCTTCCTGACTTTTCAGATGTTTTCTCCGCCATCTTAAAATTTCTATGTAAAGTGTTTTTCTCTTCTGACACCACTAGATGGCAGTGCAAGTGTCCATGTTTGTGTACAACAAGTTCCAGTTACACAGAATTAAGTATTATGGTGCACACACCCAAAAATGTGATGTCCACGTATGTGGACGCCAGGTCGTAGGAGGTTAAGACATTCTCTGGGAGGCTTGCAGGCTCCTATTGAGAAACCACACATGAAGGTTCCACAGCTCGGGTCTGCCATATTGTCCCTCTCGCTTGAGAGAGGAGGTCCCGTCTCAGAGGAATTGGCCATGGCTCCATGGGCAATAGCCGAGATAGCTCCGAGAACCATGGTTGGGTCCTCCACAGAGGAGCCACCAGGAGGACCTTGTGAGCACCTTCCCTGACTCGTTTGATTACTTGGGGAATCAGTGCGATCAGGGGAAAAGCATAAAGGAGGAGGCTGGGCCAGTTGTGGGCCAGCGCGTCCCTGGCTTTCGAGAAATATACTGGGCAGTGATGATTGTCTTCTGAGGCAAAGAGGTCGATCTTTGCCCTCCCGAAGACGCCCCAAATTTTTTGGACTGAGCGGGGGTGGAGTGACCATTCCTTTGAGGGAAGGTTGCTAAGGGGCAACATGTCCGCCTCAATGTTCAGTACGCCCTGTATATGTGCTGCTCTCAACGAGAGCAGGTTGCACTGGGCCCACTCTAGGATGGTTTTCGCTAGAGTGAAGAGGGGTTTTGAAAAGAGACCGCCCTGGTGATTTAAGAAGGACACCACCGTCATGCTGTCTGACCTGACCAAGACGTGGTGACCCACCAGGAGAGGAAGGAAAGCCTGGAGAGCTCGATATACCGCCATCATTTCCAGGCGGTTGATATGTAGCTTGCTTTCTGGGCTGTTCCAAGCACCAAAGGCCGGACGGTTGTCGCACAGAGCTCCCCAACCCATCTTAGAGCCATCTGTAAAGACGACCTTCCTCTTGTCTATCGCCCCAATTGCCACGCCCTGCTTGAACCAGCAAGGGTTCGTCCAAGGGGCCAGGGTTGTGACACACACCTGGTTCACCTTGAGCTAACAATGACCATGTTGCCAGGCTTGGGGCGGGACCCGTGGTTTCAGCTAGAGCTGCAAAGGGCACATGTGAAGCAAGCCCAGCTGCAGAGCCGGAGATGCTGAACTCTTTAGACCTAGCATCTTCTGAAACGTTCTGAGCGGCAGAGAAGCCCTGGGCATAAAGGTTTTTATGAGCTGCTGAATGGCCAGAGAACGCTCTGGAGTGACCGCGGCCCTCATGTGGGTCGAGTCTAAAATTATCTCCAGGAACGACACATGTTGGCTGGGAGATAACGAGCTCTTTGTAAAATTGACCCTGAGCCCCAAGCACTCCAAGTGGTTGAGGATGATGGATCTGTGGGATATTAGCTCCGTCTCCGACTGGGCCAGAATGAGCCAGTCATCGAGGTAGTTCAGTATGCGCACACCCATCTGTCTCAGAGGGGAGAGAGCCGCATCCATGCACTTTGTAAAAGTGCAGGGAGCCAGAGATAACCCGAACGGAAGGACTGTGTATTGATATGCCACCCCTTCGAAGGCTAATCTCAAGAATCGCCTGTGATGGGGGGCTATCTGGATGTGAAAATAAGCATCTTTCAGATCTAGGGTAAAGAACCAGTCTCCCGGGTGTATTTGCGGGAAGATCTGCTTCAAAGTGATCATTCTGAATGAGCGCTTTATCAGGGCCCTGTTCAGAACTAGCAGGGGGGCTGGATAGGTTCTGGCACTAAGTCGCTGTGATGGACTGTGGTGCACACATGGGGTGGAAGAGGAATTTTGCTCTTTGCTCTGAGTATGTTTGTGTTTTATCTTGTCCGCTACCACAGCGGCTATACATTTGGGTGCTAGAACGGGCCCTTTGCGTGCAATAAACATTTTCCCAGCACCCGAAATAGAACGGGGCGACTGGGAGCACATACGAGGCCGTTTGGGTCAGTGAATGTGGCTTGCGGGATGGGGCCAGCAAGCGAAGTGCACAGTGATTCAGCATTTGATAACAAACACCAGAGAAATCTACTTTCTCAGAATTAATATATTCCATGAGTCTCACCTGAGTCAGGGGAGAGCGTCATGTCATATTCAGCTGAGCACTGTCAGCATTGAGCTTGTTCTAGCACTCTTGTAGTGAGAGCACACTCCCTCAATGAACGCGGCTTGTGGGGGCGGGGCCGGCAAGTGAAACGCTCAAAGGTTCGGCATTTAATAACAAACACTAGAGAGATATGCTCTTTTAGTGTTAATATACAGGTGCTGGTCATATAATTAGAATATCATCAAAAAGTTGATTCATTTCACTAATTCCATTCAAAAAGTGAAACTTGTATATTATATTCATTCATTACACACAGACTGATATATTTCAAATGTTTATTTCTTTTAATTTTGATGATTATAACTGACAACTAAGGAAAATCCCAAATTCAGTATCTCAGAAAATTAGAATATTGTGAAAAGGTGCCACACTCTAATCAGCTAATTAACTCAAAACACCTGCAAAGGCCTTTAAATGGTCTCTCAGTCTAGTTCTGTAGGCTACACAATCATGGGGAAGACTGCTGACTTGACAGTTGTCCAAAAGATGACCATTGACACCTTGCACAAGGAGGGCAAGACACAAAAGGTCATTGCAAAAGAGGCTGGCTGTTCACAGAGCTCTGTGTCCAAGCACATTAATAGAGAGGCGAAGGGAAGGAAAAGATGTGGTAGAAAAAAAGTGTACAAGCAATAGGGATAACTGCACCCTGGAGAGGATTGTGAAACAAAACCCATTCAAAAATGTGGGGGAGATTCACAAAGAGTGGACTGCAGCTGGAGTCAGTGCTTCACGAACCACTACGCACAGACGTATGCAAGACATGGGTTTCAGCTGTCGCATTCCTTGTGTCAAGCCACTCTTGAACAACAGACAGCATCAGAAGCGTCTCGCCTGGGCTAAAGACAAAAAGGACTGGACTGCTGCTGAGTGGTCCAAAGTTATGTTCTCTGATGAAAGTAAATTTTGCATTTCCTTTGGAAATCAGGGTCCCAGAGTCTGGAGGAAGAGAGGAGAGGCACACAATCCACGTTGCTTGAGGTCCAGTGTAAAGTTTCCACAGTCAGTGATGGTTTGGGGTGCCATGTTATCTGCTGGTGTTGGTCCACTGTGTTTTCTGAGGTCCAAGGTCAACGCAGCCGTATACCAGGAAGTTTCAGAGCACTTCATGCTTCCTGCTGCTGACCAACTTTATGGAGATGCAGATTTCATTTCACAACAGGACTTGGCACCTACACACAGTGCTAAAGCTACGAGTACCTGGTTTAAGGACCATGGTATCCTTGTTCTTAATTGGCCAGCAAACTCGCCTGACCTTAACCCCATAGAAAATCTATGAAATATATCAGTCTGTGTGTAATGAATGAATATACAAGTTTCACTTTTTGAATGGAATTAGTGAAATCAACTTTTTGATGATATTCTAATTATATGACCAGTACCTGTATACCATGAGTCTCACCTGAGTCAGGGGAAAGCGTCATGTCATATCCAGCTGAGCACGGTCAGCATTGAGCTCGTTTTCCTGCTCTTGTAGTGAGAGCACGCGCCCTCAATGAACGCGTCTCGCGGGGGCGTGGCCAGCAAATGACACGCTCAGAGATTGGGCATTTTACAACAAACGCTGGAGAAACATGCTCTTTCAGTGTGAATATATACCATGAGTCTCACCTAAGTCAGGGGAGAGTATCATGTCATATTCAGCTGAGCACTGTCAGCATTTAGATTGTTCTAGCACTCTTATAGTAAGAACACACTCCCTCAATGAACGCGGCTTGCGGGGGCGGGGCCGGCAAGCAACGCGCTCAGAGATTTAGCATTTAATAACAAACACCAGAGAAATATGCTCTTTCAGATTTAATATATTCCAAGAGTCTCACCTGAGTCAGGGGAGAACTTCATGTCATATACAGCTGACTGCTGTCAGTATTGAGTTCGTTGTAGCTCTCTTATCGTGAGAGCACACACCCTCAATGAACGCGGCTCGCGGTGGTGTGGCCGGCAAACCACACACTCAGAGATATTACAACAAATGCTGGAGAAATACGCTCTTTAGAGTGAATATATATTCCAAGAGTCTCACCTGAGTCAGTGTCGTGTCATATTCAGCTGAGCGCTGTCAGCATTGAGCTCGCTGTCGTGCCTTTTTCAATGAACGCGGCTCGCGGTGGTGTGGCCGGCAAGCGTCACGCTCAGAGATTTAGCATTTTGCAACAAACGTCGGAAAAAACGCTCTTTCAGGGAGAATATATACCATGAGTCTCGCCTGAGTCAGGGAAGAACGTCATGTCATATTCAACTGAGCACAGTAGTGAAAACAGTGAGCACGGTTTCTGCGTGGGACTTCCCCAGACATCGCACGCACTGACTGTGCCCGTCATCAGTGTGCAGAGAGGCTCTGCACATGCCACAGTCATGGCGCGACATTTGCAACAACCTCGCAGAAATTTGCTCTTTAGAAAGCTCTTTTATTTATAATGCAACTGCGTTGCAAAAGGATACACCGAAGTGCACTCGCGCTGCAGGCGTCTCAGGGGTGAAGCGCTGACCAGCGAGTTGATCTGGCTGCTGTGAAACAGCGGGTTGATCAGCGCTGCACGAGAGTGGCGATCTGGCAGAGCGGTGAGAGAGCTGCAGGCTGTTCGCGGTCAGCGGCTGCTAGAGACCGACGAGCTGCTTGAGAGCGGCGAGCAAAGGAGAGGCGAGCTGACCAAACTGCTGCAGAGCGACGAATTCCAGCTGCTTGCAGCTGAAGGCGGCTTCAAGTCTCGTAGATCAAGCGAAGAGATTATATCTGCGTCGCTTGAAGGAGAATGAATTGCCATGGTGAGACGGCCGCTTATATAGCCCGATACCCCGCCCCTTTTGGCCCCTTTACCCTCACCATTGGCTCATGCGATTCCGCACTGTCATTGGTCCGTTTACTTTAACTTCACGAACCAATGGCCGTGCAGTTAACACTGCGTGATTGTATAAAGTCTTCAGTATCGGAGAAAAAGGAGTTTTCCCCATTGCTTCTTGTCTTATTTATAATCATAATTAATTAATAAGACGAACGACGCAGTACTTGTGTAGTATCGCAAGGGAACTGGGAGAACAATAGAGTGAGTGAGCTTTATAGTTACTTACACAATGTGTATCTGATATGAATAAACGTCAGCAAATTATATTTGAATGGATTGTTATTGCTGCTTCCATAGACATCAGTGTATATTTCATTGGCTGTTGTGTCGCGACACGTGACACCACAGGATATCGAGTCGGCCGACAGCTTCAGATATTTAGCATGCTAGATATTTGTCTGGTGTCTGCGAGATGTCGGCGACGCGTCAGAGAGCCTCTTTGATGCGTCGTTGAGTAGTTCACACATAAAGACTGGTGAGTGCCGATCACCCGCTGATTTTCCCCCGATCACAGCCCGACCTGTTGGCGAGCTCGTTAACTTGCAAATCGGGCTTAAATCGGGCTTAAATCCCTGAGCTCGTGATATGTCTCAGCTATGTAAAAATTATCACTGATCTGTTACCGGCTATAATAGCAAACATACGATTCTCCATAAACTCGTGGCATCTGAGCCACTAAGAACGCAGTGGTGTAATTTTATTTATGAAGATAATGTGTCCAAAAAAATTCATATACCAGTATGTGCAAGTAATTTTACACCAGACTGCTTTGCACACGAGGTTCAGTAAAACACAGGATTTGCACAGAGGTTGATTCTCAAAGATAGATCGATACTAACTGTTTATGATCCAATTTCATATATATTTCATGATGTTTGCAAATTGTCTTTCTGAATGTGTTTCGTTAGCATGTTGCTAATGTACTGTTAAATGTGGCTAAAGTTACACTGTTTCTTACTGTATTCACAGAGACCAGAGCCATGTGGTTATTTTCATTTTTACCCGAAAACGCTTGCAGTCTATATAATTCATAAATGCATCTTCATTCTGATTGAGTCTCTCCAACAGTGTGTGGCTTTAGCTACATTGCCGTGCAGCACGCTATGAAACTCATTCAGAATTGAATGTTAGCAAACATCCACAAAATACATGCCATACCTATGTGATCTGATATGCTGTATCATGAACAGTTTGTAATGATCCATTTTGAGAGTTATATTTGCTGTGTGAGCTTCTCCTATATTGTTTATGCCTCAGTGTATTGGAATCGTGAGCTTGGGGTGGGGAGCACAAGCTTATTTGCATTTAAAGGTACACACATAAAATCAGCATGTTTTGTCTCCCACCCAAAAATAGGCAGTTAAAACATGGTATAATAAAAAATCCATGGGGTATTTTGAGCTGAAACTTCATAGACACATTCTGGGGACACCTGAGACTTATATTACATCTTGTAAAAAGGGGCATAATAGGTCACCTTTAAGCTCAAGAAACATTTATTATTAATATCAATGTTCAAAAAAGTTGTGCTGCTTAACATTTTTGTGGTAACCATGATACATTTTTTTGATAAATAGAAATATTTATTTGAAATATAAAATCTTCTGTAACATTATAAACAAGTATTTACTGTCGCTTTTGATCAACTTAATGCATCCTTGCCGAGTAAAAGTATAAAACTTACTGACCACAAACTTTTAAAGGTGCAGTGTGTAAATTTTAGTGGCATCTAGTGGTGAGGTTGCAAATTGCTATAGAAGCTACAGTGGCCAACACAGGACAAAGATTGTCTGAGACAGCAGAGAGTAACCAGTCAAGCAAATGCGCTCAGAGCAGTTTGTCCGTTTAGGTCTACTGTAGATACATGCCGCTGCAAAATGGCGACTTAACATGTAAGGGGACCTGCGGTGTATGTAGATCAGGGGTGCCCAACCCTGTTTCTGGAGATCTACCTTCCTGCAGAGTTCAGCTTCAGCCCTGCTCAACACACCTGTCTGTAATTATCAAGTGCTCCTGAAGATCTTAATTAGCTGATTCAGGTGTGTTATTATCAGGGTTGGAACTAAACTTTGCAGGTAGGTAGATCTCCAGGAACAGGGTTAGGCACCCCGGATGTAGACAGAAATGGAGATAGAAACTCGGTCCTGGAGGGCCACTGTCCTGCAGAGTTTCGCTACAACCAGCTCAAAAAAAAAAAACCTTCCTGTAAGTTTCTAGTATGCCTAGTTAGACCTTGATTAGCTGGTTCAGGTGTGTTTAATTAGGGTTGGAGCTAAACTCTGCAGGACTGTGGCCCTCCAGGACTGAGTTTGGACACCCCTGTTCTAAGGTAATAAAAACAAAACATGCATTTCTATCAATAGATCCTCCCAAAATTTACACATTACACCTTTAAATGGTAGTGTACATAATAAAGTAATTTAGGGCTATCAGCAATCTGCATATTTTTCTGCAATTTAAGCAGCTCATACACACTAAAAATAATTAACATAAGAAAAAAAGTGTAAAATTGCCACATTAAAAACTTAATTGGTGCAGATATAGTTAAAAAACGATAACAGATTTAACAGGACTTTTACCGTAAAATATAAAGTATAAATAAGCAATATATGGTGAAAATAAATATTATACAATAGATGTACTGTGTCTTTCTATTGTACCACCTGCATTATTGTGGTGGTTGTAAGTTTTGAGGTACAAAGCAGTTTTGTTTAGTTCACGTTTGTTATTATAACATTATAGGTCTATTATTTAATGATAAACAAGGTTATAAATTCTAAAATACTCAAGGCTCGAAAATCTTGCTGAAATATTTTCACTGAATTTTTTACATCGAATTTCTGGGAACCACAGCTGCTAGCTTAAATTTGACAGGGTAAGTGAATATTAAATGTGCTTAATTTTTATATGTTTTATATGCTTAATTTTACATTATTAGATCAAAGTTTAGACACATTTTACTTAATTTATGCTTCTTATGGTCCTGAAAACCTTTAAAGTAATGGCCTACATTTATGCTTGAAATTAATTTTGTAAACAAAAATAAATATGCATTTCTTTACAAAAAAAGTATTTTACTGTATTGAATTAAAAGTAAAACAATGTGTAATGCTACACAGTTCCCACCCCTCAAAGTATGTCAGCAAAGGGTGTGTTAACGGTTTAGATTACGCTAAAGAAAAGACTGTGCAAAAAGATGAAGGGCAGATTGGCCCGAACAGATAAAGTGAGTCTACTAATATAATAACAATAGCTGTGAGGATGTAATGACGGGTCGACAGCGTGAGGATCCATTTGCAGCTTTTATTCAAAACACAGCACAATGCAAACAAGGGCAAGGCAATAGCGTAAACAGGGACAGGCAGAGATCGGGGCAGGCAGCAAGGAAACAGGGTCAACAACAGGCAGAGATCGGGGCAGGCGGCAAACAGTACACAGTCCAGTAAACAGGCAAGGATCGAGGCAGGCGGCAGAAATGATCACCTAGGCAAATCAAGACTTGATGGGATGTCTCTCTGCTGCCCCTTTACAGTTCAAGCAAATAGTTTTTCAAACCTTTAAAACATTTCAGTGGATTTTACCACCATCTAGCGATGGATGAAAAACATTTCTTTGCTAACTAGTGTTTCCATTTTCTTGAATAAATTACTCTTCTTTTTTGTCCCATTGCAGAATATGTAAAGTAAGGTGGAATACAGATGAGATGAGAAAGCAAAGTCCAGATGAAAAGGACATGAAACAACATGTTGGAATTGTCTCCAAAAGTCATGTGCAGACAGGAGGGGATATCAGTCTGTACATCAAGTCTTTCTAACCCAAACATAGGTGACATAATGCTAAAAGTGTCATAAGGCAACACCAGCTAGATGTAATCACCAGCAACTGCCATAAAATAGTGAATATAAAGATTACCACACATTATCAAATTACACAAAGATCCCACACCTTTTCATAATTACTGGATAAGGAAAATAAATTAATTTATAAATCAATTTCTTTTCTTTTCTTTTCTTTTCCCCCTGAACACATTTATATTCAATATAGACATTTCCATGAATTTTCCAGGTCAGAGCAATTCTGCATTGGAACTAAGTATGTTTCAAGAGATTATTTCAAAATGATGACATTATTGAATACTACTAAACCTGTGAGGTATAGCACTTGATGTGGGCATTTCATGCAACATTAATTTAGGAGTAAAATTACTTTATGCCTTTAATAACAAATTAAAATATTATGGTAATGAGACATAAAAGTGACCCTCACTGTAAAATAAATAAATAAAATTAAGCCTGCTGTAAAGCATTTTTGAGTTTTCTCAACTTCAGTTGTTGTGCCAAATAATGTTTGCAAGTTAGGTTGTTCACCCAAACTAACATTTTAAGTTAAATCAACCATAATCAAGAGCAAAAGTACAGTAAGAAATTACGTATTTGTTGAAAGTTAAATGGGGGCTGAATAAACTGCTAGAAACAAATACAGTAATAATTAAGAAGCTGCATGGTTGTGAAATCCACTAAACTCAAAACTGTTTACCAGTCGGTAAATACATTCAATAACTGAACAAACCAAAAGGACACTAATCACACTATAATGACTTAAAAATATTTTTTAAATAAAACATCATCAGAAACACTTAAAGGCACAGTATGTAAGTTTCGCAGCTAGAGGTCGCTTTTTCAAAACAATAACAAATGCGTAGCTTAATGACGCCGTGAATGAGCGTGGAATCATGGGAGTTGTCATATTCACCTCCACAGCCGATGTAAAGCAATCCGACGGGACTCAGGCAGAAATCACGTTCATGGGTGAGCTAATGTATTAAAGTTTTATTAACATTACTGTAGTATGAAGCAGGGCCTCTAGATCCTCCTAAACAGGCATCACTTAATAGTTCTGATCGGACAATCTTTGGTGGTTGTCACTGGGTATTAATTAGCACCTAAGAGCTTAACAGTTCTTTACATGGTCCTTCGAGCCGGATTGGGCAACTTCTTAATTAACATAATATCCATACATAGTGAGGAGATTAGCGATGCTACAGTTCGCTCGTTGCTGAGCACAGCTGCCAGTGAAACACAGTGAGGATAAGTTGCAAGCAGAACATCAACATGACAGAATAGATGATCCATCCACAACTTTGCCATCGCCTGAACGTGCAGCAACATCCCAGAGGGCTGAGCATGGTGATGAACGCTACCAACACCCAAGGCAGCCATCCACACGCTATTACAGCCCTACCTCCAGGTGACCGAGACCATTTCTGGGGCTGGCAGGATATTACAGAAGGTTTGTGCCTAATTATCCAGACCTCACCAGCCCACTGACTGACTTCACTAAAAAGGAAGCACCAAATCCCATCCAGTTGATGAGCTGTGTCAGCAGGCTTTTACCCAGGTAAAGGCTGCTTTGTGTGGCGGGCCGCTATTACACTCTCCTGATTTTTCTCTCCCTTTTTACGGCAGACTGACGCATTGGACAGGGGGCTTGGAGCGGTCCTGTCCCAGGAGATAGAGGGAGAAGAGCGGCCGGTGCTGTACATCAGTCAGAAACTCTCTAAGAGAGAGACGAAGTACAGCACCATCAAAAAAGAGTGCTTGCCGATCAGATTGGCCGTTCTCACCCTCCACTGTTATCTCCTGGGACAGGAGTTCACTCTTATTTCAGATCACGCACCCCTGCATTGGCTTCCGCATGAAAGATACTAACACGCAAATCACATGTTGGCATCTGGCATTACAGCCCTTTAAGGTGGTCCACAGGTTGTTGGTGACTTCCTCTGCAGGAATGGGGAAGGGGTATGTGGCAATGGGGGCGAGTTTCAGCAAGTTCGGCAGCAGGAGAGAGAGACAGGAGATGAGCAGTGCCTAAGTAGGTCAAGTGCAAAATGACAAACACCCGTGTCTTGTTTCAGTAATTGGCATAGAGAGACCGGTTAAAAGACACCTGTGGAAGAGGAAGCAGATTGGAAAGAGACTGACTGAGGACTCGTGCATGCTGAATGCTCTGGAGAGCTGGCTGTTGAATTGCTGCCTGTTGTTTTGACCTGTTGAGTTTATTGAAGTGCAGTGAGTGTGACTGTGTTGAACTGTGAGAAAGTTAATAAAAAGCACAAGCCTCAGCAAAGCCCTTACTTCTTCCTTCCTCATCTTGAATCACGTTAAAATGTCATTGTTCAAATGAAACTCTCCACCTGTCCAACAGATGTAGTCCCTTCACATTTTTTAAAACAAACTATTGGGCCTATAATTCTAGGAATTATAAATACCAGTCTGACCTCAGGTGTTGTACCACTGGACTTTAAACATGCAGTTTTACAACCATTAATAAAAAAAGTCCAGACACCTCGGTTTTCTCCAATTACCGACCTATTTCTAAACTTCTAAAATATTGGAGAAAGCTGTATGTATACAGCTGTAATCTTTTTTTGGATTTACATGGAATTATATAGGTATTTCAGTGTGGATTTAAAGCCTTTCACAGTACAGAAACTGCACTTTTACAAGTTTTTAACAAACTTATTGGTCACAGATTCTGGAGATTCTGCCATTCTTATGCCTTTAGACCTCACAGCTGCATTTGACACCATTGATCATAATATTGTGATCTCTCAGTTGGACCACTGTTTTGGGATCAAAGGTATTGCTCTAGAGTGGATTAAGTAATATCTATCTGATAGAAAGTTTTCTGTCTGCTTTAGAGACTTTGTGTCTCCATCAGCACCCCCTCATTGTGGAGTTCCTCAGGGGTCTATTCTTGGTCAGGTGCTGTTTTCCCTGTACATGCTTCCATCTAGGAAAGCATGGCATTTCATTTCATTGTTATGCAGATGACACACAACTTTATCAGCCATTGAAACTAGAAGATACCAGCTCTTTAAAATTATTGTTGGACTGTCTCAAGGACATTAAAGTTGGGATGGCCTTGAAATTGTGATATTTGGCCCAAATAGTACCTATGTGGCCCCCAACACAGAATTAGGTTCTTTACTTCCTTACATTATATCCTCCATTAAAAATCTGGGTGTAATTATGGACAGTGATTTTAAACTTGATAAACAGATAAATTCTGTGGTTAAACCAGTTTTTATCAGTTAAGGCTTTTATCTAAAGTCAAACCTTTTCTGTCATTTAAAGAAAGGGTTATACATGTTTTAATTCAGGGGTGCCCAACCCTGTTCCTGGGGAGACCTACCTACCTGCAAAGTTTAGATCAAACCCTGATAAAACACACCTGAATCAGCTAATTAAGATCTCCAGAAGCACTTGATAATTACAGACAGGTGTGTTGAGCTGAACTCTGCAGGAAGGTAGATCTTCAGGAACATGGTTGGGCACCCCTTTTTTTCTTTCTTCTTGTTTGGACTATTGTAATCCCCTCTATGTTGGTGTCAGCCAGGCATCACTCTCACGCCTGCAGTTGGTGCAGAATGCTGCAGCTAGACTATTGGAATACGTATACGCAGCTATTAAAAGGAATACGTAAGCGTGATCACATTTCTCCTATACTGGCCTCCCTTCACGGGCGTCCAGTGCATTTTATGATTGATTTTAAAGTTTTGGTGTTCGTTTACAAATCCTTAAATGCTATAGCCCCAACTTACCTTTCTGACCTTATTCCACCACAAGTCCCATTGAGGTCCCTTAGGTCAGCAGACTACATGCTTCTGGTTGTCCCTAGAGCTAGGCTGAAGCATAGGGGAGATCGGGCTTTTGCAGTTGCTGCCCCTAATTTATGGATTAATTTACCACTGTCGGTGAGGCTGGCCCCAACATTGTCTGCTTTCAAATCTAGTCTAAAAACATATTTTTATTCTTTGGCATTTAATTCAGTTTGAGAGCTGTTTGTTTTGTTTTGTTTTGTTTTCTTTGTTGTTGTTTATGTTATGATTGTGGATGTACAGCACTTTGGTTAACTTCTGTTGTGTTAAATGTGCTCTAGAAAAATCTTGACTTTTGACTTTGACCTAAGAGCTTAATTCTTTACATAAATCGATATTAGAACATCACATTAATAAAAGCTGGATGACTTGTGTTGCTAAATGGCATCCAATTCATTTTAAAATATATTGTATGGTGGAGAAAATGCTGTATTACTGTTACTACAAATAAAGCTTTATGATTATGTTATGTTAGGCACTTGACAAAATAGCGTTGTCTCTGAGGCATGATACAAATATGGTACAAATCAAGAAAACAAGAGATTTAAAAACATAAAAAACGGTAAATGACTGGCAGCTACGGCTGCCAAACAAAAAACGTAAAATCAAAGTAAAATATCTTAATTTAAACAAGGAAAAACTTGTAAAATAACAGTGTTTTTCACCAAAACTTTTAATGAAAATTTCTGTAAAATTATTGTTTTTGCACTTTATTTGAATTAAGATATTTTGTTTTAATTTTACGGTTTTTGTTTGGCAGCCGTAGCTGCCAGTCATTTACCGTTTTTTATGAGTTTTTTTTTTTTTTACAGTGTAACTGTGTTGAGCTATATAACAATGATTAGTTTTCTGTCGATAAAAGTATCCAAACAGTTGCTCTCCTGTCTAATAAAAGGCATACTTTAAAGCAGTGGTCTCAAACTGCCGGCCCGCGGGCCATTTACGCCCCCCCCCCCTCCTCCCCCTCCACACGGCCCGCATCTGATCTCAAAAATAAAACATATTCCAGCCCGTTAAATTATGATTATTATTATTCTCTAGTTGTCAGGGATTGCATTTGTTCAGTACAGTGTTGTTCAGTGCAAGATGTTATAATTTTGATGTTATTTAAGCTAAAATAGATTAAGGGAAAAATATTTGCACTAACTGTTAAAAACTAATACTGTATGTAACAATGATAGAGACACTGCTGTTTACATTTTTTGTTAAGTATGGCAAAAATATTTTAGTAATGAAATTTGAAGTAAATGAGAAATAACGCAAAGGAAAGTAAATTTTCAGAAATGTTGCGCTTTCTTGTGCTTAAATGTTAAAATGGCTCTCCTATGAGGTGTCAATCACAGCAACGGCCCCCAGCCAATTTGAGTTTGAGACCCCTGCTTTAAAGCTTCTCTGGTGTTTCCATGGTTTCTATGGAAATCAAGGGTAGCACGGATATGACGTCTCTGACAGGCGACGCAATGACACGGGCCATTACACTGGTTAAAAAATAGCTGATTTATCTGGATTTAAACATTGTTTGGAAACAACAAAATATATAACATTCTTGTAGTAGGTTTTTGTTATTTTAATCTAAAAATATTACATATTGTGCCTTTAATAGATGTTTTATCCTTTCATTGTAAAGGATGACTAAAATATACATATCCTCACAATTCCTCATGTTTTGATCAAGCACACAAAAATAAATTATTGAAGTGCAAGGGATTATGGGTATTCCCTATGCAGCCACAATGCTTCTCTAATGGGCCTATAACAGATCCAACAATATATGAGGTTCAAAGTGCTTAAACTTTATATAGCTTTATAAAAGCAAACTCAAATGGTCTACTTTACAGGTAAATACAGTATTTCAAGAGTTTGACCTGACAAAACAGAAGTTGGATTGTTTACAGTGTATGAAAAGTGCCAGGGGCTTATTGTAATAACGTGGGACCTGTATTTTGCCTGTTTATCTCTCTCTGTGACATGCTGGTTTAATTCCTCTGCTATAATCCTATTACATCACATCAAATTATTACTGAGACGTAACCATGATGTCCATGCAGACAGAGACATTATCTGAGACAGTGCACAGCAAAGACAGGTAATCACAGCAAACGGTCAGGTAAGAATGACATTTCTCTTCCTCTAATTAATGACCACTGCAAACTTGGTTCACGGGGATAGTTCTGCACTGTAAAAATGAAATCCGTAAAATAACAGAAAAAGTACTGGCAGCTCATTACCTGGACATTATCCAGTAATTTTACGGAGATTTCCGTTAACCATGCAACACAACGCAATGAAGTGAAAAATTCTAAATACAGGTAAAACACCTGCAAAAAAAAAAAATAAAAAAAAATGTTTTTATATATATTATACACTGATTGAATTGTTTGGTGTTCTGGTCTATAACACTGCTACAACATATCTAAAACCTGCTTAAAACATGCACAGGCCTTAGACTTGCTTGCACAAATACTGCAACTGGTAATGGAATTTGTTGATGGGAGTGAAAAATCTAGGTAAAACAGAGGGATGACAAAGCAATGAATCGGATTGAGCAAGATTACTTCTGACGTATTTCTGAGTGTATCTTGTTCGCAGCATCCAGTGTAGTAGCTGATCAGCACATTTCTTTAAGCCAGCTGCTCACATATACATTGGAATCGCTCTGAGAAAGCCACAAAAGGTAGTTTTTTGAGATTGCATGCTCTCAATTGCGTGCCGTTTTTCACTTACTCAGATGTATATGTGTAGCATTAGTACAACTGCCATGAGATCAGTCTTAGAATGCACATTTACATGCAAGAAAACAGAAACATCATGGGCATTTCAGAAACAAACTCATTACTCACAACATTATAATCTGATTATAATCTAATCCATCACCTATAGAGAGTAATCTGCTAATTCCACCTCAACCTGGATCATTGTAACAGACTCTGACAGTGTCAAGAACTCATGCAACAGAAATAAAATCTATCAGAATGACTACACTAGTAAACAACTGTAAACATAAAACTTTTCATCTGCTTGTTCGTTTCATATGGTCTGGAAGTATGAAAAGGAATGATGAAATGTCAACCACACACAATTTGTTACAGGATGTTGCATAAAATGGGCATATTCAGATGGAGCAATAACTTCCTATTATTTTTCCATCCTTAAAGAAACTATATGTAAGAATTTTGATGTAGGCTTGCTTATTTTTTGCCAATGTGTGTACAACTTGTAACGAAACTTTAAAAACAAGACCTTCCCTGACATCCTAGGTTGT
This sequence comes from Ctenopharyngodon idella, assembly GCF_019924925.1. Lineage (NCBI taxonomy): Eukaryota > Metazoa > Chordata > Actinopteri > Cypriniformes > Xenocyprididae > Ctenopharyngodon > Ctenopharyngodon idella. The sequence continues at coordinate 16,168,718 of NC_067221.1, forward strand.
CTATGGAAGCCTGTAGACTGATTTTTATGTGAAGGACTTGGAACGTTTTTGCTGGGAAAATCAAAAAGATGTTCAATGGCACATGAAACGAATGCTTATACAATTTTCAGGATAATGCTGAAAGAGCATTCTGTATTGTAATGTCAATGAGTCATGCAAAGAAAAGGGATTAATTCAAACTATAGTCTCGCATAGTCAGATATAATCTATAGTCTCAAATATACTTGATAATCAAACAATCATAACAGTGTAATTTTAATAACCTCATCTGTCGACATGTTGCCGGTGAATTGCAGAGCGTGTGCAGACATATCCACATCACTATGATCAGATGCTTTAACTGCTGTTTTCTCACCACTGCCATTTTTGTTATGCGTTTTGTTAACTTGTTAGTGAGAGGAAAACGCGCAGCACATTTACGTACTCTAAACGTCGCTCTCAGCAGTATGCGTCGGGATGTTTGTTAAAAGTATATCGCTGCAAAGGTTTTTCCAACTTTTTTACTTCGCTATGAGTATATCGGGACCTTGAATCACATTCAGTCTCTATGTTACGTGTGTACGAGTGCGAGCATGAGCCATAAGTTGCTGGCTGCACTTCACTTAACGACCACCGGTGTCGCTAATAACAAGTGTTTCTGAATTGTACATCTATCCCCTTTAAACTGAATCAACAAACACAAACAAATGGCTCATTAGATCTGTATTATCTATCATCAGGTCTCCATTGAGGAATCATGTCAGGTTCACCTGAGATTGAGGAACTACCAGCAACACAAACAGGTGAAAAAAGACTTTAAAAAGAGTTACTTATTAATGAAACAAAGAAATATCCACATTACAGTAATCACATTGATTGCAGAACATATCCTGCTAACATCTATTCAATATACAGTAATGATGAGATAATACTGGAGATTTCCCTCATTACGCTGTGATATGCCTAAGACATGCTGAGGTCATCATGACAAAACACTTTCGGTACTTAGGGCCCAAAGGCGTGATCCATGACTGGAGGAAATTCAAACTTGAGAGTGAGGACCATGAAAGTATCCCTCCCAACAAGAGAGAGCTTCTCAGACAGATGTCCAACCCCAAATCTAATAATGACGACACTCGGGAAAAGCATGGCCGCAAGGTACTGTGAAAAATCCCCACCTGATATCTACACGTCATTCACAACAAAATTAGGAAATAATTTTAAAGGGTTACTTCACCCAAAAATGAAAATTTAGTCATTAATTATTCACCCTCATGTCATTCCACACCCGTAAGATCTTCGTTTGGAATACAAATTAAGATATTTTGGTAAGACTTTACAATAAGGTTCATTAGTTAAACATTAATTAATGTATTAACTAACATGAACTATCCATGAGCAATACATTTGTTACTGTATTTACTAATCTTTGTTAACGTTAGTTAATGAAAATACAGTTGTTCATTGTTTGTTCATGTTAGTTCACAGTGCATTAACTAATGTTAACAAGATTTTAATAATGTATTAGTAAATGTTGAAATTAACAAAGATTAATAAATGCTGTATAAGTGCAGTTCATTATTAGTTCGTGTTAACTAACGAAGTTAACTAATGTTAACTAATGAACCTTATTGTAACGTGTTACTGATATTTTTGATAAAATCTGATGGCTCAGTATTTGAGTATGCATTGAAAGCAAGTTAATTAACACTTTCAAACGCCCATTAAGGTACTAAAGTTATATTTAAAACAGTTCATGTGACTACAGTGGTTCAGCCATGATGTTATGAAACAACCAGAATACTGTTTGTGTGCCAAAAAAACAAAATAACGACTTTATTCAACAATATCTAGTGATGGGTGATTTCAAAACACTGCTTCATGAAGCTTCGAAGCTTTACAAATCTTGTTTTGAATCAGTGGTTCAGGTCGCTTTGGCAGTTTGATACGTGCTCCGAACCACTGATTCGAAACAAAAGATTCGTAAAGCTTTGAAACTTCATGAAGCAGTGTTTTTAAAAATCGCCTATCACTAGATATTGTTGAATAAAGTCGTTATTTTGTTTTTTGGCGCACAGAAAGTATTCTTGTCGCTTCATAACATTAAGGTTGAACCACTGTAGTCACATGAACTGTTTTAAATACGTCTTTAGTAGCTTTCTGGGAGTTTTAAAGTGTAAATTAACTTGCTTTCAATGGAGGCCTCACTGAGCCATTGGATTTGATCAAAAATATCTTAATTTGTGTTCCGAAGATGAACGAAGGTCTTACAGGTGTGGAACAACATGAGGGTGAGTAATTAATGACATAATTTTCATTTTTGGGTGAACTAACCCTTTAATTCCAAGAATCAAAGTACATTAACCATCATTATCTTACCAGTCAAACGTTTGTACATATTACTCATTCTACATGTTAAATGGTTTTTAAGATCATTAGAATCTTTTCTGAAACAATTCAGTCAAGTGTGACCAGATTGTTGACTGGCAGCATAAGAGTTTTATAATGTTTATTAACATTTTGCTGTGTCTGACCACACACAGATGAGCACTCAGGAATACGAGATGATCCAAGAAGAGGACGAAAGTTGTCTGCGTAAGTATCGCAAGCAGTGCATGCAGGAGATGCACGAGCGCCTGAGTTTCGGGCCTAAGTTTGATGCTGTGTTTGAGTTGGATAGCGGGGAGGCCTTCCTGGATGTCATCGAGAAAGAGCACCGCCTGACCCTAGTGGTGGTGCACATCTATGATGAAGGAATCAGAGGTTGTGACGCACTCAACAACTGCTTGACCTGCCTGGCAGCAGAGTATTCCACCGTCAAATTCTGCCGAATCAAAGCCTCTGCCACTGGGGCGGACGAGCGTTTTTCAGACGACGTTCTGCCCGCCCTGCTGGTGTACAAGGCTGGAGAGCTTCTGGGCAACTTCCTGTCCATTACAAAGCACTTGAATGAGGAGTTCTTCGCCATGGATGTGGAGAACTTCCTAAATGAGTACGGTTTGTTGCCAGAGAAAGAGACTGCAGCCTGTCCTGATGAGGAAGAGAATGCTGATGTGGAGTAAACAAGGAAATTTAAAAGGTGGAAGTGAATTACGTTAGTCAACCTGTCAGACTTGTTTCAGAGATAGATCAAGTAATGACTCTGTGACTGCTGGTCCATGACTCCAACAAACACGCACACCTTAAGGCATTTACAGTTAAATACTTCATAGTGTTATCAAAAGCACACTGCTTGTTTCAGTTCCCAGGGTTCCCACAATTTTTTTTCAATGAGTTTCCATGACTTTTGACTTTTCCACTGGTTTTTGATTACTGTATAAGGATTTTTAAAGACCATTTAAATTCAGATCAATTCACTCATGAATCATTCGGACCAGTTAGACTAATTCGCTGAAAGTGACCCAAGTTTGAGTCCCAAATTGAGGTCCTTTCCTGATCCCGTTTCTTCTCAGGCTATTTGTCTCAACGGCAAAAATGCCCCAAAATGATAATTTTTAGGGAAAAACGTAATCACAAATTGCACATCACTATGGTTTGTGAAGAAGCTGATGGAATATTTTATATTGAAGGTAATTAATGTACTCCACCGTTCAAAAGTTTGGTCAGTAAAAATTATTTTGTAAGAAATGAATACTTTTATTCATCAAGGATGCATTAAATTGATCAAAAGTGACAGTAAAGATATTATGTTACAAAACATTTCTATTTCAAATAAATGCTGTTCTTTTGAAGTTTCAATTCATCAAAGAATCCTGAAAAAATTCATTGTTTCCATATTATGTAGCACAACTGTTTTCAACATTGATGATAAGGAATATTTCTTGAGATCCAAATCTCTAAAGGATCATGTGACTGGAGACTGGAGCAATGATGCTGAAAATTCAGCTTTACCATCACAGGAATACATTACATTTTAAAATATATTAAAATAGAAAACAAGTACTTTACATTGTAATAATGTTTCACAATGTTACTGTTTTTGATCAAATAAATGCAGCCTTGGTGAGCATTAGAGACTTCTCTCAAAAACATTAAATTTTTTTACTGACCCCAAAGTTTTTGAAAGGTAGTGTATATTCATCACAGAAATTAAACTCTCCTCAAATGTCCAGGTTTCCCATGACTGTGGGAACACTGTACTTGTCATATATTTTGTATCGAGCTGCTATCTGCTTAAAGAATAAATAATGATATCACAAAAAGTGTGATTTCATATGTTGTCACATTCCACTAAATGAATCAGGGTCAGGGTTTCTTCAAAATGAACGCAGAACAGCCAAGAACACTCCTTGCTCTTTTATGTCTTTATGACTATACAACTAGATTTGTCCTACAAATGTTGTTCTAAGTAAAACGTGCCCGGACATGTACCCAGCTAACTCAAAGATCACACAGTCACAGGATTACTGTGTGTGAGAGCAAGCATTCATATGCAAGTGCTTGTTTGGAGGTGCAGGTGAATGTGAGTTTAGGTCAGTATATCATTGTGGAAACTAAATGACTCTGTTAAGGTTACACATGATGATTTTGGTACTTTAGAACAGGGTTTTTTTGAAAGGGGGTACAATAATTATGGTTTGATCTTAAACTAGGAAAAAATGAAAAGGAAAAAGTAAACAAAAATCAAATGTTACCTAAAATCAAAACTAAATTTCACACAAATGTTTCACTGTCCCTGCCAGATTAAAATGTATTTATTTTAATGGATTTGCAATGTAAAAATCATAAGGTATGCACTACCAGGGTGTCCTTCATCTGAAAAGGTTGAAGATGGTTGATTTAGAATAAGGAGTGTCATCAACACGCATCATCTCACACAAACACACACAGACAAAAAAGGCACAGACATACACACAGACACATTTCATGCCGAGGGTATTTTCCATTCAATTTAATACATAATTTCCTGTATGCCTTTAATGGTGAGCCGTTACAGAAGCCAAATGGAATTGGTTTGATAATGACATGACAAATGGCACAATGATAATATACTGGAAAAGCCACAAACATTCTACAAAGACATGCGTGGATAATGACAGTTAACGTTTTTATTTTGATCTGTTATTAACGTTGCACAAGTGAAAACATGCCAGAAATCTTATTCCCCCCTCAAGGGGAAAAAATAAAATCAAAACAAAACACATGATTGTGTAATTTGGACTTAAGGTAACTGGTATGTTATTACCAAAATTAACATATTTAAAATATATGTTTTGAGCTACACTATACACTACCATAAATATGTGAACAACTGTTTTGAATTAACGGATTTTTCTATTCCAGTTATTCTAGTATAAATCAAATCACAGTGCTTCATCACAAAAAGGACTGTGTTTTTCCAACTTTGTGGCAACAATTTGTAGAGAAATGATTTGACTGGCCTGAACAAAGCCCATCACCCAACATCCTCACTGATGCTTGTGTGTCTTGCTGAAGATTTAATTTCAGAACAACGGCAAAATGATAAACAGCGGGCATCAGTAAGGTCAGACAGTGAATGTTAGGCACATAATTTTCTAGATTGTCATTATATAGTGTAACATTAACATGAGTCTTCTCTCAAATAGCCAAACCTGTTTATTAGAAATGATTACTGTAATGTAAAATAAACTATATGGCAAAAGTATGTGGAGACTTACTTTTGCCATATAGTGTATTTTACATTACAATAATCTTATAATAGACTTGTGGTCCAAATTTATTTATATTTAAGATTACACAATATATTATACAAACATACACACTCACTTGTACATTCTTTGCTACATATTTGCTATTTCCATTGTCACTCACTAAAATACAGCAGAGATGTTGCTGTGGCAAGAAGAGCAATGGTTGCTGCTACTGCCACACCTGTGTGTTTGTGTGAGAGAGAGAGAGAGAGAGAGAGAGAGAGAGAGAGAGAGAGAGAGAGAGAGAGAGAGAGAGAGAGAGAGAGAGAGAGAAAATCAGGTATGTGGCAATGGGCTAAAATGGGAATATGAGGATGTTTCCAAGAATTATAGAAATCACAAAAGGAAAAATATGGTCACACCTTGCCAACTAACAAACAACAAGAAGTCACTCACACTGTATCATTAGATAAAGTATCATTAACTATATTGTTGAGCCCCATTTAATATCATGATACAAAGAGAATGATTTATTGTATTAATAAAAGTATTACTCACAAAGAAATAGAGAGTGATTTAATATTTATATTAATAATTATTAATAATATTAGGCACTTACCAGCATAGTAGTGAGGGGCTTTGTGAATTTTGGAATTTTCAACTTCTGAGATGACATGTTTACTGGAACCATGGTCATCAGTTATCTCCAATTCAGGGGAAAATACTGAAGAAAAAAAATACATGCACAAACGTGTAAAAATTCATTAACTAGGTATTGAAGGCTTGTAGCGCTGAAGAGAGAGAAATGAGGCCAGAAGGGAAAAAAAGAGAGGAAAATAATCTCCTCTTTCCAAGGATTCCAAGTTGTGTTGTCATAGAGATGATAATCCAAAATTCCCAAAGGGCCTGTTATTACAAGGGATCAGACATTCTATAGCCTGTGGTTAAACATATTACTATGTTTTTCCTTTTACATATACATGAAAAACTTTTGTGGGCTTGAACTGGTTAGAACAAGATGCAAGGTGTAGCTGGCTATTATTTAAAGTGGAATGAGGCTGGGTGTGTCACAAGAGGTCTGTGTGCACTCATTTTGAAAAGGTTTATCACTTAGCATTCTGTAAATCACATACCTATACGCATTCTTAACCGTTTAACTAGTCCCTACAATACTTGTGGTTAGTCATCCATAAAACCCAGCAACGAGCTCTACATTGCACAATACCCTAGTAACAGATCTGAGGTCCACTTGGAAAAGCCTATAGATGATACAAACCAATACAATAGTGCAACTTCATGAGACACTCAAATAAAGTGAGAGAATTAATTAATCCTTAAAGCAGGGGTTCTTAACTCTGGCCTTCAACGTCCACTTTCCTGCAGAGTTTTGTTCCAGCCCTAATCAAACACACCTGAACAAGCTAATCAAGGACTGTGTCCGAAATCGCCCCCTATACCCTCATTCACTGTTCCCTACATTAGTCCACTAATATAGTTCACTTCAGGGAGTGAATGTAAATGAGTGAGTGAATTCGGTCACTGTGCCAGAAGGGCTGCCGCTTTTGTAAAGTTTGTGCTTGCCGTTTAATAATTATTTGAAACTTAGCAAACTGGCAGCTCTAGTAGTAATGAAAAGATTCATCTTGAACTCTGTCATGGAAACTATGTACAAAACTTAATTAAACAATTTAATAAATCAATTAAAAAGGAATTTATACCCGTTTGATATTATGCTGTAGCCACATTGGACCAACAGTTTGGAAAATGGATGATTCAGCCGTAGGCACCATCTTCTGGTCAGACACGGGAATTCATTAGGCGCACGACTCTCACAGTGCATTTTGGGTATTCTGTAGCCGTTAAGCATACATTGGTTGTACACTCGTTGTTGCGGTGCATTGTGGGATTGAACGAGTGCATGGTTTCGGACACCACTACAAATGGCTGTCCCCTCAAATAGTGCCCTATTTAAGGGTACAGAGGGCAATCTCGGACACAGCCAAGGTTTTCAGAATTTTTTTTCTTTACTTTTTTAAAACCATTACATTTTCTATGGCTATGTTTTTTCAGAATTACTAGAAAGTTAAAGGCAGCTGAGTTTGATCATGATTGGATCCAAACTCAGCAAGAAAGTGGACCTCGAGGTCCAGAGTTGAGAACCCTTGCCCTAAAGTCTCATATTGAAATATGGAAAACGTACACTGATTGTTCTCCAGACTAATATCTATGTCCTCTTCTGGTGTTTCCCAGTCCAACATCTCTTTCAGACGCTCAGCCACATCAGCAGTACTTTCATCTGGGAACATGTAGTCACACACAGACAGGCCGGAGAAAGGCATTGGGGCAAACACACGCCGAGGAAGAGCCTGTTGCCCAGTGCACAGACCTAGAAAAACAATATGGGAACTCATGTCTTGAATTAGGAATACATTTGTTTCTGTACTGTGTACAAAAATTAAAGACAAATGGTGGCACCCTACTGCCATCTAGTGGTCAGTTTGATGTTTGCAATCGTTGTTGTGGAACTTGTTATGGAATAGATCACCTTAAAGTTTAAAATTCTGACATTTACTCAAAATGTAAAAAATACATTGTAAATCAAAGGGAATTGAAACTGTTTGGTTCCCAACATTCTTCAAAATATCTTCTTTTATGTTCCACAGAAGAAAGAAAGTCATACAGGTTTGGAATGACATGATGGTGAGTAAATGATGACCCAGGTGAAAAAAAAAGTATACTTCCATAATGTACTTAATGTGCTCTATTTTCACGCACTAATTTTGTACTTAATAAACAAAAAATTCTTCTTTAGTACTTCTTAAGATAATCTTAAGAACATCTAAGTGTACTCAGCAGTGCTATTTTGAGACACTATGAATATGAACTAAAATGTGCTTTTAACATACTACCTCTGTATTAAAAAAAAAAAATTATTTAGTTGGTTAAAGACGAATTTTTAGTATATTAAGTACAAAATTAGTGCATGAAAATAGAGCACTTTAAGTACATTATGGAAGTGTACTTTTTTCACCTGGGGACACAATGTTCATTTTGGGGTTGACTTTTTTTTCTTTCGACATCACACATGAGACATGATGGACCACTTTACCTTTGTGACTGCCTTCATTTATTAAAAGATCTTCCAGAAACATCTCCACTCTAGAGGAAACCGTGTTTATGATGTCTCTCTTAATGGCCTACCAGTGCAAAGGAAAAATTAAATCAGTATCAGTCTTTTCAAAGACAGCAAATAACAGGCAAATATAAGAGTGTATTTTAGTCAGGTTTTTGTTCATGACAAATATTGTGTGAAATAATGTTTATGTTATGGCTGATAACAAATGAATGGCTGATATTAAAATTGTTTTGTCTAAACAAATGAATAATAAAACAATAAGAAGTAAAATCAATCATTTTAAATGCTAGTTGAAATGAATTCAGGCACAACCTTATAATGTACAGTGTGAAAAATTTACAATGAGATTTGCTTAAGATTATATTTAACAGTGTTATTTAATTATTATTAGTGTTAAAAAAAAAGAGTAACTTTTGAGTGTTACTGACTGTAGTTGACTGCAAAGGTTATTTAAATGTAAAATACATTTACATATCTAATATTGATATATATCATCTTACATACATATATAATACCAAAATATTGTGCATCCCTAAGCATGAAGCATTGAAAATAGGCTTTAATGACCTGTGCTGCATGTCTGGCTTTGGGTTTGTTGTTGTGGATGTAGGCCCTACAGTGAACCACCCCTCGAACCCTTATGGAGCCACTGCACAGCTGAACCAGAGCACTGCACCGCTCATCCAGTTCTGGCTGCTCCTGTCACATTGATATTTTTATTAAACCTTTGACTACACACAGATATATGCCCCATTGATAATGTTTGGTATTATAAGATAAGATTAAGATAAGCTCACATCTGAGACAAGGATCCGGGCTGGGAGTGTCTGACGATGGGCTGTCTTTATGTTCTTTTTCTGAAAGAAAAAAATGTCTACTTCATCTCAAATGTTGAATCAGTACAACAGAGGAATGACAGAATTACATCTTTACCTGTCCTGAGAGGAGTTCAGAGTCATCTAATGCCTGTCTGCCACTTATGAGACAGTTACCAGCCTCAATCTGTTTAGCCCACCTCCTAAGACCATCCTGGACAAGGGGGGTAAAGGAAGATTAAATTCACAACCTGTATACGCTGCTTATTTTCTTTTCAAATTTTTTTTTTCAAATTTACATTCTACACAAAATCTTTCATAAATAAAACACTTGTCTTCATATACCCCATCTGTCTTCTGTCTCACCTTAATGCACTTGTCTGTGTTATCAGAGGATCCTGTCAGAGGGATCTGCAGATCCACCTCAACAGAGCAGGTCAACATAGGCCAAGATGATGAGACATCTGTCTGATACTTCCAGTCTGCTGGCTTGGCCGAACTCTATAAATCAGTATGCACAGCAAAATACAATACTCTGTGCCACACTATTCCAAGTTTTTACACCCAAAAAAATGTCTCTCACCTTTGGATCTTTTACATCAAGCGTTTTGCAGACAGTTCTGTACATTTTAAGTCAAGGATCATGCAAACTTTTGAGGTTATTCATAGCAGGTGATGCTTATAGATCACGGAGGAAATTATGTAATGATGTAGAGTGCAGGATACTTCTTAGTTTTGGAGCAGATGTGCAGGGTGACTCGATCAGTCACATCCTCTTCTGTCAGTTCCCACAATCTTCCCTTACCTATGCATTTATCCATGGCAAATATAAGCTACATAAAGAGATCAGCACAAAAATAATTGATGAAGTTATGATGGCCTACAAAATCATCTTTAATAAAATTTAAAATGTGGTCCAGTCAATTTTTAAATTAAGTAGTATAATAAAATTAGTATAATTTATTTAATTTATTAATAAATACATTTAATAATAAAAAAAATTATTAGTTTATTCTAACTAATAATCATATTAGCTAATAAAAAGACAAATACATCAAGGACTGTACCCTTTTTAACGTGTTTTGGGCATCTTTGGAGAGTTCAGGTGGGGTTACTAAAAACAAGCCAAGAATACAAAGACCTCCTGGTAACATGCGGGACACCTAGAATAGAGAATATCAAATCCTTACCTGTACAACTAGACTGTAAAAACATTTCATGAGTCACTCAGGCCTACCCACCTGCCTGGCATGTTCTGTGACCCACTCCACATCAATGTCATCCAGTGGGCTGCCCCCTCTGGAAGAGTTCAGCTGCCCCTCACTCTCCCTGTGAGGAGTCTGCACGGCCAGCACCACAAAATCTCTCTGAGGAGAGGACTGTGAAAAGAAAATGTTAGGAAAAATAGTTCTGTGAACTGACGTAATTAAATATAGGTTAGTTTAGTTTCCTCACTTGACCAGCCAGGAGTCCAGTCGCACATGATCCGGGATCTGCCTGAAGACCACCAAGATATTTCGCCACAGCTTCATCTACAATATAACTCCTACCCATTCTGCCCGTAAACATAAAGAAAGAAATATCAATATTGTGTCATATTAACCTGCTCGCAAGTTGCAACGGTACAATAACCACCAAACATATGTTACACTTCCCAAACAGATACCAAATAATGTTAAAATATTTTTATATGTCAGTTTCACTGACAGGTATTGCAGTTATTAAGTGAAATATTAATATTACTATTACTATTAAAATTATTACCTGTACCAGTACAAATGAATGTGTCAGTGTCAATCTTTTCAATGACAGTAAATAACAAACAATCAGGAAAAAGTGTATTTAGTCAGACTTTTGATCATGACAAATATTGTGTGAAATAACTGTCATATTATGGCTGATAACCAATAAAGGTCCAGTATTAAAATTCTATACCATTTTGTCTAAATCATTTTTTTTTAAAAAGAAAAACACTAAGAAATTAAATAAATTGTTTTGAATGCTAAAATAAAAATGTACGCATCACACCTTATAATTACAGAATGAAAAATTAATACTATTGTTATTATTCTCCCAGAAATCACTGTTTGTACAGCTTAGTTTCAAAATATAGAAGCAGTTGAACGTCTTGAATAAAAACTAAAAGTAACACATTTGAAAGAGTAAACTTCTTTAAAAATACATTGAGAATAATGCTATTTTACGAACCATACAATATGACAATTATGTTTCTGAAAGTACTGCAAAGAAAATCCATTAAACGTACCTTCAGTTCAAGCACACAGCTGATAAGTTCTCAGTGGAACCAATACGTGTGACACGTCGTCGCATCAAACACACGCAACTCAATTCAAGAGACCTGATTGGATAATACGTCTGTAGGTCCGTGCTGCTTTGCGGCTTGAGTTTATATCGCTCACATATGACGTAAGGGCAGCTAATGCTAATGCTTGCATTGAGCTGGAGAGATGGCGGCACTTCTTCAGCAAACACTGGAGAGAAGTGAGATAAACAAACTGCCGAAAGCCATTCAGAACAAGCTCGAGAAGGTTCTGTCAGAGCAGCAGACGGAAATAGACTCGCTGAAATCACAGCACGAGCGGTATAAAGCAGACTGTGGTGAGTAACGGTAGCAGGCGGGCCAGATAGTCATTCAACAGCTGTGTGTCTTATAAAGTAGTGTACTGGCTGATTAGACAACATGTTTAGGCATTATAAACGCTTTTATACAGATGAAGAACAAGTTGTCTGGGAAATTATTCTGGAGAGGCTAGTATCTTCTGCACAAATTAACTGAGTTAGCAAGTAGACTAACTCTACTTAAGTTTTTTGGTATAAATAGTTAACTAGTTAATACTGAGATGTAGTGGCAGACCAAAGAAAGTTTTTGGCTCACGTTTGTCTGTTTTGCTGTCTTTTCCACTTAAACAATATGTGTGAAATTGGCAGTCCCCTTGATGCTGAGATAAACAAGATAATGGCTAACCATATAACGCCTTCCTTGTAAATTTATAAATCATTATTAATTAACTCATCTTGTTTTATTTTATTTAAATTAGCAGTCCTAATCGTAAATGAAGTGTCAAAGAGCTGTTGGTATGAATTGTCCCAGTGAAACATGTTACAAATATTTGTTTTTAATCAACAGAGCAACAGTACTTTAATCTTGAGAAGAAGCTAGCTGAGAGTCAGGAGCAGTTCTTGTCCCAAAGTAAAGAGTATCACAGTATTAAGGAGGAGAACAGCCGTCTCTGTAAGTACTATGTTTATTTTGTTTTTATATATGAATTGTATTGACACTAAACTGCTGTATAACATGAGTCTTCTTTTGCTTCTTTTAAAGCCGAGGAGCTTAAGAAGTTGAAAGATATAGAGGAAGAGCAGGGAACAACGCAAGAGGTAACTATTTGAGTTTCTCATCTGTCATGCTTCATACGGTCCTTAATATTTTGAGCATTTAAAGGTGATTTAAATATCCCAATGTTTTTTACATTTCAGAGTACGCCACCAAGAGCCAAATATGAAATTGAGGCAGAAAACCGAGAGCTCTCACGGATGCTTGAGAAGAGATCTCAAGAAGTGGAAAACCTCAGTGGTATGGCACTGTTATTTACATCAGTGATCAAGGTTGTCATTGACTTTGGAGTTTTATTTTATTAACCATATAGGATTGCTTTCATTACTTAAATGAGGACTTAGAGGATTTTTTTATTTGTATATAGTGTTGTTACTGTACAGAAATTTGGCTATTATATGTAACAAATTTAATACTGTAGCAAAAACTAATATGCTATTGATCAGAGTTCTTTATAAAAATGAAATGTCAGTGTTTAGATTTATTAATTTTAATTAAATATTGCTTTGTTGTTCAACTAATCTGTCAATCAGAAATAAATTCAAGTTTCTCACATGTGTTTAGATTTATTTAATCTATCAAATATTTATTTTATTCAAAATTAGCCACTTTTTTGTCATGTCAAAAAATTTGTTAAGAAGTTGTTGATTTCAGCAGATAATATTTCTGATTCAGTCATCACACTGAAAAAAAGACTGAGCACATTGCAGTGTGAGATATAATAGCGCATAATGTGTTCTACTGCAGTTGAGTTGGTATTTGGTACCAAAGTACCAGTATTTTTAAAAGGATAGTTTACCTAAAAATAAAAATGTACTCACCCTCAATTTGTTCCAAACCTGTATGAATTTCTTACATGTACATTCATACAGGTTTGGAACAACTTGAGGGTGAATAAATTCTGTCATCACTTTTCATTTTTGGGTTAACTATCCCTTTAACGTGTAATTGCTAACATGTCTCTTATGGTCATATACAGAGGATCTCAAACGTCTCAATGACAAACTCGTGGAGACGAGCACAATCAAGATGGAGCTCCAGCTTAAACTAGATGAACTTCAGTCATCTGAGGTTTCCATTCAGGTAACCAGTGACTCTAATTTAGCTGTTATTTGGTCTCTGATGAGTTAATACATCTGACCATTCCATATTTTGATTTGGTTATTTAAATGATTTACTGTGTTGCTTTCTTGTCAGCATCGTGAGAAACGAATGGAACAAGAAAAGGAGCTTCTCCAGAACCAGAACACATGGCTGAATTCAGAGCTGAAGAGTAAGACAGATGAGCTGTACACAGTATCCAGAGACAAGGGCAAAGAGATCCTGGAGCTCAGGTGCTCTTTAGAGACCAAGAAGGAAGAGGTGTGAGGAGTTTTTGAGACTCATATTTATATATTGGGCTGTATTCTTATCAAATCACCTATCTGTATCAATCATATACTGTATATGTCATAATCAGGTGACCAGACTTCAGGACCAAGTGAACACGCTCAAGAAAAACAATGAAAACATGCAGAAGAGTACCGAGGATCTGATGAATAAACTCAAAGAGGTTCACTATCAACTTCTTATTCTTGTTTGCTCTACCCCTCGACATAGGAGAGAAATTTAATTAAGGTGTGTTGTTTGACTTATATTTTTAGGCTAAAGAACAACGGGCCTCCATGGAGGAAAAGTACCGCAATGAGCTGAATGCTAACCTTAGACTCTGTAAATTGTACAAGGTTAGTAAATGTTGATATTGGTTGTGCAGCGTTCGGTGTTAATGTGTGGTATGATTAAAATCTGAATCCTTTTGTTTGTTCACAGGATGCAGCAGCAGATTCTGAAGCCAAGAATGCTGAATTGAACAGAGCTGTTGAAGAGCTCAACAAACTGCTGAAGGAGGCGATGGAAGGTTTGAACAGTTCCTTGTAATGATTTTCCCTCTAAACATTTCTTGTGTTCAGAATAAATGGCTGACTTTTAAGTTTTCTTGCAAATTAAAATGCTTAAATTAGTATTTATTTATTTAGCTTATATATATATATATATATATTTTTTTTTTTTTTTTAGCTTATACATATTTAATTCATTCCTGTTGCTCAAACATTGGAACATGGCGCTAGCAACGCTAAGCTCATGGGTTTGAATAAATGTTCGATAAAATGTATAACTTGAATGCAGTGCGAGTCACTTTGTGTAAAAGCAGCTGCCAAATGCGCAAATGTTTAATAAATTAAATAAAATTCTAAAATTTAATATAAAATAAACTTACTTTCTTACTTTATATTTATTTTATCTTTCCATTGGTTATTTTACGCAAAAAAAAATCACATTTTCTGCAAATGCCTACCTATTTTTTTTTTTTTTTTGTCATGTCAATTTTTTTTTATGATGGTTAAAATTGTAGAAGATATTATTTTCTGATTCAGTCATTACAATGGAAAAGGAAGGTTGAGCACATTGCATTGTAGGATATAATACATAGCATAGTGTGTACTATTGTATATTGTGCTTATTGGGAAATGTAGAAGGCCAACCAGGTAATGAAAAACAAAACCTATGCACAGTAGGTAAATACTGCAAATATAGTAGTAATATCAGTAGTATTGTAGTATGCTTTTCTGACCATATCCATATCCATTGTCATTGTTTTGTTTTGAGTGTTTACAAATGTTCTCTCTTTGCCTCACTGTGAATGTTGTGCTGAGTTTAAATGCATCTTCCATCAACAGCAAATAAAGGCACAGAGAAGAAGCTGGCAGAATTGCAGGGTGTGAGGGAGAAAGCAGAGTCTGATCTACATGAGAAGGTCAGGAATCTGGAGAAAGAGCTGGAGAATGCCAACACACGCCTTGCAGAATTTAAAAGGAGAGGTAATGCACGCAAGCACAAAAAAAGTTTGTCAGTTTTTGTTTTAGGCTGAATCTTTTCAGTGTACTTGGATTATACTTTTTATGGGTTTGTGCCAAATTTTCGGTTGAATCATGTCATTGTGCAAGATTTCAGTCTGAATTTATGTACTTCAAAAGGTGTTCCAGCTCTCACAGAAGAGGAGCTGACAAACCTCTCGCCAACTGCAGCTGCAGTGGCCAAGATTGTTAAGCCGGGCATGAAGCTAATGGAGGTATAAAATGTTTATCACAAAATAATTATCAGTTGCCTGCATTAGCATGATTGATTTTAGTGATATGTAATGTTTATCGTGTATTTTGTCTGTATTTGCTCTCAGCTGTATAACGCCTTTGTGGAGGCGCAAGACCAGCTGCACCTGGAGAAACTGGAGAGCAAGCGTGTGAACAAGGTTCTGGATGAGATAGTTCTGGAGGTGGAGACCAAAGCTCCCATCCTGAAACGCCAGAGAGAGGAATATGAGAACATGCAGAAGTCCATGACTAGCCTCTGTGCCAAACTGGAGCAAGCTATGAAGGTTTGCGCATATTTGAGATTGACCATCATGTTTTTTGCCGACTATCAGTAGATGCTAATCTGTCTCTTTTCTCTATATCAGGAGGTCCATCGGCTGCAGAAGGAGACAGATGAAGCCAATAAGAGAGCTTTAGGGCTAGAGAGAGATAATCAGAGATCAAAGAGACAACTAGCAGACATGTCTGAACAGGTAAGCCTCTTACAGTAAAAATTGAGATGAAACCCCTAGATTCAGCCTCAGACAGCACAGTAATTCTGATCACAAAATCTACATGTATTTCCACTATTTTTTTTTTTCTTCATATTCAGGTAAGTGTGCTGCTGGTGGAGGTGGAGGAGGCACGTGGTAATCAGGTGGTGCGTGAGGACTTGAGCTCGGCTGTGAGCAGCAGCTCTGAAGTCCAGGGCTCACGGCAGGTGGCCTTCCGCAGCGTCCAAGAGCTTCAGCAGCAAAACCAGAACCTTCTGGCCCAGATCAGAGACCTGGAGGAGCAGAGAGAGAGGGATCAGAACCAGGCTAAGACTGCCAGGTACCGGCCTTGTGATCTTGGGAGTGACATAGAGACCATAGGAATAAATACACACATTTCATCTTAGAGAAGATCTGCCAGAAGAGAACTTTTATGTAATTTGCCCTGCTATTTTTCAGTAACACTATGAAGATCAGTAAAAAAAAAAAATCAGTATCTGCTCTTTCAGACAAACAGAGTTGGAACAGAGTCTGGAGAAAGTTCAGAAGGAACTGGAGCAGATCAAAGAACAGCAAAACCATCAGAAGCATCTGGCTGACTCTGCCATCCGACAAAGAGACATGTATCGTATCCTGTTGCAGACAGCCGGAGTTGAGCTTCCACCACAAGGTGAAAATTTACCCCTTAGACCAAAAGGCCTCTGCTTTTTATTAGCTTTTGATCCAAATTTGAAAATAAGTCTTAACTCATTCGCCTGTGGTTGTGTTTAGGTTCAGAGGCTGGGTCTCAGTCCACCACTCCCAACAGGCCAGGACCCATGTCCACCAGATCTACACCCCTGAGGTCTGCGGCTTCAGAATCTGTCCAGGCAACTCAGGCTAAAGCAGCACTTAAACAGGTTAGACAGATTTACTCGCCTTGCTTTTCTACTTTATAGAGTTCCTTCAAAAAATTTTTTTTTTTTTTTTTTTTGTCATTTTCTTCTAAACCTGTATGCTTTTGTTGAATGGAAAAGAGCACCATAAACATTCGGCTAGATTGCTCTTTTTGTGTTTCAAGTGTTACAGGTTTGGAATGACATAAAATTGAGTAAATTATGACAATTTTCATTTTTGGGTAAACTGTTCCTTATAAAATGACTCTGTAGCTCAAATCTCATTTGGACATTTAATATTAACCATTAAACTGTTTCACCTCATAGCTTAATGATGCCTTCATAACATATAAAAAGGAGAAGGCAGAAAACGACAAGCTTCTGAACGAACAGATTGAGAGGCTTCGTGGTCAAGTGTCTGATCTGCTTTCACAAAAGGCTAAACTTTCCTCTCAGCTGGAGTTCGCATTTAAACGGTGAGCACTTTTCTGAAATATCGCTGTTTGCAGGCAATCTGAATAAGTTGGATTTTAATGTTTTTACCTCACTTTAACATGAGCAGTCCAGCCACAGCTACAAGTAAATAGTTTGTTGCATGTGGCTTTTATCTTTACTTATTTACAATCAACATTTCATACACAGAACATACAAACCTTTTTACCAGAATATTATAATTAAGATCAGCTGCAGATTTGAGATTGCCCCACTTATTATCACGTTACATTACGTAAACCTCGCTGCAGACCAAGACGATATCAATCTGCTGAATTCCTCCACATCTTGTAACATTCTAAAACAACATTCAGAGGCAATAAATACTACTTTAAGGCAATTATGAGATAATGCGTGTGTCGTGCGTGCTTGAAGACTGTCAATTAACATTAGAGCACCACCTTCAGGCTGAATAACGCAAGGTCATTAGACCTCTGCCAAAAGTTTTCTGCATGTGTTCAGTGAATAGAATATAAAGTTTATGGTCAGGAGCTTCTACTGATTAAGATGTTAATAATGTTATGGGAAAGATGCCATATAGGAATTTGTTTTGAATATAATATCCTTATTTTATAAATTAACTTTAATTTTCTCAAAATATGGTGAACTTTTTGTAGTGGTGTGTAAAAATACAAACTGAATTGACAAATAGAACATTTTTAAATAGTTTGTTTAATTCAAATTCCATCTCATGATTTGAAAAGGATTGAATTCTTAAAATCTGAATTGGTCCATGGCAGGTATGAGATGCTTCAGGAGAATGTCAATGGCTTTCGAAGAGAGACTGAAGCCCTGAGGGAGAAGAATCAAAAGATGAGTGCCACTCATCAGAGACATGAGCAAATCATTCACACAATGACTCAAGATCTGAGGGAGGCCAATGAGAAACTAACCATGGCTGAGGTGAGAGAAAGTTAAATACTATATAGACCATCAGCAAACTAATATTCAATATTTAGGGCCTGAGCACAGATGGTGTGAGGACCCTATTGTAATTGCTCAGTCAGTTCTTCTCTGAAATGAATCGCATTTTTGAGGGCCTAAACATGCTCAAAATCTCATGAAACTTTGCACACGCGTCAGAAGTGGTGACAATTTTCTTCTGATATGGGTTTCAGAATTAGGTGTGGCAAAATGGCTCGATAGTACCACCTACAAAATTTCAATTAAGGGCCTTTCTCGCTACGTTTCACGTACAAGTATGAAATTCGGTAGACACATGTTACAGCCCAATAACTACAGAAAAGTCCCTGGGTGCAAAATCTGAAAACCCAACAGGAAGTGAGATATTTTGAATTTCAGTTTTTGCCATTTCCAGGCGTTGTACTTTAACAAACTCCTCCTAGAGATTTTATCAGATCAACATCATATGTTGTCAGTCTAATCTTAAGGCCTTAGCGATGTTTAATTGCAATGATCTTGAGTTTTTGCTGAAGGGTGTGTGGTCGTGGCGGCCTGACAAAGACTGATGTTTCGCCATGAAACAGGAAGCTGTTGAAATTCAGGCATGCAATATCTGATCTGCCCCAAACTTCACATGTGTGATAAGAGTCCTGGCCTGAAGACATCTACATGCCAATATTCAGTTAGTCATAGCGCCACCTGCTGGCAACAGGAAATGGCATGCTTTGCACTGTAATTCACTCCCATAAACACATTTAAATATGCCATGAAGTACCAAACATGCTAGAAACACGTTAAATCATGCAACACTTGGCTAAGTGCTAAAGTATGCGATTAACGCCACGAAACAGGAAGTTGTTGTAACTCAGGCATACAATGTCTGATCTGCTCCAAACTTCACATTTGATAATAGTCCTGGCCTGAAGACATTGATGAAGTATTTTATCTATCTTAAAGAAAACAATTGTAGAATTAGTTTGCTTACTATAAAAGCCAGAAGTGTTTTGAGGCCTCATGGCCTGCGTGACTGTGATTACAAGGGTCAGATGTATCTGAGAATTTAGCTTGACCACTAAGCATATTTTGCTGGTAGTTTTCCACCAGACAACAGGAGGATGTGAAATGAATAAGATCATTATTAAGGGTGTCCAGGGTTTTTCCTACATTGAAAACTTTTTGGCAGCTGCCAAAATGAATTTTTGTTCAGCCAAAGCCTTATTTGATCAGTTATTGAGAGTTGTTTATTAGTGATGCAGATGATTGCTGCGCTGACGGACAGAACGAGCAGAGAGATCCTCCCTCGTGCGCGCGAACTCTCTCTGTCTTCAAAGTAAGCACTGTCTTTGCACTCTCTCTGTCTCGCACATAATAAATTAAATCAACTGACACGATGCTAAAAGTTCGGAAGACCGAATCCATGTTTCACGGGGCGCATTCGGAGAATGTTTTTCCTGAATAACCGCTGGGTGTGAATAGTGCTCAAAAGAACGTCACCTCATCTTCTCTGACAGGCGTCCCGCACATGCAGCTGACATAAACCACACTTTCAGTAAACAAAAAGAAAATCCTATCCAGTGATGGTGTTTTCTGTGTTGACAAATCTTTTGCGATGTCCTAATAACAGTCGCGATTCGCACGCAACGCGTCAACGTCCGCTAATGTCTGATTTGCGACCTAATGACTAATTTGAACAGATTTATTTTAATGAATCATTAAAACAAATGATCTGCCCACACGGTCTATAACGAATCATTTACTCGAACAACTCTGAAATGAGAACATAAGTGTGCTTACCCCATTTAGCAAGAGTGGTTAGTAAAATTAGCCTTAATAATCCACAGTATTTTCAGGTTATTTAAATGACAATATGTAGTAAATTAGGCCTACCTATAAAATCAGTTTAGACTGGAGTGAGGTGAAACCAGAACAAAGCAAGATGTTGTTAGCTAGGTGCATTCAATTGTATATGGTAGAAATTTATTGTATTATTAGTTAATGTAACTTTTTAATGCTACTTTTTAATACTGATTATTAATTATTATTGTTATACATACCAAAATAATTGTCAGGTCTAGCAAAGAAGCATCTTCTCTTACAAAGCTATGAAATCACAGATTTTTTTTTTGCAAAGAGGGCAAGAACGAATTACAGTAAGAGTGACTGGTACTTTATTGTCAGTATTGGGCTCGCAGATCACGTGGGTAGGGCACTTTTTACTGTTTGTGTGGATGACCATGTCTGTCACCACCAAAGACCGTTTTTGACCGTTTTACCGCCCTGGGTAGAGAAATTCAGATGTGGAGCTGGCATCTCACTTTGTTGCTTGTCAATAAAATTAAACTCCTGGGACCTGGAGCTTCGACTCTGAGAGTTTTCTTTGAGACCAGAACTGAAGGAACATTGAATTTGCCACAACAACATCTACATGGCAATATTCAGTTACAGTCAAAGCGCCACCTGTTGGCAGCAGGCCAACAATCACTTGTGGCACTTTGAAATTACTTTGCCATAATTCTCCTGTATTTACTTGCTTTCATGCGTGTCACCCACTGTTCACTGTTTCCCTAAGGCCAACGGGTGGTGGTGAGCCCATGTGCGAGGGGCCCTTTCATCGCTGCTTGCAGCTTTTGTCAATTTTATTTTTTTAATTTTTTAATTTTATTCTTTTCTCTCTACCAGTTGCGCGTTGAGAATATCCGTAAGGAACGAGACATTCTGAAGCAGGTGGAGAACAGACTGTCCCAGGAGAAGGAGTCTGTCCTGACCGAGCAGCGGGGCCAGAATCTCCTGCTCACCAACCTCAAATCCATTCAGGTACAGCTTGTTTACATATCCCAACCAACTTTGTCAAAGCACTCTTCTCTTTGGCCTTATTCTTAATTTCCTTATTGTATCACAGCTTATGACGGAGCGCTCTGAGACTGAGACCAAGCAGCGCTACAATAACCATATCCAGCGTCTGGAGAAGGAGATTATCCAGTTAAAGAAGAAACTGGAACAGGAGGTGGAACAGAGACACGCACTGGAACGCAACCAAGACGTAAGCTTGTAAATTGACTTCCTTTTTATTATGGAGGATTTACAATAGTCAGCTTGTTGGTTTTTGCAGTTGACTTGTGTCAAACCTCTACAACCAAACAAGTGGACCTGTCTACACTGTCTGGACCTGTCTAAACCTCCACAATCAAACCTCTACAAACCCACAAGTGGACCTGTCTACACCTAAGAGACTTGTTGGAATAATATGTCTCATTTCTATTGGCTAGGCTCAGCTGCTGGAGGTTAAGAAGCAGTTGGAGGCACAGACAGCACTACATCAGAAAACTAAAGAGCTGCTAAGAACTGCTGAACAGCAGGCCACCTCCATGAGACAGCAACTGAACAACGACAACCTTGGCACAGCACCTAAACAGCCTGTCAGGACGTTACCCAGAGGTAAACATAGAAATTAGAGAATGTAGTAGTGAGTGTCATATAATTTCCAGTGCTGTAAAAGACAGTATTGTTTCTGTTATGTGCAGTTTCAGCTCCTGGCGTTCCTCAGCAGGAGGTAGATGAGCTCCAAGCACGTCTACAGCAGGCTGAAGAACAGAACTCTGACCTGAAGGAGCGTTTGAAGAATACCACCACCAATGTAGAACAGTACAGATCCATGGTGCTCAGCTTGGAGGAGTCTGTAAACAAAGAGAAGCAGGTAATAATCTGCTTAAACCTGTTCAATTGATTTGTCCCAAGTAGCCACAGTACTAAAATTTGTCCTGTTTTTCACTTCTAGTTGGCTGAGCAGGTACGGACCTCCATTGACAGCCAGCTGAAAACTGCACGGGAGTTGAACCAGCAGCTGGAAGCCCGGCTGCTGGAAGCAGAGAAGGAAAAGCTGGAGCTTCAGGAGGAGAAGATGAAAGCTGTAGAGAGTGTTGAAGAACGGGTAAGGAATGCACACGGATGGCACGTCAATATTTTTTGTAGCTGTTCTCTATAGGAAATTTATGAAGATTGAAATTCCTTCTTTTGGCTGCACAACAGGTGAAGGAACTGAAGAGGAGCGTGACGGACATGCAGACAGAGCTGCAGGATGCCCTGCAGAGAGCTGCGGCAGCAGTGGCCCAGGAGCAGAGAGCCACACAGGATAGCAAACTACAGGTGGGCGTGACACTCCTGGATCAAGTCAGGATTGTTTCTTCACACAGCTACCCACTGATTTTCTTGGATGTTTACTCACCTGTGTCTTATTTCTGGCCCAAGGCTAAGCTGGCTGCAGAGGCTCAGAATAAATATGAGCGAGAGCTCATGCTGCACGCTGCGGATGTGGAAGCCCTTCAGACAGCCAAGAAACAGGGACAGTTGTCAGCGCAGAACCTGAAGCAGCTAGAGGATAAGGCTCAGAAAGCTGCATCTGAACTGCATCAGGGTCGCACAAACTGGGAACACCAAGAGAAGAGACTGAGGGTGAGGTCTTGTGGTTTGCAAAGGTAGAAGAATATGAAAACGAACCAGCTGATGCAAAATTATGTTAGAGAGTCTCACAGGCCATTATGAATGAAATACTATGTTTAGGGGCTGAGCACCCATGGTGCATAGGCACCTACTGTATCCGTTGATAAGAAGTGTTCTTATTATTCTACTTCCTCCTTCCGTTCTCAAGTCTATGGCAGCCCATAGAACTGCTTGTGGGAAAGCTATGAAATTTAGCGCACAGATAGAGGAGACGTTGGAGATGTTGGTCATTTTGAATTTTGGTGTAAAATGCTTTATTTTATGAACACATTAGCGTATCGTTACAAAACCTCTGTGTGTGTGTTATCCGATTCCGGACCATACCCTGAAGGTACTCTGAAGTTTCAGAACAGTGCCAACTAGTGTTCAAAATTTATGGAAAAAGAAAAAAATAATAATCCTTGAGTCATTCTGAGAACAATTATACCAATTATGCCATATTTGGTCAAAATTGATGTCCGTAAGCATTTAAATCACATTACTAGTGATTGATTGTATTTTTTTTTTTTTTTTTTTTTAAAGATGTTTTGACTGAACACGTCTAAAAATGTCTTAAATTACTCATTGCTTCAGTTGGTCTGATGCTCCCAGACATGCCTTGTATAACTCATCATGCCATTTTTGTGCTTGACCCCTTAATTGCTGCTTTCGGCTGTATTTAGCCTTGACTTTATATGCATGAATAATCATTGCAGTGTTTGGTAAACCGCTGAAGTGAATTCTTGGTCATTTATTTAAAGGGATAGTCAAAATAAAAAAGAAAATTGTCATAATTTACTCACCTTCATGTTGTTTCCAAACCTGCATGCATTTATTTTTCCTGCTGAACACAAAAGATTATATTTTGAAGAATGTTGATAACCAGACAGTTTCAGTTCCCTTTGACTTCAATTGTATTATTTGTCCATACAATAGAAGTCAATGGGATCTGAAACTATTTAGTTATCAACAAAATAGTTTATTTAGTTTCTTCAAAATATATTTTTTTTGTGTTACACAGAAGAAAGTAAGTCACACAGGTTTAGGATGACGTGTAAATGATGATAGAATTTTAATTTTTGGGTGGACTATCCTTTGTAGAGCTATTAACTTGGTTGAATAGCTCCTATATTTCCTATATTTTTCTCCTCAGGAAGAACTTTCTAAAGAGCAGAAGAGAGCTGAGGAGCTGCAGAAGCAGAACACCATGCTCCATGAGCAGATGGAGAACCTGAGCAGCAAGATAACTGCCTCCACCCAGCAGCAGACCGCTAAAGAGAGCAGTCTGAACATCTCTCTGAACGAGGAGGGCAAATCTCATGAGCAGATCCTGGACATCCTCAGGTAAAGCCCCTTGGCAATGTGACCCCTTTGAACCATGGTATGCTGTTAAAATGCCTTAAAGCATTATACAAGAAAGGGATAGTAATGATGAGGCCTCTCATTCCCAACAGGTTTGTACGGCGGGAGAAGGAGATTGCTGAGACCCGGTTGGAAGTGGCGGAGGTGGAGACCCTGCGCTATAAACAGCGCATGGAGTACCTAGAGGGAGAGCTGAAGGAACTACAGGACAGCCTAAATGCAGAGAGAGAAAAGCTACAGGTCCTAAAAAGTGTTTTTAAACAGTTTTCCCAAACATTCTCTCCATCTGCTATTGGTTGGACAAACAGATAGTCCCATTAGAGACTCATGCCATTGGTTGAGCCAATGTTATTTTCCCACAGTCTTTATTTTTTTGTTATTTAGTTGTTGCTGCATATTTATTTGGCTCAAGAGAAAGCCTTTAACATCAAAGAAAGTTAACACTTCACCTAACTTGATCTAATTTTGAAAAAAACAACAACAACAACAAAAAAAATACGCTGCAATTAGTTAACATCTTGACCTACAGGTGACAACAAAGACCTTGACACAGCAGGAAGACATGATGAAGCGGATGGAGAGTATGAGTGCTCTGACCGAGACCAACAAGATGCTGAAGAATGAGAAGAACAGACTGGAGCATGAACTACAGCAGACTAAGGCCAAGGCAAGACCTTAAGATCACACTGTGTACATCACACATTAAGACCATTTCCTGCCTTATTCATTAGCTAAAGTGATCATCATCTGCCTTTTATAGGTATTTTAAAATAATGTAATTTCAGGAAACAAGGTAATTGGAATTAGCTTAACTATAGGTTTTAATATAGAAGTTGATTGTGTAATTACTGGTATATCTGTGTATATTGTATATTTGCTTAAATGACTTATCAGATTTTGATTGTCATGTCATGTTGTAGATACGTAAGCTGGAAGCAGATATCAAGCCCCTACTGGACTCCAATGCTGAGCTGAGTGAGAAGAGTGGCATGTTGCAGGCTGAGAAGAAACTCCTGGAGGACGATGTCAAGCGTTTGAAGGCCCGCACACAGGTCTCTGGATCTCACTACTCATGCATGAAGTTTTGTACATTGCATGAAACATGTAGAATATTTTATTAAATACCTGTGTGTTAGGTCAGTTTTATTCAGTCAAACATGACTAAACTTGACTGGTGTTGTGGTTCTCAGTATCTAACTCTGTGCATTTCATTGGTTGTGCAGCAACTGCTGAGTCAGCAGAAGGACACCGATCAGGAGGAAAGTAAGAAACTGAATTCTGAGAGAGAGGCCCATCTCAAACGCATCCAGCAGCTCACAGAGGAGACGGGGAAGCTCAAGAATGAGGTGGCCAGGTCAGTGTGCAGTTTGATTAGATTATAACTTTTTAAAATGTGCGTGCGTTTGTTTTAACGGAGTTGTCTTCATTCTCTACCTACCAAACAGGAGCCAAGCTTCAATCACTACAGCTCAGAGCCAGGTGCAGAACCTGCAGGATAGCCTTGGGAAGGTCACTACTGAAAGGGATAGTCTGAAGAAGGAGCTGGAGGCAAAGACCCTGGACATCCAGGAGAAACTCAAAACTATCACGCAGGTCAAGAAAATAGGCCGTCGCTACAAAACCCAGTTCGAAGAGCTCAAAGAACAGCATGATAAGGTACCACCAGAACATATGGTTATCATTTTTTATTTAATTTTTTTTTTCAATCCAATTTAACCATTGAAAATGTCTTGAATTAATCTGAGTCCATCTCTCTGACAGATGGTGGCAGAGGCTGCTTCTAAGCCAGCACAGGAGCAGGAAGACCGTCAGGCCTCGGTGCAGGAGATTCAGAACCTGAAGAGTTCATTGAGTCAGGCGCAGAACAGATCCTCAGAGCTGGAAACTCAGCTGGAAAGCATACAGAAGGTACTTATTTAAGGCTTAGTGTGCTGCTCTGACAATTGAGTCTAAAAAAAAAAAGTTTATAAAGACATTCTTCTGAAGAGACAGTCTTCTGAAGAGACATTTAATTTAGGAAAATTAATTTAGGATTTTATGCATATATAAACATTAATGCACTTACATATAGCATATCAAATATGGTAAACGGAAGCTTAACCATACTCTACCCCAAGAGCAAACCTCATTGATTCTCGCGTCTCTAGCAAGCATGTTTGAGCTTCTGTTTTCCATGTGCTCTTTGTATGTGTAATTATCAATATTTATATGTGAATTAAAAGCCTAAATTAAATGTTTCATTTTTGGGTGAACTAACTTTTTAAGTCTGCATTAGATTAAAATCTTTATTGAAACCCTCCAACGTACAAATCAAACAATTAATGGGTTAGTTCACCCAGAAATTAAAATTCTGTTAAGTATTCACCCTCATGTCATTCCAAACCCGTAAGACCTTTGTTCATCTTCAGAATACAAATTAAGATATTTTTGATTAAATCCAAGAGCTCTCTGACCCCTCCATAAACAGTAATTTAATTACCACTTTCAAGGCCTAGAAATACGCACAAGGCGACGAGAATACTTTTTGTGCGCCACTTTGAACCACTGTAGTCTATTTTAATAAAAATATCTTAATTTGTGCTCCGAAGATGAACGAAGGCCTTATGGGTTTGGAACGACATGAGGGTGAGTAATTAATGACAGAATTTTTATTTTTGGTTGAACCAACACTTTAAAGCTTCCGCACAATGATTACTTTTACAGACCCACATTGTATAATCCCTCAGTTCACTGGGACGTCCAGTGCTGTAAAAGTACACAGTATACAATTACAAACACTGCCATTGTGGGTTTCTCTGGTTTGGCTCATGTTATAAAATGGTAATAAAACCATTTAATCCAGGAAGTGAGAGAGTAATGAAGTGTTGTTTGTTCATTAACTTTTGAGACGGTGAAGTGTGAAGTTAGTTTGATGGAGTGAGACGACAAATGTTTTTGTTGGTCTATAGTAGCCTTTGTGGAAAAGAGTTTGAGTAGGACGGTGTTCTTGCATCCTCCTTTATTGTTGCTTATGAAGTGCGTGGTCACTTCATAAAAGTGATGAGGTGAACAAACTCAATGAGTCTGCCAGCGGCGTATTCAAAAACATATATGTGGTGATGTTTGGGTGCAGGAGCGTGAAGTGGAGGTGAAGAGCCTGCAGGAGCAGTTGGCACAGGTGCAGCCAGAGCTCAACCGTCTGAGAGCAGAGCTACAGGAGAAGGGTAACCTGGAGGAGCAGCTCCGACAGCAGATCGCTGATAAAGAAGAGAAGACCAAGAAAGCTTTCATGGGTGCCAAGCAGAAGATCAACCAGCTCAACAGTTAGTAAACCAGAACACATGACAAGCACATTAATACTACAGAGATTTTAACAAAGCAGTTTAGTCCATCTAGCAAATCATGACTGTTATTTACAAGACAAAGATCCATTTTTGGCATTTACAGATCCATTTCTGTAGCAGTATGTGACTGTTTAAATTGAAATAATGCTTTTTGTGGGAACAAATTAAATCAAAAATTTACGCAATTTTTATTTTTAAAATCAACTTTAAGAATAAAGGGCTGTTGGTCTTTTGATACATCCTACTTTAGCTTCCTGTTTTGGATGGCACACTACCATTCAAAAGGGCAATAATGTTACTTGAGCACCAGTCAGCATATTAGAATCATTTCTAAAGGATCATGTGATGTGGAGAACTGGAGTTATGATGCTGAAAATTCAGCTTTGCCATCACAGGAATAAAATACATTTTAAAATATATTAAAATAGAAAACAATTTTAAAAACATTTTTTTAGTATAAAAACAGTTTTTACTATATTTTCTATCAACTAAATGCAGCTTTGGTGTGCATAACAGAAACTTTCAGACACCAAACTTTGTACAATATAAAGATCCCTTGGTTTGACAAGCACAATTTTAGGTACAATAGAAGTCTCTATTTTAAATTAAAATGTGCATGTTTGTGTTTTAGGTGTAAAGGAGCAGCTGGTGAAAGAGAATGAGGAGCTGAAGCAGCAGAGAGAGGAGCTGGAGGTGAGGATGAGTGCACTCAAGTCACAGTATGAAGGCCGTTTGAGCCGACAGGAGAGAGAGCTGAGAGAACTCCGTGAGCAACAGGAGAGACACGGAGAACAGAGAGATGAAGCTCAGGAGCCAGGCCAGAGCAAGGTACAGTATCACAAACATTGCACTCACTGCCCATGTTTACTCTGACAGATATATGTAGAAATAGTAAGTAAGTAAAGTAAGTAAATTTTATTTAGATAGCACATTTAAACACAGCAAAGCTGATCAAAGTGCTGAACAGAGTATAGATAACAATAACACAATACAAAAATTTGATTAAAACGCCTGGGAGAAAAGAGCCTCTTCAGCCTCTTCTTAAATTATAATAGAAGGTGCAAGGCGAATATCCAGTGGCAACTGATTCCATAAGCAAGGGGCCACAACTGGAAAAAACTCTGTTGCCCTTGGTTTTTAAACGTGATCGAGGGACATACAAGAGATACCGATCAGAAGACCTTAAGGATCTGCTGGATGAATGTGGAATAAGAAGATATTTTAGATAAGAGGGGGCTTGATCATTAAGATCAAACAACAAAATTTTAAACTGGATCCTTAAATGGACTGGGAGCCAATGGAGCGATACTAAGATTGGGGTGACATGGTCAAATTTCTTTGCTCTGGTTAACATCTGGTTAACAACAGCTTGCAGCTGCATTTTGAACCATCTGGAGGTGAGCAATGGATGACTGAGGAAGACCCAAATACAATTTAGTTGCAATAATCTAAACGCGATGTGATAAAAGCACGAATGACCTTCTCCAAATCTTGAAAAGACAAAAATGATTTAAAGGTCCCCTATTATGCCCATTTTTTTTTAAGATGTAATTTAAGTCTCAGGTGTCCCCAGAATGTGTCTGTGAAGTTTCAGCTTAAAATACCTCACAGATCATTTATAAATCCATGTTGTAAATACCTATTTCTGATTACAGTCAAAAAAAAGGAGTGGGTGGATTTTTATCATTGTGGGGTGGTTGTTCACACACTGCTAACACACATTTATATCCAAACACCTTGTAAAAGTGGATTTAGCATAATAGGTGACCTTTAAGTTTAGAAATAGTCTGTAATTGATAAAAACTATTCTTAATAACCAAATATATTTGCTTGGTTAAGCATAATTCTGAGTCCAAGATGATACCAAGGTTCCTAACCTGAGAAGAAATTGAGGGGAAATGATTGCCAAGTTCATTAATGGGCTCATTTCTCAATCTCGAGGGACCAAAAACAATTTCAGTTTTGTTTTCATTTATTTGGAGAAAGTGTTTTTTTTTTTTTTTTTTTAAACCGTTTCTTGACATCATCAAGACAGTCCAACAACGATTGAATGGAATCGGCAGCTTTCAATGGTATATACAACTGGGTATCATCAGCCTATAAATGAAACGAAACATTGTGCCCTCTAATAATATTCCCTAATGGACGCATATATAAATTAAAGAGGAGCGGGCCCAAGATGGAGCCCTGAGGTACACCACTAATAATAGGAGTTGAAGAGGAGGAAAATTTGCCCAATGATACAGAAAGGGGCCTGTCTCTAAGATATGAAGTGAACCACTGTAAGGCGGTACCCTTGATATTAATCAAATGCTCTAAACACCAAAGAAGTACATCATGATCTACAGTATCAAAGGCTCTAGTAGCATCAAAACAGCATTTTTACCAGCATCAACTGCAAGTAAAATATCATTAGATACCTTTAACAAAGCAGACTCTGTGCTATGATTAGCAGATAATACTGTGTAAATGTCTTTATTTTATTTTATTTGTTGGTTTTTAGCTATTATGTTGTATGTATCTGACAAGAAACATCCTGGGCTTTATTTATGAGTTAAAGAATTTAGGTAAAGTATTTGTCCTTTATTGATCAACGTACTTGTGATCTTTTCCAGGTTCAAGAAGCACAGAGGTCATCAGATCCTCGACAGATCACTCTCAAACCCACACCTACTACTGACAGGGGAAGGTAATGCTCCATTTAGAGCTGAAATTCAAGAGGATGCATCTCTCATTCCAGTGATGTTCAATATTGTCTTTTGACATTTCATCTATTAACAGTGCCAGTACATCCGAGCCGCCCACTGCTAACATCAAGCCCACACCAGTTGCTGCCACCCCCAGCAAGCCTTCGCCAATTGCAGGGAGCAAGTCCACCCCGAGGGCAAGCATTCGCCCAATGGTAACACCCGCTCCTGTAACCACGCCCACAGCCACAGTCATGCCCACCACACAGGTCGAAACACAGGAAGGTATGGCTCGAGGTCAGGCTTCATGAAATCTGATATGATTTTTTTTATTAATGCATAATTTGTAAATTGTCAATGGTTTGTCCCATCAGCTCTGCAGTCCATAGAGGGTCCACTGGAGCATGTGACTGTCTTTGGCAGCACCAGTGGCTCAGTGCGCTCCACCAGCCCTAACATACAGACCACGCAGCCAATCCTCAGCCTGCAGCAGAACCAAGCCACCGCTTTTGTCCAGCCCACTCAGCAGCAGGCCAGTCAGGAACCAGCAACCACCATTATGGAGGCAGTACATAGCTCACAGATGGAGAGGCCGTCCACTTCCACTGCTGTCTTTGGTACAGGTACAAAGAACCATGATATTTCAAGTCAACATTTATTTACTTTCATACATCATTGCTTTTTGGCCTTGGTCAGAAATAATGTTAACTAGTAACTAAATAATAAGAGCCAAAATGGTAAGTGTGATATTATAAATATTTGATTTGGTAAATATTAACATTATTATTTTACATCTTTCACACATTTTCTCAGAACTTTGCCACTGACCCCCTAGAATCCCCCCACCTCCTCTTTATTAATATGAGGTTTCCCTCCTAACATACCGTTCTTCTGTCAGTGTCAGCAACAGCTGGCTCATCTGTGCCCAAGCGAGTGCGAGAGGAAGAGCAGGAGAGCTCCACTGAGGTGTCCGACACCACACAGGACGACCCGACCCACCCACCCATCAATAAGAAGATCCGCATCATAAGAAGAGTGGGCCTGGAGGTGAGCAGTGTATGTACCTGTCACTTGACACCTTGTGGAAGTTACTTGTGTTATTTATCAAGAAATTTGTCAGACTGATAAAAACTGATTGTGAGACAGATCATTAACACCTTTCTTTTGCATTCTGATCAGTTTTGACCCAGAAAAGAGATATATAATTAAAAACAATCCATGATTTTTAATAGGGAAACAATACTTTGGGAATTTAAGATGGAGTTTTATTCAGTTTTATTCATAAGAAAAAAAAAATTGTACATTGCAACATTTATTGTGTTATGGGCCAATTTTCACCTAAATATCCACTGAGGCTTTGCACATGATGTTATTAAAGACTTTTTTTTTTTTTTTTTTTTTTTTTTTTTTTTTAGTTTTAAATATTTATTATGACTGTTATGAAAAGTGGAAAAAAAAGTTATGACGGTTTTAGAAGATGACATTCCACCGTCGTGTCACATGTCATCACTTTTAGAATGCATTAGGAGGAAAACAAAATCTGCTCATTCATTTTTTTTAATCCAATACACTGGTCACACTGTATGTTGCTTGCAGCCAGCAATGGCAATCTGAATTTAATCACCAGTCTCTGCAAACTTGCTTGTGTAGTTGTAGTGCATTGGCCAATGAAAATGGACTCTTTACATTTATACGTCATCCCACAATGCTCTTTTTGCAGGATGCTTCAGGTACTGAGGAGAGTAATGATGCTATGGGTGAAGCTTCAGGAGAAGTCCAGCAGCCTTCTGATGCCAGTGAGGTACCTGCCATTTATCTCTTAGTAACAGTAGAACTGTAAACGTTCATCCCAACATTGAACAACCAGTGTACTGATCATATCTGTTCATCGCTCACAGGAAGCATATCCCGTGTTAGCAGAGGGAGATGAAGAATCTTTGTCTCAGTCTGTCCCAATGGATCAGGTGAGTGAGTCCCAACCATCCGAGTCTCAGATCAGCGGACAGGACTCATCCGAGGAGTATAAGCATGACGTCATCATCATAGAGACAGATAGTGGCACTGAGGAGGAAGAGGAGGAGCAGGAGGGGCCTGGACAGGTCAGTGTGTGTCTCAGAGAAGCAGAAACTATGTAATTAGCAACATGTATTAACCTTCCTTCTTCCTGCAGTATGAAGATGATGATGATGATGCTGAAGATGATGAAGATGAAGATGGTGATGGAGGGATGGCAGAAGCAGCAGAGGAGAGTAATGAAGGCAGTGGGAGTGCAGATGCCAATGAGGCCTATGAGGGGGATGAGGCAGAGGTGACGCCTACTTTTACATTCAAGTTGCTTTACTGTTGTTTGCTAGTAGATTATCCTAATTTACTTCAGTAACTAACTGTATATTTGAGAATCTTTTATTCTTCTAGTGATAGGGCTGCAAGATAAATAGCAAATTAACATGAAATTGTGCTTAAACCAATTTATGAACCTCTTGTCCAACAAAAGACATTTAATAACATGTTTTTACTCCAAACTCACTTCATAACATCAGTTGAGTATTTGAAAACATCCTTCTGTGAGATAATGTGGCTTCTTACACAGAATAAGGCACACAACACATTTTATAGTATTCCATACAGAGATTGGCTATGTCAATTAGCATGGAAGTATAAATATACTTTATCATGCAGCGTTTGCCAAATTTCGATTAATTGTGCAGCCCTATCTAGTGAGTTTAACTGTATTTAGCATGCTATGGTGGTTTGATATGGTTTTTGGTGTGTTGGCAGGGTGGTGGGGCAGCTGATCCAGGAATTGACAATGAAGAGAGTCAAGAAGCATCTGGGTCAATCCAGAAGCAAGCGGACTCTCAGAGCAGTGGTACAAAATCACACACACAATACATTTTTCATGTGATGTTATGTCAGGACATAGGATCAGCACATATTAAACAGATTCTTAAATTTGTAATCCCACAGTTGCATAACCCTTTTTTTTTTTTTTTCTATGAAAGTGTAGAATATGGCCCTTTAAGTATAAGTGACAGTTTATCAGAATTTGAATAACTTTCCTCTGTGTTCACAGGTGAAGCTAGTGTCAGCACCTTGGAGGCCTTCCCTACTGAGCCTGTGAGAGAGCACCAGCCAGTCCCCAGCACCACCACCTCCTGCTTGGGCCCACGGCTGCCCCAATCCCCTCGGAGACCACATCACACCCCACCCCCACGTCTCAACATCCACCCCATCCCTGAGCTTGGACCTCCCATCATGCAGGTATGGATGACAAACCATTACAACAAATATAAGAGTTTTGATTAGTTTTTTTTGGTCACTACATAATTTCCGTACTTCCATTTCTTTTATTAAATAATTTTGGTAACTCTACTATTCTTTTCCACAGAGGCAGCCAGGACAGAGCAGACGGCCCTCAATGAGTCGTGCACCCCAGCTCACGCCTGGAATCGGAAGCATGGTGAGTGAACTTTGTACGTAAAACCAGTGTAAACATTCTGCGTCTTTAGGGCTTCTGAGTTTCTGACCATCAGTATTTTGGTTCCTACAGCAACACTTCTTTGATGATGATGACAGAATGGTTCCAAGCACTCCCACCCTTGTTGTGCCACACCGCACAGACGGCTTTGCAGAGGCCATTCAGTGAGTCACAGCAGCTTTTCACTCTTTTATTGCAAGAAGGGACACATCATTAAACGCCTCATTTAATGATGCATCTCTCCATCTCAGTTCCCCTCAGGTGGCCGGAGTTCCTCGTTTCCGTTTCGGCCCTCCTGAGGACATGATGCCTCAGGCTAGCTCCTCTCATTCTGACTTGAGCCATCTGGCCACACATGGAGGTGAGCACCAGCACGACACAGTAATGATGCTTTCACCTTGTTTCGAAATGACCTCGATTACAAGATGACAACCTGGTGATTCTGTTTTAGAGCCTTTCATGTCCTTTGGTCTCAAGCATTAGTTTCTGTGGAAACTCTGAACAATATTTTTACAGTATTTATTAATATTATATTATTTTTATTTATTAATACACTATCGTTCAAAAGTTTGGGGTCTATAAGATTTTTGATTGTATTTGAAAGAAGGCTCTTATGCTCACCAAGGCTACATTTATTTGATCGAAAATACAGTTAAAATATTATTACAATTTAAAATGTTTTCTATTTTAAAATATTTTAAAACTTAATTTATTCTTGTGATAGCAAAGCTGAATTTTCAGCATCATTACTCCAGTCTTCAGTGGCACATAATCCTTCAGAAATCATTCTAATATGCTGATTTGGTGCTCAAACATTTATTATCATTGTTGAAAACAGTTTTGCTGCTTAATATTTTGTGGAAACTGATACTTTTTCTTTTTGGAACTGATTCTTTAATAGAAAGTTCAAAAGCACAGAATTTATTTGAAGTAGAAGTCTTATGTAACATTATAAATGTCTTTACTGTCACTTTTCAAATCGTACTGACCCCAAACTTTTGAGCACTAGTGTACATTTTAACATTGAATAGGTTATACACCATTTTTTAATGCATTGTAATCTAGCATGTGTGAATTATGAACAGTATAATTATAAATTAAATTAAACCATGATCAATAAATGCTGTAAAGTGTCATATTTTAATATTATGCATATATTACATTATACATATGTCATTATTAGTGTTTTTAAAGATATTCAATGATTGTTAGATTATGGCAAAAGCAATTTAAATGTTAAAAAAGGGAAAATGAGAATGCAAAATTAAATGTTCAATGTCATTAGATACAATTAATTAAATAATCTTTAATATCATCTGGTGTACAATATGCATCTCTAGTTAACAGAACCATACAGTAAAATGTTACCACTGCTACCAGCATGTTACCATAATGCTAAATAAATCATATATTGCTTTAATGAAAGCAAAACATTCGGTTTTCTTGAGTTTTTACATGGTGTCAAATGGAATAAGTCGGAGCTTTCATAAAATTAAGAGTTTCCAACTTGAAAATTTGAATGTATTTTTTACTAGTTAGATATTTAGTAATTGTGATAGTTCTGCTAAGTACTATAATTGATGTGACTGCAGTGTAAGACCCTGCATTCTTACTGTAATGTGGGCCACGTAAAAATTAAGAGGCTGTCTGTCTTCTGCAGGGTTAGGCATGTATGAAAGTCCTCTCTTCCTGCCCGCTCACGATGAAGAATCTGGAGGCAGGAGTGTCCCCACCACCCCTCTACAAGTGGCTGCTCCAGGTGAGCAGCTGGGGAAGTCAGGTTATGATTGTTTGGTTGATATATGACTGTTAAGTCAAACCTAACTGTTCTCCTCCTACTTTCATTTGTCTGGACAGTGACAGTGTTCACAGAGAGTCACCCCTCTGATGTGTCGGAGACAGCCTCTCAGTCGGTTCCCATGGTGAGCACGTCCACCGGCAGTCTTACCACACCAGGGGAAGCTGTCCCGGGAGATGATGGAGATGATGTCTTTGTGGCCGAGGCTGAGAGTGAAGGGTGGGCACTCACGACAGTTTATTGGTTTACCTCTGAACGTTTCAGTTTTTTTTCAGTGGAGTTGTAGTAATTGTGTTATCTGTGTACAGGGCGAGTAGTGAGGCGTGTCTAGAGGGCCAGTCGGAGCTGGAGTCCACTCAGCCGCTCGATGATGCCAGCCTGCCCTCCACTAGTCAAGAGCCCACATCCAGCTCCGCAGGTACACACCATTTCATACTCGCATCTTTCAGTTTTTTTTTTTGTTTGTTTTTTAACATTGTCCTTGTTACATGTAGTTACTATAGTGTTAAAAAAAAAAAAAAAAAAAAAAAAAAAAAAAACTTTTCTTGTCTTTTTAGATACCAGCACTAGCACCAGTACTGGTCAGGCCAAGCCTGCAAGCCGACTCCTTCCTCAGCACCAGCTGCCCCGGAGGAGCCAGCTCATCAGGAGAGGTTAGGACCCCATTACTCACTCATCTGTCTCTCGTACATTCACCCTCTTACTCGTACACTCTATATCATTACTCACACTCTCTCACATATAGTAACACCACACAGACTGGATTTTTAAAGCTTTTCTTATTTTATTGAAGCAAAGGTTAATTGAAATGTATACAGAAGCTTTTTATTTGTCAGGACATTAATCAACAGTTTGTATAAAATTGGATTTTTGGATGTTTATGTAGAATTTGTTTTAAGAAGGAATGTAATTTATAAAAATTCTATAAAATCTTCACTTAGTTTAAAGAGTGACATCCAATGTGGTATCTCAATGTTATCCTGCAGGTATTGATTTTCCTCGTGGAGGCCGGGGTCGAGGACTCAACAGAGGCACTCCCATCTAAACCCAGCGTCTGCCCAGCAGAAACTCAGATTACACGCCCATGAACGACTCTACAAAGCACCCAGAATCAGCCTACTGCTGTTTTACTTTGGTTAATGTTTTGTTTCAATGTTGGTTAGATTTGTTGTTTTATATTTTGTGAGTAATCATCCTGACTCTGTTCAGAAGTTTTGCTAATAAATGGAGAATCTTTCTCGCCATGCAGCTGCTGGTGGTGGTTGTTTAGTGCTGGTTTTTCAGGCACAGTTGAGCCACTTGCTGATGTCATTCTGCTGAGAGGAATGGCTGACAGGGGCTGACAAAGCAGGCAGCTCACCGCTAATCTTGATGTTGAAGACCTTAGCTGTAAATTACAGAGATTGTGTTATTACATAAATAATGATTAATGTATTGATTCAAAGAAACTGAGATATGACTGAAGTGCTGTAAAGCACTGAGATGAGACTTAATCAGTAACGTATTGTAAATTTTAATCTTCTCACAAACTGCGTCAGCTTCTAAACACACAGTTAATACTTTTTGTCTGTTGCAAGATAAAATATTGTCACTCACGCCAAGAGAGAACGAAGTAATCAAAACCATCAGACTTCTTGGGGTTGGGCATGGACATGGCTGATGTCACAGGGGTCGGGAAGCCCTTCATTTTGAGTTTGATGTTGATCTCCCCTGACAACTGGATCTCTGTCAAATGAGATATATTAAATGACTTTTGAGGTTGTATTTTGTTTGCAGTGTTGTCATAAACTAAAACTAATAGTATAAAAAATCATATTAATTAAAATAAATCTGAAATTAAACTTAAATGTAAATAAAATTAGAAATGTTGTCTATGCAACTAACTAAAATAAAACAAGTTTAAGCTTAAGTACTACTTTTTTAAAATAGAAATATTTAAAAAACAAATACAAATTACAAAGGGCACATGTAATGACTGAATTTAACTTTTATATTTTCAGTTTAAAGTAAATACTATAGTAGAATATAAATAATACTAAAATAACACTGTTCAGTTGCTATTATGAGTTTTTTTCCATCTGTTGAACACAAAAGAAGATATTTTAAAGAATGTTGGTAACCGGACAGTTAACGGCACTCATTGACTTCCATAGTATTTTTTTTTTTCCCTACTATGGAAGTTAATGGGTGCCGTCAACTGTCTGGTTACCAACATTCTTTAAAATATCTTCTTTTGTATTCAACAGAAGAAAGAAACTCATACAGGTTTGGAACAACTTGAGGGTGAGTAAGTAATGACAAAATTTTCATTTGAGTGTACTATCCCTTTAAGACAATTGACTTCAAATACCTCAATTTAGCATTAAAATATTCAGAGCACCTGCTTGTCTGGCACGGCGGATCTTGGCGTAGACTGAATTTTTGGATCTCTTTCCACTGCAAGTTGGTCCACTTCCAGGTGGATAAAAGAATTTCTGAATTGTACCTCCTGATTAGAAAATTCAAATTATGATTTATATTCTCATTTTAGTTATCTCTAATGATGCTTATCAAACATAAGAGGTCAAGAGCACCTTTCTTGAAGAAGTATACAGACTCTGGCTTCTTTCTGGTGGCTGGGACTGGCAGAGCAGCAGTGATCACCCCGGTGAGCCCACCAAAGTCCTGGGACACCGATCTGGGATATCCAGGCTCTTTAACACCATTCTCAAAACTCCAGTAGTTGTCACCCTTAGTGAAGGAACATGTACAACTCAGTGTTTTTTTAAGGGTTGAAAACACATTTAGTGACTCTTTTCTGTGTTCTTCAGTACCTTAATGATGTAGGTCTTGCCCTGGCAGTTGCAGCGTGTGAAGGCCGTGTCAATGGGAGACGGGATGCCCAGTTCTTCAGTGATTCTACGAGCAGGACCGACCCTCTTGGTCTTGGGGTTCAGCAGCCAAAAGAAGTGACCTGAGATGGAAAGCACTTTGCTTAATTAGTGTCTTTAGAAAAAAAAAATTGCACAATATGCAACAGAATATATATATAGAAATTTTACCTCTGAAAACTATGACGGTGCCGTTGAAGAGAGCTGCCATTGCATCGATGACAAGGCCACTGCAGAGATCAGGGTCTGAGTTTGCATCTTAAAAAACAGATTAATGGTTTAAATATATTCAGATTTAATTTATTTTAATTAACTGATATACAACCAGAAGTATATAACATGAAAGAGTGACAGTATAATTTATAAGCTAATATAAATTATGCCATAATAAACAAAAAAAACATGTAAAACAAATGTAATACTGAAAACAACTAATTTCAAATTGTTTTCATATATCAGTGTTAATTTCAGGCATGTAAACAAATTCATAAGTATTAAGTAAAATACCAGCTCCTGCGGGGCTGCTGGTTGCCATGGCCTGGGCGATGTCTACAAGAGTGCTGGGTCTACCTGAACCAGAGGCAGGTCCGCTGGATGGCCCGTCACCTTGTTCGCTGATTGAGAGGGAGACCTGCACAGGGAGGGTTAGGGGATTCCCAGAGGAAGGACCCCCTGCCTGTAGTGGCCCAGCTGAAGGAGCGGGACCGGATTCTGGCAGAAGGAACCCGGATGGCAGAGGGAACCCAGATGGGTTGGAACCAATACCTGTGAGGGCATATATGTAGATTAGTTAATATTGTGATTATCAAATCAGGGCCGAGGAATCAGGCCCCCACCCCACACACACACACTGTGGGATAACATTGTTTTAAAAAATGTATTAAAAAAATACATTAGTTACATGCACAAAATTAGAGACATTGTGTGGTCTGTTTTTTTAGCATGTTTCATTCATCCGATGTGCCAACTCTCCATCTGTCTCTCATCATGGAAACATTTTCTGAGGATTCTGATCACTTTATAGCTTCTCAGGACGTTTACTATTACAATCACATGAGCAAATGACATCTCTCTCATAATTGTGCCTCTAAGCACTCGGGCCATTCATAGACATACATTGATACATGGTCATGGATGACAAATCATGTAAATAAAATCCTTAAAAAATTATGTAAAAATTATTATTTGTTGTTTTCAAAATAGCCTTTATGTATAGAGAGGTCATAAGTTTACACACACCTTGCATAACTTGCAAAATGTTATTAATTAAAAAAAAAAAAGTGGGATAGTATATTGCTTGTTTTTAAGTTGTACTGCCTTGAATAAGCTATTTTACATAACAGATATTTACATAGTCCACAAGACAAAATAATAGCTGAATTTCCACAAAAGAACCATTCCCTTGATTTGTAATACTGTGTGTTGTTACCTGGATGATCACCGTTTGTAGGATTTATAATAGTTGTGATAGTTAAACAGCCCACTGTCTTCAGAAAAATCTTTTACTAACTCTTTCCAACAGTGACTGCTGAAATCCAACTGAGATCCAAGGGAATCACAATTACAAAGGACAAAACTCTTACAAAATGTGTAAATATTCATTGATGCTCAAGAAGTTTTTGATCATCCAGGTAATGATGCACATAAAAATCAAGTATATGTAAACTTGTATGTAAACTTTCTTTTTTGAATTGAATCAAAAACCTATGAATTACGAATTGAATCAAGTCTAACCAACCATTGGGAGATAATGTGCTGCCCCACCAAGTTTCTGAAATGCCTCCCTAGTCATGCAATCCTAGAACCAGGCCTGATGTAAATGTCTGCCAATTTGAATTAGTTGTCTCCTTCCCATTTAAAGTATATTTATTTTTAATTTTAATAATTTAATTTGTTTTAAGCAAGCACATTAAGCTGTTACCTGGTATGTCAGAGGGTGTCAGAGAAGCATGGAGGCCGATGTCCTGGGGCAAAGGGCCACCAGCAGGAAGTGATTGAACTTCAGATGGAGCCATAAAGTTATTTAGTCTAGTCCCTGACAAAAAAAAATACATATACATAATGTGACAGTTAATACATTTATGATATTACAAATGTTACAGACTATTTAAAATAAATGCTGTTCTTTTGAACTTTCTTTTTATTAAAGAATCCTGAAAAAATGTTTCCACAAGAATATTAAGCAGCACAACTGATTTCAACTTTGATAATAATATGAAATGTTTCTTGAGCAGCAAAATGGCATATTAGAATGATTTTCTGAAGGATCATGTGACACTGAAGGCTGGAGTAATGATGCTGGAAATTCTGCTCAGGAAAAAAGTACATTTTAAAATATTTTAAAATAGAAAACAGTTATTTAATTTGTAATGATATCTCATAATATTACTGTTTTTACTGTATTTTTGATCAAATAAATTCAGCACTGGCAAACATAAGAGACTTCTTTCAAAAAAAAAAAAAATTGAAAAATCTTACGTTTGCGTGTGTATGTATAAAATATATGTAATAAAGGCACTGAACACCAGTAATACATGTAAGTCTGCTTCCAATCTGCTTTCTGAACTTACCATCTCTCATGAGATCTGGGCTTTGCTGAGCTGCGAGACATGCTGCCATACACTCCTCAGTATAATCTAAAAAAACAGAACATAAAAATACACTTTGTCATTATCTAATCTGAAGTTAATATAAAATGAGAGCTGGGCCCACTATTGGTGATCTTGTCCGTATTGCTGTTGTATAAACCAGTGTCGTTCACTAATATGCCTTGTTTTATCTTCTGGACCCAACTTTTGTGTGAGTGAACAAATCTCAATAACCCATTTGTTCTGTATTTCTCATTAGATTGGGCTGGTTTGAATCCTGTTCAGTTACCTGGAGTCTGTCTTTGCGATTTATCTCCACAGATTAAATTTACCTGTACCTTCCTCCTCACTCTTGCTGTCTGAAGGCTTCTTGGGGGCTCTGAGGGGCTTCAGATCAGGCATCTTTGGTGTTTTAGTCTTGGGAGGGACTGAAGACAATTTTGGCTTTATGTCTAACATGTTGCAGCTTAAGGGAATGACCTTTTCCTGAGTTTACGGCATATACAGCCATTCAGCTCTAAAGCGGTCCCTCGAGCTGATAAAAAGGTCACAATCATACAAAAAATAAACAATAAAATAGTACCTGTTGGTTTGTTTGGTTTTGAGCTTCTTGCAGCTTGCAAATTGGTAAAAGCATCTGATGAAAACAAAAATAAAGTCAAAACTAAAATAAAACTGGTCAGTGCAGATGTTATATACATTTTCAAAATATTCATGCCATTTCTGACAGTTTGAATGAATGTAATCTTAGGTAGCATATAGTCAAGTAATGTTAGGTAGTGTTTTTTATACTGGGGGTCACTGGGTCTGTAAAACCCCTGTCCTAGTGTAAAGAAGAAGCATACCACACTGTCGGCTGTAGTCAGGACAGCATGTGTTGTGCAGCACGCAGTCTGAATCGCACTCACACTGTCTCCCGCGGCGGAACGGCTCACCACAGCGACCCCTGCAGGAGTCACCTGCCAATTACACACAACAATTTTAACCCTGTAAAACTGAGTTGTTTTTTCCTTTTCGAATATGAGCTCCATATTCTCACTATATCGTATATTGGCCATTAATTTGGCCATAAAAATGCAAAACACATAATCGAAATTCTTCATAATTCTTTTACATTTTTTTCTAAAGGTTCAAATTGTTCAATTAAAAAAAAAAATCTGATAATGTCAGAATATGTTCAGGATTTACATCATTAATTTATTAAATTAATTAAAGAAAATATTTGGTGAGGGTTTAAAAATGAAGAAACTCATAGAAACGACGTTGCCTATTAGTCAAAATGAATAAATAAAAATTAAAAAAAGAAAGAAAAGCAAAACACAACACAAGGAAAAACAAACTCAAGCATAGCCTCAGGCTACATTTGAACGCCTTTAAAGGTGTTAAAAAGCATCCCAGCATCCATTTCTAATTTTATATCATTTTGAATATTGTACTATTCAGCTTTAAAAAATAAATAAATTATTAGCCTAATAAAAAAAAAAATAAAATAAAAAAAAAGAGTAGCAACTTTATTGTGAGGCGATGAGGGTCTTACTGGCGGTGCAGACGTCATCAAAATCCTTGCAGCATTCGCCGTGGACAAAACAGTTGTAGTCACAGTTACAGATTTGTCCGCGTGTGAACGGCTCGCCACATCTGCCCACACAGCTGCCTACACACAACAACACAAGCTGCAATTAACCAGACGTCACCAGAACCAAGATGGACCGATCCAGAAAGGATGCGGTCGCGACTCACCTTGAGCAGCACATAGTGGCAGGAGAACACAGGCCAGTGCCAGGAGAGACGAAACCAGAGCGGGTCCAGTCATGGTAACCGTCAATAGAGCAGTGCACACTGATAAAAACACCTACAAAAGTTTGGAAGCATTACAATTTTTGAATGTTTTTAAAAGAAGTCTCTTACGTTCACCAAGGCTGCATTTATTTGTTCAAAAAATACAGTAAAAACTGTAATATTGCGAAATATTATTATAAATCAAAGGGTTACATTTTATTTTAAAGTATCAGTATTACAGTGTAATTATACATTTAAGTACTGAGTAATAATAATTAACTACATGTACTTACTATAGGTTTAGGGTGAGGGTTTGGTTTAGGGTTAATTGCATGTAATTGTGCATTTCTAGTTATTACCACAGTAACTACATGTAAAATGTGTAACAATGACATTGTAAAATAGTGTTACCATTAAAAGAACTGTTTTCTATTTGAATATATTTTAAAATGTATTTTATTCCTGTGATGAATTTTCATTTATTATTATCAATGCTGAAAACAGTTGTGCTGATTAACATTTTTGTGGAAATAGTGATTCTTTGATGAATAAAAAGTTCAATGAACAGCATTTATTACAATTATTTAGTAAATTTATTAAAGCATTTATTAAATAGAAACCTTTTGTAACATTATACATGTCTTTACTGGCACTTTTGATCAATTTAATGCATCCTTGATGAATAATATTAATTTCTCTCTTTTTTTAATCTTACCAAATGTTTGATTAATATTATTGTTTCCACTAAAATGTTAAGTAGCAAAAACGGTTTTCAACATTTTATATAATAAATAATAATAATATACAGTAATAAGCATTTCTCAAGCAGCAAATCAGCATATTAGAATGATTTCTGAAGGGTCATGTGACAGTGAAGACTGGAGTAATGATGCTGAAAATTCATCAGGAATAAATTACGTTTTAAAATATTTTCACGTAGAAAACAGTTATTTTAAATTCTAATAATATTTTACAATATTACTGTTTTTACCGTATTTTTTTATTAAATAAATGCAGCCTTAGTGAGCATAAGTAACTTCTTTCAAAAACATAAAAAGTTACCATTTCAAGTCAATTTAACATGAAGAAATCATGTTTGAATGAGAAACCTGATACATGGTGTTAAATCAAAACGAATTGTTTGAAAATAAAGTGAACATTATGAGAATTATTTCTTTGAGTGTGTGCAGAGAAAGACTTACCGAAAAGAAGCGTCTTTGCGAACTCACCTTGTTCTGTCCTTGGGCACTTCTGTCTCTTTTATATTGTATGGCAGCTGGATTTCTCCTGTTGGCCAGAAACTTTAATTAACCACTGCAGCCCAATTAAAGCATGATGATGTAAAGACTAGAGGATCAAACCTCCCACACACACACACACACACACACACACACACTGGTTTCCATGTTTTATGGGGACTTCCCATAGATGTAATGATTTTTATACTGTACAAACTGTATATTCTATCCCCAACGCTAAACCTACCCCCGACACTTCATTTAGTATGATTTATACGCTTTTTTCCTCATGGGGACCAAAAAAATTTCCCCATAAGGTCAACATTGAATGGTATTACTATCCTTGTGGGGACACACACACACTAGACAACAGCAGCAGTGACAGCACCAGCACATTTGTTTGCTGACAGAAGAGTGACCTCTGTTAAAATGTCCTTGGATCTCATGGGTCAAAATGGGTCAAAATGAAGCTTTTTAATCAAATTCAGAGAAACCAAAAGATGTCATTGCAGAGGTCCTGCACTTTTCCTAGACTTTATTTTGTTGTCACAGATG
This sequence comes from Ctenopharyngodon idella, assembly GCF_019924925.1. Classification (NCBI taxonomy): domain Eukaryota; kingdom Metazoa; phylum Chordata; class Actinopteri; order Cypriniformes; family Xenocyprididae; genus Ctenopharyngodon; species Ctenopharyngodon idella. Next base: position 16,213,640 of record NC_067221.1, read on the forward strand.
GTGTTTGACCTTTCTAATGTGGTCATGAAAATTAAACTATGTAACTATCACCAAAAAGCCCAACAGATTTCTCTTGTTTCACTCTCATGAGTCACTCGATCTGGTCAAAGAGTTGGTTTTATGTAGGTGGTCAAGGACATTCAAGTGTTTGGTGATTGTTTGTGCGGTTGATAATGTATGTATATGTCTCAGATAGCTGCCAGAGTTGTTTCATAAGCCGAACTGAGAAGGATGGTGGCGTAATGACCTCTTAATACCCAAAATCAAACCAAATCCAACAATGTAGTCATTAAAATACTATATTGTGCTTTGTAATAAATGTTTCAGCTTTTCTCTCAGTTCCTGTCGCAATAAAATGACCATGTGCTGTGAAGAAACTTAAGAGAGAGAGAGAAAACATCCTCTTTGTGGGAAATGGTTTTTGTTCTGAAGTAATGTCTTTCAGATGTTAAAGCAGTGTACCACACCTACAAACACAATGCAGTGATTATTTCAATCCTCTGGTTTGGTCATGTGCTTCAAAAAGTCAACATTGCCTCAGGGACACCCACTATTCAGACGCATTAGTCCACATGTCCCCAACAATCAAAGGCAATACAGTCAGACTCTGTTCAGACATTGTTGTTAATAGTCTGAACAAAGTTCGAGAAAATGAAAAAATCAAAACCTTAGAGACAGCCAATGTTCTTACTTTGGATTTTTAAGGACAGTATAGGTCACTTTATTGAGTGTCTCATATTACAATATCAATGTTGTTCTAGCACTGGTACAGATGTATTCATCTTTGCACTACAGCTGTTATTGACACAGGTACTGTGAAGTTTGTATCATACTACTCATTGCTCAGTCATCACTTTGATGCCAAAAATATATATCTTGTAGACCTTTTAAAACTCATGTAACCTATGAAATATTTACTGATGCACTAAATAGTTATTAACTGAATTTCAAAGTGTTACATTGTACAGTGTACATAACTTTATTAAATATATTTCTTAAATATATGACTCAAAAATACATAAACTACCATCAAAAGTTTGGTGTTAAAAAAAATCAGTTTTTTAATACGTTTGAAAGAAGTCTCTTATGCTCACCAATGCTGCATTTATTTGATCAAAAATAAAGTAAAATCAGTGATATTGTGAGATATTATTTCAATTTTTAAAAAACTGTTCTCTATTTGAACATATTTTAAAATGTAATTTATTCCTGTGATGGCAAAGCTGAATTTTCAGCATCATTACTCCAGTCTTGAGTGTCACATGATCCTTCAGAAATCATTCTAATATGCTGATTTGCTGCTCAAGAAACATTTCTTACTATTATCAATGTTGAAAACAGTTGTGCTCCTTAATTTTTTTGAGGAAACTGTGATACATCAGGATACTTTGATGAATAGGAAGTTCAAAATAACAGCATTTATTTGAAATAGAAATCATTTGAAACAACGTTAAGCCTCAATTCTCACTTTTAATCCATCATTGCTGAATAAAAGTATTAAAGGGTTAGTTCACCCAAAAATGAAAATAATGTCATTTATTATTCACCATCAGGCCATTCCACACCTATAAGACCTTCGTTAATCTTCGGAACGCAAATTAAGATATTTTTGTTGAAATCCGATGGCTCAGTGAGGCCTGCATAGCCAGCAATGACATTTCCTCTCTCAAGATCCATTAATGTACTAAAAACATATTTAAATCAGTTCATGTGAGTACAGTGGTTCAATATTAATATTATAAATGTCATTGCTGGCTATGGAGGCCTCACTGAGCCATCGAATTTCAACAAAAATATCTGAATTTGTGTTCCGAAGATGAACGAAGGTCTTACGGGTGTGGAACGACATGAGGGTGAGTAATTTTCATTTTTGGGTGAACTAACCCTTTAATTTAAAAACAATCTTACTGACCCTAAACTTTTGTATATACTGTATGTATTAAAAATAGTCCTAAATATATACAAAATAGTGTTATTATTAATGCATTAAATATATTGGGTTCAAATATATACTTGTTATATTTCTGTTATATCTATAATGTTCCTGTATAATGACAATATAAACAAAGAGCTTGACTTGACTATAGTAATCTAGTGTAGATACAGGGGCAATCGTGATATAATAGTGATATAATTTCATGGTTTCTCATCAGCTATATAACTGTGCAAACTTTTGCAGTGCATATTGGTAAACTGATGTTTATGAAAGAAATTTCTATCTAAATGGATCCACAATCCATACAGAGATGGACTGTGGATTAAATTTATATAAGGAATAGATTTGGTAGAGTCAGTGAAAATGTGTTTTTAGGACCTGGTATGGATCAAATCCAGTGTTCAGTGCTTTTGCTTGTTCATGTGTTATATCCACCACCATTACTTTGCACCGTTGATGTGAATGAGCAGGAAATGATACTGATGGCTCTGAAACAGATAAAAATTTTGATGCAGCCATTTCACAGGTGAGACTGAATTGTTTGCTATCTTGTTACATTTGTGGTATGTCTATGGTTATTCAAGAAATCATATAATCACATATTGTTATGGCATTGTTATCAAAACACATGAACACATAAAGTGCATTTTCAGTTCCATAAAAACCATCAGTCTAGACACACAACAGAGACAGATGAAAGAAGCACATTTCATTCATGCCTGCTGAGAAACGCATTAATGGTGTTCCTTTTCTGCCTGTTCCAGACGTTTTACAAGTGCTTTTTAATTTTAGGGAAAAAAAGTTTCCCAACCAGTGAGTCACAAAATAATTGATTTAGAACAATCAGACAGACCCGAACAACACTATGACACCTCACTTTTACTTGGAATGTAACATTGTCACATTAAATAGTATTCATATTTTAGTTGTTTCATTAAATAAATATATTTATAATAAGATATAAAATATATTATAAATTAGTAATAGTAAAAGATTTAAAGAATTTCACTTCTTTGACAAAAAAACAAACAAACAAACAAACAAACAAACACCAAAGACCTAAATAACGTGATTCATTTAAACAAGAAAACTGCTTGTGAATGTGTTTCTGAGAAGGAAGGTGAATCTGGGTTTCATTTTACAACTCTTATTTGTATAGCTTGTTTGTTAAAGGTTTGTATTTAAGTGGATATATTCATGCCTGAAGATTATTTCAAAGTAAGGCAAGAGCAAAACATTTGAAAAGACTTTTATTTTCACAGAATTCTAAACTCATTGCTGGTGACTGTTTATACAGTTTTGCACTGAATTAAATATTTTCACATTTAGTTGTTGGAGCTATCACAGTTGGTAAAATCTATGTACAAAATAAAGGTTTACAGTACTCTTACATTTTACTTTAACAGTGTCTCTTTCTTTGAAAATACCAATACAAATCTTTTGTATGTTTTTTTTTTTCTTCACATTGTGCTTGGTAAAAAATAAGAACTTCTTTTTTGTTATAATGGGGTTAAGTGTGCGCTGGGGGGTATTTACATGCAGTAAGACTTTTGTCATGTGATTTGATGCGGTGCTTCCAGCATCTCCATGAGGAAAGTGTCTATAGGTGTGTCTCCGATGAGTTTGAAGAAAAACAGGTGCTCCAGGCACTTCAGTCCTATGGAGCGCAGAGCGGGCAGACGGAGGAGCAGCTTGGCAAACCTGAAAAGAGAAAAAACGCTTAGACTCCACAACTGTACCTGCATGACCTACATACTGTATCTGTTTACACTAATAAAGAGCCAAAGTCTGTCTTAAAATAAAGAAGAACAGAAGTGCTGTTGCATCAATAAAATATCAAGGTGGCAGTGTGGGAACTACCTGCCGGGCTGATCGGGGTAATTGTGTTTGGTGTAGGCCTCCAGTGAGGCGTAAACCTTTTCCCGTAATGCCTCGACCTCTGATGGGTTTGACAATCCTTTCGCATCTATAAAAGGGACAATAACATAAAACATAAGAAGACGTGCATTTCATCATCCTGACTTGAAGCTGAATGTTGCTGTCTGAACAAGAAATGTCTTTATTCAATCATTCTACACTGTTAGAAAAAAAATGTTGGGGTACAACAGCTTGTCCCTGAAAAGGTCTTCAAAAGGTACTAACATGTACCCTTTAGAGGGGAGAAATGGTAAAAAAGTACCTTTTTTAAGAATACTGCCCCATTGACAAGCTGTTGTAAAAGCACTGAATCATCAAAAGTACCCTTAGAAGTCAAAATATGATTATATATTATGCTAATAATAAAATAAGAATATAGTAATCAATAATATTAATCTATAATATTAAATATTAACATTTTTTATAACATTGATTAATATATTCTGATTAAGAAAATCATATGCAAAAATTAATTCGGTAACACTTTCAATAAGGTTTCATTTGTTAAAATTAGTTAACTACATTAGTTAACATGAACTAACAATGAACAATACTTCTACACCATTTATTAATCTTAGTCAATGGCAATTTCAACACTTACTACTGCATTTAAAAAAAAAAAAAAAAAATGTTATATTTGTTAAAAGTTAATGCACCGTGCTTCTTAATGATGAATCCTCAGTATCCCTGACTTTAAACCAAAAACAAACTTTATTTTTGGGGTTAACAGCTGCAAAGAAAACTATTATTAGTTCTTGGTTTCCTCCTAATTCTCTGTCAAAACAGCAGTGGCTGTCCTATTTTATAGATATTGTTAGTTTGGAGCGATCCACTGCCTTAATTAATTAACCAAAATTCACGATAGTCTGATTTCCATTATTAAAGCTTAAGTTACTGAGATGTAATTTAATGTATATAGGACAGCAGGTTTTCTTGTTTGTTTGAACTGTTTTACCTTTAGTTCAACAGACACTTCCTTCCTGTATTACATTTATTTAAAAGTGTAAAAGCATTAACAAAGTACTTTCAACAGACCATGAATTACCCCAAAAGCTTTATTCGCAGCACAATTACAGACAGGTTAAGTATCACTGTAATAATATGTCTATATTATATAACATACAGTAGTTGCTTAATCAAAAGTGTTCATTAACTTTAGCATTGAGTGATAATATTTAAAAGTGCTTTCTGTCATTTTGACAGATAACAAATATTGTATTACCTGCTTTAGAAACATTCTAGTAAACACAAGATTTTCTATTGAAACTATTGAATTATTCATGGGATATATTGTAAATTAAATCGAGAGAGCAGACCACAAGTGTGCAGTATTTGTTGTCTTTTTTCATATTGTTACAGTGGTATACAAAGAAAAAAAAAAGGAAATGCCATATCACATTAAAATACTAAGCGCAACGTTATTCTCCTTATGTCTGATAATAAGACATGAAGGAAAACTGACAGCTCATTCAGTCAAACTGACGGATAAGGATTATTTGTAGAGCAACCTTTGAAATTATTCATTTCAGTCTTTTCGAGTGGAACTTCCCAAACTAGAAGTTCCTCCAATAATTTAAAATGTAGTAGGAAAAGGTGGTATTTTATGATTGTTTATTATAATTAATTGCAATTCTAAAATTAACATAAAAACGACAGCCTTATACTATTACTATAATATTGTCGGCTTGAATGCACTGACGCAATTGGATGAGAACTGAACTGAGCTGGATGATGACATCACTTCTTTCTGCAGAGCTGCTTTATAGATGAACTGAACTCATTCCATAACTGATGAACTTTACACAGTTATTGAATCAAACTGAACCAACACTGAACTGATTTCAACTGAATAATCACTGTTTATTATTGTCTTTTTTGTGCTGCTTAACAGCAAAACTGAATTCTGTTTTCATCACTGAATCATTATTTTCCTGTTTATCACTGCATGTTGCTTTGAAGCAATGTATAAATGCCATATAAATAAAGGTGACTTGACTTTAGGCAGATTTGTCTGTCTGAATAGGTTTATTGAAATTGTCTGGTGGTTCTGAGAGTTGTTGGCTCAGCACAGATCTTTACCTGGGTTAAAGAGGACGATAGCTCTTAGACAGCCCAGCTCTGTTTTGTCCATCTGCATATCCTTCATCTTAGACACCAGCTCTGTTAATACCCTGTAAACATTATTATATTTAGATTAGCAAATTGGATATAAAGGATTCAATAATACAATGTCATATGAAAGTGACTTATTCTAATGCAGAGGGATCAATGAATGAAAATCATCTTCTCTGGTGGTGTGTTTACTGGCCCCAGGGTGGGACAACCTGTGGCAAACCACAGCCATCTAATCAATCTAGATGGACAAAATCTAGTCCCACCCTACATTTTTTCTTTTTCGAGAAGCTGTTTCACTTAGATATACAGTCTGTCACAATAGGGAAGGAAACACTATCGCAACTTCTGTTTCATGCCGACTTGAAAAGGAATTTCACTTGGTTTGATACTTTTTTAGGACATGCATTCACACATTTTTAAGTGTGGATCTGAGGTGGTGAGATGGATTCTGTGATGCAACCTGACCTGTCAAATATAGAGCCCACCCCTGCGCTGTGAGCACTGCTACGGTGGACGTGTAGGCCGGTGGCCAAAAGGATCCCGTCTTTAACCGTCACTGAACGGTGTGAGAATGAAGCGATGAGCAGCTCGTTCCAACCTAAACACAGACACACACAGTGAGAGCGGGTGGTACATTCTACAGACACATTTAACATCTGAATGGAGGGATACTGACCTGCTCGCAGCAGGATGACCTGGTCATCCAGAGGGAGGTCAGAGAAGTGCGGGATTCTTTTAGCCCACTCAACAAGAGTGAAGAGCTGCTTATCTGCGGCCTGGCAGATGTTGGTCACTGGGTCATTTGTCTGAGAATCAGAGACAGAAATACGTAGTACGTATTAAAGTATTGTCCATAGGGGAGAAAAATACAATTAAAATGAAATCTCTCTCTAATATCCCAATAGTTTTTCTTCTTCTTTTTTTAAAGATTTATTTTTGGTGTTTTTGCCTTTATTATGATAGGACAGTAAGCAGACAGGAAGCAAAGTGGGAGACAGAGAGGGGGATGGGATCGGGAAAGGTCTGCGAGCCAGGACTCGAACTCGGGTCACCTAAAGCACAACAGCGCGCTCCCCACGAGGCTATCGCCATTGACAATATCCCAATAGTTTCTTAAGACAGCACCAAAATTTGATTTAGAGAAAATGGAGAATATCTGATTTAATATCTTGCTTGTCTAATTGAAAAAGACCCTTATAATGCAATGCAAAATATCTTGTTTCTCCATCCTTAAAACAAGATCAATTTATTTGAGAAGTTATAATAGCAGAAGAAAAAATAAACTGATATATATAATATAACATAATATATAATAGCAAAAGATAATACAAAATAATAACAAAACTAATATAAAAATAATATTAAAATAACTTAATTCAAGGTATATTCTTAGTAAAAGAAAAAGGTCTTGCTCTTATACACATTTTTCTTTCTGAAATTTATCTTGTTTTAAGGATTTTTAGATATTTTTTTCCTGTAAAACAAGACAAAAAATATTGATCAGTAAAAATATTTTTGGAGTGCACCAAAGTCTGCAATTAAATGTCACAGTTTAAAAATATATACATTTGGCATTACTTTAGTGTGACACTTCATAACTGAGCTATTATTTCTCTTGGCTGGAGTAATTATATTTTTTTAAGAGAAATTAATTGTTTTATTCAGCAAGGATGCATTAAATTGATAAAAAAAAGTGATAGTCATGACGTTTATAATGTTACAAAAGATTTCTATTTCAAATAAATGCTGTACTTTTGAACTTTCTATTCATCAAAGATTCCTGAAAAATTGTATGTATGAGTTGTAAAAAATGTATGAGTTTCCACAAAAATATTAAGCAGCACAGCTATTTCCATCATTGATAATATTAAGAAATGTTTCTTGAGCATCAAATCAGCATATTAGAATGATTTCTGAAGGATCACGTGACACTGAAGACTGAAGTGATGATGCCGAAAATTCAGCTTTGCCATTGCAGGAAAAAAAGACATTTTAAAATATATTAAAATAGAAAACAGTTATTTACATTTTAATAATATTTCACAATATTACTGTTGTTAAAGTATGTTTGATAAAAGCAGCCTTGGTGAGCATAAGAGACTTCTTTCAAAAACAATAACAAAAACAGACCACAAACTTTTGAACAGTAGTGTACATTCAAAGCTTTTTTATAATATCGTTAATATTTATCAGGATTCCATAATGTTAAAACATATAAATGAAATACAGTTTAGAGGAACATCATGTTGCTTTCTAAAAGACTTCATGAGGTGTCTCACCGAGTTTCCCGTGCTGGACTCCATGTAAGCTTCAGTCTTGGGTTCCACTGCAAGCTCAGCGTCCAGAATCTTCTCCACTGGCATTTCCTCATTAAAGCTGCTGCTGGACTCCACCTCATTATCACTCTTTTCCCGACCCCGCTGTCTCTCTTCTTGCACCGCTGTACAGACAAAAAAAACTTTATAATAAACAATAATCACATAATACACAAGCACTGTTCAAATGGCCTACACAAGTCATTGATGAAGGTCTCTTTTATTTGTGTCGCTCACCTTCTCTCTTCATGCCCATGGCCAGACACTTCTGATAGCGGCAGTACTGGCAGCGGTTCCGCTGGCGCTTGTCTATCTGGCAATCCTTATTGTCTCGACACGTGTACGTGAGGTCTTTCCGGATGGTTCTCTTGAAGAAGCCCTTGCATCCTTCACAGCTGTAAACACCATAATGTTTCCCTATAGGTAATGAAAGATATCTGTCTTTAAACATACCCAGAGATACAATTTCAGTCTGGCTCCAGTCAAAGACAATATCAGCATGACTAAACATGTCCTAGTGCGCAGGTGCTGTATGAGGGTCGTTACCTGAGGATCGGTCTCCGCAGATGGCACAGATGTGTTTGGAAAGGGACCCCGGGCTGCTGCAGGAGTAACTGCCCAGTCCCACCAGTCCTGGAGGAGGTTTAATGTCTTCTGAGCTGCTAACACTGTTCAGAGCGTTCATCTGTAAGGAAGGAGAGAGAAACAAACGACGGAGTAAGCTTGTGTGTGTGTGTGAGTGGTTTCCCGTTCCTCTTTGGATCACGTGATGTTATTGCTTTGGCTGAAGGTGAATGTTCATTACACCGTTTGCATTCACTCTCTGTGGCTTTGAGCCTTATTAGACATGTATAAGTATACACTTTTCAAGGTGTTTATGTGGTCGAAGTGTGAAATACTGCAACAATGGAATATAAACTTCAGAGTGCTGCAGCTAACAGTTGTACATAAAAGTTATTAATTGTAATCAAAGTATTGGCTAAGTGAAAAAAGGAACTTTGTCTTGACCATAAGAGGGCAGCAAATACTTGACATGGCAAGTTTCATGAGCGAAACAAGATCCTGGTCAAGTACAGATCAGATGGCTGTTATAGAATTAGACACACATGCCCAGAGAGAGATAGAAAGGTCAAGGAATGGAAATTGAAAACAAACCAACTAAACCCCAACGGGTCAATAGACCAATAATAGCTTAAAAAGCTGAACAAGAACTACAATGTCAGGATGTGCATTTTTAATGAAACTAGGAGCTGTGCAACTGTTAATGCATATTTCATAAAATGTTGTCTTTCCCCTAACTTTGCAAAGAAGCAGTATTTAGCTTTCAACTCAACAGTGCACTAATCTCAGCCTTCAAGCATTATACACATCAAACCTGCTCCTGCTGCACAAAAATGCTTGTGACTTTATTTGAATTTACTGGATAAATATAAAAGCAGGAGTTCCATACCAGAATAATGTCAGACTTGAATATGAGCATGTTAACCCTTGTGAAAAAGAAGTGTGCTTAATTGTACTGAATATGCACTTTCAGAGCGGTGTCTTCAAAAATCTGCTGAGAAATATAATAATAAATGCATCCCTACCACAGTGAAGCATTGAGGAAGATGTATCATTGTATGGGGAGCCTTTTTAGCTGCTGGTATTGCTGAGCTACTTCACTGTGAAAAGCCATTTAATGCTTTTATGTGCCGGAGAATATTGCAGAATGGCTTCCTACAAATGAAAAGTTGTTATTCCAAAGAATGATCAGATGTTATTTTTCAACAAGACAATGCTCCTGTCCAAATGGCAGGCACGGCGCCACGAGGGCGCATTGCCCCCTCAAATCTGATTTGTGCCCCCTCAGTTTCAATATGTCCCCCCTCCACCCCCCAAAACGGGATTGATTTTAACTCTTTGACAAGTACGATCGCACCGGTGTGATTAAAACGTTCAGTGTGTCACTGCTAAATTCAAATGTGCTTTCGCGCTTTTGAATTCACTGACGCACATAGTGCTTTCATTTATCACTAATATTCAGTGTTTTCAACCACGTAATGTTGATTTGAAGTTTCAGACATTTAAAATAGACATTTAAATGCAGTACTATATAAAAAAAGGCATTTATAGTTTGTTAAATTCAAATTCCATACACTGATGTCTATGGAAGCTGCAATATAATAATCCTTTCAATTATAATTTGACAAAGTGTTTTATTTACATCAGATACACTGTGTATGAAACAAAGTTTACTCTATTCTTCTCCCAGTTCACTGGCCACTCACTTCTTTGTATTTCGGGAAAAAATTTATGAATTTACGTGATGTAAATCCAATTATGTAGATGTAGCTAGTTCCTCTGAATTGCAGTGCAAACTCTTTGTGCGTTACATCAACTAACATGATCATTATTAAGGTCTTTAAAAGACTAAACACATTCACTTCCACATATTTGACAATCGAAATATATCATAATTCATGATATCGTTGACAAGTTTACGAATATTTTGAATAAAAAAGGAAAAACAAGATAAACGCAAAACATATGTCATAGTGTGGCTGCATGATGCGTCGCCAAGGAATTCATACATTCTAAATGATCTAAAATAACGGTCGCCTTAAAAAACAAACGCTGGGGGCTCAGATAGAATATAGAGCCCCTAGAATATAGATATATATTCTAGAATATAGATATAGAACCCCCCTCAGGGGTTATGAATGCCCCCTCAGTTCGTGTGTACTGGCGCCGGCTCTGCCAAATGGCAAAGACAACCAAGAAGTGGCTTGAGAACAAGTCCATCAGACTCATGTTTTGGCCTGGTCAGAGTTCAGATTTGAACCCTATAGTGAATATTTGGTCACATTAAACTCAAACAAACTTGGAGACATTTTTTCAACTACTCATGAACAGTTTCAAACCATTAGCATTGAGTGGAACAACACTGACTCTTTGTCCTGTCAAAAGCTATCTGCAAGTTTACCTACACAGCTTAAATATTTGTGCAATTCTTGTTAATTTCCTGACCAGTGATTTGTGATTAAAATGGTTATGACCATTAAAGACCTAAATATTTTGCCATTTTTGGCTTGGCCTTTTTTTCTTTCTTTCTTTTTTCTTTTTTGCTTTAACAGTCAGAAATGTTCATTTCGACTGTTTTGAACAGTAAAGGCAAGATATGCACACACGCATTCACACCCACACAAACATGTTCATTTCTGAGAGCGCTATCATGAAACGGTGAGCCATTCAGTGATGCAGAAAGATGCCGGGAAGGTGATGCACAGCAACCACCATCACATTCACTCTCTTTAATCTGCTGCCTATAGCCCATATATTATTCAGAGCTCTTGGCCCTTGCTCACAAGAAGCATTCCTCTATAGAGGCGTCCCTACTCTCAGGCGAGACATTTACACATGACGCTATTTACAGTTAATAGTATGGCAGGTTTCCACAGCTTTCTTGAAGTGTCGCATATTGCGCCCGCCGTAGCGCAGCCTCGACGCAATGATATCTCTCTCCATGTGAGCCAAGGTTATACTAGGGCTGTCCGTCACGCTACATTAGCTCTTTTTAGGCTAGACTAAACTGAATGGGCTGTTCTCCCCTCGGGCTGGAGGGAGGCCCTGTAGAGGAAAGGAGAGATACATTAAAAGAGCATTCTGCATTTGCATTGCTGCCTCTTGCAGTGAAAGTTTCTCTGATTGGAAGCTTGGATGTTCTACTAGCTCTTCCATGAAATAGCACAAATGATCCAAAGCAAAGAAAAGAAAAAGGTTGTGCTTATTAAACAACTGGGTGGGGGTTGTGCTCTTTTAGAAAGGATAGTGTACTCTATGTATTCTCTATGGAGAATTTGCACAAGTATGGTTGTATATGAATCATTAAATGTCATTTCTGATGTTAAAATCTGATTTTATGCTCCATGTCATGATATAAACATTACAATGTTTCATAAACTAGTGATTCTCAACCTTTTTGACTCCAAGGCACTGAGCTGTCCACACCAATATTCAAAGGCTCCCTAGCCCAAGTTTTTTTCTTCAAAACTTATTTTAATCTAAGAGAAGGCCTAGTTTCTGTAAATTTAAATAGTAACTACAATAATTATAACTACATAAAAATTAAAATAATTAAATTTCAGGATTCCAAAAGTTTTAGGAGCTGAATATTCAGTTTTCCCACTGTTTTTAACCAATGAATTTACTAGCTTGCCATAACTAGTAAAATATATATTCATTATAGAAATGCCCATTGCGTTTTAAGATTTTATTCATTTAAAGGTGCATTAAGCGATTTTTGAAAAACGCAGTTGAAAAGTGGATCAGACCGAGCACCAAAACACACTTATAGCCAATCAGCAGTAAGGGGCATATACACTCATGATGGGGGAGGAGAGAGAGCTCAGTGCACAAGACAGACATTAACAGAACGACTATAGAAAGAGAGAGATGGCAGAGAAAATACAAAAAAGAGATAAAGGCCAGGGGAATATAACTTTAAAAAGAAGGGTTATGATCAGGCAAGAGGTAGGACACATTAATGTCGGAGAAGATTTCTTAACGATCCAGGCTTACAATAGTAATGCAAATGAACAAACAAGCGAAGATGACACCTGAGTATATTCAAGCGAAAGACAGCATATCTTAGTTCTGTGAAACACACCAAAACTATAGACTGTAAAAAAACATGGACGACGCAGTAATGAACTCGGGACCCGATTCTACACAGTAGTGAGCATGGAGTGAAGCTGCGCACTATCAAAGCGCATTCCCGAAGAATCGTTTAGTACAGTTTACTGCAGTTTACTTTGGCTTCACTTTTCAGGACTTGTGCGGCATGTTTGAGCAAAACCAACGTTACTCATGTATCGAGGAGAAATAAAGCAACCTTGGCGCCTGTTTTCAGGCCTTCCTGCTTAGGTTTCTCCAGCACTAGAAAGTTTTTCTAATATTAACGCAGGTCCTAAAACTCTTGCCTGATCATAACCCTTCTTTTTCCAGTGATATTCCTCTGACCTTTTCTTTTTTGTAATGTCTCTCAGCCATCTCTCTTTCTACAATCTTTCTTCAAATCTCCCTCTTGCTCACTCCCTCTCCTCCCCCATCATGAGTGTATACGCCCCCTACTGCTGACTGACTACAAGTGTGCTGTGGTGCTCGGTCCAATCTACTTTCAACAGCGCTTTTCAGAAATCGCTTACTGCACCTTTAATGCTTCTTTTGTCTTATTTAAAAGTCATTTTGAGGCCTGCATGGAAGTTTGCTTCCACAACCCCCTGGTTGAGAACCACTGTCAAAGACACGGTGTCTTTCTCTGGACTGTACCTGTGGACTGCTGAGTGCGCCATAAACCATGCTGGAGGTGGTGGGCATGGAGGCTGAAGGCGAACCCAGGGAGGAGGAAGTGATGACTGAGTATGGTGACCCTAGACCATTGATGATGGAGGGGTGATGGTGGGACACCATGGAGCTGAGATGAGGCTGGGACGAAGGAGAGCTCAGGTGACCATGTGTTACCTGCAAAGAAGAACCTGCGAACAGAAAGAGGTGATTAGTCCCCAGCTTACAGGGAACATTCTAGGAACTTCAGCTAACATTGTGGCAAGGTTTTTTCAAAGTTATGAACAAACATTCTTCCAGTAATGTTAATAGAATGTCCGTTCAAAGTTATCTGGTCTTTAAAAATGTTCTCAAAGCATTAGCACAAAAATATTATTTAAACATTGTTGATGGAGCTTTTTTCCTGAAATGTTTTAGTTGGATGTTCATTTAACATTTTTTAAATGTTACATGTTTCAGAATGTTCAGAGAACAGAAGTAATATTTTTATATTGTTTAAAAATTATACAATGGAATGTTCCTTTAAAGGGATAGTTCACCCAAAAATGACAATTATGTCATCATTTATTCACACTCAAGATGTTCCAAACCTGTATGTTTTTCTTTCTTCTGCTGAACAAAGAAGATATTTTGAAGAATGTGGGTAACCAAGCATTAGAAGCTATAGCCACTGACTTCCAAAAATTACAATAGGAGTCAATGGCTAATGTTAACTGTTTGGTTACCCATGTTCTTTAAAATATCTTCTACTGTGTTCATCAGAAGAAAGAAATTCATACAGGTTTGGAACAACTTGAGGGTGAGTGAATAATGACAGAATTGTCATTTTTGGGTGAACTATCCTTTTAATGTTCATATAACCAAGAAAAAATGTTTTAAAACATTTAATAAACTGGACATTTTGAACATTGAGAGAACATTCAGAAATAACGTTTTCATATCTTAATGTGAAACTTAGTAAGACATTCTTAGAACATATTTTTGTTAGCTGGGTCAGTATCCGCCATCAACAGGAAATGGAACTGAATTTTTTTTTCTTAGAATTTTAATATTATGTTAGCAAATTAATATTTTTACCTATTAATATTTAAAAAATGGTAACACTTTACAATAAGGTTCATTAGTTAACATTAGGTAACTACATTAGTTAACATGAACTAATAATGAACTGCACTTATACAGCATTTATTAATCTGTGTTAATGTTAATTTCAACATTTACTAATACTTTAATAAAATCTTGTTAACATTAGTTAATGCACTGTGAACTAACATGAACAAACAATGAACAACTGTATTTTCATTAACTAATGTTAACGAAGATCAGTAAATACAGTAACAAATGTATTGCTCATGGTTAGTTCATGTTAGTTAGTACATTAACTAATGTTTAACTAATGAACCTTATTGTAAAGTGTTACCTAAAAAATATATATTGAATTAAAATATTTTTAATTAATTTATTAATAATGATTTACATAATGTGACTAATAATTAATAATCTTGAGAAGATTTGAATACACGGTTGACTTGTTCATTTTTCTCTCTTTTCTCTATTCTTCTACTATATAAATACAGAAAATGTATTGTGACAGTTTGACATTTTCATGCTAGAAATGCTGTGAGTAATCTGGGGGCCGTGTCAGTGATGGGGTAATGGTTGGTGGCATTTGCACAGTAGTAGGGGTCAAAAAAGTGACTAGCAGTGACTGCAAGCACTCATGGATCATCACACATCAAATTTCAGACACATCAAATTTCAGATCTCTCACTCATTAGTGCAAAATGTACACATGCTCAATATTTATAGCCTACATCATATAAATTCATATAAACGAATTGTCTGTAAGTTAACAAATGACAGGCCAATATCAGCCAGATAATTAAGCAGCCAATATTTGTCCATTTGAGATATCCACCGATAGCCTTGTCAATGGATAATCAACATAAACACTGTTAGTGAATTTTGAGTAAATAATGTGTAAAATAGTCATAATTGAATTGTAAGATGTATTTGGGCATTATATCAGCTCTCTAGATATCAGCATTGGTCATTAAAAAAAACGTGATTGGTCGACTAATAGAATTAACGCTCCTTTTTTTAGAGAGATTAAAATAGTATGAACCTACATATCAAGCAATGTTTATTTTACAATAAATTAAATATCTTAAAATAGCAATTTCAGATTAAATACTAACACCAAAAGATGGGCTTTTAAATTATAAAGAGTCCATCATGCAAAATGAAGCAAATGCAGTTTAGATCCTCACAAAAACCTTCAAAATGCACATTTTAGATTTAACAGTCATGCTACAATCAGCCACATGCACAAACTCAATTCAACGTCAGTCAAATCATCCCAGCAAGGCATTTTCACTCACTCTCACTGTATTTTAAAGGCATGACAGAGCGGCTGTTTTCCAACTGTATCTTTTGTTGTGATGCCTCCTGCTCCTCATACTGAAATGGCTCTGCCACAGTGACATGCCCTGTTATGCCCTGAATGACCATGTAAAAGCTATCCTCAGCACCCACACTTACTCGAGCCTGTTAGTCTCCGTGTCCTGGTGGTATTAATGACCTCTAAATGTCACATTCTGATCTGAAGGAACAGCTATCCTTGGAATGACTGGGTGTGCATATGTTCAAAGGGCACATCAACTTTCTTTCACTCTTGCTGGTTGGAGATCAGATGGAACGTGATATTCAAATAGATTCCACTATAAAACACTTTTAAAGCCAGAAAAAAAGGAAACAGAGAGTAGATTTAAACCTACAGATCACCAATGATTTTATGAAGGATCATGTGACACTGAAGACTGGAGTAATGGTTGCTGAACATTCAGCTTTGCCATCAAACAACAAATTACATTTGAAATATATTAAAATAATATATTTTAAGATACATTTTTGATTAAATAAATGCAGCCTTGTTTTAAAAAATCTCACGAACCCCAAACAGAGTACAGTAGTATATGAACTCTTCAATGAAATTCTAACACATCCATATGGTCAAGGATCCTCAGAAGTGATTACATGTTGATTTTTCAGCAAATCTCTATGGCAGAATAAGCAAAAATTTGCTTTCTAGTGGAGATTATGAAAGATCAATACAGACACTCAATCATCCAGAACACCATATGGCTGCATCATGTAAAGCCACACGAGGCTGTCATTACTAATAGTTCAATAGGATATTAAAGCAGAGATTTGCGTATGAAGTGTATTGTTGCACAATTAAACTGATGGCTTTATAATATATTGTCTATAGCAGCCCTGTGGGGAGTCTTTTTGAGTACTTATCATGGTGTAAAATATAAAAAACAATTCACTGAACTCAAAATTGCAAACAAACCCTGACATGACTCAGTTCAATTGAATAGCATTTTTAAAATGCTATTAACACAAACACCTTGATGTCTAGCTCGAAAAAAGAAACCTCGACTCTAGAGAACATTGCATTTTCTAAGCGTTTAGTAAGACCTTGAAGAAGAACATCATGATTATTTGATTGCACTTACTGCTTTGTACATATTTCAAGACTAGCACTTCAAAGAGAGAACAATTCCATCATGCAAATGTGGATTACTGATCTCATGAGAAACTATGAGGTGCCAATTTTGTATGAATTCGTATGGAAACTTTTTTTGTTGTTGTTGAAAAAAGAAACAGAAAAAAAATGAAGGATGAAAGTCCACCCCTAAACCTAACTGTCAGTCAGGTGTAAGCAAAATGAGACTGTGCAAAATTAGCCACTAATTTGTCAAAAAACATAAAACAGTTACAAATCGCCATAAAAGTGTTGACTTTTTCTGTTTTGTCACCGCAATGACCTGCTTCGCAATTTTGACAACCTGCAGTTAATTTGTTTATCTTTTCAGGAACAGATATATGCTGGATCCTAAAGTATCCATGAATAAAGGGGGTGAGGCTGGATGGAAGAATTCCCCTGGGGATGTGTGGCGGACTGATGCTGGATTACCTACTCAGATTAAAGAGATTATCATCCTGTGGCTCACAGGGGAACTGGTTTATTGATGCAAGCCCAAAATCTGATAATAAGGTTTAGTTCTAAATGTCAGGGAAGGAATGTGTGCTGATTTGGCTTTGTGGTAGTCTGTTTAATAAAACTATTTGATAGACAGGCTATCAATCACTATTTCAAAGACAAACATTTTTCAAATTCTTAAAGTCGACATGAAACGGAAGTTTGCGATAGTCTTTTCTCCCCTATTGTGACGTATAGCTGAGTGAAATGGCTTCTCGAACAAGAAAAAATATGGGGCAGGACTTGATTTTAATTTAAAATGATAAGTGATATTACAGAAAGCAATGCAGATGAATAAGTACAGAAGCTACTGAAATAAATTTCTATCTAGGAATGACCTTCGAATAGAAGTGACACAACCAAGAGCATGGGGTGAGTGATCTGGAACAGGGTTTTTCTCTGAGACTGTCCTTGGGAGAGACTGTCATAACTGGGGCAGAAAAATCGTCAATTAGATTAGCAAGCTGAATAACAACCCAGCCTGTGTTGAAGGTGCTCACCATTGATGGCGGGGCTTTTTTTACTGAATGTTATCTAATGGATCAGGCATTGTGTTCCAGTGTTTTTGTGTAGGTCTAGAATAGCTAAAGTCTACATTTAATGCAAACAAATGCATGCAGAGCCCGATCCCAACAGATTTGGTCAATGGTGAAGGTGTGTTATGTTATTGTAGGGTTAATTCCCCCAAAAATGAAATTTCTGTCATTTTTTACTCACCCTCATGTCGTTCCAAACCTGTAAGACCTTCGTTCATCTTTGGAACACAAATTAAGATATTTTTGATGAAATACAAGAGGGTTTTTTTTTTTATCCTCAATAGAAAGCAATGAAATGACCACATTCAAGGTCCAGAAAAGTAGTAAAAACAATGTTAAAATAGTCAACGTGACTACAGTGCTTCAACCTTTATGTTATGAAGCGACGAGAATACTTTTTGTGCGCAAAAATAAACAAACATAACGACTTTATTCAACAAATTTGTCTCTCCCCTGTCAGACTTGTATGCAGTTGACGCAGTGAACACAGTTCAGCGCTTCCGTGTTTACATCCGAACGCCGACTCATTATTGGCCAGCTCCTGCGTCAGCATCACACGCATGCGTCGTGCTGCTCACGTGAACAGGCATTGGCCAATACTGAGTCTGCGTTCTGACATAGAACCTGGAAGCGCTGCAACGAAAATAGGGTAGGAGAATGACAGGGGAGAGACAAATTTGTTGAATAAAGTCGTTATTTTTGTTTCGTTTTTGTGCACAAAAAGTATTCTCGTCGCTTCATAACATTAAGGTTGAACCACTGTTGTCACGTTGACTATTTTAACTGTTTTTACTACTTCTCTGGACCTTGAATGTGGTAATTTCGTTGCTTTCTTTTGAGGATAAAATTTCTATTTGTGTTCTAAAGATGAACGAAGGTCTTGCGTGAGAGTGAGTACATAATGACAGAAATTTCATTTTTGGGTGAACCCTTTAAATCACTTCGTACTTTTTCAACAGCAAACACGCACAGATGAGAGGTCAGTCTTACCAGTGGTTGCCAGGTTTCTTTTCAGAACATTTGAAAGGCAACACTTGCATTCAGTTACAACAGTGAAGGTGAAATAGGATACGGCAGTCTTTATCTAAAGAGATCACTTCAAACACAAGGAAGAAAAAGGGTCTTTAAACACCCAAGACACAACACTGGCCTTGTATGTGTTCATCATGCACTCTATTCACTGTTTACTGGAACATGAGCTGAACACACGACCACAACACTGCTGAAGGGCCTGCCAAGGCCTCTCTCTTTCAGGATACACAAAGTCATGAATCATCAGATGTATATGATTTGTCCATTCCAAATTTGGAGACATTAGGGGAAATTCTATGCAGCTGTAGCCTTCTTGCAGACACGTCTTTAATGGGTCATTTTTCTTCTGTCCCTTATCCTACATAGGCTATGTGTAAAAAACGAACAGCTTGCCAATTTCTACTGTTTTAGATTTTTTTGTAAAAAAAAAACAAAAAAAAACGTGTGCGTGCGAAAATTCTCTGTGCATGAATTGACGCGCGTAACGCAAATTGCGCAGCTCGAGGCAGCGACTGACATTATAAGAGCGCGCGCAACTCATCGAGAGCCTGAGAAAATCTAAAAATAGACTTCATAGTTCACAATTTGCCACTGAATTTCACAATTTGCCACTGAATAACAACGGTAGCTGGGGTGAGATTAACACAACAAGGAGGGTGTTAATTAAGGCAATAAAATGACTCCAGGCATGATGTTATGTGCTGTGACAAGCAGGGCCCATTGTGAGAAATGTCCACACACTTTCACCCCAGAGACCTGAATGATTGACTGTACGGGTGATAAGTAATATTTCAGCAGTTTAATTCACGCTAAATAAGTCATCCTGACAAAAGCTGGACGACAAATGAGTTGCCTCAGTCATTCACAAGCTTGAAAGCAGTAAACCATTCGCAGGAGGATGATCCTTCATTCATATCAAATAAAACCGGTTTTATGACTTTTTTCCTAAGTAAATTAAACATGTCATTCGTGGTGGTTGAAATAATGTCCTCTTAACAGTCACTAAATGATAAAAAATAGGCGAGTTGACATAATTCATCTAGAACAAAATAATTTCACAACCGCTAGGCTACTGCGCAGATTGTGAAGTCTTGAAGGATTTCATCACAATGATGAAATGATCTGTCAGATATGATCCGCAGAAATTTAGCCTAGTTTGAGGACTGAGTCAAATGTGGCGATCCATTCTGCATGAGAAGTGTAAAAATAAACATTTTCCACATGTAGCCTAGTCGATTTAAAATCTGTTCTGATCTTCTATACTCGTGAATAGTTGATCCTCTCTTGGTTATTTTATACTATACACCTTCTAAGAGCCAAACTGTTGCTAAATAAATAAATAACCCACGACACACTGCTGTCCAGATACCAACTGAGAGCCATTAATAACTACTCGACAGCAAACAGTTTAACAAGAGGCGCTCTGGAAAGCTATAAATTACATAACCGCAATTAAAGTGCCAACCCCTGACCCTGACTGAGAGGCACAATCTTTATCACCTGATTTTAACATTGGCACTGGTTCCAAGTCAATACACATGACACGACTGCGCCGATAACTCACGCACGTACAATTTATGAGCATATCGTACAAAGTCCGTTTGAAGAATCCGTACTTCAGATAACATACGGCATGGGGGGACACGCAAACACAGAGGCTTGAAAAGAAAACAGCACAGACTTCCGGGAATAAAATAAGACGTAAAACTACGAAGCACTTACTGAGATGAAGATATGTGTCGTTATTATCCATGTTTTGACGAATATGAAAGAACTGTCCAGTTTTCTCGTAAAGTGTCTTGTTTTGCCGTTCTGGACGGCAGCATCTCCCCGCTGCTGTCCGCGATCTGACTGAGGATTCGCTGTGCACACTTGGGGCCCCACCGAGGGGGTGGCGAGGGCCAGACCTCTCCCAATGACAGCCTACTGAAGCTGTATACAACATACTATTTTTTTTCTTATAACGTATTCACAATAAATAAATAAATAAATAATAATAATAATATTGAAATGCTTTTACTAAATATTTTTGTCAACCATCATACACTCCTAAAAATAAAGGTTCCAAAAGGCGTTTTCTTAGCGATGCAAATTTTTGGAAGAACCAATTTTTGGGTCCCCAAAGAACATTTTAGTCAACAATTAATTCTTAGGGTGAAGAACATTTTAATAATTAAAAAAAAAAAAAAAACTTTTTCCACTATAAAGAACCTTATGTGTAACTGAAAGGTTCCATGGATGTTTAAGGTTCTTCATGGAATCATCAATGCAAATACAGAACCATTATTTTTAAGACTGTACAAGGTATTTTGGTTATATACAATGCGGCTAGCTTGTATAATACAGTATGCACATACTAGCTACTTTTTTGCATAAGAAATAATTGTTTTTTTGGTTTTTGAATGAATGTGATTTGAAAAATGTTAGTATTTCAGCTTTATTAATCATATTTCTTTTTATGTTTTATTGTCTTGTACATGACTACAGTGTTGGTGGATTATGTACTAAAGACTTTCACACACGGTAACATTTGTATAGTGTCAATAAAGTGATTTTGATATTAAAATGAATGCTCATTTAAATGTTTTCATTCAGCTAAATATATGGACTGAAAGCAAGCAGATGCAATTGGGAGTTTTTAAATAAAAAAAAAAATTAATTTCTAAACAATAAAATGTTTAATACTACAGCATGTCTATAATAATCATAACAGGTTTCATTAAACCTATCAACACCAAGTAATTATTTTAGATTAGCATTCTCATTTGCAGTTTTACTGGGTCGATGGATTATCATAATATTCTTTGTCCACAAACTGCTTAGTGCAAGATCTGCTGACCATGGCCTTTGAGATTTTGGACAGGGGAAAAAAAAAATTCTCCAAATTCCAAGCGCTCAGTCCCCACAAGGCTACCAGAGGGTCTGAAGACCCCTCGACGCCCCCCAAGATCTCTTCAGAGTGAGGGGTCATTTAAGGGTGAGCTCCCACTACCTCAGGAGGTTATTCAGAAGTCACCAGCATTCAGAGTGTTGAACTCCTGTTTAAGAGGGACACTGAGAGAGAGAGAGAGCGTTAGTGATGACCACTCTGTCAGTCCATGAGCTGGGCTGTCGAATGGGAAAAGCACACTGGCTCCCATCCTTGTAAAAACACAACATAAAAGAACACAGGGGGATGCTAACAAAGATGAATGGCTTCTCTTCCAACTCATTCCACACTAATCAGGCCCTTTTCATTTGTTCCCTGTTAGATAATGTAAATTTGTGGAGTCAAAGAAAGGGACTAAAAGGACAATTTATCAACCACCCTTTTATCCCTCTAATGGAGCCACATGTTCCAGAGCATTACAATCGCCCTGATCTGCAAAGTATATTAGAGCTGAAAAGGGGGTAACAAGAATGAGGATTAGATTTCAGTGCGAACATGAGCGACGTAATGATTCCCGGTGATGTATTCAATCCTGTTGCTTTCATTAATGAGGAGAACGGCAAACACTTTTCACAACTCAAATAGGTGTAATTGCTTTTAATATGGCTAATTTAAATATTATGTAATTAAAAGAGATCAGGTGGTCGAGAGATCTAGAAAACCTCTAAATCACTGCAGATTTGAGGGAAGGCTTGCGGGATTATCCTGCTGTTTGTCCACAACAATGGCTGCCAATGGACCATTCAGTTGCAGAGTGTCGGAGACCTCACCCTTGCAATCATCTATCACCAGTTAAAAGCAGAGCGGCCCACCCCTTAACCTAACAGTCACTGCTCTGAGGCCAGCCGGGAGAAACGAGCAGTCTGGTCATCTCTCCCTCAGACAACAGCCCATGTCTGGGGGCAGCATGTGGCAAATACACACACAGAGACGTACACATATAGCCAGACAAATGTGCCACAAATTTCTGAAAAGTGCATCTTCAAGCTAATTTTCCATGTGACAGTGGTCTCACTGACTCTCACAGATTAATATTTATGAATATCAAGTCCTAACTTGCTTTTATTGACTGATAAAGTGATCTACTGGTGCATTAACACTAGTAAAAGTAAATCTAAACAAAACATGTTTTATAAAAGCACTTAAAGGTATAGCCTGTCATCATTTACTCACTGTCATGTTGTTCCAAACCTGTTGTGGCTTTCTGTCTTCTGTGGAGAAGATATTTAGAAGAATGTTGGAGGCTGAACAGTTTCGTTCCCATTGACTTTCATTGTATGGACAACCAAACCAAAACTGTTTGGATATCAGCATTCTTCAGAATATCTTATTTTGTGTTCAGCAGAAGAAAGAAATCATACAAATTTGCCACAAAATTTTAAATTAGTAATGAATTGCATAAGTGTGCTGTTTTTTTTTTTTTTTTTTTTGCCGTTATGTTGTCGTGACAATGAAGCTGGAAAATTAGATAAAACTTTACATAGAAAAGGTTTGTAAACTATTTTTTCACACTTCATATTACCACACATATTATGTTCATCTTGTGTCTATAGTTTTGAAACCGTGAGCATAATAACAGTGAGCATTCACAATCATCCATTCACTATAACCCAGATTTTTACTTTTTGATGTAAAGCAGGGACGAATGAAACTGAATTTATTTGGTAAACAACATTACGTCACAAGTATTGTCAATTGAGCTTAACTTGTATTGAACCAGGAATATTCCTTTAAACTTTGTTTCTGAGATCTGGAGAACAGACTATTGCCTGTTTGTAATAATATTCAGCTTTTTATCTGATCGAGTGAAGTGAAAACTATTTGAGCAACAACCTTCCTCTTTGCTCGACTGATCATATCGGATAGATTGTGTGTGTGTGTGTGTGTGTTTGGGGGGGTGGTTCTCCATCTGTCATACACTCATTAACAGAGCCCCCTCATGTTTTAATCAGTCCCTATACACAAACCACGCCCATTCACACACATACACACACACACACACACACACACACACACACACACACACACACACACACACACACACACACACACACACACACACACACACGAGTGAAACCTCACTGGCATCAACCACGCCATGTATCATCAATCTCACAGGTCATTAATCTCTGAGCACAAAGGCAAAACATGCTGCAATTTTTGGGTGTGAAACCTCTTTTTGGGGCAGACCATTTCAAAAAAAAAAAAAAAAAAAAAAAAAAAAACCAGCATGTTGATCAGCTTTAAATTTTGTGTGCAGTAGGCTACTGCATGAAACCATGATCGCAAACTTCTTGAATTAATCTGGTTCACAGCTATAAAAACATTAATTACTACACTGTAAACCTGAATAAGTTCAGTTGCCTCAAAATGTTTAAGTTAAGAAATTCAAAGTTTAAGTAAGCAGAACTAGAAGATTTTAATTGTTCCTAACTTGAAATGTTTGAGTACACTAACCTCAATATAAACATTTTTATTAGTGTAAACGTAGCTAGCTATAACAAGCTAATTCAGAAAATGCTAACTTGCTAACATGTTAACAATAGCATGGTATAACACGTGCTGAATGAGTGCAGAAATATATAGCATTTTACACATTGTAGCATTAATAGCACATTGCTCCCAAACCAAGCCACTTGTCACCATGATGGTAACTCTCCAAAAACCCACATTAACAGAAACTCTTCTAAATTAGCATAACAAAACTTTAATCACTACTAAATCTCCAACTTAGTATTAATCTTGTGCAAAAAAAAATAAAAAAAATTGACTCTCTCTTTCCCAGCATGCTGGGAAATAGAAATCCCAGCCCAGTTTCTGTTAAACTTAAGTTCGTCTAAATTAAAAGAAATACGTTCATAAAACTCAAAATGAAACAGTTCAGTTTACTTAAAATATATCAGTTCTGTGAACTGAAGAAAGTGCTAAATATTAAATAAAAGTTAATTTGACAACTAATTTGTTCAATTTAAGTTTGTCCTACTCAAACCAATTAATTATTTTGAGCGTTAGGGTTTACAGTGATTTTATTGCCGTTACTGGTAAACTCTGGCCTTCAGGCGTCTAATGAGGGACCTTAATGCTGTTGCACACTATCTTCTTTGTGTACAGGATATTAATTATCACATTCATACACTCAAGAAAGTGTAAGACAAGAAAAGCCAAACATTTTGAGCATTTTGAGTTATTAGATGAATTTGACTTTATCGAAAACTAGAAAACTGGATTCAACTTTATCGAAAGTCATTACACAGTATTATGTCAGAGCAACATAATATCAGATTTCCTCCAAATGTTTTGTAACCAAGTGAGAGAAAGACTTAAGCAAGAGAGCCGGAGTTGACCTCCAGAAAGGACGGCCAGCATTACCTCACGAGTGGCGTCTTGCTACTCTTTCGCCACAGGATGTGCGTCATAAATCTTACTCAAGCCGAATGACAGAGGGGCTCATGGGACACGACCCGTGACATACTGATCAACACATCGGTGCTAAACTTAAGCCAACATGAAGGCACACAAAGGAAGAGTAACTATGAAATATAAGGGAAGTGTATTTGGGGAAACCATTGTAAAACCGGCAAATTAACAGGTATTTAAAAATAGAGGTTAAAGGTTTAAAGTGCATGTCCGAATCCAACCTCTGATGAGTTTCTCCACAGGGTCTTGATTTTTTTGGGCTTTGATTTGTTGGTTTCTAATAAAATTTAACTTGAAATTGATCGATGGATGGATTGATTGAAGCTAACACAGCCTATAGAGATACAGAAATATTTTAAATATAGATTTTTCCCAAACTATGGAAAACATGAGAAGAATAATGAAACAGAACTACACATAATTACAGAAAAGAACAACTATAATATTTTGTAATCAGTCAATAGTAAATGTGAAGTGAAAGTTCTGTCAGCATGATCATGGGACACTTTCTCCAGTGCTATGCTAAATATGCATATAAATAGAAAAGAGGAAAGAACAGCAATCAAAAAATATATTACACAATGGTTTAATTTATCAACATAGGCAAATGCAGGAACACACTTGGCAATGAAGCTCTCGTTTCTTGAAGCACTGAAATAGAAACAGCTGAAGTAGGGCTACCCTGAGTGAACTTTAAAGAGGAAGCAACAGGGCAAAATCAATTGTGCCTTAAGAACACACACGTCTTGGGCTGCCAGCTGAGGAGAACTAATGTTCTGATGAGTTCTGCTTCAGCTCTGCTAGAGTCATTTGAATGAATAACAATCACAAGCACTGCAGGGAGGATTCAAACAGGCTGCCAAGGCCAGGTGCGTTTGAGGAAAAGTAGTGTAGGCTATAGAGAGGAAGTTTTATTGTACATACTGTACAGTGACCACAAAAAGTATCTCGACACTTCAGCCACAAGTCTTTGCATTATATAATTTATTTTAAAGAAATATAGCACACTTTTTAAGCTAAACATTTCACCTAAATATATTTTTTAGGTTTCAAATGATCACACAAAGAATCAAACCAAATTCCTCACTGGAAAAATAATAATAACAAAATATAATATAACGGCCACACCAGCTTGTTAAAAGAATGAAAAATACTCAAAAACCATTAAGTTAGTTGCTAGAAAGATCACAATTTGTTTGCAGATTTGCTTTGATAGCTTTTTTTTATTATTCAGTAAATGCATTTACATACATTTTAAGTGGGTGTCCATATAATTTTTGGGGCAACTGTATAATATAAAGTCAAACTGACAAGAAAGCCAATTGTCAGAAAGACGAAGAGACCAGCTACAACACAGAGCGGCAGAGATCTTTGGCTGAAATGAGAACTAGCCCAGATTTCAAATTTTTTTTCAGTTCTTCACAGAATTAAGTTTCTCTGAGAAAATGAACACCAGTTCTGACAAAGGACAACATGTGAAACCTAGAAGAAAAAACTATAGCTGGTTGTTTTTGGCCTAACCATTTGAATAAGAAATTAATAGGCTATTTGGCACAAACCATTTTCCATCATGAATACTAGTATGTGAGAAATACAAGTCTAACATTAAATGCATATATGTTTATGTAAATGGAATACGCATTTGTATATGCCCTTTTACCTTCTAGAAGAATCATTGAGCGTAAATGACATTTCCTTCATGGAAAAATCTGAGTCAAAGAGGAACTTTCAACAATGATCTGTACTATTCATTTCCTATCTAACAATGTCTTGTTGCAAGAGCAAATGAAGTTTTGTAACCCTTAATGTCTCAAGCAACGACAAAGAGTGCAGGAGAAGGTCCACACAGATGTTCATCTCTAGAAAGCATCAGTCCTTGAGTTGCTTTAAGCTCTTAATCCTAAATCTGCCTTTGTGGGTCTAGACAAATTGAAGATTCTGGTGCAAATTTCTGATGCTCTTACCAAAATCAATAACCCTAATCATCCCATGACAGTTGCTGACAAAAGAAAAAATATAACAATTCTGCTGATCTGGGTTTCACGCGATAATGTGCAAATGCTGTGCATCCCAGGAAAGACATACGTGCGACAGGTTGGACAGGGATTCTGAGGGACCATATGAGGCTAAGTTGGACTTGTCCTGAGAGGGCCAGTCAGATTAAAGCACAGGCATCTGCTCTGTAATGGTACAGCGACTTGTTTTTATGTTCATCAAGATCATGATATGCCATATATAGAGAACAAATACTCCACCATCATGCTCACCAAAGACTTCTAATCCCAATGTAGTCTAATATCTCAGTCAGTTTCTTTATGTAAGTGAAAAAGACAGCATGTGTCTGATATGAGGTGCAGTGGACTGGACTCTTTCACTCCTGTTTAAATGTCATAGTGTTGGCTTTCATCAAGCACATGCAGGACAGCCAAAAGCCTTCCAAAAGGGCAGAACTACAGGTCTAGAACACACCATGGGAACTTGATAGTATGCAAATGAAATTTAAAGCTCAAATAAAATCTAATACAGTGCAGTTCCCTGAGTTGGCAATTTGTACAGCTTCTATAAATGCTGTTTTGAACTGCTTTAGTAACGGTTCTACAATAAATCAAGCCTGTGTTCTTGAGGAACTTCTGCTGAACATGCTGATGGTATATTACTACAAAACTAGAAAGGTCTGTCTAAAAACAAAGCAGACTGTAGGCCAGTTGTAAGTTTGTGAGAATGTGTCTGAAGGGTTCATTTTTACATTTGATTTGCTAATGTCAATTATATAGGCCTTATGTTTAACTATTGTCCCCAGAAGCTAGCTAAATCAGATTAAAAACTCAATTGAAGTCCTCAAATGAACAAAAATAACATGAATAATGTTTTTTATTATTTTAAAAATGCAGAAAATGCAATCAGATGCAAATATGAATTCCTTAATATGCTTAGCCTACAGAATTATGTAATCTTTATTTAGCAAAATAAATCACATAGACAAGAATGACAAGACTTAGCTAAACAAATCATACCACGTCAATGTTGCAATCTCAACGAAGTATTTATTTCCTATTAACGCCATCTAGAGGTATTGTGAAGCCATAATTTAATAGCGTTCCGTCCGGAACTAACAAGTTCATTTTGTTTCCCACGGAGGTTTTTAGTTTACTGGACCTCTTTCTTGACAACAAGTTGCATGTGAGTTCAGTAACGTTGATGTTTACATTAAAGTTATCCTTAGAAGGGCTGCGGCCTGAATGCCTTTTAAGTAATAAAATCTACAAATTCTCTCTTATGAATTTATATAAAAATTAAAAAAATAGCCTTGGAAATGTAGCAGTTATTAACAGACCTGTAGCTAAGTTGCACTCTCCGTGCATATTGAAATAAAAAGTGATGTTGTGTTTATCCAGTAAACCATGATAGGAGTGGAGGCTGGACTCTACATCGGATCTGTGTCCGATGTGAAGGATGCTCAGAGCCTGACAGACGCGGGTGTAACGCACATACTCACCGTAGACGCAGAGGAACCTTCTGTGACTGGATTCCACACGAAATTTGTCCGAGCTCTGGATGATGCGTCCACAGATCTCCTGAGCAGACTGGACGACTGTGTCAGCTTTATATGTGACGCTCTCAGCACACAATCTGAGTCCAAATCACCAGCAGTTCTTGTGCATTGGTAGGTTTAATCATTTATAATCATTTATCATTTATAATCATTTATATAATCGTTTGTAATTCAGAAACATTACAGTATATAACACCTAACAGTGCATTAGTAAATATACATTCAGATATTCGCAAATGTAATAAATTGTTAGTTAATAAAGTAAAATGTTGTATTTCCATTTATATCTAAATATATATTTGAACAACTACTGATCTGTTTAGCATAAATGTTTATTCCTATGTATGCAAGTTGTAAGAAAATGTTACTAGTGTCTTATCTAATTTATATATATATATATATATTATATATATACACACACTACCGGTCAAAAGCGAAGTCTCTTATGCTCATTAAGGCTGTATTTATTTCATAATAAATACAGAAAAAACAATAATATTGGGAATTTTATTACAATTTAAAATTATGGTTTTCTATTTTAATATACTTTAAAATGTAATTTATTTCTGTGATGCAAAGCTGAATTGTCAGCATCATTACTCCAGTCTTCAGTGTCACATGATCTTTCAGAAATCATTGTAATATGCTGATTTATTATCAATGTTGGAAACAGTTGTGCTGCTTAATATTATTTTATAATCTGTGATACCTTTTCAGGATTCTTTGATGAATAAAAAGTAAAAAAAAATCAGCATTTATTTAAAATAGAAATATTTTGTAACAACATACACTACCGTTCAAAAGTTTGGGGTCAGTAATTTTTTTTCTTTCTTTTTTTTTTTTTTTTTTGAAAGAAATTAATACTTTTATTCAGCACGGATGTGTTAAATTGATAAAAAGTGATAGTAAAGATTTATATTGTTAGAAAAGATTTCTATTTTGAATAAATGCTGTTCTTTTTAACCTTTTATTCATCAATGAATCCTGAAAAAAGTATCACAGGTTCCAAAAAAATATTAAGCAACACAACTGTTTTCAACATTGATAATAACTGAGTATCAAATCAGCATATCAGAATGATTTCTGAAGGATCATGTGACACTGAAGACTGAAGTAAGGATGCTGAAAATTCAGCTTTGCATCACAGAAATAAATTATATTTTAAAGTATATTAAAATAGAAAACCATAATTTTAAATTGTAATAATATTTCACAATATTATTGTTTTTTCTGTATTTATTATGAAATAAATGCAGCCTTAATGAGCATAAGAGACTTCGTTCAAAAACATTAAAAATAGTAATGTTTCCAAACTTTTGACCGATAGTGTATATATATTATATTTTTATGAAATATATTTATAAATATTATATATAATTTTTCTATTGGTATTTGGCTATTTTATTTCAAGAAACTGGGATTCACCTTTTTTTTCTTGATTTTTATTTATTTATTTTTTGCAGCCATGTAGGGCAAAGTAGAAGTGCTGCTGTTGTGACTGCTTACCTGATGAAAACAAAACACCTGAATTTGCAGGATGCATATTCCAAACTCCAAAACTTAAAACCAGATGTTAAGTAAGTGTTTTTCATTATTTATCCTGGGATGACACATTTGTGAAGAGCATTATTATTGAACGATGTTCCTCTCATTTTCTCAGAATGAATGAAGAGTTTCTGGACCAGCTGGCACTTTATGAATTAATGGACTGTAAAGTAGATACCACAAATCCTTTATACAAACAGTTTAGATTGAAGAAAATTACAGAGAAATATCCAGGTATGTACATACTTGAACTTGCTTAATACATTTGGTAAATATGTGTTAATTTCAACTTTATACACCCATAGTTAAATAGCCTATGTACTAATGAAAGAAACTTACCAGGGCTTATATTAAAGTCATGTATTTTGATTAATTCAGAGCTCCAGAATGTGCCAAAAGATGTCTTCGCTGTTGACCCTGCACAAACCCAGAATGCAGAAGCTGTGTACAGATGTAGAAAGTGCAGGTAACATCTTTTTTTTAATGTATTGTATTTATACATATTTTGTTGATCCTGGAACAACATTCCTGTCAGAAAATGTAGTCTTAACCCTATCCCTACCCCTAAACCTAACCCTACCCATAGAAGCACCTAACCCTGGTTGTAAGCCTAAACTTGACATAAACTGTAAATCTCAAATCTGATTGGTTGGTTGGAATGTTGTTCCAGGATCAACAAAGATGATCATGTTGTACTTGATGAAGTGAAGTTCACTGACTTAAGTCATAACCTGCCAGTTGTCTTTCGTTCTCAACAGACGCACACTTTTCCGTCACTCCAGTATTCTCAGTCACTGTGTGGGAGGAGGAGCCTCTGCGTTCTTTCATAAGAAGACGAGGATAGTGAGCCCTGCAGCTGAAGATCAGAAACAGTGCACATCCTACTTTATAGAGCCGGTGCAATGGATGGAGCAGGCCTTACTAGGTGTTATGGATGGACAGGTAGTATCTGACTGTTTCACACATCTGGACACACAATTAAATAGAATTATCATAACGTTTTTCCTATATGTCCATATACCTTTTTACAAGTATGTATTTTTAACTATTGTGAACGTTAAGGGGTTAGCTTTGATAATTGCATGATATTCTATGATGGGTAGGCTAGAGGTTGCAGTGGCTATGCAATAAATGTGCCATTTTGTTTCTCTGTGGATGTTTTAATATATTTCAAAGTAAAAGCTTTTGAAAATCTCTCTTGTAGCTTTTGTGTCCCAAGTGCAGCTCAAAGCTGGGCTCGTTTAACTGGTACGGTGAACAGTGTTCGTGTGGGCGCTGGGTGACACCGGCCTTCCAGATGCACAAGAACAGAGTGGATGAAATCAAACACATCAGTATATCTGCACTTAAATGACCCACAAATAAAGATCTGTACTGTATGCTCAGAATTTTTTTTGTCATTCTTAATGGTTTAAGTTGAAATAATACATAAAAATAACCATGAAATACCATGTAAAAGGCCCTGTGCTTCATTTTGATCATAACTTTGCTTAAAAGTTTTGATACACAAGTTATATTTTATCTACACTACCATTCTTTTTAAAAGTTTGGGGACTATTAAAAAGTTAGGCTCACTAAGGCTGCATTTATTTCATTAACAATACAGTAAAAACAGTAATATTGTGAAATATTACAATTTAAAATAATTATTTTCTGTTTTAATCAATATTAAAATGTAATTTATTCCTGTGATGGCAAAGCTGAATTGTCAGCATCATTACTCCAGTTTTCAGTGTCACATGATTCTTTTAAAATCATTCTAATATGCTGATTTGCTGCTCAAGAAACATTTCTTCTTATTATCAATGTTGAAATCAGTTGTGCTGCTTAATATTTTAGTGGAAACGGTGATACATTTTGTCTAGGATTCATTGATGAGCTGCATTTATTAGAAATGTATTTATTTTCTAACATTATAAATGTCTTTACTGTCACTTTTGACCAGTTTAATACATCCTTGTTCAATAAAAGTACAAATTTCCTACAAATATATTCAGAATATATTTTATTAGACTTGTATGGTTAATTTAACTATTTTAATTTAGGTTAAATTTTTATTTGGATAAACTTTTGCATTCATAAATAAAGATCTTACATGTATTGCAAAAGTGGGTTTTCTATCCAGTAGGGGGCGACAAATAACTAGTACTGTGTAATTACATTGACTACATTTCGCGTGATATTCAAAATAGTGGAGAACAAGGACAAAGTCGTTCTTGGCTACACCTGCACTGTAGATGATAGATGATCAACATTTAATGCAAATGTGAGACACTTTGACTTGGTTGAGAAGTACTAGAGGTATTAGAGGACAGAATAACAAACTTAGCTCCTGACTTGCTTCTCACAATTTTTTTTTTAAAGAGTGGTGCTACATAGAAATTGGTCCATAAACTGTCATCATGTACTTTGTATTTGTATGAAATGTAGCACTAATTCAGATTCATGAGCATGTAGTTTTCTCTTGACCCCCAGCTCATATATGTTTATATGATGTTTATTGAGAGAGTCTGCATTCCACTGTGGGTGGTTATGGCTTTGAGTTGTGAGATCCTGTTGTGTTTATGGGGGTCATATCCTCTATGTAATGACCTAAACTCTTTCTGTGAAGTGTGAAGAGTCGCCCACTGAGTATGTGCGCAAGAGAGATGACATCAGTTGAGAGAGGAGCAGGATTTCAGGAATAGAGGAGCTGAGAATGAAAAAAGTAAACTAAATGTAACTCCTAAAAATGATATTCACTAACACAATATATGCAGTTGTTTTTGCTTTTCCAGGAACATTAAATATCAATGTAATGGTACATGTGGTACAAGTAGGCTTCTTATCGGTGTTGTAGTCATGGTCTGGGTTAGAGCTTAGACGAAGGTGTGGAAAAGCTAGACATCTGATTGGTTCAGAAACCTGCTTAAGCTGTAATCAAGTACTTTTGTGTGACAGTCTTGACCTTTTCAGTAGTAGCAATTTGGCCTAAAATACACAGTTTTTGTTTATTCTTTCCTTTCAAGAGTAGTTAGTGTAAATAACAGTATTTACAGACATGCCGTACATCTGGAAATGAGAAAAGATGCTGTTCTTACAAATGGAACAGGCAATGTTTTAAACTGCAAAATTGCTATTAGTTGGGTGTGTAAGACTGAATGGAAAAAGTGTAGTTTGTCTTTATTACTTAGTCTATCAGTGTTAAAACTCTCTTTTTAAACAGGTTTAAGTTCAATAGAACTTTTTCTAGTTATCATTTTAAAATGTAATCACAAAGTCAATATGTTAATTTAACTCGTGTCTTGTAAATTACATATTACATTTTGTGCATTAAAGGCACAATATGTAAGATCTTTAGATTAAAATATCCAACTAAATCAGTGTCATATATTTTGTTGACTTGTGTACTTACACTATCCCAAACGTTTCAAACAATGTTTTAATCCAGAGAAATCAGCAATTTTAACCAGGAGACGTTGCATTGCCTGTCATATCCGCTTTACCCTCAATTTCCAGTTTTACTAATATCGATCTAGATCGGTCAGTACTAAACCACAGATTTCTATGGATCAGATGTTGAGCACATGGATGGACTTCACTGCTCACAATGTCTAAATTGTCCTTCTTCAGACATTTTTGGTTACATTGGTTGCATTTTTGGTTATCATTTACTCACCCTCAAGTTTTTCTAAACCTGTATGAGTTTCTTTGTTCTGTTGAACACAAAAGAAGATATTTTGAAGAATGTGGGTAACCAAACAGTTTGTGGTCCCCACTGACTTCCATAGTACTATTTTCACGCTTTGGAAGTCAATGGGGACCAGCAACTATTTGGTTACCCACATTCTTCAAAATATTTTCTTTTGTGTTCAACAGAACAAAGAAACTTATGCAGGTTTTGAGCAACTTTAGGGTAAGTAAATTATGTCAGATTTTTTTTTTTTTGGTGAATTATTCCTTATTCCCAAAATGGCAACTTGCATTATGATTTAACATTTATTCCTTTAACATGTTAAATGTTATGATGTTGGTTTTCTAATCAGCTTATCCAGCTGAACTAGAGAATAGTAGAGCTGATTCTCAAATATGTCGAACACATTTCATTTTATCCACGTGTCTAGAGTCAGCTCTCCTTTGCAGTCTGAATCAAAAACATGGCATGTCTACATATTTGACACGGTCTTAACTAAAACAACTGTGGACTAGTTTTAATTGATTTCAGGGGGATAGACCTCTTCCGTGCCACGTCTCCAAATACTCCCTTTAAGATGTGTCACAGCATTGATACATAACTCTTTCATCAAACTGTAAGTGGCCACATAGCAGCTGCAGAAAATTGAATCAAAGCACATATTTTACAGTTGATCCATCGCTTCTATCTTTAGCATTATATGCCATGAGAAGCTGCTTTGTTTTTAAACATATAAACTATTAGTAGTCTTCTTTTTGTGAATGAGCAGTTATGCAATATAGTTGTATCACAGGCCAGTAATTTCATTAATTTATGCATCCTTGGTGAATAATTTATTTTAAAAATACCAGTTTTTTTAGTGCACATGTGGTGTTTACATATGCAAATATTACATAAAAATTCATCAGTAACTCTAAACCAATGCTCATTCATGTAATTTGAGTGAAACCTTTTGGCTTTGTGTATTTTTGTCTTTGGTACTGGATTTGTTTACTTGGCTTATTATAGTATAATCTTACAGTCCAGTCCACTGTTTGATGTTTAATTGAGGATGTGGTCAGTGGAAAAGCTCTCAGATCCCCCTGTCCCCCCCAAAATTTACAGCATCTTACTCTTTGAAACCAAGATTTGTTGCTGTGGTTATTGAGGAGGTAGAAGTGAAAGCCCTGAAATAAATCTCTCTTCTAAAGGATGGATTTTCTTCTGACACAAATTTTGGCTCTATGGCCATGACATTTCTATTGGTTTAGTCAGTTATTGTGCTACTGCAGTATATTAGTAATTGATTATGTTATCAAATCATTCTCAATGCTTGTGTAAAAAGTGGTTCTTTAGGGTGGTCTTATAAACTATTTCACCCCTTTTAAAGAACAATTGTTGTCTAAATATTTAGCTAACTGGCATTTGTTTAAATGGCTAAGGAGACATCCTGTACAAATTGTCTTGTGTCATCATTGGTCATTTCAGGTCATTGGAGAGCCTCAGACTTTCCAGAAGAGGATATGTGTGAAGATTTGCAAAGTGTGCTCAATTGAGGGTTGGTTCTTTAAAAAGTTTTGCTTCAGTAAGCAGAACACAGAAGAAACAAATAGATCTGCAATTTTGCACAACCTCAAATTAGCATTAAAAATGCAATTATGCCTTTGACAGCATAGATTTTGTTCATCTCCGTGTTTACAGAAGCATCATCAGAAGAATAAGGTTCCTGTCTCCATCTTTGCCATACTGACAGTGGGTAGGTTTTTTGCTGAGCACGATCGCTCAGGGTTTTTCCTCATACATATCTGTCCTTTATTCCAATTCCAGAAAGTTTTTTTTTTTTTTTTTTTCGACGGAGCTCACAGATGGCCATGCTCCCAGATTTGAAAAGGTTTCTTTGGAAACCAAATACAACATTGTGGTTGGAACCTAAACTGCTTTAAAGCCAAAGCTATTAGATGGCCTACACAAACTGACCCTAGAGCAGGTCTGAAGATGAGCTGACTGAGGGTTTTCTGCTACAGCAGGACTTTGAGGACATTCTCTTGTGACTTTTTCATGTGTTTATGAATGATGAGACAGTGATGAGACAGGACAGTGGGGACCACTGAAGCACTAGTCATATGAATTATGGATTCTTCTTGGACAGCTTGCTTGGACAGAATTTAATGTTGAAATCCTTTTCTTTTTGTTGCACAAAAGCATGCAAGTAATATGGAGCACCAGCAATTTGTCCTCCCCTCCCAGAGTGTTATGTAATCTATCCACTCTAGGTTTTCCATTTCCCATTCCTTTGTTGCTCCCCATTCACTGTTGAGAGAAACTCAGTTAACTCCATAGTGAAATTTGCATGCAGATTTGCCTCTATTGAGTTCTATACTGTACATGACCGTTCAAAAGTTTTTTTGTACATTGTTACAAAAGATTTCTATTAAATAAATGCTGTTCTTTTAAACTTTTTATTCATCAACTTTGATAATAAAAAGAAATGTTTTTGAGCAGCAAATCAGCATATTAGAATGATTTCTAAAGGATCATGTGACACTGAAGACTGGAGTAATGATGCTGAAAATTCAGCTTTGTCAACACAGGAATAAATGTCATTTTAAAATGCATTAATATTTATTTTAAATAACTGTTTTCATAATATTTCATAACGTTACTGTGTTTACTGTGTTTTTGATTAAATAAATGCAGCATAAGAAATATGCTGCATTTATTTGATAATAAATGGTGAGCATAAGAGACTTCTTTTAAAATCATAAATCTTACCGACCCCAAACTTATGAACGGTAGTGTATACATTGTATTTCCAATATTTTAAGTTTATTTTCATGTGTGATAGGAACACATTCACATTCTCTGCTCCCCATCTACTTCTATCTACACTTTACCGTATTAGATAACCAGTTGGGCAATACATCAAATTACTCTGTCTATGACAGCTATAATGCTTGTTAGCATCTATATAGTCTCATGTAGCCAGACCTTCAGACTGACGGCAGAAGGTCTGGACTCTATCGCAGCTTTCATTGGACAAAGACCGCCCGAGAGGACGTTTGACTGACATGTCACGCAACCAATCACAGTTTGTGTTGTTCCGCGTCATGTTTAGGGACGTGAAAATGTCAAGTCGATGTCCCTACAATAACAAACCGGCATGCATCTAATAAATTATTCATTCAAGTACGTTGTGCAAGTTTACTGCAACAATGGAGGTGCGAACTTCACATACTTTTGAAAATCCAGCGTTTAGTTGATCCTAGTAAGCGCTACTTGTCACAGTTGTAAACACAACGGCTTTCTTTTTCCACGAGTAGTTTTGGGGTCACGGCATTTGTTTCCAGGCGGACCGTTAAAGAACGCGACACACACGTCTCCCGGACATCCTGTAGAATTAAACCAACCAGATGACGACTTCGAAAATCCTGAAGTGTTTCCAGTTAAGTGTGCCATATGCATCAGACATTCAGCCAGAGGACTGTGGGCGTGATGTCTGAGGCTGAGACTAGCATCTATAAGACCTGGAAATTTGATTTATTTTTCGACAGCCTGTAGTAATTAAGCTATATTTAATGATTGTATGTCATTCTTTCCATTGCCACAGCCGCACCTGTTTATTAGGTGTTGTTTTTCTCAGCTGTGTGGTACAGTGGGCGGCAGCAGCTGGAACACAAATCACTGCACATGTTGGGCTTTAATATACAGTACTGCTACCTGTCATACCACATGTTAGTAGGACGACAAAATTTCTGGTTTCACTCTGATATTCTGACACCTGTGCAAAGTAAAGACATTGCAAAATATAGACAGTTGCATTAACCAGGTGAACGACATTTAGCTGCTGTCTGGCCACAGTTTTCAGGGTCAGTCTGGAGATCTGCCGTATTGTAGCTGCTTTAAAGAGTGCTGAATAGAAAATGACAACATGAAGTCCATGACACCACGACTTAAATTTCCAACTTACTTTGACTTCAAACCCACTTTGATTTTTTTTTTTTTTTTTTTAATTTCAAGATGCAAATGTCATGTATGTGATTGCTTTGGAGTGTTGTAGGAGTGCAGGAGGCTCAGATTCTGTAATCAGTGAAATTGTCAAAACCACCTGTCAGTTCCACTTGCTGTGCATTTTCCTGCATTACAAGCTGATTTTGATTTGTGTGCATGGCTTTATTCTTCAAGTCTCTTGTAATCAACCAGTTAGCAGGAGTCTTTTGCATCAAGCACAGACCCCTAACTGAAAACACTGACCAAATGAAACGAACCGTAAACGGCCTTTGAGATTCTGTCACCAATGCAATATTCATAGCTAAAATAAAGCAGAAACTTTTTAATGCAACCTGATTGTTTGTAATGAGGCTTGACAACCAGATGACATAGAGAACATTGTGGAACATTGTGAGCTGGTGTTACATTTCCTCCATTCACAAAGCCATTGAGCTACCTGTCCCAGAGAAAAGAGTTACAGTTTTACAGTCATGGAAAATGCTAAAATTACTGAAATATCTCAGAAAATAAATAAAATGTCTTGCTTAACTCTGATATTCTCCAAAATTTGTTTGCAAGGAAGCCTTGTTTTATGACATGAAACATTTTATTTTTTTTTGCAAACAACATAATATATAATTACATAATTGTATGTTTACCTTAACCCTATAAATCCTGTATCATATTTCATATGCAAAAACTCCATATAACTTCATTTTTTTTTTTTTTTTTTAGAGATTTTTTTAAATTTATATTTTGTCTAAAATGTTTCAATAGACTTAAAAAAATTCTGACTATCCATATGTTGGGCTTTGCAGGGTTAAATATGTGAAACGCACCACCGACAGTTAAGATGCTAGTGTAGAGTTTGGGTCTGTGCGTTCTTATGGTGCCATCCTCTAGTTAACATTGTCATCATGTAATTTTCATGCTGCTCCAGAGAGATAGGTCACATGGCATCTCAGGTGATTTGCTCAAAAACATCTGTAGTTCCATGAGCAAATATGGCAGATTTCAAATGGCATATTTCCGGGGGTCCTGTGCCAGGAATGCTAATGCTAATGGAATGAAAGAGTGGAAACCCTGAAAAAAAGTCCAAGCAAGTCTGACTTTGGTTTCTTGATAGAGTCTGCTCCAGTCATGATGTGAATGAATGAGAGATGCTCAATGCCGCATGTCGTCCGTTGTTCCGTGAACAAACTGCTTGAGTTAAGTTCATATTTTCATTTCTTTCTTCTCACAAATGTGTGGAAAAGCCACCTTTGAAACAGCAGATTTTGATGGATGCTCTGGAAATTTGGCCCACCGGTGCTCTGGGCTGCTCTGACTTTCCATGCGCTGAGGCTTCTCGGAACGCTGAGACGTCAACTAGGGCTGGCCCAATGAAACAAACGTGCTTATATTTAGAACTAAAGTGCTCAATCGAGCCCAAGCTGCCACTTCCATTCCAATCCATCTCCAATGTTTGTTAAATAAACTGCAATGAGAGAACGAATGTACTGTAAGCTTTTCCTGGCTGTGCTGCTAATCGGCAAGTGCTGTTGTTTGGCTCTCATCGCTGACTGCCAAGTATTTGCTTATTAACAAAACCTTGCAGAGTTTACCATTAGAAGTTTTGTTAAGTACCCCAGGCAAATAGAAGACTGTTTTTGATTACTTCAAAGCCAAAGCTCAGTCATTTGACTTCTGTATATATAGTCTCAGCTTCAGACATCACGTCCACGGTCCGTTGGCTGATTGTCTGAGATTTTTAAAGTCATCTGAATTGAATCTGGTTGAATTTTCTAGGATTTCTGGGAGACATGTGTGTTGCATTCTTTAATGGTCCACCTGGAAACAAAACCTTTGTGATGCCAAACCCCCTTATGGAAGAAGAAAGCTGTCATTTTTACAACTGTGACAATGAGCGCTTATCACAGTCAACTAAACACTGGATATTCAAAAGTGTGTGAAGTTCACCGCATAGACTCTTTAAAATACGTACAAGAGTTTTACACGACTTATTATAGGGACGTACACTGCTTCCGAAATGGCGTACTGTCTAAGTAGGTATTAATTTACTTACCGTTAAAAAATGTATACTCTATATAGTATGAATATGGGTAGTATGAATGAAATTCGGACATACTATATCCGCCATGTTGTTACCGTCCTGTAACCTACCAGTCAGTTGAGTTGCTTCACTGTCTTTCATAAATTCTCTCCCGTGGCCTTAGGGGATAGTAAAGTGTCCATCGAATGCACACTTCAGAATCTCATTGGAAGTAGTAGGTCATCCGGGGACTTTTCAATACTATGTATTCAGACATACTACTCTTTTGGCATACTTTTTTTCCGTATATTATATAGTAAGGAAGTATTCGATTTTGGATGCAGCGATAGACTTTACATTTTCACACCCCTAAACATGACGCTGAATAAAACATTGGTTGCTTTACATATCAGTCAGCTATGGAGTTCAGACCTTCTACCGTCAGTCTGAAGGTCTGGCTATGTGAGACTAATATGTTCAGACAGAGAAGATGTGCTCTGGTGTTGTTTGGCTCCAGTGTTGGGCAGTAGCGTCACTGCAAGTAGACACGTTACTAGTTTAACTACATTTCTCAATAGCGTGGTGGTAGCGTTGCTGTTTTCTGAATCAAATAGCTTTTCAGTACTCTGTTGAAAAAAACAGCATATGCTGGTTAGGTATGTTTTGAAGCATGACAGCTGGTTTGAGCTGGTTTATGCTGGTCCTTAGTTGGTCATGAGCTGGTTTAAGCTGGTCCTGAGCTGGTTAGCTGATCCTGAGCTGGAGCTAATTACTTAGGACCCAGCTTCTTAAGACCAGCACTTGACCAGCTTAAACCAGCTCATGACCAGCTAAGGACCAACTAAGGACCAACTTAAACAGCTCACGACCAACTAAGGACCAGCATAAACCAGCTTAAACCAGCTGCCATGCTTCAAAACATACCTAACCAGCATATGCTAGTTTTTTCAACAGGGTAGCGAAGCTCTTTTTTTGATCAAGTAGTGAGGTAGTTTCCACACAAGCTACATTTTCCCAAGCATTTCTGAAGCTCAAGCTCAAATTGGAAATACAACTGCTAAGGATTAGTAAGTGACACCACCGCCATACACTGACCTGTGTAGCCGACAGAAGTACTTCTTTATGACGGTTACTTCTTCTTCGTGTTTTCCTTGGGCTGACACGTGAGAAATCTGTTTGACTGACAGTTTTATTGATCACTGAGATAGCATTGACTTGGATTGTAATTAGATGTAGTAAGCTACTTTTGCCATGTTGCTGTAGCTTAGCTTGCTACATTTCCCAGGGGGGTAGCTTCAGTGTTGTGTCTTCATTTAATTAACTGCTAGCCTAACTCACTACATTTTCCAAGTAGCTTGCCCAACACTGTAGCTCTTTGTGTAATGCAAACCTAGCATCTTGTCTTTCAAAGTCTTTCAAAGTTGCTGAAAGGTGGTCAGAAGCTCACAACGATAGAGAATCCAAAAATAAACAGTCTTTATTAAATCACCACAAGAAAACAAAAAACACAACTCAGACAATACAGGACAAAGAGCTAGGGAGAACTCAGGGCTTATACAAACAGGGTAATCAATGTAGAAACAGAAAAGGTGTAGGGAACTAATTAACAACCATATCCATATAGAAACAAACTGGGGCGGGAAAATGAGAACAAAGGAAACAGGAGCTAGAATTAAACCAAAACAGAACATACACATGACATTTAGCTAAAGCATGTAGACATTTTTTTTTTAATTATAGTCTTATCAGTTATAATTTTATATTCTTTATAAAAATGTATACAGGGACTTTTTTAAAAAAGTAATGTAATTTGCAGTATTATCAGCATTAAACGGTCATTAAGTGAAACACCTCGTCACTGAAAAAAAACAGTGTAAAAATTCTTTGTTACATGTTTTTTTGTTTTCACTTAAATGAGCAGATATATTTAGAGGCTAATTTTTAGCAAATTAAAAATGTAAGATTTATCATGTTAAAACAAAACAAAGTTAATTTTAAATGTTAACATTTAGACCTACATAATTGGGTTCCATTTACAATAAGGTTCCATTTGTTAATATTAATTAACTACATTAGTTAACACAAACTAACAATGAAAAATACATTTATTAATCTTATTTAATATTAATTTCAATTTTAATATTAAAATTAACTAACAATGAACAGTTGTATTAACGTTAGCAAAGATGAAAAAATACTCTAACATATGTATTGTTCATTGTTAGTTAATGCATCAACTAACGTTAACTAATGGGACCTTTTTGTACATCATTACCAATTATATAACTGATATTATATTGATGTACTGTTCCTTACCACGCATCTGTTGGCTTTATCTTAACAAACTGGGACTAAAACCGTATTTTTCCACAGGATATGAGGATATGTGGAATTTTACTTGAATAAGTTGAAAGTCAGTGTTGTCTGTGCATTCAATTCCCTGGTGGGGTTTCTCTGAAATTACACCCCTCGCATTGGAGAGTTCTTCAAATGGTCTGGACACAGACAGTCTGGATAACAGCAGACATCTGCTGGACCTCACGCTCATTCAAAACAGAGCAGGAAACACCAGACAGGGCCTGACTTATGGTACACCTGTACAGACAGCTTACACATCACTAAATACCCTTTTAGCTCATATGATCAAAATGTAATATAGATAGATAGATAGATTTTAATTTAACATAACATGTTT
Organism: Ctenopharyngodon idella; assembly: GCF_019924925.1. Taxonomy (NCBI): domain Eukaryota; kingdom Metazoa; phylum Chordata; class Actinopteri; order Cypriniformes; family Xenocyprididae; genus Ctenopharyngodon; species Ctenopharyngodon idella. Next base: position 16,256,671 of record NC_067221.1, read on the forward strand.
TCTATTCATTTCTTGTTGCTATCAATGTTGAAAGCAGTTGATGTTCTTAATATTTTTGTACATTGTAAATGTCAATTTAATTAGTCATTAACACCATTTTAGGGCTATAATCTGTTATGAAATAACTTCACAAACACCTTTTAAGGATCTCCTATTTTAAAGCAGTATTTCCCTTTCCTCTCTCAGCACTGAGACATTAGGTAAATCTCTGTGTGCTAACTGTTGGTGGGTGCATTTGCTGAGCATCATGGTGACATATGAAGATTGTAATGCAGTTGGTCTGTGTGAGCGCGGGTGATGGAGAAGTGGAGTGTGCAGAACACATTAAGAGCAGGACCTGCTTATATAACCAGTGTGAGTCTCTCACTGAGTTATGAACCAGCTTTCTAGTTTTGGCAGCCCTTCTGCTGTAGAGCTGCTCCCTGACGGCACAAAATGACTCCACAACCACGGCAGACCTACTGGACAGGGATCTCAATGATAGCAATTTTTAAGTCACAAGGTCACCTTGGCTCATTGTTTTTTTTTTCTCTATTTCATCCCCAAACTGCTTCAGGTTAAGCTTAATAGTGAATTTTGTTTGGTAAACATTTCTTTCATGTTTATTCATTATAACAATGAAATCTGTTGTTCAAAGCCACAATTGTTTGATTTGTCAGGAGCTAAATTTAACTGTGAAAATGGCTGCAAGAGGTATCGGTGTAAATCTTTCCTGTTAACTGTATTGTTCAAGAAACCTCACACAGAAGTGTGGTTATACCGGTCCACTTACTTTTGGACCCATTTTTCTTAGGAACCCTTTTATTATTTTGATGTGTTTTTATAGGACTGTTCAGAGCATGTAAGCAGCTCTCTGCACACCAGTGAATATATAAGCATACTGTCAAGCAGCAGTAAACAGATCACTCTGTTGGGTAATGACATCATCTGTCAGTCTAATCTCAGCACACAATGTTCTCAGAACTGCAGAGAAGCCTTTTGGCCTGGTTTTTATGACTCTCTTTCTGCCTTATATACAAATCAAAAAGTTTGGTGAATATTCATTAGCACAGCAGTTCCTTTCCAAACTCCTAGCACTATGCTAAGTTTATGCTAAGCGATTGAAAAAAGAGGAATACCATTAATTTGTGATAAATAGACATAAATAGGCAGATCTAATCTGTCAAAACCACTTATTAACTTATGTGAAAATCCCTAAAAACCTTTGAACTGCAATAATTAAATCATCTTTTTATTATTTACTGTAGACTTTGGTGCAAGAAGTCCAGTTGCATAAACAGCCACTGTGTGAAGACTGTCTTAAGAGCTTGTCTGACCAACTAGTAGTTAGCCAAGGGGTAATTATACCTTTCAGATTCAAATTCAACCTATGTTTTTATGTAACTAAATTAAAAATGTTATGATCAGTCTTAAGGGAAAAAATTCAGATAACTATCATGACTAGTCTAAGCAGTTTATGCAACTGCAGCCGCAGTTTATTGTTTATAGTCATGACTTCTTAGGAATTGTTTAGCAAGTAATGATCTCTTAATGTTAATGTTAGCATTTTTGTTCTTGAATCTCAAAATTAATTTTTGTTCTTTTATTTTTCGTAGGCAGCAAAAGCACCACTGCTCATTGCATCAGCCGTGCATTTGTCTTTTTTGCTAGCTGTATGAAATGTCAACTTTGTTGTGTGAATTACACATCTGACATTTACTGCATTCTTACCTCATTCCAGCCTTTCCACTAATTTGTTGGAAATTAATTGGTCGAATTTGAATTCCCTGTATAGTTACAGTTTACAGGTGTGAAGTTTATCCTGTAAATGACTTTAACGAATATTTTATTAGTTATATTAGTTTTAGTCCTCAACTGTAACACCCCATTGAGCTCAATGAAATGCTCTGTAAAGCACAGGCTTGGCGAGTTTCTCTATGGAGTTTTGTAAATCAGTATAAACATTGCATTTTGGACGAGGGCAGGAGCAGAGAGAAAGAAAAATCTTATGCACATGTGGTTCTTCAAATCACAGACAAGCTTGAAAAACACTCCCATCCGTGCTAAACATTCCCATGGGCCCCAGAAGGAACGCAACCATAATATATAGCAAAATCATGCATTCAGGCAGTAGATACCGGTGTCACACAGCTGGCACGCAGAACTCTTTCACTTCTATCAGATAGATTTTGCCTCATTTTAAACAGACTGTAAGAGCTTTCTATGTCAGACAATCTTCGGATTGGAGAATTATCTCCCTTCAGAGCCAGAGACCTCCTCTCCTCTACATGGGAGTCTTTTCCTCCACCTGCCATGACTTCATTAATCACCCTACTCACACTGTAGTTCTCACTTCACATCATTCTGCACTGGCTACGGACAGAAGAATCCCCCTCTTCTGTGTAATGGGAGAGTCCTGAGAGGGTCATGGAATGTCGGTGGAAATCCTGGACGTGATGAGCCCTGATTTCTGCAGATCAGTGACCATGTGTTGATTCAGCTGCACCCATATGTGCCCTGACTTACAATGAGTTTTAGATATAATAATGCAACTAATAATAGAAATATAATTATATTTAGAGACTTGAGTATCTTTATTTTTGGACAGTAACTTTTCAGGTTGTGAATGTAACCCAGTTCCCAGAGAAGGGGGACGAGACCCTCATCGTGACCGATGTCTGAGCACATGTAAACAAACAGCAATAATCATTGGCAGACGGCAGTCTATGACCTCACATGCCGAGGCCCAAGAGTATAAAAGGTTGTCTGAGTTACACAACTCTTTTGTCTGAAGGAGATGTTGCAACCTTGCAAATGACCCTTCTTTGCACACAAACACAGCTTGTACGGGGGGTTGAGAAGGCATGTCTCAACAGTTAGAAGTAGACTATATTAAAAGACAATAAAAGGTCCAACATATGAGGAATACTTTTAGCTGTGTTGCTATGTGTAATGCGTAAGCAATTAAGTAGGCAACTCTGTCTCTGTCTAGAGCGAAAGCATGCGTTTCGCTTATAATAAATCCACCCAACTTATCTGCACTGGGAGCATTTTTTGGCATAATGTGCCACAACTATTTGAGGCTGTTCACACTGGAAACATCAAATGAAACTTTATAAACCGGAACATTTGTCTTTCTGAACGAGTTCATGATGATGTTGTAGCGTTCATTGTAGGGTATTGCAATGCAATGCCCTGTTTGCTTTGACTTGTTCATGACCTGTTTAATCTTTATATTACATGATTCACCTTTAAGTCATGGGCGTTTATAGTATCACGCAGGGACCAGTGCATCAGTTTTTTTTCTTTCAAATTAAGCCAGTTGAAAAACATGGGGTAATGCGAATTATTCCGGCCCACCCATACTTTTAGAGGCCAGGCCATCATCCACTTTCTGCATCCGCCACTACTGTGCAGTGTGATATCTACCTATATCGGCCCTAAGGAGGCATTTTTCTAAAAGGGAAGCTTTTAGCCCTACTTAAATTCTGATTAATTGAAGAGGGCAGAAAAGGGTAGGATGGGATGCATAGTGTTCCAACTATCATGACTCATACTACCAAACAACCTATCCAAAGGGGGAGCTTACATCCTTACTTGAAGCCCAACAATGGTTAGGCAGGGAGATAAATGGAATGAATGGAAATTATCTGCAGACTGTCCAACACAATTCCATTTGCCTTGTATCACACCTAAGGAAAAATATGACGAGAAGGAAGCCATTAGCCCTACTTCAGTATGTAACTGCAGAGGGTGGTAAAAGAGGGGTATGGGATGCTTATGTTCTGCCCATGACAACCCTTATTACCAGGCTTCATTAATAATAACACCGATCCCAAGGTCCCTACTTCAAGCCCCAACCATAATTGGGGAGGGAGACAAATGGAGTAGAGGCACGCAATGTGTACTGCCCACCATAATTCCATCTACCAATTCCAACCCAGAAATTAGAGAGGGTGGTAAAAGAAGAAGATGGGACACGTGACGTTTTGTCCAACGCAACTCCTTTACCAAGTGGCCCACAGGGGAGTGCACAGCCCTAATTAAAACCAAACAACAGTTGGCGAGGGAGGCAAATGAAAAGAGGGACACTGTACGGACTGTCCATAACAATTTGTCTGCCTTGCCTCAAACCCTGAGGAAATAAATATGCAGTGGAACTTAAACTCCAAAACAAATAGGAGAGGGTGGTAAAAGAGGAGCATGGGACGTATAATACTGCCTATAGCAACACTGACTCAAAGGGAGCGTAAAGAGTCTTCATCTAGAGGGAAGCTCTCTAGTCCTACTTTAACTCCAATAAACCATTGGAGAGGACATTAAAGAGGAGTGTGGGATGCATGGCGTTTTACCCAATGTGGCTCACCTTACTATAGCTTCGTGCTCACTGTCGACTGATAGCAACCCATCCACAAGGGATCGCATTATCCTACTTGACCCTTATTCATAAGGGAGGATAAAAGAAAGAAGATTTTGCCATCTTCCTCAGTAGTTCTACCCTGACAAAGAGCCTCCAGAAATTTAAGCAGAATAGCTGACCGGGATGACTGATTCATCTCTGTTGAACCAGTCCACTCTCCTACCAAGTGAAGAGGGTGGGATGTCCTTGAACATAACCGACCACCAACACCATGAACTAAAAAGTCTCTGCTTTAACTCTTTTAGATCTCTCTGAAGCTTTTGATACCATTGATCATTCAATCCTTTTGAACTGCATAAATCAGTTTGTTGGGATTCAGGGAACGGTTTTTAAATGGTTTGCCTCTTACCTGGAGCAAATATCTTTTACAGTAAAGCTTGGTAATCTTTTTTTCTCCCCAGCATCTATTGACTGTGGGGTCCCTCAAGGATCCATATTGGGTCCAGTCTTGTTTTCACTGTATATGCCAATGTCTTGTCCATGATCTTTCAGAAATCATTCTAATATGCTGATTTGCTGCTCAAGAAACACACACACACACACACACACACACACACACACACACACACACACACACACACACACACACACACACACATACATTATTTGCTGTCACTTTTGGTCAATTTAATGTTTCCTTACTGAATAAAAGTATTAATTTCTTCAAAAAAACAACAACAACAAAAAAACAATCTTACTGACCCCAAACATTTTGAAAGGTAGTATATGTTGAAAAATGAAAAACAATCAAGAGCAAATGTGGAGAATCAGCCCTTACATGATTCCCTTATGTAAGACACCATGAATTTAGTTATTTATTTTACTATTTTATTAAATGGACACTGGAGCTGCTGTAACGACTAATTGACTGTAGAAGCACTAGAGTTATGGAAACATTGAATCAACGTACAGTTACTTCGGTTGTGCTCTTTTGTTCTGTGCTGTCATGCAGAGCGGTGAATCATCTTTCCATTTTAACTTCCCAGCTGATGACTGAAGGTTATACATGTAATTTGCAGTATCCATCTTCTGTCTAACCTGAAATGCTTCCCAGTTCCAGCTAAAACATCCCTATAAGAATACTGATACACTGCGTTTTACTGTAGAAAAAAATTTCATAGCATGAAACAGGTTTTTATTCAGTATGTAAGGCTGATCGAATGGTCAGCAACACAGAGGCCCCTCAGGGGACTGTCCCAGGCCCCTTCCTGTTCAGTCTCTACACATCTGGTTTCAGATAAAGGGCTGAAATGTGCCATTGTATTGTGTTAGACAAGTACAGTTTGTGGCTTCTGCCACTCATATATTACTCACTTAAGTTTATTTTCAACAATATATATGCTCATTTCAGTATGATTTTGACATTTTGACAACCGTTTAGGCATGGATTTCTTTCTTATCCTGTCACAATGTAATTCAGACTTTGCACAGCCTTTATTTGAAGAGGCTGTTGTTGTAGGATGGGGAGTTAAAAACTATACTGAGCATGACAGCAAACCCCTGACCAAAACAACCCGTTTAATTGTAAGGGTCAGCGAGAGGGTGGAAAATGGTCACGAAAAACTGAATTTTTTGGCACTATAGTGGGAATATTAACAGGGTTTAGGAACATTTTTAGTTTTAAAAATATATTACATTGAGGGTGGAATAATTTATATTTTATTTGTTGTTTTCACCTGAGTTCTGTCAATGCTGACTGAATAGTTTTATGAAATTTAAGAAATTTATTTTGTATTTTTTAATAGAGGATAAATGAGCAATGCAATGCACAATAGATTCCAACTTTCACACTCATTATTTTTTAATGCATAGGTTATGTTTACTACATTTACATGACTTTAATGGAATTTACAAAATGAAATTTGTTCTTCAGTGTAGTTGTGTTATATTATTAATTCTTGCTTGTTCTTCAGGTACAATTGATTGATGTAATGATTAATGCTTACTGAGTTAGACACACTAATCTCAGAAGATGTGTTGTGTCATAATAACCATAAGAATTTTTTTTTTTTCGTTAATTTTTTTCATTAATACAACGGCCCGGTCCTGCAGATTTGCCTTGTACAACATTAGGAAGATCGGACCCTTTCTATCGGAGCATTCCACACAAATTCTTATCCAAGCTTTTGTTCAATCCAGACTGGACTATTGTAATGCTCTCTTGGCAGGCCTTCCAGCATGCACTGTCAAGCCTCTACAACTGATCCAGAATGCGGCAGCAAGAGTGGTCTTTAACGAGCCGAAGAGAGCACCCGTCACACATCTCTTCATCAATTTGCATTGGCTGCCAATGCCAAGTCAACGGCGCCTTGCGGTGCCATCCCAAAGGGGCACAAAATCGCTCTCACAGAACCTTCTCCTGGGGCCTCATTTATAAAGCATGCGTACGCGCAGATTTGAGTGTGTGTACGCTTAAATCCACGCCAATGCTCATATTTATAAAAACGGTCTTTGACGTGGAAAAGTGGAGCAGACGTACGCACTTTTCATTGTCAGATTACTGCAGGTTTTTGGAAATGTAAGCTATTCTTGCAGCTCGCTAAGGATTAGGACAATGACTGTTGATCTTTTATATGTAAATTACATTAATTAGGTGTCGTTTACAACGCGGGGAACTGAAACCATTCAGCTGCGCGCAAGTTCAAGATCATTTGAAATTTATAGATTTCACATCTGAAAGAGAGGCGTACGCTCGTTTTCTGTGTGTACGTTCATTCTATGAATCACACATACGCAAATCTGAGAAATGATCGTAAGATCAAATTTAGGACTGTTTCTGCACAACATTTTATAAATGAGGCCCAAGGTCTGTTCCCTGCTGTTGGAATGACCTGCCATGCTCTATCAGAGCAGCTGAGTCTTCAGCCATTTTCAAAAAACTGCTAAAGACATACCTTTTTCGTCAACACTTGACTGAGTAATATTAGCACTTTTTATCTTTACTTTTCTCTATTTGTGTGTGTATTTAATAAAAAAATAAAAAAATAAAATTCCTTGCTACGAACACTTTGCTGGTGAAACTGGGACTTGACACGGCACTTGCGTACTGTTGCACTCATGTTGATTTGATTGCTTCTACTATTCTCATTTGTAAGTCGCTTTGGAGAAAAGCGTCTGCTAAATGACTAAATGTAAATGTAATTGGAAATTAAATTAAATTAAATTCCTGAAATATGTCAGACATGTGCTAAAATTCCATAAAGAAAAACTATTTAAAATTTATCACAGTTTGAATAGGGGAAAAAAAAAAAAAAATTTGGCTAGCTCTTTTGGCTTTTATAACCTGCAGTGCTTAGTGCTGGTAAAAGCATGCCTTCCTTTCAGCCCAAATGAGCATAATTGCATTCACTTCAAAGAATTATCTGTAATGCCTGATCTAATACAGATACAGCGTGTTGAGTTCCCCTCTGAAAGGTCTCCAGGAATGCTATGTGTTTGATGGCTGCATAAACAGTCCGATGAGGTTTGGTAAAAGCATTCTCTTGATGCTAATCTGATAAATCAGCATTGAGTCTCACAGTGAAAGGAGTCCTAATGCCATGCAGGGATAACACTCCCACAATTAGCCCTATTCAGACAGCTCCTGTGAAGTTTCAGACCTGATTTTCAACGTAATTTCAAGCCGATGACTACTAGATGAGCATACGAATGTGTTTCTGATGATATGCCAGAATGGGTCTCATGGGAACTTGAGAGAGAAAAGCACCATGCCTGATTTCAATCTCTAGGCTTTTTAAGTCTCCAGGAGGGGTAGTTCCTCTATGGGGTTTATATGTATGTGTGTGGATACTTGTGTGTTTTCTTTCATGCTCTTAATTTCTCATACAGCACACAGTTACATCTTAAAGTCACCATGAACAAAAAAAAAACAATTTTTTACTTAATGTTTCCTCGCAATCTTTAATGAAAATTACTTCCCCTCATCTCGTCTCTGATGACGTGTTTACTAGCGCGAGGACGGGATGACCTGCTACTCACATGATCACAGCAATAGCAAACCACAACCATCCAATCCAAATCAAGTCCCGCCCTACATGTTTTCTTGTTTGAGAAGCCGTTACAATATGGAAAAAAAGACTATCGTAGTTTCCATTTCATTCCGACGTTAACATTAACTGGCAACTATAAGTAAGCCATTTGTAAATTGATTTTTCTACAAAGTGTAAACACTGTGGCATAAAACTAACTAAACTGAATAAACTTGTCCACAGGTCTGGCTGACCAGTTGTTTTGAGTCAGAGTATTAGAAGACAAGATACGATTCCTCTTGGGTCAAAGCTAAAGAAAAGAAGCTCTGCTCCCAGAACCTTCACTGGCTGATTGAATGTCCAGTGCACATACATACATATACAACTGACACAGTGATAGAAAGCACAGACTGGGACCACATTGGCTTGGTAATAACCCAGCTGCTGTGGGAAAGAAAAGCTGGACCTAAAGGCTTTGCTGGAAAGCGTTTGTGAAAAAACAGCCATCCAACGAGACTCTGTTTTCCATAATGGCTGAGTGTAATTTGCTCAGAGTTTCTCCCAAGTCCAATGAGAAATGAATATACATGTTCTAAATGTCTTTGATGGCTGCAGCTCCTTGTAGTTTAGTGTTGTACATATTGATTTAGTAGAAGACTAAATTGTTCTGTTATTCTGTTTTGCTATTGTCTTCTTTCAGTTAAATTATTTTATATTAAACAGAAGATTTATCATTTACATTAAGTTAAACACAATTTGTGATGCCTTTGATTGCAGGAGGATTAATATATTTGGTCCATTTTCCAAAGAGAAATTTTGTGAGAATGGTATAGATACATCAAAAGTTGACCAAAAATATACACATTTAAAATGTATATTCTTTTAAGGGTGTATCCACTGTTCTCCAGAAGGATAATCTGCCCCTAATATATTACCTGCCATGACTAGCAATAGCAAGTGCCAGATCATGGTTCATGGCTGTAGCTATTGGTTAAAGGCTAAACTAAAGGCTATTGGCTATTTAACCCTATAAAGCTTAAATTTGTTTCATAAATTTCTAAGACCTCAAAATTATGAACATGATCAAAACTGAACACAATCACTGCATGACTTCTGTCATCGGATTGACAGTTTATACTTTTTACTTTTTAAGTAAAAAACATATAGTACAATTCTATAAACGTCCCTCATCAGGTCGTGGTACATGTGTCTATCTGCTGTGAAATCTTTACTGATTTTTATTTTATGATTTTTATTTTATATATTTTATAGTTTTATAAGTAAATGTAAGAGTACCTTTTATATTGATAGTAATATTTCAAGATGAACACTTACTGTACTGAGGCATGCATCTTAGGTTTACTCAATTATCCATACATTATTTTTTTAGAAAAATCATGTTAAAATTTGAGTATCAAATATGATACATCAGGCTTTTGAGGAGTGTTTATTTGTACATCTATTTGTACATCATCATTGTATTGCACTGCATTATATAAGAACTACAGAGCTTTAATAAGAAAAGTAAACATTTCATCTTCCTAAGGCATAATATTGGGAGTGATGACTGATATTTATAAGCATTTTATGTAAGTAATCTGCTATATATTGCAGTTATAAAGATCTAATTGATTTACATTACAAGCAGAATTTCCTCTTACTTTTCAGCCATATAAATATCAGTAATGGCACCAAATTGCAGATTTTGCTCAGTTTGGGTTTCAGAATGAAATTGAGTTTTTTTTTTTTTTTTTTCTACCTTGAATATGAGCTTCATATACTCACTATTTTATGAGCCATAAAAGCCTGTTTCAAATATGATACAACAACAACAAAAAAAAAAAAACACATATGAAAACATTTCTAAAATATATTTTTATATTTTGTCTGAATGTTCAATAAACTGTTCCATTTCAAAAAATGTGATTTTTCACTTACTTCATTTGTGAGGCTTTACAGGGTTAAAAACTGGACAAATTTGATACAGTCCCCTTTTTACAGACAAGGCTTAAATCCAGACTAAATTGCATGTTTGAGATGTCTTACCGGAAAGCAACTTGCAATGACGTATCTTAAAATGTCAGTGCCATTGTTTTGTTTCAAGACCAGTAATGTTTTTTTCTAAGGCACGTTTATAAAAGCTACTTAAATGCTCTAATTGAACTGAGGTCTAATCCTGGCTTAATCTAAGCCCTGTCTGTGAAACCAGGCCAGTATGTCCTGCCTCGACATCCTATTTCAATTGGAAATGCGTCAACACAGGAAAGGACACTGTAAAGCCATTTCACATAGTCTATAAAGACACTTTTGTAAGTCTAAAACTATTAGTGGTCCATGAAAACCACCTGGTAAGTTTGAGTTTAAAGAGGCCCACAGTAAGAACCAGTCAAAACCCCAAACGTATTTCCAGAAGTTCTTGACAATATAGCAAAATTTATGACCTCCCCTCTCTCATCCTACCTTGTTTTTTGCATGACATTTTTAACCTCATTCGTTTGGACTCATTTGAAGTGTGTTAGAGAATTATAGTTGAATTTGGCCTGTGGGTCACTGTCTTTGTCCTGCTATTGTATGTTTTGTTTGCTCTAGAGGATTACCCAGGCAAGTTCAGTGGCCCCCATTACTGTGAAGACATGTCTTTTTAAGAGGGAGCATGCATGATGGGCTTAGATACGCCTAGTGGGAGCATTTCTCACTCCAGCTCATTGCATGACAACAACATCCCCTCACCATCCTCTCACATGTTAAGGGTCAGCTCTCTGAGGAGCTTCTCAATATGTTCACCTCCCACCTTCTTTCAGCTTGGTTTTTCCTCTCTTCTTGAGATACAAGGCAAAAAGTCTATAAAATTGTCAATTCACTTAAAGGGTTAGTTCACCCAAAAATGAAAATTCTGATGTGTGTTCTACGTCAGAACTCCGGCTCAGTATTCACACGCATGTGTCGTGCTGCTCACGTGGACGGCGTCGGCCAATACTGAGCCGGAGTTCTGACGTAGAACCTGGAAGCGCTGCAACATAAACAGCATAGGAGAATGACAAAGAAGAGAACATATTGTTGAATAAAGTTGTTATTTTTGTTTTGTTTTTGTGCACAAAAAGTATTCTCGTCACTTCATAAAATTAAGGTTAAACCACTGTAGTCACGTTAACTATTTTAACAATGTCTTTAGTGCCTTTGTGGATCTTGAAAGTGGTGGTTAAATTGCTGTCTAGTCAGACAGCTCTCAGATTTCAACAAAAATATCTTAATTTGTGTTCCGAAGATGAACAAAAGTCTTACGGGTGTGGCACGACATGAAGGTGAGTAATGAATGACAGAATTTTCATGTTTGGGTGAACTAACCCTTTAATTCAGATAAACCTTTAATATTAAATATTTAAACGAGGAAAAAAGTCATGACAGTCACTGATGATTTCTTTGGTAGACTGATTTTAATTACACATGCCACTTACATTAGTGAGGATCCGAGTATCATGTCTTCAGTAGCCTACAGTATGACTTACTCTGTTAACTGTCATAGATCTTAAATCTGGTCCTGGTCGTAGTTCATGAATGCGTTGGAATAAAGACCTAAGATTGATCTTTTTAACTCTTTCCCCACCATTAACGGAATTTTCCAGCTTTCCGTGTTTTCACTGTTATATGATAGGGGGCAATATTACGAGTCTTCTGAAAGAGTAGAGACTCTCCGGATCAAAACACATGCAAAAAAAGAGCAGAAACAAGTGATAAAAGCATTGCTTATGCACGTTCTAGGCCTATATATATATATATATATATATATATATATATTGGGATATGATTTCTTGTACCTTCAGATATTCATACAACAAAATATTCTGGGCACCATAAAAATGATCAAAAATGCTGGCTGGCTTTTTTTTTTTTTTATGCTGGCGGGGAAAGAGGTAATGAAGACAATCAGCAGGTTATTGCAGAAGAGAAAGCACTGAATGTGTAAAAAAGTGTGAAAAATGTATAGAATTGTAAGTTTACTATAAAGAAAATCTACGGAATGTTTTTTTTTTTAACAAAATAATATATTTTACAAAATAATTTGTTAGAAAATTTTACAAATAACTGCTAGAAAATCAAAGCCATATTTGAAGTTCATCACAAAAATTTAGCACACAAAACGGTTTTCACAGGATACATTTTTAGTGATTCAAATGATTTTCTAATGACCTAATTATATGTGATAGGGAAAAAAGGCAATAAAACAGCGTGCCAAGTGTCCCACTACCAGGAAACTATTAACAGGGTAAAGCACATAATGGTGAAGTTATGGCCAACTGGAGAGTGACTCTGTTTTCTTTACTAAGGAAAGCCAATTTTTACTTTCATTTGGCACTTGATGAGTGGTAATTTTGGACTTTGGTTGACGCAAGTCTTTTGTCTGTGGTTCATGGTAACAGAATTCTGAGCTATCCAACAGAAAGGCTGAACCAACTGAATAAAGTCAGACCAATATTAACTAACTCAAAAGAATAGGGAACCTCGTCATCAACGTTAAAACATGAACGAATGAGTGTGTTGGCTTAGATTAGAGTGAGTGAACATATGAACTCGGAATATAGCGTGACACCGTCAGCTCGCCCAGACAGACGGTGGGCCTGGCCAAAGTAAAGCCTCTGTGGAGACCTCCGGGGTTTCAAGCCCTGCTTCTCCAAAGCTCTGCAGATGTGGCTGCCATTCAGGGCCCTGTTAATATGTAGTTGTCTGAATGATTCCCCACAACCCTGCTGGACAGCCAATTTGTTTTCTAGCATTCTCACGATGCTTCAATGCGATTTAAACCACTAGGGGCATGTGTATGTTTTTTCTTTCAGTTGACATATATGTGGAGTGACTTTCAATGACATTTCAGAGCTGTCACTTCAGCTTGTCTAACACTGAAACTCTGTCAGGGATTGAGTGAGTTTTGTCTTTTTCACTCATAAAGCCATGTTCTAATCCAGACTGACATTAATGGAGCAGCTTTAACTTTCACAGTAAGGTTTCCAAAAAGGAAACTGATTGCACATGTTTTATAAAGAGAAAGACTGAGCATGCTGTTTTCATTGAGAATATAACTATTTATTATAACTATTAATAGCCTTCTATTATAACTGATATTCAGATCACAGATCTGCCTTTGATTGATCATACATGAGCTAAGGGACATATATATATTTAAATGTGTTTTGTAGTGTGTTAATCGGTGTTAAGTCAGTATTTAAAAGCAATTTCCAACATGTTTTTTTAAGTATTGAGCTTTGTAGCCAATCACTGACTGTCTGTTGAACGCAAGATGCAATGGCTTGGTTAAATTTTTTTTTTTTTAAATTGTTAAAACTAAGTAGTTCCAATTTTTGCTCTACCGAAATCGGCACAGAGAACCATGACATTTTACTGGTTTTGGTACCGGCTACTGAAATTTTGGTATCGTCTATTGATATTTATCAATTCCACAAGGTGCTGTCCAGCCCCTTCATCTTTCTCAACTGGTTTTCATAGGAATTTCTCTGAGGAAAGAGGGAAGGAAGTGGAGATTACAGCAGAGTTTGCTGACTCTGATAACATACAGATGTACACTAAAGTCAATGTGAAATCTTTATATATGTATTTAATGCACATTCCTTATCTTTTTGTGCAAAATTCATCAGTGCATGTTATTCCAAAGATAAAAGTGTTTGTCATATTCTTTCATCAAATTTGAATATCTCCTTCTATTCAGCCACCTGTTAAACAGAAACCACAAATGTCCTGTTTAACTCTGAAATACACCATACTATGGACGTTTATTGGGTTGTTTGCGAATGACGTTTCATGTTGACCTTAAAATAACTTTAGACTGAGGCAATGACACTCCACAGGTTTAGAAGAGCTTGCTATAAGGTTTATTTTAAATTACATTATATACAACATACATGTACACTTCAAGAAAGCAGTGAAAACCTTGTCATGAATAGCTCAATGATATTTTGTAACCCTTTGAGAATAACAAGCATCCACTAAAAAAGCAATTACAAAAGACATGCAACAGACAAAAAGACAAAAAATAAGACCTGATGAAATATTCATAAAAATATTTGTCATGTAGACTGATCTACAACCCACTTAGACACAATCATTTGACTATTTTATACAGAAAGTGCTGCACGCAGTACCTTAATAAAGTGTTAAATTACTGTTAATAAGCAAATATTACATTGTAGGTCACTTGATGGCCATTGTCCCACGCATAAAGCATACGTTCCTTAGGGTTGTAGTCGATTTGTGTGGTGTGGGAGTAGTTGTTTATAAAAGGGAGACGGGGAATCATCTGGGTGTGTGTGTGCGTGTCGAACGCGTAGGAAATATTGGCATGCGTGCGCTCGAAACTGTCAACGGCGTACAGAACGCCGCAGATGACGAAGCAGTTACCATAGTAGTTCCTCCTGAGGCCCGTCCTCCAGCTCTTCACTTTCTGTAAGTCAGAGGGTTGAAGCTTGCTTAGGATGATCACTTCCTGGTGAAATCCCTCTTCGTCCAGAGCTGGGTACACTAACCATAGCCCGCTCTCGTCCACACTAAAGTCAATGTCTGAATGTCCTCCCCAACCCTCCGCCTCCTCTAATACTGCGTCATGAAGGGTGGTCCAGGCTGCTACGTATCGGAGACGAAGATCAAACCTGATTATATCACGAGAAAACGCTCTATTGTAGAAGAAAGAGCCACCGTAGACGACATGACCGGTGCCAATCCAGTTATAAGGGATTTTGTAGGTGTTGCTAAACTGCCCTATGAGAAAAAGAGGAGAAACAAATGTCATACATCTTGATCCTGTTGCAAGGGACCCCCTTCTTAAAATATAAAGGCATTTGTGGGTCAATGACATGACGGGTCATTTTCTGGCCTTAATAATAATAAAAAACAAAGATATGACATCCAAAGTATGTAAAGTAGTACAACTAGATCTCTTTTATTGAATCCAAAAGGTTTTAATTATATTTTACTACATATAAAGGTATTTTAAAGATTTTGAAGTGTCAAAATGTCATTCGGTTTAACCATCCAAAAGCCAATACAGCCATTTCATTTGTGATTAAAATATCTTAAAATGTAATAAATGTTTATATTTTTTATTCTGGCATGATTTTATAACATCATATATCAACATAGTGCAAAAAGGTATTAAAATTATGTGTAGAAGTCGTTGCTTTGTTATGAGATTTTGCATGGATCAAGTCATGCGGTCAATATCATGTGACAGGATGTGACATCATTCAGACACCTGCAAAGGACCACATGGTCGTGAAGCAAAGTAACAAACTCTCTCTTAACTATTTGAAAAATTCATGTTTTCACTCGCTCAAACGCATGTCCCGAAACATCAGGTCATTCGGTACATCTGCTATAAAACATGGAAAATGTTGTAATATTTTAAAAGCTAAATATAAATTGTTTGATTATCCTTTTGCTAGCTAGCTAGATATCAGCCTGTTAGCATTGTTTGAAAATATCGTCATTCGGTATAACCAAAAGTATAGTTCAGTAAAACCGAAATTTTGGTTAAACCGAATTACTTTTTTGGTGACAAATTTTGTCCATCTTATAAAAAAATGACAAAAGCAGTGTTAATTGATTATAAAAACCACAATCTTTTTTTAAAAAACCTTATTCGTCAATGACCCTTGTATATTTGCATGTATAAAGAATCATTAATGCTATGTGAGAAAAAAAAGTATGATATTGAGATATGTTGTCTCCAAAATTGAATAATTAGCTTTTTAAATTTAACTGTACTACTGTAGCTGAAATGATTCAGATATTATCTGTAAGATGTTTTTGTAAGTTTACTGTACATTTTTTGTAGTGTTACTAAAGTAGCTATATTACTTTATATGTTACGTTATACTAAATTACTATTTGTATAAATGTGAAGAGAAACAGTTTCAAACTAAAAAAAATCTAAGTAAGATTTATTAATGTTTTTGAAAGAAGGCTGCATTTATTTGACCAAAAATACATTAAAAAGGGCAATATTGTGAAATATTATTACAATTTTAAAAAACTGTTATATATTTTAAAGGAACACTCCACTTTTTTTTTGAAAATAGGCTCATTTTCCAACTCCCCTAGAGTTAAACAGTTGAGTTTTACCGTTTTCAAATCCATTCAGCCGATCTCCGGGTCTGGCGGTACCACTTTTAGCATAGCTTAGCATAGTTCACTGAATGTGATTAGACCGTTAGCATCTCTCACAAAAATGACCAAAGAGTTTCTATATTTTTCCTATTTAAAACTTGACTCTTTTGTAGTTACATCGTGTACCAAGACCGACGGAAAATGAAAAGTTGCGATTTTCTAGGCCGATATGTCTAAGAACTATACTCTTATTCTGGCGTAATAATCAAGGAACTTTGCTGCCGTACCATGGGTGCAGCAGGCGCAATGATTTAAAAACAGATTTTTGTAACATTATAAATGTCTTTAATGTCACTTTTGATCAGTTAAATGCATCCTTGCTGAATAAAAGTATTAATTTCTTTAAAAAAAAATTACTAACCTAAAGCTTTTGAACAGTAATGTATAAACAGATTTGTTATTATTTTTTACAGTTATGGTTTCCAACTGTAAGAATATAAAATTTGATTTAATGTTTTTTTTTTTTTTTTAATTTACACTTTGTCAGAAAAATTCTGCAGACCCCCTAGCAGACCCCAAGTTGAAAATATACAGTACAGTATGCTTCAAATGACTATTTTAACGTTAGATGTACCTTGTTTAAAAGTGTCCATATCACGGAATTCCAGAAGCTGATTCCCAGAGTAGTCGTCGGTCACATAAATAACTTTTCCGTTGCCTTTTGGGTCTTTCATCCAAGCACCTTCATTCTTGCCGTATGTGTTGTGTGTAACAGGATCAGCAATGCTTGCCAATGTGTCCTTGCAGATCCCTGTAAACAATAAAACCAGACAGGAAGAATCTATATATCACAGGTCACATGGCCTCTCTAAACTTTTTAAGTTAATTTTCTTCAAAGCGGGATCTGTAATAAAGCTTACCTTGTTCTTTGGTCTTCTTTAAGGGTTGTGTGCTTCTTTGAGTTGTAGCTTCATCCCAGCTAAGTTTGGACTTCCTTGTGGGTGCTGTAACACTGGCCAGCTGTTTTGGAACTGCAAGAGGAGTTGCGATGGTCGCTGTCTTAGTGCTTGTTGTCGTTGTGGTAGTTAATGTCATTGAGGCTGGCAGGATGGCCCTTGCTGTTGTTATTGTGCCTGACTTCTTGGCTTTTACAGTCTCTCCTTTAGTTTGCTTTGTCACATTTGTTATGTTTGCAGCAGTAGGGTCTCCATTCTGTTGGTTGAGGTTCATTAAGGGGGTCTGGGTCACTGCTGCAGCAGTTCCAGGTCTTGTAACAGGTACAGGTGGCTCTTGCTTATGGAGCTGGTCCTCAATAATTAAATCCACCGAGCCTTCACCACTTACAACCTCATGGACTGCTGTGGCAACTATTGAGAGAAGAAACATACTGTAAAATGCTTAGTTTAACTTGTTTGTAACATTTCACCTGTAGTCTGAAAAGAATGGGTCGTACAGCATCCTGAATGTCTACCCAGCCTCATGGAGCAAAAGTCTCCCTCCATCATCACATTTCTTATACATTTACACTGCCATTTAGTAAGTTTTTTTTTTATTAATACTTTATTCAGCAATTGATCAAAAAATTACAGTAAAGACACTGATAATGTTACAAAAGATTTATATTTCAAATAAAAAAAAAACTTCCTATTCATATAAGAATCCTGAAAAACTGTTCAGAAAAAAATGATGATAATAATAATTGATAAAAAATGTTTCTTGAGCACCAAATCAGCATATTAGAATGATTTCTGAAGGATCATGTGACACTGAAGATTTTAAAATGTATTGAAATAGAAAACAGTTGTTTTTATTTGTAATAATATTTTACAATATTACTGTTTTACTGTATTTTTGGTCAAATAAATGCAGCCCTGCTGAGCATAAAGAGACTTCTTTTTAAAAAAAACATTGACCAAAACTTTTAAATGGTAGTTTATTTAAACTGTATGCATAAATATTTTGCAATGAATTTTAAATTATTGATTTTATACACACAGTTGGCTATAAATTAATAGTTATTATATATTCTTTTAATTTGATTACGTCATTTGCAGTAGTTCATTGCCTCATATAAGATGTTAAGTACACAGTTTTGTACCGTTGTTTTTCTGATTTTCATATACCTTTTTGTATACCTCATATCATATACCTCATATACCATATACATACAGTACATAAGAGCAGCAACTTGAGGTCCCAGTGTAACAACATACATTTTAAAATGGATATAATCATAAGTAAAAAATTCTGGTGAGTAAAATGAGCTGTTGGACACTCACTGTGTTCTTCCCCCGCACTATCCTCCATTGTGCCGTCTTTGTAGAAGGTCATGCTTTTTATGGTCATGCCATTGGGATCTGCTTTGGTCTTTACAGGTTTATGCAGCTCCTCCTGACCCCCAGAGTTGCTTCTCTTCAGCACAGGCTTGCTGGAGCCCTGATTCCCAACAAACTTCTCCTCATATTTCCTCTGGTCAGGAATAAACAGTGAAATTGTCAGTTAAATTATTGTCTTCACAAATATAAGTGATTAACCTGATCACTGTTTCAAATTACTGCATCAAATAAGCAGCATTATTGTCTCTTTCCAAACCTCCTATTTTGTGGTTGCATAAATCTTCTGGATGAGATGGAGGAATTTGTGGCATATTAATGACTTAAGCATGCTGTGGGAAAGTTGTATGGATGTAATCGACTATTTCTCTACTGACATGTCTTCAAGCTCAATGGAACAGTAAATTCGACCACTCTTTCAACTGGGCAGGGTTTAGTGCTGGTGGATCTGCCCTTTGCATAAATTTTATGTATGACATCTGCAGTGCGTATTCATTTTATGTTGTTTATTTGTCATCTATGTGAAGTGCGACAAATATTAAGGCATTTGTAATGGATTGTGCTAGTGTGTGCTGTATCTGTACTGTACCTCAGTGTGAGCAAATGCAGCTGCCACATTCTTCTGCAGTGAGGGCTCCAGCACGCTGAGACGTTTCTTCTTCTCTTGCCGTTGGTTGGTGCGAGGCCCCTTCCCCTGTGCTTTTTCACCTTTCACGCTCACTTTCTCCTTTGTCAGGTTTCCGGAAAACGACTGTAGGGAGAATGTAAACACAATAGATGTCCATGGGTGGCAGTTCTGCCTAAACCACCTGAACTCAATTCCCCTTTGTCCAGTGGCAACATTTGAAAGCACACAGTGATTTCTGTTGCTGTGGTAATACTGAATAGTGCACAGAAGCAACATTGTTGTTTTGGGGAACAGTATAATAAAAAATAAATAATGTGACACCCATGTTCTTGTTCTTAATGTACCATGACTGGATTGGTCTTCCTGTGATGGTGCTAATGTGGTAAAGGAGGCTTAACTTTTTTTTTTCTAACACTAAAAAAACTTTTTAGTTATGGCCTACACAGCAGGTAATTCATTTATTTATTTATCAATGCATTACAAGTAACTTAAGTTATGTAATCAGATAACTTTTTTCAAGTAACTAGAAAAGTAACAACAAAATATCTAAGTTACTTTGGTTTCCCACGTATTGACTGACAGCTCTCCTGTCCCCATGTTGAGAGAAATTGTAAGTGCCGAGGCGTTGTGTGCGCTGTGTGAACATGATGGTTATTGTAGTTCTAGACTACATGTGAGCAGGCATTTACACTTGCACAAAAACAGTATTTCTCAAAATGAATAAAAACAGTGAAATGCAATCTCAGAGTATTGCACAAACCTGCAATAATTAAATATATTAAATTAAACAAATATACTTTATGTATTTAATCTCATTTTATTGCTGAAGTAAGAGTGTTGAACTTTCTTCTTCTTCAATCCAGAATGGCAGCACAGCTGAAAGGTTTGTTTGAGCTGCGCCCTCTATTGTATAGGCACGAATTTGCATTTCTTTCAGCATGATGCTTTTTCATTTCACTTTTGGTGTGAAATTTAGTGGCCTTTACATTTTTGTTGTTATTAAAAACAAACAAGCAAACCCATCCCAGATGAGAAAAAGTAACGCAAAAGTAATGTAACACATTACTTTCCATAAAAAGAAACTAAGTAATGCAATTAGTTACTTTCTAAGGAGTAACTCAATATTGTAATGCATTACTTTTAAAAGTAACTTTTCCCAACACTGATATACTTTTATCAGAGCCACTGTTTTAATGTTTGGATTTGGTATTAAGAACAAGTATTTGTATTGCACTCACTTTCTCTATATTATCAACCCGTTCCAGAAGTTTTGTTGTGACGGAGTGAAGCTTTAACAAGTCCATCCCATAAAATGCTCCCTCTAGCAGGTCCATTATGGTTGAAAGCTGAAACATTAATTAAGATCATAAAATAAAAAAAATAGGGTTAATAGAATTTATTTATAATACTTACTGATTTATTTAAGTCTAAAACAAGTCATCAAATAAATAAATAGGATAAGTCTGGTTATAAAAATTATATTATCCAGTAATATTAGGTATCCTCTAATAAAACAAGTGCAGTTGGTTTTTGTTGTGATGATTCCCTTTACCTTGATATCATCCCGCCCAGCCTCTTGCAGCTTCTTAAACCTGAAGTCTCCCTCACAGGGGTTCAGAGCGGACGGAGGGGCGATGCAGGCACACTTCTGGCAACTGGGTCCTGCAGTGACTGTCTCCACTGTGTAGAAGTCCTCAGCCTTGGCATGGCCTTCTTCAATGCGCTTGCATGCGCTCCTGCTCAGAGGCCTTACCACACATTTACACCGACAGTCTGAGCCCTCAGATAGAGTCTTCACTTTATCATAGTCCCCAATGAGCTATTAAATAATGGAATCATTATTATTTATATATATATATATATATATATATATATATATATTACCCTAATTAAAGTTTTCAAGTATTTTAAAATAATGCTTTATAGATTATTATTCTTATTCTTATATTATGTACATATATGACTTGACATATACTGGACTTATAAATTATTGCATAGAAATTAAATATTAGTAATACAATTATTAATGTAAAATACACTCACTATCACATGTTCATGCAATTTCATTTTTAAAAATGTAGATAACCAAGAAAAAATACCTGTGTTAAGATGTTTTCTTGATTGTCCATTTCATCTTCTAGAGTTGCACGGTTTTCTATATTGTCAGCAGTCTGTTGCTCCGTCACATTTGCACGTGTAAAACAAAAAGCGCCACAGCAAAAAATGAAAAACAATAATCCCATTATAAAAATTATTCAGACAAGAAGAGCTGCTAAAGCAATTTTAGTAAAATGTAAAGGATAAGTAATTTCTGTTCGTCCAAGAAAAAATGCAATTAATCTTCATGTAATCTATGTATGTCCATTTGTCAATCAATAGTCCATTAATTAATGAAGATGTAAAAAGTGCCCCTGGTGACGTCAAAAGGGTCCTAGTTTTGGTGAAGCAGTTGCTTATGGTTTTTACAGACGGGAAGAAGACCTTTAGTGTGTTGGATAGCCGGTGATGAATGGATATTTAAAAGGTCTGCAGTATGAACAGAAGTCAGTGGGCAGGAACCTCAAGCAGTGTTTGAAGACAGGGAGGAGTTCTGCCATTGGATCAATGACCCAAACATTTAACTGCTCTACAATAAATAAATGCATTACCCAAAAAACAAAACAAAACAACAACAACAAAAAACGCCACAGATATAATTAACATAAAATGCCCTTAGTTCATGGTAAAGTATTCAAAAGCATTTCTCTGTGGAAATGAATTATGTCTTAATTATGAGATAATTCGCTAGAGGTTTTAGATAAATTAATTAGTTGTTTATGAGTTAAAATACATCTACCTATTTTTTGCAAGTCACAACGGTTCACTGAAAGAAACTCCAAATGCCAATGAAGCTGCATCTGAAGTAGAGCGTTTACGCCATCTACTGCCATTTAGATGAATTGCAAGTTATCAAAACAAATGGGAAAATGTTAATGTGCAAATTACCTGTGAGAATATTATTATATAAGACTACTTGGTTATTTTAACACTGGGTAATGTGTTCATATTTCAAAATTTAAAAAAATGTTCAAAATGTGTATCAAACATTCATTTGATATATTTATTATGTATTACTATAAAAAAAGATGTATCTTTATCCAATGTTTTTAAGTGAGAAATGGTTTGTCTTTTCTAGGACAGTCAACTAAGCGTTAAAGATTAAGAAAAAAAAAAACATTCAGGGATACGCTTATGTTACATCGCTAATTTAATGTTATTTAGTCATGCTTGCATATATGACTATAAAACAGGATATGCAACTAATTTTTCATTATAAATCTTCCCTCCATATCAGTCTGTCTCTTCCTCTCTCATGCATTCTCACATACACATGCTCTCACTATTGCACAATGCACACACTTATATTAGGGGGATATAGACTGTGCTAAATTTCAAACTACTTTTTTTTGCCAAAGTTATGTATCTATAAATTTTGACACTTACAGAGAGATGTCATTTGTTTGTAAGAGTTAAAGGGATGGTTCACCCAAAAATGAAAATTCTGTCATCATTTAATCACCCTCAAGTAGTTCCAAACCTGTATGAATTTCTTTGCTCTGCTGTACAAAAAGGAAGATATTTGGAAGAATGTCAGTAACCAAACAGATCTCGCCCCCCATCGACTACCATAGCATTTATTTTTCTACTATGGAAGTAAATGAAAAGGGTGAGTAAATGATGACAGAATTTTTATTTTTGGGTGAACTATCCCTTTAAAGTGACACAACAGTCAATTGAAGAATTCAAAAGTGGATTACCTTAATTCACCACTAGAGCACTGTTACTAATGTTTTTTTCCCCTCAGATTTTTTTATGTACTTAGCAGAAGTACCATTTCTTACCAAAAATTGCATATAATTTGTTATTCATGACTACCTGAGCAGCTAAAGATACAAAGAAAGACAACGCAAGTACATTTTTCAAGCAAAACATTCAAAAATAATATTAAGAAGACAATGTTTGTTAGGTTTCAGACAATAAACCAAAAGATATATAGTTCAGAATGAATACAAAAAAGTATTTACACTTTCTGGTTGTCAAAATTTATGAAACATGCAGTTACTTGAAACTACTGCAGTTACTTTAAACTACTTAACATCACATTGGGAGCAGTTAGAAGTCACTGCAAAAATTTCTAAAAAGAATAAGACCTGCTTTGAGAAAAGTTCTAGTATGTGATTTTTTTTGCAGATGCCACTTCGATATTTTGTATCTAATGTAACAAAAGTGTCCAAATACATTTTTGCAGTCACTGTAGTTTTATTGTAAATGCTGAAACATGTATGCATCACAACTCCTTATACATGATTGCATCATGATGAAATGGATGTATAAATACTAATCCAATACTGTCATAACTGTCTAACATTAAATAAGCACAATGGCTTTCATGGATTTTAGGGTGTCTCTGACACTCTAAAATGCCTGACAGATAGCTCTTTGTGTTTAGTAATGCTTGATCATTACGTTTCATATTATTTTTGTGGGAATGTCCATATGTCAGTGTCTGTAAGAGAAAGGTTCTTTTAGTTTGGCAGCTCTGAACAAAAGTCTATTGTGTAGGCACAATGCCCTTTAGCAGTGTGAACCGGCACTGAAGCTGTTCTTGACATTGACTCACACCTACAAGTATGCTGCTATAGGTCTTTAATCAAAAGTCATGTTTTTCATCACAGGTGTCTATTGTTTCATATATCAAGTATCTGCAACAGCCTGGCAATGTTCCAGTGTGGAGTTTTTTTTTCTCTCTATAGCATGTAAGGTGGAGTCTAAAAATACACACAGATGTTGGGTTTTCATGTTTTATGGGGACAATCCATAGACGTAATGATTTTCAAACTTTCTGCATTCTTAGATGAAAAAGAAAAAATACATCACATAGTATGATTTATAAGCTGTTTTCCTCATGGGAACCAAAAATGTCCCCACAAGGAAAAGGATTTCGGATATTGCCATCTTTGTGGGGACATTTTGGTCCCCGTAACGCAGGGCAAACACACACACACACACACACACACACACACACACAAATGCTTGTTTAATCTTAACTGACTGCAACTTATTTTGCTATAGACCTTATGTAGCTCCGCCCCTTTTCAGCGTTGCGCTCGTTGTCTTTTGACTTCCGGTTTATATTTCCACAGCGATCTTTCGTATTTATGAATGAACTGCTCATTTTAAAATCTTCCCGGTCTACTGACATTTGTTAAAACATCTGCTTTAAACATAACAATGCTAATGATAACTTTCATTAACTCTACAACAGGTAAATTCACTTCACCAGCTAATTATTCTTCAACAGCGATGCCATAGAAATATACAGGGCTACCGCAAAACGGAAGTTCAAAGACAATATTCTAAAGATGGCGGCGCGCTTGTTTCTCTGGTAAATAAGGTCTATAGGCTGGATTGCTTTGATGTTTTAACAAATATAATATATTGGAATTAATAGCAACAGAGTAATGGGTTTAATTATCCAGCTGTCATTTTTTTTAAGTGTAATGCATAGTCAGGGAAATCAGTGGAAGGACACGAGGCTCTTTGGTGGGGTGTCTGAACTTGCCTTTGTTGTCAGAATCCTAAATTTATTGTGGCATGAGAACATAGTTTCATTATGTAAAGTGATATACATTTATGTGACTGTACCACATCCAAGTTGCAATAATGAGCATTTTTCCCCTTCGTAGTCTTCATGATTGTTGGTTGCAATCAGCTTTTCACCAGAATGTTCTGACTGTAAAAAAGACTGTTACAAAATTTTTGTTATCTTTACAAAATAAAGAACACCATAAATTGATATGTAGTGTCTTGTATGTTGATTAAATATAATTTATCTGAAAGACTAATTAATAAGGTAATTAAACTATGATTTTTATGCACTTTTAGGGCATGTACACTACCGTTCAAAAGTCTTATGCTTATCAAGGCTGCATTTATTTGATTCAGTATAAAATAGTAATATTGTGAAATATTATTACAATTTAAAATAACTGATTTCCATTTTAATATATATTAAAATGTAATTTATTCCTGTGAAGGCAAAGCTGAATTTATAGCACCTATTACTCCAGTCTTCAGTGTCACTTCAGAAATCATCTAATATGCTGATTTGCTGCTTAAGAAACATTTTTATTTTTATCAGAGTTGAAAAAAGTTGTGTTTAATATTTTTTAGGGAACCGTGATAAATTTTTTCAGGATTCTTTGATGAACAGAAAGTTCAAAAGAACAGCATTTATTTGATGTAGAAATATTTTGTAACATCATAAATGTCTTTACCATCACTTTTGATCAATTAAATGCATCCTTAATGGATACAAATATTAATTTCTGAAAAAGAAAAATCTTGCTGACCCCAAACTTTTGAATGGTACTGTATGTTCAGTGCAGTAGATATGATGTTAAACATTAGACAATATGCAATTTGCATGTTAATGTTCATCATATATTCAAAAGATGGCACAGATTTATCTACCTTGAGATATTGATGTTTAGACCTCAATATACTATAATATACTTTTTCATATTGTGACTGACAACGTTCATATCGAGGTGAAAGTAATCATCATGTTACAGCCATTGAGCATAATAAAAGCAGTTTGCTACATGCAAATGGTCCAATAACCCCTTAAGATTTTAAGATTTAACCCATTAAAACTTTTATTTACGCATGTTTTTGGCTCGAATTAGTGGCAATAACATAAAACTGACAGGCTGTGATCAGGTATAAGGCTATAATCATGTTAAAACATGCCAGGTGATTCTGAGTGAGCTAGTAGCCTTTGTGTAAGTTTGTCCTGTTATTAGTAATAGTTCACTCAGACCTTTTACATGACTAATGTAGGCAAACTTCTGTTTCTGGGTCCTCATAGAGATGGATGCTGTACTTTGAAATCTACAAGGTCAATCACAGTGGGTCTGACCAGCCCCCTTTCTTTTCTTCCAGCAGGTTGTAAAGCCATTAATGCATCAAGGCTTTCGTTCACCGTTAGACCTCAAAGTGCGAGCCCCTCTCTCTCTTTAGTCTTTGGTTAAGATCAGGGGGGCGAGGTCTCCTTGTTCTCAAATGAACCATGTACTGTCTCTGGACTGCAAGATTCGGACATATTCTACTACACTACTTTGTCTTACACTTATGGATTATTAATACAGCAGCAGGTGCAAATGTTAAGGTAAATCGCGTTCGTTTTTGTATATATCGCTGTGAAACACTCTTTGGGCTTGAAGCCGTATGCTTGATCTACTAACGCTGGTTTGAATAAGCGCTCAGTTAGAAATGCCGGTTACAATGCGGGAAGCGAGAAGAGCCTCTGTGGCGGGCGTAACGTCAAACTTTCACACCAAAACACGGTTTTGACCACGTCCACGAGCACGGCTTTGCTCTTTTATAACGCGTTGCGTGCTCATTCGGATTCTGAGATCAAAGCCCAGCTAGAGTTTTTATGTCTGGACTTTTCCAAATTAAAACTGCACATTATTATTACTTTTTTTTCATCGCGATTTATTAAACCGCACGCACGTTTTGCTCATTCGCGAGCACATTTTTTTTTATTGAAAATGTCTTTTTCACGTGCCATGTGGACTCCGTGCCGGTGATAACTTTTCTTTCTGTTGCATGTTTGAGTCAAGATTGAGTTGATTCGAGGTGAATCTAGTGATGGGAAGTCCGCGACTCATTTCCGTGAATCGGTTCTTTCGAACAAACTGGCAGCTCCAGTAGTAATGAAAAGATTTATCTTGAACTCTGTCATGGAAACTAGCATGTATAAACTTTAATTAAACAATTTAATGATAAATTAAAAAGGAATTTATACCTGTACGATAATACGTTGGACCAACGGTTTGGAAAGGATGGATGGATGATTCAGCTGCGGGCGCCATCTTCAGGTCAGACGTGCAAATTCATTCGGCGTGCATTATGGGTATTCTCTAGCCTTTGAGCGTCATCTGTTGTACGCTCGGTTTTGCGGTGCATTATGGGATTGAATGAGTGCTCTCGATAACGTTTTATGGTTTTGGACACCACTACAAATGGCCTCAATGTGTACATTTTAGGTGGGTCTATTGACAGAAATGCAATATAATATACATATCTATATTTTCAGTGGTGTATAAAGACCTTACATAATGAACCGTTATGTTTTTATTACCTTAGAATGAGCCATTTCTATCTACATACACTGCGGGTCCCCTTACGTGTTAAGTCGCCATTTTGCGCCGACATGTACAGTAGCCCTAACCGGACAAACTGCTCTACAGAGCACATTTGCTTGACTGGCTACTCTCTGCTGTCTCAGACGACGACATCTTTGTCCTGTTTTGGCCACCGTAGCTTCTCTATTTTGCAATTCGCAACCTCACCGCTAGATGCAGCTAAAATTTACACACTGCACCTTTAAGGGGATAGGGGACAATTTGGACACAGCCTTAGTTTCAAAGCACCTTGTTAAAAGACTGATTCAGTCGACATATAAATATGTCACCGCGCAGTTCCATTATCCTGTTTACATGCTGCAAGTTTACATAGGCTATTGCTGTTTTATTTTCGTCTGTCCAGTTCATTTTGTTACAGACATGATTCAGCACATTGCGGCAAAAGTCATTTAGATCGTAAATATAATTTGCATACTAAATTGGTTAAAATTAATTTACACTGCTCTGAAAAAGGATTTGGATGTTATTTCTTAAAACCAACATCTCGAGAACTCGAGAACAGCTGATTCATTCTGATTCGTGATGGAATGGTTTAAACAGGTTTTGTAACAGGTTTTTCTACCGATTCATTAAAAAGATCAGAATCAAAAGAACAATTCGCTCACGAATCAGATACAAAGTAAAGCTTTTTGTCCTGCTATGGTTGTCCATAAATAGAGCATTGTCATT
This sequence comes from Ctenopharyngodon idella, assembly GCF_019924925.1. NCBI lineage: Eukaryota > Metazoa > Chordata > Actinopteri > Cypriniformes > Xenocyprididae > Ctenopharyngodon > Ctenopharyngodon idella. The sequence continues at coordinate 16,285,032 of NC_067221.1, forward strand.
CGCTCAGTTGTTTGGTCTAACATTTATGGGCGTTATAGTCATAGCCAACATGCTGTTTGAAAGTAATACTATTGCTACAAAAGATGTTTTGATGCTCAGTTCGGTGTGTTAATAACCAGTTCGACCTGACCGGCGCCGTGTTCTAGCATCAGCAGACTAAACTCAAATAAAGTGACATTTCGAAACTCATCAGGCCCATATGGTCTCCCTAGGGGGTCTCCATTTTAGGACTGCATTAGAAAGTGGGGAAAAGTCTATTGTCTATTTAGAATCTAAACATCTACAGGGCATTCAGATAAAAAACATATGGGCATGCAGACTCTTGTTTGGACAAGATCCCCTTAAGATCCCCTGCGTTTGGGGCGGGGGACACTGGAGTGGCTCTAGCCAAGCTGTTTGGGTTTGTAGAGGGGGCTGCCAAACCCCCTTACTACAAAACATCCCATGATTATGCATTTCTACAAGCCTGCAGTAATAGTCAGTGTTCTTGCTTTAGGGGTCATATTCTACTGTAATCATGCTTCTAAAGAGACTCAGTCGTGAAAAAGACAGTAAGTACACATCTATGTCAAAATGTCACTTTCAAACAAGTCAATTTCATGCTTAAATATACCATAACTTTCCAAATGTCAGTTGTGGACTAAACAGTGCACTGTTCAGGATGGGTCAACGGGTGCATAGAGCTCTAGGAAGAAAATGGTCTTTGTGTAAATCCTCCTCCTTATACCAAAATCCAAACGTTGACCATTAAAGCTGGTTTGAGATCAACCATGCTGGGCAGCTCTTCTCTTTGAGAGCTTCACAAGACTTTCCAAGGAGCCGTGCCTGTGCTGTGTTAAAGTTCACTGATGCACGGCTTGAAGAGGAGTGATTAACCTGCTGTCTAGACAACAGGAGTCTGCTTAATTTGCCTACAGTCGCTTGCCCTTTCATCTGGGCCGTTAGGGGGGCTCCATCCACCTTCGTCTCCATCTCTTCCCTAAAACTGCCCTCCACTCATCTCTCTCTCTCTCTCTCTCTCTCTCTCTCTCTCTCTCTCTTTCTCTCTCTTTCTCATTCAAGTAGCAAAGTCTATCTCATCTTTAATGTCTAGGCTTGTCTTGAGTGTCTGAATTCATACACAGGCTGTGTGTTTTGAATTTCATTGTGTGTTTTCCTTACTGTCCTATTTTTTTCTGCTCTCAATTCTCTCTACTGTAATCATTCTCTCACTGTAAATGCTTGAGTCCAACATTGGAAACAAGACCTGTACAACAACAACATTTGACTAATATTAGTGCCTTGATAGTCATGACAGCTTTTATCCACAAGTTACACAGAGACGTGGTTGTGTCTGACAATAATTGCCATTGTTTACAGATTTTCCATGTTATCATGCAAGTGTGCAGCAGTGAAGCACTGTGTCTCTGTCTTTGCCAGGACAGCAGTGAGGGGAGGGAGGATTTCCAGAGGCAGCCAGACGAGGTAGCTCAGTGGTGGGGTGAATGGAGCAGCTGGTCCACCTGTTCCCGTACCTGTGGAGGAGGAGTGCGCTCTCAAGAGCGTCACTGTCTGCAGCAGAGGTAAGCCACTCTTAACTAGTACACACATGCTCATTCAGATCCAGTTCACCCGAGGAAAAAAGACCCTCTGAGTCTTTACTAATCAGAAGTGACAGGTCCAAGGTTCTCCACTATGGGTTGATAGCTGTCAATTTGACCCTGGTCTGAACCCACTTTTCACACTGGGTAATGTCACCCACGATCAACTTGTAGGTAACAAAATTAATTTAATGTTGGATTATTTGGCCCTGAATGCTCAGTCTCTTTTTAATGTTTTTACTTAGATTTCATGAACAATTTCGATCTGTAACTGGTTTACATTTAAAGTCAGCATAAAACGGAAGTTGTGATAGTCTTTTCTTCCCTATTGTGATGTATATCTGTGTGAAACGGCTTCTCAAACAAGAAAAAATGTAGAATGAATGGTTGTGGTTTGTTATGGCTATGATCTCATGTGAGTGACAGGTTGTCATGGCTTCGTGCCAGTAAACACGTCATTGGAGAAGAAAAGAGATGTCTCAGCAAAAGGGAAAGGAAGTTATTTTGAATAAAGATTACAAGGGCACATGAATTTTAAAAAAAATAATGATGTGCACGGATAAATCATGTATAGTAAATACTGCAATATTCTATAAAAAATAAGAATGTACAATTTTGCTCATGGGGACTTTAATTTAATTTACATTTTTAATCAATTTATTTACATTTATTTTAGTTTATTATTTTCTTAAAAGAAAGAGAGAAAATAATGAACAGTTGTCCCATCCATTGAAGATAAACCTTGTATAAATCAGCGTTTCCCCTCCTCAGCCTATACCAGAACACAGACTAACCCAAGTGAACCCTCACATGAGAAAGGGGGGAAGTGGGAGAGAATTCCCCTTTGACTAATATCCTCCAGAGCACCCAGAGGAATGTCATGTGGAATTAAAATCAATCCACTGGTCCACATGACACAGGGAATTCTGCTCAGAATGACAAACATATTTATAAAATGGCTTTTAGAGCAAATGGTCAAACATTTTGGGGAGATTCCACTGGAGATAAGGGCCCTGGCTGAGCCAGTCCAGCTGGCTCCCATTAGCACTTCCCAGTATGGTGGAGGCAGCGAAAGGTGTGTGTGTGGGGGGAGGGAATGGACGGAGAGAGCTAGAAAGATGAGGAGAATCATGGAGATGTTTAGAGAGATCCTAGTGGCAAATGCTGTGTTTTGGATGCTGGTTACCAGTATGGGATGCTGATATTCCCAGTTGGGCTATTATCATTAACTAAAACAAAAACCATTAAAACATTTAAATTTGGTTTTATTTTAGCTTCATTTCAATGGACAAAAGTTAATAAATATTAGATGAAAAACTTCTAACTAAACGAAAGTTAGAAATGCCTTGGCAACTAACTGAAATAAGTTTGATATGAAGCAGTAAAATTGCTAACTGGAAATAAATAAATGCTAAAACAGAACTGAAACTAAAACTGAAATAAAAACTAACCTAAACAGTATAGTAGTAATATTTAAAAAAAATTACAAAAGCACAAAATTCTAAAAATTAAACTAAAATTAAAATGAAAACTGAAAATAAAAAATAAAAGCTCATTCAAAATATTAATAAAAACTATAATAGTATATAAATAATACTAAAATAACACTGGTTCAAACTGAAAAAGCACCAGACCAGTGCTAACCAGGATAAACCAGCCTTGACTGGTTTGGTCCAGTACTGGTGTAGGCAGTTTTTTTCAATATGAATGATAGCCAAAAACAATTGAAAACTGAAAAACGCATGACAATTTTCTAGGAATATCGGTACCACATAAAGGTTATTGGTCCATATTCAAGATTTATTGGTAATGGCTGATATTAGATATTTAATTGTGCAGCTCATTTCCCCTATTTTTACATACATTTTGAAAAACACTAATAACACTGTTAAAGGCACAATATGTAAATTTTCGCCGCTAGAGGTCGCTTATTCAAAATAAAGACGTAGCTTGATGACGCCTTGATTTCGCGGACCCATGGGAGGTGTTGTCTTTTTCACGTCTACAGCCAGTGGAAAAGAATAGGGACGGCACTCATGTAGAAATCATGTTCATGGATGAGATTATTAACGTTACTGTAGTATGAAGCAGAGCAGGGCCGAGTGCTGTGAGAGCTGAAACGAGGTCGCTTGAGTGATTGCTAATGAGAGACGAGCACGACATGCCTTGCAAGCAGCAGAACTTTTATTATGCCGCAGTTGCCGCTTCCGCTTCTCCCAGTCAAGTGTATGTGGGGTAAAGCAGTGCTGTTTTATCATATTAGATACATTTGTGTGTTGAAAGTTGTCATAGTGCTACTGTGCTACTCTGCGTTTCCCCGGTGGCTGCTATGAGACTCTTGTTGCACACTGCATTATGCTAGATCGATATTAGGCATGGCAAAACATGGTACTCGCTGTAAATCAAGAAAAGAAGATTTAAACATTAAGACTTACTGTGTTGAGCTATATAACATGATTGGTTTTCTGTCGATGAATATATCCATCCAAACAGTTGCTCAACTGTCTAATAAAACACATAATATATTAAAGTGTTTTTGGTGTTTCCATGGTTTCTACAAAATAAAACCGTAAACCGAGGGTAACGCGGGTATGATGTCATTGATAGGTGATGCACAGACACGGTCCGTGCTTATTTCTCTGGATTTAAACATTCTTGGAAACATTTGGGGTAATGTAAGTACACAAGTAAACCAACATCTTACATATTGTGCCTTTAAATGTAATCTTTAACTAATCTCAAAATGAATTTCCTTTTTTTATCATGTTGTGATGCCTAAATTCACTTGTAGCATTTAAAATGACAGATTTTATAGTGTTGTATTTTATTAAACATTGTTATACTATTTTTTTAAGAGAGAACAGTATAGAATTTTAATAGCGGCCATTTATTGGTTGTCCGCCTTTACACAGTTTCTGTAGATCCTTTAATGAAAAATGTTAAAAAAATGTCTCATCAAGATGGACTTATATGCAGATGAACTGTTTTCAGACTGACGTCGACCCACAACATCAACAGTTCCTTCTGCACTGGACCGTCCAAACAGTATCAGCTGTGTAAAAACCAGGTATGACAAAAGTTTAAGAGATCTTCATAAAGATGACTGTGTATAATTAAAGCATAACCTGTAATAATGTGACTGTGTTAATGGGTGGAATACTCCATCCAAGCCAACTGGCATAACTGTGCATTTTTACACATGTTGGCTTGAAGCTCTAATATCTGCAGGCTGTTTGACCTGCTGCCTGGCTCACGAACTGTGTCTTTATTGTTGTCTGGATGTTTGCCTAGCCATGCCCAAACAGCAGAATCAGCTTCAAACAGCACCAGTGCTCTCAATTCAATGCCAAAGCCTTCGGCAGGAAGCACTATGAGTGGGTTCCACTTTATCCGGGTAAAAAACGTCCCTCAGTGTTTGCTTTTTCCAACTCTCTCTCTCTCTCTCTGTGTTTTTTAAAATCACTTTAGTGTTCTGAGTTAATTTGCTCTCCTTCTCTGTCTTTCAGCCTTTCGGTGTTCTAGACTCTTCTGAATTTCTTGTCTTGGCCCCTGGCCAGCTCTGTTATAGCTCACAGATGCCCCTTTAGGATTATTTCCTCAGCCCATAGTCCCCTATGTACAAAAGAGGCCTCTCAATGCCATAAAGACCTTTTATCTCTAGAGGAATTCTCTAAAGCCTTGATCGTAATGATGTTTTGCTGATGTCACCTCCTGTTCAGATGATTACATCAACATCTCCAATAAGCCATGTGACCTCCAGTGCACCACAACCACAGGAGAAAGGCAGCTGTTGGTGCCTGCCCACGACGGGACGTTCTGCAGGGACGGCATCTACCAGGGTGTTTGCATCGAGGGACAGTGTCAGGTGTGTCAAAATAATATTTGGTGCAAAGATTATTCCAAGCTTTAAGAAGCCAAGGTCTTGAAAGTTGAGAAGGCTACTTTAATCCTATATTTAGGATTCTTGACATTCTAGCAAAGCCGTTTTTAATATTTTAAAATTTTTATTGGTTGATAGCATTGTGTCTCAGCTAACTGTTTTGTGCAGAAATCGTGAATCATCAATAAGTTCACACTTAAATTTATTCTAAATTTATAATAAAACTAGACATGGACACATGAAATCTGTTGAGCTAAAAATGAATATTTATATATTTTATTATTATAATTGATTATGCGCTAATATGTAAAATTCTGACAGGTAATTATTTTCATATTAAGGCTAAGCACTGATAAATGGACAATTAAAATAACAGTTACACTTTATTTTACAGTACGTGTACTTACAGTGTAATTACAGTGTACTTACATAATAAAGTACTGGTATCGACATGGGTTAAGGTTAGGTTTAGGGGTAGGTTGAGGGTTAGTACCTAGTTATAACCCAGCTATTGTAATTGCTATAATAAGTACATAGTATGTACATGTGGAACTGGACTGTAAAATAAAGTGCTACCATAAAATTAATGTAAACATACACTATGTAACTTTTATCCCTCTAACTGTTAAAAAACAAAACTGCATAAATCTTGCGGAAGAACATTGTTTTGGTTGTGCTTCGGCTCTGTGCGACTGTGCAGATGAATATGGTTTATGGCACCTGTGAATACATGGAAATCCAAAAATAATGTCATCTGGCCATGTAAATGCAATATTTTATGCTGTTGTTTTGACTAATTGGAAACACATTTTTAAATTAATGACGTTCCAAAAGTTGTTATCATGACAATTGCTAGTCTGATATGGTCAAACGTTGTAGAGAGAGAGAGAGATTATCCTACTGCGCATAAAAACACAAAAAAAATAAAATAAATTGTTTACTACACATGTATTTAGGCATCACAAAATTATAATATAAAGAATGAAAATTGGAAATTAATTTTAGTATTTCTAGAGATTACATTTAACAGTGTTATTAAGTTATCAGTGATTTTAAAGATTAAGTTTAAATTAGTGTTAGATAGCAGCAAATGTAATTTAAATGTAAAAATAGAGGAAATGAGAATGAAGTGTGACCTAATGGGAAAGAGATCAGAGAAAGAGATCAGGTTTAAGCTCTTTGGTGTCATAAAGTGATCACTGATGCCTTGTGTTTGTGAGGTCATGTTCAGTGCTAACTATTCTGTTGTCTTGTTTGCAGGTGGTAGGGTGTGATGGGAAATTGTATTCCAGTAAAACCATAGACAAATGTGGAGTCTGTGGTGGAAACGGTGGTTCTTGTTATCGTGTCTCAGGATCTTACCGGAAAGGGATCACACAGTTAGGTATACCTTATGTTAGCATTAAGGGTTGATTAGACCATCTCTGGTCAATTTTTTTTTTTTTTTTTTACCTTATATCCATATATTTAATAAATTAAAGGGATAGTTCACCCAAAAATGAAAATTCTTTAATCATTTACTCACCCTCATGTTCTTCCAAACTTGTATGAATTTCTCTTTTCCGCAGAGCACAAATAAAAGATATTTTGAAGAATGTTGGTAACCAGACAGGTTTGATTCCCATTGTACTTTTTGTCCTTATAATAGAAGTCAGTGGGAACCCAAACTGTTTGGTTACCAACATTCTTCAAAATATCTTCTTTTATGTTCTTCAGAACAAGAGAAGTCATATGGGTTTGGAATGACATTAATGTGAGTTAATAATGACAGAATTATTATTTATGGATGGACTATCCCTTAATGAAGATGTTTCGTCTGACACAGTCATTAAACACAAGCATTATTTTAATGATAAATGATTTAAAATGTATTCATTTGTCTTTGTGTCTTTAGGTTATGTGTTCATAACCAATATACCAGTCGGTGCCACTGATATCCAAATCATAGAGCGGCGGAAAACTGAAAATATTTTGGGTAAGAGCTTCACCGGTGTATCAGTCAAAATTCTGGTGGGCAAAGAAAACAATAAAGAGTGATTAAATGTATCTTTCATCATCTTCCAGCTCTGTCTGATGAAGCTGGTCACTTCTTCTTCAATGGGAACAGTGTGATTGACAATCCACAGAACTTCCATGTTGCTGGGACAGTCTTTAAGTATAGGAGGCCGGCTAACCTCTTCTCTGATGGCTTTGAGTACATCATGGCTCAGGGTCCCACCCATCAGGCCCTGAATGTCATGGTAGGTATATAGGTATGTAAAATCACAACCATGTTTTTTATTTTATCTCAAATGTGATCGTCTGATAATATCTCAGACAGCATGTAGTATTAACAAGGTATCCGCGGGGCATTAAAAAGCATTAAAAGTCATTAAATGGATTTTGTGAAAATTAAGGCCTTAAATGGCATTAAAAAGCATTACATTTTATTTCTACAGGCATTAAATTTTTTAGATAGTTTTGAAGAAAAATAATACTACCAGTTTATTTTGAATAAAATAATTAATAACTTTGAAGAATTAATAACTTTGATTTGCTGTCGCAAAATATGTACATTGGTGTGATACCCACACGGAACCAGTTTGGTAATTGCCTCCGGCCGGTGCAAAATTGCCGTAACGCCGTTTTGGACAGCGGCGGGCTGGGATCTGGAGACAGAAGGTTGCATCAGTGTTGCCAACTTAGTGCCTTTTCAGGCCCCTTTTTCGACTTTTTTCTAAGAAAGCGCGTTGTGACGAATATAGCGACTTGTTAACCTGATCTAGCTTCCGAGACCCACCGGTACTGCCGCATGAGCGCGAGGTCTTGCTTTCCTGCCGCAGGCGCACCTCTCTGGTTCAGCAGCGCATTCAGTTGAGGATGTGCGCTCTGTCAGAGAACAAATAAAATAGATACTATTGCTTCTAACTTAAGTGATCATTTTACGTGTACATATAGCCAAAATCACAGCAAATGTCTTTATCTTATGTGTATGGTGATTTTGTCAGACAACGTCTCGATTATAAATCAGGATTTTAGTGCTGGTTTAACATGTCAGGGCTCGAACTTTACTTTCCCGACCGGACAAGGACCTGATTAATACCAAAAAAACAAACAAACAAAAAAAACAGCAACTTGGGAATCACCAAAACGCGAGTATGACTGATTTTATTACATTTAGTGTTAGTGGCGATCGATAGTGGATAATAATAGGCTGTATAATGTAGTGACGATAACAATGTTGTGCTGTTGAGGCTCGCGCACCATCTCGAGGAAAAATGGAAACATGAGCGAAGTACACACAAAAAGAAACTCAGTTAAACATACTGCGGTAAAAATTCAAAATGTGAAGTTTTTATAACTTGATACTGGTAAGCAAAATCACACGACCAAGAATGCTGTTTTCCTAAACAGGCTACCATCACGATTAAAAACGTGACACTGATATCATACAACAGTTCAATTAACAAGTAGTTAATATTAAGCCACTTACATTTTAGAAGGAACATTGACTTTTTTTGTTCTATTTTAGCAGCAAAAATTGTTTCAAACAAAGATCACAGCAATACCAAAGCGCAACACTCAGCCTTGTTTTCATTACTGAGTGATTCAGCGTTTTGAACGAATCGGTTGAGTCAAAGATTAAATGACCAATTTATAAACAACTGCCTCATTCTTGAATGAATCAGCCATTGGAATGAATCGTTTGAATGAATGAATCAATGACTCACTCATTAAGACGGTTACTTGCCGCCACCTACTGGTGGTTTAGTTTCATTTTTAAAAGTGTCATTTCTCCCCCAACATTTCATATTTTTATTTTCAAAAAATATTAAAAACATTCCCATAACATTATTTAATGCAGTTGTAATCAATCAAAAATATGCAGATTTACATATGTCAAAGCTGCAATATTCTGAAAAGATATTGCTTCAGAACAAATTTATATTTCTACCGTAAAAAAAAAAAAAAAATTCTGGACAAGCTACTGTTTTACTCGTACAAGTGACCGATTTACTCGTGTCCACATGACAAGGCTTAATGTCGAGCCCTGTATGTAATCTTAATGGGCCGCGTTTCAGTCACCATTTCATATTGTCTGACAACAAAAACAGAAAAAATATATAGATGAAACAGTTTTATTGGGAATTTGGCTGTATTAAAATACATTATGTGAGCAAAAGGGTAGCAGCAGAGAAGCAAACAAATGTTGGGCTGACACTTGGCAGAATGCGAATACAACAATGACATGATGAATTTTCTAATTGCCGTATGACATCATCTATCGACATTTAGCGGCATATATATATGGCATTCAAAATTTTAAAAATTGGCATTAAAAAGCATTAAATTAGATTTGATGAAACCTGTAGAAACCCTGATTAAAGACAGTTAATATTTAGTAATGTTTAACTGCACTGACACAAAAACAGAATTGGGCTGGATAATGACTGTAACTTTGCAACATCAACACTGTTATTGAACAGAATTGAATCAACACTTGAGCTGAATAATGGCACTGTTGTCTTCAGTAGAGCTGCTTATTGCTGAATTAATCTGGTTTAATAATTGATGAGCTTTGCAACATTGACAGTTATTGAATTGAACTAAATTGAGCTGAATAATAACTATTATCTTCTGTAGAGCTGTTTTACAGCTGGAATTGCTGAATTTTACAATATTAACACTGTTATTTCCTGTTTATTAATGTGAAGCTGCTTTGAAACAATCTATAAAGCAATAATAAATGTGTCTTGTTTCAAGTTGATAGTCTGTTTATTGTTTATGTGTAGTATTACAACCTCAATGGAAAGATGCCTCACATCACATACGAGTACACAGTTCCTCGAGCTGCAGAGCTGAGGGCAGCACCTCCCATGGCCTCCACCCCTGAGCAACCTCAAATAAGCAACCTGATGTCAAAGACATCCAAAGACCCTTCACCGGCAGAGCAGAAGGTTAACACGTCCTCTACGGAGCTCTCCTCCACTCATAATGAAATCGAGGAATATGGAAAGAAAGACAATCAAAGCACTTCTTTGGTAGCACAAGATAATGATGAGGTGCATGTGGGCCATGAGGAGCTGTTGTGGGGACTTCAGGCCTCTGTAAACTTCAGCGAGCTCCCTGGTCTGGTGTTGTTTAGACCTGCCAGTGAGGTCCTCCAGAACGAGCTTGATGATGAAATGCACCATCTTGAGGCACAAGGCAGTTTTGGTAAGTTATTTTCGGGTTCATTCATTGGCATTTCATGTCGCTTTTGGTGCAGACATTTGTGTAAAAATGCTGTTTTTCTTGGGAATTGCCCTTGGGTCTTTTTGGAAAAGGGGGTTCTGTTCATGTGAACTACTGTATGGTTCCTGATTGATGTAAATGCAGGAATATTTTGCCAATATGAAACAAAAATAACAAAAACAAACATTGTTCTCAATTTCAGCTTTTGTTGCGTGGTGATGGTGATAAACAGTTGTAGTTGATACTCAAGGTTATTTATCAAGTATAAGTATTTAGCAAACATAATGTGTATCAACATTCAATATGAAAGCCAGGAGGGCAATGAAATTTGGTTTTAAACTTAAGTAATTGTACAGAGTGTGAAACAACATATAATTTTAGTGTATGCATGCACTGTAACAAAAAATATGTTTTGAAAAATAATTATATTGCAATAAATGCTGTATAATAATTATATTAAAACTAATTCTAGTTAATTGTATTACAGTTTTGTAATACAATTACCGCCTTCCGTATTCTACTTACGAAGAAAGTGTAAAACTCTTGCAGTTCAAAAAGCTTCTTCAGCTCATACTCGTTGATCCCGCTCACTGCCATTATAAAGCTCGGATGCGTCAGGATATTTAATAATATAACTCTGATTGTGTTCATCAGAAAGAAGAAAGTCATATACACCTAGGATGGCTTCCTTTAAATTTTTAACCCAACGGTTGGGTTTGTCCATATTTGCCCCAAATTTCGGTTGAAACAACCCAGCATTTTTTTAGAGTGTTGTTTTCTTTGATGAATAGAAAGTTCAAAAGAACAGCATTTATTTGAAAAAGAAATCTTTTATAAAATAAATGTCTTTACTGTCACTTTTGATCAATTTAATGCATCCGTGCTAAAGAAAAGTATTAATTTCTTTAAAAAAAACCGACCCCAGACTTTTCAGTGGGAGTGTATATTTTATTAGTAAATATAGTACATTTTTCTATAATAAGTAATTGAAAAATATCCAAATTGTCAAGTTTTATAAGATAAGGAAATCTAATCATGGACTAATTAACAATGCTTTGCTGTTGTCCAGGCCCTGATTCCAACTTGATTGATGGTGATTCGTCTAGTTCCAGTGACTCCAATCACACCTCTATGCCAGTTCTGAAGAGTCTCTTCTATGATGGGGCGTCATGGCCTTCAGGCTCCAGACAGCCCTGTAAAGACGGTTCTGCACTCTCAGGTTGTGCCATTATCAAGCTCAACTCCAGCTCTTCACTGGACAACAGCCTGACACTGGAGATTTACCCGGGCAGCCTGGACTTGCACGGTTCAGATGGAGAGCCTCAGTCTGAGCCCAGGACTAATGACTCCACAAACCACCAGTCCAACCTTCTCCAGCTCCACCAGGTGGAGCCAGTGCAGACCCCCCACAGTGAGAGGTCAGACAGAGGGCATATGAGCGGATTGAGCCTTTAAATGAATGCTCTGACATATTTATTGCCATGGTCTGGCTTGAGTTGTTATGAATGGAAATGTGCACCAATCTTTCAAAACGTCACTGCATCCTTTCCACAGATGTGCTTGTTAGGGTAGAAAAAAGGTAGAAAGCTTTTTCTTTCCCAGCCTTCGACGTTCTATTCTCTGAGGGCAAGTTAACATGAAATTATGAAAAACAAATGAGTCTTTTCTTAAATTATGGATATTCAGGAACTCAGGGGATTTACATTTTCTGCTGTAGTAACTGTATTGATGGTAATGTAGTTCAATGAATCAAATTTTGGTTCAGACTTAAGCAAACATATAAAGTGTGAAAGCGACGAAAGTGTCAGGGTGGGTGAATTCAAGGTCTGATGAGTTATGTGCACTCGTTTTAGCCTATGTACGTTAAAACAATAGGCTTTAGTTTTTTTAAAAGTTATATTTTTGGCCTTTCTGGCTTTATTTGATAGGACAGTTTGAATTGAGGCAGGAATCACAAGAGCAGGTTTGGGAAAGGAGCTGGTACTGGAACTCGGTTGACCAATGCCAGTCTTACCTTATTCAGTTAAATGGCATATAAACTCTTGTGGAAATCTCTTAGGCTTATATTTTGTCTTGTCATAATTAAATTTGTCTTGTCATAATTAATTCAAAAGAACTAATTTCTGATTAATTTTCCAAACTACACCAGGATTTTTACATAACTTACATAATTTTCTTTACAAAAACAATGTATTTACTTTACAAAAAGAAAATTTGAAACAATTAGCAAAATTATACAGCTATAATATAACTGTAACGCATAAGTGAAAACAAAAAAATCTACATACAGTATTTTGTCTACACTGTATGATAGCATATAAGGTCTGTTTCCTTGTTAAAATAGTTGATTTGTATGTTAACTAATGAAAAACACTGTTTTAACACTATATAAGCTAAATATAGTATATAATATATAATATTTCAGTTGTGTGACAAAAGTCAAAAGTTGAAAAAAATGAATCAGTCATTTGAACCATCACCGCTCATGAACTTTTCTTCTTCTGCCTTTTCTCTCTCCCTTTTCTCCTATTCTGGCAGTAATGAGTTTGAGGTGGAATCTCTGGATCATGACATCAGCATGTCCGACGTGTACAGATGGAAGGTATCTGCGTATGCACCGTGCAGCTCAACATGTACCACAGGTGCAATTACAAGCACACAGAGCATATACACAGGCACTGATACACATTTGCAAACACACAACAAACCTGACCTTATGCTCTGTGTCTAGGTATAAGCACTTCCTATGCCTTATGTGTGAAGTATGATGGGTCAGAGGTGGATGAGAGCTACTGTGATGCTTTGACCAGGCCGGAGCCCACACATGAGTTCTGCACAGGGAAAGAGTGCCTGCCCAGGTTTGATACTGACACTTCCTGCCATTATTTGAGTTGTAATATAATTTGCTATATTATACAGTAAAGTAAGTAAATTCTTAAGCATAGATGTTTACATGCTGTTGATGATAGATCTTAAGTTGGGGTATTCTGTGTTCTGAGGCAGGTGGGAAACTAGTCGCTGGAGCGAGTGTTCACGTACATGTGGGGAGGGGTTTCAGTTCCGCACGGTGCGCTGCTGGAAGATGATGGCGCCGGGATTTGACAGCTCTGTGTATGATGAGCTGTGTCAGGCTGCGGAGCTGCAGAAGCCCATGACACGGAAAGCCTGCAAGAGCAAAAGCTGCGGCCCGCAGTGGGAGATCTCAGACTGGTCCGAGGTCAGTGTGCAAAGCCTTTTTTATTTAAAATGTGCATGTGAATAGAATATTAGCTGCCAAAAGTGATGTATTTCTGCACAGTTAGTTGCATTGATCTCAATTCAGTTTATTTGTATAGCACTTTTTACAATACATACTGCTCCAAAGCAGCTTTACAAAAAACCCTTGTGAAAAGGAAATACATGTTAGGATACTAGTACTTATTACAGAAATAATATAATTTAAAAGAATATACTTAAAGGATTAGTTCAATTTAAAATGAAAATTACCCCAAGCTTTACTCACCCTCCAGCAATCCTAGGTGTATATGACTTTCTTCTTTCTGATAAACACAATCGGAGTTATATTAATAAATATCCTGATGCATCCAATATTATTAAAAAATGGCAGTGAATGGGAAACAATGAGTATGAAGAAAGTACATCCATCCATGGCCTTCTGAAGCGAAGCGATGCATTTGTGTAAGAAAAATATCCATTTTTTCTAGTTATTAAATTAAAATATCTAGCTTCTGCCAGACCGCCTTTCGTATTCAACTTATGAAGGAAGTGTAACGCCTCTCACAGTTCAAAACACTTACACTACGTCCTACATCGTGTGTGTATATTAGCACCATTTGTTGTTTTCTTGTGGTATGAGATAGAGCGTTTGGACCCGGAAGCACTGCCGCGTGACGTCAGACTTAACAACCGAATAGCAGTGAATGGTAGATGACAGCAAATAGAATTTTTGTATTTGCATTGGCTGTAATAGTAAAAGAAAAAATCCTCAATAGTGTTTCCACGACTTTCCAAAAGGGGGAAAAATATAGAGAGATTGATTACAGCAGTCAGATGTCAAATTTGATGTTACTCCCTCAGTCTCTGTAGGTAATATAACACAAAGTATAGACTTATAAATGTATATTACATTATTACATTATTTAAAAACTAGATTTGCGATGTTGATAACTGCGGAAACGCGTCGTCACAGTACATGAAAAGGGTCCATAGTGAGCCAAATACGTCAGTAATCATAGTGATTTTCATTCTGATAGTGTTCAGCGCGGTGTGGCGGTCGTGGGGTGAGGAGCCGTGAGGTGCGCTGCTCCATGGAGGCCAGATTCTGTAATGAGTCAACCAGACCAGTCAGCCAGAGAGAGTGTGAGGGGCTGCCCTGTGACCGCAGGTGGACCGTCTCTGACTGGGGGCCGGTGGGTTTCAGAAAACATCCTGTAAAATATCACATAGAAACTTAAAATAGATTGTCCTATAAACATGACATTATGTGTCTTTATTTCTCCCTCTCTAAGTGCTCAGGGCCGTGTGGGGAAGGCAGGATGAGACGCTACGTGGTGTGTAAGAACAGTAATGGGAAGGTGATTTCCGATGGACAGTGCGATCCAGAGCTCAAACCGCTGGCGGTGCATCCGTGCGGAGACAAAAACTGCCACCCCCACTGGGTGGAGCAAGAGTGGGAACAGGTGAGCTGTACTGCAGTTTATGAACGCTTCCCACTGCTATGCAGTGTTATTTTAGCATTATTTATATACTATTATAGTATTTATCAATATATTGAGTTTTTTACTGTAGTATTTTGTCTTGAACCTTTCCAGTGTAATGCCACATGTGGCCGTGGGGTGAAGACACGTCAGGTGGTGTGTGCAGGGCTGGAGGGTGGTGTGTTCAAGGAGTTCCCTGAAAGGATATGTGACAGATCCCTCAGACCTGCGGACAGTGCGGCCTGTTTCGAGAGACCCTGCTCCAAGTGGTTCACCACTTCCTGGTCCCAGGTTAGGAGTGGTTATTATAGTTTAACTGCTTTAGAAACTCTTCTTGTTGAATTTTACATTTTCTTCAGAATTCAAGGGTTTCATGCCATGTGCAGCATGTTCACTGGGATGTTTACATATTAGGCACATGCTGTGACAGTGTAGTTCAAAATACTATGTATTACACAAAATGTCATGTGCCAAATGTCATAAAGTCACAACTGTGAGACATATAGTCATGAGAAATGAGGTCTCAGTAACAAGAAAAAAAGTCACAATGATGAGAAATCAAGTAGTTGCAATTGTGAGACATATAGTCACGTCTTGAGAAATGAAGTCTCAGATACAAGAAATAAAGTCATGATGAAGAAATCAAGTAGTTGCAATTGTGAGACATATAGTCACATCGTGAGAAACGAAGTCTTAGTTACAAGAAATAAAGTCACAATGAAGAAATCAAGTAGTTGCAATTGTGAGACATAGTCACGTCGTAAGAAACAAAGTCTCAGTTACAAGAAATAAAGTCACGATGAAGAAATCAAGTAGTTGCAACTGTGAGACATATAGTCACGTCTTGAGGAACGAAGTCTCAGTTACAAGAAATAAAGTCACAATGATGAGAAATCAAGTAGTTGCAATTGTGAGACATATAGTCACGTCGTGAGAAACGAAGTCTCAGTTACAAGAAATAAAGTCACGATGAAGAAATCAAGTAGTTGCAGTTGTGAGACATATAGTCACGTCGTGAGAAACGAAGTCTCAGTTACAAGAAATAAAATCACGATGAAGAAATCAAGTAGTTGCAATTGTGAGACATATAGTCACGTCTTGAGAAACGAAGTCTCAGTTACAAGAAATAAAGTCACAATGATGAGAAATCAAGTAGTTGCAATTGTGAGACATATAGTCACGTTGTGAGAAACAAAGTCTCAGTTACAAGAAATAAAGTCACGATGAAGAAATCAAGTAGTTGCAGTTGTGAGACATATAGTCACGTCGTGAGAAACGAAGTCTCAGTTACAAGAAATAAAATCACGATGAAGAAATCAAGTAGTTGCAATTGTGAGACATATAGTCACGTCTTGAGAAACGAAGTCTCAGTTACAAGAAATAAAGTCACAATGATGAGAAATCAAGTAGTTGCAATTGTGAGACATAGTCACGTTGTGAGAAACAAAGTCTCAGTTACAAGAAATAAAGTCACGATGAAGAAATCAAGTAGTTGCAATTGTGAGACATATAGTCATGTTGTGAGAAACGAATTCTCAGTTACAAGAAATAAAGTCACGATGACAAATCAAGTAGTTGCAGTTGTGAGACATATAGTCACATCGTGAGAAATGAAGTCTCAGTTACAAGAAATAGTAACAATGATGAGAAATCGTCTTGGTTACGTATGTAACCCTTGTTCCCTGAAGGAGGGAACAGAGACGGACGTCAGTAGTGACCTACGAATTGGGATATCACCAGAGAGCCCTAATTCCCAATTCGTCAGTCACTACTGACGTACGTCGAACTTGACCGTCTGAAAGGGAACAAGTTGTTGCAGTTGAGACACATATAGTCACGTTGTGAGAAATTAAGTCTCAGATACAAGAAAAAAAGTCACAATGATGAGAAATCAAGTTGCTAAGTGACAATTACAAGAAATTGTGGAATTTATAATCGCAATTATACGAAATGAAGTTGTGTGAAATGATAAAAGTCAAAATTGTTAGATAAAGCCACAATTATGAGATAGTATGGGATTTAATTGAAATTATAGAAAAAAACTTTAAATTACAAGAAATTGTGGGATTTAAAGTCACAATTACAAGAAATTAAAGTTGCAATTACAAGAAATAAAGTTGCAGTTGTGAGAAATAAAGTCTCGATTATGAGAAATAATGTCACAATTCTGTCACTCAAGAACATGTCCTATGTGAACACCTCCTATAGGCGCAGTCACAATTACCATTGCTTGGCGAAGTTTTGTTGGTAAAATCTAGTCATTTAAGTAGGAATCCGCACGATATGTCATGTGAGGGGGTAAAAGTTCCCCACAATTTTGATGATTTTGCTCATGTACAGGTTCAGGTCATGCAAATTCACCACAATGACCAACAGGCAGCTACTTCTTTTATTTCTGTGTGAGGGGTGCTACATGCATCAAGGGCAAGAGACCTTTTTTTGCCTGTGGAAAATGAATTTTCGCTAATGTGTCAGCACTTAAAGAAATGCTTCTGTATGGCATCTGATGCACATGACTCTAACCCGGACTATTTATACAGGGCTTCTGTAAGACCAACTTTTAGAAAATATTTACTTCTGCACATCGCACACAGGCTGTGATTTTTCTGTTCTGGATAATGGTTCATTAAAATGTTAACCGTTCACACATGTATTTGTGTGTGTGCCTGTGCCCTGCAGTGCAGTAAGACATGTGGGATTGGAGTGCGTGTGCGAGAGGTCAAGTGTTATCAAGGAGAAGAACTGGGCCATAGCTGTGATTCAACACT
Organism: Ctenopharyngodon idella; assembly: GCF_019924925.1. Classification (NCBI taxonomy): domain Eukaryota; kingdom Metazoa; phylum Chordata; class Actinopteri; order Cypriniformes; family Xenocyprididae; genus Ctenopharyngodon; species Ctenopharyngodon idella. The sequence goes on from NC_067221.1 coordinate 16,303,171, forward strand.
GAGACCAGAGGCCAGGCAGAGCTGTGAGGTGCAGCCCTGCACCACTGGACCACCAGGTACTGTTATAGCAAACCACAGCACTACAAATACAAACAAACTGAGGTCTCCAGACCGGCTTTAGATGGTCTAAGCTTGGATACGCACAGCAGATTTTCAACAAGACAGGCCCAGAGAAAATTGAAAAGAAATCCAATCTATCTTTATTTGGAAAGATGCTATAAGGCCGCACCCTGGCAAGGCTGTTATTTGATCATGCCAGTTGTAAGTAGTTTACGCTGTACCTTTTAATGAAACACAGCAATGGGTGCGTGTTAAAACGCTTGGCTCAATTAAAAGCACATGTGGATCTATCTTGGCACAACACAAACTAATTCCTGTGAAATTTAGACCAGATTAATGCTTTGTTGTTTTTAAGCTTTGCAGGGCAAGTGCATCATGCATGTTGTCAATTTGGCAGCCAATTTTGTGTTTTTGGACAGCAGTGACATTCCTTGTTCTCAGTTAGCGATTTAGTAGGGAGAACACAGTACAGACCCGCACTCCCTGATGTTCATTAAGATCTACTTTAAGCACTTTTCTCGACATCTCTGCAAAGATCAATCTTTTGAAATCTTAATTAATTAACTAATTAATGAATGTATTTACTTATTATACAGTTTTGTCTTTTTACATGAGAAAAATAAATGTAAATATTTAAATGTATGTATTTATTATATAACTTTCTCTGCTATTAAACTAGGATTTATTTTAATTAATTAATTTATTTATTCTTATATATTCTTTGCTATAGGTATTTTAACATTTAAAAATTAAGTGAAATAATAAAATAAATACATTTAAATAAATTAATGTATTTATATAATTCAAATTAATGAGAATAACTTGATTAAAAATTCAAGTTTCATATCTTTTAAAATTGTCTATTTACTATTTTTTCCCCAGCTGAGGATGCTTGTCTGGATAAAGCGACAGCTAACTGTGCCCTTGTCCTGCGGGTGAAGTTGTGCACTCACTGGTACTACAGGAAGGCCTGCTGTCTGTCCTGCAGGAACAAGAGCCAGTAAAGGCTGTCTGGCTCCTCAACTGTGGCCTTGCAGTTAATGTGAAGACCCTCCTCCACATACTGGACGCACTGAACCCAGAACTGTACCACTGCCTGACCATAGTCCAGCCCTACACCCCTCATTGCTGTCGCTCTCTCCTCCATAAAGAAAGGTGCTATATCAAAAGGGCACTGGCCCTTAAGTGGTCCTGCAGGGACCTAGTAAAGGCAGCTCCTATAACTGGACTGCAGAGGAGCCGTGGGTCTACTGATGATAGAGACACACTGTCCTCTGATCAAACAACTGTACAGGTTCCTCCTGTGTACTGTAGAAGCCTTGATTCTGCTCTTACACACTTTTAAACACATCGTATGATATATGTACAAAGTTTGTTTGTTTTGTTTTTGTTTGTATTTTGTGTCCACTTTTGATCTAGAAGAAGAAATAAAACTAAGAGCGGTTTTGAGATCTGGGCTGTCTTTTTTCATACATCCAAACTCTCGTGTTCACACATACTGTAAACATTCATGCTTTTAACCTGCTAAAGAAGACACTCAGTAGATTTTTGCAGAAGTGAAAGCACTTCAAATGAATGAAAGTTTACCTTAAAGCAAATGTAATGTACTTTATTTTGCTATATATATATATATATATACATATTACAAAATAATCTGGACTCTCAAATTGGTAGAAAATCAAAGGCATATGTCTAACTAAGTTGTGTTCCAAATTTGAAGTTGATAACACAAAAATTGAGCCTGTTTTCATGGTAATGCAGTCTAATTTCAAAACAGTTTTCATGGGATGAGTTTTGAGTGTTTACGCTTTCAAATGATACCTAATTTATGATCATTACTAAAATATCTAAAAGGCAAAACTAAAAACTAAACTAAAAGACAAAACTAAAAACTAATAAAAAGGCAAAAAGTATAAAGTTCACCATGTTCCACTACTGGGACACTGACAATTAACAATCTATAGTCTTAACATTTGATACAAGCTTCATTATATACAGTAAATATAAATATAACAATAGGGTACAATTTGTCTATTATATTGCTGATCAAAAGAAAAAAAAAATGTACATTACAATATCAGTATATTATTGAAATATTATTTAATATATTTTGAGACCATAAAAATGGCTTTTTTTTTAGCCCCATTGTACTTCAACAAATATATAAATCTGTTTGAATATTAAACTAAAAGTCTATATAAAAAATAAAAAAAAACCTGTGACTAAGGATTTTGTCCAGTTTTTTAAATAATTGCCAGCAGAGGTAGAAGAAAAAGACACCATGTGAGAGAAATTGATGGACTATCGTCAGTTGTTCTGCTGGGTGTGGAGACGGTCACGTTGGGTGGGGAGACGGTCACATTTGGAGGATTTGTCGCCAGGAATCTAACAGGATCACTTTGAACACCAACCCAGAAGATAGAGAAATTCTGCACAAATGTTGCCCTGCAAAAACCCATTAAATTAATTTACATTAGCAATGACAGCAGAAAAAAAAAAAAAACAGTTTGTATCACTGCGTATCATATAATTATTTGTTGAAAGTATCTTTCATTGTGTCATTTCTTTAAAATACAACCAGATTAGAAGATTTTCCTTTAGCAAATGAGGAAAAGGAACAGTAAATCTTCTACTGCAGCATTATGAAATCAATGCTTAAAAATGCTTGAAATATAATTAAATTGCTTATCACTTTTGACCAATAGGTGGTCAAATTGATTTTGTGTGGTCAGTGTAAGGAGATAATGACATATACAAACTAAGTTTGGTGTCAATATGCCAAAACATTGAATCAGCTTGGGAACATGCCATCAGTTTTGTTGATGCATTATTCAAGAACAGTTTGGTCAGTGTTTTGCCAGCATGGTGTGAAGATGATCTCAGCAGATTTTTTTGAAAATCAGACCAAAGGTCTAGGAAGAGTTTGAAAAAGTTCAAAATTCAAAAATGGTGGACAGCAAGTTCGACTGAATATGGTATCATTGTGCTCGGTATGACTCAAGGAATCTATCAAGGCCAGTTTCATTAAAATAGGCAAAATTAATCAAAAGCTTTTAGCATTTTCTGAAATTTCATTATAAATTTTGACCAGAAGGTGGCGCTGTTCAAAAACATTTTGAGAACCTTCAGGGCATGGTCTTGATGATACATACCGATTTTCGAAAACGATACGCTAATGTGTTCAGAAAATACAGCATTTTACAACAAACTCCAAAATGGCTGACACCCAAAATTGCTGATAAAACCATTCTACTCAGTATGCTGCACTGAATTAAAAGAGACCCGTTTTATATCTCCTAACCAGTAGCTTGTGCTGTACCGAAACATTGTCTTGGGTCATGCTTGTGATGACTTTTACCAAGTGGAGATATATCCTCACATCCAATCTGGCATGCTCGTCCTTAAATTCTTTTGCGTGTTATTCAAGAATGGTTGAGTTTATCAAAAAGCTTTTTGCCAGCATGGTCTGTAGATGATCTGAGCCAAAAATGGGACGAACCGTGTAGGACGAGACTGAAGTAGGTTTTTCAATCGAATCATCTTGAGCCAATCAGAGGAAAAAATAATTTCTACCTGTTTATTAGCACAAACGTAGGTGCAAATTTGGACAGTTGGTGGTGCTAGAAGGATTGATTTAGAGAATCCAGAATTGCTGTGGTTAATATTGATACTGTCCTCTATCAGTGTGCCAAACTTGATCATTTTCCCACAAGCGGTTCTGTGCTGCCATAGACTCAAGCGGAAGAAGAAGAAGAAGGAACACTAACAGGTACAATAGGTGCCTATGCACCTTCAGTTTTACCTGAACCAAATATCTGTGTTGTTACTGCTCGGAGCTTTCCACTGAACCACAATATTTGATTTGTCATCATTTGAAGTATGACTGACAGATGAGCCCTGAAAGACAGAGAATGCTGGTTCACATCAACAAGCACAATATCTTCATTCCTTCATTGCTCTATGCAAATATGTATCCAGTCACTTTAGGCTATAACTATGTAATGCAAGGTCAAAACTTCTTTACTGAAGGAAGCTTCCTAAAGTCATAGAGGTTAAGAATTACATGAGGGTGAGCAAATGACAGGAATGTTCATTTCTGGGTGCACTGTCCCTTAAATAAAAATCTTACTTCGGTTCCACAGGTGAGTAATTGAGAGTTTTCCATGACTGTGAAAGTTCCTACTGGACCCTTCTCATCCCTGGCCTGAAGAAGAAAGCCCCTGAATCCAGTCTCATTTGCTTGTAGTGTCACTGACAATAAAAAAAGTTATGTTAACTGTGATCTTGAAGGAAACTGACGCATACATCCAATAAAAATTACAAGACACTGCACTGAAAAGATACATGATTCATATGTTTTTACATTACTTTAACTCATGAAAATAATTTAATAATTTAAGTAATTTCTTTTTTTTATATACGTTTATGAGACTCAATTCTTTTTTTAAAAATAAAAATTTCATATAATTTAAGTTGAAATTAGTTGTACAGCCAGTTTCATTAAAAACGTAAAGCAGCAACTGAACTTAAGTTTTTAAGTTGAAATAGGTGGAAATTTTGTACAGTGTTGCTTAAAAATCATTTCTAAAATGGCTAGGAAAAGTGGTTATTTCTGAGAAAAACTCTAGCATGTGTTTGCAGATTCCACTAGTGGCTTGATTTTTTGTTTTTAATGAAATTTAATTTATATGTTTTTATAGATGAATGGAGCTGTCACTAACCTGTGATCACCTGACCATCTGTGTAGTTAGAGGCATCTGAGGTGACAGTATATGGAGGTTCTAATGTAGAGGCATTATTCCCATGTTCAGGAGTCATAGACATGCATGCCTGAGTCACCTGCCCATTCCTGAATGCCGTTAGAGTGTGAAGATTCAGCCAAAAAACCAGGATGAGAAACTGTATATGCATCTAAAACAGAATAAATCAAAAATATGTGTTTTCAGTTTTTAATAGCATATTGATAACAATGATGAATAATAACATTGACAATTATTGACATTTTAATGAAAACATTCAAGTTAAGTTCACTATTTAATGTTTTAACCAAGAGTTACTAACCTTCACAAAACCAAACAGCAGTGTTGTGTTGCTTTACAGAAAATGACATTAGCGGGTTTTTCATGAAGAAGAGGGATTTATAGGTCCTTGATATCAGGAGTGCAAACAATGAGTAGGCAGAAAAACAACTTTATTATTATGGGTAAACAATAAAGAAAAGGGAGTGGATAGGTGAAGCATGAGGAAGTAAAATTGGTGAATTATGAAAAATAAAAGTTGATATTTGAATAATGAGGAAATAAAACCTTCGCCTCTCTTCTACATATAAATCTTCACTCTTTAATGTCTATTGTACCTCTTAAATGTACACATTTAAGAGGTACAATAGACATTAAAGAGTGAAGATTGGATGTATGGAGATGAGAGCTTATCTAAAACTAACAGAGATCACATACCTGTATGCATCCTGGTGTAATAGATTTTTCCATGTGACCTTTGAATATGTGACACGACGTAAAAAAAACAGACAGGCCTATAGTACATTAGCTTCTAACATCATGTAAATATATATTGAGGATAGTTTATAATTTAGCATTGAATAACTACTAAGTTAAAATTTTCTAATATTTTTCTAATAAAGATTTAGGAAGTTTATAACAACAACTGTTCCTTTAAAAATAGATTCTCTATTTTTTATTAAAGTATGAGCAATTTTAAGATACATTTTCAGATTATAGATTAAATAGAACTTTAAATCTAAATGTTAACTGAATGAGAGTAAATGTCCCAATCACAAGCAAAACAAACTTGAAAACTAGAAGATACTATAAAGCTGCGACACAAATTATGCATGCAAAATCACAAATACAAAACAGTTTTTATGCCCACATGAAATTCAATCAGTATTTATGGGATAGAAATTTCCTTACTGTCAATAAAGAGGCTTCAAAAAACCCCACAATCCCTCTGCCATTTCTGGAGGAGCAACTTCTCATTCTTACACAGTAAGTTTCTTTGCTGTCTTTGAATGAGAATCTAACAGCTGAACAACATGCAAATTATGTAAATTATACATTTTTTAAACATTTTTTATTGGTTCTCATCAGTAACTACTATTTTTTCATACTTCCCAGAGGACTACTAAAAACTATACAGGTTTGTAATTAATGTAAATAATGTATAATGTATAATTAATAATTAATTTAAATTAAATTAAATTAATTAAATCTAAAGTAAAGATCATGCAATCCAGTGACCCATTAATACCAAATCCTTCAGAAGGAATTAGTACTTATTTAGAACAGTACTTTAAAGTGAAAAGCATGATATCTCTCTAGTAATGACTTCAGTCATTGTAAACTTTTTTTGTAAGGTTTTGGATAGTAATTCCTTCTGACTGATTTGGTAACACTTGAGTCATTACTAGTGGGTTACCTTGATCTTCACTTTATAATGCTGATCTAAATAATTTGTAATTCCTTTAGAAGGATGTAGTAACATTTGTCATTACTATCCAAAATGACCCCCAATCACCCTGAATTTAAGTCCCAGACAAGCAGCTCTCCTTACAAATTCTCTGTAAACAGCACCACATTCACACCAGGACAAACCATCACTGGTGAGGGGCAGTTTCTAACTGCTGCTTCTTCTTTATAAGGTTTTAGATATTAGGTTTATTGGTAACCCATTGTTAAATGAATGAGATTTTTAAAAATTGACAAGCACTGTTTTCTTTCCTGTGCTGATGTATTTCCTTTTGAAATGGGAAGTTTGGACAGGACATATCATAGGGCATGTCCCTTTAAAAAACTGCCAGTAGACTTCAGTTGTCACAGCTATGACCACAATTTGCTACATGCAAATAAACTGCAAATGCTATTGATGGTATTGAGGGGGGACTTTATCATTCTAGGGAGCATCAGATTAGGCAAAAATCTGCGCAGTTTAGAATGAGTCATCAATATTTAAGACTACACAGGAAAAAAAAATTGTGTAGGATTTACTTTGAAATTATTTTCACTCAGAAATTGCTAGTAAATTTGCATAAATAATTACAAAGACACAGCAGTGACATACTGAATACTGAAAACATGATATTTTAAAGTAGAAAGACTGAAAAAGAATTTTCTTGTAAAATATACCCCAATAATATTTTTTGCACTGTATACATTTTAAATGCATATATCAACTAAAAGTGAAGTTGTCAACATTTACACTATCATATAGACTTTATGTGCCAGAGAAACAAGCACACAGCCATCTTTTGATTTTTGTGTTTGAGCTTCCGTTTGGTAGCTCTGTCGGAGAGTAATTTGATGGTGAAGTGGATTTATTTTGACGAAAGTTATCATGAGCATTGTAATGTTTGAAGCAGATGTCATAACTGATGTCAGTAGACTGAGAAGATTTTAAAACAAGCAGTTCATTCATAAATTCGTAAGATCTTACCTTCATGCTGTCGAAATACAAACCGGAACGAGCGCTGTGCTGAAAAGAGGCAGGGCTACATAAAGTCTATAGATTACCTCAAAACTAATAGATATGGACTAAAAGCCACATTTCATGGGGTTTTCTTAAAGACTTTCATATGTAATTCTACCTTAACAGTTTAAAATTATGCTGTTATTATGAGTAATTTCACGGTCTCACATTATTCCACATCATTACCATAGTAGTTTCCTCAATGAAAAGCTCATGATTATGTAAGCAGCAGGGGTCAACTGGAGTTACGCTGACAGGCCTGGAGAGGTCAACACACATCTTTGTGTTTAACTCTCAGTAACCCTGCAGGCGGCAGAGAATGCCTCCGAATTCCAAGGCTTCATGTTACAGGCTCGAGAGGTGGACGGAAAAACTGCAGTGGGACGCTTCACATCAATAAATACCGTCCAATCCCGTGCCCTGAACAGCTTTAATATAGAGGTGCTTTATTGTTATTTTAAGATGGAGTTAATGTATTACATTGCTCATTCGTATTCATTGCAGACATTTAAATATTAGCTGCAATATTTGCTTTAATGCTAAAATGAGGCATGAGTCATGGAAACACTCTGGTTTTGGCCCTCAAAAGTCAACTCTCAGCCAAGCATCTGCAGACAAGAAATCCCATTTTGAGGCTACATGGGAAGCACTGACAAACTCCTCCCTGGGTGATATTCAGTTTGTGTATGCATTTAACACTTGTTTAAATAGCCAAATTATACATTGCAGTCTCTTAAATTAAAATGAAAACTCCTTGATTATGATTGTCCATTATTTCAATGCCCTTACAGTGTGACGTGTCAGAGACTATCCAGTTTTCTAGACCATGGTGAACAGCTCTACAATTCGGTCAACGTCTCCTATCAACACTCCATCTACAACAAGACTCACTGTGATTCTACTTGCACTAACATTTACTATGATCAATGTTTGGTCAGTATAAACAATTTTATAGAAAAACACTCTGTTTTATATTAAATGTAATAAAACTTGATGATAAAAGTTTTTAGTATTTATAGAATATAACCATGCAGTAAAAAGTACTTTAAACATGTAATAAAATAAATAGCTGACAACAAAAATGTCTGAGCTTTCTGAATTAAAAACAGTTATAAAGTTATAAAAAATAATATTTTCCAGATACTCAGTCTTTAAACCTTTTTATTTCACATTTATCCCTGTTTTTAGTTTTCCTAATTATTCAGTCATTTCGAACATGCAAACAAAAACATTTTGTGAGTGCATCCTAACCTTACAGCAGTGTGAAAGATGTTTGTGTGCAAAAAAGGACAAACACTAAACATCAACTTACTAACAATGGGTTAATTACAGGATACACTAGACAAGTTCTGAATATTCTGACAGAATAACAACATTTTAACTATGCACCTCAAATCAGTTACACGAAGGGCAAATTCAGTCTCTAGTGGTCTAATAGAAGCTGGATGGACAAGGAAACAAGGGACAAGGAAATATCCTATTAAAAATACTGGAAGTACGGTATGTTGTGTTGTACTTTACACTGTAGCTCAGGGTGTTAACGTGCTCTCAGACCTGTTCAAGTAAAAAGCGCACAAACAAGATTGCACAGGAACACTTGTGAAAGACGAGGAGGCGTGGTCTCTGCTTATAGGTCATGAAGAACTTCAAGCACAGCGGCAAGAGACCAGGCCTGAGTTTCACAGCTAAAAGGGCAGAACTGTCCGTTCTCATTAGTGAGCTCTGGCAGTCCCTTCCAGGATGACCTGAGGAACAAAAGACAGATATATCAGATCCAGATGACATGTTTCTGCAGATTTGATCTCCAAATACAGCATAAGATATAATCATTTATTGTTCCATTCACATTTAAAAACGTTCAGCATAGTTTCTCAGTTGTTGGAGACGCATTCTGATGACTATAGTGGTATTGAAATTACACACTTTAAATTGGATTATTGAACATAAAAAGTGTTGAAAATAGGTGTTTGTTTTTTACAAATTTGTGTACTGTACATTTCATTTGCCAAGTTTCAATTTTTTGAAGCAATATTTGCATTATACCAGCCATTAGTGATGGCATTAGTGATTTAAAGGGGACCTATAATGCCCCTTTTACAAGATGTAATGTAAGTCTCTGGTGTCCTCAGAATGTGTCTGTGAAGTTTTAGTTCAAAATACCCCACAGATCATATATTTTAGCTTGTCAAATTTGCCCCTATTTGGGTGTGAGCAAAAACACGCCGTTTTTGTGTGTGTACTTTTAAATGCAAATGAGCTGCTGTTCCTGGCCTGCTTTCCAAAAGAGGGTGGAGCTTTAACAGCTCGCGCTTTGATTGATTTGATTGATTTGATTTTGATTTGATTTGAACAACAACAAAGCTGGAGAATCTCACACAGTCAAAATGACAATTGTCAGTAATGGTGTTCAGCCTTATATTGTTCAAACACGAGTCGGACACTGATGGAGAGACTTTTAGCATGCATCTGGACATTTCTGAATGGTTAGTGGATAAATTTATGTAGTTGCTGTGGAGTTGATTCAGCTCATCGACTAGCATGTGCCGTCATGTTAATCTTTTGTGCAAATCCAGTGTTGAATTGACCCTTGTTTGTAAAGCAGTCTGGCGTAAAATGACGGCATGGCAACAACACTCTACTACAGCAACTCCTCTTCTCTAAAGCAGCCCAACATGGGCTGGGTTATGTAAATTTTAGGGTTAGTGATGTCACTAACCAAGGAAAAAGCTGGTTGTAGTCCCTACCAGCCGTTTGTTGTAGTTCTTAAACAGAATTCTTTAAAAGAAAAAAATCTCCCTTTGCATTGAGCTTTGAGTGTCAGATGCTATGTTCTAACAGCAACATTACACATTAACTAAAGTTAAAAAAGTGAAATCATAATCAACCACTCCTTTAAAAGTCAATTTTGGTCAACAAAATAATTAAGAGATGAGCATTTACCGTTCCATATGGACATAATGGCGAGAGAGGGCATTCTTCACCAAATACACTGTTTTGTCATAAGTGTCTTTGCCCAACTTCTTAGCAAAGTAGATCTTTGCACGGAGGAAGTAACCGATAGGCCAGAGCCACTCCTGATGAGGGTAAATAAATGGAAAGGTAAGTAATCTCTAAGACTAATAAGCTGAAACTGTGCTGATGAAGCAGTGCGTGTGGATCTTACAGGGCCTTGGTGGTAGTTGAAGCCCCTGGCAAGGTTGTAGTTGTCATTGTCCAGAGAATTGTCATAAACGCCACAGTAAACCATGTCACTATTCAAACAAATGATCTTGAGTCATATACACAGGAAGAGGTAATAAAGTATAATTAATGTAAGGCGTGGACTCTCACTCTGGGTCTAAGGTCTTCATCCCAAGAGGTCCAAGCAGTTTCTCTTCTGTAACATTCAGTGCTTCCCAAGCGCGCTCCACAGTAAACAGCTCTGGAGCCTGGAAAGGGAAACCATTAGAAAAATACAAACTACAAATCTTTTAGTAACTAACTAATAATTTGCTGCATATAACTGATTTTCACTGGCACTTTTGAGTATTTTTTCTTACCCATATAAAAAATCAGCATGTCACCCTTTCAAATCAAATACTTAACTTGAATGATGTAATTTAAATTATAGATCTGAGTATTTATTGATGTCAAATGAACATAAAACACAAAAATAGCTGTAAATAATTCTAAATGCTCTAAAATAATGCTAAAGATCAGGATAAAACATTATGAAATATATCAAATGTTAAAAAAATCTAATAAATAAATAAGAAAACAAGCACATAAATTACAGCACCCCTGCTCATGATAATTGAAGTCTGGAGATCTGATTATCTCTAGTGTGTGCTACTTTTAGAATGAATACTCACCACCACCATGGCAATTGTAAAGTTGGGTCTGAGCTGGTAGTCACACCAGGGGCTGGAGGCTCCATAGCTGTCTTTGTAAATCCCCCGCTTATGGACCAACTCAGGATGCTTCTCGTTGGGGTCATTCGGGTCATGGGACACATAGAACATCTTTTCAAAGTTCCCTTGGATTTTTCTGTCCCACTCTTCATAGGACACAGAGAGCTGTTTGCCTGTAGGTATAACAAACATGGACACTTTTTATGATTTGAAATAGAATCTCACTGAGTTATTTGAAATGTTCACAAACAATATACAAACACAAATGATTGGGGAAAATTATAAATGATTAATTTCATAGATTATTTATACATTTTTTGTACTGAATTACATATATTTTTAGTTGCCATTACTCTCAACTTGTCTGCCATTATGGATTCATTTGTTCACTGAACTTGTTGAAAGGTATCTTAAAAGTAGCATCACTTCACTTTCCACCTTTTGAAACAGTCTGTGCATTGGGAGCGTGCCTGATGATGCCTTAAAATGCTGTCTAGGTAGGCAGCTGACTATGTTTTGGGACAAAGCTAATGTTATGAGCACTGTCAGGGCCATCTGAGCTCACCATCTTTGTGTATGGTCACAGTATTGTAAGGAAACAGCCCTTGCTTATGTAGCTCCACCAGCCAGCGCAACGTAGATTTGCACAGACCCACTATTTCCACCGCTGAGCCATCTCTGCATTAGGAACAAAAGAGTCATATTTAATCATGGGAACAGACATAGAATGTGAGACAGAGAAAAGAGATCCACTTATAAATGGAGTCTTATAAATAGATTATATGAGGCTTTAAAAGATTTCAGTGCATGCCTGGGTGTAGCCGGAATCCCTTTATTGCGGGCCTTCTCGCTCTCTCCCATTTTGTCCATCCAGGTCCCACAGTTAAACCGATTTCCACCATACACAAAGCCAGTGTCGGGGTTCACCTTGGCCACTATATTGAAGCCTGAGAAAGTTCATAAAAAAAAAATGGATTCATCAGTTTTTTCAAAGAAATAAAAAAACAAACAAACAAAAAAACAATTATTTTAAAAGGCTTTACCTTCATCTCTCATGTTGCGGTCAATCTGTGGTCCGGCGTTCCTCTCTCTGAACTCTATACCCTGCATGTGGCGCTCCATGGCTTCATGAATGACCTCATACAACAGCTGATCCTGTGGCATCACCAAAACAAAACAATACTGGTGACATTTGGATAACAGTAAAGCCAAAATTCACAATGCATGAAATAGTCTATTTTCTTAAAAGAAATGAATACTTTTATTCAGCAACCAAACTGTATCGAATTGTAATGGGCAACATTGTGACTATAATGAGGAAAAACGGTTATGCTTGAGCATTCTGTCCTTTTTTAGGGTTGCATCTCGTGACATCATGTCCTGTTTATGGTTCGTTTATATGTCTTTGGTCCGTATTGTGTTCATATTTCATTTGAACTGCATCAGAGTTCATTGGAAGCGGACCGAGATCTATCTTTTCAGCGGCCTCGGTCCGTTTGTTTGGTGCACACCAGGGTTAGGATGGTAGCATTCACACTTATTCAAATGAACCGCACTAACAGAGCAATTGCATCAGGGTTCGATTTAATCAAACCAAACATACCAAGTGTGAACACACTCCTTTCTTAAGCAGCTTTGCATATCTGCAGCAAAAATTTTATTTACCTTGTTTTAAGGATAAATATATACATTTAAAATATATTTTAGTGGAAATCAAAACAAAAATACTGGTAAAAAAAAAAAATGATTTTTTGGTGGTGTGCTCACCACAGTGCCAGGTGTCAGGGGTTTTGAGTCGTCTGTGGGGTACATCCTGGACACGGGACATTGGAGGATGTCATTGCCATTGGGCACCATAGTACAGTAGTCCTGAATGCACTGCAACCACCACCACACTGCATCACGGCAATTAAAACGGGCCCCTACTCCCTCTCCCAGCAGGTTAGGGATCAAGCCATGTCTCAGTGTGCCTGCAAAGGCCAGGATGATGTTCCTGTAAAGCAGGATGAAGACAAACAGAAAGAACTAAGAGGGAGAAATCTCATCTCTACTTGTCACTCAACAATAAAATAATTTTTCTTTTTCTCAGTCTGAGGTCATCAATATTAGCAGAAGGGGAAAATAATCCATTAACAGTTACACAACAAATCTTTCTCAAAGGATTCTGGATGGTTCGATAATTAAAATTTTATAATGAATACATTTAGCATATGCATATGCTGAATTTAAACCTAAACTTGCCAAAAATGTGTACTCCTGCACTGTTGCTGAAAACCTCCCTGAGTCCTTAAATCAATAGTGAGGTGCCTAAAGATTCTTATGCCTATTTTACATTGCTCTCAGTCGACTGCTGTAGAAATTACTGAAGTACCTGGCTTCTAGGTGACGGCCAGTGACCAGCATCAGTCCTCTCAGGGCGATGAACGTGTCCCTTCCCCAGCAACGAAAAATTCCAGCAGAGAAATGTGGCAGACCTATGGAATGTGGAAATCAAGGCCAAGAATAATGACAAAGAGCTTAAACATTGTACCTGGTCATGGTTCAAGGGATAGTTCACCCAAAAATGAAAATTCTGTTATCATTTGCTCACCCTTATGTTGTTCTAAATCTGTATGAGTTTCTTTCTTCTGCTGAACACAGAAGAAGATATTTTAAAGAATGTTGGTAACCAGACAGTTGAGGGTAGCCACTGACTTCCATAGTATTTTTTTTTCCTACTATGAAAGTCAATGGCTATCGTCAACTGTCTGGTTACCAATATTCTTCAAAATATCTTCTTTTGTGTTCAACAGAAGAAAGAAACTCATACAGGTTTGGAACAACATAAGGGTGAGTAAATGATGACAGAATTTTCATTTTTGGGTGAACTATCCCTTTAAGTTTAAATCTACAATCCTAAGTTAGCAGCCCAGACACTTTGGCTATTCAGCTAGCAACACTCAAAAAGTAATATACTCTGGTGATCTGTGCAACTTGTGACATATTTATGATTGTCTATAGAGTCACCTGCAGCCAAGGAGACACAGCACTGCTCCTTTTGCTTAGTGATTTCATTGACACGGTAAGGCACATCGGTCAGGGCTGGTGAGAGAGGTGGAAGAGCTGGAACTCGTCCCACGCCACACATTTGGACCGATCCTAGAGCCAACAGCTTCACAAAAGATGAGCCATTCTGCACAAAACTAACACACACGTACACGATAATAACAATCTTATAACAGCCCAAAGAAAACAACCCCATGACAAAAACAGAAACAGATTTAAAGTGTAGGTAGGATTGATCTTGGTGGACTGGAATTACAGGCATTAGGATACATTCTGTTTCTGCGAAGTAAAGTAAGAACACCATAGCAGATCTAGACAAGTGGTGCAGGGGAGGAAGAGGACGGCTAAAGAAAATTCTCATGTCACACAGTATTAAGCTGGACCAGGATGCGATGGGAATAAATAAGGTTGCTAAATAAGATAGGAGATAGATATCAACTGATTGCCTGTTTGGAAGAATCAATCAGCTACTCAAAAGAGTTTCATGAATGATTTATTTGTTTGTTTAATTAGTGATGAACACACCCTGTAATTCTTTTTTGTAAGTTGTTTTAAAGGTGGAATCATAATAATAATAATCATACAGCCCAAGAAGTTGAGGATGGGCTAACACCAGGATGATCATTCTCATTTTTGTTTAGAGACTGACCTTGACATCTGTTTGAAGGTCGCATCAAGTGCAGTTGTGTAGGCCCCAACCAGGATGGCATCAAAGTAACAGGGGATGAGATAGCGAGGGATGTGCTTCAGGTAAGTAAACATAGCCTGGAACCACTGTCCCACCTAAGCACACATTAGTTACAAATTTACCTACTGGATTTACAAAGTAAGAGCAGCAGTTTTTAACTCTGGCTTATATACAGCATTTATTTTTATCGCTTGACTCATTTACCTCGGCCAGTGTGCCCCCGCGTGACATCAGTCTATTGCTCACGTAGTCGATCATCCAATCCCCTTGCCTTAGGTTGTCACAGAACGGGTGGCCAAGATCGTTTTTGGGTCGAATGTCTGCCATCACCGACAACAGACCTGTGTGGGTGAAATCATAACAGTTATTGCCAGTTACTAGGATTTATTTAAGACATCTGGAAAGCATTTAATCACACAAAATACAAACCTAGAGTATACTGTTCTTTTGAATACAAGTTTAAATACAAGTCCTTTTAAAAACAATCTGTACCTTGCAGACCACCATATTTGAGTGCCGTCCAGCCGGGGATGTTGTAGCAGCCCCCTCCTTCTTCTTTCTCCTCTTCGTCACAACGAAACAGCAGAATGTTCATATCAGCCAGAGTCATCTTAGACATAATCCTGGAGTGTAGAAGAAACACGAAAAAGCTTCTTCAGAACTCCTCAACAATGAACAAAACATACATGTTCAGTCCTCTGTGCACAGAAAGAAAATCTATGTGGGATAGAAAGACTATATGGCTGCACAACAAAAAGAGGAACGGTATGTCCATTAGCGTCATTGGGAATGTACGGAACGGATCTAGACTGGGTACCAAATGATGGCGGTGGTAAATGTGGATGTGTCTTGAATATATTAGAAAGAAAAACAGTTACAACACATTAAAAACTCAAAAGTTGAAATGTGTTAGTGTGAACTCACTGTGTCAGGGTGCTCTTCAGTATGTCGGGTGTGTTTGGATCAGACAGACTTCCTGCTTTATACAGCGGATTGAACTGAATGAGATGGTTCCTCAACACACCAACCAGCTCCTGGGATTTGGGGTCCAGACTTACCCTGAGAAACAAAGACATATCACCACTTAAACATACTATTAAATAAACTTTAATTAGATACTAAAAGTCAAAACTTTTGGTTCACAGCGGTGGGTTCATGAGTCTGTACTGTATCAGCCGAGTGTGGATAGCAGGAAAAAACAATTATAAATGCAAGTAATAAAATCAAACTTACCTTATAATTGTACAAATAATATATACACTACCATTCAAAAGTGTGGGGTCAGTAAGATTTTTATTTTTTGAAAATAATAATAACTTGTTCAGCAAGGACGCATTAAAATTGATCAAAAGTGGCATTTATAATGTTACAAAAGATTTCTATTTCAAATAAATTTTGTATTTTGAACTTTATTTTCTTTAAAGAATCCTGAATGTTTCCCCAGAAATATTTTTTCTGTAACTGTTTTCAACATTGATAATAATGAGAAATGTTTCTTGAGCAGCAAATCAGCATATTACAATGATTTCTGAAGGATCATGTGACACTGAAGACTGGAGTAATGATGCTGAAAATTCAGCTTTGCCACTACAGGAATAAATTACATTTTCCAATATATTAATATAAAAATAGAAAACAGTTATTTTGAATTGTAATAATATTTCACAATATTACTGTACTTTTTTTTTCAATTTTTTTTTTTTAAATGCAGCCAGGGTGAGCATTAGAGACTTCTTTCAAATACACTAATCTTACCAAACCCAAACTTTTCAAAACAAATTGTTTGTTGTTGACATTGAATATTGCGTGTCCAATAAAACTCCATTTGGCCATTTTAAAGTGCTTTTAAGATTATTTTAAATGGAGTTTAGGAAGGCAACTTCGCAAAAGTATTTCATGTCAATACCAGTGTATAAATATTGTCCTATTTTGCCTATTACATGTTTACTTTGTATTATAAACCATTTTGGTACAATGTTGGATCACCACTTCATGTCCAGTGCAAAATCTAGGTAAAATCCTGATGTAAAACCATTTGAAATCCACTGTCATAGGTCGGTTTAGGTCTAACCTGAAAGCAATAATGCTTCCAGGCGTCAGCTGCTCAAACACGATCTCCTGCACATATTCACTGCGCCCTCGAGACGTCACCCCAGCCTGCCGCACCACCTTGCTGTCCTTCAGCTGAGCAGACAGAGACGCAAACAAAGGAACATCTGAGACCAAAAGATAAGATTGACTGGTGCAGTGTTGACAGTACAGCAAATCAAAAGGCCATGCAAGTCCAGGTGGCAGACATTTACAACCAGGCAGGAAAGGGGAGGTTTACCAAAACAATTTGTTGAGATGAAACAAGAGCTCTTTGAGGGCTGTAGGGATTGAGCTTTTGCTGTTTTGTGAATGAGTGTTCTCTG
This sequence comes from Ctenopharyngodon idella, assembly GCF_019924925.1. Taxonomy (NCBI): domain Eukaryota; kingdom Metazoa; phylum Chordata; class Actinopteri; order Cypriniformes; family Xenocyprididae; genus Ctenopharyngodon; species Ctenopharyngodon idella. The sequence continues at coordinate 16,320,750 of NC_067221.1, forward strand.
CTGAGGCCATTGTGTCGGCTTAGAATGGTTATAATTAGAGTGGTCTCACAGCACTCAAGTTACCTGGATGTGCTCTTTAATTTCCACTGTGTACTCAGGCATGCCATTAATGCTCCTCTCATCTTTTTTGTAGGAGCCCGCCTGCCTCTCCACAGTACGCGCCTCCAGCACCACCTCTTCAATCTTACCTGTGAGAGAGGATTTGTTCCAAGAGATTTCAGGGATTGGCTTCCAGTCAGGCGTTAAGTACAACTGACACATAATAAAGACTGAATAAAACCAGATACCAGAACCAAATCTCAGTAGCTGCGTTTACATGGATCCTAATAATCCGATAGTAATCGGACTAGTAGCACAGTCAGAATAGAAAAAGTCACATGTAACCACGTCAATCGGAATGAATTGGCCAAATCTGATTAAAATTTCATTCGGATTGTAAGGGGTGGTTTAAACCTTTTCTAATCCGACCGAGAGGACATGTGAACATTGAATTCAGGATTAAAACTCGAAACTGAAAAGCACCGTGCATATGCAATGACGTAGTAATGGCGTATGGTGTAGAAATGAATTAATTTCCGACTGAAACAATAAGTGTAAACGTAGCTAGTGAGAGCGAGTGAGAGAGGATATCTCATCTAGTTAAACAAACAGAAGGTTTAGCATCTCTGATAAGGAGCAGTGAGCCTGTGACACACCTGGGATGCACATCGGTGGAACCTCGTCTGCATAGCGATGGTGTTTGGGGTTCTTGAATGCAGTGCGGCACACAGCCACCACTGACTGGTGCGTGCTGGGACAATGACGGGTGACTGCCACAATGTCCTCATCCACTTGGTCCACAAACACCTACGAAAACCAAAGACATTGATAAAGCTTGTCAAAGGTTATTATAGTTTTGAATTTCAGTTTGATTTTTATTTTAATACCGTTTATAAATTTATCCTAATCTTTTCAGGTTATTTCTTTCAGGTTTATAATTTTATATATAGCATTTAGCATTTAATATATATAACATATTATAAATATATTTAAATATTTAACATTTATTTAATTAGTTAGTTAGTTTAAGCAATGGTTTTAATTACAGTTGAATTAATTAAACTTGTCCAAGTTTATTATAGTTCTGCATTTTTTATTTCATTTTTATTTTAACACAATTTATTTATTTGTAATTCTATTTACTCCTAATTCTTTTCAGGTTATTTTAAGTTTATAATATAGTGTTTAATACATATAGCTAGTAATTTCTATTTTTATAATCTTTAAAAATGCAGGTTATTTTTAGTTTCTATTTAAAATGTAATATTTAAATGTATATTTTAACATAATACTTTAATGTGTTGGCAAAACTTTCTAGATGAACTTTAAAAAAGTGCTGGCAACTTTACTTGCATCACATGTCATATCGCTTTCTGCAGATGTGATGTCTTCTCTATTAACAGACTTACAGATCAGACTACTCCACCATGTGTTCATTACACGAAACGATTATATCTATTTTGGTTGTTTATTAACTTTTTTGTTAATTTTCAACCATTTTTTCTAATTTCAGCTTTTCATATTAGCTTTTTATATTTTTGTTTACTTGATTTCTATTTAAAATAATAGTTTTTGGGGTTTTTGTCACTTATTTTCATTCATTTGCACACAAGTTCCCGCTTTGTGGCCATGATCCGCCCTTCTACCAAACCTGCATTTGTACAGACTTCACAGTGGACTACTACTCAACAGTTGGTAGTAGTTATAAGAACTAGCTACCAGGACGGTCCCCCAAGAACTACATTTTCCCCTAGGGCCATTTTCCAGTAGGAACTCTGAAGTGACATAAGCCGGCTGACAGCGACTTAATTTAAGCGGTGGCATTCAACAACGTCAACAACTCGAGGATTGTGGATGCCGTGATCAGAACTATGTTTTTGTTGTGTGTCGTGAGCTTCGTGATAATGGAGATGGAATGTAGACATATAAGTTAAGCAACTGATAAGAGCAAAAAGGAGGGCTAAGAGACAAAATCTCCTATGACAACTTGCTACATATTATTGAGGCTGAGAAAATAACAAAGCCACATACAAAAGTGACAGGTAGTAAGTATATGTAAACCTTGTGTTTACACTGCTTTTCAAAAATGGCGGGTGCTGGTGTTTCGTATGGCATGCATTCGACCAATCAACGTAAACTTACGCCACTGGTAGTGTTGGGTTAGACTCTACTCTGAAGTAGGAGCCAATTTAGTCCCCCCAAAAGGCGTTCCCTTAACTAAAATCATTCCCAGTTCCTCCGGTGCAAAAAAGCCAAAAAGCGGGTACTTCCACCAATAGTTATAGGAACTATGAAAATGTTCTTTATGTGGCATGACCATCACTGTGGACCCCCAGGGTTGAAGGTGTCGTTTGGGATGGGGCTTAAATTCCAAAGGCTGCAGTTACCTGGTTAAAACCTTTTGCAGCCAGTTCCTGGTGTAGCCGATTGATGGCCAGCTTTCCGGCGATGATTCCTGACTGCAGGTTGACCTCACCAGGGGATGACGGCTTAGCCTGAGGATTCCATTTGCTATAAAAGCGCTCCTCTGACACCACTGAGATCTGATGGTAGAGACAAAAAAGAAGGACTTTCAATATGTATTAAAAAAAGGAACTCAATCCATGTTTTGTGAGGCTGTGTGAAGTTAATATCTTGCCTGGTGGGGTACCAACTCATCATAGCCTCTGGTGCTACCAGTGGCACAGCAGGCCATAGAAACAATAGCAGAGCTGGGCAGTGAATCATATACAGAGCGGATCTACAACACAGAACATCAATATAAAAACTCATTCAAGAAGCTCCACCAACATTAATGTATAATGTAATTCAATGTTTTGAAATGCTATACCTGAATAGGGCACTCATTATCATGTGTGACATCCAGGAACATGGCGTGGGCAATGCTGGGCACCAGAGGCCTGAGACTGGGCTGAAGAAAAGCCCCCACCGGTTCCCCTCCGTACCGGTACACCAGCCTGCCCTCCTCATGACTGTCTCCTGCGCTCATCGCCTCTACAACAGCACAAAGAATGACAAGTAACACAATGCAAAATATCAATACTCCATCTGTTTAAAGTGCCCCTATTATGCTATATAAAATGCTCCTAATTTTATCAGGTTTATATTCATCCATAGTCAAAAAAACCCTTTGATTTTCTCATAATATACATGGCACATCACCTCAGTTCTCAAAGAGTTTGAAGTTGAGATTCTGTCTCTCTAAACCCCTCCTTAATGAGAGCCTATTCTGATCTGATTGGTCAGATGGCCCAGTCTGTGGTGACTGGTTAAATCACAAACAAAACGCCAATAACATATCTGAATTTCAGCTGCAAAAGCTTCCTCAGCACTTTTATACACAGTAATATGAACAGTAACAATGAATTGAGTCCTCATCCTTTGGAAAGTGTAGGCAAAGTGGCTAAGCTTTTCACAGTGCAGAAAATAGAGATTTCTCATCTCGACATGTCCAACACTAACCAAACTCTTTCAGGCCTCAGCTACTTTCTCTTTTGGGAGAAAATAAATTTTACAGCTATATTAATACATACTACATGAAAGGTAATATCTGAGAAAGCATAATAGGGGCACTTTAATACGTGCTGCTTCACTTAAAAATAGAAACTTCATCATCATCATTCACTCATATTTAGGTCATTGCAAACCTGTACAGTAATTTTCAAAATTGTACGCAAACAAATTATTCGTACCAGTTTTGCTAACCAGATTAAATTATTCATTGCTACCTCTCGTGAACTTGCCAAGGAGAGCTAGAGGTCAAGATTTTCAGTAAACGACTTCAAATCCAGTTTGTTTCTTAGCCAAATATATTGTACATTTACATTCATATTTAATCATTTAGCAAATGCTTTTATCTAAAGCAACTTACAAATGAGGAGAGCAATAGAAGCAATCAAACCAACAATATTGTATGACATCAGAAAACTTGGAATGTAGTGCACAATTCATGCGAACTACTTTTAGGGTAGTTTTAGTTCGTTTAGTATGTCCTTTTTAACGTTTGAAAGCTCTAGTGCAGAAGGAAAGTCATACAGGTTTGGCACAACATGAGGCAAGTAAATGATGAAAAGCTAAAGAACAATGATGTCAATCATTGTGTGGTTAAGCTGTCAAGCTGTGTAGAATCAGAATGATATTTTCTATCCACACACACTACCATTCAAAGGTTTGGGGTCAGTAAGATTTTTATTTTGAAAGAAATTACTATTTTTATTCTTCAGCAAGGATGCATTAAACTGATCAAAAGTGACAGTAAAGACATTTATAATGTTACAAAAGATTTGTTTTAAATAAATGCTTTAAACCCATCAATGAATCACAGTTTGACAGAAGTTTTAAGCAGCACAACTGTTTTCAACATTGATAATAATAATAAGAAATGTTTCTTGAGTAGCAAATCAGCATATTAAAATGATTTCTGAAGGATCATGTGACACTGAAGACTGGAGTAATGATGCTGGAAATTCATCACAGGAATAAATTACATTTTAAAATGTATTCAAATAAAAAAAAAACACTTATTTTGATTGAATAAATTTCTTTCAAAAACAATAAAATCCTTACTGACCCTAAACTTTTGAATAGTAGCAATACAGGATGTTTGATAATGGAGTTAGACTTAACATTATATACTAATTTAAGAAAAATATAACAAAACAGCTACAATTCAATTTTGTCAAAGACCTGGGTTATTAGAAGGCCATACCTCTGATGAGTGACGAGATTCCTAATCTAGTCACAAAGACATTATCCAGCTCCTCGCTGCCTGTGAAGAGCTCGGCTGCCACGTACAGGTCAGGCCTCAGTGTGCGCGCAGCATCCAGCATGAACTGCAGCAAGCGGGGTTAGTGCAAGACGTACAGCCAAGAGGAAACCAAACCACGGGTGTTAGTGTGTCAGGTGAGGTGCAAAAAAAATGGGTTCAGAAAGGGGGAGAGTCATGCCTCAAATGAAGCCAAAATGAGTGAAAACAGAAAACAAAATCCATGAGAGTTTTGGGATGTAAATATTCAGGAAAGATAGTTCAGATAAGGAAATGACAGGTGATGCAGTGCAAAAAAAGAGAGAAAACAGATAAGACATTGTTAGTGTCATGCTTAGAGACTCTCCAGTACCTCTGATGAGACTGGTTATTCCGAGCCGGTTTACAAACACATTGTCAATCAGCTCGCTGCCTGTAAAGAGCTCGGCTATCACATAGAGGTTGGGTCTGACTGCTCTGGCTGCTGCCAACATGGTCTGCAGGACACAACATGTGTTAAAAGTGAGAAGTGTTGCAGGTTAGAGAACTGTCAACTGATGCTAAATTTTGTTGGGTTTCATTCATGTCCCTTATATACATATGTGTTAAAATAACTTTAACCCTAGAAAGCATGAACCAAAAAACCTACACGAATGCATAAAGGGGGTCAAAATGACCCGTATTGGAATTAATGGTTTTCTTCAAAAAATAGGTGCCCTATTAATGAAAAAAGTAAAATAATTGATGATACACAAATGTTTTAATATATCCAACTTTTTCATTACTAAAGATTTTTTTTTTTTTTTTAATGCAATTGTACTTTTTTTAAACTCTAAACTAATTTAGATCTACTGTAGAGTATATTCAAGGCTGAACCTTCACTCCCCACATTTTTCACAGACCATGTAAAAATTATCTTTTCAGACAGAGACAGAACCGTGGCATAAGTAGTAGGCCACCCGGATACTTTTTTTGCCTACTGTTTTCTGAATACCGTGAATTCAGACATACTACTCGTTTCACTGGTTTTCACCTACTATAAAGTAGGGAAATATGCGTATTGAGACAATTCTTGGTTCAGAGCAAAAAAGTAATCCATAAAGTTAAGAAAATAAATATTATTGATGAAAAATCTATACAAAAATACTGTGTTGAGTCAAAATTCCACAGGAAATGAATACAGGCCAATTTAACCCCCTTTATGCATTCTTGGGGTAGTAATACAAAAATGTATTTTTTCCCATCTTTTGACCAAGAAATATGAACATTTCATTGATTAGAGTCATGGAATATCAAATAAATATTTTTTTCACTGATAAAATATTTCAAAAATCACAACATGCTAGGTCAATTTGACTTAAGCCCCTGCTCCTTTAAGTGAAAGTGCCCTTTGCAGTCGCATCGCGGTGCCCCCGCGTTCCCATTTCTCGCCCCGGAACACGATTTCTACCGCGGGAGAACAGTTTCTGCCAATCTCATGTTAATCTTGAGTACATATAGAGTAACAATGCATCCTTCATATCTCCGAAAAGTCTTTAGTTTTGTCATATTTATAAAAGATAGATACGCTAAACCGAGTCTTTCCGGAAAAAGCCGAGATCCTGGAGGCCTGTCTGCCTTCAGTGCCGTGGGCGGAGCTAAAGAGCGCGCGCAGCTTCTGCGATGTCTGTTAGCTGCGATATCATTATAAATAAAAAGGGAACAAAACCGTTCGTGTTGTTTACATTTATGCACTTGCGCGCCGATTGCCAACAAAACACAGACATCTGATGCAGCTTTACTCACCACCCGCGATCTGCAAATCCAGCGGCGAACTGGGACTTGTTTACAAAGTATTCATCACCGAAATCCCGGGAACAAATAAACATACGTTCACAACGCCGTTGCTGCCCTGGAAAAACAAACTTCACCCACTGTTCCCTTAACGCTGGGTTCTTTGGGAAGCTGAAAAATGTAATCTTTCCCTCACAACCAAAAACACACTCCTTTGGTGACAGGAGCTACGTCTCATTTCGGAGGCTTCGTCCTTCGGAGATCGCATTTAAAGGCTGAATACTTCACGATGTCATATTTAAGAAAAGTAACCGTAATAAAATTGACTGATATTCATTGTGAGGTGTAAAATACTGTAATTTCTTTCTTACGTTGCAATCTAACGCTTATTTTTCTTAAATGAGACCGATGATGTATGCAGCCTTCAAAGGGTGCAGCCCCTGAATTGGGACACAACCATTGTTGAAAAATCTCTCGGCTTCCGTATCCCGAACGAATACACATTTAATACACATTTTGAAAGCTATCAATTTGTCTTTATTCCTTCTATATTTTTAAATTTTAGTAAAATCATAAAGTTGTCTTCAGTTGTCTTAGGAAGGGTAGACTTAAAGGGTTATGAATCAGCGTATCGAGTCATGATTCGGATCGCGTGTCAAACCGCCAAACTGCTGAAATCACGTGACTTTGGCGCTCCGAACCGCTGATTCATAACGCTCAGAAGCTTCCTGACTCAGTGTTTTGAAATCGGCCATCACTATATAAGTCCTTATTTTGTTTTTTTTGGCGCACCAAAAATATTCTCGTCGCTTTATAATATTAATATTGAACCACTGTACTCACATGAACTGATTTAAATATGTTTTTAGTACATTAATGGATCTTGGGAGAGGAAATGTCATTGCTGGCTATGGAGGCCTCACTGAGCCATCGAATTTCAACAAAAATATCTTAATTTGTGTTCCAAAGATTAACGAAGGTCTTACGGGTGTGGAACGGCATGAGGGTGAGTAATAAATGACATTATTTTCATTTTTGGGTGAACTAACCCTTTAAAGTTGTTTTAATGACAGAATCACTTTAAAAAGTGAACTCTTCAAGGAAAAGTCAGTCTCTTTTTTAACATTGTATAAGCGACAATCTGTTACTATGATTTTGTGTAGTAAACTGAAAACATCATGACTTAAGATGGTACAATGCAATTTATTAAGATTCAAACATATTAATTTGTCTAATAAAAGATTTCAAATCTTATGAAACCTTTTGGGACCCAGTTTATTAAGTGTCTTTAACTACTATGTACTACCATTTAAATTAATAATTTGTTACAATGCACTTCTTGTTTTGTAAAATCACCATGTTATATATCACTGATTTATCAATAAGCATAGGACGGAGAATAAGCCACACTTAATATTTCTTAGTGTGAAGTACAGCAAATGACGGAGCTATCGGTGGATGGGGAACAATCAGCAGCCAAAACGTACTAACCAAGACAGTAACTAACGAGCTCGCCATATAAAAATGTGTAGGGGAAAAAAACATTCCGCCCCCCATGTCTAATATTCATCTTTACACATAGTTAATCTCAAACAGGTTATTTATCTGCGATCTAGCCAAAAGTAATAATCTATATTTTGACACTGCCGCGGTACCTCAGCCACATGCAGTGGAGTTGAATGGCAGTTGTCCAGACGCACTCCCACAAAGTGCTTGGCCGTGATCTCGGTGTATTTCTGCATGTGGGCCCACAGGTAGGGGCAATCCTCGGGCCCGTTTCCATACCGCAGTTTAACACTGTCACCCCAGCAGATCAGCTCCCTCCTGATGTAGACATTGGACCCTGACCAGAATGAGGAGAAGAAGAAAAAGCAACTTTGATGGACCTTACTGCCAAAAAGGCTTGGAAAGTGTTGCCAATGATTAGGATTTAGGAATGTGTTGATATTGCCACCTTGTGTTCAAAGTCAGAATGACACCACTGCCCTCTTACAAATACACTATGGCAGAATTTTTACAAGTACACTTTAAATCTGCACAACTATTTTTTTTTTTTTTTAGTAATTGTGGGGGGAAATTTCTGAGGAGTGGATTTAACTATGGTTAAAGGAGTTAAACTTTAGAACTGAGAATATTACAATCTTAATGGTAGAAGAAAACTTTTTTAATTTTAATTCACATAATTAAAGAAAAAATGTTACAAAATTCTGTTAGTCAAGGTAGACTGCTAAACCTGGCTCTGCGAAGTTCCTCAGGGGATCGTCCGCCATGACCCAGCCATTGTGGGCCAGGAAGTGACATGACTTTTCTGGTTGATTCATTAGCTCCAGATCTTGCTCCAAAGTTGCCTCCTTGAATGGGAAAGTAAAATATCTGCATACAGACAAAAGTTTTGCCATAATTACATATATTGTACTGTATACAGAGCCATTGCTAGAGGGGTGAAAGTTGGTGATGATTCTAGATTTCAACTGAGGGGGACCCACAGCAACAACCTGCAATGGGGCCCTGGATACCTAAGCTACGGCCCTGATTGTATACATTAATTTTATTACACAAAGGAATATGATGCTAAAACTTGAGCAGAGGCTGATGAGTGAATGAACTGTGCTACCTGGTAACCAGAGGATGCTTCCTGGTGACAGGGCCCAGCTTGGGTCCATGGTCAGCCAGTCTTTCATAGCTTACAGTTCCATCAATGCAGTTAGTAGCCTGAAAGTAAAGAAATGACATTACTGCACTGGACTACATTGAAATTAGAGGTGAAGGTACAGAGAGAGAGAGAGACTCACCTGCTCCTGATGGTGCTTAATTTCATGAAACTGTTCATTATTGAGTTCATCTAGTCTCCTCCTCAGCCAGTTACAGCAATCTTCAATGGCACCAGGACTGCTCCTGCAACAACATAAATGTATAATTCATCTGTAGAATATCATATAAAGCATAATAAACAGTCTACAGCCCAGCAGAGTTTAGCTTCAACACGAATTAAACACACCTAATCCAGCTCTTCAAGTCCTTCAGGGTTATTTGAAAACTACAAGCATGTGTGTTAGTGCATGGTTGGAACTAAACTGTGCAGGTCTGTGGCCCTCCATGAACTGAGTTTTGCACCCCTGGTCTACACTGAACAAAGGCTCAAACATGCAGCAGCATACTGACCCATGGGGCACAAAGGTTTCTAGAGCGGAGTCCATGTCCACTGTGTTACCAAAGCGCCTGTACTGAGGGTCCTGAATGATCTTCAGTTGCTGTTTGCCATTAGTCTTGCTCCTATCAGGTTTGGCTCCTGTATAGACAATTTAGAACAAACCATTAAACACATTAAAGGGTTAGTTCACAAGACTGGTCAATGTTTATATGTGAATAAAAGCCTAAATTAAAAGCACAGTATGTAAGTTTCACCACTAGAGGTCGCTTATTCAAAACAATAACAGGCGTAGCTTGATGACGCTGTGAATGAGCGTGGAATCATGGGAATTGTCGTCTCTACGTCCATAGCCAACGTAAAGCAATCCGACGGGACTCAGGCAGAAATCACGTTCATGGGTGAGCTAATGTATTAAAGTTTTATTAACGTTACTGTGGTATGAAGCAGGGCGGGTCCGAGAGCCTGAGACATTTTAAGTTGCTGTTTTTATTATGCTCATATGCTGCAGTTGGCCGCTGCCGTTCCTTTTGTTTTGTAGTTTTTTTTTAATATTTATGCATATTATACGATTAAATGCATATTGAACTTGAACTTTGTTACAGTTGTGTTTGATCACTTAATTTCACATTATTTTATTTCATTCTAATAAACATCTGCAAGTGCTGAATTACTACTCATACATTTACTTGATGAATTACAATTGTGGGGTAACGCAGCGCTGTTTTACTTGGTCAAAACAATCATACTAAAAATACATTTGAGTGTGTTGAAAGTTATGTTATAACATTACTCTGTGCATTCGCTCGGTGGCTGGTATGAGACACTTGTTACACACTGCAGTAAGCTAGATTGATATTAGAATATCATATTAATAAAAGCTGGATGACTTGCGTTGCTGCAATTCATTTTAAAATATTTTGTATGGTGGAGAAAATGCTGTATTACTGTTACTACAGATAAAGCTCTTTTATTATGCTATGTTAGCCACTTGGCAAAATAGTGTTGTCTCTGAGGCATAGTACAAACATGTTATTCACGGTAAATCAAAAAACAAGAGATTCCAACAATAAGACTACCCGTGTTGAGCTATATAACAATAATTAGTTTTCTGTTGATAAAAGTATCCAAACAGTTGCTCACCTGTCTTTAATATATTATGTCTAAAACGCATAATATATTAAAGCATCTTTGGTGTTTTCATGGTTTCTACAGAAGTAAAACTGGAAATTGAGGGTAATGTGGATGTGACGTCATTGACAGGAGACACAATGACACAGGCCATTACACTAGTTAAAATAGCTGATTTCTCTGGATTTAAACATTGGAAACATTTGGGATAATGTAAGTACACAAGTCAACAAAATATATAACATTGTTTTTGTGGTTTTTGGATATTTTTATCCAAAAATCTTACATATTGTGCCTTTAAATCTGTTCATCATATAAAGCCATTGTGTCTCTACAGAAGACTTTAAACTACTCGATTCATATTAATTGTGAAGTGTCAGAGTTTTGGGTGAATAGATTTAAAATGGAGAGACAGATATCTCTCAGACTTCATTTAAAATGTTATAAATTTTAAAATTAAAATATTTTAATTTGTGTTCCGAAGATGAATAAAAGTATTATGGGTTTGGAACGACATGAGGGTGAGTGATTGAATGCATAATTTTTATTTTTGGGTGAACAAAACCTTTAAAGTCACCATGAAATCAAAATATGACTATTTTTATGGAATATTGAAGTATTTATTATAAATAATTTATCTGTGCACATCATTATTTTTTTATTTAAATTCATGTGCCCTTGAATTCATGTGTTCGAGAAGCCATTTCACTCAGCTATACGTCACAATACAGAAGAAATGACTATTGCAACTTCCGTTTTATGCTGACTTTAACATTTTCATTTCTCTTAACGTAAGTGTCTGAGAACCATCCAGTAACTCACCGCTTTGTAGTAAAGCTCTGAACTGATCCACTGCCGGTTCCACTTTGACTTGGAAGAACTCCCACAGTTTAATTTTGGGAAACACATCCTGCCAGAGAACTCCACGAATGGCCTAGTGAAAACACATTACAGTTAGTATTGAAGGAATTGAATTCCATTCTATGGCTTCCACAGACCGCGATTCGCTCACATGGAGGTGCTGGTGATCCTCGATTAGGGCAGGGAGACCCCTGTCTTTGTATTTGCCATCAGCTATAGCACAGGTGACGTGCCACAGGGCCCTGTCCAGTACCCAGGCTGGCTTCAAATGAGGAGAGTTCACCAGGTTATAACCACACTCAGGATGTTTCTCAATCCATTTGCTGTTAGCAGCTGAGAAAGGCAGAAAAACACAGCAGTTATCATGACATTGTAATACAAATAAATAAAAAAGGACATAGAAGATGAAACAGGCATCACATAAAAGTCAATGAATTGGTGATTCTACTTTTGCTGAAACAAACAAAACAAAGACATGGACTTTTTTGTATTTAAATTACACAACTGATGTATTTTAAGAATAAGTTGTTGGTCCTAAAGAGACAGAATAAACAATGTATGTACAGATTACAAGCAATATACAATAAGGTCCATAAGTCTGAGACTTCTAATGAAAATGTGCCTATTTTGCATTTTCCTAATTTAATGCAATAATAATAATTCCATTAGTGACCTCAAAATAATGCAGAACCTTAAACATATATTATTTTATTTTATTATTTATTTATTATTTACAATACCGTTCAAAGGTTTGAGGTCAGTAAGACATTTATAATGTTACAAAACATTTCTATTTCAAATAAATGCTGTTCTTTTGAATGTTCTAATAATCAAAAGAACAAGATATAATTTTTCAATTGTTATATCATCATATTAGTATGATTTCTGAAGGATCATGTGCAACTGAAGACTGGGGTAATGATGCTGAAAATTCAGCTTTGCCATCACAGGAATAAATTACATTTTAAAATGTATTAATAAAAAACAACTAGTTTAAACTAAATAAAGTTTTTACTATATTTTTATCACATAAATGCAGCCTTGATGAGCATAAGAGACTTATTTAAAAATAAATAAATAAATAAAAATCTTACCAACCAACATTTGAACTAAAGTTTATATTTATTTCTTTATAGTGTTTTTTATTAAGAGTTTTAAATTTGACTTTGATTCCCGGATTCATAATGTGGCCTCAGACTTTTGGACCCCACTGTATATATGTAACCTGCACAAATATACATGCACCATGCCGCACTGAACTTCCCCTTGTTTAAATTTGTGGCATTTGTACACATCTCTAGATAAGGTATCACACACCCCCTGACCTTTAGCTGTGCTGAGTTCTGGTAGACACTATGAACTATGAACTTTGCTTTCTATTAAGCCTGACTACTTTAACACATCCAGGCACAGCAAGAAGTGACATGCTTAGAAATGTCAAACAGACACTGTAACAAGACTACGCAAAGCAAGTTCAAATTCCCCTGCAGATATTCATCTGTAAACACGTTAGCCTTCTCTAAACCTTCACAGTCAGTCAGCTTGTCTGAAAGAAAGTTTTAAAGTGTTTCTCTTTAGTATTCGGCTCACATATTGGGCCTTGCTAGCAGCACCATACAACAGCTGAACCCCAGCACAGTATATCAGACAGGCCAAACGTTGCACCAATAGCTCCTTTCCTCTGTAAATAAACTATTTTTAGAATTGAAGTCAATGCAAAGGCTTTTAGTGGGGGCTTACAGAAGATTACAGTCAATCACTTTGGAGCTTTGGCCTTTTCCATTGGAATAAGAGAACCCACTAAAGTTGGACCCTGCAAAGGGATAACTGACATGCAATACTTTTGGGTGTCCTGTAGGTGTGACATGTTATTCTTAATATAAAATTATTTAACAGCACTTTTAACAGCCAATTCTTTTATAACAATTATGCATGTAGCTTTTATGATTTATCTGGATAATTAAACAATTAAAAAGTTAAAAAGTTGTGCTCGAACTACCAAAAATGCATGATGCATTGTTGAAACATGTCTAGAAACTAGATAATAAAAAAATGGAAAAATGTGCACCTGTATGATTGTAAACCACATCTGTGATGCAAAGCATATTCCACTCATTTTTCATTTTCTCCACCAGGTTGCCAACATCTGTCCAGTTGTAGGCTTGTCCAGGAGGGGAGAAGTCTGGGTTAAGCTCCAGCTGATCGGCCAGAGAGTAACAGGAGCGAGACTCACCCAGCGTCTGCAGCGGTGTGAAGTGAATCATATTATACCCTAAAAAAGATGCATATGAAATCAGTTAATTTGAAACAGAATACTAACTGAATATTATGAGATACAGTATTTCAGTTAATGTACCAATGTAATAAAACCACAAAAATGCAATCCATAGCAGACTAACTAAAAATAACTTGGCCTAATTAACTTTGACTAACTTCACCTCTTTAAATATCTTTGTTCAGTGTCTGCATAGTTATTTAATGGTTATTGGTTTATTCATGTAATTAAATAGACTGCAAAGAAGGAGACAAGAGAAGTTCAAATGCAGTTAAAGTTGAATTTTTGGTAAACAATTGGGTAAAAGTGTAAGTGTAACTAATATAATAGCACCAGCTGTCTTCTTACCTGCCTCTTTGGTGACTCTTAGCCTGTCCAGCCACTCATCCAGGGGCCCGAGGCATTTGGACAGGTATGTCTGGATACTGATGCAGTCTAGGGGCAAGATGTGGTTGTCTGCCCCTACCCGGAGCACTGGGTCCACCACGATATATCCACCACCAGACTTCTCCTTATCTCTGAAGAATAAAAAATAAATGAACAAGGATGTGTTGTACAGTTTTTAACAATATGTAAATATAGAACTGACAGTATACTCTAAATTTTCAACTAACTCACCCATGGCCAAAATAATACTGGTATGAGCCTGAAATCTTGAGGTCAAGGGTGCAGAACTTGTCCGAATCATCCTGTCTTCCAGTAGGGTTAATCCAGTCTAAGGCATGGAACTTGTGGCGCTCAAAGAGCTCCCCTTCCGCAGGGTAGTTGGTGTAAACGTGAACGTGTTTCCCCTGAAGAGTGGGACCCAGGCGAAACTGGAGCTCAAACCCTGAGCAGAAACACAACATAAGCTTCATGACATTTTGACCTACAATAAATAAATAATGAATGGATAAAAACACTGGTGGAACTTGGCCCAAAACTGTTCATGACATATGTATTTATTAAACAATTTTTATTTTTTCAAATAATTTTTAAAAACTATTATATATTTTTCAATGTCTTGTGGTAACATAGTAACAGTATAAGATGGCAATATGATGATTCCATATAATTTACATGGTACTTCAAAGTTCCTTAAAGTGTACCATGGTTTTACCATCATAGTAGTGTCTAAAGTAAGCAAGTAAGCATTATCATTATACAATCCCAAAAAGAAAAAAAAAAGTTATCATAAAAAAGAAAAAAAGAACAGTAAAACCATATTATACACTTATGAAGGATCTATCTATCTATCTATCTATCTATATATATATATATATATATATATGTGTGTGTGTGTGTGTGTATTATTAATATATAGAGGCAAATAAAAGCATATTCCATATAAGATCCAAGTTTTTTCCTCATCTCACGGTTTTAATATACGTAGATCTAGTTAAAACGATTCTAACTGTATTCAAATGTTTTGAATTTTTTTATTAACAGTACCTGAGGATAATCATGAATATGAATTTGACCATATACACTGAGTCAAACTACAACCTTTTCAAAAGAGTATCCATGGGATTAAAAGAGAAAAGTTCTGAACAAGATTTGTTTACTGGATTCTTCGTATAATGACTGGATTACATTTCTCAAATTTATTACATAGTCATAGTGCCAAATTCCTCTGTTATATTTACTGTCTATTAGTGCATTAATTAATAGGTACTCAGCCATAAAGTAAAGAACACCACAGCGTCTATAAATAACCACAAACGTTCCGCACGTAACACAGACTACTGGCCATTATCACACTACAATATAATAGTACTGTCATGCCTCAGTGCGATGCAAAGCGTTAAACGTGAGCTGAAACTTGCCTTGTTCCAGACGGAAGAGGGTCCTGTCTAGTTTCTCCATGTCATTGAGGACCATCACTCTTATTTGTTTTGGTGTCATGATTGCCCTCCTTATTTTAGAACGTCCTTAACACAATGATGAACAGGAATTCAGCAGGACCCCATTCACTGAAAAGTGAACCAAAAGATATGCGAAACATCACTGTATTACAATAGATGACATTTAATTAAACTTAATTAAAATGAAGCCCGTAGTGTGGCTTCCGAATAACCACAGAATTGCAACAGTTTCCTTTATAATACAAATTATTGCAACATTACCATTAACCATGACTGAACGTAAGAGCCACATAACATGATGAGTGAGCACTACAACAACTCAAACTGCCAAAGAGCTCTACCGGAACACATACATATGGAATATACCTCAATATTGTCAAGATTTGTATCCGTACGTTAGTATCTACGCTCTATGCACCATCACCACCTCTGACAGTTTAACATTAGCGCTGATTCGTGAACGAATCGTTCATATGAGTCGGAACTATTCAATAGGTTGAACCGGTTCACTGGCTATTTAGAACATGTCCGATTCGTAATGCGCATATAGTAACACTTGAAGTGACCAGAGAATCTAACTAATGGGGAAAAAAGTAAGTTTGCAGAGCCGAATTGCAGAAATGACTACACCCAAGAGATTAATTTTAGTTTTGTGTAATGTAAATGCAAACTAGATTAGCTCGTAAAATACTTGCTCGTAAAATATCAGCCGACTGAAACTGAAATTTAATAACACATGAAATTAGAATAAACATTGTTAAAAATTATTCTAATCATCCATAATAACCGCCAATATGTGTACGTATTTACTAGAATATTTTCGCTTTAGTCGAATGCAACGCCAAAATGAATCACTGAATCATTTTTGAACCGGTTCTTTGACACAAACTGTTCGAAAGAACCGACTAGCAGAAATGAATCGTACTTCCCATCACTACAGTAAATATGACTGGTATTTACAAGGCACGGCCAAAAAAGTATCCTCTATCTCAGACTGGTCGAGGTTAAGAATCTAGCAGATAAAGGCCAAGCAAGTCTATTTTAAATGAGTAATCGGGGCAACAGTAACATTTGCCAAGCAAAGCCAGTATACATTACAACATACATACTGTCCTCTTCTGATGCACGACAGTCTAAAATCTAAACTGATATAAACATTTAGATCAATTTTGCACGACAATACAGTGTTAAAGAGCAGTAAGTTTAAAAGACACACCAGTGTATTTTCCTGTTTTCGGCTTAAGGACGTTCCATTCGCTGGTGAAGGAGGCGTGTGCACGGCTGTAATTCTCCGCTTCCTTCTACCGTAAATACACTTATATAAGACACACTGCCATTTAAGTGAAATGTTTTCAGACACAGTGTACAATATGCTTATGCAAATGATTAGAGAGACACGTATTGGCATTATGTGTTATAATAAATAAAAAATAGCCTAAATAATGAATGAATAAATAAATAAATAAATAACAGACAACCTGCAGGGGGATGTTTCAGATTTTGTCTCCATCGTGTGGTTGTAGGCCTACAGAGTCTTAAAATGCGACATGACCCGCCCATTCATGTTCAAACCATAAAACTATTATCTGACACCATTACCTGGTCCTGAGCAGACAGGTTGCTGACAAGGTAAGAGCAGTGCTTACTTTTGAACCTCTAAAACCTTCATTAACTTTGTATTAACATTTATTTACACACATTGTTAAGTGGTTTGGAAAAGTCATGGAAAATTAAATGAATTGGGCAAATTACTAATAACTTTTTCATAAGAAAAAGTGAGTTCAGGACATTTTTTCATAATGGGAAAAAACATTTTACATAGGCTAACCTTTATATATTAATTCTAATGTAACTGACATAGCCTACAAATAGAAATTCACCCAAGCAATCTCTATGATGAATTAAAAATCAATTTCCAGAAATCACAAATGACTGGAAAAGTAAGAAAAAAAAAAAAAAAAAATCTTGAAAATTCATTTGGCAACAAATGTAGGAACCCTGTAATGTAATGTAATATGAATCCTAAGGAGCAAGGTATAAACTATAACATAAGGACTAATGGCCATAATTGTGCTCCTCTCAGGATCTTTCCAGAGAAGAGGATCACTTTGCCTCTGCAGGAATGTGGAATCTACAAACTTCTCTGGCAATCTTTGGAACATTGTGTTTGACAGCTGTAAGTGGATATAAAAATGGAAAGGTGGAGAAATCGTGTGAGAGCATGATGCCAGAACATCACAGCCAACCCAACACTACTGCCAGTCCATACACACTGACTGTGAATGCCAGTAAATTCAGCCCAGGCATGGACATCAGAGGTGAGGGGGGGAAACAAAACACATATGAATTAAACAATTATCATTTTTGCCAATTTAGATGTTTTAAGTTGAACAATTAGTTGCCTTTATTTATTGATACTTCCACTATCCATAGTCACTCTCTCTGGAAGTGAGCACTTTGAAGGATTTCTAATTCAGGCCAGAGATGCCACAAACACTGATGGATCAGCTGTTGGCTCATTCGCATTGGTAGATCCCAAGATTTCTCAGCGTTTGACATGCAACAGCATAGAGGTACTGTATAGTGGAGTCTACAGTTTCCACAAAAATATTAATCAGCACAATTCTTTTAAAGATTGATAATAATAAGAAATGTTTCTTGAGCACCAAATCAGCATATTAGAATGATTTCTGATGGATTACGTGACATGAAGACTGGAGTAGCCTATGATTCTGAAAATGCAACCCTGCTGTTGTATAAATCACACTTACCATAAATATTTTGGTATTATAAAGTATGTAGTAAGGGAAATGTGTCTCAAAATCTGCTTTTATTCTTAAAGAGTTTGATGAAAGTATGATGTCTTTTAAAGGGTTCTGCCGTTAGTCACACCAGTAATGCCAAACAGACCGAAATTCAGGTGATCTGGAAAGCCCCATCGAATGCTCCACCCACTGTACACTTTCTGTGAGTGTTTCTGATCTGACTTTGTCATTCAGCATTGAAAATATTGTATTGGATCTTTTCAAACCAATATTTGTGATTACATTCAAATTTATTATGTTCAACCTCTTTGTTTTTTCACATCAAGCGCCACAGTTCTTGCCCACTACAATACATTCTGGCTCAAACTTCCTAGTCCGGTCATTTCTCAGGGTGACGCGACTCCCGCTCCACCTCAATCTACCACCGTTATGTCTACAAACTCTGCAAGCACTTCTATTCTACCTCATCCAGTACGTGCCAAAATACTAAATATAATCTGCTCTTAGAAACTGCTTTACATAGCCTTTTTTTGTGAAAAAAAAAAAAAAAAAATGTGATGCCATTTCTTCTACAGTTCACTTCAGAGGGATGTGGCAAGTGGAAGTCTTGTCTCATTGACCCTGTCGGCTGTAACTCTTCTATAGACACAAACTGCTTCTTCCTTTCTTATTCTACTTTGGGTCAGACAGTTTCGTTTGAGCTCAGCGGCCCTGCACAAGGATACGTCTCCTTTGCCCTCTCCATGGATGAATGGATGGTGAGCATGATCAAATGCATTTCACATTCTTGTCCTACATTATAATGAACTAACTTTAGATATATATTATATTTATGTCCATAGAAAGCAACGAAATTACATTCAAGCTCCATAAAAGTAGTAAATACATCATTAAATTAGTCAACGTGACTACAGTGGTTCAACCTTAATGTTATGAAGCGACAAGAATACTTTTTGTGCACTGTCATTCTCTTACGCAGTTTACGTTAAAGACACATTGCAGAGCTTCCGTGTTCTACATCAGAACGTCGACTCTGTATTGGCCGGCTCCTGCGTCAGCATCACACGTATGCGTCGCGGTGCCCACGTGAACAGCGTCGGCCAATACTGAGCCAGCGTTCGGGTGTAAACTGCGTCAACTGCGTAGGAGACTGACAAGGTAGAGAAGAAATTGTTGAATAAAATCATTATTTTTGTTTTGTTTTTGTGCTCAAAAACTTTTCTCGTCACTTCATAACATTAAGGTTAAACCACTGTAGTCACGTTGACTATTTTAACGACGTTTTTACTACCTTTCTGGACCTTGAATGTGGTAATTTCATTGCTTTCTATTGAGGATAAAAAAACTCTTGGATTTCATCAAAAATATCTTAATTGTGTTCCGAAGATGAACAAAGGTCTTGCGGGTTTGGAGCGACATGAGGGTGAGTAATTAATGACAGAAATTTCATTTTTGGGTGAACTAACCCTTTAATGTTTGCTAGGGCAATGATGATGCGTACTTGTGTGTAAATGACGGGGGTCGTGTAAGTGTTGAGGCTGCACACACAACAGGCAGGACATATCCAGAGTTGGCATCCAAGGTGAGAGAGTACTTTAAGATCTTAATGCTGCTTTTTTGGCAGTTTTTAGTAATGCAGTATGTTACAATTTAATTTTAAAGCCATAAAAACATTATAGTCCAAAAAGATGGCCTCTGAACTTTATACAGTGTCACTCATACAGTAAATGTAATCAGCATGATTTTCATTTCCTCTGCAGTCTGTGCTGACTGATGTAGGCTGGAGACTTTCTGATGGGGTTATTCAGTGCAAGTTCTCAAGATCCATACACACCCCTCAGGATCCGGTCCGATTCAGTCTTAACAACAGTTACTACCTGTTCTTAGCACACGGCACTGCAGAAAATGGTGAGTGTTGTTGCATCAATGACACAGAGTGTTGTTATTGTCAAATAAAGCTATTAAAAATGATTTTCACTAATTGAAATAAAGCTTTATATATATATATATATATATATACAGTAGTGTGAAAAAGTCTTAGGCCACCACCAGCTTTGTTGTTTTAGCAATGTTTTAATGACCATCCATATTTATTTTTCAGTCACTTTATTACGATACAAACAGAAAATACAGGAAATATGTACAAAATTGTTTCTTTAAGCAAAAATCAGTATTTAGTGTGACCTCCTGGACTTCTTCCATTTCTCAAAAAAGTTTCTCAGAAACTTTTCATCATATTTTGAAAGTTTTCTTGGCCTTCCAGTCCTTCTCCATTCCATTTAGGTTTAAGCCTGGTTCCTACTATTGCTCAAGTGTAAGGGGAGGTCACTAAATACTTGCCAATTTAGTCTATAAAAGTGTTTTTTTTTTTGTTTTTTTGTTTTTTCAGATTTTTTTCTGTTTATTAATACTGCATACACATTTACTGTATTTTCTGGTTATATTCTAATAAAGAGACTAATAAAACTAATAAAAATGACAAAAGCACATAACAAAAGTACTAAAACTTAAACTAAAAGTAAAATGAAAGCTAAATTCAAATATATATATATATATATATATATATATATATATATATATATATAAATTATACTAAAATAACATTGATGAATAGATATAACACTGGAATAGATAAGCTACTGTAGATTGAATGTTCTGTTTTGTGTTATCGCTCTTTTTTTAACTTCTAGATTTACAGCATGATAAAATAGCAGTCTTTCCGGTCTTCACGTCCTTCAGCATTTTCCAAAGGGCTGTATTTCTCCTTTTAGCAAATTATTATGCGTCTCATCAGATACAGTGTCACATTTAACTTTGTTTTTATGGCCTCCGCACTGCATGTTACTCCACAGATCCGGATTTCTGACCTTACTGGTTAACAAGTGCCTGTGATGGGCTGAGCAATCAGTACTTGTTTCCTGTCATTTATTTTATGGCAGGGTCACGGGGTGCACAGGGAATAAAATAGTTACTGCTGGCTTGCTAAAGTCAGAATTCAACTTTTACAAGGAAACAAGCACAAGTAGGCCTACATATCTTAAAACAATTTGATCAGGTGATGTTCTGAAAGATTTACACCAATTGTTTCACTTTTATTTTTTATATCCCATCGTTATGGTATGATAAATCACTATTTTTATTGATAGAAATGGTGTGTGAGATAATGCTTTGTTCAAGTTATCTCAGCAGTTTTACTGTTGTTGTGTTGTGCTGCAGGTATGATCCACAGACACACGTGGCAGCCACTGATATCGTCCCATCATCAGATCATTACCGGCCCTCCCCAGATACTGACAGGTTCTCGATCTCCACTGCTCATGAAATGTCATGGTAAGTGTTCTGCTGTAATTAAGTTTACTGCAGGAAACTTAGAATTCCACAAATGGTTAAATATATGGTCAAGAAAAGGAAATGTTACTTGTGCAAGTGCAATTATCATCATTGTGCCCTTGAAAAGTAGTTGCTGTGGAATAAAAGCATCAGTTAAATGACAAATGGTAATTAAATAAACCACTACATGTTATGAATAAATTGGTGTAAATTGCAAAATGCTTTCATTTTCAAAGATAATTTCCCAATTTAAATGCAGGAGCTTTAATGCTGATTGCCTGGATGCTAGCAGGAAGCTCTGGAACATTAATCGCTGGCTATTTTAAACCTGACTGGCCAGAACGAACATTGTTTGGGCAAAAAATATGGTTTCAGGTATGGAGTATGTTTTTGTGGTTGCTGCTTAATACTTATTCATGCTTTAATACTTTCAGTTTTCTGCACATTTCATGTGTAATCAGCTTTTCATAACTGCATATATTTTTCACTGTAGTTTAAATATTTTCTCTGTTTACAGGTGCATCGCATGTTGATGTCCCTTACAGTTTTGCTCACAGCTGTGGGTTTCGTTTTTCCTTTTATCTACCGAGGAAAATGGAGCACAGTGAGTAAAGCCTGTGTTCTCTGCCTTGACAATGATTTGCAAATAAAATGCAATACATCCTTAAAACAACAACAAACTTAAATGTATTAAATGCCACAGTTTCACTCCTTGCCAGTAGGGGGCCCTATTTAATTTAAGACCAATTTCAGCATCAGAGAGAGTGTGGTGTTATATTGCATAGCTAATATATGTTTATACATTGGTTCTGTACAGTATTTATTAATTATAGTATTTATTAATATTTTGAATTAGCTTTTATTTTTGTTTTCAGATTTTATTTTAATTTAATTTAAGAGTAACACTTTACAATAAGGTTTGTTGTTTACATTAGTTAACTACAATAGTTAACATGAACAATGAGCAATACTTCTGCAGAATTTATTAATCCTAGTCAATGTTAATCACAACATTTATTAATACATTACGTTTTTAAGATCAAAAGCTGTATCACTTAACATTAGTGCACTGTGAACTAACATGAATGTGAACATTTTTATTAACTAACATTAACAAAGGTTAAAATATGCTGTAGATATATTGTTCATTGTTAGTTGATGTTATGTAATGCATTAACTAATGTCAACAAAATGAAACTATTGTAAAGTGTTACTAATTAAGGTTTTTTATTTAAATTTTAGTAATTTTGTTATGTGCTTTCTCTCTCTCTCTCTCTCTCTCTCTCTCTCTCTCTCTCTCTCTATAGTTTACATAAACATTTCTAATTTTCGGTTAAGTATTTTCATCAAATAGACTTTACTTTATTTCAGATTCATTTCAATTTGTGAAAATATTTTAATAGTTTTGGTTTTAGTTAACAATACTATTACCAAATGTCTTTGCAGAGAGCAGGTGCTCATCCATACCTAGGCTGCACTGTTATGATTGTCTCTTTCTGTCAGCCTATAATGGCTGCATTCAGACCAGCTCCAGACTCCTCAAGGTAGGCTAATGTCTCCTCATTTAACTCAAATTTTCAACTTGGTAGTTGTGTAAACCCCTTTTGCTTACATATCTGGATTGAAAAACATAATGAAGCAAGTAGAATAACAGCAGGATAATCATTTCATTTTCCCAGGAGGTGGATATTCAATTGGTTGCACTGGGGCGTTGGAAATGCTGCTGAAATTATTGCCGGTGAATTTCGCTCTTTGGATTTTTGTTGTTTAGAAATGTTTACCTCAAATAAATCAATTTCTATGAGTAATAATCCAGTCAAAACATTTAAAAATGTTACTTTTTTTTAATTATTGCAGTGGTTTCCATATTTTTTGGAATAAGGCAGCAGTCTCTTTTGTTACCTTACCCATGGACCACAGGGATTCTCTTTGCTTTTGTGGTTTGGAACATTGTATTAAAGCTTGTGTTACAACTTCATAAGCACAATGTAATCAGAAAAGGTTTGTATAACTCATTTTCACATTATATAACTTTGAAAGACTGTGCAAAAGCCAAAGTCTGATTCATTTGGAAGTACATAGTGCCTGTTCAGTTTTGTTCCCTCTTCCTGTCGTTCAGGCATAAATTGCAAAATGATTCAAACTGAGAGTGAAATGAAGCGAAATATGTTTTCAAGGATAATGTAACTACATATTTAGTCATTTCTCTTGTTTCAACAGGAAGTGACAATGAAGATGAACTTCCAGTTCTCTCAGACTTCTCGGGGAATGTAAACTGGGTAAGTTCACTTTACTCAGACTTAAAGGTGGAGATTTACCACCCTTAATCATTGAAATCAGTGTGTAGTGCAATAGGCACAACAAAAACTTACCATCAAATTATAAGGCTCAAAAATAACCATGTACATAATGTTCATCTAAGCATCCAAATGCCCTTCTTTCTACTTCCACAGGATACTAAGTTTAGAGTGGCTGTCCTTGCTGTGTTTGTGCTTGGAAACTCAGCTTTCTGTTTCTCACTTCTCAGCTCCATAGGGAACGTATAGCCAACGAATGAATCATATGGCAGCTTTTCAGGACATAAATTGGGATGAAGGCCTAGAATTATTTATACAGCAGAACAAATCATTACCAATTATCATTTCATTTTATTGCAAGGTTTGAACAGAACAGTATTTTGCATTGAAAACATCCTGCAAGGAAGAAACATATCTATTAAGATGCCATTTCAAACATGAATATTATGAAGTGAAATTCACACATTTTTTAAATTATTATTTTCACACAAGAATAAATGTTCACATTATACGCAGGCAATCGAAGCATAAAATATTTAAAAGGCTCACAATGTAATTATGGTACAGAAGCCAGCTACTTATCTGTAACAACTCTGGAAGCTACATCCATTATATACTCTATAATAGACATTCCAAGAAGTGGTCTTCTCTTGTCTTAAATTGCACTTTTGATCAGATTAAATCAATGATAAATCGTCGCCTTGGAATTATAAGGTTCTATCTGCATTCTGAGCAGTTTTAAGATATTAAGCTTCAAAGTTTTTGAATTCCATAGACCTCTGTAGATAGAATCCTTTTTGTTTTCTAAAAAAAAAGTCCCAAAATGTTCACAACTTACAAAAGAAGAATATGTGAATAACTCAGTTTTGACAAAAATGTCAGATAGAACCTTATAATTCCAAGGTAATGAAATGTATTATTATTTACTTCTGCTCTTCACTGTATGGTTAAAGTGACAAAATATCTTATAAACAATAAACTGATTTGTTAATATAAGACTCAAAATTAGTATCTTTTTTAAACAATGTACTGTATGTAATGTGAAATCAGAATAATATATTTCTCAGTGTTTGGCATTATTTTTGTACATAGTGCAATTTAGGAATGCATTACTTTATAAATTTGTCATCTGCAATAATATAAAAGTGTACTCAAGATAATGAAAATACTATTCGCATCCAAAAAAAAATGAAAAAGGGTATGACATCAGTTATGAATATATTTACTCACCTATTAAGTTCCAGGTTTGTACTAATGAATGTTTTAATCTGAATCTATTTCTACATGCTTATACTGTAATGGAAACTTGATTTGTGCTTCGGTGCTTCATTTAGGCAAATCATTCAGTCTTGTTGCTGATGATTGGCAAAGATACCTGCCTCCCACCTCTGGGCCAGGGCACTTTTTCGTCTGACTCGAGGGTAAGGAGCCTCAGGGAACTAAAGGAGAAAGCTTCACCTGTAAAACTGCATGCAGTTTCCAGTTTCAAGGTGAAATGGGCACAGATCAATGAGATGTCAAAGATGTGAAACAGATGAAAAACAGATGCTTTGCAATGGAATTCAGAACAGTTATATATGATACATGGGAGGACCAACAGAAAAATATGTAGTTTAAAATCTGCAACTTTGAATCAGCATGCCTAAATTTAATGTACCTTCTGGTCGCAGGACAAAGCGGAGCGATCCATTTTGCGTGTCTTCGATGGAGATGAGGGGGATGACTTAGATTTTGCTGGTACCTCTCCTGTAAAGTGTCCAAATAAAAGAAAGGACATTTGCTGAACTGCATCTTTATGTAATAACATCAGTGAAGTAAATACTCTACTGGTTGCTAAATGTGCTACCTGGTCTCTCGTAATTGAAATTCTGCAGTTGGCTGGGGGACACGAGGACCGTGTCATATCTCTCCTTTACATATAGTTGTGCTCTCTGCCTCCTAAGCTCCTCTTCTCTTTGCCTCACCAACTTTATCTCCTGATCCACCAGAGACTGCGTGCTGTGAGAGCGCAGTTTGAAGAAGGGATTGTTCTGAAACGTGCTCTCTTGTGTCTCTTGACATGCAGTGCTCAGGCAGAATTCCGAGGCACTTCGAATGATGAGATTCGATGTCTCCAGGATGATCACGTTGTTCATGTCTGATGACCATTCTTGGAAACCGCTCGTGCCTGGAGAGAGCAGCCCACCTTTCCCTCGATTCCGTGGACTGGTGGGGTACGAATCCGGCTCGAGTATAATGACATTATTGGCGGTCATTTCATGGTATGTGGGACTTTTTCCAGAAGAAGCAGTGATAGACAAAGTTGGAGTTCTTGTACTAGGGGACCTCTGAGACCTGCATCTGTCCTCCGGTGTGTCAAACATCCGTCCTTTCTCCCCAGGCTCTGATCTGCTTTGGTGAAGAACACTAGGCCTGGGTTGAACTTGTGTAGCGTCACCAGCAGTCATCTTTGCCATTGCCCTCTCTCGTCTGAAATTCTCCTCTCGTTCGAGAGCTTCACGGATCTCCCGCTCCACTGGAGTCTCCGGCTCATCGTAAGGGGACCTGTAGCTTGTGTCGTCCAGACCAGAGTCCTCCGAACAGGGGCTGAATTGAGTGTACTGGTAATCCCCCAGACCGAGACTTTCTATGTCAGGGTCTCTTCTGGGGCGATCAATGTTGCGGACAGGCGTATACATGAAGCTGTGCCCACCTTGGCAAGATCCCTGCTTCATCACTGGCCGGTGCACCAGACCCTTGGTTTGCTCTTCCATCTTCTGCCATTGCTTGCGAGCCACCCTGAAATCCAGATGCTCTGTGCTGACGTTCTCGCTCTTTATTTCCTGAACCACGCAGAAGTCCTGCGGCAACTTCTTGTCGAGCTCTGAAGTTGAACAAGACAGGCGCTGGAGGTTGTGCTTTGAAGTTTTCCCAAGCTCATCTTCGTCCTCTGCAATCTTTGTTAAGCTGCAGTAATGGACAGAGGAGTCCAAAGAAATATCTTGCAGCTCACATTCAGTGGGACACTCTGGTTGTTCTAGAATCTCACTTTCAATAATGTTCAAAGCCAGGGCTTCATCTTCAGGTTCAGCATTGCTATCTATCACTTCAGTGTCTTCCTGCCTTGATTGGTCTTCCGGGTTTACCTCTGCTTCATCCATACCCAGGAGATCACCGTTCTCTTCAATCTCTTCTTTGTCAACAGCTGGTGGAACTAAAGATCTCCATGGCTCCTCAGCATCACTGTCTGATGAAATGATAGCCATTTCCACAAGCAGACAGTCACTCAGGTCATCTCGATCCATATCCGGACAAGTTTCAGTCTGGATTTCAGAAATCACTAGCTCATTCATTTGTTGCTCCAGCACAGATTCTTCTTCTGCCTCCACCCTCTCCTCATGTTCATTGTGTTCTTCCTCCTGGGCCTCATCAGAATTGATGATTTCCATTTCCTCTTCTGGTTGGTCATTCAGGTTAGGGTCTTCATGAGACTCAGAGGTCAAAGATTCTGTACCATTTGGCTGTTCTTCTTCATTGACCTTGACCATAATGCTTTCTTGAGATTCTTTGCTCCCATCAGATTCACCTGAGCTATCACTTTCATTGGTTATGCCTGTGTTGCCTTGCCCATCGAGGTCTTCATGGGGGTTGCTCTTTCTGGTATCCAGGCACTCTGGGAAATATGTGACAAAACATTCATTTACCTCCTCAGTGTCCTCTGTACACCCAGGATCCATTTTACAGTCTGTTAGATCAGCCATTTCTGAAAGCTGGCTGGTCTCCATGGTGACTGTTTCAGAGAGGTATTTCTGCTCTTTTTGTTGCTGATTTACAGAGGTGCTTATGCCTTCATTTAGTTCACTTCCATATAACCTTCGCACACCAGCTGTGGCTCTCTGTGAAAGTTACATTGAAAAAGATCTGTTTAGAATTAAAGGAACCAAGCTTAGGAAGACTCAAAACATCAAACATGACAAAATGCTAAAAAATGTTTTCTCTTAGTCTTGCTCCTTGGATAATTAATATAGACAACCTTGATCTAGAAGAACCAGCCTTGTGCTGTTTTCAGCAGAATTGCACAGTGTTGCTTTAGTTTCATCGAGCTATTCTAGCATTCATGCTGTGAGATATAAGTGGCTGGACCTTTTTGATACCAAACACAAGCATGAGAAGTGGTTTCTAAGAAAGCATGCAATCTTAAAATGGGCTGAAAATCTACATTATAGGATGTTTTAGTAGCCTCAATGAAAATGTTACCCCTAATTTTAAGTAGGTCATTTGAAATAAAAACTCTAAACAGCTTCTAAGCTTAAATAAAGAGAAGGGTAACACTTCTGAGAAAGTACACTGTAAAAAGTAATACGCTCTATCTACTCAATAAAATTGTGGCAACAGATTACAAGCAATATTATTAATTAAATTCAACATATAAGAATTGAGTTAGAATGAATCTAATTAATTCCTTAAAAGCCAACCATTTAAAATGTGTAAAATTAGCAAACACCATTACAAAAAACACAAACTGACATAAAAAGCAAAGAGTCAAGCTGCCCAACTAAATGAAACACTGATCACTGTAATGGTGACCAAACATTTTCAATAAAATCAACATCAACATCTAAACCTCTGTTACTTCTTGTGTTTCTCTTTCCTTCAGTGATTCTGCTTGTTATCATCAGGTGTCTTCAATGTTGGCAATAAAAAATAAAGAGTTCTTAATTAATCTTTGACGTCTGTCTGTTATTCAGATATTTTTGTTTAAATTTTCCTCTTTTTAAATGGTTGACATTTAAGGAATTTGATTAATTCTAACTCAGTTCTATTTGTTGAATTTAATTAATAATATTGCTTGTAATCTGTTGCCAAAATCTTATGAAGTAGATATAGCGTATTACTTTTAACAGTGTACACTACTTTCTTGAAAGTACTATCAATCGAAAAGCTAACTGGATGTACTCAGAACTAGCTACAATAATTCCTTTTTCCTTATTTATCACTTAATAGTTTATCATTCCTCTTCTTTGTACTTCTTCAGTGCTCACACTCATAAAACAAAAACTCAGAGCTTACAGTATGTGGGTGATAATAATGCAGTATGTGGATGATCATAAAGTCTGTTTTGTGTTTTTTCCCCCAGAAACGTAGTGGTTGCCTGGCAACATGCTCTATCTGAGAAGGCAGTCTTGTTTATTATAGGCTGTCTTGTTTATTATACAGTAAGATCCATGTAGAAGCAGCTCACTAGTCAGAGACAACCTTATCAAAGTGCCATGCAGTGTGTTTATTAGAGCTATCAGCCTGAGTTTATCCAGTAAGAGAGACAGAGAAACAAATCTATTGCTCATATCGAGCGGATGGGATGTACTTTTATGCATGCCTGCTGGTGCTGTGACCACCATTAACCCCAGATCCACCCTTTCTGTTTTGGAAAATACATTTCCGATGTCTGAACATCACATCCACATTGCCAGAGGTGGAATTCTGCAGATAGCAAAATGATGTCATCAGCTATTATCCAATAAGTGTGACTGTTGCATTAAAGGGTTCGATCACCCCAAAATTAAGATGTGTTGGGGATTAACAGCCTTAGTCACCATTTACTTTCACTGCATTTTGTTTCCATTCAATGAAAGTGAATGGGGACTGGTCATTTTTCCTAACATCTAATTTTGTTTTACACAGAACACTACGGGTTTGCTTTTTGGGATGAAGGTTATTTATCCCTTTAAGTCAAACATACCGATCAATCATGGAGATTTCGGATACAGACAATGAAGCATAACTCTTTTTAAATACATTAGGCACTCTGCCAAGCACGACAGTACAAATGCAGCACACATAATTCCTGCATCATTCGCTCTTCGTGCCTTGCGCATGCAGATGTTCGCCAAAGCAGATACGGATGCAACAGATGCACAAAGCGTCAGTATTTTGATACCTACCAGCAGCTTTAAAAAGAGGAGCCAAACGGATATCATCTCCAATCTACCGCAATACGCACATGCCTGAATAATTTGCACAGATAACGCGAATAACCAAATGGCGACGCGTCGCGAGTAATTCATATGGTTGAACTCGAAGAGGGAAAATCAAGCTCGCGACAAATTCCTGTTCAGACCTATCGATCCGTCAGCAATTGTCAAATGTGAAATAGAGCACATAAAGATATTGACAGAAACGACAGCAACTGAATGCCTGAGCCAGCACTGGTTGCACTGATACGGAGCCGCTCTGTCCCTCTAGGCGCCCACACTTTCTCAACCAACTATTGAACGCTTGGCTTTGCCCACGCGATTTTTGAACATGCAGTCCATAATATTCTGACCAAGGTCACTCTTGGACTCTTCTTATATATACAAGTTTTTAATCTATTTTTTATTTTCACATTGAATCTCCAAAATAATGTAGCAACAACATGAAGACAGTAGACTATATTTTAAATATTTGTTTAATGGCATCTTTACAGTAAAGCACTAAAGGTCAGTAGGGTATAACTGATACTGATGTCTCTAATAGATTGATTTTTCTCTCTCTCAATTTTAGCTATTAATTATAGCCATTCAACATTACATAATTGAAAGCTATGAATTTTAACTTTTAATTAGCTTTAAAAAAGACCAACTTTTAATTTAAGTGAACTTAAACGATCTTCACATAAACTCATTGTAATAAATGTCACATTTATATCAGGGCTCAGTGCTAAGGTTTTTGTTTCTACTGGCCCAGTCAGGCCATTTCCGATTTTTACCTGCCCTGCTAAAATGCACAAAAAAAAGTATTGTTTTTGCTGTTTTTGATATTTCTGTAAATATACAGAAATTGAATAATCAAACACTGCACAGTCTTCACTGCATAAATTATAAAGATTACAGATTAATCCTTATTAAAGCTACAAAAGTTATTCAGTCAAGAGCAGTGAGTGATTTTCCCTGTCTTTTGTTCTTTGATTAACAGTAATGACACAGACAAGTTAAAGGGATAGTTCACCCAAAAATGAAAATTATCCCATGATTTACTCATGATCTTCTTTCAAATGAACACAATCAGAGATATATTTAAAAATATCCTTATTCCTCCAAGGTTTATAATGGCAATGAATGGGGGGCTGCGTTTTGAATAAAAAATAATGCATCCATTCATAAAAAAAAGTAGTCAACTCAAGTCACCTTCATTTATATAGCGCTTTTCACAATAAAGATTGTTTCAAAGCAGCAAAAAAGTGAAAGTAATCCATACGTCTCCAGTCGGTTAATAAAGGCCTTCTGAAGCGAAGTGATGCATTTTTGTAAGAAAAATATCCATATTTAAAATGTTATAAATTCAAATAACTAGCTTCCAGCGGATGACCATACGCAGAATGTGCAAGTTGATTTGCGGCGGAAGAGTATCCTTTGACCTGACGCACAATGTAATGATGAACACGGAGGCGCAGAGGATAGAGCAAAACAAATCACCGGTCACAGATTATAAGTCTAAAATGATCATTTTTAAAGAGAAATTTCGGAGGATTTCGATATAAGAGAAGAGGAGCTTAAATTTGTTGCACAGCCCTATTTGTTTGAACCGCAAGAGGCTTTAAAGCTTACAATACAATACAATACTAGATCCTGCGTCATACATCGCGTCAGGGGGGTTACTCATTTGGCGCAACTCGACTTGCGCATTCTGTGTACGGTCCTCCACCGGAAGCTAGTTATTTGAATTTATAAAGTTTTAAATATGGATATTTTTCTTACAAAAATGCATTGCTTCGCTTCAGAAGGCCTTTATTAACCCACTGGAGTCGTATGGATTACTTTTTTTTATGGATGGATGCATTATTTTTGACTTCAAAATGCGGCCCCCCATTCACAACCATTATAAACCTTGGAGGACTAATGATATTTTTAAATATATATCTGATTGTGTTCATCTGAAGAAGATAGTCATATACACCTAGGATGGCTTGAGGGTGAGTAAATCATGGGATAATTTTCATTTTTGAATGAACTATCCCTTTAACAGCAGGTATATTAGGCTGCTGTCACTTTAAGACCTGACGCATGACGTGATCTGACACACATCCTATTTTCTCACAACTCTTTACGTTCATTTAACCATTTTTAAAAACTCATTTTAGACTGTGCTTATACGTGGATACTGGACAAAACATGATTTTGTGTGTTTTCGTCTGTTCAAGTGCGAAAAAAGAACTCAATGCAGGCGTGCTATCAAAGCGGCATTCTGTTCGCGTGATTTGGGTGTTTGTTCACAGAGAGCTGCTTTAGAGCAAAGTCCCTTTAAGACAAGTCATTTCACTCGGCGGCCATCTTTGAAACGCCTCTCGGGCATTAAAGTGCAGTTCCTATCTCTTTGAATGGGGAAACATCAAATTCTCCAAAGCTGTTTGCCAAGCTTTCGTTTAAATTTCATATTTGAAATCACCAATGAAATCTGACAACAACTGTTTCATAAATTTTGTTTCTAAACGCTCGAATCATGACAAAAAAAACCTGTATTTTTCTGGCTGGATCAAGCTAAAGCGCATGCGCAGTCCTAAAGCGCGCGTCTCTTGTGTCTCATTTCGGAGGCGTGCGTCTGACTGTTTCTATAGGAACCGGAGCTTCTAACGGCCGCTGCAGTGACGCGATGACTTTACTAATCGGCGATTGGCTCTTATGTAGAAGGCGGGACTTATTCTGCTATATTGCGCGTTGCACTTTCTCCCATTCAAAACAATACGAGTGACGCGTCTTGTGTTATTCTGTTTAGAGACAGTGTGCCAGTACAGATTAGGGATAGTTCACTCAAAAATGAAAATCATTTACACACCCTCAAGTTGTTCCAAACCTATATGAATGTCTTTCTCCTGCTAAACACAAAAGAAAATATTTTGAAGAATGTAGCCAAACAGTTGATGGGCCCCATTGACTTCTATAGTATATGGGGGTAAAAATGCTATGGAAGTC
The DNA here is from genome assembly GCF_019924925.1 of Ctenopharyngodon idella. Lineage (NCBI taxonomy): Eukaryota > Metazoa > Chordata > Actinopteri > Cypriniformes > Xenocyprididae > Ctenopharyngodon > Ctenopharyngodon idella. The sequence goes on from NC_067221.1 coordinate 16,353,884, forward strand.
AATGGGGCCCATCAACTGTTTGGTTACCCATATTCAGCAGAACAAAGAAAATCATACAGGTTTGGAACAACTTGAGGGTGAGTAAATGATGACAGAATTTTCATTTTGGTTGAACTATCTCTTTAATTGTATCAATGTAAAGAATGCAAAAAGAAGTGGTGCACGGGTTGTAAATTCCTTATTTCAGTGCTCTTTGGGTGTAAGGGAAAGTACTTAATTGTGTTAAGTATTTTTATATTACATTGGGGCAAAGGGAACTTTTGCACTATGGAGGACGAAAAACCTATGTACTCTGTACTTTACATTTATTGCTTTTTATTTATTGATTTGGATTGGTTAATATCGGCATTTAGCGCCACATACATGCAGTTTGGGAAACCTAATGAGCGATCAGTTCATGTGGGCCTACATATATTTATTTATTTGATGAGTAGCTGTGTAATAATGTACCCCAGCTGGTCATTATCACTAATTAAAAATTTTATGAGCGGTACAAGAGCTTGATCACGCTGCACAGGTTCATTTTGAGATGGTGACCAGCTGAATGTATTTATCTATGAATGTATTTATCTCTATCTATCTATCTATGGACAAAACTCATCCTCTCATCCTCCACTTAGACTCTAAGCCAAACCAATCCTCATGTATCAACATGTTTTTCCAGGAATAATCCAGAATTTATTATTACTCACCTGCCACATCCTGTTCTATTGTAGTGATGTCACATGTGATGCAAACTCTATTCTCAAATTCCACACTCTAACTTCATATCCAAATGTTTGCATATGACTTTTTGTAAAACAACAATTGCAATGAAATTAGAAAGCATGTTTACAACACCCATTTTGGGTGATCTGATTGCAAATTGACAAATGCAAAGATCCAATGCATCTTGTAGATAAATGGAGATTATCTTTGGATGTGTCAGGGAATGAGGCAAAGCGTCTTTTTTTTCAATATAAGCAGTTCAATTCTGCTAGCAGAGCATCATAAATAACGACAATAAGTTTGGTGGAGGATATTCTGTCTGTTTGCTGCCTGTGTTACTGGCTTAGTCTCTGCATGTTTTTCCCCCCCATCCTCTCTGTTTTTGTAGCTACCATCCCACACACTTGATGGAAAAGCAGCATGAGTACACTCCAACAAATTGCAAATGTAACACCAAAAAAGGCATCTTCTCTCTCTCCTCCGTCTTTTCCTCTTAAGACCTTCCCACTACAATTCACAAATTCACCAAAAAGTGTACATCTGAGCTCTTTTTAAACTCTGAAGATGCATAAAAATGTTTCTCACCTAACACAAGTGCACAATGACTCTCCCCATCCAGACAGATGTGTCACACTACAGTAATGTGTATTCCATATCAATACAAAAGTTTGGAATGTGAATACTTACTGTCATGAAGCTTTGAGGTCGGCTGGTTTAACAGTGAAGGTCTCGTTTCTTCCTCTGAGTGCATGTGTGTGTGTGTGTTAGTGTGTGTGAATGTGTGTGACAGAAGCCACAGCTCTGATTGAATGCGTGGGAATCGACCAATGGCAGCACAGTAACTCCACTGACAGACATGAAAAGCTCAAGCTCAAATAAACACAGACACATATAGGGAAAGGAGAATATATGTAAAAAATATTTGCACACAATCCTCACTGCTCTGGAAAAAAAACACCAGACGTCTGTTATCAGACAGTTTGCTGTGAGTCGCCAGTGAACAGAATCAAATACAGAGGCTCAGTGTATTAAAGGATCAGCTTTAATCTGATTTAGTATTTTATTATTTATTTGTACCATCACTTTTGCAAAACTACAGAGTGACCAAAAAAACTAAAATATTTGTCAAATAGTTCATGAAAGGGACAGTTCACCCAAAATATGTAAATTCTGTCATCATTTACTCATCCTCATGTTGTTACAAAAACCCTGCATGACTCATAAAACACAAAAGTCGATATTTAGATATTTAGCAGATTGTCCAAGCTGCTCTTTTCCATATAATAAGAACGAATAGAGACTACGATATCCCTGGTTCCCATTCACTTTCACTGTATGACAACAGTTTCAAAAATATCAGAAATGTCAAATATAATTAACAATGAAAAATATCTAATAAAAAATGAAAAAATAACAACTTAGAATATCAGGAGAGAAAGTCTTACAAGTTTTAAAAATGAGGTTGAAATAATGTTGACAAATTATTTATTTTTGGGTGAGTTATACCTTTAATGTTTGTTAGTTGTTTTAATAAAGGCAACACTTACTATTTTATCTAAATATAAAGAAAAAAGCAATGAGCCCTTATTAATAATAAATAAGGGCTCACTAAGATGACCTTGACATGGACATCTGAATAATAAAAAAAACAACACCACAAAAACACATGACAGACTCATTCATTAGCACAGATAAACCGATAATGAAGGTGTCCTAAACAGCTGTCAGCCACACACACACACACACATCATGAGGTTTGACAGTCACTCAGGTTTTGCTCTACAACAAGAGCACATCTGAAAGGAAGCTTCAGTGTTTCTTGTCTCGCTGGCCACTTTGGACAATCTCAGAGTTCCACAAAATGTGCGTGTTGGGCACTATGCGGTTTGACCCAGTTTCTCCATCTGTATCTGTAATGCTGTAGGGAACATGAGAGAAAAGACATTGATTCAGCTGCTCAATTCTATCCTCCCAACCAAACAGAAGTTAATGGACAGCTGATGCACACCCTCTCGGGCACCAGTACCTCTCAGCAGTGTTCCACCTCCTCACTGACTAATCTTTTGTGTGTGCAAAGGCAGTTTAAGTTAAAGGGTAATCTTAATAACTCAAGCTATAAAGACATTTGTCCTCATGAAACAAGCTATCCCCATTTATATAATCCCCAAGATTGATTATATAAGAGTGTTTCAAGCACACCACCCAGCCTCCTTAAAAGCCTCTTAAGGTTGGAATACATGCGCTGCAAATTATCTGCCCACCACTGGAGCGTTTAGAGTATGTGTTTCTGAAGAAGATTGACAGGGCTGGATTGCTTATTTTACAATGAGATGACAGAGAGGGCGTCATGTGTGGGAGTGTCCACTATTTATTTTATTTTTATTTTTTTTGTAGATAAAGCATACTGTTATATGACATAATTCATATTGAATCTATAACAGCAAGATATTGCCATAATGGCTTTAAGTTAGTGTGGCATCAAAAGTTGTGAGTCACTTATCTTTTCATGCAACATTTGTGTGGGTGGGAATGTCGTAATCAGCTTGTTTTTCAGCATTAAAGGAATAGATCAGTCAAAAATGAATATTCTGTCATTTACTCATGACTTTCAATATGTGTGTGCTGTTACAGTTGTGGTGGAACACAAAAGGAGAACTTTTCAAAAAACCTTCACGCAGTTCTTACAATATAATAATAGTTAATAGTGACAGCTGCTGCCATGGAAAAAAAAAACTATGTATTAATTGCAAAGTTGCTATTGTTAACTAAGGGGCCATTTACACAACACCGTTTTCAACAGAAAACAAAACTTTTTGTGTTTTGGCTGTTCATTTACACGACAGCAGCATTTTGGGGGGCATGAAAATGCAAACTTTTGAAAATGGGTTTCAAAGTGCATGTTTTTGAAAATTATACCATGAAAATTATACTCTGTGTAAACTACAAAAACATGAATTTGTGAAAACTGTGAAGTAGTGTTTCTTTACAAAGTGACATCGCCAACTACTGGCCTGGCATGCATAATACAGCGCGTACGTCCTGATTTTTCCGAGTTATACACATTTCTGGGTGAACATATTTTGGTGATCCTGGAACAACATTCCTGTCTGAAAATTTAGTCCTAACCATATCCCTAAACCTAACCCTATACCCATAAGTTATCCCTATAATATCAGGGAAATGATAGGTGAATAACACTGATGTAGAAGCACCAAACCCTGATTGTAAGCCTAAACTTGACAAACTGTAAACTTTAGCAGAATCTGACTGCTTGAATGGAATGTTGTTCCAGGATCAACAAAGATGTTGATCCAGGAACATATTGTAATTGGCGAAAGATCCGTTTTCGCAGATCCGTTTGAACAGGGATCGTTTTGATAACATTGTCGTCTGTACATGAAAAATGCAAAGGATAAACGTTTCTGTTTTTAGTTACATCTGTTTTACGTTTACATTGTTGTCGTGTAAACGTGCCCTAAAACTAAAAATATTAAAATCGTTATTGTTAATTAAAGCTGAAATAAAATCAAATAGAAATATTAGATTAAAAAAACGTAAATAATAAATGTTACCTTGCTGGCAATAAACAAACAAAATGAGTCTTGTGGAGTACTAAAATGAGTAAAAGTGAAATAAAAATAAATTAAAGCTAAATATTAAAAAAAAAAAAAAACTTAAGGCAACATAACAGAATTACTAAAACTAAAATGAAAACTGAAAATATATATATATAAAAAATTAGCATTAATTAACATTTTTGGGTGAACTTAAACATAACTTATTAGGATATTAAAAAGACAAAAAAACAACACGCATTCAATCAGTTTTATTACAAAGATTCATCTCTCACTCTTTTCATACAACGCTCTCATACACACAATGTCAAAGCAAAAGAAAAGATGCATGACAGAAAAGAAACAATCCATGACAGCAAGCATGACTGTTCATATGTCACAGCAGATGGCATGCTGCCATGCTTATTATTGCAAGTGGCAAAAGCACAGTGAGGAAATTATATGCAAAGTGTGAAAAAAAGAAATATAGTTTAGAAAGTTTGGCAGTTGAAAAAGGACAGATTGCATATGTCATGCATTCATTTGAAAGAGATTTCTGCCCTTTCACCACTAGAGGGAGGTAAAGCTTGAAATCAGGGGTCTTCAACCTTTTTTTCAATGAGCCCTTGGTGGATAGAGACACATTTTGTATAAAATTTAATTTCAAAAAGGTATGTTAAGCTTGACCATTAATAACAGAGCCTGTATGCATTTACATACTTATGTTTACATTGAAAATTCATTAAAATAATCTGTATTTATTTTCAGAATCACATATTAAGTGTATTAAGTGAAATTAAAATGTAATTTGGGAGGTACAATGACATACCATACACTTTGGAGTCAGAAAGATATTTATTACTTTAAAAAAAAAAAAAAAAAATAGAATGATTTTATTCAGCAAAGATGCATTTACTCTATCAAAAGTGACAGTAAAGACTGTTTTTCTTACAAAAATGTCTATTTCAAATAAATGCTGTTCCTCAGAACTTTCTATTCATCAGAGAATAAATGCATCCCAGTTTCCAAAAAAAAAAAAAAAAAAAAAAAAAATTAAGCAGCACAACTGTTTTCACCACTGATAATACGAAATGTTTCTTGAGCAGCAAATCAGCATATCAGAATAATTTCTGAAGGATCATGTGACACTGAAGACTGGAGTAATGATGCTGAAAATTCAGCTTTGCCACCATAGAAATAAATTACATTTTAAAAGATAGAAAAACAGTTATTTTAAATTGAAAAAATATTTCACAATATTACTGATTTTACTGTATTTTTGATCAAATAAATGCAGCCTTGGTAAGCATAAGGACTTCCGTAAAAGCATTAAAAACTTGTACTTAACCAAAACTTTTAAACTGTAGTGTATTTAGAAGATCTTAGATTTGTTTTTAGTTAACTTAGATTTTTTTTTGCAAAAAAATCATTTGAGATATGATAATTGTTGGACCCCTGCAGTTGAAGACCCCTGCTCTAAAGCTATACATATATGACAATGTGTTTCTACAAACATTGTCAGACAATAAGCAAAAGTCAACATGAAGGACAGAAAGCGGTTTAAGACACTGAAAAACTGAAAACCACAGCAGTGTCCAGCATGCAGAGTGAGGGAAGCCAGTCTGGTGAGAAGCTGCACCATAGAAGAGCTGATAGAGTGTTAGTGAAACTACATCAGGGCACAGCAAGGCTTGTGTCTCCCCTTGACTTTTTTAATCTTTCGGGTACCTGCAGTTGACGGGTCCTCCGCGCCGTCTCTTTTGCCCTTCCGTCCAGCAGAGTAGGAAAAGGCATTGTTGACATTGGAGCTCTGATCAGGGTGGATGTTCCTGCTTGCATCATCTTCACCATCTCCAATGATCACCAGCTCTGCCCGAACTGAGCCCTCATAGCTCTGGCTGTTGTCTTCGGCATTCTGGTAGCCCATGAAGATCATGGTGACGGGCTCGTCCGATGGCATGGTGTTCAGGATGCTGACTTTGGAGTCCTCAGAGTAGGCCGAACACGGGCTGTGGTTTCTGATGTCACAATCCAAATGCTGCGTTCCCAGGTTGTTCTCTCTTTTATTGTAATATTGTCCATGCGCGTGTCTTTCCCCTCTATGTAACTCACGACTGTAGTTGTTCCCATTGCCGTTGTGATAGTATTCGTCTGGTCTGTCATTATAATCAGGCATTGGAAGGAGTGGAAGTCTATGACCCGCGTCCTCCGGATAGCGAACACCATCATTGTACACAAGCTCAGGCCATGCAGATAAGTCGATGCTGTAGGGATCTTGGTATCCGTTGGATTTGTGGCTCTCCCTGTTATTGGGGTCTGATTGTAGTTCATGGGGGATGTTGTAGGGATATGAAGGGTCCATTTGAACCTGATTGGACCTCTTCTTTTTCTCAGAGGCCTGTCTCAACAGCTCCTCAACCTCCACTGGACTGAGTTCATCCACTCCGTTCGCACCAGGCTGGTGGCCGTCCGTGCGTAAGGCATAGACGGACTTCCGGCCATCGTCGTAGACTTTGATGCCTCTCTGCTGGAGCTCTTGGGGAGAAATGGCGGAGGTGGACAGCACTTGGCTTTCACCTGTGCGCAAGTCCTTCTGAACGTTAATTTCCATAGCAAACAAAGCTGTAAGGGACAAATGGAATGTGTGTAATATATTAGAATTTTTAAGATTGCTTTAAGATGTTTAAATATTTACTGTTATCATTGCACATTAAACTTGGATACCATGAAGTAAGACATTCGTGTGTCCATATCCATGAAAGTGTAGCGACTGTGGCTGTAGCTCTATCAAAACGTTGCTCTATATCACAACATTAAAACATTAGCTCAACCAATGGTGTGATTTTGGAGGCGGGACTCTGTTTGACCAACCAATGACACCTGGGTTGCATTTTTCAAAAGCATCGTAAGCCTAAGTAGATCGTAGAACCATTGGCACCAATAGTCATATGTGGCCTGTTGCATGAAGCTAGTTGAACAAACTCTGAGTTTCAGAGTAGGTTTGCAGTTGACAAATCCAGATAAATCCAACCTGGTTTAGATCAATTTCAACTGTTACACAACGCTCGGTATAAACTTCTGTCAACTCAGGTTTAATCCAGGGTTTGCAAAGCGCATGCACCTGAAAGTCTGACACGTGCGGCTAACAGCCAATCACACGGAACAAGGAGAACGTCAGTTTGATTCACTTCTCGCGAGAGAGCCGCGCAATTCATGTCGCTTCCGAAGATTAAGAGATCGTTATGAAAAATATGAAATAAAACGCATTTTCAAAGCAGGAATAAACACAGATGCAGTGAAAGTTTGAGAAGGCAGCTGAAAGAAAATATCTGACTATATCAATGCATGTGAATCAAACAAATAGACCAAATAATTAATATAGTTTCACAAAGAGCTCAAAAGAACACATGTAAGCTTAATCTGTTTAAAAGCTTTATATATTATGCATGTATTATATTTATTTTAATTTAAAAGCAAAGTTTAATATTGTTAATTAATATAATCGGCCTAATTATATGAATATGTCATGAATTAGCCTATTCATAATTTTAATTTATTTAATATAAATATAATGAATAATTAACAGCAAATGTTGAGAAATTTTGTCTCTAAAATGTTTTCACTATAAACTGATTTAATTTGGAGCGAGAGATACAGGGGGAGTGGCTTTATTGCATCAGATACATGTCACTTTACTCACAGCTGATTGGTCCAGTTTGGGTTTGCGATCTCTAACCCAGAATAAAACCTGCTTCAGAGCAGGTTAGCCGTGTAGTGTCAGTTACCATAGCAACAAACCCCGCTAAAAACCAATCCACCTTCATGAGCCCGAAAAACCAGAGTTTGCTCAAACTAATCTTGAACTTACCTGGGTAGAAACTGAAACCGGCTTTGTGCAACAGGCCAATGATCAACTTTGTTTGCCCTGTTTGTTTGAAGTGAAACCTGTTTGAAAACAATCCTAATTTTTTTTTTCTCCATTTGTTGGCACAAAAATGACACACTTCAGACACACTTTTAAAGCATGAATTCAGCAGAACCCGTTTGACCCAAAATATTAACATGAAGTACACCCTGAGATTTTAAGTGAATATTTGAATAATTAAAAAAAATATATTTGCCTGTTCACAGTTCTCTGCTTTTGATTAATGGTCACATGACAAGCAGGCAAACAAATACAATTGTTGATCTTGGTTTCATTTTGATTGTTTATATTTAAACTTTTTTTTAAAAATTATGATTTAATTATTTAGCTTTAATTAATTAATTAATTAATAAACTCACAAACCCCCTGCTATTCCCCAGGGATTTGTGAAACCCAGTTTGGGAAACCTTTTTTTTTTTTTTTTTGCTGTTCTACATTATATACAGAAATATACTGAAGATGGTTTGAAGTCTTCTTTCAGTTTACCAGGTTTGGCTTGGTCATTTTTTTCTTTAGTTTCCAGGTCTTGTTTCTTCCTCTGATTTAATAGAGGTGTGCTGGGCTTTGGCATATTTGGAATTGTTGAATGAATATAGATTGGGTCTGAAAAAAAAAAAAAAAAGAAGTTATGATATTCATAAATAATCTGCAATTTGTTTTATGGTCCATAGAACATTGTGATTGTGATGTAGTTTTACAGCATTTACCTGAAATGAAATCTGCATTCACTGCCTGTGAAGATATAAACAGAATCATCTTCTACAATAAAGTGTATAAAGCCTACTTTTTAAAAAAATATATAGTTCATTAAAGCAAAAGGCACAGTTTCTATTCATTTTAAATGAACCATAACAAAAGCACTGTACCTTAATAATGTCCTCTGGAGATTTTTCAATGGCTTTTAGCCTCTTTAGAATCAGCCCCTCATTTGTTGAGATGTTCATTTCCTCTCTCTCCAACGCTTCAATTTCTTTCTCTATCCTACAGAGAATTTGTTACAATAATTGTTTAAATAAGAGTCCTCTAGAGTTCTCGTCACACACACGCACACGCACACACTCTCTCACACACACACACACGCACACACTCACACACACTGAGATTGACCTCTGTTACCGGGTCAAGTCACACAAGAGACAAAGCACCTGTCACTCTGTACTTTTTGTTGCATAGACATGCTAGAAGACACAAAGAGCTGTTAAAAGGGTATGAAAGCATTTTAAACAAATATTAAATAACAGACGTTAGAATTTATTCTCTCATTCGACTGAGGTTCAGTCAGAATCACCATAAGTCCGAATCATTTAACAAACTCGCAAAGAATGACGCAGACAGCAATATTTGTACAGGGTGTGACCTGCATGCAGCAGCTTTTTAAGGACATGGAAAAAGCTTTTTTTAACATCCTTCTCTGACTTCATTGCTATACTACAATGCAATGCGATTACAAAGCATTGCACACCTCTTGCCTCATACTTCACTCTAAGATTTCATTAGGGCACCACAGGGCAAATGACATTAGCTGAGAAACATCAGGCTAACCCCTGAAGCTAAATACAAAAGACCTTTCAGTTCAGATTGTTTGAACTGTATTCAGAAGATGCCAGTATGCCATGATAATCTCAATAAACTAACTGACATTTTTTATGGAAAAATCTTAAATAGCAAAATGATGTTTGGATCAACAGCCACTCTCTTGTGGTACAGTAAATATGGCATAAATGATACTACAGTAATTAAACCATTGAAATGAAAAATAAGATAAGACACAATACAATAATTTGTCTTACCGATGTATATTACTCTTGAGGTGTTTCGTTTGTTGTGCATCTTCAAGAGCTTTTTGTGTTTCCTGTGCATTACTGCTGTTCATCCCATCCATGAGCCACAGATCTCTCATGGACCTTTTCTGTAAAAGACACATAGAGATACTTCAAATTCCAGTCCCTTACAATTCAAACCATAAAATTCAGAAAAACGCTGATGAAAATGAAACTATTCTTCTAACATCAAGAAGGTACCTTAACATGTTGAAGCTTCAGTTTCTCTCTGTCGATCTCAAGCCTTTTGTGGGCAATTTCCTCTTGGATTTTTTTCTTATTCTGTAGACAAATGGACAAGTGTCCAAATAGAGACACGAACTATACAGTAGCACAACTTTTTGATAGGAAAGCGGTTGTCACTATACAGCTATTGTTAACTATTAAAAATGGTTTATGTTAAATATAAATGAATGAAAATTAGAAATGTTGTCAGTTAGTTGTCTCAAAGGATTAGTTCACTTTAAAATGAAAATTACCCTATGATTTACTCACCCGCCTTCCGTATTCAACTTACAGAAAAAGCGTAACTGACGTCGCATCAGTTACGCTTGTTTCGTAAGTTGAATACAGAAGGCGTAGGACGTAGTGTAAGCATTTTGAACTGCAAGAGTTTTACACTTTCTTCATAAGTTGAATACGGACTGGCGGAAGCTAGATATTTTACTTTATAAGGTGTTAAATATGGATATTTTTCTTACACACACGCATTGCTTCACTTCAGAAGGCCTTTATTAAACCCCCCTTTATTAAAGCCATGTGGAGTATGTTTATGATGGATGGATGCACCTTTTTGAGCTTCAAGCAGGTGGTTTCCGTGCACTGCCATTATAAAGCTTGGGAGCATCAGGGTGATTATTAATATAACTCTGATTGTATTCGCCTGAAAGAAGAAAGTCATATACACCAAGGATGGCTTGAGGGTGAGTAAATCATGGGGTAATTTTCATTTTAAAGTGAACTAATCCTTTAACAACTAACAGAAATAAAATAAACTACTAAAATTACTAAAACTGAAATAAATATAAAGCTAAATAGGAATTTAAAAAAGCATGTAAAAAATATTTAAAGGGATAGTTCACCCAAAAATGAAAATAATGTCATTTATTACTCACCCTCATGTCATTCTACAGCTGTAAGACCTTTGTTCATCTTCCGAACACAAATTAAGATATTGTTGATGAAATCTGATAGCTCAGTGAGGCCTCTATTGAGAGCAAAGCCATTGAAACTCTCTAGGTCCATAAAGGTACTAAAAACATATTTAAAACAGTTCATGTGAGTACAGTGGTTCTACCTTAATATAATAAAGTGACAAGAATACTTTTTGTGTGCCAAAAAAAACAAATTAAAGACTTTTCAAAAATATCTATATGGGCCGATTTCAAAACACTAATTCAGAGCTATATGAATCGAATTAGTGAATCGGAGCGCCAAAGTCATGTGATTTCAGCAGTTTAGCCGTTTGATAGGAAATCCGAATCACTAATTTGAAACAAAAGATTCATAAAGCTCAGAAGCTTCATGAAGCAGTGTTTTGAAATCACCCCATATAGATATTGCTGAAAAGTCGTTATTTTGTTTTTTTGCTGCACAAAAAGTATTCTTGTCGCTTTATTATATTAAGGTAGAACCACTGAACTCACATGAACGGTTTCGAATATGTTTTTAGTACCTTTATGGACCTAGAGAGTTTGAATGGCTTTGCTCTCAATAGAGGCCTCACTGAGCCATCGGATATCATCAAAAACATCTTAATTTGTGTTCGGAAGATGAACTAAGGTCTTACGGCTGTAGAACATGTACATTTACATTTAGTCATTTAGCAGACGCTTTTCTCCAAGGCGACTTACAAATAAGAATAGTAGAAGCAATCAAATCAACATGAGTGCAACAGTATGCAGGTACCCAGTTTCACCAGCAAAGTGCTCATAGCAAAGTTTTTTTTTTAACAAATAGATGGAGAAAGAATATAGAAATCAAAAAAAGAAAAGTAAAAATATAAATAAAGAGTAAGTGCTAATATTACTGGGTCAAGTGACGCCGAAAAAGATATGTCTTTAGCAGTTTTTTGAAGATGGTTAAAGACTCAGCTGCTCGGATAGAGCGTGGCAGGCCATTCCACCAGCAGGGAACAGACCAGGAGAAGGCTTCAAGAATGACATGAGGGTGAGTAATAAATTACATTATTTTCATTTTTGGGTGAACTAACCCTTTAAGTGAAGCGATGGGTTTTTGTAAGAAAAATATCCATATTTAAAACATTATAATCTAAAATAACTAGCTTCTGGCAAACGACCGTACGCATACTGCGCAAGTCGACTTGCGCCACAAGAGTAACCCCTGATGCACTTTTTTGGCTTCAAAATCAGGTCCCCCATTCACTGCCATTATAAAGCTTGGAAGAGCCAGGATATTTTTAAATATATCTCCGATTGTGTTTGTGTGAAAGAAGGTAGTCATATACTCCTAGGTTAGCTTGAGGGTCAGTAATTCATAAATTTCATTTTTGGGTGAACTAAACCTTTAAGCACAGATTGAAGCATTTGACCAACCACAATCAGTATTTCAGAGAGCTTTGAAATAATTAGACAAACCGTAATAGCTTGAAGCCGCTCCTTTAACAGTTCTGCTTCCTCCATCCTGCCTCTAGAAAAAAAAAACATTAACCTTTATATGACACTATAAAATCATCATCCATACTAGTGGGGCCTCAAAAGGGTGTTGGCCGATATGTAGGTCAACCTCCACACAGTGACACTGATATTTTGATACATAAGTTAATGTCCATTTATCACCACTTGCTTTCTAAAGATCACTGTGCTTCCACGAATAGCAGCAGTGGTAAAACAGTCTCTGCAATGCACCATAAATAATCTGCCTGACAGGATTTGGTTGCCCGTGTCTGAGTGGGTGACCCCTTGTAGATATTGTCGGTTTTAATAGACATCCAAGTAAGGCCTTAGGCTAGAACTTGCCCCTCTAAGTAGCTTTATGCTTCATTCAGTTAAATATCTCTTACAACTGGCCAGATGTGATCTGCTGTGATTGCCACATCAGTGCAATGCAAGAGTATGAAACAATATTGCAAAGATAAGCAAAAGATAGACAGAATTCTGATATATTAGCAAGTGTATTTTTTATTAGGTTCACAGTTATGAAAGTTATGCTGACTTTTTGACCTCATAAATCTATAATGGTTGTCCTGCATGTTTGAAATCGCATGCAGCCACAAAGACAACGCAATTGAAAGACATGCCGTCTTTATTTTGCAGTACTTTTAACTAGGGTAAGCAGTGGAAAAGTACAGAAAAACACTGCAGTTCGACCATTACTTACTATAGAGAATGAATTTCAATTCACATTCTGATACCCTGTCAGTCATATCTTTGCTAAAAATACTTCAGTTGCAAGTTTTTGACCAACACAAGTATTTGAACTTTTAAAATGTAACACTGTCATGTTATAGTGACAGCAAGGCCTGTGTCTGTGGGTCCCCAGGCTGCTCTTTCTTTTCCCAGGAAATGTGAGACCGACTCCAGACTTCCTGTCTCTGTCCATGTTTCATACATAGACAGTATCCAGCGCTGACTCAACACAACCCTGCTCATCTGCTTTAGATATAAGGCCTCTCACTGCCCTGGACTCAACCTGCACAGTTCAATGTTACATTTTAATTTCAGTAACATATTCTAAAAGCTCCTATAATCACAAGAGAAACTGCATTATGAAAATGCAATCAATATTAACGCACAAAAACATTACTCAGTATATACAATACCATTCAAAAGTTTATGGTCAATATGATTTATTAAAGGGATAGTTCACCCAAATATAAAAATTCTGTCATCCTTAATTCACCCTCAAGTTGTTCCTAACCTGTATGAATTTCTTTGTTCTGCTGAAAGAAGATATTTGGAAGAATGTCAGTAACCAAACAGATCTCGACCCCCATTTACTACCATAATAGGAAAAATAAATACTATGGTAGTCAATGGGGAGTGAGATCTGTTTGGTTACTGACATCCTTCCAAATATCTTCTTTTGTGTTCGGCAGAACAAATAAATTCATACAGGTTTGGAACAACTTGAGGGTGAGTAAATGATGACAGAATTTCCATTTTTGGGTGAACTATCCCTTTAATGTTTTAAAAGAGGTCTCTTATGCTCACAAAGGCTGTATTTAGTTGATCAAAATACAGTAAAAACAGTATTGTGATATATTACTATTTAGAATAACTGCTTTCTTCAGTCTTCAGTATCATATGATACTTCAGATTTCATTATAATATGGGGATTTCATGCTCAATAAGCATTTCTTATTATCAACGCTGAAAACGTGCTGCTTACAGTAAATTTTTTCAGAAACAGTGATAGAAACAGTGTTAGTGATAGAAACAGAAACAGTGATACATACCTTCAGTATTCTGAATAGAAAGTTCAAAAGTTCAATGTAAAAGTCTTTGCTGTCACTTTTTACAACCTATCTATCTATCTATCTATCTATCTATCGACCCCTATTGAACCCCTTATGCTCCAGAATTCCACTAGACTCAGGCGCAATCTAAAAATAGCAAGGCCACCCAGGGGTACATTGCCTATAATGAGTCTTAGATGGTGGCACACCAAAGCACTAGGTCTCTGTTCTCCCTGCCACAAAAACCCACCAATTGTTCTGAAATGGATCAAAGTGATAATACAATTGTGAAGCTTATATGAAGACAGGATAACACGAGCAATAAATTAGACTATTAACAAACACCCTAATGCCTATCTGTTTTTGAATTGACCCTTGAGTGAGGTCAGGGTTTCAAACTTGAAAGAAATGCAAAGATAACCAGATACATTTGCAGTTGCCCATTTACTGTATGAAAACTATGCATTAAGAGTGACAATAACAGTGTATATATATATAAAACAGTTTGGGTTACAGCTGACAGCTTTATGGCATATAGAAATATTTCAGCACAGATCCAAAGCAAACTGAACAAGCTGATTGGCAGATACAATCACATGAATATGATAGCCTACTATTCTTTGCAGGCCTTTCCTGCACATGGTCAGTTTCCCTGTCAGTTTTATCCGAGAGGAAGTTTCTCTCTAATCTCCTCTAATCTGATCACCAGCCAGTTAAGATGTAAATCTCCTGTGGCATCTGCTCCCATAACAATATCCTGACTGGACAAACATCCAGGAACTGTAAAGTTATTGTAT
Source organism: Ctenopharyngodon idella (assembly GCF_019924925.1). NCBI lineage: Eukaryota > Metazoa > Chordata > Actinopteri > Cypriniformes > Xenocyprididae > Ctenopharyngodon > Ctenopharyngodon idella. The sequence continues at coordinate 16,369,105 of NC_067221.1, forward strand.
ATTAACAATTATTGTATATTAATAAAGACAAAGAACATCTTAAACTTTATAAAACTACTTAAAAAACAGCTAGGCTAACTTTTTGTTTCGTTTTTATGAGCAAGCAAGTGTGTTTATATGTGTAAAAATATAGAAAACGGACTTTGTTCAAAATAATAAATTAGTTTCCATATGTCACAGAATATTTTAATGACTTTGGCTACTCTTTTCAATGACTTGTGAGGGTTTAAACTTTCACCTTAAATTAACTTCTTCCAAACTAAATGTCACCCAATTTACAGGATCCGTGGAAGTGACGGCAGAATTCTGCCGCCTTAATGACATTTGAGATGATATGAGACCCTCGATTCATTTACAAATTAATGAATTAATTCTACACAACTTTAGACAAATCCTAGGCACATTATGGCGTCAGTTAATTGACTTTCACATTATGTTGTATGTGAATCCCCTAAGAGAAGTAAAATAGCAGAGAACACACTTACCGGGCCAAGAAGACGAACGGATATCCAGAAGGGTTTTCTGAGTTCACGCGAAGTCGTCACGCAGAGCTCATTTAATGGCTACAGCGCTCGCAGGTGCTGTAGGAATGATTGACAGTCCTCCCCTCAGCCAATGAAATGCCAGTGAGCTTGTTCAGTTGTTCAGTCTCATCAGTTTCATCAGTGAATGTTTGAAGTGAATGACGACAGCCCACACCCATGTAGGCTTGTCAATTCATACTCTTGTGTTTGATATCTGGAGGTTAACAGACCTTTGGATACTGCATTTTCTTGGAGGAGCACAGTAATAAAATGCTGTAAAATTTGAGTATTTTTCACTTAAAGTCACCATGAAATCAAAATTGACACTTGTTATTTTTTATGGTATAATGCAGTGTTTATTATAAATGATTTGTCCGTGCATATCATTATTTTTTGGTAAATTCATTTCAAAATGACTTCAAAATAAATAACTCTTCCACATCTCTTCTCTGGTGATGTGTGTGTGTTTACTGAAGCGAGGGCGGGACAACCTGTCAATCACATGAGATCGACCAATAGCAAACCACAATGATCCAACAACACAATCAATTGCCGATAGACAAAATCAAGTCGCGCCCTATTTGTTCTTACTCCCTGTTTCACTCGGATATGTGCAGTTATTGATTTTGACTTTGTAGGGAAGAATATAGTACTGTATGATACAATATATGGTATATGGCTTCACTGGAAAGCTGTTATTTTAATCTTTTTTTTAATTATTACTCCCTTTAGGGTGTATACAGCAATGTCTCTTCACTTCAAATCACCATTAGGCTATACATTTCAGAGCTTCTTTCGGAGCCGAAAAACAGTGTCACAAATCATTTTGACGTGGGGCGACTCACAAGCTGCAGTCAAGTGTCAGACATTCCTACATGCAATCTCCTGTTTATTCACACTAGCTGTAGAAAATGAGACCCACAGCAAGATGGGACATTCCTACTGTTGCATCTAATGAACAGAATGAAGAATGCTGAGATCTTTTATGAACTTGCAGCTCAAACTGATGTGTTTATGGTCCTTGCATTTCAAGCAATAACATGCATATTTTATTTGAATGTAGTTATTTTTTCTGTCATAAAATCTATATTACAGTTTTACCAATTCACCAAAAGAGTCAAAGTAAAAATATTTAAGATTCAAAATATCAAAGATTTGAAGATTCTGAAAAAAAACTTTGTGGCATAATTTTCCTGTCATCACTGTAAAGCTGCTTTGAAACAATATGTATTGTAAAAAGCGCTATACAAATAAAGGTGGCTTGAGTTGACTTGACACTGCAAATGTAAAGCAAAACTATTCAAAGGATAGTGCACAAGCCTCCCTGCAGTAGCATCTGTCATACTTTCTGCTTCCTGATCAAATGACACGTGCTTTTAGACATTTAGGGTATGTGTGAGGTGGGGCATTCACAGGCTCTTGCCCTACTGACAGCTGAGGTCACCCAATGCTTTTACAGAGACCTCCGGAAAAAAAGCAACAATCATCAGACTGTAAGCCTGCTTCAAATAGCATATTGATAACATATGCTACCATTGTATTAGTTGTAATAATGAAGACAGAGAGACTTTTCACTCTACACATTGATTAATTTGATTACTTGTCATTTAACTGATTATTTTTTATGAAAACCAACTTGCATTACACTAAAAGTAAAGCGTTTGAGTTGACCTATGCATCAAATACAGCTACATCTAAGATTCTGCCAATGTTGCTTTTAAAACTGGATACATGAACAAGATTCACATTTTCAAAATAAGAGAATTTTATCGCTATCAAAGCATTGTGTTTCCAATTAGCTAATGCTATTTAAGCATTGTGTTACCAATTAACAAGTTAGTTTTTTCTGAATTAGTTAGAAAAAGCTAGCTAAGTTTCCTGAAAAAAAAAAAGATTTTTGGTGCTTGTTCAAATTTCTTAATTAAAATGAGCTAAAGAAACACAATTCCTACACATTATGTCCTAACTTAATTTCATTGTGTTTAATCCACTTAAATATATCTAATATTAAACTTTACTTAATCCGTTTGGTTTGGGATTACATGAATTAATTTTGTTCAATTAACTGAAAATGGGCAGTGCTTGTTAGTCCCCATTGCATATGGCTGGCTCAAGAGACAAAATGTTTAAAAATTAGATGTTATTTTATGTGTTTTGCAGTAAGATTAAAACTGGGGATGCTTGATAGTGTTTAATAGTGTTCAGTGTTTACTTATATTGGAATTATTAGAATGTTGTAAATTTCACTGGGTTACCATTGTGGAGAAGAGCGTTTGCTAGGCTGTGGACTGGTGCATATTCAATTTCCGCTTTGCGCTGAAAGTTAACATTTAACATGCTAGTGTGTGCACTATTATACCTAATAGGTTGTTGACTAGTACAGTCTAATGATTCAGTCACATAACACATATATGAAGTTAAATTGAATGAAAGAACATATTGGATGGATATGTACCATCACAGGAAACTGCACATTTTTACTTTCTCAAAAAAACTCATTCTGTATGATTTATAAGCCTTTTGAAAAATGGAGACATGGGGTAATGTCCTCATAAGTCACCCTCTCCTTGTAATACCTATGTCATACCCATGTCATTATACAAATTTGTGTCCTGATATGTCACAAAAACGCACACACACACACGCACGCATGCACGCACACACACACACACACACACACACACACACACACATTATATTATGATTCAGTGTAATTGCAGTGTGATTATTTTATTCAGTTCTTTATACAGTATAAAGTATGTTTAAAACATGTTCTTGTCAACAATTCTTGTCTTATATGAATGAAATTTCAGTACTTGTATATTTATTTAATTAGTGTGAATTTGATGTTCTAATATTGACTGATCAGATTAGCTGTGTCAAACTCATATTCTTTACTGACCTCTAGAAATGAGACCTCTAATTTGTCTCAATCACTTTTAACTCTTCTAAATTTCTACAGAATTCAAGGCCCTTTTTTCCTGTTTAGGAAGTGACAGAATGCACCTTTACGTCTGATATATTTGTGGCATCCAAGAAGATGCTTAACCCACTTTTCTGTTCTAATCCAATAAGGCTGTGACTCTTTCCACAGAGTATTGATCAGACAAGTGGAGTGTATTAGAGTGTGTGTGTTCAAAGGTCAAATGATCCTCATACTCAATTTAAATTGCTTTTTAAATGTAAAGTTTTTTAAAGAAAAAAAACTTTTTTTTTTTTTCAAAATGAACAAATTTAAATAACAATACATCATCAATCCTTCTTCCAAAACATGTTTTTGTCTTACCCTGATTCATAAGCCTATTATAAGTGTTTAGATTTTAGACCTGTCGGGATAGTTTTCGTGAGAAATTGCGTACGTACGTCACTCACCCACAACGAGTGAGAAAAGTTGTAATGGAACACGAACCCGTAATAAAATCTTGAACCCGTTTTTTTATTTTTTTATTTTTTAAAAAGCACTGAACAGAGGAGAGTCTGCTGGCAAAAAGACAATGCCACAGAGCTTGTAATAAAACAAGAATCAACATTTGGCTTTTGAGCTGACGAGAACTGAGGGATTTGAAACGTTGTAAAAGCGACATGGAGATGGCATTTTTATTACTCAACAGGTGAGTAAGGTATTTTATTGAACAGATAACTTGCCATATGTAGCTCTCTAACAGAGTTCATTGTAAAGCATTATCTATTGTGAAGGGTCATATTTATCCGCACAGTCACGCAGAGCCAAAGCACAACCAAAATAATGTTCTTCCACAAAATGCTTGCAGTTTTGTTTTTTAACTCCTAGATGGCCAAATTAAAAGTTACATAATGTACCTCTAAAAGTTATAGAGTTTCAGAGTTCCATTTACTTTCTGTTCTGTTCTACTCTTACATTAATATAATGTTTTAATATGTTATTATTTTTCATGACCAGATCATATTTTCCCACGTCCTGTCATTTTTAACTCATAAATTTGTGGGTGCTACATGTTACACAGCAGAAAGGAATTTGTAGGGTTCTTGTGAGACAACCAAGGTCTGGTCATCCCCATAAAAATGGATACCTGAGAAATGCACTAATTTTCGAGTTCTGTTGCCAAGTCATACAAAATGACATCAGTGAGACCTTCCTTCTCAAGAACATTCAGTGCTGTAACTCTTAGAAGGAACAGAAAAGTGACAGGAATGTAATAAGGTGAGAATGCGCTTTTTATATAGTTTAAGTGAATATTCTGGGGCTGAACTAATTTTTTGTGATGAGTCACATACTGTAAAAATATATCTCACACAGGGTACATGTGGTTTAATAAAAGGGGGAAAAAATCAGATTATTCTGAGGTGTAACCCATATTAAACAGCAAATGAGAATAAAGCAAGCCCAAAAGGGGTTATAAGTCACTCACAGTGAGCTGTCATTGACAGTAGAAAATAAATGTAAATTTAATATCTAAACCCTGCACAAGAAAAAGGATTTCTGTCTAGAGAAGCTCACTAGACATAATGATAATGTTTCTCTGTATTAGATTTTGTGACCTTTAATGTATTTGTCATGATTGTCTCTTGTTATGATGTTTAGGACAACAGTGTCATTTCTTGTTTTTATATTGCAAAACATACAGTATCCACGGCAAAAAAAGTTCAGTCATACAATTTTGAATTCAAAGACCTTAAAACTAGACAGCAGGAAAAAAAAAAAGGACAACAAAAAATATTTGTTTATCTCAGCACTGATTTATAAATTGTGCTTTATTCAAAGTTCCAGTAGATGGCATTGTTCTGCATCAGATGCTCAAACCAGGTGGATTGTTCAAAAGATAAAGAAAAATCAGTAGCATATCTATATACAGTAGCTTGACACTGACAGTGTTGCTCATGAAGGCACTATGATAACTCAGTTGTGCAATAGCATCATAGAAATAAATAGCATCCCACATAATGAAAGTGTGTTGACCTTGCAAAATTCGATAAGAGCTTTTCATGTTGAATAGCTGCTTCACTCCAGTGATGTATCAAGGGCTATTCTTCGAAACATTTTCATACCGTGGCCTGTGGATAAAGGAAAACAGACTGCCAGCATGACTACAATACAATCGTGTGAATTATTCTATTACATTATGGTACCTTCAAAAAAAAAGGTCCTCACCTTGTCCTCATTCAGTCCGTCCAGACTCATTTGAGCTTAAAAATAACAATGGATTTGCTCCAGCACCGGTACAGACTGTTTTAATATGCTAATGCACCTGATGTAGCCTTAATCACACACTTCAGTTTGCTTTAACAAAGGTTTTGGGGCAGCGCCAAATAACACTTCAATGTTCTTTGATAGGGGTTGTGATAACAGCACACCTACCTTCACATTTACACACTTGAACACACTTACACACTCAGACACACAGCAAAAAGCATGCCTACTGACATTTGGTACATTAGGAAGCACAAATAACACATGCCAGAATGTACATACTAATTTGTATGCATGAATTAAATGCATAATTGATTGCTTTATTAATAATAGATAGATGAATACTGTACATATTAAAAGATTAATCTGCAATATGCAAGGATGTGACAGTATTCGGGCTGTGCTGTGTCAAGCTGAGTCGTCTATTGCAGTGAATGACGCTCTAGTTGCTTCAGTGGCATGGTTGCTATGGTGAATTTTCACATGGGCAACGGTGGATTGCACGTTCTCTAGTGCCCTCCACAGTATGTCATGCAGCTAACTATGAAAATGCTTTGGAAAAAAAAAACGTAGGTCTTTTATGCCTCTCTCTGCTCGTGAATCTCAATTATAAAGACAGTTTTCTTAGATTATATGAACATTATTCATAATCAAACCAGGTTAGAGGGATGTAATTGCAAAAGGAAATGTAGCTGATTTATTTTAATGGATATTGTATCACTAACTGGTAAGTATGGGATGTATTGATTGAAAACAGGTGTGCAGTCACCCCTGAAATGTCACATCTGTAAAGTCACTTTTCTTTAATCAGTGTGTCAAAATAAGATTTCAGATCATTTTGATATGAATCATTGATCGTCACAAACTGTTTAGATTTCCATTTTCCATTGGTTTTACATTGATGCTATCTTCATGGTGGATAGAGAAATGTAGCAGAGGGGAGTCTGTTGTATAAAACTGGGTAACACTTTATTTTGATGGTCCCCTTTAGACAGGGTTGCCAGGTTTTCACAAAACAACCCACCCAATTGCTACTCAAAACGAACCCCCTCCATGTTTTTGCTGGGGTTCCCCTGGTAAAATTTGCATTCCAGGGACAAAATATGATGTTATTTGAGGTTGCTTCAACCCGTGGACATGATAACCCGCAGCAGCAGTGTTAAAGTAGCCCAATTCCACAGGAAAACTGCAGACTTGGCAACACTGCCTTTAGACATTTTGTTAACTATCTAACATTGTACCTACATGTCAACTAACTCATACTAGATTATCAGTAGACTGTCTGCTTAATATCCGCTAACACTTTATAGTAATGGTCCCCCAACAGACATTCGATAAGTAACTTTGCAAGTACTGTACAGGTCAACTTATTCTACTAACCCAAACTCCTTTTTCTACTAACCCTAAACCTACCCCATAGTCTACTAATACTCTAATGCAGATTGGTTCCCAATTTTTTTCTGCCAGGCCCCCCTTTTATAGAGAAAAATATTTCTGTCGTAACAACTCTCTGAGTGTTTGGCATGGTATGACAATGTTGATATGTTTGGTCTTGGCAGAATACATCTACAATGCTGCTGCTGCTATTGTTGCTGCTGCTGTTGGTTTTTGCTGCTGCAGAGCAAATACAGGACTTGCTACTGCCAATAAATACACAATACGCTGCTGCTAACAAGTAAGACATGCTGCTGCCGTACGAAATAGCATACAAGAATTACCCGTAGCAGATCTACACAGGTGGCGCTGGGGAAGGTGGAGGGTTTCTGAAAGTGCACTGCAACTGCAACGGAAAATTCTGACAAGTATTTGAAAGTTGAGCAGCAAGATCATTGGCTACTGATACAGCAGGAACCAATCAGCTGTGCCCTCTAGAGAACGATGTGATTGCAAGCAGATTGAGTTAAGGGCCTATCAGCCTGCGCCATCTAAAGTTTCATGACAGAACTTAGTATTTTCAAGCCCCCCACCTAGATGCACCCAATTAAACATAACCTCTCTCAGACATGACCTTCCTTGCAGAATCCTTTAGGTGAAACATTGTACAAACAAACAAAAAGTTGGGACACTGTACAAATTGTGAATAAAAAAGGAATGCAATGATGTGGAAGTTTCAAATTTCAATATTTTATTCAGAATACAACATAGATGACATATCAAATGTTTAAACTGAGAAAATTTATCATTTTAAGGGAAAAATAAGTTGATTTTAAATTTCATGGCATCAACACATCTCAAAAAAGTTGGGACAAGGCCATGTTTACCACTGTGTGGCATCCCCTCTTCTTTTTATAACAGTCTGCAAACATCTGGGGACTGAGGAGACAAGTTGCTCAAGTTTAGGAATAGGAATGTTGTCCCATTCTTGTCTAATACAGGCTTCTAGTTGCTCAACTGTCTTAGGTCTTCTTTGTCGCATCTTCCTCTTTATGATGCGCCAAATGTTTTCTATGGGTGAAAGATCTGGACTGCAGGCTGGCCATTTCAGTACCCGGATCCTTCTTCTACGCAGCCATGATGTTGTAACTGATGCAGTATGTGGTCTGGCATTGTCATGTTGGAAAATGCAAGGTCTTCCCTGAAAGAGACGACGTCTGGACGGGAGCATATGTTGTTCTAGAACTTGGATATACCTTTCAGCATTGATGGTGCCTTTCCAGATGTGTAAGCTGCCCATGCCACACGCACTCATGCAACCCCATACCATCAGAGATGCAGGCTTCTGAACTGAGCGCTGATAACAACTTGGGTTGTCCTTGTCCTCTTTAGTCCGGATGACATGGCGTCCCAGTTTTCCAAAAAGAACTTCAAATTTTGATTCGTCTGACCACAGAACAGTTTTCCACTTTGCCACAGTCCATTTTAAATGAGCCTTGGCCCAGAGAAAACGCCTGCACTTCTGGATCATGTTTAGATATGGCTTCTTTTTTGACCTATAGAGTTTTAGCCATCAACGGCGAATGGCACGGTGGATTATGTTCACCGACAATGTTTTCTGGAAGTATTCCTGAGCCCATGTTGTGATTTCCATTACAGTAGCATTCCTGTATGTGATGCAGTGCCGTCTAAGGGCCCGAAGATCACGGGCATCCAGTATGGTTTTCCGGCCTTGACCCTTACGCACAGAGATTGTTCCAGATTCTCTGAATCTTTGGATGATATTATGCACTGTAGATGATGATAACTTCAAACTCTTTGCAATTTTTCTCTGAGAAACTCCTTTCTGATATTGCTCCACTATTTTTCGCTGCAGCATTGGGGGAATTGGTGATCCTCTGCCTATCTTGACTTCTGAGAGACACTGCCACTCTGAGAGGCTTTTTTTATACCCAATCATGTTGCCAATTGACCTAATAAGTTGCAAATTGGTCCTCCAGCTGTTCCTTATATGTACATTTAATTTTTCCGGCCTCTTATTGCTACCTGTTCCAACTTTTTTGGAATGTGTAGCTCTCATGAAATCCAAAATGAGCCAATATTTGGCATGACATTTCAAAATCTCACTTTCAACATTTGATATGTTATCTATATTCTATTGTGAATAAAATATAAGTTTATGAGATTTGTAAATTATTGCATTCCTTTTTTATTCACAATTTGTACAGTGTCCCAACTTTTTTGGAATCGGGTTTGTAGTTAATACAGTACTACAACTTCTCAACTTCAACGGGTTTCTCTTTGTGTTCGTGATGTGAAGTTTCTAAGTGGCGTCTTAGCTTGTTCAGCTTCATACTATTTTGAGGCACGCAACATGCTGTGGTTTTCTGTTTCAGTTTCTTCACTAGGTCTGCACGGCATGCAGTACACCACCTTTTTAATAAAGACACCCCATTTAATAAAGACACCCCCATGGTCTTGGGCACAAAAGCCTCAGGACTTTTTCTTAGTGGAGATGACGGCCCTCAAATCCGGTCTCCTTTTAGACTGCTGAACGTGGCGAGCCGGTCCCCAGTCTCTACGAGTGGGTGCCCGACAGCCCCTCCTCTTGAGTACGGTGGGGGAAAAATTTAACGAAGGCCTCCTCATATACGGAAATCTTTCAGCAGGTCAGCCTGCAACACCTCCATGGTGTGCAGAGCAGCACCAGCCTGATTAAAACGCTTTCCCCACCAACCTGGATGTTGTGTTCTGCACAGCTTGGTGGGGAGTGCAGCCGTTTTTAATGAGGATGAGCTCCCAGGGGAGAGATAGCCCACAAGCGTCTCTTCTACCTTAGGCATAATCATATAATCATATGCCCTTGCACCCACGATAGTTGAATAGGTCGACATCGAGAGCACAAAGACATGAAATGAATATGGTTTCCCCCATGAACAAGTTAACTCATCATGGAGGTCCTCGAAGCAGGGGAGAGACCGTCGCTCAGGCCCCTCCACTTGGCCACCAGAGAGAAATCTGTCCTCTAACTTTGAGCGTTTGGGGGTTTCTTGTTCCTGTGGTCAGTCTAGCTGCAACCTGGCCACTGCATGAGTCACCACCTCGAGTAACTCCTCATGTACTTTATCATTGTGGGAGGAGTGCTCGGAGGCGGCACTCACGAAATCCATCTAGCTAAAAACAAGAGATGCAGCATCCTCTGCCCGATCCGCACTCAGGGATGGGCCGCGAACACGAAGGTACGCATCTCTTGATTGCTTGCGACATGATGTTCTTTTACTCTTTTTACTCTTCAATGCGGTCCTGTTTCACGTGTATTTATAGCCATTCTTCAACTTACTGTAATGCATTTTGTCCACAGTGAAACATTCATCTGCACTTTAGCTGAACTTTAGTTAACTTTTTTATTTTACTTTTGTTACATTTTTGTTTATGCATATTTTCATTTTTCACAAAACTTAGTTCGAGATCAAACAATAATTGGGGGACCCCCTGCAGTACCACCACAGGCCCCCTGTGAAGACCTCTAGTTTACAGTGCATTCAGCCACACAACCATGCATGCTTGTAAAAGCACAGACTGATTTAGCCAAGTAGACACAAGTTCTTCAAAGATGCTGTCCCTGTCAGAACGATGCCTAATGAGTGCCATCCAAGGATGAGCTGAAGATGATTCACCCATTTCCTGTCTATTATACAGGAGGGACATCATTGAGTTTGCAAAGGCAGAAAAAAAATTCTGAGTGTACTTAGATTAACTCATATTTCATGAATATTGTCTGTCCCTACGTTTATTTATAATAGTGATGCATGTGATAAATCATATACTGTGACTTGTAAATGAATTACAAGATAATTCTGTCATCATTTACTCACTCTCATCTCACTCCAACTGTATATTATTTTAATTATTTGCTGAATAAATGTATTCCTTTCTACAAACAAACACTTTTGAACGGTAGTGTAAATCCTATTTTCCTCAAATGAACAACAGAAGCCAAGGTATTCTACCTAACATCTCCTATTGTGTTTCACCGAAGAAAAAATAATTATACAGGACTGAAAAGACATGGAGATGAGTAAATAATGAAAAGTGTTTTTTGCAGAAAACAAATGCTTTATATCCATTTTGCCTTGGGTATTTCAGCCCTTGTGGGTTTGAGCTTTTCTATCACTGCTTGTAACAGCACATTTACTTTACCACTCAATTCAAACTCTTCTGACTCTCATCCAGGCCAAGGCGTAACTTCCTACATACAGGCTGAGCTTCTGCCAGTTCTGCGCAGTTCTGTGTGTGCTGCCCAGCAGGGGGGAGGCTAACAATTTTTTTGTTTTTTTTTAAAAAAGGCTGCTGCACGTTCACATGCATGAGAACAGTTTCTTCCCCTGCAGGCAATGAAACCGCCTGCTGATCACTCCAATCCACAAGCAAACACTATACACATTTCTCTTTAATATTACAGTGGGGTCCAAGCAGAAACAAAACATGACATTTACAGCATCTCACAGAAGTGAGTACACCCCTCACATTTTTGTAAATATTTTATTATATTTTTCATGTGATAACACTGAAGAAATTACACTTTGCTACAATATAAAGTAGTGAGTGTACAGCTTGTATAACAGTGTAAATTTGCTGTCCCCTCAAAATAACTCAACACACAGCCATTAATGTCTAAACTGCTGAAAGTGAAATTGTCCAAATTGGGCCCAAAGTGTCAATATTTTGTGTGGCCACCATTATTTTCCAGCACTTCCTTAACCCTCTTGGGCATGGAGTTCACCAGAGCACTCATGCAGCCCCAGATCATGACACTCCCACCATCATGCTTGACTGTTGGCAAGACACACTTGTCTTTATACTCCTCACCTGGTTGCTGCCACACACGCTTGACACCATCTGAACCAAATAAGTTTATCTTGGTCTCATCAGACCACAGGACATGGCTCCAGTAATCCATGTCCTTAGTCTGCTTGTCTTCAACAAACTGTTTGCGGGCTTTCTTGTGCATCATTTTTAGAAGAGGCTTCCTTCTGGGACGGCAGCCATGCAGACCAATCTGATGCAGTGTGCGGCGTATGTTCTGAGCACTGACAGGCTGACCCCACACCCCTTCAACCTCTGCAGCAATGCTGGCAGCACTCATACGTCTATTTCCCAAACACAACCTCTGGATATGACGCTGAGCACGTGCACTCAACTTCTTTGGTCAACCATGGCGAGGCCTGTTCTGAGTGGAACCTGTCCTGTTAAACCGCTGTATGGTCTTGGCAACCGTGCTGCAGCTCAGTTTCAGGGTCTTGGCAATCTTCTTATAGCCTATGCCATCTTTATGTAGAGCAACAATTCTTTTTTTCAGATCCTCAGAGAGTTCTTTGCCATGAGGTGCCATGTTGAACTTCCAGTGACCAGTATGAGAGAGTGAGAGCGATAACACCAAATTTAACACACCTGCTCCCCATTCACACCTGAGACCTTGTAACACTAACGAGTCACGTGACACCGGGGAGAGAAAATGGCTAATTGGGCACAATTTGGACATTTTTACTTAGGGGTGTACTCACTTTTGTGGCCAGCGGTTTAGACATTAATGGCTGTATGTTGAGTTATTTTGAAGGGACAGCAAATTTACACTGTTATACAAGCTGTACACTCACTACTTTACATTGTAGCAAAGTGTCATTTCTTCAGTGTTGTCCCATGAAAAGATATAATAAAATATTTACAAAAATGTGAGGGGTGTACTCACTTCTGTGAGATACTGTAAGCCTCACAATAACTACCCAGCTAACAAAAATATGCTCTAAGAATGTTCCCAGTAGGTTATGAAAAGTTTTTTTTTTTTTTTTTTTCTGAATGTTCTCAGAACGTTCAAAACTTCCAATTTATGAAATGTTTTTAAATGGTTTCATTGGTTATATGAACGTTAACATTCCATTTTATCATTTTGCAAACATTATGGGAATGTTACTTTTGAATGTTCTCTGAACATGTTACTGAACAAGTAATAACATTTAAAAACAGTAAATTAATTGGATTTGTCAATACAAGTACAGAAACTTCTACATTAAAATGTAAGCAATAGTTCATTACTGTCATTATCTAACAATAAGTGTATATTACTCTCAGATCTTTTTAACACATTTACCATGTTTAAATTCACAGAATTTTCCTCAAAATCAGTGCAGAAATGCAAAAACAATCCACATATTCCAACATAGCCTATAATAAGCCAGATTTTAAAAAATATGGATTAGCATATTTTAGTAAACAGCAAGATTTTTTATCAGAAGTGTTTCTGTTACATCAATACTTCAGTTTATTTGCATTTCCAAAGCCTCTGTGTGGATCCTTGTAACAGGATTTGGGGGTCTCACACGGCATGACCTACATTTTCCACCATCACCATTTTCAGGTGTTTCAGCCCAAAGGACACACTGCTATGACCTTTCAGCTAAAGTTACAAATAAAAGCCTGAGAAAAATGCGAAACAGAAACAACAACAAAAAGAATAAATGGACTGTTGATCCTACAAAAAAGGTGAAAAGCAGACAAAACTCAGTGACGTGCACGAACTTGTGTCTGTTCTGAGAACATGGTGCTCACTACACGCTGCACACTGAGGTGAGAAGCATATAAAACAGCAGGATTGATCTATCTACTGAGGGAGGCGAGGAAAACAACCCTGCAGCAGAATGAATGAGACTGAATGATGATGTCCTCTACTTCATTACCAACACATTTGCTTTTGGATTGGCTCAACAAATTCAGACAGCAGCCAGACTGGAGTCAAGGGAGGTCCTTGGAAGCCCTCTTGCTGTATATCTGCTGATAAACCAGTGTCATTAGCTTTTTTCACATATTAAACTCAGGTAAATTATTGTAAAATTATCTGATTGACTTTTCCGGTACATACAGTACACCATAACCACATTTACACATTAAACTTCTAATCGCAAAAAATCATGTCTGCTGTTCACACAAGCAATAGCTTTCCGTCTTTTTTACCATTAAGGTAGCCTACCCTTCACACATCAGTAGGTAAAAACTGTGATGGCAATAATCAAAAATTACCTTTAAAGTTGGCATGAAACGGAAGTTGTGATAGTATTTTCTTCCCTATTGTGATATATATATATCTATGGAAGATAGATTCTGCCACTAAATAAAAAACAAAAAAGGTAATTGCGAGTTTGCATCTCACATGAAATGTGAGACTTTTTTTCTCAAAATTGCGAGATTTAAACTCACAATTGTTGAGTTATAAAGTCAGAATTGCGCGATATAAAGTTAGAATTGCGAGATATAGTCTCAATTCTGACTTTTTTTCCTCAGAATTGCGATATATAAACTTGCATTTCTGACTTTTTTTCTCAGAATTGTGAGCAAGAAAAAACAGTCAGAATTGTGGGATAAAAAGTCACAATTAGGCCTACGTTTTTTATTTTTTATTTCGTTCTGGAAACAAGCGTCCATATTAAAGGGTTAGTTCACCCAAACATAAAAACTCTATTATTTATTAATATTATAAAGCGACGAGAATATTTTTATTTTTGGTGCGCCAAAAAAAACAAAATAACGAATTATTTAGTGATGGCCGATTTCAAAGCACTGCTTCAGGAAGCTTCGGAGCATAATGAATCAGCGTGTCGAATCCGCAGTTCGGAGCGCCAAAGTCACGTGATTTCAGCAGTTTGGCGGTTTGACACGCGATCCGAATCATGATTCAACACGCTGATTCATTATGCTCCGAATCTTCCTGAAGCAGTGTTTTGAAATCGGCCATCACTAAATAAGTCGTTATTTTTTTTTTTTGGCGCACCAAAAATATTCTCGTCGCTTTATAATATTAATATTGAACCACTGTTCTCACATGAACTGATTTAAATATGTTTTTAGTACCTTTATGGATCTTGAGAGAGGAAATGTCATTGCTCCCTATGTAGGCCTCACGGAGCCACCGATTTAAACAAAAATATCTTAATTTGCGTTCCGAAGATCAACGAAGGTCTTACGGGTGTAAAACGCCACGAGGGTGAGTAATAAATGACAGAATTTTCATTTTTGGGTGAACTAACCCTTTAATATATCTGACTGAAACGGCTTATTGAACAAGAAATAATGTAGAGCGAGACTTGATTTTGTCCATCAGAAATTGATTGGAAGATTGTTGATTGCAATCGTTGTGGATCTCATGTAAGTGACAGATATAAAGTCAATGAATTTGCAATTGTGAGATATAAGGTCACATGAAATAAAATCAAAATGATGAGTAATAAAGTTGGAATTTTGAGATATGAGGTCACATATGAGATATAACATGAGAAATAAAGTTGCAGTTGTGACATACAAAGTAAACATTCTTAGAAATAAAGTTGTAATTATGAGACATAAAGTCACATTATGAGATTAAAAGGAATTTTTAATACTCTGAGGCAGAAACGGGCTTCCATAAGCAAGAGCCCATAAGCTCATGCCATTATCTGCATACAAAGAATATTGTCATCATTAGAAAAGTAACTTACTGTTTCTTCTGCTCATGCTGTGAGGAACCATAAAGATTAAAATAAATAGGGAAGTAAAATTAGTACAGCATCCCAGAGGAAACATCCAGACTGATCATACTGCTACATCATCATGCACAGTCTCTCCTAGATTCACATGAGAATGAATGATATCATAATAGCCAAACGACTTCATTTACATGCCAGGTTGTGCATGAATACAGTTTTACAACTTATTTACGCATCACTATTCCCAAGCAGCTCTTTGTGCCTCCCAGGGCGATCCCATTAAATTAGGAAAAAATCTGCAGGAAACAGAAATACAATTTCCTCATTCAGCTCAAGAGAGAGTTTTCATTTGGCGGTTAAACCCCAGGCTCACCATAATGGGCTGGCTTCTATTAAAAGTTCAGTATTATTTGCCTGCCTCTGTTGCCTCGCACCATAATGTGGTGTTGTAAGAAGAGACATATACTGTAGACATGCAAATGTTCAGTGGCTTCAGCTGCAATGTCTACAATAATCTTCATTCAAGGATAAGTGTAGGCGTCCTGTCCTTCTGGTAACCTCAAGATGTCTGCACAAGCATTTTGCACCTTGCTTATATCAAGCATGAGGGTATGAATAGTGTCTAAAATGTTGTTTTTCAGATTCAGAAGCGGCACCGCCAAGGCCATCGGCTATACAATGCGCTCTCACACTCATCTTAGAGCAAAAAAAAGCATTGATTGGAAACACTCTCGTTCTATCCAGAGTCTGCTGCGGAGTTGCCATGGCAACCTCACAGAGATGGAAAACTTGCAGTTCTTTGCCTCACAGATTCATCGTCTGGTTGTGGTTAAATAGGACAGTGTGTTGATAGCACTGTGTGTGATGGACGGACCTGATTGTGTTAGGTACATGTGCTCTCTGTGTATATCTGTTTATAAAAATGTACATATGTGATTTGGGAAAAATACCACTTTCTGAGGCAATAGAGGTAGGAGGGCATCAAATCACGTCCCAATCCACTGTTTACGTAACATCCTGTCAACTGAGATGTTTTTTTGTATTTTTGAAGGAAGCATGCATAAATGAATTCTTCGCTGTCTATGATAGCCCACAATCCTGTGCATGTGGTTTGGGCAGATGGTGGAACATAAACAAATAGCATCTGATGAAGATGTTGAGAGTAAATGAACGTCATTCACGAACGTCATTTCCGATCTTTATTTAACTTAAAGGCATAGTTCACCCCAAAATGAAAATTCTGTTATAATTTATTTTCATGTCATTCCACACGTTGGTTATTTATTTAAACACAAATTAGGATATTTTGTTTTTAAATACAACCTAAGAGGTTTCTGTCTCTCCATTTATTCCACCAAAACTTAGATGATCATAAACCTTAGAAGGTTATTAAGGCATTGTAAAATAAATCCATATGAATCGAGCGCTTTAACCCAAGTCTTGTGAAGAGATATGATCGCTTTATATCAGATTTAAATTAATGCAGGCTTTAATTCGCATATAAAGACACACACATAGAGCACATCAAATATGGTAAACACAGAAGCTCAAATGTACCTGCATCACACATAGGGTGACCACCCGTCCCGCTTTGCGTTGTACCGCACAGCATTTTCACTTTGTCCCGCACGTCGCATATTGAGAAAATGTCCCGCATTTTCATCAGTCTGTTGGTTTTTAATTATAATATTAAGAAAACGTGCATGCGTTCTTTTGCCTTTTTAAGAAAGCATTTTATTTATTCGTTTTGCGGCGTAGTTTTTCACCTATATTTAACAGCGCTTCGACAGAAGTAACATCCCGCCTTACACAAATACAACAGCCATTTTTTAAATCCTATCTAATGGTTGAAAAGAAAAGAGTAAACACGGCCACTAGTAGGTTGTAACGGCTGTCAATCCAAATGTGGAGCGGATTTGGACTTGGTCAGAAGAACTGTTTCAAAAATAGTTATCTGTATGATGCCTGCTACCTTTGGGCTCAGTGATGTTGAATTTAAATGACATGTAAAATAAAGACATGTTATGTTACATTGTGATGTAATGGTGTAATGGGAAGGGACTAAACAACAAAGTATTTTTATTAGCTGAAAGGCAGAATACAAATGTTTTTATTAAGTTAGATAGACATTATATAACAACCTCAGGTTGTGTTTTAGTGTTGGTAACAAGTCCCACATCGTCCCACATTTGGTTTGTTTGATGGTGGTCACCCTAATCACACACTAAAACAAACCTCATTGGTTCGCGTTTGAGCTTCTGTGTTTACCATATTTGATGTGCTCTATGTATGTGTGTTGGCTATTGTTTAGTTGTAAATAAAAGCCTAAATGAAATCTGTTCGTATAAAGCGATCTTATAGGATTGGAACGCTATGAGGGTGAGTAAATGACAGAATTGTCTTTTTTGGGTGAACTTTCCCTTTAAGGTTGCATTTCTGCTGATAAATGAAGCTCTAGCGCAAGTTCTGCCAGGAAGACTTAAATGTTACGTCACCTATTAGTTCAGATCTAACCAATCATTAACTAACACTTGGAGTACAAAAGATCGGTACTTACACATGTCTGAGTTCGCAGATGCTGACGCCAACCTTCACCTTCATCCTCCTCACCACCACCAGGAAAGCTTCAGGCAGGAAACGCAAAGTCCGCAACCCTCAGGATGTGAGCTACGGACGGGGCCTACGCCAAAGAATCTTATCTTGTTATATTTTGCTTGCTGCATTGGTAATAAATATCATTGTTTCGTTATCTTGCCTCCTGAGTCTTTCTGGTAGAAATTAGCAGTCATTAAATATTTGCTTGGTTATGTCTAAAGCTCACTTGAAGTTACTTCTAGATCATTAGACGTGACATAATGGTGTCTTGTAAACTGGCAACAAGTCACATTCTGTGTTACAGGGCATCAAAAGAACAAAAAATATTTGTGTTGCCAATGTTACCTGTGAAAATGGTCTAATAGGAATGCAACATGCTATATAGTTCAGAATATGTAAAGTAGGTCTGCTGTGTGAAGTTTTATTTGACAGTCATGTCTGTCGCTCTCTGTTGGAGGAACCACCTTGACATCACCTTGACAGGTCTTGCCTGACAGCCGTGAAATGAACTTGACATTGTCTCTTCCCTTGCAGCTGATTTGTGGATGCATTATTTTTGCCAGATGACCCCTCCATCTGTCTCCCTCTGTGTACTGCATTCAGACTGTCCTCAAAAAAAAAAAGAAAGCAAAGCAAGTTTAGACCTTCTTGCATGTATAATCTCAAACGTTTTGATAAGTATTGTTGAAAGCTGAGACATTACAAGGTGAATTGATGGGATATTTGTACATATGTGAATGGGAGAAATCGCAACATAAAATGTGGCCACCGCAATCTCTTTTAGCGGATAAAAGAGCCGAACATCCACTTGTTTACTCTTGAACACTTGTGTGCATTAGCTGGATCAGCCTAAAAATAAAGTTTTTGAGATTTAATTTATTACTGTGATAGCAAAGCTGTTTTTTCCAGGTTCAAGTGAAAGTTCAAATGAACAGCATTTATTTGAAATATAATTTTTCAAATATAAAAGTTTCATCAATTCACTATGTCATTGCTGATCAATTTCTAAACCACCAGTTCAGGGGAAAAAGAAAAAAAAAACTAAGATAACACCGGCAATTATTCAGACATCTTATTTTTTGAAAACCAAAATTGTCTTTTTCAAAGTCTTGAAATGAAGCAGTAGTAAAGCAAAAAGAGCACATTAATACTGTGGGATACTGAAATCAGACAGTCTTACTATAGACTGCTGTTACTAGTAAAAGTGATAAACCCATGTTCCTTGCCCATTTTTTTCCGGTAAACTAGGGGACAGATGGTTTGGATGTATACCACATGAAACATAATTTTTTGACATGCTTATCAGTACATGCTGATACATATCAGAGAATCAACACTATGGGGCAGATTTACTAACAGCTTGCGCCAACGCAATATTGCATATGCATTTGTAGGAGTTTCCCTTTCAGATGCAAAATTTATGGGAGGAGAGTATTTAAAGTCCCACTGTGGTGAAAATCAAGTTTTTAATGTTGTTTATATGTCTATCTGGTGTTTTTAATATGCTTAAAGACAAACCATGTTCAAATTCATAAGTCAAAACCATTGCTGAGTATTTTCTCTTTAAAACTGCAGTAAACCAAAGACTGTCTCAAACCCGTGGTTTGAAATCGCTGGTGTCTGTGATGTCACAAACTACCTTGTAACCAATCACGTCAATGTGCCGGTGGGCTTTAGCATATCATTAACTGACCGCGCAAGGGAGTCTCAAAGGAAGGTTATCCTCATCCAGGTATATTTTTCTGTTGATATGAAAAATCGGGTAGATTTCGCAATATGGCGGGTGTATGATGCATATTACGATGTTATGATGAACTATTTGCCTTTCTCCATTGACGTTCTGAGTTGTGACTCGTGAATGTGAACATGGTTTGTGTAACATTAGCAACACATTATTAGCTGTTTGATAACATAGTCAAGCAAAACGCTAATCATTAATTACCGTTATGTGTCCGACTTTGTAAAAAGCGATACCATTGGGCAGCGTTTACCTCAGTAAGTTGACCGAGTGGATCTCGTCTGAGCTGTTGCGAGTGAGTGAAAGCGGGGCTAATTATCATATTCATAGATCCATGTATATTAAATGAGGCAAGGGTGTAGAGTTACATTCAAGCTATTTTAAGGCATTAATAAAAAAAAATGTCCATAGGAAAAAAACGTTTAAATATGTAATTTTGGTGATCAAAGATGAGTTTTAAGGGATAAAATGATTGACTACAGGGGGACTTTAATCACGCAACGCGATTTACTAATGTTTGTGCTAGTCAATTTACTGGTATTTGTGCCATTATTTAACGCCCAAAAAAGCATGTCTTAACCAATTTTGTGGCATGGCTGCAATTGTTGCTGCTAGGAGGAGACACTGCAGAGAACAGAGCACGGTAGAAGGGAGAAAATATTTTCCACTCGTATTAATTTCTTTGGAATGTCAGAGGAAGACGTCATCTGTATATTATATAACAAGTTGCGCCTGTGTCGACCCACACCTGATGAGCATCAGCTCTGCTTATTTGCGACTCAACGCTAATTTGCACGTGACTGCTCTTGGTAGATTGTGTTGGTCATTATGTGAATGATTTGATTGCGTCTGTGTTCTTTAATTTACACGTCAGCAGTAGATCACGCGCAAAACTTGCCACTCCCGTCAGTGCATTTGTTGAATCGCACTCTCATGCTAATTTTCCCCGTTTAGTATATCTGGCCCAATGTGTACTTTCAGGTTTTAAATGACAGTTTAATGGAACAAATGAAAGAAACATGAAAAATTTAAAATACATGATGTACTTTCCAAAGGTGGAATGATAAGGGACTCAAACATTGCTCACCTTCATTTTAACAGATGCTGTGTTGTTGTTTGCATTAGCCAGGTGACATGAGAGATGTTTCATGTTGCAGTATTTTTAGAGCAATGGCTCTTCGCTTCAGGGCAATAACATGATGTGCATCGGCCCAATGACAAGCCCGAAAGTAATGGATCAGACATCTATTAATCACTTTTTCTCTTAGCTGTCTCTGTTTTCTTTGCTGTTTTGGTCTCTGATACATTACAGGGCTATTCACTCTCTACTCCCCACTCAACACAATGCATTTGGTCTTCAGGGGATGCTGTATAAAATGAAGGGGAGTGAGAATCTCTTCCTCAATTTAGGTCAGCTTTCTGACCTACTTAGGACCCACTGATTGAATTCAGCAATGCTAACCAGACCCACTTTCCTGGCTTTTAACACTTCCTAGAGGAATGTGTTTAATCCAAAATGCCACATGTACTCCGAGCCAAACACTGAGCTTGGCAGAGCATATAAATAAAGATGAAGTGATTATGAAGGGAGGGAGACCTTTGATTTCAGCTATGAACATAATGTGAGGTCATTTGTTAGAGCTGGTCAGTGCGTTTACTTAAGACGTGCCCCAAAGACAGACAAGGCTTGGATACATACACTTGTACAAAGACACGGATACTAGACCTCTGGGTTCAGCACAGACAGACTAAAACAACCATAAAAGACGTATATAAAGGGAAAATACTTTCCACTGTTGTGCAATTTCTGAAATAAGATGCTGAAAACAGAATGAACACTTTTTTCATTTACAATATGTAATTATTCGTAAATTAATTGGTTTTGAATGGGGCTCTGGCACAGCTATGGCTCAGAGATGTCAACTTTAGGGACATCACTATTACTATTTGTCATACTTAGGTATTAAATCCTAAACATAAATACTTAATGATAATTATGCCAACATGCTAACATCCACAGAAACTGCACTGCAAGTGTTGGCAACCATGCCAAACACCCTGGCATCATGGCAGAGAGTTTATTTTGGGCAGGAACTGAGCCATCTGACTGACATATAAAGCAATCAATCACAGTTATTTTTGTGCATATGTGCCATTTAAGGGCAGGTTTATATTATACTGAGCTTTATTATACCAAAATAAAAAAGAGCATAGAAAAAATAAATAATGGCATAGCTCTATAAATGATTTTACAGGAAAAAAATAGCAGAAAATATGTAACAGGACAGTATATTATTGGAAATAAGTACTTCACAGAAATAATTCAAAGCAGATATGTACACCGATCAGGCATAACATTATGACCACTGACAGGTGAAGTGAATAACACGGATTATCTCTTCATCACAACACCTGTTAGTGGATGGGATATATTAGGCAGCAAGTGAACATTTTGTCCTCAAAGTTGGGCAAAAATGGGCAAGCGTAAGGATTTGAGGGAGTTTGACAAGGGCCAAATTATGAAGGCTAGACGACTGGGTCAGAACATCAGTGTTCCCGGTCTGCAGTGGTCAGTATCTATCAAAAGTGGTCTAAGGAAGGAACAGTGGTGAACCGGCGACAGGGACATGGGTAGCCAAGGCTCATTTTGATGCACTTGGGGAGCGAAGGCTGGACCATGTGGTCCGATCCAACAGATGAGCTACTGTAGCTCAAATTAGCGCCAACAGTGGGCACATGAGCATCAAAACTGGACAACGGAGAAATGGAAGAAGGTGGCCTGGCCTGATGAGTCACGTGTTCTTTTACATCACGTGGATGGCCGGGTGTGTGTGAGTTGCTTACCTGGGGAACACATGGCACCAGGATGCATGGGAAAAAGGCAAGTCGGCGGAGGCAGTGTGATGTTTTGGGCAATGTTCTGCTAGGAAACCTTTGGCCCTGCCATCCATGTGGATGTTACTTTGACATGTACCACCTACCTAAGCATTGTTGCAGACCATGTACACTCTTTCATGGAAACGGTATTCCCTGGTAGCTGTGGCCTCTTTCAGCAGAATAATGCGCCCTGCCACAAAGCAAAAATGGTTCAGGAATGGTTTGAGGAGCACAACAACAAGTTTGAGGTGTTGACTTGGCCTCCAAATTCCCCAGATCTCAATCCAATCGAACATCTGTGGGATGTGCTAAACAAAGTCCGATTCCACCTTGCAACTTACAGGACTTAAAGGATCTGCTGCTAACATCTTGGTGCCAGATACCACAGCACACCTTCAGGGGTCTAGTGGAGTCCATGCCTTAACGGGTCAGGGCTGTTTTGGCAGCAAAAGGGGGACCAACACAATAATGTTATGCCTGATCGGTGTAGTTTAACAAAACTGAGAATATTACATGCTCTTTTCTCACGGAAAATTTTCAAGCCAGTTAGATTTATACAAGATCGAGAAAGTGCTTACCAGTTTTGTGTGCAATATGCATCAGATGGTTAGTGAACGGACTGTGGGTGGTCTGTGGGCATGCCGTCTGAGGCTGAGACTATATACCGTCACATATAGAAGGTGTATTTTGCTTTAAATGTGGAAGAAACAGACCACTTCACAAAAAGGCACAAAAAACAATGCGGTGATATACTTTTTGATCTTTTATGATACTTTGAAAGTGTGGAAATAAAAAAAAAAAGGTTATTTTGGCTGTGATACCAAATATTTATTTCAATATATATTAAGACATATCATCCTCAGTCAAAATACATTGCTAAACAAAACCCCACAAGGCGAAACTTCCAAATATCTGTCAACAGGTTCAACTGAAAAGCCATTTGTCTGATTTACCGTATCTGGTTTAGAGCACTAATAAAGAAAGTGTGTCAATGACACTCAAATAATAACCCACTGACCTCTCTTACATCTCAACAGTTTGCTGGCAAAGTTACAAATACCTATTTACAGGGGTAAAAAGATTTATCCGGTTGATTCCGCAGAAGGTACCAGCCATCACTATTAAAGGCATCATTTAAAAAAGAAAAGCAAAACAAAACAAATCCTTTAGTTGCAGTACATTAAGTCACCATGCATATGTAAGGACAGGTTAAAGCCATAATGTGGGGTACAATTATACTGTACAAGCACATATAAAACTTTAAAATGTGTTGGTTCTGATTCACTCTTTTAAAACAGACACATTAAAATATGTATATATATATATATATATCATTGAAATCTAAGTTCAATTAAAAAAAACATCATATAAATGACACTGTACATGAATTAACTATCTGTCACCTTGTTCAACATACATTCTTATTTGGCAATATTTATGTATATTACAATATGATCCTAACAAGGATGTAAACAATGAGCTAGAAATACAAATACACAGTTTAGAACTGTTTAGAAATACACACGCCACACAGGACGAATCCTAACATAGTCTATTATGTGTACTTTATTAAAACTTTAGATTATGCAGCACTTGTCATTATGCAATGACTGTGCCTGTTTTCCAATACCATTCGATGGAACAGACAGAAGTTATTTAAAGCAAAGTCAATGAACATCTGTCAATTCTGCACCATTAGCAACTTTTTGTACAGTTACTGCAAGATGGAGCTAAGTTATCACTAGCTAATAGGCATTCAGTTCTTTTTGAGGCACTCTATGAATATGATTATTAGTGTTTTTTAGACGTTTACAAAAATAAGCAATGTATTCCCACTGGTACCTTTGGGGGCCTCCTATTGCTCTTATATTGTGTATGCTTCTCTGCAATGTGCAGTGAAGTATGAGTCATTTGTTTATGCCCACACGCTTAAAAATGAAGAGAACGACGCACCTCAGTAGCTATATAACCCCATCCTGCCAGGCAAAATGGGGGACAACCAAGAAAATATGCACAATACATCACTGTAAACGTACAGCAATGGGCCATAAAACACAATTATACCTGTGCTCAAAGCAAACTAGTACAAAATACAGGGGCTTGCAAATCAATATATATGAGTGAAATAGTGCTCATTGGCCTGTGGAACCAAATAAAAGTTGTACATTACACAAAGGCAATACGACATTAATGTCTGAAGAATGTATTGTTCTCTGCATTGCAATGCCAAAGGCTGAGTCTCTATAAATTCATTGTCTCTATGCCAGCAAAGAGCGCTTTCAACTGTCTGAATGAAAATAGCTCATTCATGGTCACCAAAACACACAGTGCATATGGTTAAACAAGCCCACTAAACAAAACATCCATTTGGTTAAAAACACTGTCTCTAAAACCTTCTGTAAACATCACAATAACATTCTCCTATTTGTCTAAAAGCTATGAGTCTGATTGAAAGCCCGTATTAAATATTTCATAGCGACATAGTGAAAACAATTATTTTCCTTAAGCATGTGATTGAGTGGTCCAGTATACATACAAATATTTATATTGAGAAAATATATATAAATTTACAAAGTTTTTAAAAGCACCCACGTTGCCATGAGACAACAGACAGATTCCGATAAGACAATGGATTGATTCAATAACAAAACTAATCCGGAAAAATCAAAGGCAAATCAAACAATTACCTTTACCCAACAGCCCCAAATGTCATATTTTGTGCTTATTTTTTCGTAACGAGACCTACAGAATGTAGACTGAAAATGCATGACGTTGCCTTATGTGTTCTGGAGAGTTCAGGTGTGTCTAATGGTCAGGGAACGTAGATATATCCAGAATGACTGGCTCTACTCATTCCCTTAACAGAGCCTCCAGTCTTCAGAGTTCAGAGAGCAAGGCAACTCTTAGGATTGGTACAGAAAGAGGTTTCTTTTACTCTTTGAAAGTCAAAATGGGGGGAGGTGTAGGGGAGGGTTTGAAAAAGTGAGGCAGATTCCTGGTGTTTTCAGGACTAGGTCCTCTGTCAGGCAGCAGGATAATGTTGCCTTTCCTGCGTAGGGTGGAGTCTCGACTGGAGGTGGTAGAGAGAGTTTCCGAGGTGGCTTCACTGCTGGCTTCCACCGGTGTGACTCGGATGGTGGTAATACTCTGTTGGTGGTGGTGATGGTGGAAATGGGGATGATGGGGGTTGCTGATGTCAGGTAGGCTCCGGTTGCCATCTATGGAGCCGTAGCCATCTTTCAGTGACTCGCAGCTTTCGGAGTCCCGGTTCAGGTCATTGAGCTCGAGGGACTGCCGAATGCTGACCCGCTCCTGTGGTTTCCACCTCCAGGACCCACTGCCATCTGTGGATGGTGGTTTAACCACGGGCTTGTTCTCAGGGTGGGCCTCCACTCGAACAATGCCTGAGTTAGGTTCCTGATCCATCAGGGCTTTGTAACGGATGGATCCAGTACAACTGACTGTGCTGCCCTCACTTTTAGGACTACCATGCAACATGCCTTGCTGCTTGGACATTGCGATGACCTGCATGATACGTGGCTGGCTGTTAGTCCGGCAGGCGGTGCTCTTCTCTGCCACCTTCAACCATTTCGACCGTGCTGTCCCACCCCCTCCCCCACCATCATTCACCTCTCCACCATCCTCCTGAGGTGAGTAGCTCACGTTCTCTTGGGTCTCCTCAGGGATGTGCACCAGTTGGGAGGATCCTGGTCGTGACTGGATAGATACCCTGGCTCCACCAGCTAGACCACCAGAGTTATTATGATTGGCTAATGGCACAGCACTAGCAGCAAGCTTCATGTACTGTCCGGGAGGTCCACCACGGAGCTCACCATCCAAGCCCACAGCTGAGGGTTCAGAGCTGCAGCGGAGCTCCATGCTTCGCTGGGGAGACAGTTGTCCAGCCTCAGCCTCCATCACCTGCAGAGACAGCTTGCGATTCTCGTTCTTGGTCTTCCATTGTGAGAGCAGCTGCTTGGAACGTGTAGAGTCCATGGAGGCATGGATAGCAGCGTGGCGGCGAGGCACCGGTTCTTCGATTCCGGTTGAATGCACGCGAGGCAGGGTGTTACTGAATGTCACAAAGCTCTCCTTGCAGAGGGGACTGGGTGGCGTAATGCACTCCACCTCTGTGCTTGCCCTCTTCAAGCTGGACATAGAGTGGTTCTCTCTGTAGGACGGGCCACGTAGCAGGATACTTTCAGAGCGTGCCGAGGTGGGACGTTCCCGCATGCTCAGGCTCTTAGGTGGCAGTAAGCGTGGTGGATCTGTGTTCAAGTTGGGTAGAGGTCTCAGAGGCTCCCGCATAGCAGGTGGAGGCACCACTGGCTGAGGCTGTGGTGGAGGCTGTGGCGGCTGTGGTTGCCGGAGAGGAGGACGTGCATGTGTCTTTAAAGATGTGTCTTCACTAGGTTTAAAGTTCCCGACTGCATACAGACCCTGAAGTAGTGCAAAAAGGTACAATTTTACCTCAACATGAATCAAAGTTAAGATGCCATAAAGATGTTAGTCAGGATAGTGATGCTTATTTTTTTGCACATGAAACTGAGGCTTTGAGAAATACTTGCATAATCTGTTCAAAAGGTTGTATTCTCTGCTGAAAAAAAACCCTCTAGCTGTTTTAAGCTGGTCTCCCAGCCTGGCCACCTGTAAAGTACCCAAACCCCTCTAGGACCAGTCAACAGATCAGCCTGACCAGAAGATTTTGTTTTTCTTTTCTCAACAGGGTTGTCCTAAGGTCCTATGTCACCAGTGACTTCACAGTCAGAGTATCAAACAGCATTACACAACTAATCGCTTGGCCTGATTAATGTAGTTTATGTTAAGCAAACAATAAAACCAGTAGCTGATGTACTGATTTGCCTCAGCTGCGCTAATTCCTCCTAAAGGTGTTTTGGCATTGTTGTCAGCGTTAGAAACCACAGGATGTACATAGACATCAGAGCAGATTGAGCAGAGAGTAAGGAGAGAGAGTGAGAGAAAAAGAAAGAAATGGTGGGAGGAATGTGGGGGGTGGGGTGTGGGTGGAGAGCAGAAAAGGAGCCACAAGGGATTTGCATGTGTGAGCTATTTTTACCTTTATTAAAACAGCATTGTCTTATAGCACCTTGCTAATTTTCTATGATTCTTCTCCAGAGTAAGGTTTCGTAGAGTAATATGGATCGGTCATGGGATTATGAAATGAACTATCATCCACGCATTGCCTTTGTTTCTGCATCTCTGTGACAGCAGGACTCACCAGGTAGACGGCTATGCTCCCTCCGATAAGAAAGCCACAGTACACATCCACGGCATGGTTCTTGAACTGAATGATGCGAGTCAAGCCGCAAATAATGCCACAGATGATGAAGGAGAACACCAGGAGTGGCTTCAGGAGCTTGGACGAGTCAGTCAGAGTGGCATTAAAGTACATCTGTGGAAGGAGACCAGCCTTTTGACTGAAGTTTTAGGAAATTCTTAATAGCGGAAAGGACAGTGGGATTATTTGGCAAACAGTTAGATTTCGCTTGAGCCAACTGTGCCATGAGTCAAGTGGATTACTTACGGAGATGTACACAGCCGCAAAGGCTGCCAGAGTGGCATGCTGAGATGGGAAGGACTTCCTGTAAAGAGAGACAGACCGCCTTGTTAGATCATTAGATCTTTTTCACACTGAACACATTTGAGGTACTGTACCATGCTAAGGGACAGATGGGAATGGAAAGCCACAGATGATCACGTCCATAGTGCCATAATTCATATAGAGTGGCAAACAAGATCAGGGCTTTTTATTTCCAAGAATGTTCTCATAAAACCAACAAATATGTCTGTATGCATGTCTGCTAGATATTCTGGAGAGACATTTCAATATATGTCACAGTAGTGCCTTTGAGGAACACATGCACCACACTGACCCTCTTTGCGTCTAATTTTTACGTTATACAAAATGTCGTCACAACATGTAATTGTGGCTATTGAGAGTGCATAAAATGAGTGGAAGATTGAAAAGCAAAGCTGTGCAAATGGATGTGTGTGGGTGTGCTGGAATGGGCAGCCGGGTTGTGAGTGAAGCATCAAGACTGAACCCTGTGTGGGTTTTACAGGAACGCCATGTGCCAGAGGACAGCGCCGCATTCATTCTGCTGCCTTCATATTTATCTACACTGTTTACAGTAGAGATTATATACAAATCTAATGCTCCAATCAGACCTTTACTGTAATTAGAGTTGTTACGCAGTAGGACCAATTAAATTTCGTCAGCCATAATATGTCTAATCATCTTTGTTTGGTTATATTGTTAATCACCCACACTCCAGTTTCAGAGCCCGCTTTTCATAAGGTCAGTCTTGCATCATTGCATGACACAAGTACTTTATCTGCAGTTGCTTGAGGAAAAATCTTGAAATGGTACAAGAATCGTGCCAATTTGAACTCAAGCGGGAGTGAACTAAAAAATATGACTTTAAGAATCAGATTATCCTGGTTGGACCAGATTAAGTAAGGAATAATTGACGACGGGCTGTTGAATTCTTAGAAAATGGTAATGCACCTCGGGTGTGTATTATTTTTTAAGAATTCAATGGCCCGTAGTCAATTATTCTGCTTATACTACGGTTACCACACATCAAGATACTGTTCCAATGTTGTATTTCAAGACAAGTTTCAGGTTTTTGTCCTTAAAACACTCTTGTGTGTGGGACTAATTCCTTGTGCATCTCATTCCAAGCATCCGTTGCTAATTCCAAAACATCATTTCAGAACTAGTAACGGAGGCTTGAGCCTTGATAGCAGACTAATACAGTTGATACAGTTATTAACGCAGTTGAGAGAGAGAGAGAGAGAGAGAGAGAGAATAAGCATATGTGAATGTGTGTGTGTCCGTACTATACAGTACGTGTGTACGTTTGAATGAGAGAGAGAGAGCGCGAGAGAGTATGCACTTTCAGGACACAATAAAACGTATTTTGTGGCAAAAACCATGACAATAATTTGTCGCTTTCATCTCACTAAATACTATATTTATTTGCTTGGTCAGTGTTGTTGTGGGTTTTGTTTATTTTGCAGTTGTAGACTGTAGGACCTATTGAAATAACTTAAATCATTTGGCGAAGTGATATGGAACTGCAATGCGGTCAAGACCTGCCTAGAACTACTTCAGCCGTGCGTTTCCCTGAAAATAATTGCACACCTTAGAACATTGGTCAACCAATCAGATTCAGGCATTCAACAGCCCCGTAGTATAAATTAAAATAATGGACCCTATTTACTTTCTAAACACATGTTCACAGCCTTACTGTGAGATACAACTGTGACTCGTTGCATGTTCTTACAAAGAAAAAAAGTAAATTTTTGTAATCTTTAATCTAAATATATAGAAACAGTAACTTGTGCTGCCTCTAAAACTGCCTTCCTTTTCCCCTGACATCATCTTGACTACACAGGCTATTGAATAATGTTAACCAATAGCCAAATAGCTATAACAAACTCACATTCAGTGTTGTAAATTCTCATTTACAACACCCACTTTCCATCACCCAAATGATTCCTGATGGATAAAATAGTCTTGCCATATATTTTTTCCTTGTTAAATGTCCTATTTAACTTGGAAATGCATCACAATATAGAAGTAAAATGGGATGAAAACAACATTTCATGTTGACTTTTAAATAGAATGTAATATCTTGTCTAGACCTTTGTTGAGCATGATTATGCATCAGGGTTGACAAACTACAATATGACACAGATGCCACTCTCTGACCTGCCGGCATTGATGGCCGCTGGATCAGGCCCAGAGCAGATGTCATCCACAATGAAAGAGTTTTCATCACAGGAAGTGTTGAGGCTGGTATAGTTGGGCTTGCACACAGTAAGGAAGTAGGGGGCGTGATATCCTGTGGCCAGCTGGATAATATCTGTGATGAGTGCTGTGATGCACAGGCCAAACACGTGGACCCCTGAAAATGAAGCAAAAGACACACACACACACACACACACACACACACACACACACACACACACAGAGGTCTTTTAAATACTAGATTTCATAAGTAGCAAGTACACTTCATAAGCTTGTGATAAAATAGATGGAGCTTTCATTATTAATATCAAACTCAATATAGTACAAGACTATAAAACAGTCAGAATGAGTCAAGATCAAGAGTGTATTCCAAACAATATTTATACGAGTTATATGGCTTTTTATAGAGTCACAAAGAGCAGAGAAATATACACCCACCCACAAACCTCACAGCCCGTCGGATGTAAGAGTTGAAATTGCAGCCAGCGGCATTTATGTTAGCCTCTGTTTTGATGGCGATATTTCTTCTGGCCAAGCAGCAGTACAGGATCCCTTCCCCAATCATAATCTGTGGGAAGATGGTCATCTGTGTTTACCCAAACATACAGCACTGTTGTTAAACTGCCACCCCTCCCCTTTCTAGTGGCTTCCAGGGGTCATTTCTAATAGAATCACTGACACATCAACTCCATTACTGTAATTAAAGTAATCACTCTCATCCATCCATCCATTCATTTATAGCCATATGAGGTGGATTTCATCCAAAAGTGTACAAACTGATGAGGGGAAGGGGGGTATCTTGTAAGTCATCCAGGCCACCACTATTGCAATGACTAAAATGTTAATTCCACGTAAATGAAAAGCAGAAACCCATAGATTTATATTTAAATGCTTCTGCAAGGGGGCATCTGCTGTGAATGACGAGATAGGGAGCGAAAGAGATGAACAAGTGATCATACCCCCCTGGGATCACACTTGCTACACACCTACAGTCAAGTGCAGCACTTGAGTGTAGCAGGCGCTACCACAACAGCTGGAGATACCAGCATGACACACATTCACATGCCGCCTGCTAGCACAGGCTCAGCCATTATACCCATATAGTATTGAGGCTCAAACCTCATTTGGGTGAATTAACATTGAGAGAGTGTTGTTGAGTGATTAGACGTGGAGCAAAAGTCAAAATCACGACTTGTGCTGAGGTGGAGATTCACTATTGGCTGATAATCGCTTCTAATGACGGCGATTTCTCAATTTGCCGATATCAGAAATCGATTTCATGCTGAGAACACATAAAGATGGTATATATGACATGCTTGCAGTGGCACCGTCTTAATCTCTGTCCGGTGGTGGTAAAATAATTATAATGCTGAAGGTGAGGGACATTTAATTCATCTTTATTAAGTAACTTTTGACAAATCAGTAATTTGAAGACGTAATTTCACATTCACATGAGTGAATCAGCACTCTCTCTCTGTCTCTCTCAAAATGCGCAAATGGCTTCACATCGTGTCTGCACAAGTGAACGTAAAGTAAACAGTTGAAAAAGAAAACTTATGTGTAACCGTATTTTGGATCCGTGCATCAGGTCTTAAAGTGATAGCAGCCTATAAATACCTGTTGCTGTCTGTCTGTCTAATCAAACAACAAAAGACAAAGAGAAAATCACTCAGTGCTCTTGAATGAATAACTTTTGTAACTTTAATTGTAAAGATTAATATGTATTTAATTTATTCAGTGTAGACTATCCAAAGTTATTTTAGGTTTGATTCCTTATTCAGTTTCTGTAGTATTTCTTACCTGAATACTACTGTTAGACCTCCCTGAAAAAAAAACTTAAAACAGTTTATTGTGTGGTGTAAATTAGTTTTTAAAAGTGTGTGTGTGTGTGTGTGTGTCCGCCCATCTCACCCGCAAATTATGCCTATGGTTGTAAGCAATTGAGCAACAAAACTGTCCCACTGAAAAGAACAAAAATCCATTGTGTAATCAAACATTTAGGTGAGACAATTATATATTTTTTGAAAAATGAATATTTTCCTACCTTTGGAGGAAATAATATCCTCCACAAAAGAGTCACAGAAGGGCAGAATACCCCCCAAGCCCTGAATTAATGTCTGTAAAATCCTGATTGGAGCATCCCTATAAAATAAATAAAAATAAATAATACTACATGATAAAAAGAATGCTTCAACTAGACACCATGATCGGTATCGGTGATCGCTATCGGTTGATAGTGCTTCCTGTGATCGTTAATCAGCCCCAAAAATCCTGATCGGAGCACCCTTAGGAGATTTGTACTCATGCTTCACTGCAGACCCAAGTCTCCTTTCATTTGCAGTGTCTGGCAAATGCATAATGCACAGGATAACCAACAGTGATAGCACTTAAAAGAGCATAGCCGCCTTGCAAAATTAATTAGGCCAGTATGGTGGAGCACCTAATGTGATGAAAACACCCAAGCGACGTGCTGGGGAGTTGATGAAACAAATATGTCATTAAACATTAAACGAATCTGTTCTCTGATGAATATAGGTGGAGTGAGGCAATTTTTTTTAAGATGATGTTGATGAGACCGACAGTGGAATAACAAACTTTGAAAGCCGCTGTGAATATATAAGCAGCTGGAACAATGACATAAAGCTCTTTCAAATCTATTTAGTTAAAAAACAAACAAAAAAAAGCATTAAAATTCAATTCATCATGAAATTATATTAATTAATAATTTAATTCCTGATAGTTGTAAAATACAAAAAGGCCATATACGTATACACTGCAGATAAATTTGGTTGTCAATTCACCTTTTAGTGCTTAATCCAGTAATTTATGGGAGTGACAACCACATTTACAATATTCTATGCATAGTGTACAGAACCGAACTGAACAACTATTGTTGTAATTATAAAATATTGTGACCTGCACCCGCCCACTTTATTAACTCTATAAACTTGATCGCTTTATGAGCCAAAATCAAACAACAAGCCTAAAAACACTTATAATATGAGGACATGCTCTGTGAAGTAGCCTTACAAGCATAAGCAAGACGCAATGCCTCTGTAGTGGCTTTGTCAAAATAGCAGAACATAAGTCTTTGGTCACTGTAATATTATTTTGGTCAAAAATAGCGGATACCAAACGTGCAAGACGGCAGAACTTTGCTATGGTTTCCATGGTGTCAATCATTGCAATTTTGGGAGTGAGTCATGTTCCGTACACACACAGAGCGATAATTTTGGGGATTCACTCTCGTATTTAAATGCGGTTGTAAGTCTTTCTAACTTTACAGAGGCCATAATGATTAAGATTCAAGTAGTAAGGAAAATATGTTATTACTTTTTACTTGATGGCACATACTGTACTTTTCTGTAAAACATACTGTAACTTTTCTTGAAATTTTAAAAAAAAGTTTTTCAAAACCAACATGAATACAAATTTCTAAGAACTGACATGTTTTATTCTGGATTTTTAAAAAATTTTTTCTTTTTCACTGACCCTACACTGTCATTCAAACGTTTGGGGTCTGTAAGATTTTTAAAATGTTTTTATGCATAAGTCTCTTATGCTCACTGAGGCTGCATGTATTTGATCAAAACTACAGTAAAACATAATATTGTAAAATATTACAATTTAAAATAACTTCTCTTTAAATATATTTTAAAATGTAATTTATTCCTGTGATGGCAAAGCTGAAGTTTCAGCATCATTACTCCAGTCTTCAGTGTCACATGATCCTTCAGAAATCATTCTAATATGATGATTTGCTGCTCAAGAAACATTTATTATTATTATCAATGTTGAAAACAGTTGTGCTGCTTAATATAATTGTAAAAACCCTGATACTTTTTTTTCAGAATTCTTTGATGAATAGAAAGTTACAAAGAAGTTTCAAAGATTTATAAATTTTAAAAAGAATTTAAAATCTTTTGTAACATTATAAATGTCTTTACTAGGGGTGGAATTCACCAGAGGCCCAATAATAGAATATTATTGCGATTTTAAAAGATTTTCCAATATGCTGAGTATTGCGATATCATATATTGCGCCACATTTGTTTTTATCTAATAAGATAAAGTTCATAATCTGTTCATTTCACATTTTCATGTCCATCATCCCTTTCTTGTTCAATATCTTCCTCGTATATTAGACATTTTTTTTTAATAGAAATTACAGTTGTTAAATATTTCAAATTTCAATGTTTTCACACTCAGTTCAATGTATTTGTTTTACAAAGAACAACCTTACTAACACCCTAATGTAAAAGTCAAAGGTAACTATACTTTACACTCTTTTTCAGTTATGAAATCGAATTATGTGCTGAATCATATTTATATTGTTGTTTTAGGAAGATAGGCTCACATAAATTTGCCAATGATGATGCTATGGAGTTATTTTCGTTGTTAAAAATAGCCTACACAATAACGCACTGTAAGACAGTTTGATTTCAAAGGACTATAACCATTATCACCATCTGTATGTAACAGTAATGTAACAGGTGAGCTATCAGGTAATGTGATGGTAATGTGACGGCATTTGCGTGTCAAATTAACACGTTTATTTAGCCTTCAACAAGCAGTCCTTGTTCAGAAATATGCCAGAACGCACTTCCTTTACACACAGCTCACTGCGTGTGTCTGTGTTACTTGCACTGTTTGTGAAATTACAGTCTGAAAAACAGATTTCAAACCATTATTATTATTTTTTGCATTGTAAGCAGAGAGCTCATTGTAAAATTATGCACAATATTCGCAATCATGAGCCGAAATTCAGGCCCTGCAAAGATTGTGTATCAATACAATATCCCCTTGCAAAACATTGCAATACTATACTGTATCTATTTTTTCCTCCACCCCTAACTTTACAGTCACTTTAATGCATCCTTGCTGAATAAAAGGATTAATTTCTTTAAAAAAAAAATCTTACTGGTCCTAATCTTTTAAATGGTAGTGTGTATAACTCTCAAAAGCTACACTTTCCAAACATTTCCAAACTTCCAACTTTTGAAAGTTTAAAAGGAATGTGATAATTAGCTATTCGAGATATTTCTACTGAGTTGCCTTTGCAGTGACACTCTTGTAGACCTCAACATGTACAGATGGTGAAATGCAATTGAGGGCAATCTATTAGACTCCTGAGTTCATCACGCAGGGTCTTGATAATACACTCACAACATGCCTGGAGAGGCTTAGAGCCTTGTCGCCTAGCTGATGTTCGAAATGCACGCTGGGTGGGCAGTAGTCAAAACTTCACTGACAGTTTGGGGAAAAGACAGCATGCAAAAGAGACAGGCAAAGAGCAAGAAATAAAGAGAGAGAGAGAGAGAGAGAGAGAGAGAGCGAAAGAGAGACCTTGAATAGGAATGCTAACAGCAATTTAGGTGAGATGAAAGCTGAGAAAAGGTAGGGTAGGCAATGTTTTTCATAAACACTTTTTGTTATACTGGTTGAAACTCTCTTCACAACCTGATAGCAATCAATAATAGAAGTGGTCTATATTAAAAAATGTACTTATATCTTCTGTGGAAGCCTCAGGACCAAAAAATGTTTGTCCAATCATTGCATTCGATCCAAATGCAATGATACATTGTCCTACCTGCCTGTCAACATATGAACAGTATATGCATACCTCTGAGCAGCACCTTACTCACGCAGACATCACAAGTCATCAGCACGTTTCATAAGGCTACGAGTGGTTGTAGACAGACTGTCAACGAGCGTCATAAACAGCAGCCACCTTTTACAGTTCCTCCTGAACTAAAACAATGAGCTTATGCTGCGTTCATGCCATGTCGTAACCGCAATTACAAGATAGCAACCCATAACTTTCAACCCAGAGCTGTACACATCCTCCGACTCAGATTTATGTGATTCTATGGAAACACTATCAACGCCGAAATAAATCTGCAGCAGTCAGGTGGTACAAGTGAGCGCTGTTTAAGTTGTTTATGTTCATTATTATTGTAATATTATGTGCTTTGAGACATGAGGTAATTTAACACAGCTTCTCATGATGCTTTGCAGACTCAGCTGTGCGCGTTCATGTGTTTTGGAGGAGGCATGGCTTTGGAGAGCGCTCTGAAGGAAGGGAGGGATCTTATGCTTTCAAAGCTAGCTTGCTATTGCTAGCCTCTCTGAAATTGCCTACCCTACCTTTCATTATGTAATTTTTTTAATACTTTGTTACATTGGCACATCTGTGTATTAGTTTTAAAGCCATCTAAGTGAAAAATGATGACTCATCCTATACTACACATTCTAGAGAGCATCTGATTGGACAAAATATCCCTCCCCCTAATACCAACTGCAAATGACTAGGAAGCAGCAAATCATTGTTCATGGCTAAGACGAAGCTAAAGGCATCAAGTAATTTCATAGGGCCTTTACTGAACTGTGAATGTGTGCAAAACTAGCAACAATTTACAACCAAATACAGCAAAACAAACAAAAAAACACAGCCACATTCAACTTCAGGTGACTACACAGAAATTGGAGTCATACCATCCAAAATGGATAACTTAATATTCACTTTAATATTCATCCTTGCCCCTCTAAAATGAGATCAAACACTAAGCCTGCATGAATAAGTAAGAGTGTCCTCTAAACTAAATAAGAGCAAGAGTGGCACTATGGCATTTACCGTCGCTGCTGGCCCGGCAAAAGCCAGACTGAAGAGCATGAGGAAGGGGATGACCTCCTTTGTGGGCTCAATGTAAGGCATGCTGAGGCTGCGGTCATTGCAGCTGTAGCCTGAACGCACTGGCTTAAAAATGTCTGTCAACTCCAAGAAGTACAAGCTGACCACTGAGGACACCAGAATCGGGAGCTGGAGAGATAAAACAGAAGGAATATGATAAATATGCAAGATGAGTAAAGAACAACAATGAAAATTATGCAAAATTTATTAAATGGTGCACAGTCCCAGTTTGCTTGTTCGACTCATCCAGGCTGATTTGCAAACCGTTGCGAACGTGATAGAAGGTAATTATTCCATTGACAAGGTAATCAGCCAATTATAGCACAATGGAGGAACTGCATCTCATCATGTGACTTTTGAACTGTATTTTGCCACTGTTTCATGCTTAGGATTTCAGAGAGAACAGAATAATCTTATTCGATCCACTGTTATCCATTTAAGTCCCATTTTGTAATAGTTGTTCTCATTCACGCAACTCTTATCTCCTAAAAAAGAAAACACTGTTGGTGTTGAAGCAGGAAATGCATTGGGAGTTCATTGCTGCTAAAAACCTGGCTGTGTATTTGCACTTGTCAGCGTTATGTGGGTAAATGAGCTTCATACTTTGATACATGTAATGAGGGTTTGGACGAAACTATGCTGGAGTTACATCTCTTAAGGCTTTTCTCACTCTTTAATGATACCGGGTTCATGCTAAGGTTAGACAGAAGATGTGTGATTACGGCAGAAGGTTATTCTCAGGTGAATATGCATGGAATGTCTTTAAATTTCCTAGAATTACTGTTGTCATTGACACGGTTCGCCCCATAGTATCTCAGTGAACAAGGATCAGCTGGAGATGTCTTCGCAGCAGCAGAGCTCCCAAGAGGAAATATATTGCGCTGTGCTATGCAAAGTGGAAATGTGTCATCGTACTGAATAATTACGAAACTTGAGTGGACAGCATGAAGATCAAAGGTGGGGGTAGGGGGTTTAATTACTGTAATCAACCCCCATCTAAAAAGGGGAGAGCATCTGCAGAAAAAGCCCCTGTGGTCTAAACTCATACTGATGCTGCATCTTACAGCACAGACACTAATAACCTCTATAATACTGTACTGGATCGATTATCAGTCACTGTCTCTTCCCAGCCATAACCATTACTAATTCTGTATTTTGACTGCATATTTACAGATGTTAAACAGTGAATTGCAAAAGTATTTTAAACTTAAAACATTTGTCATTTATATTTTAAACAAGTTACTGAAACTCAACTTATAATACACAAAATGGTAAGTTTTGTAAGTCATCAAAACTTATGTTTTCTAACAATAACGCAACTGAAATTCAATTTTAAAACAATTTCCTTGTTAAACAACATTTGTTGGAACAAAGCTAAAATGGTTAAAAAGTGTACATGCATGTCTTTATATAAAGGGATGCACAGTATATCTGTCACATGTCTGCTGTGTTGTATTCCTTAGTTTGACCTAGTTCCTGTCTGTCAGTCTGTTAATCATGTAATTAGTTTCCACCTGTGTTCATTTACTCCCTCATTAGTTCCTTTGTTTGATACTTGTATTTAGTCCCTGTGTTCTCCTTCAGTCTTCGTCCGTTCTCGTTGATGTTAAACTGTGTGAGTTCCTGCCTGTTTTTGTTATTAAATATCCTTCTTCGTATTCTCCTTCGTCCTTGTGCCTTTCTACACACGTTACGTAACAATATTGGTACTTTATCAGTTATTGGCTGATATGGATTTTTTATATATCAATATTGGATATATATTGTTATACATTGAATATTTAATGGTGCATGCCAATTTTTATATTTTTACCTTTGCTGTCATCTAATGATCACTTAAAGGTGACATTTCTTGTGTTTAAGTGCTATAATCAGGTCCCCGGTGCAACTACCAAACCAGAAAACGT
Organism: Ctenopharyngodon idella; assembly: GCF_019924925.1. Taxonomy (NCBI): domain Eukaryota; kingdom Metazoa; phylum Chordata; class Actinopteri; order Cypriniformes; family Xenocyprididae; genus Ctenopharyngodon; species Ctenopharyngodon idella. The sequence continues at coordinate 16,408,267 of NC_067221.1, forward strand.
GAAAATAGACAACCCAGTAACTTTGTTTTAGTAAGCCTTTCTCTGCAAGCATGTGAAAAACAAGACATTCAGATTTCGCTCCCCTTGTGACATAGGAAGGAGATCTTTTTATTATATTACCATCACCTGAATCTGTATGTTTTCACCCACGGCGCCGCCATTTTGTTTTCGTAAGCGACAACGGTGTACCAGTAAGACTGGTCCTGGAGTGCAGCTGTCCTGCACAGTTTAGCTACAACCCTGATCAAACACACTTGAATGTCTTCAGGATTATTAAAGCTATGTGAAGGAAGGTGAGTTGGGTCGGAGCAAAACTCTGCAGGACAGCAGCATTCAAGTACGACCGTGCCTGAGCTCATGTCTCAGCTATGTAAACATTATCACTGATCTGTTAATGGCTATAATAGTAAATTATATTAAAATTACTATTAAATTAATAGTAAAGTATGAGTCTCCATAAACTCCTGGCATCTGAGCCACTAAGGACGCAGTGGTGTAATTTTATTTATGAAGGGAATGTGTCCAGAAAAATTCATATACCAGTATGTACAAGTCATTTTACACCAGACTGCTTTGCACACGAGGGTCAGTAAAACAGGATTTGCACAGAAGTTGATTCTCAAAGATGGATCGATACCAACTGTTCATGATCCAATTTTGTATATATTTCGTGATGTTTACAAATTGTCTTTCTGACAGTGTTTCGTTAGCACATTGTTAATGTACTGTTAAATATGGCTAAAGGTACCACTGTTTCTTACTGTATTCAGGAGACCAGAGTCATTTCGTTATTTTCATTTTTAACCCGAAAACGCTTGCAGTCTGTATAATTCATAAATGCATCTTCATTCTTATTGAGTCTCTCTAACAGTGTGTAGCTTTAGCCACATTAGCCGTGCAGCACGCTATCAAAAGCTGCGTCTAAAATCGAATACTTCTCTACCATATACATAGTATGCAAAAAACAATATGCCAACAAAGTAGTATGTCCGAATTCATACTATTCGAAAAGCAGCATGCAAAAAGTCCCTGGATGACCTTCTACTTCCGGTGAGATTCTGAAGTGCGCATTCGATAGACACTTTACTATCCCATGAGGCCATGGGAGAGGATTTATGGAGATGAAGCAACGTAACTGATGCCGGTAGGTCATGTGATAATGACAACAGGGCGGATGTAGTATGTCCGGATTACATTCATACTACCCCCATTCTTACTATACAGAATGAATGAACCGTTAAAATATACTTTTTTAACGGACGCAAAGTACATTTAAATTCAAATGCAGTACATACTCAAACAGTACGCTATTTCGGATGCACCTAAACTCATTCAGAATCGATTGTTAGCAAACATCCACAAAATACATGCCATACCTATGTGATCTGATATGCTGCATCACAAACAGTTTGTAATGATCCATTTTGAGAGTTATATTTGCTGTGTGAGCTTCTCCTGTATTATTTATGCCTCAGTGTATTGGAATCGAAAGCTTGGGGGTGGGGACCAAAAGCTTATTTGCATTTAAAGGTACACACACCAAATCAGCACATTTTTTTCTACCACCCAGGCAGTTAAAACAAGGTAGAATGAAAAATCCATGGGGTATTTTGAGCTGAAACTTCACAGACACATTCTGGGGACACCTGAGACTTATATTACATCTTGTAAAAAGGGGCATAATAGGTCACCTTTAAATGTTAATCTTTAAAAACATTAAATTAACACTTAAATGTAGCACTTGAAACACTTTGTTTTAGTTTTTGGTGTTTTATATTTTTAATTTATTTATATAAAATAGTATTAATATCAGCTATTTTTTGGTCATATAAATAGCTGATATATTTGGAAATAATGTGGAAATATATGAAAATAATCTGCTTATTGGTATTGGCCATTGATATCGGTAACAGCACATATGTATCTAAATCCCAAAATAAAAACATATTTTGATATTAATGTCACATACAAAGCAGTGTTTTGTTATAAACAGCATTAACAGGGCTAGCTAACTTTGGCTGAGCAAATGAATAAGAACCAATTTGGTATTTAAATCATTGTAAGCAATTGTGGAAACATTGTAAGAATGTGGGAATGTATTGTAGAAGGCTGGTATGGTAACTTACAACCTAAAGTGAGATCTGTCAGCACATTTCAACCGTCAAAAGAATCCCTTTTTATTTATTTATTTTTTATTGTGGGAGGACAAATTAAACTTCCCAACCATATTCTAATTTATTTAGTATACTGAAACATATTAGTGAAACAGAGAAGTTAATTAGCAAAAATTAGTGAAGTGAAGCAAATTAAATGACTGTTTTTAATTAATTCTCAGCTTAGGACAGAAACAAGGTCTCTGCAGCAAGCCAACTCTATAGAAGGCAACCAGGTCACACCTAGGGACATGATATTCATTTCAGTGCAGCCAATGAGCTTTGATTCTGTCTGATCTGACAAAACAGACTATTCCAGGTTAGGTGTTTACGGAAGCTTTTTTTCACTTGATTTACACTGGATGTATGTATCATGCAATCTTTCTCTCATCCAAAATGACAAAGATAACCTATAAATAATCAATAAAGATATTATTACACCTTTATCAACAACATATTTGAGTAGAGCCTTATGTCAGTCATTAAGTTTTTTCAGTCAGTTCATTATACCCTCATTCTCCAATGAAAATGAACTTTTAAAGCAGAATAGAAAGACATCAAACGTTCATGATCATGCTGTTTAATACATGATTAATGTTTAATATTCTTCAATATTCAGAAAAATAGGGAATTCAGTACTGCAGCTTGACAAATAAACAAGGCAGATCAAAGACTGCCACCATTATCTCCATGACACCAGTGATCAGCACTCATTTGTTTGTAATATCTAGGCCACGTCAGATTGGCCTTCATATAATAACTGCCCATATTCTAACCCCATTTATTTTTCCAGTCCTGTTTTATAAGCAATATGGATGATTCCCTTCACCTTGACTTTGAAGTAATACTTTACTAAGGCCATGTTGTCTATGCCAATGAATACTGCACCTTACAATCAGGAAAATAGTGTTTTTGAATGGCAGACATCAAGAAGCAAGTACAAATTTGATGCGCAAATGCCAGCAAACAATTTTTCTATGTATTTCCCCCACATATCATGCATATCTCTTTAACAATAACGTGATTGACAACAAGTGCAATGCGTTTTGTCCTTTTTCACGACCATAACTGTATATGTAAAGTTAACGAGCAGTCAAGAAAAATGAACACTGACTGTGGTTCCAATCCGCTTGACTGCTTTGATTTCGAACGTGACCATCGCGTAAATGAAGACTATCATAACCCTTAACTCTCTTTTATTAATTACACATAATACATAAGAAACAGATCTCTCAATGTGTACTAGACTCACTTACCTCCACGAAATAAAAGCAGGGCAGCAAGGTAACGCTGTCTTTGGTCATCTTGCCTTTGAGTCTTTCCTTCGCAGACATGATAAACGGTACGTCCCTTTATAACGCGATAAGTGAAGAGAGGAATACTGAATTTCTCCCCGTGTGCAGTAATTGCGCTCCTTCAGGCTGTCGCTTTCTCCATCCCCAAGTGCGCTTTTACTGCGGATACAGACACACAGAAAGATGCTGTATCAAACCTGGCGACAACATGACTGAAACCATGACAACACAATCACCATCCCCTGAGGACGCGCCGATGGAGATGTTAACAATGTCCAACAGCGATTAATGTTTCAAGCCAACATTCAACCTTCTGATTAGAGGCAATATGCTGACCAGATGACGTCAGAGGTGTGCTAAAAACCCATTTTCACCATAAGCGCGCGCACGTGTGTGTGTGAGATGGGGGCGTTCACGCTTGTTCACACTATCATGATTGTCAAATGGCTCAAATACGGCTCAGAGAGGTTGTAAGGCGTTGTTTTTTAATACAAAAATCTATTACTGATGTAGTCTAACGTTACTGTATAAATGTTTTTTAAACCTTTAGGACACTGGAATGATTTACCCAGTCATAAATACACTGAAAGCATTTAGCATGAGATAAAATACCTCATCACCGCTAGTCTATTAAATATCATAGACATAAAACAAAAAATTAAAAATTAAAAAATATTATCTGTAAATATTGCATTCAACATGAAAAATTCAAAAATCCATCCATTGCACTGTGACTACTGCACTTACAAGTAGACTAATAAACATCTCAGACCTCATATAAACATGTTTGTCCTTCTGTCAAATATGCATAAAGTGATAGGCGAATAATAATACATTATAAATTATAAAATGAGAATCCGTCTGGAGTTCTTCATAATTAGCCTAAAAATGTTTATTATTATTATTATTATTATTATTCAGCATATAACTCAGGGTTTTCTTAAATGTTTTCCTAAACTCATTTAGAGAGAAAAGATAGCAAAAATCCAACATGAATTTACTTTTCTTTCAAGTTTGTTTCAGTGGGCACACACGCCATCTAGTGGATATTTCATTCCACTCATCTAGTTTTACCTGCTGTCTGCTCAATACCATCATGATTTTCTCAGCCCCAAATCTAGTATTACGTGTTTCTTTCTACATACGTTCAACTTAATGTGTCACTGGAAAACAATTTGCATATTAGCAAAACATTACGTTCTGTATAGTCTACTTAAATATTGCATTGATAGTGGTTAAAGGGTTAGTTCACCCAAAAATGAAAATAATGTCATTTATTACTCACCCTCATGCCGTTCCACACCTGTAAGACCTTCGTAAGACCAGTGGTGCGCCAAAAAAAACAAAATAACGACTTATATAGTGATGGCCAATTTTTAAAACACTGCTTCATTAAGCTTCAAAGCGTTATAAATCTTTTGTGTCGAATCATGATTCGGATCGCGTGTCAAACCGCCAAACTGCTGAAATCACGTGACTTTGGCGCTCCGAACCGCTGATTCGACACAAAAGATTCATAACGCTCCGAAGCTTCATGAAGCAGTGTTTTGAATCTTAGCTTTTTCAGTCATGAGTATGAGGTAACGCAGCTCTGTTTATTATATTAGATACATCTGACTGTGTTGAAAATGATGTTATAACGTTACTCTGTGCGTTCGCTCGGCGGCTGCTGTGAGACATTTGTTGCACACTGTAGTAAGCTAGATTGATTTTAGAATATCATATTAATAAATGCTGGATGGCTTGTGTTGATAGATGGCATGCAATTAATTTTAAAACGTATTGTATGATGGAGAAAATTCTGTATTACTGTTACTAAAAATAAAGCTGCATCTGATTATGCTATGTTAGCTACTTCACACAATAGTGTTTTTCTCTGAGGCATGGTAAAGCATGGTACTCGCAAAAAATCAAGAAGATTTAAACAATAAGACTAAACATGTTGAGCTATATAACAACAATTAGTTTTCTGTCTATAAATATATGCAGGTATGACGCAATTGACAGGCGACTCAAGTGAACAAAATATATAACACTGGCCTAGTGGTTTTTGGATATTTTACTGCAAAATTCTTACATATTGCACCTTTAAGGGATAAAATGATTGACTACAAACTTTTTTAAAACTTTTAAAACCAGCCTTGTCAAACTACTATGCTACTACTAAAATATGGCTGTGAAGAGCATCAGTAATTATGGGAAATGAATATAATCTGCAGAAAACGTATAGTAGTTCAAAAGTTGTCTTTTTTTTGCGATCAATTTTTTATTGTCTTTAGATTTAAAGGGTTAGTTCACCCAAAAATTAAAATTCTGTCATTTATTACTCATCCTCATGTCGTTCCACACCCGTAAGACCTTCGTTCATCTTCGGAACACAAATTAACGTATTTTTGATTAAATCCAAGAGTATATGAACTGCAGGCAGCAACGTCATTGCACCTTTTGAGGTCCAGGTCATAAAAACATTAGTAAAATAGGCAACGTGACTACAGTGGTTCAATCTTAATGTTATTAAGTGAAGAGAATACTTTTTGTGCGCAAAATCAAAACAAAAATAATGACTTTATTCAACAATTTGAACCGTTGTCATATGTAGTTGACATAGGTTTCTACAAAATAAAACCGGAAATCGAGGGTAACGCGGGTATGATGTCACAGACTGTTTAATGCAGCTAAGAGATACCATGAATATAGCAATATTTAAAGAAGTCGTGTTATGTTTTTTTACATTTTCAAATTTCTTTAGTGTGTAATGTTGCTGTTTAAGCATGAAAAAGGTCTGCAAAGTTACAAGTTACGTTAGTAGTGTGTTAAAACTCACGGTTATGGTAAGGAGCATGACCCAGATAGCATGGTGACATTGATACAATGTTGAGTTTTGATCCAAACCATCATTTTGGCTGAGATTGAAATTTCAATATTTAAAGTGTGTTGGATCAGCATTGAAATTTTGATGAAAGTCGACAGCACACATGGGTAGAGACAGTGACATTGAACTAACAGTGATTTGTAGTTGATGATCACAAGATCATGCGGGCGTGTATCTCTGCAGAACACTAGTGGGTGTTTCCCAATCAGTGGGGCATTTTCAAACCACGATGGGCTTTTCAATCGCTTTACCCGATTTGCTCTAATCCACTGGGGGCTTGGTTTAGGGGTGGGCCATGATTTTAGCAAGTCCGTTGAAAAATGGTTGAAAAACATCTAATGTAGTTTGAAATTGGCCACTGATTGGTAAACGCCCATTTTGGTTTTGCATGTGCACCTCTCAGTCTAATTGATGCTTCTCATTAGAGTGAAAACACAGGTGCATCCTATACAGATGTCTTGTGTGTTGAACCATCTGACATACTTACATGACTTCTCTAGCACAGTAACAACAATGGTGCATCTACCTTATTATTTCTCTGTTCCTTTGTTTTGCATGCTTGTTATTTGCTTTTGACTTGTGTTGTGACTGACTGTAATTAGATACATTAAAATGCATTTTATGCATACATCCATTTTTCTACATTTCCTGAAAAAAAGTTCTAACATCATTTAACAGATTTCTTGAAGTGCAAGAGACATGAACATAAAATGTTGTAACACTTCACACATAGCCCATGTCTTGCATCCAACAGTGCTTGCAGAGCACATTGCTCCTTTAGTAGGAGTGAAAGCATGAAGATGGACAATTAAACAAAATGAGAAGCACCCTCGTGATAATGCTGACATTGATTATACATTGAGTTGTTGTCGACAGCATAATTACCTGACCTGGGACTTGATGCTATCCTGTGCCTTACTGCTTAATCAGGTAATCATTCATATTCCTGAATCACTATTAAATTTGAGGAACGTAGCCTGTTTTCACTGAAAGACAATCACAAAAAACATTTTGTGTTTATTGAGAAAGTGACTGACATGACTATTTTGTGATATTTAAAGAAATTAAGGTCTACATATGGTGAATCTGCAGCTTTAAATGGATAGTTCAGCCTGAAATTAAAATTCTGTCATCATTTACTCAACCCCAAGTTGTTCCAAACCTATATGTGTTTCTTTCTTCTGTTGAACACAAAAGAATATCTTTTAAAGAATGTTGGCGGAATCATCCGTCAACTGATAAAGAATCAGTTGACGGTAGCCATTGACATAGTATTTTTTTTCCGTCAACTGTTTGGTTATCAGTATTCTTTAAAATATCTTCTCTTGTGTTCAACAAGAAATAAATTCATCCGGGTTTGGAACAACTTGAGTAAATGAGTAAACATGAGTAAATGATGACAGAATTTTCATTTCGGGGTGAACTATCCCTTTAAAAAAATTTTATTGAAAATTTATTACAATTTAATTCATTATATTTCAACCTAACCCAACATTTAAAGTGATTTAGAATCAACATCACATTGTAACATTGATGGACATTGATATTACCAAAGATTATTTTTGTTAATTTCAATATTGATTCAGCACCAGTGATGTAGAATCAGTCATAGTGTAATGCTGATTCAACAATATTACCATTGATTATTTTCATTCATTTCAATATTGATTCAACAGTGATGTAGAATCAATCATAGAGTAATGTTGATTCAATGTCATTACCATTGATTTTTTGTTCACCATTGTTTCACCATTAAATGCGGGTGCAAACGTAATATTGAAACAACATCACTTCATAATGTTGATTCAATGATATTATCATTGATTTTTTTTGTTGAAATCTCAACAGTTTTTCAACAGTAACGCTGAATAACATGGGAAAACAGCGCATCAATTGATGAATAGATAGCCTATCGGCTAATCTTTAGAATTCGGTTCTCATTCATCTCGATGGTATCCGCAAACAGTGACTGACTGTTGCACAACTCTGAAAGAAATTCAAGGACGTCAAGGCTGTAATATGATTGGTTATCAAGGCACGTGTAATCCAAGTTGGCCATTATGCTTTCTCCAATGGTAGAACCACAGACCCTGGTATCTCCCAATAATAGGAGATAATAGGTCCCGATAGGTCCCATTTAAATGTTGGGGAAAAATGAATTAAACTATGAAACTAAAACCGACAGTAGGTGGCGGCAATGTCATAATGAGTGAGTCATAGGGTGCATCCGAAATCCCACACTTCCCTACTATATAGTAGGCGAAAAACAGTATGTGACAAAAGATGTATGTCCGAATTCACAGTAGGCCTACTCATAAAACAGTAGGCAAAAAGTACTCGGATGACCTACTGCACTACTTCAAGCAAGATTCTGAAACGTGCATAGACACTTTACTATCCAATGAAGCCACGGGAGAAGATTTGTGAATGGCGGTGAAGCAACGTAACTGACGCTGGTAGGTCACATGATAATGACAGCACGGCAAATGTCCTGATTACATTCATACTACGCACAGTCATACTACTTTTTTAGCGGTCATATCATTACTCAAAATAAGTACCTACTCAAGAGAGTGCGATTTCGGATGCAGTCACTGAGGCTTTCAACCCATTTGTCCAAATAGGCTTATTCTATGAATGGGTCACTGAATCATTATCTTGCTGGATTCATTCAAAAATGCTGAATAACTTCTGCTGTGACTCTGTTTGAAACTATTTTTGTTGGCGGAACAAAGAAAAATCAGTCGATATCGACAATATTGTATCTAAGATGTACGTCACTTAATATTAACTTAAACATAGCATTTTTTTTTTTTTTTTACATTTATTTATTTATTAATTATTCACTATTGGGTATAAAACAGTGATGATCTTAAAGGAATAGTTCACCCCAAAATGAAAATTAGCCCATGATTTACTCACCCTCAAGACATCCTGTATATGACAATCTTCTTTCAGACAAACACAATCGGAGATATATTTAAAAATATCCTGGCTCTACCAAGCTTTATAATGGTAGTGAACGAGGGCATGTTTGGAAGCCCCAAATAAATGCGTCATGGGATAATTTTCATTTTTGGGTGAACTATCCCTTTAAAAGGGACAAATGAGGATGCTGCGCCGACATGGTAGGCCTGTCTATTTTAAACCCCAACGGTCTGACTTAAAACTGGACAGATGTCCAGCCTATGACTCACCTTTAGTGCTTGGGCCCTTATAACAAGAATACCTTTACTTTATGTAACACTTGTAGTAGCCAGTGGTCAGTTTAAATATAGGCAATCTAAACAAAACAAGCAAATCAAACACACAAAGTGGAAAAACAAAATGTCCAAACAGTATAGTATAGAATAGGCTGCTGCAGTGATGAAACAAACCTCGTTGAAACAACGTGGAAATTATTGTTGACTGAATCCAAAAGTTCAGATGAGTGTAGTATGAAACACATCAGACAAAAAGAAAAATAAACAAATTCGCTATTAAGTAGCAGCATGCGGTAAACAAAATTTAAAGCATCCAGACCAGTAGGTGTCAATACAAAACACAACAAGCTCTGGCATTACTGTGAGGAATAAGCTGCGCAAACAAAACTTTAATAGGCACATTTACAATTTACATTTTTATTTAATAGATTAAGGTTTTTTTTTTTTTTTTTTTTTTTTTTTATAAAGTGAAAGTGATACATATTTGTCAAAGTCTAACGTTGTACATTCACAAGAGGGCAGCAGCGCTCAGTTCCTCATAAGTCTTCAAAAATACATCGAAGCCTTTACTTTTCTACATTCATCCATCAACAGTATGCAAATGAAATATCTTGAAGAAAGACAATATCAGTTAATTGTGTTTAATTGATCTATCAACCAAAGGGTTGCAGAATGTTTTACCCAATTTAATTATTTATTTTATATATTATTTTAGAATTTCTGTTTAGAGACTTTGCAAATGTAAGGTGCTCTTCGTATTTGACCACATTGTTAATGAAGAGAAACTTGATTGACAATTCCTTATGCTAATCAGCATTAGCAAGACTCCAAGTATGAAATATTTGGGAACATAAAACCGCACGAAGGACTCGATAATATATAATAACTTGAGATAAAACAGTTCAAGTGCATTTTTTTGCAGGCATCCCATCACTTATTAAAGTGAGGCACGCCTACAGCCCGTGCAGCTGGCCAGTCTGCGCGAGCTCTAACCCAATTCATTCTCATAGACTACAACGCACTTTACAGCGCCCTGACCGTCACTGACACAATGCGCTACTATTTCTGGCGGATTTACTAGGAGTGATAATGGAATAAGAGGAAATCATGCCAATGCTATCGTAGGAGACGAAGCCGAAGAACCTTCACTTATTTCCCAGAATCTGTATGACCCTTATCGACAATGCTTTACTTTCAGTTGGTGATCATGGCAGGGACTGTCATGCTGGCATACTACTTTGAGTACACCGATACTTTCAACGTGCACATCCAGGGATTTTTCTGTCATGATAATGCCTATACGAAGCCCTATCTCGGACCAGAGGAGTCCGGCGCGATCCCGCCAGCTATCCTGTACGCGGTGGTCGCAGGGGTTCCTGCACTTGTGGTGAGTATGTGTTGAAGGAGGAGTTTAGAACTAGCAGTTCTTGGCAAGATCTTTATTTATATAATAGCGTAATGTCAATCAGTTTGTGAATTTTAGAGATAGTTAAAATGTCCTGTTGGATAGAGTCTCATAGTACTGAGTCAGCCAGCCTGCAAACTAGTAAGGACAACATATTAATTTAAAGAAAAATAATTATACACATAAGAATGTGGCCTATTATGTAACTGGATGTACAGATATTTATGAAACCATCAATGTAAGTTCAGAATGAAATGCTTTACACATCAATTATGTATGTTTGATTATGAATATTGCAAATGAATTATCTAGTGTGGTTTCTGATTACAGCCTAACAGTGTATTTTTGCACCTTTCATGGTGGGTCAGTGTATAAAATTTGGGGTCAGTAAGTATTTTAAAAAGAAATGAATCAAGGATGCATTAAATTGTTACAATTTATAATGTCAAGACATGCCTATAAGGTCACAAAATACATATTTCAAATAAATGCTGTTCTGTTAATCAGAGAATCCTGAAAATAAAAAAGGTATCACTGTCTCCACAAAAATATTCAACATCGATAATAATAAGAAATGTTTCTTGAGCATCAAATCAGCATATTAGAATGATTTCTGAAGGATCATGTGACACTGAAGACTGGAGTAATGGCTGCAAAAAAAAAATCTACATTGCCATCACAGAAGTAAATGACATTTTAAAATATATTAAAATATAAACAGCTATTTTAAATTGCAATATTTCACAGTATTACAGTTCAAAAATAGAAACAAAACAAATGTTGACACTTAGTAGGAGTTAATTAAAGGGATAGTTCACCCAAAAATGAAAATTCTGTCATCATTTAGTCACCCTCAATAGTTACAAACCTGAATGAATTTCTTTGTTCTGCTGAACACAAAAGAAGATATTTGGAAGAATGTCAGTAACCAAACAGATCCGCCACCCCATTGACTACCATAGTAATTATTTTTTCCTACTATGGTAGTAAATGGGGGGTGAGATCTGTTTGGTTACTGACATTCTTCCGAATATATTCTTTTGTGTTCAGAAGAACAAAGGTTTGGAACTACATCAGAGTGAGTAAATGATGACAGAATTTTCATTTTTGGGTGAACTATCCCTTTAAATCAACATCAAATCAACAATCAACACTTTAAATCGACATTTTTTATCATAAAATCTTTGATGTTTAATTGAGCCTTAATTTGACTTTTAAATCTAACTTTTTTTTCTAAACAAAGTTTGTTACACTGTTGAGATCTCTTAAGAAACTCTAGAGGTGACACAAGATTATTCTGTCTGAGAAGGAGACTTAAGACAAAGTGTTTATTTAATCTTATTGTTGTGTTGGCGAAACAATTGAAATATAAGCAGAGCAATTCCAAGAGGGTCCTCACACCATCGGTGCTTAGGCCTAATAAAAGAGATCAGTAAGTTGAAAAGCCTGCATCTGCAGTGTTGACATTGCTTAATGTTTGCTAGGTTGCCCACACTGAATGTTGGAATCTGTCTTTGAGAGTCATTTTTTTGGCTCCAGACTCTAGCTCTGTGTGCCTACAGTATATTAAAAGAGAATTTATGATGAGCAAGATATTGGCAGCTCCGAGGATCAATTAAAGAGCACCAGGATCACTGCAGAGCCTCCCTGCTTTCATCTCTCATAAGAATTCCAATGGATTTGCTCAATCGATCTAAGAACACTCTGCATGGTCTTATATTAAGGCCACGCAAATTCACCCCCAAATGACTATTATTATCAACCATTTGCTAAAAGCATCACTTTTGAGCCAAGTGTGGAGTGAAAACTTCGATGTGGTCTCAGGCGTGCTCTGAGGTGGACAGTAAAGGTCAGCTATCAACCCTACAGGTTCTAAAAGTGCAAGGCTACAGTGTTTGTCCCAAATATTGCTGGCATGCTGAACTTGGCTATTCTGACAAGACAACTGATAAGTTTACAGTATCTGAGACTTTTATGCAGCAGTACTTATCCTCATGTTGTTTCAAACTATGTGATTTTCTTTCTTCTGTGGAATACAAATGGAGAAATTTTGAAGAAACTGTAAGTCATTTAGCCATGAAATTATAATTAATGCTGACTGGAGCTTTTAAGTTTCAAATACAAAATCACTATAAAAGTATCATAAAAGTAGTCAATTACTCATGTGCTCTTTCTGAATTTATACGATAGCTTTGTGTGAGGGGAAAAAAACTGAAATTGAAGTTGCTACAATCTTCCCATTTAGTGAGCTGTTATAATTCGGAGATAAAAAGTTTAAATTATGACATATTAATCATAATTATGAGAGAAGTTTGATTATGACATAAAAATTTAAATGTATGCTTTAATGCTTTATACTTTTTATCTCATAATTTTGAGTTTTTGTGATAACTATGCTTTTATCTCATAATTTTTTTTATCACAATTTTGACTTGTGTCATAATTATTACTTTGTTAACAAAGTTTGATAAAAGAAAAACGTCATATGAATTTGGAACGAAATGAGGATGATTGATTGAGGACAATTTTTGGTTACACTTTATTTTACAGTGCCGTAGTTACATTGTAATTACTCAAATAAGTACTGAGTACTATTAATTAACTACATGTACTATAGAGTTACAGAATTTTGGCCTAAGTCAAGTTTGAACGAAGTCAGCTCTGTATTTGAAGAAGCACTTAACAAACATACAGTTGGTTGCTGTGGCACTTGTGATACAGCGTGTGTATACCGACTGGTGGTGTCTCAGGCATCATCAAAACTGCCATTTAAAACTGGGAAGGTACAAAGGCACACTGAAAAATGATGGTGGCTTTAGCAAGTCAGCATATATAAACGCTTTGAAACCAAACAACCAAACATCTCTTGTATTATGTAGTGGTTATATGTGCTTTCAGAGCGCTTATACTGTACGTATATGCTGCTAAAGCCACCATCATTTTTCAGTGTGCTTTTACTTTTGTACCTTCAGTTTTAAATGGCAAAAACCTGCCAGACAGAGGGTTTTAACTGTTATTATAGGGTTCGACTCACACTACTCTCCCCAATTTCAATATGACCACCCACAAATAACTGAAACTTAACTTGAACACTTTCCAAAGCTTGAACTGCCCTTGAGGCTTTTACTTGGTTGCAACCAGAGTATGATTCCACTTCTCCCACTGCCTCTGGGAAACATGCAACTATGAGAAATGCCTTATAATTGTGACCTAAAGCATGCAAAGATGCAAACTATATATTAGGATGGATTATAAAGTAGGATGAATTGCTTCATAATAATTGCACCCAAATTTTTTGATGCCATGGATGCTCAAATATGAAGATGATCTTATATCTAGAAAATATTTACTTTCTGTTAGGTTTTATTTGTTTTTGGATTTTTATCATTTTTAGAATAATCATTTGTGATGGTCAAACTTATTTAATATTATTAATTTTCATATATTTATTTATATTATTTTTTTATAAAATTTTTCTCAGAACTTTTTCCCTAACAGTTCTAGCCCTTTGGAGGTCCCCAAACCCTTGTTTGAAAAGTCCTGCCTTAAAGTCTGGTCATTGTTACCATTTTTCACAAAATTTTCCTTGGCGAAATTCAGTCGTTTTAATAGGAATCCACACAATCGTGATTTCCATGTGAAGGTGAAAATTTTGCAATGGGTTCAAAATGCTCACGTGAATTTGCCATGTTGACCAACAGAACGCTTTGTTTAAAAGTGACTTCTGTGTGACTTCACACATGACTACACTATTGACAGTAGGCCTTTTTTGTCAAAATTTCGCTAATGTAATGTGACTGCACCTTTATACAACCCTTTCAAGTGGGCTCAGAGGTGGTTTTCTAGAGCACACACAATTTTGGGAAAGCACCCTGATTTCTGCATTACTTAAACAGTAAATCTTCTCACAGTTGTGTTGTAGTTGAAACGTAATTTTTTTTTAAAGTCATTGAACACCCGATAAAAGAGGATATTGTCTTTACTAGGTGTTACGAGCTTAAAGATGTTAAGTGGAATGAACGCAACATTTAGGTGAGATGCAGCTGTTGCAGTGTGAGGGAGAGCAGACCAGACAACAATGGTTGCAGAAATAACCCGATGTTTATTTACATGGGAGAAATTGGACAATACAAGAAAAACATGAACTCAAAAGTAAGAGAAAACGAGGGTGTCGCTAAACAAAAGAAATAATCAAAACAAAACCCCATTAACTAACGCCCACGCCCCTAAACTAACTACCAAAAATAAGATGTAGAAACAAAACCGAAAACTTCGGCGTATACAACGCCTTAACTAAACTTACTACATAAATAACCAAAAATACAATGGAGGCGAACACCCACACTCTAACTAACATAAATTACTAGCTACCAGTTTGAGCCATCACGCACTACGGAATTAACAGTTGTCAGTGAGGTTGAGATTAACACTGAGTAGGGCTGTACATAACAAAGGGATCATTATTTGCCAATCAAGACCGAATCAAGTGGTTAACAGATAACGACTTCACACCAGCATACGAATGCGCACATACAATGAACATGTGAAACTTGTATCACGCTCTAACTCCATCAGATTAACTATTACACGAGTGCATCAAACAACTCACAGAAATGCTGTCTCAGTAAACCACAGACTAAGTGAACAGTTCACGTAGACACGTAGGTTGGCTGACTGCTTCTGGCTCGACAAAGGTGAGTGAGGTCCGAAGCCCAAACACTCACTGCAGGTGGAACGCTGCCAAAGCCCTTTAAACGATCAGCAACCCGCCGATTGGCAGAACGCTGGTCATGACGTCAGAACGTCATGACATCACCAGGATGATTGCTGGTTTTCCCGTCCAATAAGATCAACCTAAACAACTCGATGGATAGATGACAAAAGATAGGGAGGAAACAAACAAAATACAAAACATACGTGGAACGTAACACTAGGCCATGTGTACACTGTAAAACCCAACAAGTTAAGATAACTCATTTCATTTGATGAAACCGATTACCTCAATTCAGTTAAGTTAAAAAAACCCAATAGTTATGAGTACTCTGAACTTATTTTAATTGATTCCGCTAAAACAAGGATATTTCTTAATATACAATTAAACTTTACACTGCATTTAAAGACTTTATATAGCTGAAACTTCACTATATTGAGTAAAACCAGTGAAATTACAAACTTTAAATGAACTAAGAGTGCTTGCAGTTAGTGCCAGCTCACAATAGCACACACAAAGTAAAATCCAATAAGTTAAGGTAACTCATTACATTTGATGAAACCGATTACGTTAATTAATTTAAGTTAAGAAACAAATAGTTATGAGTTCACTAAAAAAGATATACGTTGCTGTTAAGTAATTAAGTGATTAATCGATTAAGTGATGATTGAGCATTAGTCCTGAACACCTGCTGTTAACAAGCAGATTCACTGAAGAAAAGAGAAACAAGAAGACAACTGACTTCAGCACAGCCTTAAATTAAATCAACTGAAGATAAAAGAAGACATTAAATCCCCCAAGATCTCAGCAGAGGATTAAACAACTTCACAAACATCATTACTAGCTTCACTTATAACTTATGTTATTGAGAATTAAAAGAGGTTTAGAAGTTGATGATTGAGTTTTGTTTAAGGTCACCATGACAGAGATCAGCAGTTGATTTATTGGGCTCTTGACCCTTGACTTAATAACACAAGTTTTTTTTTTTTTTTTTGACTGCTTAACCATGTGTTTGTAAAACACATTTGTTATGGCACAAAAGCCAAAAGAAAATAAGATAAGGTGTAGATAATGAGGAAAATCATTGTTTAGTGGTTTGATTTGCTGATCTTTTCCACTGCATAATCTCTGATTAAACAGGCGATGTAAAAAATGTGAATGATTCATTATAGTAGACCTGTGATTTTTCAGTGTAAGTTCCTTTGTAGTGACAATTAGAGTTTAAAAACCTCTATGGTACAATACTGACTCACACAGATATCAAGAATCAGCATATGAACCTCAACAATGGTGACAATTAACAAATTATTCAGATAAACCTCTGAACATCACAAAACAAGCAATTAAAGTCATAACAAAAACAGCATAAGTAAAAGCAAATAGTAAGAATAAAGTAGACAATTCACCCGTATTATTTATTCATGATGCAATGCATGCTGGGAGCCAATGGATGAGTTTTGTACTATGCTAGTACCCAGCATGCATTGCAGCATGAATAATTTTTTAATGGTCGCCATTGTTGAGATTCATATGCTGATTCTTGATGTTTGTATGAGTCTGAGTGATGCCATAGATGAAAACTGTCTGTAAAGTCTGATTGCCACAACTCTGCTGTCCCGTAAACTGTAGAATCACAGTTTCACTATAATCAAGAAAACAAAGAATATATCATCCATTTAATCAGAGACTAGACTCTGAATGAGAACAGTGAATCAGGACACTAAATGATGAACATCATCAATTCTTATCCATCAACACCTGATCATACATTTTCTAGGCTTTTGTGCCATAACAAATGAGTTTTATAAACACTCAGTTACAACAACCAGAAAAAAACTAATGTGGAAAAGTCAAGGGTCAAGAGCCCAAATAAAGCAACCGCTAATCTCAATCATGGTGACTTTAAACAAAACAGTAAATCATCAACGTTTAAACCTCTGTTAATTCTCATAAGAACTTCTGTAGATGTATGACAGAAATAAAATTAATCTGGTTAGTAATAACATAATGCTGTTTGTGGAGTTGTTTAATACTCCTCTGCTAGGAGAGAAATCAAACAGATCTCTTGAGAGATTTAATGTCTTCTTTTATCTTCAGTTGATTTCATCCAAAGCTGTGGCTGGAAGTCAGTTTTAGTTTGTGTTTCTCTGTTCTTCAGTGATTCTGCTTGTTAACAGCAGGTGTTCATTACTAATGCTCAATCATCACTTAATAAATCACTTAATTATACAATTATTATGCTGGGAATTATAATTTTCTATAACTCATTCAGTTTGAGTTCTGTTTCAGTTATTGTGTCCACATAACTTTCGGTAATATTTAAGTGCAATGAACTCAATTTTATTTAGTACATATCACTGTTAGGTTTTACAGTGTAGTTGGAGGCAGAAGGCAGATACATAGAATTCTTCCTTTGGGCTGCATCTCAGATTCTTCATATTAAATATGAATATGAAAACAAATAAAAAATAAATTAAAGAATTCTTGGTCGACCCATATGACAGTTAGAGGAACACTCTCACTCATCAGGCTTGGCTGTGTGACATTTATGGGCCAGGATGCCATGATGTCTATTAGAAGTGAACAGTGAGTCATGCCAATCTACATTCACTGTCCTGAATTGCATTTGTTTAAGATATATGAATTCCTTTTGTAGAAGCCATGAAAGGATTTGTCGTTCTTTGTTCATTGACAGATCAGACCTTATTTATAGTTAATTATGAAAACATGTACATTCATCAATCTCAGAATTTGCCATCTTATGGATTATTTTCTGTTGACGATCTAAAGGAATATGTCATGAAAGTGAAGTAAACAAAAATAACAAATATGTCATTCTGTAATATCCGTCTTAGAGAAAGACTCAACCACCACGCATAATTTATATGAAGCCTCTAACTTTTGAATTCAAAGTTTTTACATTTAATAAATGCAATTTATCTTTCTGAGCTTATTGTACATACCTCGGTTGTAATCAATAAATAGTAGCGATTCATACTGCAGTACTAACAAGTGATGTCAAAGTGATATATCCTCAGACTCTTGGCATAGAGTTCCCACTTCAAAAGCTTGCTCAGCCGTGCTAATATAGAGATATTACTGTCGTTGTAACCTGGAGTTTGCTGCACTGTTGAGTTTAGCACAAGAGTTCACAAGTTCACCTGTCACTTCCTGTGATTTTTCACAATGGTAAAAGTACTGGAATAAGGGTGCCAGGCTCTGATGCAGCTGAACTCTTCACATGCTGTGAACTGGTTAGTTGTGACGTGAAACAAAGTTGCAAATGAGTAACCTGTCTAGTATTTTGTGAGGCTGCAAGGTTACAATAAAAAACATTCTGGTGTTGAAGTCGCAGGGGAAAAGGGCTCGACGAACATGGCTTAGCAAAACAACTATTGTTTTTAGTTAATGAGTTACTTAATCAGAGAGTATAAAAAGGTCAGTCCAAATCCGATTATTTGTGTATCCGATTGGAATCTGATCTAAATGATTGACAGTCCACACTGTGTATCGTAACTGTTCAGATCCGATATGCGTGTCCTGTGGCTGTCTTTCGTTTTCTCGAACGTCTGCATTGGTTTTCATGGCAATGACGTTGCGTTGGTAGAACTACGCCAAAAACAACATGGAGGGGTTTGCAATAGGATATGACAATAAAGTGTAGTCACGGCGCTGGACTACTCCTACTACTGTGTCTAATGAAGCAGCGGCAGAAACGGAGGCTGGCATGAGCGGCTTTATTCCGTGCTGCCATCTCTGCCACACAGTGAAAGAAGTGAAGACACCTCATCACTGGACCACAGAGATGTCTCCTCTATTATATAATTTTCTGCGTGACCTGCACATTGACAACAACACAATGCAAGCTTGTTTCTGCAATGACATCTGACGTGTTTACATTTTACTTGGCATGAGAAAGTGACATATAGTCAGAAAAGTTATGCGAAATCCGATCAGAGCGGTCAGACTGAAACAGATTTCCAGGAAGGAGATTTGAATTGGATTTCAAACCACATATGAAAGCAGCTTGAAATGTATTTGTAAAAATCAGATTTCATGTGATTTTTTTTTTTTTTTTTTTTTTGCTGTTCAGACTTGCTATAAATGATCGGATTCCAATCAGATATGCACAAAAATCAGATTTGGACTGACAGTCTGAAGAAGGCTTAAGACCTGAGGCACCACTAGGTTCAACTAGTTTCACCTTCCTTTGGGCACAATCTCAGTAAAAAAAAATGTGTACAAATTTGACCTTTAGTAGGGGTACAACAGCTTGTCACTGTGACGGTTCCCTCAAAGAGACATATTTTCCTAATTTACCCCTAAAAGGTGTCTCTTCTCTGATGACTGGTGCAAAGACGGGGCAACCTGTCACTCAGCAAAACACAACCATCCAATGAACCAATCAATTCCTTATGGACAAAATCAAGTCCTGTCCATTTTTTTTTGTTTTTGTTTGAGAAGCCATTTTACTCTGATATATGTCACAATAGGGAAGTGTACTAAAAGTGTACTAAAAGTGGTAACTAAATACATTTTTTTAAATACAGAGATAGTATGTTAAAAGCACATTTTTGTTCATATTCATGGTGTCTCAAAATAGCACATTTGAGTACACTTAGATGTTCTTAAGATTATCTTAAGAAGTACTAAAGAAGAATTTTTAGTGTATTAAGTACAAAATTAGTGCGCGAAAATAGAGCACTTTAAGGATATTATGGAAGTGTACTTTCCACCTGGGCGACTCAGGATTTATTAGGTTAGAGGCAAAATTATTATAATTTGAGACAAAATCATATGTGAAAATCACAAACTTAGATGCAAAGTTGACTGCATAGAGCTCAATGCTTGTTCTTTGAAGCAAGGCATGCAAAAGATTCTGGGTTTCCCATAAATTGGACTGAAGCCCTTTGTGTTAGCAACCCGACTTCTAACATTTTATAATTTTTCCAAGACTGTCAAAATACATGCCAACTAATATAGAGATTTAGATTGTTTTATATGACAGACATTCTAACTTTTTCATACATCAACGGCCTTCTACAGCTCTTTTCCTTCAAACCTATCCAGCACTAATTGTGAGGGGTTTTTTTTTCTTCCATACTTCCTTTGACCCTGGTGTTCCCTGCCAGTTTGGCAAAATCAAGTTCAAGACCTTGCTGGGAACTGGCATCTGGCCAGCAGGAAATCAGACCTCTAATCATTTCTATTGTGTTCATGAATTGGTCTTTATGCTTCTTCCAGTGTTACAAATAGCCGAAATACAGCCTGTTTTCTTGATTTTGCCTTCAAGCCGAGAATTAGATTTTAGCTTCATTTACATCTTAGATCTAAGTAAAGATCAAGGAAAAAGCAAAAAAGAGAGAAGAGAGAGAGAGAGTCTACAAACGAAATGTGCCATTAAAAGCCTTGTTTGATTTTTGGTTTTATCTGCAGATTACAGTGACAGAATCCGTGCTCTTCTTGCTGCAGTATGTCTCTGAGGATCTAGACAACCGAGAGAAGATCATTGTGATGGGCGACTGTTGTTACCTCAACCCTCTGGTCAGAAGGACATTTCGCTTTCTTGGTATGTCTTCACAAGCTGGAGCGGCACTAATTAGGACAAATGTAGATTTAGACTTTTGCATTCGCGCCTACAGCAAAAGAAAAGGCAAATCGAGATGTCAGGCACACATACAGTACTTGAAAGTTTCTCGTGCGGGGCAGACGCTCATGGTACATGACAAAGCATTCTCTTAAATTATTTATAATATTTCTTCTGCAAGAGGAGTTGAAGGGGAAAACTATGGGATGTTCCTTTCCCTGAAATCATGAAATCACACCAGACTAGATATTATCTCCCATAACTCCAGCAAACACTAAAAGGGAAGCATACCCTCCTCCACAATATATTTAATTTAGTATCTTCATTATATTCATATAATCTTACAAAATTAAGCAAATATATTTTACATTTATGTCCCTACTTATATGTGCATTATAGTTTCTGCATTATAGTTTCTGTTTCCAGTACAGTAAATTTACAGGCTTGTCTGTTGCTCCTCTCGCTTCTCATCTAAGTGTGCAATCATGTGGTTTTACGAACCATATGATTACGCTTGAATTTTGTTGTAAGAACATCTCAGCTGAAATTCAGTGCTGTGCCACTTTAGGTTTCTGGTTAAAAATGGAGTCCTCTGGAGCATAATGAATAAGCACGTTAATGTGGGGGCAGACGGAGGAGCTGTGAGTAAACTGACAGCAGTAGCACTCATTGTAAACTAGTTTCAGTCTGCTGCTTCTCCAAGCTTTGCTCATAGACAACATTCAATGTGACAAAGCTGCCCACGCTTACATTAAGATTTGAGTCCCATGCCTCTGCATTCATGCCCAATATTCTGGTTTGTAAAAAAGCTGTAGACTCACCCAGCGCTGAATGGGCTGTCGTTTTCCATGATGTGATTACAGTTTGGCATCATTGAGCTTTTCAGGATTTGTTTAGGAGGCATTACAGGCAAACAACAGAAGTCATTGTCATTGCTTTTGTGAGGTATTTATATTGGGGCTGTCTATTTAACATGTTCATTTAGTGTGATTAATAATGTGTAATTAATCATCCCCCTGACCCGTATTCACACTTCTGTTCAAAAGTTTGGGGTCAGAACATTTTTTTTTTTTTTTTTTAAGAAATTAATACTTTTATTCAGAAAGGATGCATTAAATGATCAAAAGTGACAGTAAAGACATTTATAGTGTTATAAAATATTTTTATTTCAAATAAATGCTGTTCTTTTGACCTTTCTATTCATCAAAGAATCCTAAAAAAAAAAATGTATCATGGTTTCCACAAAAATATTAAGCAGCACAACTGTTTTTAACATTGATAATAATAATAAACGTTTCTTGAGCAGCAAATCAGCATATTAGAATGATTTCTGAAGGATCATGTGACACTGAAGACTGCAGTAATGATGCTGAAAATTCAGCTTTGCCATTACAGGAATAAATTATATATTAAAATACAAAACAGGTATTTCAAACATAAATAATATTTTACTTTTTATTTTATATTTGATCAAATGAATGCAGCCTTGATGAGCATAAAAGACTTCTTTCATAAACATTATAAAATCTTATCGACCCCAAACTTTCGAACGGTAGTGTAAATTCCTTACGTAAGACTGAAATCCTTGATTTGCCTCTGGATAAAACAGTCTTTGTGTTCCTCCAGGTGTGTACGCTTTTGGCCTCTTTGCCACAGACATCTTTGTAAATGCCGGGCAGGTGGTAACAGGAAATCTGTCTCCATACTTCCTGACGGTGTGCAAACCCAACTACACAGCACTGGGGTGCCAACAGGTGGTGCGCTTCATCAACCAACAAGAAGCCTGCACAGGCAATGAGGATGATGTCTTGCGTGCTCGCAAATCCTTTCCATCCAAAGAGGCGGCCATCAGTGTTTATGCTGCTCTTTATGTTGCTGTGAGTAAACCCTTTGTACACATACAGTACACAATAGAAAAGGATGGGTTAGTAAAGTTAATAAACTGGTCAGTATTAATTATTTTTGCCAGAATGACAAATAGTTATCTGGTTTTCTACAGCTAAATAGATTAAATTTTTGTTTGGAATCAGTTGTATTCTGTTTATGTAGAAGTTAACTCAGCAAAAAATTATAAGTGGAGCTCAGAGAAAAGTAAAATTCTCGTCATATTTATGATTTTAGACAGAGCATAAAAGGATTTTGCTCTAACACCCCTTCAGCTTCTGATGAGAGAAACTTTTTATCCATATTATGGTATTGATCCAGGCATGAATTGAGCTTCATAACATGTTTTTCAAAAATGGTACCCCTTTTTAAAAAGCATAAAAAGCCATTTTCCATTTTTTTTCTTGAAGTCTAAAAGCTACAAGGACTGTCTCAGCTTTTGGCCACAGAAAATTGATTTTCATTTTCCATCAGTTCTCTGTAGTTTTTTAAGTTACTTTGCCTTTTTATCTGATTTTTGATGATGTTAACATCTGGAGTGACCTGTGAGATTTAATGCTTTCTCAGTGCTTTGTAGAAATGCATCTGCATCGCAGTCAGGTCCATTAGACGTTAAGCATTGTCACAAGTTAGTGTACACAGCAAACGTCACATTTTTGTGCTTTGCCAGAAAGTCTTTAAAGTCCCCCTGAAATCAAAATTTAAGTTCTTTAGCTTTTAGGATTAATATGTTAGGTTATGAATAAGCTGGTGTGTTCCAAAACAATGACAAGATTCGAATTTAGGAGATATAAGCATTCAAAACTTACAGTCTCTCACTTCCGCTAAAATGGATCACAGATTTTCATGACATCACTGCGCACTTCAGCTTCTCATCAAATCTTCTTTCCAATCAAATGCTCTCTAGAATCTGAAGTCCCGCCCCCTCCTACACTATAAACAGATGCTGAAGTTGCGGCTGAAATCAGTCATTTGTTCACACATTGACTAGTTTATACATGGTGAATGGCACATAGTGCACTATATAGAGGATAGGGAACGATTCAGACAATGTAAATATGCTTTCCATTGTTGCGAATGAAGTCCGTTTTCGAGTTAGTGTCACTTGAACCGCCGCAGCGCTAGCACAATCTGCTCCGGTCCAGAGACACGAGAGCACAGAGTTGATCACATGCACGAGTCGCCGCAGACCACAAAACGTATCAGATCCATTTGAATTCTGCACAGAATGCTATATTTTAAAGTGATATAGAGGAGATTAGGAGGAGAAACAGTTAGACATTAGGAAGAAATTGCAGTTTTACAGAGTTTAGCGGCTCTGGCTGAGCTGTGATATAAACAAAACGCTACTGGCTATTTTAAAAAGGGGCGGGGCTGTTCGATATATCCCGCTCTGTCTTCCTGTTTCAGTTGAAATTACATCAACACATTGAATAATGCTGCGTGTTCCAAGACACTTCAGTGGGCCTTTAAGACAGAAATAAATAAATAAAAAAGAATGATGTAAGTGCATATTTTACCTAGCAACCTTTAAAACTTAATCATACTAATCAAATAAATTACTCTGCATGAACTCCAGTCATTAAATAAATCAGAAATGGTTTACATTCCGAGTCGGCACGTTTAAATGCTAACAGCGTCAAGGCAGATGGTAAGAAGCCCAAATTGGCCTTCTAGGAGATTCATTTAATGGTTCCTATGACAATAATAAAATGAATAACTTCCCTATAGACACAAAAACTTTCATCTGTCATATCCAAATGGCATTGTGTCATAGAGTTAGAAGAGAAGAGGAAAATCAATAGATCTGCCATGCCTAAGGGCTGCTCTATTACTTAATCACCTCGCTTTGCCTCCCTGTGATAGAATCTTAAAATGAAACTTTACCAGAAAATCTAAATTCTGCCACTATTTACTCACTCATTCTCATTTCAATCCCATTTGCTGTTATCTTTGTCCAGTGTAGCACAAAAGTACAAATTCACAAGCTTTAAAATACACCATAACTCTGACAAAGTTTGCATCTATTTTGCTTTAATATTTGACACCAAAATGACAAGTTCTATGAAACAAATCTTCAAAAATATCTACTTTTGTTTTCCACTGAAAAAATACCAGCATGAGATTTTAGAATGAGGTAAGTATATAATGACAGAATTATTAGCACCATATTGGTTATCATACAATATTACAGATTTTTTTTTTTAATATATATCAATATTGGTGGATATTGGATATTTAATTGTCCGATATCAACCGATACTGATAAATAAATAAAAAATCTGTAATATCGTATAATAACCAACTTTTTTAGATTTAGATTGTCTAACACTCATGAAGTTAATATCGAAAAAACACAAATAATTTGTAATCTTTAGCTAATCTAAATGTTACACTGTACTGTTTTAAAGACTATTCATTTGCAGCATTTAAATTGATTCATTTGAGTTTCTTTGTGTTGTATTTTAAATCTATTTAGACAAAATAGTATAGAATTCTAATATCGCCAATTTATCGACTTATCGTATTGGCCAGAATTTTAATACGTGAGCTTCCACAGGAACAGTTAAATGGAAGCTTGGTAGAATAACGTCTGTCTGAATGCCACTGGTGCTCTCTGTTCAAAACATTAGGAGTTGTACTTGATCAAACCAGTGAGATGAATTCAAGAACACCCCCCACCCTGCCTTTGTCCACCTTCCCTCTTTCCCCTAGTGCTTGATTCTAGACTAAAGGAATGCAGGTTTTCTTCAAATACCAGACTAGCCTTCAAATGCCACCCTTCCAGTCAATGCCAATGTCTTGGATAAGTGAAACAATGTAGCTGAACCATGCAAATGAATTAAATTTTAAGAGCACCTAGATGTCGGCAGCATCAAACACATTCAAATGTTTGCGTTCACTGAGTAATTGGTGCATATTAGAGTGCAGTTTGTTAGTGTGAAAGCCAATGTTTAAACAGTTAAAAGGAAACCTGTGTATATTCAGACAAACATATCCACACGTGAACAGGGAATGAATGAACTATGAAAAGCGTTTACACAGTGGTTAGAATGAAGATGTATTACAGAGTGCTCTGTTCTTCCTCAGATGTACATCACATGCTCGGTGAAGGCCAAAGGGACACGGCTGGCCAAGCCGGTGCTCTCTCTGGGGCTTATGTGTCTGGCCTTCCTAACTGGGATTAATCGAGTGGTCGAGTACCGCAACCACTGGTCTGATGTCATTGCTGGCTTCATCATCGGTGGAGCCATCGCCGTCTTTATGGTGAGGTCACATTTGAGAACATACACTGATACAAATTCAGCTCATTTTTAAATGCATATGTGTATATAAATAGTTGATATTTAAATACACAAGTACTGAGTGTTTCTAATGAACTGTTTGTTCTTATTTGTGAATTCCTTTTATTAATATTATGTTTAGTTATAGCACTGTAGATTATACACTACCGTTCAAAAGTATGGGGTCGGTAAGATTTTTTTTTTTTTTTTTATGTTTTTGGGAGAAGTCTCTTATGCTCAAATGATCATGCCTAACAAATCGTGATGAACAAAATACAGTAAAACAGTAATATTGTGAAATATTATTATAATTCAAAATAACTGTTTTCTATTTGAATAATATTTTAAAAAGTAATTTATTCCTGTGATGATAAAGCTAATATGCTGATTTGCTGCTCAAGAAACATTATTATTATCAATGTTGAAAAAAACATCTTATTGACCCCAAACTTTTGAACAGTAGTACAAAATAATGTGAAAATAGTATTATGCAATGTTGTTCCTTTTGCATTTTTGTATTTTGTGATTGATAAAACATGCAAATTATGTTATCTAAAGGTTATATTACTAAATGCACAAATCTAAGTGCCTATGAAGTCACCAAAAATGTGACACAATAAAATAAAAACTGTTTCAAATAATGTGTTGGGGAACAGCAAAAGCAAAAGTTTCATTGCAACTCCTTTTTAATCTGGTCTTATGTTACTGTATGTACTGTAATCAGGCAAACGTTTCTAAGCGGTGTTGGAAAAGTGGGCATCAAAAAGTTTGAAGACACCTGATTTAGACAAATTATAAACAACAATCATTATTATACTGAATATTTTAGTAGTACTTTAACAGAAACGCAAGCTTCTCTTCAAAATCCAATTTAAATGCCTCAGACTTTTATTGATAGTGCCTTACTGAGCACAAATTTTTACAGTACACATCAAATCTTTACATACAGTTTGGAGGGATCTGCGGCACTGAGTTGCCTTCAAGCTATCTGAAATGTAAATAAGTCACATAGCAGCAAACTACTGATCTTATGCAGACTTTTGAACATCACACACACTGCATATGCCTACATACTAAGAGAAAATATTTCTGTTATATTTCTCAGTAAAAGCAAGAAATACATTAAAAACTATATGTGCGTTATTTATATGAAAAAATTTGATGATTCATAAAGTAATGTTACACTCAAGAAGAAATGTGACATATGGCTAGGTAATTAGGTCAGGCCACAGGATAGGGCACATGTGTGGCTTCCTCTTTAACAAAACACAACAGTTTGTACTGTGCTGGGCACACTTTTGTTTGAAGAGTGCACAGTGAAGATGAGAAACTCATTGTGAGCTTTAGAGGAAGGTCACACATGAGCTCATGCGTGCTTTCCTCACATTAGGCATAACAGCATTGCGAGTGAGTTTGTGGAAGCGTGAATGTTTTATATTTTGTGGTGCTTTAGTCATACTGTATGAGATATGCACTGACCTATTTCTGCTGTTAGGGTGGGTTGGGGGAGGGGGTGCAGGGAGGAAGGTGAATATAGACATCAAAGTCATGGTCAGATCAAATCTCTTAAACATCACATCATCAGAAAGGAGGCAGTAGTGGGGAACAACAGCTTGTGCTCAAGTAAATGCATTGTAGTATGCTTTCTAATGTCTGTTTTCCTTCCCTAGCAGTTTGTTTTGCAATGGAGTTCAGCTCAGGGCTCAATAATGTTTTTTTTGTTTTGTTTTTTCCTGTTGACATTGTCACGACATGAGAATAGTTCAGATTTTTACCTTTTATTTGTGTCAGAATAATAAAATATTTAAGCAGTGCCATACACACAAGAGGGCTGTTTTGTTCTGAATATTACCAGGAGTAAGGCAAAGCAGAACGTCTCTAGGTAATACACAGTAGTGGTGTTTGATTCCTGAATGAATTAGTGCTCCAGAGTTCCAGAGTGAATGATTTAATGATTCACATATAAATATATATTCGCTTATTTCGGTTTTTAATTAGTGTTTTGAATTAATTGACTGAGTAAATTATTCAATGACTCACCCATAAAGACAGTCACTTGTTTAATTCCTCACTGAATCTGAGTTTGAATCTGAATTGGAGTGAATGATTCAATGACTCATTCTTAAAGACAGCATCCGAAATCGCATACTCTCTTGAGTAGGTACTTATTTTGAACAAGTACTTACTTTGCGACCGGTTAAAATAGTATGAATGTGAGTAGTATGAATTTAGTCCGGACATACTTCATTTGCCATGCATCAATGGACCTACCAATGTCAGTTACGTTGCTTCACTGGTATTCAAAACTCCTCTCCATGTGATCGTACATTACATGTAGGGCCTTTGGTGTGGGGGTGTGTTGTGCTGACAGGGCCCCCCGCAGCTTGTCTGTGTCTGACCTCCCCCCCTCAGGGTCTACCTCAGGATAGGTGTGTTAATCCGTGCTTGGCTTTCGGATGCAGCCAGTTATATGTTTTCATGAATTTCAGTTACATGAATCAGTTTTTTGAACAAATCAATTCAGTGAATGATACATTGACTCACTTATGAACACTAATGGCGTATCAATGTAACTGGCAGTAATTGAGTATTTACTTAAGTTTTCTTTACAAAAAAAAGTAGCGGCATGACATCTATAAATTCCTAATCACTTTTAGTGGCATATGGTACAAAACATTACTGATATCATTTTCAACCAGTTCTGATAATTCTAATACTATCATAAGCCATTCTTTTTGTTGTGATAAAATCACAGCTATATTAGCCAAGAGGACAGTGCTACCTTAGTGACATTACCTAAGTAAAATTGGACAAAATTGTTCAGTGCTGCTGTACGGTTTTGTAAATGGTAAGGGCAGCACACACAGCACAGAAAATTAATTCCTCCATCTGTTTAGTTCAACTTATGGCTCCGGGAATGAGAATGCCCTGAGATGTCCTCCGCTGAAACCCTCTCTTGCGTTATGCTGCATTCTAGCAGAGCATTGCCTGTAGTGTCTCATTGAAAGTACTCATTTTGGTCCGATAATGGATGAATCTCCTCCAGGACATGGACTCGCATGTTTCCTCTCTCTCGAAAGAGCACAGAGCCTTTTTACTTTGGGCAACAAGTCATGCGAGCATTTTTGCCCTTTTAAGACTTACATAAATCATCATTTACAGCTTGAGAAGAGCCATACATGTGTATGTGTGCTACAAAAAGCCTTTCAGAGGTGTAAAACTTCCCTCTTTTCTCTCTTTCCTTCCTTTTCCCTATGGGCGTTCTTGTGTTAGGTGGTGTGTGTGGTGAAAAATTTCAAAGGGAAGCCCTTACTGGATGAGATACCGCCGGAGGAGAGTGTGTCCAGTGGTCCCATGATCACTCAGCCCAGGATGGAGCACACCATGGAGAAATACATAGCATCCCAGGTATTCAACCTCAAGCCTTCATGTACACTAGAATCATTAATAAAATTGAGACATTAATAAAATGCCTTATTATAGTTAGTGTCTGTTTACTATCCAAAATGAGATTATTAACAGAATTAAGGCCTGTTTATCATTACAAATGTTTTACATGAAAATTCTGTCCACTTTTCACATGTGATTTGTCTTTAGTTGATTGAACGTAAAATCTCTGAAGTAGGTGTCGCTTATAGAAAAGCAGAAATACAACGGTTACTCCTGTACACAAAGCAGCACTGCACAACTTTCCTTTTCTGACAGCTGTTTGTCACAGAGAAGTCAAGTAGTATTTACACATTTTCAAACAGCGTTTCAGATTTTTCTATTCTCTACAAGACAATTCAAAATAAGAGTACAGTGACGAGAGCTGATTCTGGATTGTTATATTCAGTGTCGCTTAGCAAAAAACTCTGTTCGTGAACGCCACCAAGTCGTAATTTTTTGTAACAACAGGAGCTCTGGGCATGTGACCAAAACGCAAATCCAGAGGTGGACAGTAACAAAGTATTTTTACTTTGTTACTGTACTTAAGTATATTTTTCTGTACTTATTTCAAGAAACTTTTACTTCACTACATTCCAAAGCATTTTATCATGCTTTTTACTCCACCACATTTTGTGAACGAACTGAATCTTTTTTTTATTTTTTATTTTTTTATTTTACTGAATTTACAAGTCTGACTTAATAAAATTTGTGTTTGCATAGCTTTCATTTTAAAATGTTATGCATTTAGCATTAAAATCTGTTTTTATTGTTTTTCAACACACATTACATATTATGTATCTGCATCCACTAATCTTTTTTACTGACTAGTGCTGTCTACTTGACAATTTATAATAATTCATAATGATGTTAGACCCAGCTATTCCCCCTTCCCCAGGTATTTTGAGCAGAAGGATTATATAAAATATATAATATAAAATGTAAAAGTATATAAGTATATAAAATTACAAAACAAACATTTATCAATCAGTACTTTTTATTAATATTAATTTAGTATATTAAAAATCAAGTACTTTTGTACTTTTACTCAAGTAAAATTGGAAAGGAGTACTTAAAACTTTTATTGGTAATATTTTATTAGTGTATCTGTACTTTTACTCAATAACTCAAGTACTTGATTTGTGTACTTCGTCCACCACTGCACAAATTGACCAATTTTTTCACAGTGCGATGGAAAAGAGATTAGAATATCTCTCTGTAAAAATCTGTCACATTGATGACATGTGATGGCATGTTTGTGTCGGTCAGAACAGATGCATTAATAGCCATTCATTAAAAATCGAGCTTCTTAAATTCGGGTGGATTCTGATTGGCTGTCATAGTTTTTATCGTTCATCAGCTGGGAAAAAAATTCTTTTGAATGTGATTCCAATAGTATCTTTCCTCTGTGTCGTTTTCATTATTTGTGGCATGGACTTTTGCTATTCTCATAGATTATTAATCTTTATAGTTATCGTTATAGTTATTGCCCTCGGTTTGAAAGGTCCTTTACTCTAATATAGATGAGCTTCTTACATATGTCTCCAACAAGATAATTCATTCACACTTTAAAATTTGCAAAACAAGATGTCAGCTTTATGTGGGTCATCTTATGAGTTTCCCTGTGGCAATTTTCAGTTTTTGCAGCATTACATTTTTTAACTCTTACTGCATGGTTATGAATATAAAACCTTGAATGGTATTAAACACACACATATTTTGTAAAGGGGCTTAAAAATGTCAAAGATCATAGATGAAATCACAAGGAATATGGCTGTTTGATAAACAGAGCTTTTCTTTTAGCTTATTTTTTTGAGTACTGAACTTAATCTCTGTCCACTTCAGTTCCTTCAAGAATAAATACTTTTGATGACAGCCATCACATTGAACAGCCTTTGGACACTGAATATTATGTTCTGAATGTTAAATGTTCTTCCCTAGTAAATCCCATTATTTCTTTTCAGTATGTTCATTCGGCTCATTTGCCGCAGGCCAGAATTTCTTGTATCTGTGTCACAAGAGATCAGAGTTAGTCAGTGGGTTTATCTTCCAGTGTCAGAAAAAATAGGCACATGCAGCTGAATATTCATTATCATTTCCACTTTCTGCCTTTGAACCAAAATTATGAATTAGATATGCACACCTTTCTGTTGTTGTTGATTTCCAGGTTGCATGAATCAGGCTTTTAAATCCAATGTTTTCCACTTCACTTTCCATCCTCAATCCATTGACACCTCAGAGAGCTAATTATAAAATCACAGATCAGACATACACTGCTGATTATTTCAGTATTCAACAGCATTGTTCAACAGATCTGCCATACAATATTCAACAGGTAGCCTGTCCCCATGAGGTCATGAACCCACAGTCCGGTAGCAGATATTGTTGCCTTTGAACTCCATTATTCATCACAATCAACAGGAGTCCCGCCCATATTTGATTAATAGTTCAATATGACTTCCCAGGATTCATTTTGGATTCATATAAGGGTGAGCCCAGGGGCTCTGTGAGGCAGTTCATCAAGATTACGTATAAGCCCAAGACATATGCACCTGCAATGCATGGCTAGCACTCACACCAGACTTGGTTATTTCAAGGATACATCATTAATCTTTAAGGTAGTTATTACTTATTCCCAAAGCCTTAGAAAAGTGTGCACAGTTCTTTAACTTTGCAGTGAGATGGAGAGGTAGAAAAGCACCTGTGAAAAGCAGCTGTTAACATTCCTCAAGTCTCAATTACCATATATATATATATATATATATATATATATAAACTATATACTTTATTCTAATTTAAAAAAAAACTATAACTTTATACTATTTTCAAGCAAATTTTAAGGCATCTAAAAATGTAGTGTGCTATTTAAGGAATCTAAAATGTAGAGTGACCAAGTAAAAATACTATATTAACATATTTACCACAGTTTATTAGTAATTAGTGTTATATTTACACCTTGAATGTGTGTCAGGACCAGTAACAGAGAGATAACCCAAATGCAAAGGAATAGTAAAGGCAAAACTCAGCAAAATCTGGCCCAAGAAGGCCAGAACAAAAACAATCCTTAGCCTGGAAAAAAAATAGTTGCTGAGTAGCAGGGGGAAAAAAAAACAAAAAAAAACAAAAAAAACAAAAACAAAAACAGAAGTGGTAGGCTGTTACTGATGTCGGGGCAGGCAAGGGCCAGAGCCAGGCAGAACCAGAGGATGGGCAGATTGGAGGGCAGGCTGCTCACAGACCACAAAGAGGCAAAAGTTGACAACTGGACAATCCAGGAAACAGGCAGGTATGCTTGGTGGCCCAGGGCAGGGGAAAGTGTGAGATCCAACAGTCCAGGCTATTAGAACCAGGTCAAGAGAAGAAAACCTAAGGGTCCCAAGAAGGCCAGATCAGGCAGACTAAGCCAGGCAGGGGTAGACTTAAAGGGAATGCAGAACAGGCAGAGAATCCTGGAGCAAAACAAAAAAACAAGACTGGACACCTGACAAAAACATTAACTGGATGTTATGAGCACAGAGGCAAACAACTATCTGGCACATACAAGGGAAATAAGTAGGGCAGCAAACTAAGAGAGTAAAAAGAGTCAACAGGTGAGGCAAATAGACTAATAAAAAGGAAATGAGTGGGTGGGGCTAAGACATAAACAACAAAGGAGCACATGGTACACAAAACAAAGAGAAGCCATGTACTAGAAGCACATTGCAACCACAAAACACAAACAGAAAAGACCCGGATCAGCCCAGAGTCCTGACAGTGTGTTTTTCAAAAAGTTCTTGTCATAATTTTAATTTAATTTAATTAATTATCTCGTCTTTGTCATTTTTTAAGAGAATATGGACATACAGTCATAAGGGATGATATCATTTGTTTTCTTTATTTTTCTTTATCTTAAGTTAATAAGCAGTGATGCTTTAATAAGTATTCTTATAATTCTATTATTTTTAATAACCAGGTTTTAATAATAAGGTTTTCTTTGTAAGAATTTCACCTTTTTATGAGGCTTTTTTCTTAATTGTGTTATTAGGGCAGTTGTATCAACCTGACATTTGTGGCATTATGCTCACCAAAGATACTTTAATTCAGACATTAAGAACATGCTCAGGATAGAAGAGGTGTTTTGAAATTATAGTATCTATGAATTGCATTTGAAAGTTTTTGAATTATTCATTAGATTTGGACAAAAAATGAGTGTGATGTAATTGACCCAATGTTAAACTATATTTTTTTTGTTTGATTTTCAGAATCCCATCACCTATGCTGAGATAACATGACAATGAAAAGCCCGCTAGCCAGAAGAATGCTGTGGATAATGTTGCTGCTCTCTGATGCGACTTCTTACTTTGAGTGCAACGTCGATATGTGCTACTTTTAGACTTCTATTTTGAAGTGTGTGAAAAAATTGTTGTCCTCCTTGTAACTCTTTTTTTGAAAATAGTTATGGTAGGGTCTCATCCGTATTTTTATACAAACATATCACTGTTAGCATTTTTGTGTTACGGAGGGTATGGAGTGAAGTTGGAATTGCAACATGATGTCCAATGAAATGTGTTTAACAAATTCTGATGTTACATTTACAACTGTGAGTCCGTAGTAGAATGTTTGAAGATGTTTCTGACTGACAAGAAATCTGGTTCTTCTGAGATTTTCTCTGATGCTATTATTTTTGTAAATCTTTCTGCTTGCCAAAATATATCACATCACATTTACAGAGTTTTTCTTTTCAGAACAGCAAACTATTTCACTGTTGCATCAGATGTTATTCTCCATATTTTGAAGCAGTTATGTTACGGTCATGAACCATGATTTTCTACTTGTTATTGCAGATGTTATGGGGAGATAGACATGCTCATTCTAGAGAGCATCTGATTGGTCCAAGCTCTGTGTAGTACAGGATGAGTCATCAATATTTTTGCTCAGTTTTTCCAAGAACTTATAGGAATATATTAGCATAAAGTCTAATTTTGATTTCACAGAGTCTTTAAAGTGGGCTGATGTGGGCATGAGGTGATAAGCCTAAATCATGATTGATTTTGGTGTCATTATGGCAGAGAGCACCTTGGGCAAAGCTGATGGCTTTAATTGTGACTTCCAATTGATTACAGGGCTCACAAAAGATTAGATGCTTAAGCTTTTGCCCAAATAGGCTAAGGTTGTGTATGAAGGGTTGCTTTCTTTGATTTTATGTGGCCAGTGTGTGTATGTGCTTATTTGTGAGTCTGCCCTTGATGTCGCCTCTGTGAGAACGCAGTCTCTAGTGGCTTAGAGAAGGCCATTTTTGTTTTTGTTTTTTTCTTTGCAAACACTGAGCTGGAATAATACCTGTACCTGTCAAAGAGAGAGAGAGATGGAGATGGAAAGATAGAGGGGATGCACCTCCCTCCATTGTATGGAAAACAGAGTATCTCAGTCAGTTCATACAGATATATAGCAATGTTTGCGTTTGGACACATTTGCTATTTCACAGTTGTATGTGTTTTAATTGTATCACACAGACCTCGTAGCATCAAAGGTTGTGTTTGGTTGAATTTACATTCTGCAGACTGATTTTATACACCATACTGAGCATATGTTTGATCTCTCACTGGCCAGTGATGAGATTTGATTTTCAAATTAATGCTTGAATACATTAAATATAGTGTCCCAAATGATGTAAATCATTTATCATGTTTATCTCACTCATGTAGTACTACTGAACACCCTCAAAGCTTTTATGTCCACTGTTAGTTTTCAACAGTTGATGCTTTCATCATGGAAAGCTTGTGAATATAACTACTTAGAGAGTTTTTGGCTGGCTCACTGATGAGTTTGTAAGGCATGCTTTGTCAAGCTGCTTTGTGATTAATTCAGGGTTATTTCTAATGACATTTGTGTGATTCCTCCTCAAGTTTGGCACAGTATGTGTTGTATGCATATACATGTTTGAGATTATGTTCCAGTCATGAAAGCAATGAGGTAACTCATTTTTTCCTATGAGATTTTTTAACAAACTTTTAAAATGTTGTATACAGTATACATACTTTCCTTCATATTTGGTTTGCAATAGGATTTGATGCCCAAAACCCAAAAAATGTGAATGGGATTCTGATTGTGAAAAAGCTTGAAATGTTTTTATAACCATATTGTATATTATGTTGGACAGTAGTGATGATGGTCCATCAATGTCCTCTGACACAGATCTTCCCTGAGCCCGAGGTGTCAAACAGTAATAAAATATTTACCCTCAGACTCACTGTCATTCTGTATATTTTATGTATCTCTTATGGATCTGTATGTTCTGTGATTTTTTTTTTTTTTTTTTTTTTTTTTTTTTTTTTTAATATGTATTTTGAAGACGCATTTTCTCATTTTAAATTTATAATTTACTGTTATGTAAAATCAGAACTATGTGTATATTAACTTTGTCTGGGTTGGATGATATAGCTAGAATAAAAACAATTTTTTTGTAGCCATTTGTAATAGTCAATCTTGATATTTGCTTAAATGAGTGTTTTTTTATTAAATACAATAGAGTAATATATAGTTGAATTTATTTTTTTTATAATAGTCTATCACAATACATAGTAGTTAAAAATACTTATCTGAATTTTTTTGCTGCAACACATTAAGGGGCACTAAGCAATTTTTGAAAAGAAAAAGAAACGCTGTTGAAATGTGGATCGGACCGAGCACTAAAACACACTTGTAGCCAATCAGCAGTATACACTCATGGGGAAGAAGAGAGAGCTCAGTGCACAAGAAAAGACATTAACAGGACGATAACAGAAAGAGAGAGATGGCAGAGAAAAATACAAAAGAGGAAAAGGCCAGGGGAATATAACTTTAAAAAAAAGGGTATATGACTCCTCCATAGACAGCAATTTAACCACCACTTTCAAGGTCCAGAAAGGTACTAAAAACATCATTAAAAAAGGCAACATGACTGCAGTGGTTCAACCTCAGTGTTATGAAGTGATGAGAATACTTTTTGTGCGTAAAAACAAAATGACACATGCGTGTGATGCTGATGCAGGAGCAGGCCAATACTGAGCCGCCATTCTGACATAGAACCTGGAAGCTCTGAACGCAAAAAGCGTACAAGGATGACAGAAGAGGAGATATTGTTGAATAAAGTCGTTATTTTTGCACACAAAAATGTATTCTCGTCGCTCCATAACATTAAGGTTGAACCACTACAGACACTTTCTGGACCTTGAAAGTGGTGGTTAAATTGCATCATATACCTCTCGGATTTCATCAAAAATATCGTAATTTGTGTTCCGAAGGTGAACGAAGGTCTTATGGGTGTGGAACCACATGAGGGTGAGTAATAATGATGACAAAATTTTCATTTTTGCGTGAACTAACCCTTTAAATATTCATTTGTACTCCACGTTTAGTTTGGTTTCAGAAGTCTTGGAACATAGTGCACGGACACTTAATGGTGCTTTACAATGTTTTTTATGCCTTTAATAGGGCTTAACAAGAATAGTATGCACAATATCGGACGTCACTAAGAAGCTGCAGGCGTGGCGGGGTTTATTTCTGTTGTCGTGTTGTCCATGGCAGAATGAATGTAGCGGAAACATTGCATTTTTTTCCCTTATGAAATTGTTTTACGCACCATTCTATAGGCATGTATGTATGCTTGGACTGTTAGAGAAAATAATAACAATACAATAATCTATAAAAGTCTTTTGCTCCCTATTTTGACGTATCCAAATATCCAAGTAAACAGCTTTTCGAATAACATCAGTGTTAGTTTTACATTGCCAACAAATCAATTAGTTATTGTATATCGTCCAACTAGTCTGACTGATTAGCATGCAGAATCAAAAAAAAAACTAAGATAAAAAATGGGAATGTTTCCAGTGATCTTGTTAATTAGGCTAGAAGCTGTTTCAGTAATACTTAAGTTTCTTTATATCTTCAGATGTTTTAGTGTAGTTATCAATTTCAGTCAAGCTGGCCTTATGTAACTATTCTTAGGACGTGATGTTCTTTACATTGCTCAAGATTACTAACATATTTTTACAACAGCTATCTTGTATCCATCCACCTGACAATCCAAACATTCATATCACATATGAATAGAGATGCAGGAATATGTGTGCTGTGTTTTTTTCTGGTTATATCAGTTCTCTGGTCATGTTTCAGACACAGAGCTGCTGGTCTAAGCATAAGGATGCTGGAGTTCAGGGCTCCTCCTGGATGTCCTGCTTTCATCTCCTCTTTTAATGAAGCTCATGTGTGGTGGGTGAGTCCCAGACAGTGCATATGCCCACTGCCTCCCCTCTGCCCCATTTATAGTGCAAGTCTC
This sequence comes from Ctenopharyngodon idella, assembly GCF_019924925.1. Classification (NCBI taxonomy): domain Eukaryota; kingdom Metazoa; phylum Chordata; class Actinopteri; order Cypriniformes; family Xenocyprididae; genus Ctenopharyngodon; species Ctenopharyngodon idella. The sequence continues at coordinate 16,446,383 of NC_067221.1, forward strand.
TTATGGACAAAATGTAAATTAAAAATGCATTGAATGTTTCGAATGACATTTCAAGAACTCTGTACCCAGGGGGAATCTTGATTTCATTTCTGAAGATTTCATTCAGGCTTCTCATAAAATGAATTTAATTCAAAGGAAGGTCATTGCAAGGGCATGAGTCATTGTCTACATAAAAGAACACAGGACACAGTTTATGAGATACTGAAATATATTTGAACAGAAACATTATATTTCAGTATCATTACACATCACAGTTTTTACTCCACAGTAATGTATCTTGATGTATCTTTAATTAGTAGTTCTTTAAATTACTTGAGCAATAGTCTTTCAATGCTGTATGTAAATATTTTTAGGTAAAATTTACCAGTGAAACTTTTACTCAATTATATATTTATAGGAAAGTAAATACTTTTAATAACTTATATTTTTTTATTTAGACCTTAAAGTACAAAGAACATTTTTCAGTAGTCATCATGATACGTATGATAGAGTACAACGGGACTAAAGGCACGCCTTAAGAAAAATGTGCTTTTCACTACTCCTATAGTGTATGATTGCAGGAAAAAAAAAAAAAAAAAATTACTGAACATTGATGGAGCAACAGATTTTGTGTGAAAATAAATCATAAAAGTTGTTTGTATTGTTTAAAACTCTTATGTTTGATGTGGCAAGGTGGGCCTTTTACTCCACACACGGGGTAACAAAAGGCTCACCAGCATGGGCCAAAAGGCACAAAGTATTGATACAAATACTTTAGCTAAAATAATATGTTTTGAATAATGTCTAAGTTAATACTTGTTCAAAACAATCACTTTAGCAAAGTTTGTACTATTTTCTGTTTATTTTGATAAATTAAAAAAATAATTTTTGTTCAATAAATATACTGTCATTAAAATGTTCATTTTAAAAATACAGAAACAAAATTATTTAAAAAAGTAAAGATTCTGAAAGCATTGAATGAGATCCCATAATAATTTAATATTATGTTATAATTGTCATGTTAATAAATGGAAAATTATTATCATGTTAATTATTGTGCCATAGCCCCAACTGCAGGTGCACTTTTTATCCCAAATACCATACTTTTACATATTCTTCTGTTATGGAAAAACTGTTGCTTTAACTTGAACACAACTGCAAAACAATAACAAGTCATTTGTCTCAAAATATAGTCAATAATTTTATCGATTCTCATTTGCTACATAAATCTTAAAATTAAAAAAAACAACAAAAAAAAGTTAAATAGATAAAATTAGTGCAGAATCAACTTTGCATTGCTGAGTGTCCACCATTGCATCAAGGATCAGCCAAATTTTCACGTACATAGTCGCAATCAGTTGTTAAAGTGCCCCTATTAAGGATTTTTGAAAATTACCTTTCATGTAGTGTGTAACATATAGCTCTAAGTGAATGAAAACATCCTACAAAGTTTTAAATCCGAAAGTGGAACGTATATAAAGTTATTGTCTCTCAAAAGTAAGAGTCTACTCTGAGTCAATTAAATGAGTCGTTTATAAAAGGAATCCCAAGCCGTTTCGTTGTGACGTCACAACGAAACATTAGCATATTGTCCGCACACTTATTGCATACGCAGATGCCAGGGAAAATTCATTCTTTCAACAATACTGTAGCAGTACAATCTTTTGTTGTGTTCCCTGATTAATAATTGATATTTATATTTTCTAGCAATCGTTCAAAATTCGCAGTTTTGTATGTTATGTTGTGTAACGTACACCCTTAGTCTGTGTCTCTTGCTAACCGGTTAACTCACATTTCTGTAGTTCTGCTATTCAGATGTGGGTCCAATATTGTCTAAAAATGTGTTGATTAGTGCAGCTTGTCTGTGTTATTACTTGGAGGAATGATCAAGGATGGAGCACGACTTTTGTTTACAAAGTGTAATGCATTATCAGCTATTCACATTTGTGCTCGGCTAACGTGGGAGTTTACAAAATAACTGTGGGCTCGGTTCGCTTACATAACTGTAAAACAAACTGTTTTTTTTCCTCTGCGTTTTTATTATTACAGTAGAGTGGAGCTCTATCTGTATTGTAATAGGATGTTAAGATGCTAGTCCGCGCTAACTAGTTGAAGTATTCTCTCTGTAAACAGTAAACACCCATTGTAATGTCAAACAATGATATAGACATTTTTTATTTTGTTATTAGTTATGACGAAAAAGTCTGTGTACACATCTGTCCTTATCTTTTGTTAGAGGTTTTCAGCTTCGCTTGGCATTCTGATACAGTTCCCACAGGTGCACTTACATAAAGTATAACAGTGACGCTGCTATCAAAAACTAAGGTGACACTTACCATATAGAAACATCGTACTCCAGTCGTGATTGCGAATCAGTTTCTGGTTGGTCGACCACTTCAGACGTTTCATCATCGGACTCGGGCTCGAACTGATACGGAAAAAAAATTGATGCTATCTTTTCTGTCTGTCCATTGATAGCTGTCATTCAGTTATGGCAATGGTCGCATGGTGCGCGCAGTAGACCAATAACAAAGGATTGGGCCATCTGACCAATCAGAGCAGTGTAGGCTCACAGAAAGGAGGGGTTTAGAGAGACTGATTCTTCAAACTGCTTATAACGAATCATGAAATTAAATGTAATTTCAGGTGAAATTAAAGGTATATTATGAGAAAACGAAAGTGTTTTTTGACCTTGCATGCATGTAAACCTGTTGTAGGAGACTCCCAAAACAATATTAGGAACCTTAAAAAAGGCATAATAGGGGCACTTTAAGAAAAGTGCTGAGCTGAATTTTTGTGCCATCTAGTGGTTTAAAAGAGAATAAAGTCAAATGCGCCTTTTACCCAGGTGTGCCTTTAGCCCCGTTGTACCCTACATAAGATACATATATTTATATTATTTTTATATTTCGTTCTAAGGTTTGGGGTTGGTAAGATTTTTTTTACTTTTTATTTTATTAAATGAATTCTTTTATGCTCCCTAAGAATTGTATGCTTGCAAAAATACAGTAAAAACAATAATATTGTAAAATATTATTACAATTTAAGGCCTAACAGGTCTAACTGTTTTCAGCCATTACTCCAATCTTAAGTCACATGTTTATTTGATATACTGTAGAAGTTTTTTGTTACAATGGAAAAAGTCTTTATAGTAACTTTTGATCAATGTAATGCATCCTTGCTAAATAAAATCCTACTGACCTCAAACTTTTGAATGGTAGCGTATATAAAGTATATTTTGGTCTTGTTAACCTCACAAGTCAAATCAATTCTTTTTTTTTAATTTAACATCATTAAAAATAGCTTGACTTGAGTACAAACAATCAGTTTATAAACAACAATGGTAAAATAGCTATAAAATCATCTGCAAATGAATTTAATATTTTATAATTGCAGTGACAGGCTTCAGGATATTGGTTTCAGTAAACATCTGGAGTGTCTAATAGAATCTTATACAATCAGGATATTAAGAAAATGATCAAGACAAGATTAAACAGGTTGCTTTGCAGTGTTACTTCAATTTAAAAAAATCTTAAATGTCTATTCATTTAATTAGTCGATTTCAAAAGCTGTTTTTGTTTTTATGTATTTGGCAGATATTTTTGATGCCAAAGTGGCTTACAGTTTATTTGAGCTGGAGGTTCCATCAGATTGTGTTCCTTTAAGTTTAACCCATGACCTTGGCTTTGGTATGCAGAAAATGCATTGTTTTTAAAGGTTTAGTAGAATTAAACGTTTGACACTGTATCCAAACTTTATCTTACTTTGTGTGCACCTGTGCACATTAAATAAAGAGAACATTTTTTAACTCAAGCCAAAACCAATTGACAGTACTTTTTACGTATTTACTTAATGGGAGAATATATGAGGGAAGATCTTTCTTGGTGATAAGAGTATCATGAACCAGCATGACCTGCCTATATTCAGCAGTGTCACTTTCACATTGATTTTATTAAAACCGATTTTATTGCTAGGATTCATTGCCTGAATCACCCTTTAGGTCAGTTAATGACCTTTTGAGGAGGTGTTGAGCTGATCTCAGATCAGTTGTGTCGAAGAACAGTGAGTATATGTTCTGATTTCTTTATGAGTAACTCACAGTCTGACCTTGAGGAATGTTGTTGATCTGTGAGATGGTTGCAGCGTCTCTTTCATCCTCGACTGTTCTCCATTAATTTGCAGATCACATATAGCAGAGAACTACACAGGCATATGTCTCTCATATTAAGAACTACACAGGCATGTCTCATATTCTGTGTATGTAAATTATTTGAGTAATAGTACTACAATTAAGTGTTATTTGAGGGAATCACTTTACTTGATCAGTACCAGTACTTTATCGGACACTTGTAATAATATGTTTTACTCTATTACAGTTTTATGTAGACTTAAAAGTAAAAATTACGTAAGACTTAAATTGTTTCTCAAATAAAAATAGTATTTTGCTTTATCCTATTGCGTCTACGAAAAACGACCAGACCAAACTCTGACCAATATTGAAGTCACTGTAAGTCATAGGTCTGATGTTCAGGGCTTCAACAGTATGTTTATCATTTACCTGTGATTTTAGTGGTAAAGGTCATGATTAGGGTAAGGATATTGATCCAGAAACATGTCCTTTCCTGGTTAAATCACAAAGCATGGCACAATCCTATAAACACACAGCAGAGTGAGGTGAATAACAAACACGCATCTGCCAATGACAGCTGTGCACCAAGGTCTCACAGCACCAATGCTTTAGCAGCCATGAGGATGTATGCTTTCATTGGGGCGCAATAATTGGATGCTTTCTTTTGCTGAGACACAAACTCTGCATTGCATGAAGCTGCACTTGATTTGACATAAATCAAGACTCATTGCAATGCTTTATCTGGCTGAGGAGGACCTGAAAACAGCACAACGTTTGGTTTTACAAATGACCAGTGTAATTGCATTTGGTATAAATATAGAGCTGGTTCCTCTTGCGTTGTATGTTTTTAAAATCAATCAGTGTAACAACAGTAGAGTATAGGTTAGAGTAGAATAAAATGGTAAAACAAAAGTGTTAAAATTATCTTCATCTTTTGAAAATTATTTTCTTTTAAAATTATATTCGGAGGTTTGTTTTTCTTTGGCCAAATGTCTTGCAGGATTTATTACAGTGAATGTATTAAATAATTAAAAAATACTGTATACTCTGATATATAATTTCTTAACTCAGGATGAGACCAAGATGCATCAAGACAGAAACTAACAGGAACTTATTTGATGGGGAAAAATCAGTATAAAGGAAAAACAATGAACAAATGATTATTAAAAAAAACCTCAAAAGTTGGTCTGGTACAAATAGGATATAGCCTACAAAAATACATAAGCTACAGGTCCATATGTATGCACGATTAATCATTAAAATGCTGCAATCTCGACTCAAACACACTTACGATAAATGACAATTCCGCAGTCTATTAAACCTTTAAACCTGCTTTCGCGCTGCCGCTGATCCAGAGAGCACAGCGCTCATGTAAGCTATATGTCTGAGACAACTTCACAGTGTTTTCAGCTGACAGTATTGCTATTCCTTTGTTGCAAACATACGAAATATTGGACTAAAAGTTTATAGTCCGGATATAAAAACCAATATTGTGGCATCCGCAATCAAAATGAGTAAATTACCTTTGAAACTAACAGCCACGGCTCGTCTGTAAGGGCCAAAATATTCTTCCAAACACAGACCTCTAAATAAGCTGAAATATTAAATTGTAATTGTGTTCAGCATTCTGCAACAAATATTTTTCGGATTTTCTTGATTATTTTAAGACGTAAAGTGAGCAGGATATTAAAATTTTACGTATGGCTCCGGCTGGCATGTAACGTTATTAAGATAAGTGGGGCAGCCGGTCTCGAAGCCCTCCCTCTACAGCGCCCCACAATTTTCCCATGTAAATCTGTGTTGAAAAATGGAACTGCGGCACGCTGTATTTGTGAGCTAGGCTGTCCCGCTTATTTTCACAGTTCTTTAGGCTTTTCGATTTTTTTTTAAAAAAACTTTACAGATTCTAAATAAACTTTAAAGGCTGTTTGAAAATTAGCAAAAAAAGTTACTCCATTTAGTTTGATGAATATAAAATTTTCCAAATAACAAAACCAAATCGATAATAGGCCTATATATTTTTCTTTTGGAATAGTCGTAGTATTCATTTGAATGAAATATGTTTCCCTCATTTGAGTAGGAAATGTTTTGGGGTGTTCTCGGTATTGTGTAACAAATAAAACACTGACAACTTCAACATTAGAGCGCCACCATCAGGCCGAATAACACAACGTCTGCCAAAAGTGTTCTGCGTGTGTTCAGCGATTAGAATATAAAGCTTGCAAAAATGTTTAAACTATCATAAACTAGCGCTAAGACCCAGAATCTTTCCTATCTAAATTTATGGTCAGGAGCCGCTACTGAAAACAAATGTTACGCTTGATAAAGATTGTATTTATGAAATATAGCTAGCATATGATTAAATTTGTTGAAAAACTCTGAATAAAACAAGTCTTCATTCATTAATTTCAAACGATTTTACATAATTAATTCATTTAAATTAATAAATATTTTAATAGACTTATTTATAACATAGATATTTATAAATCGACTCATTTATAACATTAAAAGAACATTTTGTCAGAACCTATTATTTTGTTTGGTTGTCTGTTTTGTTTTCAGAATCATGGGAGAACTGTGATCTCTATATCTATCTCTAAAAAAAATACAGATTATCCAGTCATAAATTAAGCTTAAAAAATATATATCTGGCATCCAACTTAGGTCACTATTAGCACTAATATTAAAAAGTAGTACAGTCTAGGATGTAAAATGTACAATAGAGACTAAGATGAAGTCTTTATGTAGCCTACATTATCAATGATTTGGGGCAATTAAAATGCATTATAATGGAGGGTTATGAAAAGTTTTTCTTATTAATAAAATCCCCCCACCCCAATGTCATCGTCCATCGTGATGTTTCACTGCAGACATCGCCCAACTCTAGTAACCACTACCTGATAGTCAATTCAGAATGTTGCAAATAAGAATGGTGCATTTTCTATGAATATTTGATTAGGCAACTGTATTTGTCTATTACATTTGTCCATTACATTTACATTTGCCTAATAAATCATCTGCTAGCTACAGCCATGGTAGGTCTCTGACTAAATACTGATAGGCTACCTAGTGGTCAAAAGCAATAGCAAAAGTAATAAGTCAGTATTATTAAATTGCAGTCAAAGATTTTGGATAGTTAGTTGGCTTATATGTTTGGTGTGGAATTGCTGCGGTAGGGGGCCTAACCTCAACAAATTGCGTATCATATGCATGCCAAAGTTTTTTTCTGCATATAAATAGCACACCAAATGAGATCGGGCTCGCATTCGGTGTTAAGAGCTGGAAAGACCGCCAAAACTGGCAACTCAGCGGTAAGTCAGTGTCATGATGTACAGTAAGGGCAGAACAAGTTTAAATATATTTTCTAGTTTATATTTCCATCTTGTAATGCTGCTGTTTTGGGTTATCTTGTATTACATGTTCAAATAAAGGATTGACCAAAATTGAAAAAAAAAAATGATAAACCTATATTCCTTTAAACCATTTTTAGGAAACAGGATGAGTCAAAATGATTATTTAATCAGCTTAATTAATAATTATTATTATCTGAATTAGAATCAGAATTGTTTTAGAATGCACATTAGCTTATTTTCCATTAACTTTACTTAACTTCTAAATTTACAACAGCGCATAAAAATGTGGTCTAAGTTTCACAACCAAAAACCGCAGACAGGCTGAATGAAAATGTAAATCCATTCTCTGTCAGTAGGTGGTGCTTTTGTAATAGCAGAAATAAAGCTGTTTCCCCGGTAACCCCATAAACAAAGCAGAGCTGCACTTATAAACACTACGCCTTACACAGAGGGACTATAAAAAGAAAATGACATCAAAACTTTTCTCAAGGCAGTCAGTTCCCTTCAGAGATACATTCATAGAATTCATTTATACTTTAATTCATATAATTCCCCTCAGAACTCTGTTGTAAAACCTCTCACTTCTTTCACCATTTTTTTTCAAACGAAACCTACACTTCCTGCTGTATCTGCGTGAGTGCTTACTTTGCTTATTACTGGACAGTATTTACCGTGAGTTTTTCAAATCCTAGCAATCAAATACTGTTTTAATGATGATTAAAATATTAAACTGTAATGCTAACCGTCGGAAATTGTCTCATGGTTTATTGTCAGACTGGTAACTGTTTCCTCACTAACTCAAACTACAGTGAGCTTGGTGACCTCTCGTAAATCTTTAGCGACCCCTAGTGGGGGTCGAGACCCCCAGGTTGGGAAACACTGGTATAAGCGATATGGAAAATGGATGTATGAAGGCTTATAATCAACGTTATAATAAACGTTCTATGTAAGTTATTTTTTGGTTATTTAAAGATAACCACCCTGCAACATTCTGGGAACGTTATTTTTGGGTTGCTAAAAGAAAACCTAAAAAGAATGTTCCCAGAATGTTATTGTTTGATTCTCAAAAAAAAAAAAAAAAAAAAGGAAAACAAATACTAACGTTTGTCACAGTCTGTTTAGTTTCAGTTTCAGTTTATGGACTTTCTGTTTGTTTTCCATGATCACATGTTCTGTTTCCCGCCTTCATTATTAGTTCATTAGTAACACCTGTGTCTTATTAATCATCCTTGTTATGCTTGCTATTTAGTTTCCCCCTGTTCACTCAGTCTTTGTCCGTTCACCGTTTGAGTAAGTTGTGTTGGATCTCTATGCCTGTTACCCTGTGGATAGCGTCATTAAACTAGTATTTGGATTTATTCTCCTCGTCTGTGCTCCTTCCTGCAACCGACTGTAACAACGTTAGGGGAACGTTCTGTTTTTGCTGGGGCCCAGCTAAAAATTCTTGGTTGCCAGAACATTAGTTTTTGCTTCCCAAAATGTTCTTTTTTAAGGTTTGTTTTTGGTTAGCCAGGAAAGTTTTCTTAACGGAAATAGAACGTTAGTTTTTGGTTTGTAGAACGTTATTCTAACATTCCCCAAATGTTATTCTAACATTATTATAAACGTTATTTTTGGGAACATTATTTTTTGGTTGCAAAAAGAAAACATAAAAAGAACGTTCCCAGAACGTTACTATTTGATTCTAAAAAATAAAATAAAAAAAAAAAAATCAATAAAAAATAACCAAACCAAATACTAACGTTAAGGGAACGTTCTGTTGTGGCTGGGGCCCAGCTAACAGTTTTTTGGTTCCCAGAATGTTCTTTTTTTACGGTTTATTTTTGGTTAGCCAGGAAAGTTTTCTAAACGGAAATAGAACATTAGTTTTTGGTTTGTAGAACGTTATTCTAACATTATTTTAACGTTCCCCTAATGTTATTTTAACATTTCTATAATTTAATGCTAACGTTCTCCTAATGTTATTCTAACATTCCCCTAATGTTATTCTAACATTATCCTAACATTCCCCTAACGTTATTCTAACATTATTCTAAAGTTCCCCTAATGTTTTTCTAACGTTCCTATAACGTAATTCTAACGTTCTCTTAACGTTATTCTAACATTCCCTTAATGTTATTCCAACATTCCCCTAACATTATTCTAACATTCCTATAACGTTATTCTAACGTTCCCTTAACGTTATTCTAACATTCCTATAACGTTATTCTTCCCCTAATGATTATTTAGGAGTTATCTAGGTTATTGAAAGATGACCACACTGCAACGTTCTGGGAATGTTATTTTTTGGTTGCAAAAAAAAAAAAAAAACTAAAAAGAATGTTCCCAGAACGTTATTATTTGATTCTCAAAAAAAAAAAAGAAAAAAAAAGAAAAAACCAAACAGGAACCAAATGCTAACTTTAGGAGAACATTCTTTTTTTGCTGGGGCCCAGCTAAAAATGTTTGTTTGCTAGAACGTTCTGGTTCCGAGGATGTTCTTTTTTACGATTTGTTTTTGGTTAACCAGGAAAGTTTCCTAAAATGAAATAGAACGTTAGTTTTTGGTTTGTAGAACGTTATTCTAACGTTATTTTAAAGTTATTTTAACGTTCCCCTAACGTTATTCTAATATTATTCTAACATTCCCCAAATGTTATTTTAACGTTCCTTTAACGTAATTCTAACATTCTCCTAATGTTATTCTAACGTTCCCCTAACGTTATTCTAACGTTATTCTAACATTATTCTAACGTTGTTTTAACGTTCCCTTAACGTTATTCTAACATTCCCCTAATGTTATTCTAACATTATTTTAACGTTCCCCTAATGTTATTTTAATGTTCTCTTAAAGTTATTCTAATGTTCCCCTAATGTTATTATAACATTCCCCTAATGTTATTTTAACGTTCCTATAACGTAATTCTAACATTCTCATAACGTTATTCTAACATTCCTCTAACGTTATTATAACGTTATTCTAACATTCCCCTAACGTTATTCTAACGTTATTTTAACGTTATTTTAACGTTCCCCAAATGTTATTTTAACATTCCCCTAATGTTATTATAACATTCCCCTAATGTTATTCTAATGTTCCTATAATGTAATTCTAACATTCTTCTAACATTATTCTAACGTTATTTTAATGTTCCCCTAACGTTAATTTAACGTTCCCCAAATGTTATTTTAACATTCCCCTAATGTAATTCTAACGTTCCTATAATGTAATTCTAACATTCTCCTAATGTTATTCTAACATTCCCTTGACGTTATTCTAACGTTCCCCTAACGTTATTCTAACATTATTCTAACTGTATTTTAACGCTCCCTTAATATTATTCTACCATTCCCCTAACGTTATTCTAACATTATTCTAACATTATTTTAACCTTCCCCTAATGTTATTTTAACGTTCCTTTAACGTTATTCTAACGTTCCCCTAATGTTATTATAACATTCCCCTGATGTTATTCTAATATTCCTATAACGTAATTCTAACATTCCCCTAATGTTATTATAACGTTATTCTAACGTTATTTTAACGTTCCCCTAATGTTATTATAACATTCCCCTAATGTTATTCTAACGTTCCCCTAATGTTATTCTAACGTTCCCCTAATGTTATAATAACATTCCCCTAACGTTATTCTAACGTTATTTTAACGTTCCCCAAATGTTATTTTAATGTTCCCCTAATGTTATTATAACATTCCCCTAATGTTATTCTAACATTCCCCTAATGTTATAATAACATTCCCCTAATGTTATTCTAACGTTCCTATAATGTAATTCTAACATTCTTCTAACGTTATTTTAACGTTCCCTTAACGTTACTCTAACATTATTCTAACGTTATTCTAACGTTCCCCTAACGTTATTCTAACATTATTTTAACGTTCCCCTAATGTTATTTTAACGTTCCCTTAACGTTAATCTAATGTTCCCCTAATGTTATTATAACATTCCCCTAATGTTATTCTAATGTTCCTATAACGTAATTCTAACATTCTCGTAACGTTATTCTAACATTCCCCTAACGTTATTGTAACGTTATTTTAACGTTCCCCAAATGTTATTTTAACGTTCCCCTAATGTTATTATAACATTCCCCTAATGTTATACTAACGTTCCTATAATGTAATTCTAACATTCTTCTAACATTATTCTAACGTTATTTTAACGCTCCCTTAATGTTATTCTAACATTATTATAACGTTATTTTAATGTCCCCAGATGTTATTTTAACATTCCCCTAACGTTATTTTAACGTTCCCCTAGCGTTATTTTAATGTTATTTTAACGTTCCCTTAACGTTATTCTAACGTTCCCTTAATGTTATTCTAACGGTATTTTAATATTCCCTTAATGTCATTCTAACATTATTCTAATGTTATTTTAACGTTCCCCTAACGTTAGGGGAATGTTAAAATAACGTTATTTTTTATTCTAACGTTATTTTAACGTTCCCCTAACGTTATTCTAACGTTCTCCTAATGTTATTCTAACATTCCCTTGACGTTATTCTAACGTTCCCCTAATGTTATTCTAACATTATTCTAACTGTATTTTAACGTTCCCTTAACGTTATTCTAACATTCCCCTAACGTTATTCTAACATTCCCCTAACGTTATTCTAACATTATTCTAACATTATTATAACATTCCCCCAATGTTATTCTAACGTTCTTATAATGTAATTCTAATGTTCTCCTAATGTTATTCTCACGTTATTTCAACGTTCCCTTAACGTTACTCAACATTATTCTAATGTTATTCTAACATTCCTATATCGTAATTCTAACGTTCTCCTAACGTTATTCTAACATTCCCTTAACGTTATTCTAACGTTCCCCTAACGTTATTCTAACATTTCTATAACGTTATACTAACGTTCCCCTAACGATATTCTGATGTTCCAACGTCAGTAATGCTGTACATCATCCAACTCACCCGCAACCCATTATAGTATAAGCGATATGGAAATTGGATGTATGGAGGCTTATCATGAACGTTATAATAAACATTCTATTTAAGTTATTTTAGGTTATTGAAAGATGACCACACTGCAGCGTTCTGGGACCACTGGTTTTACGAGTGTTTAAAAAATTAACGGTTATTTTTCTTAAATGAGACTGCCTCGATGATGTATGCAGCCTTCAAATGCGGCCTTCGAAGGGTGCAGCCCCTGAATTGGGACATTGTTGAAAATTCTCTCGGCTTCCATAACCCAAACGAAGCACATTGATAGGCGTGTTCTTGCTCTGGGTGATGTGTGTTTGCACACTTATCAGGGAGAAGTGCCCATACAGGGAATTCCGCCCTTTATTACGTGATGAAGGGCCATACTTGAAAAAAATTCTGCGAGACATGTCAACAACTGGAAGTAGTATATTTGGCACAGAAATACTCTGTCATACGTCCAACTCGTGTTTTGAAACTTTGGCCATGTTTAGCATGAGAATCCAACTCTTTAACAGTGTAAATAAGTCAGAATGCATGAAATAGCATTAGAGGAGAGCGGGACACAACGCTTTTTGACTTTATATTATTTTTTTGCTTCTATCCTCACTGTCAAAATAAATTATGTGTTTAAATTATTATGTGTTTAAATTATTATGTATAATATGTACATAATTAGCATATTATGTGCCTCTTGTGTTTGCCTTGCCACCTCATTTGGTTATGGTATGCGTATGCATATGCATGTGCGTTTCTCCCAACTTTAATGTTATTCCCCTCTACCCCTTTATTCAATGCCATTTGGGGTCGTAACAGAGGTCTTTTAATGAGAGCTATTTACCTCTGAAATGGTTCATTTGGGATAGTGAAGTGTCTTGCTTAGATCTAATGAATCTGTCTAGAGTTTGCATTTAAAATGCTTAGCTTGTTCTGTTGCAGTGTTTTCAGCTTGAGCTATATCTTACCTGTACTGTGATTCTGGTATGTTGGTAATATCCGTCTGGAATGATCATGGTGTAATTGGTGTATGATGGTGCTACAGTACTGTAGCTTGGCCACTGAATGTGTTTTTCGATTTCTTGTGTGATTCAGCACTAAACCAAATCTTCTTAAATTCACCAGATTTTTGGAGATCTACCCCCATGTTTAGACACTTTATAAAGCCACAAGGACTAATAGTAGAGTTGTATAGGAGTCAATGGTCTGATATGTAAAAAACTATATATAAATTAAATTATATCCCTCAGTAAGCAGGCTGAGTGTGTCTTTTTTACCACAGAGCTAGGGGCTTTCAGAAAGTTAAAGGAGAGAGAGAGAGAGAGAGAGAGAGAGAGAGAGAGAGGAATGGTCAGAGGATGGGCTGCCTGCCTCTCTGTCTCATTGAATCAGGCGAGTATCTCAGTGCCCCAAATGCATCCTCTCTTACAATGAGAGTTTTCACTACAGAGATAAAACGGAAAGCTGAGAGAGCAGAGAGCTCCCGGGGCTTACACTTACTTGCATTACTGTCTCTATATACACTGGCCACTTGCACAAAGACATGATGGAGTGTAATGTTGTTTTTAATATAGAGGATATAATTTCTCCCATGGGTTAAAATAAAAAAACATAGTAAATCACAGATTCAATGTGAAAAGTAATTATCCCATATAGGCCTACAGTAAATACATTTAAAAACTAGAATTAGAAAAATCTAATTAAAAAAATTAAATCTATCAAAACTCTTAATTTAAGTTTTAGATATTAGTTAGTAAATTCAAAATAAAGAAATGTTCTCGCACGCATTACCTAATCACGTTGGAAAGGTCACTCGTGATGTAGGTGGAAATACCGAGCAAGCGTTTACAAAGTGAACGTGCAAAGAATAAGTCAGATGGCCTTTACAGAAAAAAAAGGTAAAACAACGATGTCAGACGATTTTGAAAATGGAGGAGAAAATGAGATTGAGGTTTTCACCCTACCTTCCAACGTGATTACATGATTACGTAATGCGTGGCGCATCGCAGAGCTAGAGCTGCTTTATTTCCAGATTCAATAAAAGCTCATTCATACATACTAGAGCACATATGCACATACGCACTCTTCAAAAACGGTGCTTAAAATCTCTTGACAAACTAAAATATGTAAATGACATATATTCGAAATCAAAGATATACATTGTACTTAATGCCAGCTTGCTTATTTTGCTCAAGATAACGATTTATTAAGTCCACATAAAAACAAGAAACTATGCTTCTAACCACACACACAAGTTTGCGATGCAGTTTGCGAATGATCGTTTGAACTATGGTTTCGGGAAACAACAAATCGTTGAACTATGTTAGTAATGACGGAACTTTGGGAAACGCACCCCAGCATAGTTCCTCTAATGATGGTCGATCATGGAGGTCTCCAGTGGCATCACCAGCATCCAGGCCTTTTCTGAAGGGAATGCCTTGTGTTGAAAGCACAAGTGGCTCCCCTTGACTCGTTTCTCTTTGTTACTGTGAGGCGCTGAGCCGCTGTTGGAGGTGCCACTCAGTCCTGTGTCCCTCTTTCTATATCACCGCTGCTGCTGATTTACTCTGACAGGCTGAGCAAAAGGCTGACATCACACCTGCCTCTGCTCTCTTATCAGTGAGGGAACTGAGGGTCAGCTGTGTGGATGGACAACCGGCTGAGTGGGCAAAGCTATTGTTCTGATGATCTGAAAGGGACTGTACAGCACAAACCTCTGAATAAGAACATGTTTTACAGTCTGTCACGGTGCTCTTTTATAAGCTGTGCTCAGTGTTTGTCAACAGAGCTAATGAGTCATGGGCTTAAGAGTGTATTGCCTCACACACAAATTTTAATAAGGAATTAATACATGATTAGTGACAAATCAACAGGATAATGATGAAACCAAGGGGTCAAGGTTTGGCTGGTTAGCATGGTCCCTGCTGGTAGATGCCATAACTACAACATTTTACACCACTATTCTTCCATGCAAAAGTATCGCGTGTATGTATGCATGTATTTATTTATTTATAGACAAAAACAGTAAAAAAGGGTTAAAATTGGCAAAAGAACTAGATGAGCTGTTGTGAACCATTTAAAGGTAGGGAGAAGTGCCATACAAACCAATGACACTGATAGGAAGAACTACAAGAAGCATGAGAACTTCAGCTGAATATCTTCATAAACTGACTGCTAGAATTTAACATTTGTAACATTATCAATGACTTAGTTTTAGTTAATGTTTTAGTACTCTTGGATGGTTTCCAAAACAGAGATTAATTCTAGATTTAAATGGCCTTTTAAACCAGATTAACAAAATCTGCTTTCTCTGTCATGGACTTTGTCTAGTCCAGAGTTTAATAAACTGATTTCCTGGAGGAATACTAGAGCTACTCCAGAACTAAATTGCGGCTTAAATTAAACAAGAGATAGGTTTAACTTCAGTTTAATGTTTGATTAAAGAAGACACATGGATTACTTGGACTATGTCAGTGAAGATCAATATATGTACACACACACTTACACTGTTGAAGAAAGAAAAAATACTTTGCACAGTAATGATTTATAATCATTGAATTGTTTCCATAAAAAAAGAATGTGCTTCTGAATCTAATATATGTTGGTGTCCTTCATATTGCAGTTTTACAGCAAGACTGAGGGATTTTAATCATAATTGCATGTCATATTTTATGACATTATCTATGTACTTGAAAAGATATATTTGAGTAGTTCACTGATGGACTAATAATTCTGTGTGTGATAACAGTAATTCCCCCCTTTTTAATCTTCACTTGACCGGTCGGCACAGATATAGAAATATCGACATTTCAATGCCACCAGACCTCTGGCCTCCCTATAAAGGTTTTTAGATTGAACTTCATCAGCAGCAAAAGGAATTCTTCCGTGTTTAAGCGTGATGTTCAATGCCACAGTGTTTTAGTGTCTTTAGTGCCGGGAAGAAAAACATATTTATCTGATGTGAGCTGCCTCTGTCTAAGCTCGCATGCAAAATTGCACAAGTGTAGCCCCTAGGACACGACACCTCACATGTGATTATACCCAACCTGATGCTGAGCCCTCTCCATTTTTAGATACTTAACAGCAGTCTCAATCCAGCTGGTAGGAGAGTTCTATTCATTATTATCAGGTCAGACCTACACAAGTTTTTGTATGACTGATAATTTTCAAGTTAAAAAACTGTATGTCTATAATTAAAAATAAGAAAATAAGAAAAGCTTCTATAACCTCAAATGGTTCAATCAGGTGCTTCATTTATAGAATCTTTTAGGGCAGTAAGTTTCAACCTTTTTGAATTTAAGGCCCCCCATTGTCCACAACAACATTTGAAGGTCCCCCTCACTCACAATTTCTACCCAATAAAATATTTTAGAGCTTTTAGAGCAAATTCGAGGACCAGAGCTATAATTTTTTGTCATAAAGTGTTTCAAATTGATTCAAGAACACTATGGTTCTATGGAACCCCATTGAATCTTTTTTTTTCTAAGTGATACGTACATGTACAAAATGTATTATAGCTCCGGTCCTTGAATTTGATTGGTCAAGTGGCATTTTCAGTAGTGCTGATAGAAAGTTCAACAGCACAAGTGACTTTTCATTTTTTGTATCTCTTTACTTATGTGTTTGCAGGGCAGGCACCATCCCAACTGCCGCTCTAGGCAAAACACTGTTATGCCACCCCCACTTCACACTCACAGTTAAACAGGATCTTTGAGGCCCTGTTTACACCTGGTATTAAGATGCACTTTGGACAATCAGATCACAAATAGACAAGGGAGACACATACCCATTTACACCTGGTATTTTAAAGGTGCAGTGTGTACATTTTAGGAGGATCTATTGACAGAAATGCAATATAATATACATAATTATGTTTTAATTGGTGTATAAAGACCTTACATAATGAACCGTTATGTTTTTATTACCTTGGAATGAGCCATTTCTATCTACATACACCTCGGGTCCCCTTACATGTTAAGTCACCATTTTGCGCCGGCATGTTTCTACAGAAGCCCTAAACAGACAAACTGCTCTACAGAGCGCATTTCGTCACTATGTTGTTCTTCGTCTACTTCGTGGATGTTTTTAGAGGCAGCTTGCATCGTCACTACGTTAATAAGCAAGAAGTAGTAGTAGTAGTGGTCGTCTGGTTTATTAGAAGTAAGAAGAAACCTAATTGCTTGACTGGCTACTCTCTGCTGTCTTAGACAACGACATCTTTGTCCTGTGTCGGCCACCGTAGCTTCTCTATGTGCTTCGTAAGGGAGGGGTGAGCGGTGGACTGAGCAATTTGCAACCTCAATTCGCAAAAATTTACACACTGCATCTTTTATACATCTTATTTGTCCATGTTCAACCACTTCTGTTCTGATTTCTTTGAGGGGAGGGTCTATGGGTGGATAAAGGTGTGGATTTTTTCAGATTTACATATGAACGTGCCTGGAGACGACTGAAAAACATAGAGAGCATCAGCTTTCGTTTCTGCTCTGATAGCCGCAAGACCACGGTGAATGCTCTGTGTGCATGT
This sequence comes from Ctenopharyngodon idella, assembly GCF_019924925.1. Classification (NCBI taxonomy): domain Eukaryota; kingdom Metazoa; phylum Chordata; class Actinopteri; order Cypriniformes; family Xenocyprididae; genus Ctenopharyngodon; species Ctenopharyngodon idella. Next base: position 16,464,309 of record NC_067221.1, read on the forward strand.
CAGGAATCAGGAATGGTGAGAGAACATTGTGCTTGGTACGTTTTTCGCCAAGCTTGGGTCTCCAGCCGACAAAGTTTAAATCCTGTCTGGTTGGTGCGCTTCCCATAATGTTTACGCATTAGGTCAGTAGGCAGTCTTTTGTGACTATTCGAACATATTCGACCACATGAGAGTCTACACTATGAAAGCAGTCCGGTCGAATGCATTTTCGTCTATCTCTGCAAGTGGTCGAAAGTGTTATTGAGGTGCACTTGTATTGAATGAGTGCACTCGATGATGTCCACTATGGACACCAATACACATGGCTGTCCCCTTGAATAGTGCACTACATAAGGGTAAAGGGGGCGATTTCAGACACTGTCTTTATGAGTGAGTCGTTGAATTATTCATTTAACCGATTCATTTAAAAGCACTGATTCATTCAGTAATGAGGGGGAAAAACAGAACTGTGTTCTGCTTAGAGACTTGACTTGATTCTGCTGTTACTTCGTTTGGAACTACACTATAAAAATCTCAACTTGTTATAAAACATTTTTAACAAAAAATATATTGTTGTTTATTGAACAGTTTTATCAAAGTAGCATAATTCTTACAATTGAATAAAATGATTTTATACATACAAGGATATATTTGATATATTTTTAATTCATAGTTAGCATACTGAAGTATCTTTGTATGAGCACTATGATCCATCAGAGCATCTGTTTAAGTGCCTGCATCCAGGCCCTGCCTTTGCTTCTGGCATTAGTATGGTGGCACTCGCCTGTGGTCTGGGCAGCCTCTGTAAAAGAGGACATGAAGAACTACTGGCTCCAACAGAGGGGTCTCTTCCAGATGGCAGCAACAGCACAATGGATTCTGCTTCCATCTAACCTTTAATTATCTACATCTGAGATGGTCTGCTGTGTTGAAGGGGTAGGATTTTTTGTACCATGTGACTGTTATAACACTAGTGAACAAACAGAGTAAAGCATTATAAAAAAGACTCAAAAGAGAAGGCTATAATAGAAATAATGGTATAAAGGAATTAACTTTTAACAAAGGTTCTCTTGGGGTAGTAAAGACTTCTAATACTTCATTACAGGTAATTGGAATGGAAGTTCTTTATTTTTGGCAGGTTGCCATGGTATCACCATAGCAATACATTAGATGACAGCAAAGTATGAAGTAAACTGATGAAAATATAATCCACAGTGCTGTGAATAATAATTAATCATCTGAAGCCTTTTCAGGTCAATGTGACAAAATGAGCAAAGATTAAAATGTGTCAAGCCATAATAGAGCAGAAGGTGAGAAGTAATAATAAAATTATAATGATAATATTTCATAATTAAGGTCCTGATAAGAATCATAATCCCTGAGATGCTGCATGGATATGAATAGTTGTATTTACAAACCACATATGGCCCCTGATGTGCCCTTAAATTACTTATTTATTTATTTAGATACTTCACCAAAGCACTGAAGAATAATACATGACTTGCCAAAGTCTGATCTATTAGGTCATTTACTCATCTTTCTTATATTTTCTAACGTCTCGGTTACGTATGTACGTCTCCATTCCCTCCTTCAGGGAACGAGGGTTACATACGTAACCGAGACGTTCCCTTTCAGTCGGTCACGTTCGACGTACGTCAGTAGTGACCGACGAATTGGGATCCCAAATAAAGTGTCACAGTATGAACCCCTTCCAGTGCCCAGCGCAAGCTCTAGCCACCCGGCACACCAGTGGGACGGGGAAGGGGGCGAGCTTACGCTGAGAGAGTCTACTGCTGTTCCGACATACCCACTAAGTAAACTAGACTACACTGGGGAAGCGAACCCAAGGGGGACGCTGCGGAGACCACTACCCACCCGTAGGGGAGGAATTTACGTGGGGAGTACACATATGGACTGGCTGTGGGCAGTACGCATATGGAGTCCCTGGGATGGCTCCACCTGGGTAGGGGGAGACTCATCTGACAGGTGACAGCAGAGCTGGCTCTGCTAAGGGAAAGACACGGGCTCGCCGTAGGGAATTGACCGTGGACATATACACACATGGGACCACTCACGTGGAGGGGTCACGACATGTGGAACCCAGCCAAACGTCAACGTCGGTGACGGAGGTTTGGCCTGGCATCAGACACTCCGCAATGTCCGAGCCGAGGAACTCAACAGGGTTCACCAAGCGGGGAACTCGACTGGAGTAAAAGGATGCACATATCTGGCCCAGGGGGCGGGAGTGGCATTGCAAGCCGACACTAGAACGGGCTCTTCGCGTCTACCGGCTGCTGGAAGTGAGTACACGGGAAGATACCGGTTCTACACGAAGGCTATAGAATCTAGCGAACGTGTTAGGTGTCGCCCAGCCCACAGCTCTACAGATATCTGTCAGCGAGGCGCCGTGCGCCAGCACCCAGGAAGAGGCCACTCCTCTGGTGGAGTGGGCTCTCAACCCGAGCGGGCAAGGCACACCCTGGGATTCATACGCCAGGGCGATGGCATCCACTATCCAGTGGGCCATCCTCTGCTTGCAGACAGCCTTTCCCTTCTGCTGGCCTCCGTAACAGACAAAGAGCTGATCTGAGGTCCTGAATCTTCGCATTCTGTCCACGTACAGGCGCAGAGCGCAGACGGGACAGAGCAAAGCTAGGGCTGGGTCTGCCTCCTCCGAAGGCAGCGCTTGCAGGTTCACTACCTGATCTCGAAAGGGAGTGGTAGGAACCTTGGGCACATATCCGGGCCGGGGTCTCAGGATAACGTGAGAGTCACCGGGCCCGAATTCCAGGCATGATTCGTCAAACGATAATGCGTGTAGGTCCCCTACCCTCTTGAGCGAGGCCAATGCAACCAGGAGGACGGTCTTTAGGGACAGTACTTTTAACTCGACTGATTGCAAAGGCTCGAAGGGGCGACCCCGGAGAGATGTAAGAACCAGGGTCAGATCCCAAGAGGGTACAGAGGGGGGCCGGGGAGGATTCAGTCTCCTCGGCCCTCTCAAGAACCTGACGTTCAGATCGTGCTTCCCTAGCGATTTACCATCAACTGCATAGTGATGTGCAGCGATAGCGGCAACATACACCTTGAGGGTGGAGGGAGACAGCCTTTGCTCCAGGCCCTCCTGCAGAAAGGAAAGCACGGCTCTGACCGAACATGATGGGGGGTCCTCTCGGTTCATTCGACGAACAGGTTGGCCAGCTGATTGCCAGGGCATCCGTGCCGAGCGTGCCGCCGGTCAGGGAATAGAACCACTGGCAGTGGGCAGTCTCCGGGGAGGCGAACAGATCTATCTGTGCCCCGCCGAAGCGCTGCCAGATCAGCTGAACCACCTGGGGATGGAGTCTCCATTCACCCGTAAGCGGAGGCTGCCGTGAGAGCTCGTTGGCTGCACGGTTGAGCACGCCTGGGACGTGAATGGCACGAAGCGACCTCAGATGCTTCTGACTCCATAGCAAGAGATGGCGGGCGAGTTGCGACATATGGCGGTGACACGGAACATACCGCGCTGCCACGCCCATCTCGGGACCCGGCCGCGGAGCCAGTGTTAAAGCGGCCTCATATGAAGCAATCTAAGCGGCGTGACTGCGACTGCCATATGCCCCAGGAGCCTCTGAAAGAGTTTCAGTGGGGCCGCTGTCCTGCGCTTGAGCATACTCAGGCAGGTCAACACTGACTGGACGCGCTCCTCTGTGAGGCGCGCAGTCCGGGCGACCGAATCCAGTTCCATACCGAGATGAGAGATCCTCTGCCCGGGGGAGAGTTTGCTCTTGTCCCAGTTGACCCAAAGACCCAACCGACTGAGGTGAGCTAATACCATGTCCCTGTGTTCGCACAACTGCTCCCGCGAGCTGGCCAGGATGAGCCAGTCGTCGAGGTAGTTGAGAATGCGAGCGCCCTGTTCCTTGAGCGGAACAATGGCCGCCTCCGCAACCTTCGTGAAGACACGGGGCGACAGGGCCAGCCCGAAGGGTAGGACTTTGTACTGATATGCCCGACCCTCGAACGCAAACTGTAGGAAGGGTCTGTGACGAGGCAGAATCGAGACATGAAAGTACGCGTCCTTCAGGTCGATCGCTGCAAACCAATCCTGGGGACGGATGCATTCGAAAATGCGCTTCTGCGTAAGCATCTTGAACGGCAGCCTGTGAAGGGACCGGTTCAGGACACGCAGATCCAGGATTGGCCGTAGCCTACTGCCCTTCTTTGGTACAATGAAGTAGGGGCTGTAGAACCCTGACTTCATATCGGCTGGAGGGACCGGCTCGATTGCATCCTTCGCCAGGAGGACAGCAATCTCCGCCCGGAGAACAGGTGCATTGTCCAGGGACACCTGAGTGTAGTGGACACCCCTGAAGACCGGGGGATGCCGGGCGAACTGAATCGCATAGCCGATTCTGATAGTGCGAATGAGCCAGCGGGATGGGCTGGGGAGCACTATCCAGGCTTCCAGACACCGAGCCAGCGGGACCAAAGGCACCACAGATGCACCGGGGGTGGGGCAGCGAAGCAGAGTGCTGGAACCCGACTCGAATGGCGCAGTGGCCCGAAGTGGGGTCAGACTCTGCGAGGTGACAGTGTGGATGGGAGACGGCTGGGGGGCAGCCTCGACCATTAACTGGGACCTGCTGGCGAAGTGAGAGTGGGCTGCGAGTGGCAAGGCGGGGCCTCGCGCGCTGACAGCCGCAGTCTCTTGTGACCTGGAGGATTGGGAAACTGCTCTTTTTGTGATAAAGTGGGTACCGCTGGACTCCGGAGAGCCAGCGGCGGGACAGACAAATTCACAAATTTCCCCCGGCCCTCCTCCGGGGGTGGGAGAGATTATGGAGTCCTCTCCTGAAGAGCAGGAACCTTCCCCTCCAGGTCGCCTGTCTCAGGGTCGCGTCTTCCTCGACCTCTTGCCACCTGGCTTGGCCTGAGCGGGCTGGGCGCCGCGTCCGCGACCGGCACCCTGCTGTTTGGCTGGTGTTGGCTGCCGTCTTAGCAGGGGCGGAGGACGACGCAGGCGGGCGCCCTTGGTGACGAGCGGGCTGAGGCTGTGCGGCCGGCGGCGGGGTGGAGGCAGCAGCGGACTGCCGGGGCAGGACGTGTTTGATTGCCTCAGCCTGCTTCTGGGCGGCAGAGAACTGCTGGGCAAAGCTCTCTACTGCGTCGCCGAAAAGGCCGACCTGTGATATGGGGGAGTCCAGGAACCGATACTTGCCGGTATCCCTCATATCAGCGAGGGTCAGCCAATGCGAATGAGCCAGCGGGATGGGCTGGGGAGCACTATCCAGGCTTCCAGACACCGAGCCAGCGGGACCAAAGGCACCACAGACGCACCGGGGGTGGGGCAGCGAAGCAGAGTGCTGGAACCCGACTCGAATGGCGCAGTGGCCCGAAGTGGGGTCAGACGTCGCCGAAAAGGCCGACCTGTGATATGGGGGAGTCCAGGAACCGATACTTGCCGGTATCCCTCATATCAGCGAGGGTCAGCCAAAGGTGGCCAAGCAGCTGCTGGTCAAGACCTCCCTGGGGCATGTCCATTAATGCTTTTGCCTGATGAACTTGCAAAAGGGCCATGGCATGCAGGGCGGAGGCAGCCTGTCCGCAGGCTCTGTAAGCTTTCTCAGTCAGTCCTGACGAGAATTTACAGGCCCGGGATGGGAGACGCGGCTCACCGTGCCAGCCGGAGGCCGTTGGACACAGTTGCATCGCAACAGACCGCTCGACTGGGGGAATCCGCGTATATCCCCTAACCTCCCCACCATCCAGGTTGGTGAAGGCGGACGAGGGACCAGGTCTCGCACGAAAGCTATAGGGCGTGCGCCAGGACCTGGTCACCTCATCATGCACCTCCGGGTAGAATGGCATCGGGGCGGGGTGCTGGGGACCAGCGCGGGCCGCCCCAAGGTACCAATCATCGAGCCGAGAAGGCTCGGGACACGGTGGAGGATTCCAGACGAGCCCGACCTTCTCGGCAGCCCGGGAAAGCACAGCCATCAACTCGGGATCGGGCTCGGACAACGCTACCGTCCCTGAGGGAGGTAACGCAGCTGAGTCCTCATCTCCCTAGGACTCCAAAGGAAACGGCTGGTCGCTCCGTAGAGGGACCAGCACGCTCGATCGGCAACACCACCGGTTGCAGTGAGGTAGAGGGGACAGGGGCCCGCAGAGCGGCGCTCGGCGGGGAAGCCCTGACCGTGATCCTCAGATCACCCTGCCTACACGCTGACACACCGTCACCCCGGCCGAAGCCAGAGAAAACGGCAGAATGGGGCATAGGGGAGGGGACCCCCGCTCCCTGAGAACCAAGGAACGAGAGTCTCGATCTCAACACTGCAATAGTCATGTTCCCACAGTGAGAACATGAACTATCCACAAAAGCTGCTTCAGCGTGCTGAACGCCCAGGCACGTGATGCAGCGATTGTGGCCGTCAGCGGGGACCAATGAACGACTGCATCCAGTAACGCACAGACGAAATGACATCTTGAAAAAGACGCAGGGTTCGTCTGTGAAGCTCTTTTAGGAGGGGAAAATTCAGCTCTCTTGTGCTGAAGCACACAGGGAGTGTCACGATGTGTTCGGGTATACCACTCCCCGAACACAATGGAGGAACCGGCCCAAATCGCAACAGACAACAGCTGGGAATTGGAAATTTATGCTGTAACAACAGCAGTTGAGAGCTTTCAAGCTCAGGCTCCTCGGGAAGGCTTGAAGAATTCACTCTAAGTCTGAAAAGCTGGAACACAACTAGATGGCTCCAAAGCGAAAGACAGAGTGTGATGGCATCTGCTCCCCTATTTATACCACCTGGCGGGGGCGGTGCGCATTATGCAAATATCGCACGCCAACTCCATTGGCCTGTTGTAGTTCACTCGAAGCTGATAGGGCTCTCTAGCGATATCCCAATTCGTTGGTCACTACTGACGTACGTCGAACGTGACCGACTGAAAGGGAAATATAGCTTTCACACATATGCTGTATATACCATGAAAACAATTTGCCCTTCCTTATCACCCTTTAATTTCATATTTTTTAACTATATGGTTTCAAATAATCAAATGAAATGTCATAATTGAAAAGAAAAATCTGAGAACATACAAAGCATTTTGTTATCGTCATTTTATTTATTGAAAAGTCACTAATATTTCATATTGTCCCTGTGAAAAAGTAATTTTTGTTGTTAATTTGATTTAGGAGACTGAACTCAACCAGTCCTGCTCAGTTTGAACTATGCTACTGTTCAAAAGTTAAAATTTGTACTGTTTTTGAAAGAAATTAATGTTTTTATTTAAGGACACATTAAATCGATAAAAAGTGACAGTAACGAAAGAGTTCCTTTTTCAAATAAATGCTGTTCTTTTGAACTTTCTATTCATCAAAGAATTTACCCCCCCCCCCCAAAAAAAAACTGTTTTCAACATTGATAATAATGAAGAATGATTTCTGAATGATCATGTGACACTGAAGACTGGAGTAATGATGCTGAAAATTAAGCTTTGCCATCACAGGATTTAAAACATATTAAAATAGAAAAAAATTCTACACTGTAAAAAAGAATTGTTGGTTTAACTTAAATTAAGTTTGAGTTAATACAATGAAGGTGATTTATTTAATCAACAGAAACTCAAAATATTATGTTATCTGAACCACATTAATTATCTAAGTTGATTTGACAAAAAAAACAAAAAAAACAATGTTGTGATAACAAATCATGAAAATATTTTTTACAGTGTACACAATGTACACAATGCTGCATTCAAGGAAGTTCTAAACCATCTAGAAGTTTTTTCGTTTGTAAAGGGTTACAATGTAATTTGTAAAGTTTTTGAACCCCATTGAAACAGTGAGCTATTATCTCCAGATAGATAGATAGATAGATAGATAGATAGATAGATAGACAGATAGATAGATAGATTGATTGATTGATTGATTGATTGATTGATTGATCGATCGATCATCTTAGCACCAATCAAGCACAGTCAACCACTTGAGTATGACTCATTTAGCACTGAACATACTCTAAAAGATAGAGTAGAGGATAGACGGGTCTCGCTCTCTTTCTCTCTCTCACACACATGCACTGTGCAGTTACTCTGTGCAAGACCCCAGAATCAGTGCTAATTACCACACATTAGCAGTAATTCACACAGCTGTCAGTGAGGCTGCTGGGCCACACATATTGAACTGTGTTAATACTCCTCCAGAATCCAGACAAGGGCAGTTATGCTAAATTTGGCAATATTGTTGGTTTTATATGATCAGAACACCACAGGATGCATAGTGAAATATATGAAGGCTTTTTAGGACTGAATGTCAGCTTATAAGAGGAAACCCAGCAATGAATGCATTTGGATGAGTGGATGTGATTTGTCATGTGCTGCCCCATGTGTTCAAAACCACACAGATGTTATGTAATATTTCCAGAATTTATGTGCTTCCTTTAATCCATAAACATATCTGTGTATATATGTTAAATTTAGGTTCTCCTGAGTCCTGACCCCTCTCATTTGTAACTTTTATTAATCATTCAGTTGTTGTTTATGGAAATGCTAATTTGGTAAAACTTCCAAAGACAATTTAGCATGTACAGTGCACAGCATAAATGAGTACACCCCCTCTGAACAAATACAAAAGATGTATTTTCTTTATGATCACTAATACAATTCATGGAAAGATGGCAAAACTAAAATGTATTAAACATATACATAATAAAAACTGAGAAATATATGTCATCAATAGCCATAAATTAGTAAATCAGCCAATTTTGTTTAAATTAAGGATTGCAGAAATGAGAACACCCTAGATTTAATTAAACAAATGTATAATATTCTAGCACTTAGTATGCCCTCCATAATTTTGAATATACTGCTCTGACCCTTCTTGGCACGGAGTGTACAAGTTCATGACAAATTGTCGCATCTGTCCTGTTTAACTCCTGGATGATGAGCTCCTTAAATGCTCTGATCTTTAATGGGGAGTGTTGCTCAACTCGTCTCTACAGAATCCCCCACAGGCTTCAAGAGTTTTAAGATTGAGTGCAATACATGTCCACAGAAGGTTTTTCACCTTGGGAGAATGCATATCCTCATTGTCATGTTGAAAAAATGCTCAACAATGCAGGGAATGAGGAAAGGGTAACATCTTCTGTTTCAAGTTTGTGTATTAAATTACATAGGGAATTCATGACAGCATTGATAAAGCACAACTCCCTCACACCTTCAGCACTCATACATCCCAAGAGCTTTACTACCACTGAACTTTACTGTGGAAACCAGGCACTTCTCACTGTACTCCTCCTCTAGCAACACCATAACATTTTGGATGCTGTTAGATCCAAAATGATTGATTTGGTCTCATGAGACCAGAGTATTGATTCCCAGAATCTATATTTTGTAAATATGGGCTTTGGGAATGGCTAACTGACTTTATTGTGCTTTGGCTACAGTATGTAGTTCCAGTGAGAACAACAACCATGCATGTCATTTCTGCAGGCTGCATCTTACTCTGTGAGATAAACAGTCACTCTTTTCATAGCTTTTGCTGGCTCTGAGACACTCGCTTGGTATTTCTCCCGCAAATAAAAAATAAATAAATAAATAAAAAAATCCCTCATCACTAAATGAAAGCTTAAAATGAAGGCCTGATTATTTCAGGGGCCTTGTCACAAGTCCATTGTTTTTGAATTTCTGTGTTACTTTTGCTATATTTTCACATTTAAAACAATGATTTGGTAATCCTCTTGTACCACTGTCCTCTTTTGTGCTAAGAAATAAGTCTCCTGACAGTTCTCTCTCAAGTGGTTCCATTGTTGTCAGCATTAAGTCTGAGAATAATTCAGTGGACTATATAACACTTTTAATTGTCACGAAATTACTTCTCTTTAAATGTTTTGGTTCAACATACCTGTTGATCAAACATTGCCTTAAACTTACACCAGAATTTTTTTTATTTCGTTTTATTTAGTAACTTTTAGGAGGGTGTACTCATTTTTGCTACACAACATTTGATATCATATCACCTTGATAAGAAAATCTTATTTTCCTGAATAATTTTGACATGCTTCTTTGGTAATTGATTAAGCAGACTTGCTGGAACATTATATCTCTAAAGAACCCTAACATGTCTTCTAAGTAATTGAGTAATTGCTGACTTTCAGAAGTTTCAGAGGGGGTGTACTCATTTATGCTGTGCACTGTAAAACATGTAGATTCAAATATTATTTTTTTAATATTTATAATATTACATATTGTATGTGACCCTGGACCACAAAACCAGTCATAAGGGTCAAATTTTATATAAATAAATTATAGAAATATAAATATTTATATAAATATGAATAAATAAGCTTTCCATTGATGTATGGTTTGTTAGGATAGGACAATATTTGATACAACTAGTCTGGAATCTGAGGGTACAAAAAAAAATCTAAATATTGAGAAAATCGCCTTCAAAGTTGTCCAAATGAAATCCTTAGCAATGCATCTTCACTTACAAAAATACATTTTTGATATATTTACGGTAGGAAATTTACAAAATATTTTCATAGAACATGATCTTTTTTACACGTTCCTCACATATTATGGTAGCCTAGTTTGTGCTGAATACAGTGTAATGACACTTTTTCCATTAATATGTTTATGAACAACTGAAAAAAGCACAAATGTCAGGGCATGTCAAAAATTCTCCAGGGCCCCGAAAATCCTCAGACCCCAGAGGGTTAATATCCTAATGGTTTTTGGCATAAAAGAAAAATCGATAATTTTGACCCATACAATGTATTGTTGGCTATTTCTACAAATATACCTGTGTGACTTATGACTGGTTTTGTGGTCCAGGGTCTCATATGTTAAAAAAATAAGTATGTAGAATCAAAATCATTTTTGTGCTGTTGAGAAGTTTGTAAAAAAGACAATATTTTTACTAAATAATTTCAGTAAAGCAGTATTTTGGATCTCAGCCCATCTCTCCACAAGTCAATTAGCTGTTGATGAAAGAGCTTTGTAAAGAGGTTGTTTTTTTTTTTTTGTTGTTGTTTTGTGCTTTGAGATGCAGCTCCAGGAAGCACCATCTTTGTTGTCAGGCTCTGTATAATGAAGTGCTCTTATGTTGTTTTTCCAAATCTTCACATCAGATTCTCTTCGGTGGTTTGGGACGCATCTGTTGATGCGGCTACTTGTACCTCAACGCTGGAAACAAAGATGGAGAATCCTTGAAAGAAACACAACCCTGCTTTTAAATGCCAAGCCTGACTGAAACCCAGCTAAAAATATATCTCCTGTTGGTATATGTTCAGTGACTCAAGTGGCTTTTTTACAACTTGATTTAACCACTTGATTTGCTTCAGCTCACAGGGCTCTTTGCCATAAGGATATCACGGGTATGAGACATTCACGATGTGGAGATGAAATGATAGTGAATCAATTACAGACCATTTCATCCATTTATTTCCAGAGATAATACAGTGCTGTGTTTATTGGATATGTGATATAGAGAGGCCGGGGCAAGTAGTCACACTGTACTCCAATGAGTCTCAGAGTACATTAATTTTTGAAAGTCAGCATGAAACGGAAGTTGCGATAGTCTTTTCTTCCCTATTGTGACATATATCTGAGTGAAACAGCTTTTCAAAACAAGAAAAAATGTAGGATGGGGACTTGATTTTGTCCATTGGGAATTGATTGGATCATTGTGAATTGTTATTGGTCGATCTCATGTGAGTGACAGGTTGTAGTAAATAATAACATTTGTATAATTTGAATAATAAATTGTATACATTTAAAACGCATGTGACAACTTGCCCCTGACCTGACATTAACGAAAAATACCCCTGTCCTAAAAACATCCTGAGAGGATCTTTTGGTTTAAATATATTTTCAGTATATAGTTGCTTATGGTTATATTGAATGCATGTATGTTTGAGTAAGAATACTAAACTGTGTAATATGAGTATGACTGCTGTGGTCTGTTGACTCCTCAGGCTGAAGTTCACCACTCCACTGAGCACAGCTGAGATGATGACGTCAGCGTGGCCCCAGGAGGGGATAGCAGGACCTTGCAGCTGATTTGCTGCATTTTATGTCCGTAATGCTGCCTGTTGTCAACCATTGGCTAGTGTTTAGGGTGAGGGGGCAGGATCTTATGGTTGACTGGCTGGGCATACTGATTGATTAGACACTGTTATGCTTTTCTTTCCAATCCAGACTCCGGTCAACTCATCATCCACAGTCAGTGAGTCTGCTGTCAGAAGCACAGCTTAACAGTGACACCTCCCTAAATGCCTAATTACATGCATTTAGAACAGCTGAATTTTGATAAGAATGTGAGTAAATTCAAGCAATTACACAGACTTAATTGCCCTGCTGTGCTCATGACAAAAAAGAAAAACAAACAAAAAAAAGTTTTATTTGGAACCTTTGTGGAAATCAATATGGGCTGCTCTGAAAGAGCATAAAGAGAAGGAAATTAAGAGAAGGGAAATATAATGAAGTAAAGTTGCCATTTAGAATTATAATTGTATTTATATAAGACAATATTATATATAAATCAAATTTAATGCCTATATGATCTACCATTTTAGAAGAGGTATCTATGGAACCTCTTTATTTTTTTACTTGTTCTGTGCATTTGCCTCCATCTGTTGGACTGAAAATGTATTACAACGTTAAATGAAGAAGAAAAATTTTGACTTTGACAGAAGCAAAAATAACAGTAAATTGAGTTTTAAAAAATAAACAAAAAGTCCAGAAATTTACATGATATGAACAGTAAAATAGGCGACAGATTTAGTAAATTATTCTTCTTCTCAATTTATTTATTGTTTATTATTAAACTAACATTATGCATGTTTATCCTTGTGTGTCTGGTTCAGGTATTCCCTATGTTATCAGGACAAAATATCCCACAAGGATAGTAATAGACTACTAATAATTTTTTGACTTTGTGGGGACATTTTTTTTTGGTCCCCATGGGGAAAACAGCATACAATGTCCAATGTTTTTGGAAAATGTAAAAATGCAGAAAGTTTTTTTTTTTTTTGGATAGGTTTTGGGGTAGGTTTAGTGATAATATATAAAGAAAATTATAACAATCAATTTTTTTGTCAATGGAAAGTCCCCATAAAACATGGAAATTCAACGTGTGTCACAGATATGTTTAGTTTCATTGTGTTTTAGTTTGGTTCGGTTCTGTTCCTGTTTCCTGTCAGATTAAGGTGACCTGGGCTGCAACTGAAATCGCATACTCTCTTGAGTAGGTACTTATTTTGAATAAGTAATTACTTCGCGACTGCTAAAAAAGTATGTTCTATAAAGTATGAATGTGTGTAGTATGAATGGAATCTGAACGTACTACATTTGCCATGTTGCCCTTATCATGTGACCTACCAGCGTCAGTTGCGACGCTTCACTGTCATTTACAAATCCTCTCAAGTGGCCTCATGGGATAGTGAAGTGTCCATCATATGCACACTTTACAATTTTGCCGGAAGAAGTATGTCATCCGGGTACTTTTTGCCTACTTTTTTGTGAGTACTGTGAATTTGACATACTTCTTTTGTCACATACTGTTTTCGCCTACTATATAGTAGGAAAGTATGTGATTTCAGATGCAGCCATAGTTTTGTGTGACAGTTTGTTTTTGTTTCCATAGTTACTGATTAGTTTCACCTGCATTTCATTTAGCTCCCTTTGTTTGCCCTGTGTATAGCTCTTAGTTCCCTTGGTGCTCTGTACAGTATTGTCTTGTATTGTTTATGTACAAGCTGTAACGCTATCCTGTGTTACTCCTGTGCTTCCTAGATTGTATCATTTATTTGATTTAAAAGTCTGCTGCTAATCCCTTCTGTTCATCATTGCCTTGAATGTGACACAATACTGGACCCAAAAGAACACTTAGATTTACCAGCAGTCCAACTGCTTTGTCTGGAGCAGGGAAATTGCTCCCTCAAGGATCTCACGAGGGACATTTTAGATCTCACATGCCTGACGCATTACCCTGACCGGAGCCCCGACATACTCCCGCTGCTGAGGGTGAGCTGTGCCAGGTCCCTATTTGGAAGAGGATATTCCCCTAAGTCTCCCATCTCTGCTGGTACCCAGCAAAATGCCATCTTTATGTATTATAACACAGTGGTTAAAAAATTCACTTTAAACTGAATGTTTCAGAAGTGTTTATTGGCCTATGAAAATTAATGTAAAATCACAGTAATTATAATAGTACAAATGAAAACTATAGAACTCACAAATTCAATATTACTGTTAAAAGTTATGAAGCACCAATCTGCATTTTATTCGAGGAGATCAACCAGTAAAAAATAGTGGGCATTTCAGAATTTCTGTTCAGAATTTTCGTTAGGGGTACAACAGATGGAAATTATTATTTTCTTGTTTTGAATTAAAAAGAATCATTAAAATATTTTTTTCCCTTTGTTGTTAAATTATTCATGCATCAGTGGGTTAAAGGTAACACTTCATTTAATTCATGAAAAACTCATGTGAGACCACCACAGTTACCCTATACATTATTAATCAACTCAATGAGTCATGAAGGAGTAACTGCTTGTATGTAAAACGAAAGAAGATTATTCAGTGTTATTTGTTGCCTTATATCTGTAGGAAAGAGTCATTTTGTGCTTTAATTTATTGCTGTGTGTAAATGTAGTACTGCATCTTTTGGTACATGCCATGTAGTGAGCTAATTCATGTCCTCTTTTTTAAAGTCACTATAAATCAAAACTGACAACTCTTTTTTATTTTTTTTAAATGGAAAATTGCAGTATTTATTATATATTTTAAATCATGTGCCCTTGTAATCTTTACTCAAAATAACTTTTTCGTCATCTCATCTCTTCTCTGATGATGTGTTTACTGGCGTGAGGGCAGGACAACCTGTCACTCACATGAGATCGACCAATAACAAACCACAACTGTCCAACAATCCAATCAATTACTGATGGACAAAATCAAATCCTGGCCTTTATTTTTTCTTGTTCGTGAAGACATTTCATTTGGATATACATCACATAAACTATACCAATAAACTATTAGCTACCACCTAAGACACAAAGTCAAGCCAGGGAAATGTCCTTACTTGGCCCACTACAAACTCAAACACAGCCTAATGCATTATAGATGTTACACCATCTCCCACGAGTCAGTGTTATAGCTTGTGACTGTAGTCTCATTAGTGGTGTGGGGGGAAAAAAACAGCAAATTGCCACTGAATTTGAACTACTAAATGAACTATGAATAGTGCAGAATATTGCAATTCTCATCCATTACACTATTATACCAGAAGACGAATGCTCATTTTGGAAAAATGCTTCAAGTTCAAGCTGAATTAAGTTTAGTTGACTTGATAATTATTTGAATTTGAAATTGAAAATGAGTCAGCACACATTAAGAACTCGAGAGGGGGCAAGAGTTCCCAAATTTATTAGAAAGGGAGCAACGGTTTTTTAAGAAATTCATTTTACCAATGACTGACTGTAATGAGGCTGAAATTGGAAAGGCATTTGTCAGATGGCTGCTTTTTGAAAGTCCTAGCTGTCTGTAACTCTCTTTGATCCAAAAGAAGCTATTTTAAATAGACTCAAATGTGCTTGTTTTTATGACTGCACTTCTAATTAGGTAGAAATATAGGGAGAAAAATGAGCTCAATATTGTAGACTCAATGATGTGTTTCCCAAAATTCGCACTGTAAAGAAATTATTCGAATGACATTCATCAATATCTCATCAATACCATCAATATAATAACTGAGGCAGTTCAAAATGATGACTTGAACTCAAAAATGACTTCGCCTTCAGTTTGAGCACATTATATTACAATTTAATATATATTCAGTCATTCAAAATTATTATATATTTCAATCTAAATTTAACAAAAGTCTGTTAAATATGATACAAACACACTCACACACACACACACACACACACACACACACACACACACACACACACACATATATATATATATATATATATATATATATATATATATATATATGAATTCATGTTTCTATCATATTTAATGTACACTGTTCTATGGTTATAATTGTATGAAACATGAGCTTCACACCAGCAGATGTCACTGTTGCCTGGTACATTGTACAGTTATCATGTGAGGAAACTGAAACAGAATCAAGAAACACAAATCTCTGTTGAGTATTAATAGTGTGGCATATCTCCAGATAGATAGATAGATAGACATACATACATACATACATCTCTGCTTGCAAATAATAATAGTAATAACAATAATCACATTGTAACTGATTACTTGACAAACAAAATGTCTGAGTGAGAAGAACATCATCCTGATTTGTTTTTTTGCCTAAACAGCAGTACGACTCCTGTCTCACTCGAATATCATAAGTAATTTCTGTACTTTGAATAACCTTTTGTTGATCTGTAATTGGCCACAGGGAAAGATCCACACAGAAGGTCATTCCTTTGTTTAGGCAATGCAGACCGCCTGCTCCTGATTTTCTTATTGATGGCCTGAGATTCCTCTGTTCTACTGTTACAAAGCGATCCAGCGAGTAACCTTCTGTTTCATATGCATTTATAAAGGGTAATCCTAGTGAACGTCCTCAAAGGTCACATCTTAAACTGACTAGATTACAGTTCTGTATGAAAAAGAGCACTAGAAAGGTCATCACAAGCCAGCCATAACTCTTAACACACTTTCAATAGATTTTCGCTTTGATTAATTTTCACTATTATCTGTTTGCTACCGACAGCCGGTATGCATAAATATGCATTAACCCTGATGAATGCGCAGACGTGAGCATGAACGAAGGCCGTGACATAAATAAATTCACGTTTCTGTCATGACCTCTCATCACATTGATCCAAAACGTTATCTCGACGTAAATTGTTGGTGCGGAGGAAAGAAGTCAAACCCTGAGGGGGCTTAATGCGTTTACAATGGATGGAAGTCGTCTTGCTGGACAAATCAGGGACAAGATGTTACAAATGCACAGGAGAGAAAATATTAAGATGAATGTTTCCTGGGACGCCACCTAGCAGATGCCAATAGCAAGAAGGAGAACCATGCATCCTGATCCCAATTGAGCCTGGTGGCACTGTCCCGTCCCTGGAGTGAGTCAGGGCTCCGTACTCGGCCCTGCTTCATCACTGCCAGTCTCTAATCAGATCAACACTAACCTCCCCCTCAACAACAGCCTCCATACATCAGTTCCTTTCACATGGCATTTCCGTCCATTTGCTTCATTAGTGTGGCCAGTGCAGACAGTCTCTGTTCGGAGCATTTCTGGCTCAACCACACTGAGGTGAATGGGTGCATTATGCCCTATTAGGTCCTGTGGTCTAGAAATCACGAACAGGCTTTTGCTGACTAGATATTTGATGGAGTGCTATTGCTAATGTGTAGGCCTCGGCTGTACATAGATGCTACGAGCAAACACTTTGGGGCAATTTCACTAAACAGTATTTCAGCGCAAATAAAAAAAAAACACCTGTGTTTATTCACTAGCCACCCGCAATCCGGTTTAAGCAGCAGCTAAATGTGCTGAAATAGTGAGTATCCACTGAATAAAGAGTGTCCAGAATAAAGAAAAATCGTATAAAATCTTGTTTAAAACACATTTAAGCCAGCAAATGACCAGACAAATGTATTTTGTCATGTCAGTTTCTCAATTACCCTCAGAGGGTATTAACATTTATGAATTTGGCAGATGCTTTTATTCAAATATATGAACACTGCGTTAAATGTGTAAATGTTCATCAGTTCATGCATTGAACTGATTTTTGCTGCAAACTGAAGGGATGATCTTGGCATTGCTAGTGCCATGGTCTACAGTTTGAGCTTCAGGAATGCACAAAAACCAATAAATAAATATATAAATAAAAAATAATGAGAAGTATTAATGTTTTAATGTGTTGTTAACTTTGTTAATGTTTTTTTTTTTTTTTTTTGATGAATTGTATTGAACCCGGTTGCATGGATTCAATACAAGATGAATCCAGAAAATAAGAATCGTACCCAGAATTTTAACACATAATTTTAATACATAACATTTAACATCAAAAGATCTTTTTTAAAGCTGCAATATGTAGATTTTTCACTGCTAGAGGTCGCCTATTCAAAACAAAGGCGTAGCTTGATGACGGCGAGTTTGAGCGCAGAATCTTGGGAGATGTCGTCTTCACCTCACAGCCAGTGGAAAAGAATCGGGACGAGGCTCAGGGAGAAATCATGTTCATGGATAAGATTATTAACGTTACTGTAGTATGAAGCAGAGCAGGCGCAATTGCTAAAACCGCTGGTGCAATTGCTAATGAGAGACGAACGCGACACATGCCTCGCGATCAGCGGAACTTATATTATGCCACAGTCGCCTCTTCCGCTTCTTCCGGTCAAGCGTATGAGAAAACACAGCGCTGTTTATCATTAGATACATTTGTGTTGAAAATTATGTAATAACGTTACGCTGTGCGTTCGCTCGGCGGCTGCTGTGAGACACTTGTTGCACACTGCAGTAAGCTAGATCGATAGAATATCATATTAATAAATGCTGGGTGGCTTGTGTTGATAAATGGCATGCAATTAATTTTAAAACGTATTGTATGATGGAGAAAATGCTGTATTACTTAGCTACTTGACAAAATAGTGTTTTTCTCTGAGGCATGGTAAAAGCATCCCACATGAAAAGTATAGTGATTTATAGTAAATACTAGTGTTTTTAATCCATACTATAGTAAATTGTAGTATACTATATGTATTTTAGTATTTACAACACTTTGTTAATGAATGCTACAGCATACTGTATAGTATTACCTATAGTGAACTGAATAAATACTGTAGTATACTTTAGTTTTACTACAGTAAACTGTAGTGTATTGTAGTATAATATACCCTATAGTTGTAGAAAACTTAGTACAGTATTATATTATTATAGTTGTTATATTACCACAGCAAATAGAATTACAACAAATTAATTCAAGTACTTTACTATAGTATGGTTCAAAAACACTATAGTATTTACTATAATTTACTATAGTATTTTTTTATGTGGGATGGTACTCTCAGAAAATCAAGAAAACTAGATTTAAACAAAAAGACTAAACGAGTTGAGCTATATAACAATAAGGTGTTTTCTGTCTGTGAATGTAACCAAACAGTTGTTCCCTTGTCTATTAAAACATGTAATATATTAAAGCGTCTTTAGTGTTTCCATGGTTTCTACAAAATAAAACCGGAAACCGGGGGTAACGCAGATATGACGCCATTGACAGGCGACTCCCGGACACGTCCCGTATCCTTGGTTAAACAAAATATATAACACTGGCCTAGTGGTTTTTGAATATTTTACTGCAAAAATATTACATATTGTGCCTTTAATTGGTCTTTTTTTATTATTATGATATAAAATCTAAATCAAAATGAATCTAAATTCAGAAATTAAAAACGTGCTCATGATAGAAGAGGTATATTCAAGTCATTGTATAAATGAACTGCATTTTTTATATATTTTTATACACAAATACCTGACAAATAAATCCATGCATAAATCTGTAAATTTCAAGGTGGCTGCTGGTGAAATCGACAGAGGCTACACATGTCATGAGCTCCAGAGATCAATGCTAAAGATAAGGCACAAAAGATGATTGTCACAATGAATTGGGGGAGGGGGATATTCTCTCCCAGAATCCTTTTCTTCTCATCTCCGTCCTCCCACCTCCCTCCACCAGCCATCTCTGTCTCTTTTCTCTCTCGCACAGATCTCTCAGTTCATTTCCTGTGAACACATTCTCCTAATCCTCTGTGCGCGCGCGGCTCCTGCATGCTATCAGACAGTTCACGGGAGTCACATTCGCTCCAACACACACCGGCCAGGCCGCCTCTCCTCTGCCTGCCGTTACTATAGCAACCTGGCCAGAGCTGCGTTACAGTGGCTGCAGTGCCGCTGCCAGCGCACTAAATGACTCCAATGTACAATTTGAAATTGATCGAGTTCCCTGGCACTTTGATTTGCCAGGTCTAAATTACAGGCCGTCTTTGGTGGTAGAACCACACAGGTTAAAGAGCTCAGGCCTTAGATTGTGCACGGCCACTCGCCATTTATATCAGCCATGTGCACTCATGCTGGTGGATCCAATCTAGATCGACAGATAGGCTATGCGGTGAGCGCTTACTTCTATCAAGGGCATATTAAGTGGGAGAAAAGCAGATTTTGAGTTTCTAATATTCATTTACAAGTCCCTCAGGATGTCGGCCCATAGTATCTAAAGCATTCCATTAATAGCTCACGCAGAGATTTGTCTAAAACAACTAATGCCTCAAGTAATTACTGTATGTGTTTTTTCCCTGGGTTGCTGGAAATTCTTTTCAGCGCTAATTAAGCTCTTTTAGTTTGCCGGTTAATTAAGGGATTCATTGAATAGTGGTCAATTCTATTCTCATATAGAGGTGTCATCGCAATAATGAGTTATTATCCCCATATAGATTTACCTTACAAATAAATTAGTTCCAGTTGAAGAGAGTGGGTGTTTTACATACCAATAATACTCACATCAAATTGGTTTTGACAGCATAACCTAAAAAGTTCTGATATTCTTTCTGGCAGAACAATGAAAACAGCTTAGCCTCTTTTGAAAGGAGTACAGGATTAATTAATTAGTGTAACGAGAACGTGTGGCGTGATGTTTTCAGATTCTAAAAATGTCTTGATTGGGTCAGTGTTGTTAGGTGATTTGCTGTGAAATGAAATAGCAAAAACACATCTGTGAAGTTTTACTAAGAAAGTTTAGGTTAATGTATTATTCCAATAAACCACGAGCACAAACAAAAGTAAAGCAAGAAATCTATCAAGCTTATATGTTGCACACAGTGTCACCATACAATCCAACACTCTTAAAGTTGCTGCGAGCGATTTATTTTTTTGGAAACAGCACGCATAAAGTCCTTACTACCTGACAGATATCACTGAAATAGGTGTCCTGAGAAATCACACCTGTCTATGTGGCAGCCCTAGGCTCGGCAAAGAAAAAAATTTTTTTTTTTTGGTCTTTGTTTTTTTGTCAGAAGCATTGTCTAACTGTCAGTCATTGTATAAGTTTATGTTTGCTGCCATCAGGTTGGCTGACACATGGTAGGGCGGGTTTTTTAGGGGATGGGATTAAAGGGATGATTTAAAGGTGGGGTAAGCCATATTTCAAAAACACTGTTTGGAAGTTAGTTGGGCCGACACCAACAACAAACGTGTAACCAATCAGCATTAGGGGGCATATAACGGTCGAGGAGAGAGAACAAGAAGAGGGAGATTTGAAAAAAGACTGCAGAAAGAGAGATGAGACACAATAGAAAAGAGCTCAAAAGAATATCACTGGAATGAAGGTTTATGACTGGGCAAGCACTTTAGGACCCATGTTAATATTAGAAAAGCTTTCCAGCGCTGGAGAGAGCTAAGTGGGAAGGCCTGAAAACAGACGCTTTGATTCCACTTCTCATGTGAGTAACACTGGGTTTGAGTGTCATTGATTGTCTGGAGCTGCTGTGCTGTTGGCGACTAACAACAAACACTTGTTTGTATTTACTCTTGTGTACTGTACGTTCATTTTTTGCGCTTCCTTGTCGTTTGTTCATCATCTGCGCTTTTTTTTCATGAAGCATTATTTTGTTGCGCGTCAGCTGTGATAAACAGACATCCACTCTCGCATTGCGTGTAACGGTGCCCAGCTAGTGAGAGTTGTGCAGGTAAACCACTGCACACTGACGACCGCTAGAGAATGTGGTGTTTAGCGTCATTGTTAGTGCACTCGCCTCACCTGCCAGCAGAGATCGGGGTTCGACCAGCAGGGTGGTTAGGATTGGAGGGTGAGTTTTGGAGGTGGAGCAATGAAGAGAGGGGTGTGTTGGTTGGGTTGATTTCAAATATCAACAGTGTCCAACAGCGTTTTTGAAATTTGGCTTACCCCACCTTTAAGCTACACTTCCATTGACATTCATTAAAAAAAGCCTCAGAAGATTCTGCACTATTGCTGTCTTCAAGTGCACTTGGGAAATGCGTACCTCTGAGTTGGGCATTTGTTATTACAACATGCCATGCATTCAAGTCGGAAACATAGAGGTAGCCTAAATACTGTAAAACAAAATAATTATATTGTGAACAATAAACCCAAATATTCAAATTCAAAATGACTGAAATACAGCATGTAAAATAAAAGAACTTGCAAAATCATTAATTATTATTGGTATAGATATTATATGGTAAGATAGCAGGCTAATCATTTAGCATATGATTGCAGGCTAATCAACAAAGCTAGGAAGCTAGCTGGTTAGCTTATGAACAAACTGAATAAACAGAATGGGAAATATCTGTTTTAAATGTATTTAATTTGAAAAGACATTAATTGTCACATTTATAAATCAGGCAAGAACACAAACGTGCAGAACCATTATGTTTTTATTACCTTAGAATGAGCCATTTCTATCTACATACACCGCGGGTTCCCTTACATTGAATTCGCCATTTTGCACCGTTTGCATGTTTCTACAGTAACCCTAAACGGACAAACTGCTTTACAGAGCACGTTTGCTTGACTGGCTACTCTCTTCTGTCTCAGACGACATCTTTGTCCTGTGTTGGCCACAGTAGCTTCTCTATCTGCTTCGAAAGGTTGGGGTGAGATGTCTAGATGTCGCTAAAATTTACACACTGCACCTTTAATGGAAGAGGTAGCAGGTACGACCCTTTTCCATTTGAATGTGCAAAACTGATACTTCCATTTATTTCAGCTGTATAAAAACAGTTTATTATGGTTCTTGATGTCGCAAACTGTTATTTGTTATTATATTATTTTAATTTATATTATTTGACCATAAAGTTTAAATCACTTTTGATTTTCAGAACACTTGTGTTCTGTTCCAACTTTTTCTTTGTCTGTCTTAAAAGAAAGTTAATTAG
The DNA here is from genome assembly GCF_019924925.1 of Ctenopharyngodon idella. Taxonomy (NCBI): domain Eukaryota; kingdom Metazoa; phylum Chordata; class Actinopteri; order Cypriniformes; family Xenocyprididae; genus Ctenopharyngodon; species Ctenopharyngodon idella. Next base: position 16,487,203 of record NC_067221.1, read on the forward strand.
CACAGCCTTGCTCTTTTACAGTTAATGCAAGGAACCATCCGTGTGTGTGTGTGTGTGTGTGTGTGTGTGTGTGTGTGTGTGTGTGGTGTAAGGATGTGCAAAGGAGGGAAAGAGAGAGTATTTTAAAAATTGGAGTGTGGCAGTTCTGCAGTTCACCCTTACAAACTCTCCCATTATTTTCTGACCCCTTACCAGATCCAACACCCACTCCTCCCTTTTCATCCATCTCTTCTCACATCTGCTCTCTCATGCACTTTGTTTCCAGGTTGCTTTTATTATCAGCAGGGAAGAGAAATGTTTTCTGCCTTTGGAGCATACGGAATCCCAGCTTAAGTCCAAATGTATGGATGACAGGAACTACAGTCCTCTAAAAGCAAGCACGGCATGGGACCTGAACACAAATATCGGTGAGTGAGAAGGGATGGGAGGCTGGCGGGGGTGTTGAGTGGGAGGCATCATGGTAGCTCCACTCTTTAATGAGGCCTTTGTGAGCACACGGCAGTTTGGATGAATTTCATCACCTCCTTCCCTCAAAGGTATTGATTTAAACTCGGCCTGCAATTAGCATACACAAGGGAGCGATGCTAACAAAGACGGGCAGGATGTGAAAGCCAAAATAATGGTTGGCTACAAGCATACCAGTCATAATTTTTTACAGTCTATGCTCCTCTCCTTCGATCAGCTTGTTTGTACTGCTAAAAAGCTGCTATGTCTCTTTCTAGCACCACCTTTCAATTTATGCTACATCATCTTGCGCTGTAATTTGCTGATAGTTACACATAATTATGTAAGTTCAGCCCACGGTGGTTTATCACACTTGCGATGGTAAATGTTCTGCTGCAAAACTTCAAAGCGATGACAGGACAGGAACATTTTTTTTAACATTTTAAGACACTTTTGGTTCATGTTCTGATAAAAATCATTTTAAAAAAGCTTTTGTTTTTGTTCACTGGATGCTTCAAAAAGAGCATGATATTTTTCATATTTGAACAATAAATTTCTGAAAGTCACAGTATGTGTTTTATATGTACAACAAAATGCTAGTTCATTATCTAACAAAAAAAAAAAAAATCAGGTCATTATAAACAAATAGTCAACAAAATATATCTGTTAACATGAAAAGTCATGCTGTAGGTTTCAAAGTGGCTTTTAAGATGATATCAGCTTAAATTATTATCATTTCTTAGCAAAAATGCATTAAAGTAACTTGCATTTATGACTGAAGATTAGCAATATAATTTTCATTTTGATTACATAACAATGGCAATACATAGGCGTGGCCCTTTGACAGCCTTTGGATAAAACTGCTTTTTCAGGTTATTGGTTCATCTTTATAGCTGAAAATATGTTTTACATTTTTTATTTAATATAATATTTTCGTAGTTCGCGTTGTCCCTTTTCCATGCAAAACAGGGGCGGGCAATATGATCAAAATCTTATTTTACAATATGCATAATTTTATTTATATAACGATTTTTAGATTGCATTATAGATTTTTTGCTCATTTCTAATTTTGATGTCACTGCAAAAATAAAATAAAATAAATAATAATAATAAAACTGGCCTACCTAATGTAAGTAAAATGTTAATCAGTTATTGAATACAAGTAAACTGTCAGTAAACAAATGAATAACAAAGAAGTCAATAATAAGCAACAGGACAAATAAATACAAAAACAAAGACACAAATAAAATAAATAATTGGGTAAGTTTGTCAGGTAGGTCTATGTAACAGTATTCACGTAAGAAATACTACAACAATTTAATAAAGGAATTCAAATGTAAAATAAAATACTGCATAAACTTCATTGTATGTCAAGTGAAGTCACCTTTATTTATATAGCGCTTTTTACAATGCAGATTGTGTCAAAGCAGCTTTACAGTGATAACTGGTATATAATTTTTGGCTGCACAGCAGCTCTTAAAGAAAATGGTGTCATTGTCCATCTCAAGTAAATTCAGTATTGATTCATTCGGTTGTAAGAATCAATAGTTATTAATTTAGTTAATTTATCTATATCAGCACTGGTGTGAACAGTGATGTCATCATCCAGCTCAGTTCAGTTCTCATACAATAGTGTCAATGCAGGCAGATCAAAACACTGTTGAATATCAAATGTCAAGTGTCCCCAACTAAGCAAGCCAAAGGCGACGGCGGCAAGGAACCCAAACTCCAACAAGTGACATCAGGTGGCAAACAGGTGTTAAAATGGAGAAAAAAACCTTGGGAGAAACTAGGCTCAGTCGGGGGGCCAGTTCTCCTCTGGCCAACAGCGAACAGTGCTTTATTATGATTCAGGCAGCTATCTTAAGTCCGATTGGGATCGCAACAGTCTAAGTATTTATTCCAGTTCCATCCAGTTGAGGATCGTATTCATTACGCCGGTATGGACGGTTTGTTGAGGAACTGTGCCACTGGCTGTTGTGTCGATGAGGCCTTCACAGTGGATGATCTAGTTGACTCAATCTCTGCTGACACTTCAGGGCTGCGTTGTGGTCGTGTCAAGGCGCAGGTCCACGATCTCACCTGGATACGGCCCGGATCCGGCTGACTACGGTAAACCTCGGGATAAACAGAGAGACTAATATTAGCGTAGATGCCATTCTTCTTATGATGTAACGAGTACATCTGTTGTTATAGGAAGTGTTCCCAGTTCCGGCTGACCTAATTTATGCAGCCTAACAATCCTTTAACGGATTTGAAAACATAAATTGATAATGTTTTATGTGTATGCCAGGTTAAAGAGATGCGTTTTTAGTCTAGATTTAAACTGACAGAGTGTGTCTGCTTCCCGAACAATGCTAGGAAGATTGTTCCAGAGTTTAGGTGCCAAATAGGAGAAGGATCTACCGCCTGTGGTTGATTTTGATATTCTAGGTATTATCAACTGGCCAGGAGAGCGTTACAGTAATCTAGCCTTGAGGTCATGAACGCATGAACTAACTGTTCTGCATTTGTCATTGAGAGCACATGTCGTAGTTTAAATATATTTTTAAGATGAAAGAATTCGGTTTTACAGTATGAATTAAATATACATCACTTCTATATCTACAGTTATTCAGTCAAGAGCAGTTTTCTGTTGTTTGATGTTGAAGGACACAAACAGCAGCAGGTACAGTAGCCCATATGAGGCTGCTGTCACTTTAAAACTTAATGTATGGATCTAATATACTGACACACATCCGATCCCCCCCCCCCCCCCCCCCCCCCCCCCCCCCCCAAACTGTTTACGTTTACTTTATACAGAAGTGACTGTATTTATGTGAAAAGACGGGCATATTGACATAATTTTATGTGTATTTGACTGTTCAATCACAATAAGCTGCAAAAGAGAAATGATTAGCATCTTGCACATGACGTCACCATCAGCCGTTGTGACTGTGGTTACACCCACTGAGTGGCAAAAAGACTGAGTGGCAGCATTGGTTTTCAGCGTGAATGCCGCGAAAAACACACAAAACACATTCAAAAAGGGAAAGAGCTTTGCGGTTGTCTGTACAAATAGATTTGACAAGAAATCTGAGGTATATTTTTATAGGTAGACTGTCGAAAGCTACAGAAAAGTGAAGCAAATGTATCGCTGCAATTCACAGAAACATCTGGACTCCAGGCAGAGAAATGTGGATTTGCAGTTATCATTTTGTGTCAAAATGTTGGATTTTGGGGTAAAATCATACCCTATATATTGTATTGTTATATTAACTCATCAATTAAATATTTACCATCTTATATTCTGCATAATTGGGTGTTTTTAATAAACATTGACAAAAACTATACAAGTTTTAGGGCTGGACGATATGACGATAAATATACCATTGATATAAGTTATCTCTCTGATTCAGACCTATCTATATGGTATTTATATAAAGCATTCACAGGCAGATTTGCTTTATGTATTTCCCCGGCGTCAAAATCAGGCACATCTAAATGTCAGGAAACACGATTCCTGGCTGCATGTCAATATCCATGGATTAGGTTTCTTTGAAAAGTTGTAAGGAACACTATCAAGTCCAACCTTTAGTGTAATCATTTGTTTTACTTGCTTTTTCGCAGTTTCCCCTATTAAATCCAGTCACGCAACAGGCCCTTTTGCGACTCAGGGAGCGTGTTTCGGCGGGAAAGTGACATCAATGCATACCCTCAATTGTTGCCACATTATATATCAACATATAGCCCAGCCTAAATGCAAAGTCATTACAAAATTATAAGGATTTATACTGGCATCCAAACTTTTGCAGATAGCATTTTGCTTAAACCATTTATGACCTTTTTCTGATAAAAGAGCAGAAAAGAAAGTCTAATTAAGCATAATCAGCGTAAGATCAATGAGTATTAGCTTCATGTTGGTTTCTTATTTCAATAAATTATTTAGTCATTAATCAGATTTTGTGAGGCTATTGTAGCAATAATTTGATTAGGAATATATGCCCATAAATAAGTGCAGCTTTGAAGATCGCACAGAATTTTTTTGCTTACTTTTCAAACTTGTACTAGTTCACTCTGGTATAACCAGCCTATGTTTGGGCGCACAAACAAAACAACCACAAAAACTGCTTGCTGCTACAATAACCCACAATAATCCTACAACACACATTTCTCCGAAGAGCACTTGTCTGATACTTAATGTGCTGTTGCAAAAGAGAGAGAGAGAGAGATAAAAAGCATCAAAAGTCTTTAAGTAAACAAAGTCTGGGACGCCAAAACAGTGCAAAGGGAATACGAACAGTTAATATGTCAGCTGGAGATGTGACAATGTTCAAAAATGTGTAGGGAAACACGCTTTAGTCAGTCAGCAGCGGCGTGGATGAGTCACCTGAATGTAGTTCTTACACGCTCTCTCTTTATTTTGATGTGGAATTCCATTGTCTTCTCATGGGTACAAGAGAACAAACAAATATTAATAAATAAATAAACCACACACAATACAACAAACAACCCACAGCTATTTAGAAATGTGACAGAACAGCTGTGGCGCCTGTTTCGCCTGAGCGCCTCGGCCTGTTAATAAAATACGGCGGATAAATATTTAATCCCCAGTTGAAACGAAACAACCTGTGCTTTTTATTTGTCCTGCATCTGTGTATGAAATGCATGCCATCAGATTCGGAGGAGAACAGGTTTCACCGGGTGTTTGACAAAGACGCTTCCCATAGGTGGGGAACAGCATGGCTGATGTGCTTCCTTGAATTACACACTTCACAAGCCTCCGTCTCTTTCTCAATCAAGCCCTGTTATCTCTGGCTGCTCCACACTGATCACGCCCTGGTTTTTACACCCCATCTGCGGCGTTGGGACTCCATGATATTTTACCCGACAAGAACTCTTCATGTTGACGTTATGGAAGGAGGTGTCATTGATTTGTCTGCACGAACGTGCAGGGATCTGCTACACGTGGCGCTCGGAAAGAGATTTGTAATGTTTCGACGTGGTCTCGGGTCACCGGGTTAAAAAGAGTGAGGGCACTCTTGCAGTGCTTAGGTCGGCGTGTGGATCAGAGGCTGCTGGGAGTGTGGCGTCACTCATTAAAGCTGCTCCTCTAATGCAGTCCCCCATCCCAATTAACCACCGCCCCTGTTTAAAGCAATTAGTTAAGCTATTAGCACTCCGCTCGTGACTGCGAGCATGGAAATGAGATGAGCGCCGCTGCATTATTTATGAGTCGAGAGCAGGAAAAGTGCCTCAAACGGGCCTTTGGCTCGCTCGCTCCTCTTGGCCCTCTCAGCAGTTCAGCTCTTCCACCCCATTGCCTCTGCTGGAATTTGAACCTCTTTAGCAATTCCACTTTATGGAAGACGGCTCCAGTCTTTCCAAACTCCTCTCATGTTTAATGTATCACTCCATACCGCAGACGCATGCTAAACAATAAAACTGTGATCTTTAAAATCAAGGATGTAACCAAATTCAGTTTGGAGGACGAATGTAAAAGTTTAAGAATCTGCCACTGAAAATCCCATATTGATTAACCACTAAGCTGAATGTTGTGAATATGTTACTCTTGCAGATCAGAGACACTTTCTTACACAACTCACCTTTCCCTACATGAATGTCATATGATCTAAAGACATGTAGGCATTTTAGTTGTGTCACCCCCTGAAAAAGCTGTGTTTGCAATTTTTATTTACATTTATTTATATTTAGGACACTGCAGCGCTGTGTTAACAATTTGTTAAAATAGCCGGTGTTCTGACGTAGAACCTGACTGGAAGCACTGAACATAAACAGCGTAGGAGAATGACAGGGGAGAGACGGATTTGTTGAATAAAGTCGTTATTTTTGTTTTGTTTTTGTACACAAAAAGTATTCTCGTCGCTTCATAACATTACACCGTGTCGTAACCAGACGCGATGCGATAACATTCCAGCGACAAGCAGTTTGACTGTTCACACCAGACACGACACGACAATGAGAAGAAGCGATAAAATCAATAAAAAACCACAGCCAATTAGAACAGAGTGTGGGTGGGCTCTCTCGCAAGAGCACAGCAGATACAATGAAATGGGCAAGTACATAGTAAAATAAATATTACACCATTTAAGCATTATTTACAGTACATACGGAGTGACTGAACCAATCTTTGTCATGGAATACACTTGTTTGTTCGCATTGAGTTGACAGTTTGAACATTCTTGTGCCCATTTATTTATTTTCAAGATCTGAAGTGAATTAGCCAGTGTTTTCATTACAGCTAAAAAGCTGGGAACACAGAATGATATTCAAACTCACATTAGACACTTTTAACATTAAATAAAGCACATAAACAGTACCTGATATTATCATTGCCATACTTTGTGTTGCTGTTCCAGCCGCGACGTTGTGGAGAAATAGATCCAATTAACATGGAAAAGAATCCTTTTATCACGTGGCGTGGCGTCGCGTCTTGTTAGGACACGGTGTTAAGGTGGAACCACTGTAGTCACTTTGACTATAATGGTAATTATGTTGTTTTCTTTGGGGCATAAAAAAACCTCTTGGATAAACGAAGGTCTTACGGGTTTGGAACAACATGAGGGTGAGTAATTAATGACAGAAATTTAATTTTTGGGTGAACTAACCCAAAGTTAGTCATTTGGCCCTCCATGTTTAGTCACTTGTAGCAGAAAAGTGTGATGCATTTTTTTTAATTAAAAATATAAATTAAAAAATACATTCAATATGACTTTCAATGTGATCTTATACTTTTGGATTAAATGAATGAATTAATGAATTAATGAATGAATAAATACCAGATTTTCAATGTGGTCTTAGACTTTTGAACTAAACTTCCTTACAAAATTGACTTAAACAGGTCTTAAGGACTTAAGTGTTCAAGTCAATAGGCACCTTTGTTATAATAAAATGGGTAGTTTAACTTTAAGAATAAATTTTTGGATTTATTTACTCATTCTCACCTACATTCAAATAAATTTATGTAGGAATTTCCCACATTACTGTGAGAATTAATAACTGTGGTTATAATACCCAGCCCCCTGGCAAAAGGCACACATATTTTTCTCTCTGCTTTTTAAGTATTTATTTTTTTCTTATTTATTTTTGTGATTCAACCTCTCTTGGAGGCCCCCTATTGGTCAGGGGCCAATGTGTGTCAAATATACCCCAATATTTGCACTTCGGAATGCGATTACAAACTCAAAGTTGTCTTATATTTACTTTGAACTTTCACAGTAAGGTCATAGATCAGTGATTGTTGGACTTCAGCTGCACGCTTGCTTATACTGCCAAGATATTTCAGAGCAATGCAACGGAGCAGACTTTATATTCTCACACCCGCACACATGAAACTGCCCACTCATCACTGGCTCCCTGGCAGAAAACTATCAGCGGCGAGGTTTTCCAATAACTGCTCCTCATTTGCACATAGAAGTTATCTCCGCAAATGTTCCCTGATCTTCATCACGTGCGTTTGAAAGACCCTTTGAGACCTTTTTGTCTTAAAAGACAGAACCTGCTGCACCACTGGTGGTTTGTAGGACTGTAGATTAATCTGACTTCATTGATCAGCTCTAAAGTCAAACGCAGAGTGCACCTGGTCAGGAAGCTCGTCTTTTCTTTCCCCTCATGTCAATCATTAGGCTAACGATCCCGTTATTCGTTTGCCTTTCCAGCACCTCGCAACAGGGAGCGGTGGCGACTGTTTCTTGTCCGTGTGTTTGTTGAGTTTCCAAATATACCCATGCTGCCATGCAGGAGAGAAAGAGTGCACAGAGAGAGAGGGAGAGAGAGAGAGAGAGAGAGCCTCCCCCGAAACATTTGGAGGTCCATCTGTGAGGAGAGTTTTTAAAAAAAGAAAAAAAGCGGTATGTACTCTCCGCTCGTCATTGGACCTATCAAAAATTTCCATTACAGAGAGCTATATGACTTCCTTGACAGCTGGAGCCGTATCTAGCAAGCCCCACGTTTTTCCTCCCAACACACTTTTTCCCATCTTCCTCTCTTTCTCTTTCTTTCTCTCTCCCTTACCCTCCCTTTTTTTACAGCTTCATAAGGGAAAGCTGACTTTTTGATGCTGGACTTTGATTCTCTTTCATACTCTCTCTCTCTCTCTGCCGGTTTTATCTTGCTCCCTGCAGGCGATGCGTTCCAGTCCACCATGCTCGGCAGGGGCTGCTGGAGCGCTGGGGTATTTGGAGAACATTAATGATTCTAAACAGCCAGAGGAGCTGCCAGGAGAGCCCGATGCTTCGCAGTCCATGGGTAGAAACCAATATATATGTGTGTGTATAAAAATACATAAAACCGTCTTGACAAGTCATCTGGCCACAGAGCAGAGCGACCAGCTGCATGGAGCAAGACGAGAGCCATGGGCTTTAAAAACAGGCCCACTTGCTTAACTGACTCCATTTGCTCTGATCAAAATGGTTTTACTTGGATGGACGCGTCTTTAAAACAAACCGCAGGGCTTAGCCTGCGAAAGAAAGGCGCAAGTGCGCTGAAACCCTGTGGACACTGGGGCTGACTGGATATTAATAAGAGTGTTATGTTCAGTGTCGCATGTGTTTAATGATTCAAATGTGTTGGAACACATGCATCGGTTATTCACACAGGATGCCACGTCTGTAAGGGATCATCTGGGTTTGTTTCTCTTTTGGGTGGTTTTTTGTCATGTGTCATTGCTAAGGTTTTCATTGTTTGATTCATTTTCACACCTTCTGTTTATTTCGTTTATTAGTTTGGTCGGTGTATAAGCTCTGTGTTCCTTTCAGTTCATTGTCTGTTAGTCACGTTTACATTGGTTGTTTCATTGTTGTTTTCTGTATCCAGAGTTCTTTGTTAAATAAAATCTAAACTGCTTGCGATTAGATCCTGCACTCATCTTTATTTGCACCCAACTGTGACAACGTCTGGGCAAGGATACACCTATTTTTTGATATATTTCATGAGCATGCAGGGAAAGAATGCAATGAGCAGCATGTGTCTAGCTGTTAAGCGGTTTTGTGAGGGAGATACTGAAGGGCATGCAGATCGCTGCAAAGTCTTGTCATGGAATACATTATCAGGCTTCAGACTACCCACACACAACTCTCACAAGAAACAAATTAGTCACCGAAAACTTTTCCCGAAATGAAAACTGATTCATGCGGTGAGATTTGCAGACTAGATTGGACTTGGTAAACATTATGCAGTATGTTTGTTTTCTGCTCTTGCCTGATTACCCACGCTTGTCATAGTTTGCTTGTTAGCCTGTGATCGTTTTCTGGAGTGACTAAATGCTTTGAGAAAATACTGCACAACCAAATATTCTGAGACCACTATAGTGAAAATGCTTCTAATTTAGTACAAATTATATTAATGGTGAAAAGTTTAATTGAATTTCATAATGTTATATTTGGTTTGTCCATCTTTTGCCAGCATGATTTGAGAATGATCCACAGAGCATCTTGAGCTTCAGTGGAAGAACATCTGATCTTTTTTTTTTTTTTTTTTTTTTTTACAAAGATTCACATGATCAATGTCACTATAATTTACTTATCTGATTAGTGACCAGGGACGTCACTAGACCTATTTGATTATGGCACAATCCTCAGTGAAATACCGCTGTGCCCCAATAAAATATTACTGATAAATCCTTGTCTGGCCATGGAGAGAGTATAGTGACCTGAGAATTATTTTCCATTATAATATTTCAGCAATCATGTCATGTGTGTTTTCTGTTGGCTGTTTAAAATAGAACTAGCTATGCCAAATTTGCCAAAAAACAACAACAACAAAAACTCTCTTGATCTAATTGGTCAAGTGGGATTGCAAAAAGGTTGTGATTCAGACTGATTCGGACAGGACAGTTCACTCAGGCGCTGAATCTTTTGCAGTGGTTTCTCACACCAAAATAGTAATGGCAACATAGGATATTTACATTTATACAACAGTTCTTTCTGATTCTCGAATCTAAATTGTCTGAAAGCCGTGCGATATTCTAGTGATAACAGCACTCCTACCTTTTCACCGTTTGTATCACTCCGCTTGAAGTGACTGTCATGGCGGCCGAGCAAATCCAATGTATTTTTTTTTACAAATACTACACTTGTACCATGAAATTTTTTAGTCGAGAATATAGCTGTTTAGACATGAAATATGTGACTCATATTTAGTCATAGCGCCTATTTTACAATTTGTTTAGATGTTTTCGGAGATGGAAGTTCCAGGCCGTCAGCGGCTGTTTAGTGCTCGTGTACCCGCCGAGAACAGCTTTCTCTCAGCCAGTGCTTCGAGGATTTGCCGCTGGCTCTTACAGTGGTTAATCATGAGATATAATTCATTTTGGGTACATAAATTGCACAATCTTTGGTCTTATTAATCAATTACTTGTTCTTGAGCAAATTGAATTGGGCTATGTTAAATTTAATAATTTAATATTAAGGCTATATTTAACTTACATCCTGTAGAGCACTGCTTTTGTACGTTTGACTGAATTGTACAATTGTGTTTATTTCCTACTGTCATTTATAATGGCTATTGTTGTTAATTTAAATATTGTTCAATAAATATTATTTTATATAAAAAATGTGTTGTATTTGGTATTGAGAAAGAGTCCATTAGTGCGTAATATGGATTGAGTGAAAGTTACATTAGATGGCGGCAAACTTTATGAGTGAATGAGTCAGTCGCAAGAGACTTTTAAATTGAAAGGTACTTTTGTAAATAAAGGACGTTGTTTTAGCACTGTTATGGAAAATTCCCTTAACTGTAAAAAGGACAAATACAAAGATCGCTTTCCTCAGCGGACATTCAAACTGATTTTTATAAGTTTGAATGTATATAATATTATGGACATCGACCTGAAGAATGAATGTTATATCAGACACAGGTAATGCTCGCTCGGGTGATCTCTCTCTCTTTCTCTCTCTCTCTCTTAATAATGCTGTACAAAATACAATGAGTTTCAATGGAGGGACCCAACGTTCCTTCGTTACTAGTTCTAAAGTGACATTTTAGAATAAGTAACAGAGCCTTGGTCAAACTGTCAACTTGAGATTTGAATCTGTGGTGGAAGTAGTTCTGCACAAAAAAGTGGTTTTAAAGACGCTCCATTGTTATTTCTTATTTATTTATACACTCGTGTGATATGGCTGTATATCAGCGCGCTGTGATTATGGCCGAATCACAGCCGTGCTGATATACAGCCATATTGCATGGCTACTTGTGTGATATTGCCATTATGATCCATTGTAGGAAACAAAACCTCTTTAACGATGAAGCGGTTCTTAATTGTGTACACAGTTTGTTGAGGACTATTAATATTAATATTTATTATTATATTTTACATCATAACATTTCTATGTTTAAAGTTCTTTCAAAATTCTAAACTTCATTTACATTTACCAGTGTTTAAATATTATGTTTTTAAAAGTTTACTGGATGAAATTTACCCTGCAAGCCCTTCGTTGGCTACCACTTTGTTTCTCAGTCTAAAAATAGCTATTGGACTTCCCTGGGACAGTCAGACAGAGCCATTAAAACACAAATCAGTGAGCACGGAGACGGCTAATGATCGACCCAGCAGATCTATGAGCAGCAGGGGAAAATTCCTCATTATAAGCTATATGCTGTCTAACTGCTCCCACCTGAAGGCAACATTCTCCATATCCTTTACCATATTGCCATGCTCACTGACCACTTGCAGTATGTGCAGATACAGGTCTGATCAAAATGTTCTCTTAATATTGTTTTCTCATTTAAAAGGATAGTTCACCCATAATAAATGTTCTGTCATTATTTATATATGTCCTTACAACTCTTGCTCTATATTCCAAGTGTTCGGAATAGCAATAGCAAATAGTTTGTTTGACTAACATTCCAAAATTAAAGTTGTTCATTGATAATCTTCCCCTCCATTGAGCTGTTAACCACTGCTAATGAAATCAATCGAGCATCAGTCTAACAATGCATTCACAAAAAGGACATCATTACTTCTTTAATGGACGTGCCAAGGAGAGCTAAGAAGGATATCATGATTTTCTTCAATATTCTATGGCTTCAAAGTGTATATTGTACACTGTCACTGTTGCGTGTAGATGATCCAAAAAGAGATGTGAAATGCAGAACAAATGAATAAATACCTATATTTATAAAACACAAAGAGCGATAGAATACACATAACAACATAACGTTAATGCGAGACAATGAACTGATAGAACAGAGGGCTTAATTACACTGAGGATGATAATCAACAGAACAGGGAACAGGTGAGGACTAATCAGAAACCATAGTAACAAATGACAATGAAAACCAGTGTTAAAAATTACAGTGTAACAAGGACACGTTAAAATAAATGGTCAAAGAACTTGGAATATAGAGCACAATATTTATGATACCTTTATCGTTTTTTTTGTTTTTTTGTTTTGTTTTGTTTTTTTGTAGTTTTACCACCCCAGTTCTCATTCACTTTCATGATATTGAAAAAAGTGGCCAGAATATTCTTCAGAAAAGCATATTTTGTGACCATTATAAGAAAGAAAAGTCAAATGCATTTGAAAGGACATGATGGTGAGTAAATAATGGCAGAATTTAAATTTTTGGGTGAACTATTCATTTAAAAATGAGGTGTTATGAATTTTTTAAAAGAGTAAAAAATAAATAAAAGGGTGAAAGATGATGATGAAAATGTGACAAATCCACGTTGGGGCACTTTGAGGTTAGACATTACTCTGGATTACATCACAAGCAGAAGGTGTTCTTAACAGCCATATTTTACAAAGCTCATTTTTATTCTCTGCTCTTTTCTCTTCCCCTGGAGATTACGCCTTGTAAACAATCAATTCTGTAGGGTTAGAATAAAGAGTGACTCATAATCAAAAGATAAAGCAATAGGTATCTGTCGATACAGTCAGGCGTGAGACAGTCTCCGGCATGGAGCAGCAGAGACAGGTCGCAGAGATTAGTGCTGACCTTTGCCGCTTTGACATTCGACCATTTGACTTAATTAATAGCGAGCAGCTCCCCCGCACACCATTCGTCATGTGTGTACTGTCGTCGGGCAGGTTAGTCTGACTGCGCTGTCATCAAGCCGCCTAGCACGGGAACAGGATCCGACAAGATAATCAGCATGAAGCTTAGCCGACGAACCTGTAGGGAGGTGTGAGGGGAAGTGTCTCAAAGTGGCATTCATTACTGTGTAAAGAACTGAAACATCCAGGAATGTTACTGCCGTTCTTGAGATAATCATAGGTGAGAGGTATTAAATGATAAAAAAAAAAAAAAACCTGCTTTATTTCAGATATTATCTGTCAGTTTCGGAATCTACACAGAGAGAGAGAGAGAAAGAGAGAGAGAGAGAGAGAGAGAGAGAGATACCTCTATAAAACCAAAGCATTTTGAAGAACTAAATTGCAAACTAAACCAAATTATTGTCACATCAAGCTAGAATGCTTTATCAGCTAGACTCATGCTAAAAGACAGCTACTCTCAGCCTGTAGTTATAAAAACACAAACAAGATCTTATGCATTGAAACCAGTGGCGTGCAGTGGTGTTCTGAAATGAGGAGGCAAATTTTTTATTCATTTATGAATCAATGTAAATTCATGTGCATTACTCTTAACGTTGACAAATGAACATTACTTTACATTACATCAAAAAAGAAAAAAAGAAACCAAATACAATTCTATTTTGTAATTTTACATTAACAATGTATTGTAATAAATGTTCTATTTATCAAAACCAAGTCAATCTCATCAAGTTAGTGTTTTAAGCATTTCTACATTCATTCCAAAATAATAACTAAAGGCAATAATAATTTAAACAATATATTTTATTTGTGTATTAATGTTTTTCTTTTTAAAAGTCCAATTAGGCTATTTTGGATCATCAGTCATGCTCCGTAAACACCGTCTGTCACAGAAACGAATTGTATTTTTAATTTCACCAAGCTGATTGCACTAAAAACCCCCACAGTCATCGTGTTTTCAGTCCATTTCAAGTTTGATTTTGACGTGACATAAAGCAGTGATATCTAACTGGGTGATCTGTTTACTTACTTTTCAATTAGTCTTCCCATTGACGCCATCATTTGTTCATTCAAACTGACACGCGGAACGTGCACGTCAACAAGAGGCGGGATTTATCGCACAAACCAATCATAACCAATTACATCCAATCATAGCGCGATGGAGACATTGCCTCCTCTCACGTGACTTTCCCCCATTCATTCTCAATTACCCCCCACAAAACCCAAGGCACGCCGGGGGTCTGATGGTTTTCTATGGTTTTCTATGAGAGCAAAGGGAGGCATGACTCCTGCTGTAACTTTACCTGCGGGTGTCGCTGTTGGGCAATGTTCCTTAAGAAATACGAGTGACTTGCGCTCTTTTTAATGTCATAATTTGTAATATTTGAGTTGTTTTATATGTAATATGGATTATTTTCTCATCCTATTTTTTTTTTTTTGAGGAGGCACTGCCTCCCTTGCCTCCTCGGAGGAAACGCCCCTGATTGAAACCCTATTTGGCATTTTTGCTAACCCTGATATGCTGTGAAGCAGAAAGAATGAAGCAGAAAGGAATTGTATTTGTGTCACGTTACAGTGGTTTTATAACACGGCAGAGGAAATTCGAGGGAACAATCTTTAATAACTCAGAAGAATATGGAGGAGAAAAGCTAACATTGACGAGACCGAAGACTGAACTGAAAGAACTGAGGCCCTAAATACACAGGGAGAGTATTTGATGTAAAACAGTACAGGTGCATGCAGGAACTAATTAACAACCAGGGAAACTAACGATGACTGGGAACTCGGACAAAACACAGGAAACAGTGAAAACTAATTCAAAACAGAACATAACAGAATATACATGCCACAATTTGATTGCAGTTAAAATACTTATGACTTCAAAGGTGAAAAACTTGCATACACTTTCTGCTAGATGGTATTTCAGCATCCTCAGTAAATTTGTAACAGTGGGCTGTCCAAAAAAAGCATTAATTACTGTGATTAATATTTTCTGTTTAAAAATATTTAAAGCAATTAACAATTAACACAGCATCTGTTTTTTTCCCTTCTTGAAGTAGCTGTATCAAATGTCTCTCCTCATCCTTTGGTTAGCGTTACTGTATATGATCACGCTATCTGTGTTTCACTCACCAGCTCTCTGAAGGAAGAGTGAGCAGCCGATCAAGAATACTAGGTCGCTAATCAGTTTGATTGACCATGTGACTTTTGTACAGATGATCAGGTGTTTTTACGTCTCTACAGTAGAGGGCGCAGCTCAAACTAATTTTTCAGCTGTGCTGCCATTCTGGATTAAAGAAAAATAGGACACAGCAGAAGGAAGTTCAACACTCTTATTTCTAATTCTAAAGTAATTTTTGCTATTAGTATGGTTGAATTAGGTCATTGAAGGTAGCATAAAGACATTGATCAATAAAGTGAGATTAAATACATAAAGTATATTTGTGTAATGTAATATAATTAATTATTTGTGTTAGATTCTGAGATTGCATTTCAGAGTTTTTATTCATTTTGAGGAATACTGAATGTTTTTGTGCAAGTGAGATGAGTAAACACCTGTTCACATTTAGTCTAGAATTACAATAACCCTCATGTTTACACAGCGCACACAACGCCTCTACACTCTCTCAACATGAGAACAGGAGAGTTGTCAGTCAATAAATGTGAAAACTAGATATTTTGTTGGAAATGGAAAAAGTAATGCGTTACTTTACTAGTTACTTGAAAAAGTAATCTTATAACGCAATTCAAGTTACTAATAATGCGTTACCCCCAACACTGTATATATGTATGTATGTATATATATATATATATATATATATATATATATATACAGAGGTGGGTAGATTACTTATGAATTGTAATCAGTTACTGATTACAAATTACATGACAAAATTTGTAATCAGTAATATAATCTCTTAGATTACACATTTTTGGACTACTTTTGGATTACATTTAGACTTTTGTGCTAACCCTTATTTGATGTCACATATATTGTAGGATAATCTTGTACTATTTTGACAGATACAAAGAAAAAATACATTCCAAAAAATATATTCTATTCACCAACAAGAACCTCAACAGATTATTTTTAAAGTGCAATGTATGGACAGTTAATACTGTTAATAATGTACCTGTTAGTGTTTGCTGATAGTAACACTGAATAAAACAAAATCACATCTTATGATTTTAAAACATATTTACTTAAAATTAAGTAAATTTAGAAAACAGCAACATTACAAAAACAAATATTGAAAAACATTAAATTCACAGCAATATCACTGCTACATCAAATATTTAATCTATATTTCATATATTATTATTATTTCATATATATATTTCATAGTATATTTAATTTATATTAATCTATATTTTATTTATATTTCCCCCTCACCACCGGAAAAACTTGAAGAATCACGAACATATATAAGCGGCAGGTTTATTATGAAAAAAATATAAACGTTAAAAAAAAAAAAAAAAAATTAGGAGTGTCAATTAGGAGAATCAATGAATTGTGAACAACTTACTGCCATTGTGTAAATAATATGTAATCATGTAATCCATAAAAAAGTAACTGTAGTCTGATTATGAATATTTTAAAAAGTAGTTTAATTACAAGTACTTGATTTTTGGAATCTGATTACGTAATTCAGATTACATGTAATCCGTTACTACCCAACTCAGTATATATATATACTTATATATATATATAGAGAGAGAGAGAGAGAGAGAGAGAGATTAGAAAAACATAAAAAGAGAAGGTTTCATACTTTTGGATCCCACTGTATGATGATTCCATACAGAGCAACATAAAGGATCTTCAGCATCTGCTCATTGCTAGTGAACTCAGTCATAAACTTTTATCACTGGCTCCAAGTGACCAGACCACAGCAGTAATTGCTCTTGACAGAACCGGCAACAAATCAGCAAGCAACCAGCAGCTGCTTCCAGGTCAATAATTTCTATTCAGGTCTAAATGAGCTTTTTCTTAACTTATCGGTATTCCTGTCCACCCAACCCCTCCCCGCATTCTACTGGGGTCGATTGGCTAGTCAATCTCATGGGAAATCTGCACGTAATTGAGGGTTATGTAACATTTGCAGGACACCGTGTCCATAAAGCCTTATTTGATTCAGGTCTTTTGGAGCTTTCTCTAAATGCCAGTGGGTGGCAGGGGCAGACGTATGATGGCAGCGAGCTGGAGACAGGGGCAGAACTGTTTGGGTTCAGCTGCTTCATCACAGTCAAGTGCTATACAGCTCTGGTATATTGACAGTACTATTATATGCATCTATGTGGTAAAAGATTACATTGTAAACTCAACTTACATAACAATTACACCAATAAATAAAATAATAAGTCATGAGAGGCTGGGCATTACATGATTTTACAATGGGTAAAAGGGGCTTTTAAGACAAGACTGCAGCGACAAGCAAGGTAGACTATAATTCTGATGTTTTCCAAAAGCTGATGTGAAGAGTTCATTCAGTCTTTTCATATACCTTTGTACATGCCTGAATCATTGTCAATAATAAATAAGTGCCATTACAAATTTAAGGTTCAGTTCACAATAAGTTCAGTTATAAATCTTTGCAAAATGTTAAAGGATCACATTTTAGTGGTTTCCACTGAAATTCCCAGTAACATACTAATTAGTGCTAATGATCACCTGTTAACTATTTATCTTATTCATTTGATTCTGTAAAACTTTACAAATTAAATCCCTATCACAAGGTTTATATTTCACTTTCACTGCTTCTCACTCAGGACAGTGTCTATGCTAATAGGGCAGATCGTCACTGGCTGTGGGTGGGGCTTCTCCCTATGATGATGTCATTGTATAGGGGGAATCTGAATCAGCTCGTTTGAAGAGACCGATTTTGATTTATGGGAAAATGAATACATTACAATATTGCGCTACACCCTAAAAAAGTAACTAATTGCATTATTTAGCTACTTTTTATGGAAAGTAATGAGTTACATTACTTTTGCATTACTTTCTTCATCTGGACTAGCCTTGCTTATTTGGTTTTTCATAACAAACAAAACCAAAAGTTCTATTTTTGGCAAATGTAAAGGCCCTTTCACACCAAAAGTGAAATGAATCCCTCAGATGGAAGGAAATGTAAATTCACACCTGTACAGTAGAGGATGCAGCTCAAAAAAAAAAAACCTTTCGGCTGCACTGCCATTCTAGATTGAAGTAGAATAGGACGCAGAAGTTATTCAACACTTACTTAAGCAACAACAACAACAAAAAAAAGAAAAAAAGAATCACAAGTGTGATTCATATGTTTGAATAGGATTATCAAAGGTCAGCGGCAAAGACATTGGTCAATAAAGTAAGATTAAATAAACTATATTTCTGTTCTTTAACATATTTAATTATTACTTGTTTGCGTAATATTCTGTGTTTGCATTTCACTGAATGTTTTTGTGCTAGCGAGATGAGTAAATGCACTAATGTGCACTGTAAATGCAATGTAAATAACTCACATTTAGTCTAGAACTACAAGCCGAATTCCGGACGTTTTTTAAATTTGAATAGAATGAAAACTAAAAAACTTTCAAATCACATGAGCAAATATTTTATTCACAATAGAACATAGATAACATAACTAATGTTTAAAGTGAGAAATTTTGCAATTTTATGCACAAAATGAGCTCATTTCAAATTTGATGCCTGCTACAGGTCTCAAAAAAGTTGGCACGGAGGCGACAAATGGCTGAAAAAACAAGAAATTTTGAAAAGATTTAGCTGGGAGGACATCTAGCAACTAATTAAGTCAATTGATATCAGGTCTGTAACATGATTAGCTATAAAAGGGAAGTCTTAGAGGGGCAGAGTCTCTCAGAAGTAAAGATGGGCAGAGGCTCTCCAATCTGTAAAAGAGTGCTCATCATCTACAGTGCATAACATCATCAAAAGATTCAGAGAAACTGGAGAAATCTCTGTGCGTAATGGACAAGGCTGAAGACCTTTATTGGATGCCCGTGGTCTTCAGGCTCTCAGGTGACACTGCATTACTCATCGGCATGATTGTGTCAATGACATTACTAAATGGGCCCAGGAATACTTCCATAAACCACTGTCGGTAAACACAATCCGCCGTGCCATCTGCAGATGCCAACTAAAGCTCTATCATGCAAAAAGGAAGCCATATGTGAACACCATGGTAAACATGCCCCCGTCTCAACTATTTTGAGACCTGTAGCAGGCATCAAATTTGAAATGAGCTCATTTTGTGCATAAAATTGTAAAATTTCTCAGTTTAAACATTTGTTATGTTATCTATGTTCTATTGTGAATAAAATATTGGCTCATGTGATATGAAAGTCTTTTAGTTTTCATTTTATTCAAATTTAAAAAATGTCCCAACATTCAAATTCGAATTCGGGTTGTACAGTAACCATCATGTTCACACAGTGCACACCACACCTCTGCACCTCAATCCCCATTTCTATTGACATGGGGACAGGAGAGGTGTTAGTCAATAAATGAGAAAACAAAGTAACTTGCATTACTTCTTTGAAAAACTAACTCTGAATTAGTAATCTGATTACATAAGACACTGGCTGTTACAATACCATTAAGATGTCATGGAAGGTTAAATAATGAAAATATCTTTAATACATAATTTCTCCAACTTAATGGAAAATCTAATACAAAAATGTCCTTCGGTTGTAATGTTACAGCACCACAGCTTTTTGCCACCAATAGTTTTTTTAAACATAGGCGCTCTACCAAGGAGACAATACCATCAACAAAAAGCTTGAGATGAAATATGAAACATGGAATGTGAAAATGGGGCATGACTTGACGCAGACAATCATACAACACAGCCAATCAGAAAATAGCACTCATTTTGGATTGGACACCATTGTCACACAGGGCTGTGCACAAGGGGGTGGCCCAGTTGCTAGAGCCACTACCCCTCTGCCCTCATCAGCTGAGATGCCCCTCTCGCACTGAATTAAATTGTTTTTTCAAAGCAATGAAATAGCATGACTGTCTGTACAAAAAAAGTGCATAACTTTTAAACTAACATTTATAAATCAAATATAATTTTGTAAATTGCATAAACAGGCTCAGAGGCAGGCTCAGAGCCCACTGAGCATCAGCCAAATCAGACAGGTACGGGTAAGACTGTTAAACTGGTTGATAGCTATTGTTTAATAAGAAAAAAAGATAGACGTTAAATTATTTAAATGGAAGAGTAATTACAACAACATAAATTGATCTGGACAACAACATAAATTGAATTAGCACTAAGCCTTACAATTGTATTTACATACAATATGATTATAAAAAGGTTTATAAATTTTCTATATTAAGATGATACTGCCTCAGAGTCAACACAAAAGACTCAAAGTGAAGGTCTAGAACGTGCTGTTTTCTCTTTTAATTGGAAATTTGTAACAACTGGATAATTTGTATTAACAAGCAGCCCCCCAGTCCCCCTTTTCAGTGTGTACTTGGCGCAACGCCAGAGATATAGAAACCAAGAAACTGATGCAATGTTGCATTTTTATGGTTTTCCTTGCTGATGAGATTGTCATATAATATCCTTTTCTAAACTTCCACAATCAGTCTTTCCTCATCTATCTTTGATAATTAATATTGATTAATGCTGCCTTCACGTGCTATCGGATATTTCCTACTTCCCAGTTCTGAAGTCATGATTATGAGCTTGTCGCATTCAAGTGCTTTGTTGTCAGAAAGAATTGGGAAGATGAAGGACACCAGGTTTATTCTTGCCTATTTCTTGGGAAAATATTATTAAAGCCAAAATGTATTGAAGATATTTAATTTTAAATAAAATGCGTCCCATTCGTTGGCAACCATATAAACATTCACCGCGCTATCTAGATATTTAGCTTGCTGATGATTCTGGAATTTCTTTTAAATACATGCTATTTCCGCTGTGTACAAAACATACTTCAAATAATCATTGCTTCAAATGGTTATTCATATATGTAAATATGCACTACTTCAATGACAAGACAAGGAAAATAGCTGTTAAAGAGTATCAGTAAAAGCAGCAATCATTCTCCCCATCTGCCATGTTTAAATTTTATGGCAAGCCCAACTCGGAAACTCGGGTATCAAAATTCTCTACGATTTGAGAGGGTGCTCATGTCCAATTTCCAACTAGGAAACTCGTATTTATGATAATTCTAATAGCACGTAAATTCAGCATTAAGTTTCTTATTTATGAGTTGAGAAGTCGTAATTTGACGTCAGTTTCATGCAGCTCACTTTAGTGGCGATTTACTTTCAGTGCAGGCAGGTCTACCTAACGCAGTGCCAAAAAATATGAACTACACAGCAGACACAAAGATACCTTTGTGATCAGTGAGGATAAGGATAAAGGGATAAAAATATGACTCACATAGATTCCTTTCATCAGTGGTTGTTTATTGTTACAAATCCGCTGTAATGACTCGAGTGGCTCATTGCTGGCATAAAACGGCTGCAGTAGCACTATGGTAAAATAAGAATCTTCAATAAAGTGTTACATTTTATTATTACTAATTATAAAAATTCCTTTAAATAAATGAAAATTATTCTTATAGTCTAAATATAGTAATATATAGACTATAAGAATATATAGACTATATACAGTAATACAGTATAGTCCATTATCCTTTTGGTACCATCTGTTATATAAATGTAAACAATACACCAAACTGGTTTAATGATAATCCTTTTCTAGAAAAGTTGTTTTGTTTTTTTAATGACATTGTCATAATCAAACTCTCCATGAGTTGTTGATAATAGAATATAGTGTCTGAGTATGTGTGAGGTAGAGGAACCGCAGCCAGCCACTTGGGGCCAAAAGCAACATGATCCCAGTGTAATGAGAATGTGTCAACAACCCGTCAGCCACGGTCCAACACACACATAGACACGCTTGCACATATACACACGTAAAAAATACACGCACCATCGTGTGTGTATCTCACGCTGGAGTGGACGTCCAATCAAGAGCTCATATGTTTTGCATGATTTCATGCACAGTCCCCCTGTCAGGCAGGGATTCAACTGGAGTTGGCCTTTTCTGCTGCAGTTCAAATGGCCTGTAAGACTGTTGACTGCTGAATGATGTGAAGATGTACTGTTGTGCTGTCATGTCTGACGCTGGCGGCGGCCTATCAGACAATTTTGAGATGAGAGATTTGCAAGATTATGGCGTCTTATTCGGCGAAAAGCCACTCAGTTCAGCATTACTGGATCAGATATAATTCAAACGTTTAGAATATGAGATCCGAATGTGTGAACTTCCATTTAATGGTGCGTTTAGGATGCAAAAATGCTAATCATGGCTACGTTTCCGTAACAAAAATGTCCTGATGAGTATTTTTATCCAACACAATAAATATAATCTAGTTAACTACAGTATATCAACCCAGAATGACTTGCGCACATGCTTGAAGCAGACCGGTCTTAGCAGATGCCACTCGGAGCACTCATAACTTGCAAATAATTTGCATGAGAGAGTAGCTAATTAGCATATTGGTGAGGGGGAGGGGTGGAGTGAAAGAGAGCCGCTCCCCTCTGATTGCTTCTAATCTGACAGGAAGAGCCAATCCCATGATCTGCTGGTGCGTGGGTGTGTGTTTGCATCTCGGGCCACTGGCAGGTTCAGCTGTCTTGGGGAACCTTTATACTGTACTGCATATTATTAAACTGCTGACACAATTTAAATTTTATCAGTTACTTTTAGTCCTGGATGTGCAAAACTGCACTATTGGAGGAGAACACTGTAACTGTGAATACAGGTACGATTTCTAGGCAATCCATTTCTTTTGCAGAAAAATAAATGCTGAAGTTGGAAAAAGTAGTTTTTAAAAATAGGTACTGATACAATGTATATTCTCAGTTAAAGATACCATTTTAAATCAAACCTCTGAAAGGAGCCAGGCGTTTAGGAACAGGAAGAGTAAACAGGGAACAGGAAGAGTAAACGTGAGCGAGTGAATAACAGGATGAATACAGAAATGCTCACCATGACCAAAACTACTCAAGAGAGGCCTGTTTTCAAAACAGCTGACACATTCAACTGGATTCATGGCTTTGTAATGTTGTAAGAGAAAAGGCTGTGAGTGAGCAGCTTTATGCTTACTTGACAGATACTAATCTTTTAATTCAGCCTGCCACCGATTAGCCTTGATTACTTGAAAAAGAGTGATTATTGATAGTAAAGGTGTAACTGATATCTTGACCCTCTGCAGTAAAGAACAGGGACAATATAGAAGTGTGAAAGCAGCAGTCAGTGTTGCCAATTGCTTTCAGCTGAAAGTAGCTAAAACTGGTCGCTAAATGTCGCTAGATGATGTCATACTCGCTAGATGAGTCACGGACTACGTCCGAAAACTGGAAAATGCTGCCTTCGGAGGGCACATTTCAAGGTAGGAAGGCATCAAGGCACGTCCGAATCCAATGTTAGCTTCGCTTCCTGTCTCCTGAGATACCTTCATCTGATCGATTTTGGAAGGCAGCGTAGATGTATCCTTTACTGCCTTTGATATCCTACAATCTTGTGCGTTCCATTCTGTGACAGTTGAGCTAGAAAAATAAAGATGGCGCCCGAAAGTTGCGTTTGCTGGTCAGTTTGTGTGTAAATGTACGTTTTGACCAACATTTTCCACTTTTAATGTCATTTCTAGTGAGAAATTACTAATGTAGGCTAGTAATTAAATATTTGTTTATTTCTCACCAAAGCTCTCGCTATTTTGCTGTAGATCATTAAACTATTACGCTGCCTCAGAAGTCAGTCCGAAATCTGTTTCGTGAGGTGCCTTCATGCACAAACGCTGCCTTACAAGTCATTGCCTGATAAGGAAGCGAGCTAACAAGTCAGTTGTCTAGGTTTTCGGATGCAGCCACGGAATCTAGATAAGGTTTGTCAAAGAAGTTGCTAGATCTGTTGCTAGGCTTTTAAAAAAAGTCTCAAAAGGGGCGGGGAAGTCGCTAAATCTAGGGACAAAATCGTTAAATTGGCAGCACTGGCAGCAGTATGTTATAATCAGAGGTGTGAAGTAATGGATTACAAATAATCGCGTTACTCTAATGTAGTTTTTTTTTTTTTTTTGTAATCAGAAATTGCATTTTAAATCGTTTTAAAATTGTGTTATTTACTTTTACTTGAGTACATTTTAAGTACTCCGTTTGTGGTCGTTACATGCTTGTCGCAGACTGCATCCGAAACCTAGGCAGCTGACTTGTTGCCTCGTTGCCCTGTCAGGCAATCACTTGTAAGGCAGCCTTTGTGCATGAAGGCACCTCACGAAACTGATTTCGGACAGACTTCTGAGGCAGCGCAACGATCTTTAATCTACAGCAAAATAGCGCGAGCTTTGGTGAGAACTAAACAAATAATTACTACAGTAGTAATTTCTCTCTAGAAATGACATCAAAAGTGGAAAATGTTGGTCAAAAACGTACATTTACACACAAACTGACCAGCAAACGCAACTTTCGGACGCCATCTTTATTTTTCTAGCTCAACTGTCACAGAATGTAAAGCACAGGATTGTGGGATATCAAACACAGCGAAGGATACATCTATGCTTCCTTTAAAAATGATCAGATGAAGTTAACTTATCTCAGGAGACAAGTGAAGCTAACATTGGATTCGGACGTGCCTTGATGCCTTCCTACCTTGAAATGTGTCCTCCGAAGGCAGCATTTTCCAGTTTTCGGACGCAGCCTTACTTTAATTTTTATCAACTTGATTGGATAGGGAGAGAGAAATCGATCTCGTGACTCCCGTCAAATCAAATCGCGCATAGAAAACTTTAACCATATTCAGTAGATGGCGCCAACTTCTCTTAATCGTGGCTACTGTGGAAGCACATCCTTCAAGCGTCAATTTAATCGACATATCAGCATTTAATTCTTCCTCTAAGGTAAATTTCGGATTTCTGCTGACTAGATGATCTGTATATAACAGGGCCTGAAATTTGGCGCGAGGTTGCGGGTATTGCGCACAATGTTAATAACTCCTGCAAGTGCCACGTTCGTTCCCACTCTCATTTATTACCTTGAACATAGAGACGCGAGGCGCGATCTGCACTGACGCGTCTCTTCCTCGCGCGCGTCCTGCAGCAGTCGCCAGCTCGTTGATTCTTGGGTGAGTTTAATATGAGCGCGTGAAACTAGTGTGTTTAGGACATTCTAAAAATGTGGGGAAAAGGTTACCATGGCTTAATGTACTAAAATTGGAGGACCAAAACTACAGCTCGTTTATAACCAACGTTTTTTGTTTGTTTGATCAATTTCATACAATGCTGATCAAGGTCACGATTATTACTTCCAGTCAGTTGTGGACGATATCGATAACACTGTATTTGTCATTTAATATGAAATAATGAAAATATTATGTAGGCTAATAGCGCATTTAAGTTGAATAATGACATGTATAATAGCCTAGTAGATAAATCATATTAAAGACTTGTGATATATCAGTTAGCCTGCATATTAAAATACCAATAATTTATTTCAAGAGATGTTCTAATGACAAAACTATTAATAAAAATGTAAGTAAAAAATAATTATTTGTTCAAAGCGTTACTTTTGTGGATTTTAGGGTTCCCCCGCCTCCAAAATCCCAGTTAAATCCTGGTTATTGGGCTGCTGGGATTTATGCAATGTGAGCATTGTATAGGCCTATAGCCTACGATATGGAATTACAATGTAATTAGTGTTAGCTCTCTATCTTTCCCTATTTCAGAGCATTAGGTGAGGTTAACTGTTTGATAATATTAGTTATTTTAATTTCTTTATCACAAAACACTAAAACTGTCACCATTCTGGAGAGAAATTGTCTATCTCTCTCTTTTTAACCCTTCTCTGGTGTGTGATGCTGAACTCTCACATGAGAGTTTTTGTATTGTTGTATTTTTTGCACTGTTCTGAACATTAATATTTTATGTGCAACAATAGTTTGCTCACTGTTCATTAAGGCCTTACAACTGATTTTAAATCTAATCTTTTCATACATGATGATTTAAAATAGTGATGAATGTACTAGTCTTTCCCTATTTTGGAATAGATAAATTTTATCACTGATAAATGATGTATTTTAAAAAGTTGGCAGTCAAAATTAAAACATGTTGGAGGGCATAGATATTCTTCATTCTTTCTGATAAACAGCAAAAGAGATTGTGAATTAAAGTATGTACAGTTTTCTGCATTTTTAAATTGCAGTGTACAGTGTTTATCATAAAGGAGGTAGAATCCGCAGCTCAGTACCCACTACTCATGAGTACTTTTAAATAAGTTACTCTTTTACTCTTACTCAAGTAGTTTTTTGGACAAGTACTTTTTACTTTATACAATTTTTGGAAAGTAATGGTAATTTTACTTGAGTATATATTTTTTCAGTACTCTTTCCACCCCTGGTTATAGTGCACATTTGCTGAGGAACTGTAAATATGAGGTGCTGATGTATGTTCCAGTCTGAATTCTAAATACAGAACATTTATTTCAGATTCATTTAATTTCTTATAGGTATTTTCACAGTTGTTATTAAGTCAAGTCACCTTTATTTATATAGCGCTTTTTACAATACAGCAGCTTTACAGTGATAACATGAAAATTATGCAACATGCTTATTTCGGCTGTACAGCTGCTCTAGAAGAAAATAGTGTCATTGTTTAGCTTGAGTCAGTTCAGTATTGATTTAGTTCTGTTGTAAAAATGATCAGTTATTAATTTAGTGTATTTCATCTGCATTTAGTGCATTTCATATAAATATTCATCTATATAATATTGTTAAATAGTAGGTGTCCTCAACTAAGTAAGACAAAGGCGACAGTGGCAAGGAACCTAAACTCCATCAGGTGACAGAATGGAGAAAAAAAACCTTGGGAGAAACCAGGCTCAGTCGGGGGCCAGTTCTCCTCTGGCCAACAAATGAACGCTGTAAGATTATATTCAGGTGGTGTCACAATTCAAAAGTCAGATTCGGAGTCAATCGTAGCATTCAAAATGTAATCCAGTTCTGTGTTATGATCGTTTATGATCATTGATTGCATCATTGGCTCAAGAATTAAAATACAAAATACAAGAAATAAAATTTATATATATATATATATATATATATATTTCTTTATTACTGACTATTATTGAGTATTCTTTGGAATGGCTATATTTTCCCATTATATTAAGCATTGTCAAAATTGGCATTGTTTTATAGCATAATAACATTAAATCAACAGATATTTAATATGGTTTCTCTGTCAAGTAGCCAAAGAAACCACATATTCTGAGCATAATGGTAATGATGGCTAATAATATCAACCTAAAGGAGTGGCTCTAAAATATATGTGAACTACAGCTGGACAAACCAACAGAGGGCAGTATGTAGTTGCAAAATGGGGTCAATCACTTCGTTGCCTTTGTCTAAGCTAAAAGCAGGATGTGCTTCAAAATTTATCAAATAAAAAGTTATATCTGAAATGTGTTTTTTTTTCCAATGAAGTGATATATCTGGATTCTATTCAAGAACTCTGCTAACATTGTTCTCTGACGTTATGATTTAATTTTCCAGTAAAACACAATGGACAATGTCATGATATCTTTCCCAAATATTACAATGGAAATCTTTCCATTTTTTGAATATGTCTTATTTGAAGTCGGACTAAGAAACACACAAATATTGCACAAGATTTAATAACATTTAAATATGTATGGTGGTGGTGTGGCCTAAACGGGCCCTTTATAAAAATGATTTTGGATACTACTCTCATTCTGATAAATCTGATTCATGTTGTACATCTTTGATTAAATAAGCAAATGACATATAATATCTTATGCTATATTATTTAGTTGATAAAACAGTCATGACAAACTGATATGTATGGAAAATGGAAAATGATTTATATCTTCGATTATAGAACATTTGCAAGGTGTTTCAGTTTCTAATATATCGTAAATTTCATTAAAAATATCATATGCAAGTAAAAGATTGACAGCAGCAGGATACACATACAGAAAAACTAAATATGTTTAATATGACATCTTTCTCTTTTTTGCTTCACGTCTCTCTCCACAGCGAATGACTCTCACAGTGAACTGAAGGGTTTGTGAGAAGCGGTGAAGTCATGCATACAGATGGCAGTGCCGGTGTTGGTGGAAATGATGCTTCCTGAACTGTTGTAACGGCAGTCCCAGAGGACTGAGCCACAGTCCAATAAGATGTCATGAAGACTAGACCGAGAGGAGTGCGCATCAGATCTCCCTCAATTAATCCACCATTAGATGCCTGAGATTCATGGCTCACTGCCTTTGCTTACTGCGTTGGAGCTAAAATCTAATTAGACCCCCTCTCTCTCTCTCTCTCTTTTTCTCTCGGCTTCTCTTTCTCTATGTCCATCCCTCCTTAGATCGAAAGATAGACGGATCTTTCCTCACTGAACGCTGTGGTTGGGTATTTTAGGTGTTCCTCCCTCTCCCTCTCTCTCTCTCTTTCGCTCTCTCTCTCAGTATCTTTCCTTACAGCCACATACTCACTCTCAGTCTGTCCCCCTCTCTCCCACTCCTGCTTTCCCTCCCACTCTCTCTCTGTAACTCCTTCGCTCCTCTCATCCTCCTGTGACTTAGTCTGCTGTGCGCAACAACTTGCAGACCTCTCTCCTCTTCTCCGGCGAGGTGGCAAGCGTGTCCTCAGGCATGGGAGGGGATCCTGCACGTTCGGGCACATGGTCTTACGGCGACGACGGATCGGCGGCACAACAACCTGAAGGAACGGAGGCACGGCATCCTCAGCCTTCCCCGTCACTGCCGGCTCAAGGCAGCGGACGAATGGGCGGCTTTGTGCTCAGCGGGTGCCGCTCTGTAGAGATCTCTAGGGTAAGCCTGCTTCAGTGGAGTAAGGATTTGTGCCTGTTTTTTTTTTCTGCCACTACTTTGCCTTTTGTTCCTTTTGTGACTCGTCACAGTATCATGGGGGAAAGAAAGATTTGTTGCCATGGGTATTGTGTGAGCTGATTGTCACTGTGCTGCAGATTTGTGTAATCGCGCTACTATCGGGGCGGTGGATATTTTTCTGCTGGATTTGTCAACTGTGTTTGCCGTATTAACATATTCATGGGATTCCTGCTCCTTCAATTAAATGGCAATCACTGGCAGGCAGCAGGAGCCCTGTGTCAGTGAGCCTCTGTAATGATGTGTGAGTGGAATGAAGAGGAGCTTCACCAGAGAAAAAAAAAAGAAAAGCTTTTTTGTCCCTCTCTGTCCACGTTTTGTCTTCTCTTTTCTCTCGTTTGTCCTCTCTTTGTCCACCTCACGTCATGTTTCGTTGTTTTTGTTGTTCTCAAAAGCCCCAAAATGGAGGGAAAAGTCACAAAAGGATTGGGACAGTCACTCTGACTTCTCGTTCGTGCACCTGCTGCAGGAAAACGCTTCTGGAGACGAGATTGAAGACTATGTGTTTTTGCTATTTAATTGTGCCTGGCCAGAGGAAGATGTTGTACCATGGGAACCTGGCTGTATGCATGCTTTGGGGGCACGGGAGGGTGGTCTTTTAGCTTTGACAGGGCTGTCCAAACAAGATAAGAAGAGAGTTTTTTTTTTTTTTTTTTGACAAGCCCGTTGTGCTGAACCAGTGGTTGTGCTGCTGTCACAATGTCTCCAATGTGTTGTTTCTCTACTACGTGTCTTGTTTGGTGTGAATTCTGAGCAAAATGTTGTAAGCATCTGTGGATGGGTGTGTCTGAGTGTTTCGAGCATGTTAAGATAGCCACGGTCCATGTTTATGCCATGTTTTTGAATGTATTATGTTGTGTTGGCTTTACACTCCAAGTGTCATGGTGAATCACCATTGTTCAGTGCTCATTCTCTTAATATTTGCATTTAAATGCTTTTTCTTCCCAATGGCCTGTGAGAAATGTTTCATGAAAGCTGTTGTAAACACATTTCTCACATTTACATCCTCCCAGCACAGAGAATCTTTGGATTTTCTCTTTGTTCATGTTAATTTATGGTACCACGTGAGTTAGAAAGTGTGTATGAATGAATTCCACAAAGCTGCAAAAATACATGTTCTGATGTCCATCTTTTTCCACTTCCATTTGGTAGCTGCTGCACCCCTCAGAAAATGAAAGCCATAATAACAGTCATTGTTCCCCGTTTCTGACAGCCATCATTGCATTCCCTTTTCCCCCCAAACGATCTGTAATTTGCTTCCCGCTGCTAATGGATTTTCTGTATGACTCCTCTTTCTCTTTCTCTCTCTTACTCCCTCCCTGAATGTGTGTGATGAGCATGTGAGACTTTGAAGGTGACAGTGTTTGACTGTTAATGTGGTGTGCAATAGCGACGTTAAACCTATGGTGAAGAATATATCAAGTATCTGTGCACATATCAACTTTTGTTTAATTCCTACCTCTTTAACATTGTTCCCAGATTTGGCCTGGATGTTTGCGAGCGCTTCCGCTCCCTGAGGACGGGCTGGACCGAGGACAGGACGTGTGGTCTGTGAGCTCCCAGGTAAGATGATCCCCCTCACCATCTGTCTCTCCACATAACTAGTTAAACCCAGGAAGGGAAGCATTTTTTACATGCAATATCCTCCCTCTCCTGCTACAAATGCAAAGTGTGTTCATTTCTGTCTGCAGATGCAACCTTTGACGGGGGCCTTGGCTTGTGGTAAAGGGCATCTTCAATCAATTCCCCTAGAGAGAAAACTCTGCTTTGGCCTATGCCACTGTGAATGGCTGAAAGTCAGGCGAAGCCCCCTTTTACTAAGGCTCTCTTCGGTGACGGGTATTCTTGGGTGGATAATACGGCTCTCGTTGTTATTGCTTAAGAATACGCGTAGTTGAGGAGAGTCATTGTCGACTGTCTTCGGGGAGATAACCTCCACTGATCCCAAAAACCTTCTGTGGCCGTTTATGTAGCAACTAGACAGCTAATCATTTTCACTGTGGTTTGTTTGATTTCTGCAACAGGAGACAGACAGCTCTTGCTCTCAGTGTAGTGTCTCCACCTACATTGGCAAATCGCCACTTTATGTGCTATCCAACGAGCGGCGTTTTGCATTTCACACAACTTGTTTGTTTTTTCCTCTGAGTGTGCGTGCGACGAGAGGTTCATGGGGAACGGCGTTTATTTTTGCTCTCTTCGGGGAGTGTTTTAGAGTACACATGCCTGCTTGCCTGGCTGATAGGAATGCATTTACTGCTCTTTATTGTTAGTCCTGAGCACCAGCGGGAGCCCCGGACTGCATGGGGTGTTCACACAGATTGATTTTGAGATGGCATTAGTCGTACAGTTTTCGCCATTCAGCTGACAGCGATGGGAGGCAAAATGTCCACGGAATCTAAACAGGCTTTGCTGTGAAAGGGGAGGGGCTTCAAGTCTAATTACAAAACACAGCTAAATAGAAGCAGCATAACAGATTACATGATTGTGTCTGCTGAGCTCATAGCATCAGCTGGTTCATTCTGATTGTAGCACCGTTTCTCAGGACAAAAACAGATTGAATATCTTTTTTCTCCTAGATAAAGACACACATACGCATAATGTTCTTTTCCAAACCGCTAATTACTTTTTAATGATGCGCTCAAATGTCTGAGTTAGCTTGTGCTGGTGAAAGCCAATGAGGCCCAAGGCGTATAAAGACGGTCAGTGTTTTTAAAGCAGTCATATCTATATCTCAGATTTTATCATAGGAATATGTTGTTTGTATAATATTTAACCAAACAGCTTTAATATAACTGAATGCATTTAAAATGAATGTGGAATCTATTTTTAATGGCTTGTTTTTAAACTAAAGGACTGGCAATTTTAAATATTCTCTGCTCAGAAAAAATACTTGTTTTTTATTTACGAATCATATTGTGTGGGTTTTTATTTAATTGATTTACAGAACTGTTAAGAAACACTTGATTTTAAATGCATAGCTTGCTTCTTTCATTCTCTGCTGTACGAAGGCCTGGGAGACATAGAGGCAAAATGCAAATTGGCTGCTACTCTGTTTTAGTAATATTAGCCAAGAAGTTTGTGAAAATAACTAGAGGCTTATTAGAAATGCTCATGAAAAGTCCCTAGCCCAAGAAACAAAACATATTACTTATATTATTATGTAATCTAGTGATGTATTACTAATATTATACATATCATAGGGTTGAAATGTGAATGAACTACTTCCATACTCAAGGTATATTATATTATATTATTTTTTAATTTATTATTGTCATGATTGTAATGTCATTCTTTGTTACTGATGCACATTCAACTTTTTTTTTTTTTTTTTCAGTGTAATTGTATTTCACACAAAAGTTAGTGATTTTACTCAGCACTGAATGTGCCTTTATCATTAAATCATGGTAAATGTTGTATCAAATGACTATATGAAGCCCTAAATAAACTCTCTATAAAACAGTCCGGAACATTGTTATGAATTTGTCATGGCTTGAGTGAGTTTACTCTGCCTTCCCCCTGTTTTCTCTCTCTGTGTTAATAGCTTTCATACACCTGTATCCGTGCAGGTGTTTTCCTCTTTATGATTACCTCTCCCACCCACAGAGCTAATTTCAGCCTTGGAAAAAAAGGGGGGGGAAAAAAGGAAAACACTAAATAACCCATGGAAATTTCACTAGTTTACTAAATAACAACTTTTTCTTGTGCTCTCTGTTTCTCTTGTGTAGACAGCCACATTAGTGGAGCTAGTAGTATTTTGTAGCAGGAAAGCATTTCAAATCCATTTGAACTGTATTCAGCTTTGAGACGTTTATCATGATGCATTCCCCTCTTATGCTGCTATCAACAACAGCCAGGTACCCTCTGTCTCACTATAATGACACTTTAAAAAACTAATCTATTTTTGGGTGTTTGTGACACACAGCCTTAGTGAGAAAACTGGATCAAGCGTTCCATTTCACCAGCATTTTGGGGAGAAAAGATTGTGCTATGGGAAAAAAAAAAAAAACTGTTAAAATGCGACTTTTTGATCAAAATGCGTCTTAGAACCCATCTATATTTTTACAAGATGTATTACTCACTTGATACTTGTGTTGGCAAATGCTGGTTTGTTTTAAAGCAATTGTCAGAAATAAGCTGACAGATACTTGAATGCCAAATGCTACCCAGAATTCTGTGTAGGCAAACGTGATCTAGACTAAACAGACATTAGCCCACACTCCAAAGACTCTGCATACTTGGCTGAGCTTGAAGCTGCGCTATCAGCTCACCCATATGATATGAGAATGCTGTTCATGTGTACATGTCCCTGCTGAAAAATCCAGCATTAACCATCATGAATTCCATGTTGGTTTTTGAGTAAGAGCTGGTATATTGGTTGTACAGCTGCTGGTCCACCAGCACCCCCGCTTCCCATGCTGGGGACCAGCAAACCAGCATCCCATGCTGGACTCAGAATGCAAAACATACCTTATGCTGGTGACCAGCAATGCTGGATTTTTCAGCAGGGGTGAGCGAGCGCTGTGTTTTTATCCCTTTTGAAGGCAGAGTTACCTTAAAAACTTGGGCGGTGCCGTCCCCAAACCTCTCTTTGGCTTTTAGCTACTTATCAGAGGGGTCGACAGATCAGTCGTAGTCCTAGTTAAAGGGTCAAAAGAGGTAAAACCATCTGAAGTTGAAGGGGGGTCTTACAATTGTTTGCTCAAGGCTATTAGTGCAACGAATGTGTTGTGGCAACTGAAAGCTCTCGACAAGGCCATTGCAGGCCTCATGGTCAAGTGGCTGCACTTAAAACATTTGAATACTCTGAAAGGGCCTCGAAATTGTGTTTCGCCCATTCGCCATCTCTCTGTCTTCGCCTCGCTCGCTCTCCCTTCCCCCTCCCTCTTCGCTCTCGTATAAGCTCTGACCTTTTGATACATAATCATCTCCTGGGGGCTGCACGCAGAGCCTTTGTTTACTCCATCATCAGGACCACCTTCAGACAAGACCCCCCTTCCTCCCGCAGCCCTTCTCTTCGCTCTCCATGCAGGTCATATCTTTAATTATTCTGTGATAATTAGTCCAGCAGGGCATTTTCATCTGCATTGATATATGTGCGGTTCAGGGTAGGACGCTCGCTTTGTGAGTTTAAGAGCGCGCGGAGGTGATCGGTATGCATGCCATCTGCCCTCCAATTGCCTTCGACAATTTCGCTGAGGAATAAATGGAGGCCTATCGGCACAAAACAAAATAAGCAAATCAATTATCTGCGCCGCTGCAGCTCTTTTACCGAGCACTACGCATTTCGCATGTAGCGTGGGCTCTCCGTGAGAAACAATCTGTCGGGTCCTTGCTTAACTGATGCGAGATCGTAATACAGCACAACAGTCGCTCTTTGGAAGTTCACGCATTTCTTTGCTAATTAAATAGCCATGCGTCCTATCGTCGCAGCTGGTTTAACCGTGTCGTGTCAGGGCTAATTGCAATTGAGACGTCGGACAGAATCAACTGCTATTTCCGAGGTAGATTTTGAGCACTCTGTGCCTGATAAGTCAAAGTGTGAAATAAAACCGACTCGGAGAGGCAGTTCAGTCAGCCAGCTTTGTTTCATCCTCGGAAAGATTGACACCGACGGGAATTCCAGATCAACAGTTGCCAGTTTTGTGTGCTTAGAGCTGACACATTGACACACATAGCAGTGCATCTCTCTGTTAAACAAATGGCTCGTTGAGCCGCGGCTGACTCTGAGATCAAATAAAAGCTTGCCTAAATCCTCTCAAGGAGGACAAACTCTGTTTCTGTCAGCAAGACGAGCGACTGTTGTATTCGCTGCTAATCAACTTTCACACTTCAAGCTCACATCAAGAGCTAAGCGTGCAGCATGTGCCTGAGCCGATCCATCGCCCTGAAAACCACAAAAGCACGTGTGTTGCTATCAAAACATTTTCGGGCTGGGGCCTGGCCAGCTGTTGTGGGTCCAGATGTGCACGCCTTGCTCCTTTCTCACTTGTGCTTTATCACTCTGACTGCCAGTGAAGAAAGTTTCACAGATTGGTGTTGAACAGAACGCTACGGCTTGGCTTGTGCGTAGATCAGTTTTCATGATACATCTAACTCTCACAGGATTGGCCAGAACCCTGCAGAGAGAGTCTGTGCTGCTACAGCCATCTGGCATGCGTTGGGTCAGCAATGCCTCCCTGCCCTCTGTTTTGGCCTCCTATCTCAATCCTGCCTGCTCAATCCAGTTGTTTAACAGATATTTACTGTCTGTTTGCCAATTGCTCATCTTCATATTCTTTTTCCTGCACTATATAACAGGTTAGGACTGCTGGTTGTGCTTGGAAGACTTAGTTGATTTAGCTAATTTGTCATTTAGCTGACATTTCTTTACACTGCGATGTACAGTGTGCTTAATACAGTCCCATTGGAGCAGCCAGGGGTTAAGTGTTTCGCTCAAAGGTGCAATGGTGATTTTTCATGGGGTCTATGATATGTTGCAGGATTTGGACAGTAGTGTTTCAATTAAAAGCTTCTGCTAAATGAACAAATGTACTGTAAAAGTACAATTAGCAAAGCTTTTAGTTTAATTACTTAGGTGGTAGCATTGCTAGTTTTTAAATTATGTAGTTTGTCTTGTTAAATCATACATTTCCTGTCAGATTCATTGGTGGTAAAAAATGGTACAAAGTACACAAATGTCCTTAAAGGATTAGTTCACTTCAGAATTAAAATTTCCTGATAATTTACTCACCCCCATGTCATTCAAGATGTTTATGTCTTTCTTTCTTCAGTCGAAAAGAAATTATGCTTTTTAAAGGAAAACATTCCAGGATTTTTCTCCATATAGTGGACTTCAACAGTTACCGACAGGTTGAAGGTCCAAATTGCAGTTTAAATGCAGCTTCAAAGGGCTCTACACGATCCCAGCTGGGGAATAAGGGTCTTATCTAGCGAAACAATCGGTCATTTTCTAAAAAAAAAAAAAATTTATATACTTTTTAACCACAAATGCTCATCTTGCACTAGCTCTGCGATGCGCTGCGTATTACGTAGTCACGTTGGAAAGGTCACGCGTGACGTAGGTGGTAGCACCGTGGTAGGGCGAAAAACTATCTAATTTATCTAATTTTATGTAATTTTCTTCTCCTGTGTCAAAATCGTCCAACGTCGTTATTTTACTTTTTTTTTTTTTTTTGGAAAAACAGTTTGACTTAGTCTTTGCATGTATGCTTTGTTAACACTTGCTGGGAAATTCCACCTACGCCACGCGTGACCTTTCCAACGTGATTACGTGATGCTTGTCGCATCGCAGAGCTAGTGCAAGACAAGCATTTGTGGTTAAAAAGTATATAATGTTTTGTTTTTTTTAGAAAATGACAGATTGTTTTGCTAGACAATACCCTTATTCTTCATCTGGGATCGTGTTGAGCCCTTTGAAGCTGCAGTGAAACTGCAGTTTGGATCTTTAACCCATTGGTAACTGTTGAAGTTCACTATATGGAGAAAAATCCTGGAATGTTTTCCTCAAAAATCTTAATTTCTTTTCGACTGAAGAAAGAAAGACATAAACATCTTGGATGACATAGGGGTGAGTAAATTTTAATTTTGAAGTGAACTAATCCTTTAAGTTCAAGTACAGATATGAGATCCTACTAAATTATTAGTCCATTAAAAGTACTTATTTTACTTAAGTACACTGATAAATAAGCACTTTTGTACCACTAAAGTAACATACTAAATGAAAAATGTACTTATGTTAAAAAAAAACAACTTATCATCCACCAACGAGAATCAGAACTAGCGATGTTCTTAAATTAATCATTCTTTTGAGTCGGATCCTTTCAATGAATTGTCTGAACGGGTTAGCATAATCATCTAAATCATTTCACAATTTATTCACACAGTTTCGTTACGCACTGAATCAGAATCTTCTAAATTAGTAAATTCACACTGGTTTCTTAAAAAGAACAAAAAAGTATCAAGAGTAACAGTACACACAAAATTTAAAAGTACCACATTGTTTCCAATTGGAAAATGTTTCTGTAAAATAGTTATTTAGCTATTTTGTTTGGTTTCTTTTTTCTGAGTAGCTTGCCCAACAGTGCAATTTAAACCTTTCGATTACTAGCACAGAGGTTTAACCAATAAGCAACACCATATGTGAATCAGTTAATTAATATTTCCGTTGCAGCAGATATTTCATAGCACTTTTAGACTTTAAAGTGGAACGTATCATGCTGCTCCTTGTCACATATACTTAAGCTGTTCCTCTAGCACTTGCTGATGGAAACCTGCAAGACCTCCAGTGAGTACGGGGATGAAGTGGAGAGGACTGCAAGGGCTGACGCTTTTCTTGTTAAAGTAACCCAAAGGTCAGCCACAACCCAATCCTTCCAATCCAGTTAGAGCTGCCGGCAAAGCTGTCCAACACCTTGCTTTTTCTCAGTGCCCCCAAATCCTTGACTGGCAGTCAAAACAGCCCTGAGCAGAATCAGAGGTGTAGTTGACCGCCTCTCGTCTGCGCTTTGCAAACCATCCCTTCAAGTCGCCTCTAATCCTCTGCTAGCCCGGCTGGCCGCAGCACCTTTAATCCCGATGCTGTCTGACAGAACTGAGCCCAGGCCTGAAGTTTAGGCTCTGCTTGCTTGGGAGAAATAAGGTGATGGTGAGAAGCATTTCAGGGCTCAGCCAAAGTCTGGACGCATCCGATGACAAACAGACACTGCCCGGATCTGCCTCATGGCTGACGGTTAGTGAGCCTGAACCTGCTCTGTTATCACTCAACACGCTTTTCTCTGCAGTCTTCCATCAGTGTCAGATGGAGGAAAGCAGAGATGACAACAAATAGTATCTTCTAACCTCTGATGTTTAAGGAGATGCGACTGGTTAAAAATAGTACGTTTGAACACAGGCTCTTAAGTTAAGAAAAACGGTATTTGCTTTCAGCAGGTCTCCTTTTTAGGTGCCAATTTAATACGCCGCAAAGAATTTAGCTGTATTTTTGTCTGGTTTTGCAATGAAAATATCTAAACATTATTAAAAACAAGATAATTTTGCATTTGCATTTGTTAACACTATCGGGTAGGTTTAGGGTTCAGTGTAGGTGTACGTTATTAAACGTGATGGTGCATTAAGCTTTTAGCGCCACTCACCGGACATTTCGATTCAGAACTGCAGTGATATGTATAAACTCCAACATAATAAAACGTCATATTCACATTCATCTGTTCTGGAAAAGACTAAACACACTTTTAGCACCACTCACTGGACATTTCACTTTTAAACTGTTGTGAAACGGGCACGACGCAACGTATTTTGCGCTTTGCAAAAATGTTGACACGGGTACTTTTTTGTAATGAGACTGGGCTGGAATATACATAAGCTTGATTTTGGCAGACGAGATCTGCTACGCTGCTGCTGCTGAGCAAATACAAGAATTTGTTCAGCTTAGTTCAAATAACAAACAAAAAGACAGGCTGCTGAAAGAAAATTGAACCCCATAGCAGATCTCTACAGGTGGTGCTGGGGAGGAGGAGGGACAAACAGAAGTTTTCATAATCGCACAGAAGGGCGGTCGCAGGCTAGGGTACGAGATTGTTAAGTGGATTAGGAAGTACTTCTGATTGGCCGATGCCACGCCGTTGGAAGAACCAATCAGTGCTCGGTTAGAGTTTCATGTCTGAACTATGTATCTATAATATTTCACAATATTACTGTTTTTACTGTATTTTTGATCAAATAAATGCAGCCTTGGTAAGCATGATAGATTTCGTTTAAAAAACAATAATACTTTTACTGAATTGAAACCTTTGAACGGTCCGATGGTTTTAATTATGAAAAGGATTTGCAGTGTGATTTTTGCAAAATCCACACATTTCAGATTAGATGTTGACCGGTTCTATATAATCTTGTTTGTGATTGTTTCTGCATAGCCATGAATTGTGAGGTGAGCGACTGGCTCTCTTCTCAGGCCTCTGTGTTTTCAAATGATGTTCTTTTTCATGTCTCCACCAAAGATGTGCTGCTGAATTCAGACCTCTGTGGAACACTGAAGGGAAAATGAAAGACTGTAAATGTTTAATGCTCTACCAAAAAACAGAGAATAGGAAGTTAATATAAAATGTCATGCAATTCGAACCTCGCCGCTTCATTCGATCTGAATTTTCACAGACCTGTCATTTATATGAATTACTGTATCAATTAATTGGAATGACTGGGAAGCTGCGTGGTTCCTCCTGGAACAATATTGCAGTATATTTCTCTGTTGTTTCATCATATCAGAAATAGTTATGGTTTCCAATATTCTTTTTGTTCTGGATGTCTGCCAAGTTCTACACAGGCAGTGTTGCCAGACGGCAGGCATTTTCAATCCAGAATGCTAAGACCTACTGTGGTTGGCAGAGAAGAAAAACATTCGAAGCTTGACATTTGTTAATGCTCTGTCCTAATCCATGGAAGACATAAATGTAGAACAAAGAAAATAATAATAAAAAAAGAATAGGAATTCTCGAATTTCTCCGTAAAGAATGCAGGAACTGTTGAGTGTGCAGGTGGAAGAAGGAAGAATCTTCTAAAATCATGGCAACAAAAGTCCAGGCTGAAAACTGATGAAAGAGCTGTAATTTTCCATGCATGCAGCAAATAGGACATTTCCTCGTGTTACTCTTTTCAGAAACCTCAAATGTTTTTGTGACAAACATTATTTACAGAGGTTTTCTGCAGAGCCCAACAAGAAAAAATGAAAGGAAAAGGAAAAGTGAACCAAGGTCTGTTTTTTTTTTCTTCCCTGTCGCTGCCACTGTCACAGGAGGTAGCCTGTTAAACGCAGGAAACCGTTTGGTGTGTTTCTCTCTCTCTGACTGCCACACAACGCTGTTTGTCATTCCCTTTTGAACCGTTGCCTACCGGATCAAAGCATGCATGAAAGTGTGCAGGTTAGTTAAAACCAGAGATGTGTTAAACCACATTCCATATGCACACACACACACACAGAGCTCAGTCACTAAGGATAGCTCCACTCTGATGATGAAGCAATGTGCTTGTGCTTGCAAATAAAAGGGAACGATTGATGCTGAAGAAATCACAGGTATTTTTGAACCCCTGAAAAAATGGCTTAGACGTTATAATAATTGATAGACCTTATTATTGATAGACAGATTAATCAGTTGCTATTTGGCCATTTTGAGATTATC
The DNA here is from genome assembly GCF_019924925.1 of Ctenopharyngodon idella. Classification (NCBI taxonomy): domain Eukaryota; kingdom Metazoa; phylum Chordata; class Actinopteri; order Cypriniformes; family Xenocyprididae; genus Ctenopharyngodon; species Ctenopharyngodon idella. The sequence goes on from NC_067221.1 coordinate 16,527,744, forward strand.
TGTAAAATACTTGGCTGTTTTTTTTTGTTTTTTTTTGTTTTTTGTCGTTTAACACTTCCAAAATCTACTGACAGTCTTGTCAATGGATAAATAGACATTGAGACAAATAGACGCTTTGTGTTTAAAATGTTTTTTTTAGTGAATTTTGAATAAATATTTTGTTATATAATAACTTATTATTTTTTTAAATTATTTTGCTATCATTGTATTTTATATAAATTACCTTTCAAAAGTTTAAGTTTATATATATATATATATATATATATATATATATATATATATATTTATATATATATGGTTTTGAAAGAACTCGCGTATTATTGCAATTTAAAATGCTTTTTTCTATTTTATCATATTTTAAAATTTAATTTATTCCTGTGATGCAAAGCTGAATTTTCAGCATCATTACTCCAGTCTTCAGTCACATGATCCTTCAGAAATCATTCTAATATGAAGATTTGCTGCTCAAAAAAAAAAAAAAAATTATCAAAAATGTATTATCAAAAAATTATTATCAATGTTGAAAACAGTTGTGGTGATTAATTATTTTTTTTGGGAAACCGTGATACATTTTTTTCTTGATTTTTTGATTAATAGAAAGTTCAAAAGGACAGAATTTATCTAAAATGCAAATATTTTATGATATTATGTATTTACTGAAACTTTTATTCATGTCGAATAGAAGTATTAATTTCTTTAAAAAAATTCTTACTGACCCCAAACTTTTGAACAGTACTGTATATAAATGAAACAATAATATAAATGAGCTAATTTTAATAATTTTATGTCTTTAAACTATATTTGTTTATGTGCACAATATATGCAATGCAATTTAATGTTACCAAAAAGTGTTCATTCTAATTCTTTTGCTAACACTTTATTTTACAGTATCAGTGTTACACATGTTTCATGTAGTTACTGTAGTAATAACTATAAATTATGCATAATTACATGCAATTAACCCTAAATCAAACCCTCATTCTAACCCTAACCCTATAGTAAGTACATGTAGTTAAAGGTGCAGTAAGTGATTTCTGAGAAACGCTGTTGAAAGTGACAGAGCACCAAAACAAACTTGTAGCCAATCGGCAGTAAGGGGCGTGTCTACTCATGATGGGGTAGGTGCCTGTGTTGCATAGCGTGTTCATGAATTTGGGGGTGGAGCTATCGAGATAGGGGTGTTATCCTTTTGGGTAGGGGCGTGTTTGTTTTGGTGATTTCAAATATCAACAGTTTCTCAGAAATTGCTTACTACACCTTTAATTATTATTACTCAAACGTACTTAAATGTATAATTACAATGTAACACGGACACCTTAAAATAAAATAAAAACCCATTTTTTAAATATAAAATATATATTATATATTCAAAATTCTAAATATTTTAAACAAAATGTGTAGTTCGATGTTTAATGTCTTTGTGTTTTCAATGCCCATCAAACAACTCATATCAGTCGACCACTGCTTATTATCCATCTATAGTTTGATTATGTAACAGCAGAAGTCCCTTTTTGTTAAGTATATAGAATGTATGATAACCTACTGTACATGTAACCTCTTCAAAACTGTTTAAAGTCCTTTAAATATACAGCCGGCTGTTTTGTTTTACAGCAGGGCAGTGAAATATCCCAGTGTACTGACAGCAGCTCCGTTCACAAACGACTAATCAAGCCGCCTTCCTTCGCTTTGAAAATGAAAGGACACTTATCTGATGTCAGGTTTGTTATTGCCCAAGGACTGAGATCATTTCTCTTTCAGCACAAAAACGCTGGGTGACGAGAATCAATCAAACACTGATTCACCGAATTGGCCAACACGGAGGAGAGGAAAAATTCACGGGAGCCAAGTGTGTCATCTGTTGCCAGAGTCTGTCTGTCTGTATGCGTGATGACAATGCTGTGCTGGATTCTGGTCCGTGCGTGTATGCTAGAACACTGGGTCTGCTGTACTACTACAGCTGCTTGATTATAATGATATTCTGACCCCTGCTGATTCTAGAGGATCCACAATCCCTCTGATCAGTAAGTTGCCTCAGGCTTATCAGCTCTCAGCATGAGGAGGCTGCTGTCCCGAACATAAATATTAGATTTGAAAAATATAGGCCGAATATGAATCTAAACGAGAGCAAATAGAAAATACTGTTTGGGATGTTGTTTTAGTTTTTAAGATTATTTATGTGTTGTTATTTATATTTGTACTGAAAATTGCATTCAAAAGTGCACTAAACTCTGCGTTTGTGTTCTGATACTGTGATTATAATGAGTGGCAAAAATAATTGTTTTGAGAGAATGACTAACATTGTGTTGAATGATTATAATGAGTGATAAAAATAATTGTCTTGCCATAAAACACAACATTTTGTTGAAGGCTACATAGACGCTGCAAAAAACACTTGAGGCGCAAACACACACCACACACACACACACACACACACACCGAGAAGCTCAGCTCAGCTCCAGAGTTGCAGATTTGAAAAATAAAGCTCCTCAGCAGTCGGCAGGTGTTTGAACATCAAGCCCTGCTCACGTTTGGCCTGCTGTGTTGGGTTGGAGAGAAACCCGCTCTGACTGCAAAGACGAGAGATGCAAGCAGGCAGGAGGAATAAACACTAGAGAATGGAAGGTGAAGTGACCTATTTCTAAATGTGATGGCAGAAGTGTCTACATAAAAATAGGAAAACAAAGCTTCTTGTCTTAAGGCTAAAGGGAATTACAAGTCATTCTGTATGTTCATTCTCTCACATATAAATGAACGTACTACAGCACAATATTATGATGAAAAACACATCTGTTGGAAATATGTACATTTTATAATAAAGCAGAAATCTATAAATGGCTTTGTGTGATGATTTACTGCACTCTGACATTGTTTAGACACATTCAAATACACTGATTTAAATAAAAAAGTGATGTATGAACATGAGGTGGATCATAGATTAATCCCAACTATTTTCATTTTAATAAAATTTTACATTTCCATATTTGATTCTATAGCTGTTAAAGCTAAACTATGTGTTAAAAATGTCTTAACTTTAACAAATTGAGAGTACTATACTTGAATATTGCATAATACCACAGCTCAGAGATATGGTAACTTGGAGTCATCAGACTTTGAACCTCATGGTTTACTGAGGAAAGAAAGAGGGGGAGGAGCCAGTGACATAGATTGGATAAGCCACTCCCCTTACTGTGATACTGGCTCAAAACATTTAACTCCTCATTGCACTCTGAGACTGGCTGAATTAAACTTCCCAATGCCTAGAGTTATTCATCTTTCAGTGTTCTGCCCCCATAAGGTATTTTCAAATATCATATCTGACCCAAGCCACATAAAGAAGTAAAATTATATAAACTTGCAAATTATGACAATTTTCAGATTAAATCTGAAAAATGGCAATATCACAATATAAAATAGATAATGTACAATTTCAAAACATTACGTTAGTATACTGGTCTGATGACTATATATTTGAATATGTATGTAAGCTTTATGATTATTCATTAAATTAATAGTCCCCATTAAATTAACAATTACTATAAAATAATAATATAAAATTCATATAAATTCATAAAAAATAATACAAATGTATACATGAAAATATAAAATTGATTAATAGGTAATAAAACCGTGTGCACGTGCAGCCGAGCTTTACCTTCAATGTAAACTTTGACCCTCTAAACTTCGTCTGTAGAAGGAATAAACCATTTCACTCAGAACATTTCGCCTGTTCGTGTCAATTAAAACAATTAATGGGTTGAAAAGAGACACTAGATGTGAGTAGCGTTGGTTTAAGAATAGCTTTTTATCATGCCTGCGTCAAAACAAAAAGTTCACAGCTGCTGCTGATGTGAGATGTGTGCGGTGTCATAATGGACTGGTCGCGTGTTTTAGGCGCGCTCACTAAAGTTCTGAGCGCGTGCTTAGATCTTGTCAAGAGCTCTCGCGTCTCTTAACGGAGGAGAGATCGGATCATATATTGCAGACCGGACATAATGGCTACTATGTTGAGCAAAGAATTACCGGATATCGAGGTAAAGCTACACGCAGAGTGTTACTGAGCTTTGTATATTTCGGTAAGACGTTTTTACACGCTTATCTGTTGCTAGCCTATTTTTGGGCACGTGTCCATGGTTTAAAGTCAGGTAAGGTGATTTGTGTGGGAGACTGCGAGACAAAACTTTGAAAGTTGCACTGTTGTGCAAAATACAGGCACATCGAGGAAGAATAACAATAAATAATAAAACATTTGATTTTAATAAAATAAAAATATTCACTTTTTTATGCACTTATATTATAGTCTAATTGTTCAGCATGACTATTTTCAACCTAAAAATAAATAAGAGGTTATTGCACAGCAATGTATTGATGGTGATTATGGAATTGTTAATGTAAATTATGATTTTGTTTATCAGTTTCTAATTTCTGCACTTAATTAGCAGTTTTAGGTTACATGGAAAAAGCTACATACGAGGATTTTCGTCTCCAGTACTTAAAACTCTTAAATCCCACTGAATGTTTATTAAATGGTGGATATGAATAAAGGGTCAACTGAATAAGACTTGTGTACTGCTAGGAAGAGATTTCAGGACCTTGGACAGGGACTCACTCAGTAGTTGAGATCACAGTACAGTGTTCAACACTGATGAAGCCATAATTAGTACCTTAATGAAAATGTACAGTTCCAATTTAGGGATCATTTCCTCCAGATAAACAAGTGTACAGCCACGTATGTTACACATTTTCTTCTGATGTGCAGTGCACTTTAGAGACAACAATCCCTTTGATTTGTGAGCAGTGCATGGTGGCCTACATTGTATATAACTAGGATTTGTTTTTCAAAGCAAGTGTACAGACATTGACATGTCAGTAGCTTTTTATTCCTTCCTTTTTATACTCTTAAATAAAGACTGTTAAATCATGTTTTGTTTCTATCAAGTGCACTTAAGCAAGCAGGTTGCTAATTTAGTGGTTAAATTAGTCTGGAAAAACAGAGGCATTGGGTGTTTTTTTTTAAATACTTCATGTCCCTGAATTAAAATCAATTAACTTAATCAAAACATAATTGAATGTTTTAATTTTATGCCTTTGAAATGGTGGAGTATTTTAATTTAGGCCCGACAGACCCTTCCTCGACTTCAGTGTCTCTGGGTGCTTTTCAATCAGCTCCCTAGCTTTGAGCTTGTGAGTCAGTATATCGTGTACACAGATCTGGGCACTGGTTAGGACCCTGGCTTAGTAGACACTGGGACAATGGTTACTCAATTTCTGGTGACATGACTATGTACAACATCAATGTACAACATTGTAGAACAGGCATTGTAGAACAATTTTAGATATTTTTTTAATTCTGTTTAAACACATTATTCTGTTACATGTCGTTACAACATTTCAGTCGAATAGTCTAAATAATAACTAGATGTGTTTACTACCTGCTTGCATATAATAAAAAAACGTTTTGCGCTTCAGAAATGTGATGTAATTTCCGGTAAGCGAGCATAGTGAGCATCGATGCTCGCTGGTTTTTGTGGTGCATTGTGGTATTTTTCAGGGAGCGAACGTTCCAGTGCACTGGAAGGATTTTGCAATTGAGACAGCCCTTAAAATGGCCGACTCCCTATTCAGTGCCTTGACTAGGGAGCTGATTGAGACGCACCCTCTTTATTTCCAATATTAGTTCCAGCTGTCCGTAGCATTTGCCATGTTTGATCTAGCATTAGCACATCTGATTTACATGAATCCTATCTGTTAGCGTTGAGCCTAAGAGAACATCTTGGTATGCACAGCACATGCCGGATGACATCTCTGCTCAGGTGAGATAAAGCTTTCTCTTTTAAGTTGAGCAGATATGGGCATTGACTTTCATAGAGAAAATAGAACTGTTACTGACGACTCTCATTAGCATTTCTATTCATGAGTGTTATGACTATGGCAACGTGACCTTGGCGTGCAGAGTGCACTTAAAACGTGCTCTAAACGACTCCTGTCTGCCACTGAAAATACCTCACTAAATGTCATAATAATGGCTGTCCGTGGGGCAATTAAATTGGCCATTCATTTTGGCAGTGCTGTCAGACGTCTCATTTTAATATCCTGCTTTTCCAAGAGCGCTAAACGTGTGCCTTTGTGTGTGCTCACGGATTCATTAAAAAATCCTCCGGGATGGCCATCAGTGTTCGTTAAAAACCAGATTAATGTGGCCGCTTACACAAAGGGCTACGGCTTTTTATGGAAGGCCCCGAACCCCGACAATGACCACTTCCTGATAACGAGTCAAGTACCGTGATAGAAAATTGTCGACTTAAAAGCCAAAATTGCAATATGAACGTTATGAAAGCCCCATTAGCTGACAGACATCCATATCATGGATGTCAAAGTCAGATGCTGTACCTGCTGGAGCTTTTATCCGTGCCATAAAAAAGAAGTCCTTCTCAAGTTCAGGAGGAAACTTGGGAATATTTATAATCCAGTAATGGTCTGCAATTACATGTGGTGCTTACAAAGACGCTGACCTCATGACATATGCTACTGATGTAAGTGCTTATATAAATGGTTACATAGTAGTGGTTGAATGGAGTTGATTTGTGATCCGTACGGACCAGGCCCCGCAGTTAAGCGCGTATGTGATTTGCGGATAATTTGCTAATTTTAACCATCATCGAGTGAAAGTTTATCATTTGCACGTGTTTCGTCTTGTCCATTTACATAATCAAGTGATTTTAAACCATTGCAGCACAAGAAGAGGCAAAAAAGAACTCGCATGGTGTTATCTGTGGGCACACAGCCACACACACCTGAAATGCGCACACACAAAGACAGGTGGTTTCAGATAGCGCGTGAACACAGAATCAGTTCCTCTTTTGCATCTTCTTGCGCTTGAACAGACAAATACACACAAAATTATTATGTTAAAATACCCATCAAAATATTCTAGTAAACACCGTCGGTTATGTCTTAAGTGAACGTAAATAGTTGAGAAAGAAATCAGATGTGTATCATTATATTGGATCCGTGCATTCTGTCTTAAAGTGACAACAGCCTATAAATATCTGCTGCTAAGTCATTAATGTTAATCAAACAACAAAACAGCTTTAAAAAAAGATTCATCTATTTTTAATTTATACAGTGAATACTATAGTGTTACATTTTGCCCTAATTATTATATTTCTGTACCTGAATACTACAATTAGACCTTACTTTATTTATAACTTTGTTATATTGTATTTATCTATGCTTGTAATTAGTGAATTTGATCTTATTTTTTTACTGACTGTTCACTTGTCTTTAATAATATCTGAACTATATTAGTTAGGCTAGTAGTTTTTGCTGTGACATCAAAGTACTTAAAGTATGCTTTAAGTAATAAACAGAAAGCAAAGTTACATTTGCCCCCCCCCCCCCCCCCCCCCCCCCCCCCAAATTATTTTGTTCTTGCTGCTATGTGACTCAAAAACCGTAATATTATATATATATATTTACATTTATATTCAGATTTCTAGGTTCCAAATAATAAAAAAGCAGATGATATTCCATTGTTCTATTGTGTCTGTCTGTGTGTGTGTGTGTGTGTGTGTGTGTATATATATATATGTATATATATTACACCATATGAAAAGTTTGCAGAATACTTTTTTTTTTGATCTGAAGATACAAGAAAATAAAAACATTTAGTCTTTAAATTTAACATTGTTGCATAAAAAAAGTAAGTGTTTGAAAGGACATTGATGAGCCAGCAACCCTTCAGCTTGGTTATCATACTATCATCCACTCAACCGGTTCATGACCCTAAGTCAATGATTATCCCAGGCACTAGTGAGTGGTATTAAGAAATCTGTTCACAAACAGCCTGTTCAAACCCTTTGGACGACATGGCAGGCCTCTCCTCTGGAACGCAGGATTTTGAACTTGTTCCACCCTGTTACCTTTCACTTAGTGTGAAATAATAAACATTAATATATAGATTTTCTCAGTCTGCTCCTAGTCTGGTCCAAGACTGTCTCTTAAGAACTAGTCTAAGTAGCACTTAGCCAACCAGCCTTCTTTTCGGACCAATATAACTGACTGAAGTTATTATGACTAACTTGTAAGGCAAGTCTAATCAGTTTATGCAACCGGCCACAGGACTGAGGCATTTAAGACTTTAAAGGCAATTTGTTTTGTAAATACTTTTTGTTATACTGGTTGAAACTCTTTACATCCTGATAGCAGTCAATAATAGAAGTTGTCTAAATATCAAAACATGTACATCTTCAGTAGAAGACTCAGGACCACAAAAAATGTCCGACCAATCATTGCATTCAGTCCGATACAATGTCCTACCTGCCTATCAACACATGTATTTCCATACCTCTGCGCACCCTGCTCGCGCAGACATCACATGTCATCAGCATGTTGTAGACACAGTCACCGTCCACCGTAAACAAACAGCAGTCATCTTTTACAGTTCCTCCTAACCCAAAACAACGAGCTTATGCTGCGGTCACGCCATGTCGTAACCGTAATTTCGAGACCCGTGACGTTCTACCCGGAGCTGTTCACGTCCTCAGACTGGGATTTATGCGTTTCTATGTCAACACTGTAAACGGCGAAATGAATCTGCAGCAGTCAGGTGGTACAAGTAAGAGCTCTGTAAGTTGTTTACGTTCATTATTATTGTAATGTTATGTGCTTTGAGACATGAGGTAATTTAACGCCATCTCTCGTCTTGTGACACTTTGCAAACTCTGCTGTGTGCGTTCAGGTGTTTTGAAGGAGGCGTGCTTTGGAGAGCGTTCTGAAGGTAGGGTGGGATCTCATGCTTTCAAAGCTAGCTTGCTATCGCTAGCCACTCTGAAATTGCCTACCCTACCTTTAAAGAGACAGTCCACCCCAAAATAAAAATTCTGTCATTATTTACTTTCCCTCACGTCGTTCCAAACCTGTATCACTTTTTTCTTCCAAGGAACACAAAAGAAGGTATTTTGAGAAATGTCTCAGTGTTGTTTTATCCATATAATAATAGTCAATGATTGACTTTTGACATTGATTTTCATTGCATGGACAAAAACATTTTTTCAGTATGTCTTTAATGAATCATTTTAGGAATGTTTAATACCTTTTTAATCAAAATAATGTGAAGCATGTGTGAACATGGTTGGTCGAAAGTATATCAGCAGGCCTCTCATAGATGCCTAGCCGATGATCAGCCGTGCGTTTTCGCGTGAATCAACTACGTTTCACTCATTACAGTGTCTGAAAATTGAATAGAAGCTTCAGGAGACCTTTAGCTGAGCAAGATGATGTTGATGCCAAATGATCTGTATTGCACTCTATAATTATGTTACAGGACTAAATGATATTCTGGGCTTGTGCTGAACATTGCTGGGCTGCTGGAGCACTGTGGCTTCATTGCAGCTATGGAGGATCAATTCCTGTATTGATTTCAGGCAAAAAGACTAGGCAAGAATCTCTGTAGATTGTGTTTAACTATTCCGCCTTAGGGAGGGAGGGGGCTGTGTTATGAAAGATGAAGTGTGCTTTGGAAAGGGGTCAAGTTGCCTACATTGAGATCATTGCATAAATGCTTTTAGTTATGAATTTGCTCTTTTCTGCATCTGGATGATGTTTCATTAGTATTAATTATAGTAGAGAACACACCTGAACTCATTTAGACAGAGACAAAAGCTTGCTTTTAGTGTTCTGGGTTGCTGTCGTTTATAAATGTAACATTTAAAAGTGCCATTTAAAAGTTCACATTGGGGTTCAAAATCTAATTTAAAACTTTACTTAAACATATTGTTTTAGGACTTTGAAAAATGTAAAACAAAGAAATGTTATTAAATAAACAAGAAAATAAAATAAGATATATTTAAGAGTTCTAGGTCACAAACAATAAAAAGCAAATTTGTGACATTCATCATGTGAATCTTTGAACAGATGGTCAGATGTTCTTCAATTTAAGATTATCTATACCGTATATAAAAATTGACTCACCCTATGAAAATGCGTGCCGAATCCTTATGACTGACATCAGACTACATCATTCCCTATCATTTGATCATATTCGCTATTCTTTTTCTGGATAGGGAGCAGATTTTGCTTACTTTGGCAGGAAAAAGCCAGTATTGATTTGTTGTCTCAGTGGATCACTATGACCAGCAGAGAGTGATAAAGCCAGTCTCCAGAGCTCTCCCTGTGGAAATGAAACACAGCACATCACATGCAGCTTAAAATGCATTCTCTTTCTAGCCAAAGCCTGGCATGCTTTAATGAAATGTATACACTTGCTCTTCAGTATGCGATTCTGCTATGATTTCATTCTGTTCAATTCCACAGCTTTATTTTTTCTCAACTCGATGCTGTGGTATTTTGAGAGGAGAAACCTACCTCACAGATGAAACTCGAACCTTGCTGACATTTTAAAACAGGTTTTATTTCAAGCGACCAAGCGATGTAGCTTGTTGTGAACATAGTTCAAGCTCATAAAGGCTTACTGTATATATCTGGGAAAAGAAACCCGTGATATCTCACCAATTACCTTACGCCCTTTACAAGCGAATACACAAAAAGCAATAACTACGCATAGTGACCCTCTGTTTGGTCATAAAAGTGGGCCCACACTTTCATTTCCATCTTTGTTCCACTAAAAGCCTATTTGACATGAAATAGACTATGATTTCCATCTAGAGCTTGTTCAACCGTCACAGAGGGACTTTAGAAGAGATATTGATCTCTTCTTATATAGATCTTTTCTTCTTATGGATGTGTTTCCTCTTACACAATATTGATCTAATTGGCAAAGGTGCACAATGTTTTTCATTGCTTACAAGAAACAGCCTTCACTCTAAAATCATTGTCACTCTAAACATACTGGGCATGTTTCTGTACTGGCTTTGATTAAGTGTTCTTTTTTATCATTAATACTTGTTTGTTTTTCCTTTTTGGCTCTGTGTGCCACTTTGAGGTTGCCATCCATAGATTTTCAAATCTGTTCATCTGCGACTGGTCAAACATGGCTTAACTCACTCATTATTACTTTTGCTTCTCAGACTGAGCCTATTATAGCAAATAAACAGTAGTTTGACTGGCTCAGTTATCAGCAGTCCCAGCAAGGGAACAATACTGTGCAATCCTGATGTTTTTTGTCATGTCTCTGAAATGAATGAAAATAAAGAAAATTTCCTTTAAACATTGCTATTTAGGATTATAAATTCCATCTAGTTCAAGCTGCTTGCCGAAGTCACAATTAAATTATATTTCAAATCAGCAACAAAATCTGACATGAAATGTCCCAAAAATGCTTTATTAAAAGGGCTGTCTTTTTTTAGCAGAAGCAATAATTCAGATAAGATTATAAAATAATGTTAACTTAAAGCCACAATATGTAAATTTTCGCCGCTAGAGGTCGCTTATTCAAAACAAAGGCGTAGCTTGATGACGCCTTGATTTTGCAGAATCATGGGGTGAGTTGTCTTCACGTTTACAGCCGGTGGAAAAGAATCGGGATGGGACTTGGGCAGAAATCATGTTCATGGATGAGATTATTAACGTTACTGTAGTATGAAGCAGAGCAGGGCTGAGTGCTGCGAGAGCTGAAACGAGCGCTGTTTTATCATATTAGATACATTTGTGTGTTGAAAGTTGTTATAATGCTACTCTATGCGTTCACTTATTGCACACTGCAGTAAGCTAGATCGATATTAGGAATGGTAAAAACCTGGTATTTGCTGTAAATCAAGAAAATGAGATTTAAAAAATAACACTTACTGGGCCCTATCATACACCCGGCGCAATGTGGCGCCAGGCGCGACGCAAATGTTTTTTGCTAGTTTCAGCCCGACACAGTTATCATTTTCACATCCTGCACCACATTGTTTGAATAGCAAATGCATTTGCACCTATTTGTGCACCCATGGGCGTGCTGGTCTGAAAACGAGGTGTGTTCAGGCGCATTGTTGGCGCGTTACTATTTTGAGGCAACTGAAATAGACTGTGCCGTTGACCAACTGAAATCTGGTCTAAAGTCAATGGCGCAATATTTCTTTTGTTATTTAAAGAGTGTGTTAGTAATATCGTTAAAATAGGGCCCACTGTGTTGAGCTATATAACATGATTAGTTTTCTGTCGGTGAATGTATCCATCCAAACAGTTGCTCACCTGCCTAATAAAACACAATATACTAAAGCATCTTTGGTGTTTCCATGGTTTCTACAAAATAAAACCGGAAATCGAGGGTAACACAGTATGATGTCATTGATAGGCGACGCATGGACACAGCCCGTGTCCTGGTTAAAATTGCTTATTTCTCTGGATTTAAACATTCTTGGAAACATTTGGGATACAATAAGTACACAAGTCAACAAAATATATAACAGTGTTCTAGTGGTTTTTGGATATTTTAATCCAAAAATCCTACATATTGTGTTAATATTTAATGTCTATGTTTTTATTTATTCGACAAGTAGCCATGTAATAAGCAATACAGTCAGCCATTCATCATCCAGCATCGATGTCTTATCGTGGTTTATTTTACGATAATGGCTGGCTGACTGTTATGTGTATGTTCAATTGCTGCTTCATGCTTGCCATAGTTTTTACTCCTTATGTTTTGAGGTTTGACAACAAATGTAAGAATACTCCATGATCGAACATTGCTGTCAATTTCATTCATACTAGTAGAATAAAATTAGAATAAAAAATAAAAATATGAAAGTTTCATGCAAGACCTACCTTTCCAGCTCAGTGCTCTATACCCCCAACAAAACTAAGAATGATTTACACATGCTACATATTAATAGTGTTATCAATAATTTATCCCTCCATGCTTCTAAGAGTAAATGGAAACAGCCTGGAAGGACTGTTTCCTCCCTCTCACTATATTTGTTGTCAAACATATTTCTTTACAAGTCATTCGGAAAGTTTTGTAGCATAAAATGGCAAAAACAACATTGAAATTTGTTTAGGGAATGGTGCATGACTGATTGTAAATTGAATTAATTGGATAAATATTCACACAGATAACACAGAGAGCCACCACAGCGTTCAAGTGTCATGTCAGGATTTTCTGTCAGTGTCCTTTTTTTGGGTGAAGGTTTTTCTGACACCTGGCTTGTGGGCTATAATGCCAAAGTGGCTTATTTCAATTTGCTCCTGGCCTCCTGTTCAGGCCTTTGTCAGATAGTGTTTCAGCACAGTGAAATGACTGTGGACATGGTATTCTTTTACACTACGAAGAGCATGAAATTGGTATTAGTGTGATGGTAATGGTTGCTTCTCCCTCACTTGTTCTCCTCTCTCTCAGTAAACTGCCTGTTAATTGTGTTTGCCATTAAAAGATCCCACACTGCTGCCTGCCTTCAGCTCCTCGAGTGTGGTGGGGTGATTTGACTGGCAGGCGTGAAGGTGCCGTGCGGTGCGTATTTGAAATGAAGGTTGCTCCTGAATCAAATGATGATGGTCCCCATCATGGCTCTCATTTCACCCCTCTTTATTGGCCCCGCTGCACTAGCGTTCTAATCAGTGTTGTCAAAGACGGCTTTGAAGGACCTTGGCTTGAGCAGGCTTTGTAGTTCATATCAATGTTTTAAAATGCTTTCATGTTTGTGGAACACAACAGCATGATTATCTTTGCTTTTTCTTCAGTTATGCTGTAAAACTAGACATATTATTCAGTGTTGGGGAATGTTACTTTTAAATGTAACTGTTGCAATATTGAGTTACTCTGGGGAAAAAAAACAAAAACAACACTTTTTATGCAAAGTAAGTCTTAAGTTACTTTTGCTTTACTTCTAACTGTCAGTGGAGGTGCTTTGGAGATGTTCAGCTTACAGCCATTTTATATATTGGAAGTAGGGATGCACTGATATGAAAATTTTGGTCGATACCGATAACTGATATTTCTTTATATTTGAAAGCTGATAACCGATATATTGGCCGATAAATCTAAATCCATTTTTTATATAATTTTTGAGAGCCTGATTACAAAGACAAAAGTTTCACCATTAAAAGCCATGTCCCAAGCACACAATTATAATGTTCTCATTATAATTTTATGTAGCCTATATGACAGACAAACTATATTTTCCTTTTGGAAGTGACTCCAATCATATTTCAAGCAATTCAAAATCATCATGGTGAACTGTGCGCATCTGAAATGTTTCAGCTGAAGGAAATAATCCATTTTTTATCGGCTTTAATTTGTCGGCCAAATTTTCTTATTGGGCCAATAACGATAACATTAAAAATGAACTGGTTTGGGGTTAGTTACTTGTAATTATGCATAATTTACTGTTATTACTGTTACTATTGCAATGTATAATTTCACTATATAAGCACAATTTTTATTCCAACATAGGTGAGGGAAGGGTTTTCAGTTCATTTGTCAGTATATAAATTATTTAAAAAAAAAAAAAAAATGAAAGTGCACTTTCATTTGTGAAAAGTAACTTGGCTATTATGGTGTGAATTTAGCAAGTAATGAGTTACTTTAGTAACACTAATCTGATCAATAATCTAATGAAAATAATAATCCGATTATGTAATATGCATCAACTGTAATAGCATATAATAACATATCATAATATTGCAATATGAATTGCATTTCAGAGACAGCGTGTTAAAGAGTATGTAGAACCATTACAGCAGTCATACGTTTACTTTATCCTATAGTTTATTTGTTCTGCATTCAATGAAAAAATGTTACACATCATACCATAATGATCATGCATTGATAAGTCCTTTGAACTTTTAATGATTTTCATTATGTATAACTGTACTTCAGAGTATCCTCGCCTTGAACCCAAGGGTGAAGACTTATGCAAATCTCCATTCCACTGCCTCTAAGAAGAATGAGAAGAAGCACTGGAAGAGAAACCCAGAGAGGAGCTGCGATGTGAGTATTGTTATAAATAAATAAATAAATAAGACAAGCTCTGCTCATGGGCTGGCTGAAATAACTCATTTTTTTCAAAACTCTCACATACTGCTGCCTTTGAGTTTTAGATTAAATATTAAAGAAACAGCCAATGAGAAGAAGAGTCCTTGTCATGGCATTTCAAACTTACATGTCTTTCCTTGTTTGTGAAATGTTTACATGCTGCCAATTGTCACAATGCGTTATAGTCACAATGTACACAATGTAAATTAGAGGTAAAAGAAGAATAACTATAACCCATTGAGATGTTAGGGCTGGTTCTCTGAATCCCCTGGAAGCTGTAGCCCTAATATCCTCTTCTGTGAGCAAACTTTGTCCCAGTTTACCGATGATAATGAGTACTCTGTGATGTAGTTTATGGTGTGGTGATTCAGTGATTATGTCGGTGATGGCTGTGATCATATTACTCTGATGAGCAGTAATAGGGCCGAAGATTATAATTCTATAATTAGTTCCAGCCGCCTAGTTTGTCCAATTATTGTAGAGATTCAAATTTTGACTCTTTCTGCCCTTTTGCTTACAATTTGTCAGTGAGTAATTCTTTAGCACTCATCAGAAAACTGCAGCAAAAGCCTAAAGGAGACATTATGAAAATGCATCATAAGCAGATGCCCCCCCCCCCCCCCCCCAAATCCCCCAAGTGGATTAAATATTCCAAATTTCCTCTCAATTATTATCATATCCTGTGAGTCAAGGCTCATAAGCATATTCAAATGTTCATTTTAAATGCTATTTCACCATGTGGTGACTGTGTTGATGAAATACCAAATCTTGTTTCCAGAGCTTGCATATTAATTAGCTGTTAAATTATACTACCAATTCCCAGCACTAAGCATTTTGTCTAATTAATAATAATAAAGCCCCCAAGATGTTGGATTAGACTAATCCTTTGCAGGGGAAAATGCTACACATAATTTCAAGAGAAAATGTCAATGGTTATCCCAGTCCCAACAATGCCTCGGTGTAATTGGAAATGTAATTATGTTTCATTTTACCACACAGATGAGTTTTAATACCACACAGAAGCTTTGAGATTAGTCTACTGTGACACAGGGTTGACCAAGGTCAAGTATTTTTGCATTTGAAATGACAACACAAAATAACACATGGTGCTCTATATGCTTTAATAAAATTTGCTGACGACAGACACTTCTCAAACTTCATTATACATTGTATGATGATATGGTTGTTTGATTTGTTGACTAGGCTACACATCTGAGAGGAGACAGTTACATATATATTACCCATCTTTAAAAATTATTTCCATTTATATATACTGTTTACTTTATTATTATTATTATTATTATTATTATTATTATTATTATTTTATTCAGTACTAAGTTCTATCAAGGTAAATATCATCAATATTGTTACCGGTAACAGTACTGATACCTCTATTGAATGTAAAGTTTTTGCAGTTTCTAAAGATCAAGTATCAAAAGTACTTCAAGATTGATCCACCCATCCCTATTGCTGACATGCAGTTGTATTATGTGCTGTTAACAAATGTTATGCTCATCATGGAGCAGTGTCAGATTGATCGTGGAGAGAGTGAAAACATGCTCCAACTTTCAGAAAACCTGCGCCTCACTCCAGGCAAAACCACACAACTCTTCTTCTCCACACCGCTCACATATTCTGCGATCAAGTAAAAACTATATATAGTCAGATGTTTGAACATGGTGAGTTTATCATATATTCTGTGAAATCTTTTGAGTGGTATCAATAATACCAGCAAATCCTTCTCGTGGCAATCAAGGCATCACATTGAGGCTCCGTTTTAAAAATGTAAGTTGTGCAATGTAAAACAGACTGTATTCTTGATTTGTCTCTTGTGAATCTGCATCTTGGCAGAGGTTTCTGCAACACAAGGTTGCCAGTGGAAGAAAAGAATCCAGTGGAGGTTCATAAAATAACTATATCAGAATATCAGATGGCTCACTGGATTGGTTTCTTATTCACCACCCATCTGTGTTATAATAAAATGTAGTAACTCTCTCTCATGCCATAAATTAACTCAGTCTGTGAAATCGAGTTAGCCTCAATCTCAATCGTGTTGTGATTTTATTTTCTTGGCGCCTCAGCCGCATATATGTGTGGGGGAATTTCCTGGCTGCTCATCCCTTTGAATTTCATTAAATAGCTTAAGTCAGTTGTCACAATGGCTTCTGTGAAACTGTATTAGCTTATGGAATAAAGAAAACAGCTTAAGCAGCTTGAACTTTGCTTCCTAAAAAGGGAGGGGTGGGGGAATCCTCTTTAATGTTTCTCTGATAATGTCAGCCATGTCATGTTACAGTGTTAAATGGCACCAATTAATCCTTCCGTTTTAAAGTAGAAACTCATAAATCTTTAAAAGCAGGATAATCTCTGAACAGTCTACTCAACGGCATAATCCTACAGTGCGGTCATATTTAAATCTACAACATACAGAATATTCTGTATGTTCCTTAAGATTTATTACTATTTGGAGGATGTTTGGTTATCTTTGTGAGTTAATGATTGTTATGTTTCTCTCCTTAGCAGTGGTCAATATAAGCAGCATATTTGTAATGTTTAAAAAAAAAAAAAAAAAAATCAGGGTATGGCCCTCTATTTAAGATTTAAAACAAAAATGAAGTCAAAACAAAAGGTTGATCTTCAAACACTAGACCGTTTTAATTCTTCATATTATATTAGAGACATTTCAGAGTCAGAATGCTTTTTTTCAACTGCTGCAAAATATATAGAAGCTTGAGCATTTAAGACATACTGCTTCATCACATATAGAATATATAAAATTTCCCATAACAGATTTATACAGGTGGAGCTGGGGAAGGTGGAGGGTGAACCATAGTGAATGCCCACCACCTATTTAAATGTTGAGCAGCAAGCTCACTAGTTGTAGATGTGACATGAACTAATCAACTTGTGCCAACTTGGGTTAGTTCACCCAAAAATGAAAATGATGACACCCTCATGTCATTCCACATCCGTAAGACCTTCGTTCATCTTCACAAATCAACACAAATTAAGATATTTTTGATCAAATCCGATGGCTCAGTAAGGCCTGCATCGCCAGCAATAACACTCCCTTTTTCAATGCCCAGAAAGCTACTAAAAACATATTTAAAACAGTTCCTGTGACTATAGTGGTTCAACCTTAATATTATAAAGCGACTAGAATACTTTTTGTGCACCAAAAATAACAAAATAACGACTTTATTCAACAATACCTAGTGATGGGCGATTTTCAAAACACTGCTTCATGAAGCTTTGAAGCTTAAAGAGTTTTGAATCAGTGGTTCGGAGTGTGTATCAAACTGCCAAAGTCACGTGAATTATTGAAGTTTCAAAACAATGACGACATTACGAAGCCTTGTTTACTGAAATCATAGGATTTTGGTGCTCTGAACCACTGATTCGAAACAAAAGATTCGTAAAGCTTCGAAGCTTCATGAAGCAGTTTTTTTTTTTTGAACATATTTTTATTTTGAACCACAAAATAGCATACAATACAGTATAATATTAGTTTTTAACATGTTAGTCCATATTCCAACAACCTTGACAATTATGACATTTTAATTACATCAGACACATTATCTAGAGAATAAAAGCAAATACACCTAGTACAGGGGTAGGAAGAGTTTAAAAAAAAAAAAAAAAAAAGGGAAAATTATAGGGAAAGGCGGAGAAGAACACATGAAGGATGTGATCATATAGCACAAGATCACTGGAGTATTAAAGGCATTACAGGAGCCCACCTCATTAAGAAATTAGTTTTCTGAAGTCGTAATGAATATGAGATTTGTTCCATTTCATACAACTCCCATACTTTTTGAATCCAGGAATTGTATGATGGGGGGTCAGGTTTTAACCATCTGCATGTAATACATTTGATGGCTGCAGTAAATAGAATTTGTACTAAATATTTTTTAGCTCTACCCTCAAAGCCCTCTGGACACACACCTAGAAGGGCAATTATAGGGTCTTCAGGGATTTCAAAATGGAAGATTTCTTTAAGGGCGTCAAATATATCTTTCCAATAATTTCTTAATTTTGGACATGACCACAAAATATGGGTGTGGTTGCCAACATGCTGGCCACAGTTTCTCCAGCACTTGTCTGAGCAGGATGGATTCCATTTTGCAATTATCTGTGGAGTTCGAAAAAATCTGGTTATTATCTTCCATTTGAATTCCCTCCAGATATTAGAGTTGGTCACAAGGTGTACCTCTCTGCAAACTTCCTCCCAAGTTTTGAGACGAACTGTTTCGTTAATTTCAGCCTCCCATTTCTCCATTATCTGTAATGTGTTATTTGGGTTCTTAGATAGAAATAACAGATATATTTTAGAAATGATCTTTTTGACCGCATGTCCACTTTGTATTTCTTTAAAAACCAATTCTTTTGGAGAGGTTTTTTTTTTAACAATTTCAAGATCCTTATGTGTTGTGAGGAAATGTCTCAATTGTAAATATCTAAAATTCAGACCTTGGGAGTGTAAATTCTTTTCTAATCTGATCAAATGATTTAAGTGTATCATTGTGAAATAATTGGTAAAGATAATTAAGTCCATACTGAGACCACTTTTTTAAACCCACATCTGTACGAGATGGTGTAAAGTCATTAAGATAACCAATACTTGCTGCTGATGAAATTTTTTTAGACAAACTAAATGATGTTTGTATAGTTCTCCAGATTTTTAAAGTAACTTTGGTCCATTCACCCATGGAGGTGTTTTTTAAAGAAACACTGGAAAAGGGTACTATTTTTAGAGGCATGGAACAGAGGCTATTTTCAATATTGACCCAACGAGTTTGTGTATCTTCACTCATCCATGAATTTAGGGGCCTCAACTGAGCTGCCCAAAAGTAAAACTTAAAGTTTGGGAGTCCCAGCCCACCACTTGTTTTTGGTGACTGTAATATTTTAAACCTTATTCTTGGCCGTTTTCCTTGCCAAATAAATTTAGAAAGCATTTTATTCAGCAAATCAGAGGTAGATTTTGGCACTTCAATAGGTAACATCTGAAACAAATAGAGTAATCTTGGCAGGACATTCATACGAATAGATTCAACACAGCCAAAGAAGCAGTGTTTTGAAACCGCCCATCACAAGATATTGTGGAATAAAGTCGCTATTTGTTATTTTTGGCGCACAAGCAGTATTCTCATCGCTTTATAATATTAAGGTTGAACCCCTGTAGTCACATGAACTGTTTTAAATATGTTTTTAGTAGCTTTATGGGCATTGAAAAAGGGAATGTTATTGCTGGCGATGCAGGCCTTACTGAGCCATCGGATTTGATAAAAAATATCTTAATTTGTGTTCCAAAGATGAACAAAGGTCTTACGGGTGTAGAACGACATGAGGGTGAGTAATTAATGACAAAAGTTTAATTTTTGGGTGAACTAACCCTTTAAGGACCCGTCAGCCTGCGTCATCTGGAGTTTCATGACAGAACTTGGTGTTTTACCCAAAAATGAAAATTCTGTCATCATATGCTCACCCTCATATCGTTCCAATTTCCAAAACAAAACTATATGACTTTTTTCTTCTGTGGAAAATAGTAGATTTTTTGGAGAAATTGGTCTCTAAAACTGTTTGGTTTCCAGCATTCTTCAAAATACCTAGTATTGTGTTCCACACAGGAAAGAAAGTCATACAGGTTTTGAAATGATAAAAATTCTTAATAAATATATGAATTATTGCATGTTTAAATTTACGCTAACCTAAACTAAAAGTAAAACAATCGTAAATCATTTCAGTATTTATTGTATGAAAAGTATTTATTCACAGATGTCCGTCATTCATAAAATGGTAGCTATGAAATTAGCCTTAGCATTACAAAAGTGCTCTTGAAAAGTACATATAGAGTTACTTTAATAAATGTCGACCTCACTGTAATAAATTCACTGTGTAATTAACACACTGACATAAATGTAGATATTTTTGTTAAAAATACACCCTAAAATTCAGGAAATGTGCCACTTTGTCCCAACAATGTCTCTGTGTGTTTTTCACTCCCACAGTCTTGTGTGAATTTGGAGAACAACTTTGATGACATCAAGCACACGACTTTGAGCGAGCGTGGGGCACTTCGGGAAGCGCTGAGGTAAGCAGGTCTCCATGGCAACAGTCACAGTCAATGCAAAGAGGAGTTTCGGGTGGGCAGCCGAAGGAACGTGTGTGCATGTGCGTGCCGTTTCGCGAGGTGAGGACGAGTAGCGTCGTAAGTCATTCTTCATTATTGAGGGAATAGAGGGGTGTACAGGCAGAACTCGGCTCTGCTTTTCTCAGGGATTAATTTGTCGGAGGGAAGCCTCCCTCTGGGCTTTGCCTTGACTCTTCAACCCTGCAGTAGATGCTAAGGCTCAGTGCACAGTGAAAAATGTAAATGTTTAATTTGTTAGTTGAAAATGCTTTTGGGGATCCCAAGACAACATCAGAATACTTGATCATGAGGACCTCTGGTGTTCTGGTGTAGCTTTCTGTTTGTAGTCTTAAAAACAATGCAAATGATAAAAGCCTTATAAATAATCTGGATCTAAAATATATTAAGTATGATCTTCATATGAATAAGACTGTGTGCTATTAGGACTGTTCCCCACTAACATATTTATTTCTGTACCCATGTTAACAGGTTACAGCAAATAGCGTGTAAGTGCTGTGTAGCAGAAGTGTAGTGAAAGTTGAGCTGTTGAAAGTTGAGTCTATTTTTGCACGAGAGACCTGTTTATCAATATAAAGAATGAACTATTCATTCATTGATTTAAAACATACATAGTTTAGGGTTGTTCTGACTAAATTGCAATGATTAAGTTGTATATAATCTACATTTTGGCCCTTGGGTTTTATTCTGTGTAAATTAATTACCGTATAATGTGATCTCCTCCTGTAATTAGATTTCATAATGGTATAGTTTGTAATAATTCTCAAAAGCTCACTCCCAACAAACTTTTTATAAATTATGGCTGATATTAAAGGAAATAAATATAAAGGAAAAACTGAATGTGGTAAACCATATCACTTTATTTTCTGCATAGAGCGTGGGTCTGAGTGAATATTTACAATGTATCTATGATGATTTTGCAGACAGTATCAAATTTAGCAAGGATTTTTTGTTTGGCAGTGTCATTAGATTACTTTTGCAATCAGTTCAAAACTCTCATTTAACTATATTTGTGTCATAAAAAAAAAAAAAAGTTTCATGAGAGCATTTAATATGTTTTTAATATATTAAAGGGTTGGTTCACCCCAAAATGAAAATTATGTCATTAATTACCCTAATGTCATTCCAAACCCTGTAAGACTTTCGTTCATGAAAGATGTCTCTGCAACTTGATCTTTGACGCTTCAAAAAGTTCATCGGAAGAGATCGGAAAACTAATCCATATAAATTGAGCGGTTTAGTCCACATTTTCTAAAGAGACACGATTGCTTTTTATGATAAACAGATTTAATTTAGGATTTTACTCGCATTTAAACTTGATCAGCGAACATAAACAGATGCTTTACCGAACGTAAATGACGCACAAGAACAAACCTCTTCCGGAAGCTCAAACGTGCTGCGTAACACACGAGAATGAACCTCACTGGTTACACAGCAGTTTTGAGCTTCCAGAAGAGGTTTGTTCTCGTGCGTCATTTACGTGAGGGTGAGTAATTAAAGGATTAGTTCACTTCAGAATTAAAATTTCCTGATAATTTACTCACCCCCATGTTATCCAAGATTTTTATGTCTTTCTTTCTTTGGTCGAAAAAAAAAAAGGTTTTTGAGGAAAACATTCCAGGATTTTTCTCCATATAGTGGACTTCAACAGTTACCAACAGGTTGAAGGTCCAAATTGCAGTTTAAATGCAGCTTCATAGGGATCTACACGATCCCAGACGAGGAATAAGGGTCTTAACGATCAGTCATTTTCTAAAAAAAAATAAGAAATTTATACTTTTTAACCACAAATGCTCGTCTTGCACTGCTCTGCGATGCAACACGCATTACGTAATCACATTGGAAAGGTCACGTGTGACGTAGGCGGAAGTACCGCGTTAGGGCGAGAAACTAATTTTCTCCTCCAACTTCAAAATCGTCAGACATTGTTGTTTTACCTTTTTTTGTAAAGGCTGTTTGACTTTTTGCACAATTGCTTTGTAAACACTTGCTCATATAAATGAAAATGATTAAATATCGTCTCAGTTTCATTAATTTACTGAAAAAATGTGAAAAGCATGATTATTTTACTGTGGTTTAGTTCTTACTAAACTTACTTTGAATCTTTATTAAAAAAAACACCTTAACAGCAAATACAAAAATTTTGGAACGTTCTGTTTATTTAATACTTTTAAAGTGTATATTTTCAATTTAGGATATACATTACAGTTCAAAAGTTTGTGGTCAGTAAAGTATTTGATAAGTCTCTTATACTCACCAAGGCTGCATTTATTTATTTAAAAAAATATGGCAAAAACAGTAATATTACCGCAATGTAAAATAACTGTTTTATATTTGAGTTAAGTTATTCCTGTGATGGCAGCTGAATTTTCAGCAGTCATTACTCCAGTCTTGATTTGGTGATCAAAAAACATTTCTTGTTATTATAAATGTTGAAAACCGTGATACATTTTCTATCAAGGATTCTTTGGTGAATAGAAAGTTCAAAAGAATAGTATTTAATTGAAATAGATTTTTTTTTTTGTAACAATTTACTTTACTGTCAGCTGCGATCAAATCAATGCATCCTTGCTGAATAAAAGTATTAATTTCTTTAAAAAAAACAAAATCGTACTGATCCCAAACTTTTGAACAGTAGTATATTTTGTAGCTATTTTGCCGAACCCTAATAGAGCCACACTTTGGTTAGATGTGAAACACGAGTCTGCCGTTGCAGTTATGCTGAAGTGACAATTATGTGCTGATTATGTGTGTGGTGTAAAACAGGACTTAGTTTGTAGTGAAATGAAAGTGCTAAAAGCAGTGTGTGTTGACTTTAGATGAGCCTTTCTCAGTCAACCACAGGATACTAGCACTGACGACAAAACCGGTAAAGACAGTCAGATCGTTTACCCTGTATCAGTTCTGATCACATCTGATCTGTTTTTCGGACATCTGTCTTCCCAACATAATGGCCTATTCAAAACTATACTGAAATAGCACCACATAATGACTTCATTTGAATAATATGTCTTAATTCTGCATGGCATCGAATATGCATGAGCACAGCATTGCATCTGCTGATCATGAATAAAAAACAAAACCCAAAACAGCAGTGAAAACCAAGAGTTGGGGGAAGAAAGAGAGCCAGAGCGATACTGGATACATTAATACACACTTTTGTCCTGCAGAGGTTGGATTTTAATCCTTCTCTAAATGAGACACCCCTGCAGTGACTGTCGGCAGATTTGATGAAAGATTTAGGTTTTATAACTGCTAATAATGCTGGACATGAAAGTCCGAGCGGCGTGCACTGTTCTGGTGCTCATCACAGGAGGCAGCTGGCTTATTTGGCCTGTTTGTTGGGCGCAGAGGAAGCCCCAAGTCTGGATCCCCAGTGTCACGAAACAGCCAGGAAGTTGACTCCTCATTAAAGACCACAGATTGGTTCACATAGTGAGGCAAAAGTTACTGAAATACTACTCTTTCATACCTCAAAACTCTTATCAAAGATGCTTCATTATGCTTCTACCTTCATGTCAGTGAAATCGAGAACTCCAAGCACTTGCAGCATGAATTCACTTTGATTTCAGAATAAATCAGATAATGACTAAGGAAAATTGTGATGTTTCATCCAAAGGTATTTCTTGATGATTATGAGGAAAGGCAGTTTAGTCGTCATTTTGAATTGTTTATAGGGCCTACTTTGATATGACAAGACATTTCTATTAAAACTTAGTTTAAAAAGCTAGTTCCTGACACGTTCCTGACATATTCAGTTAATGGAGGCAGGTGGATCTTTGTTATTTTTATTTTGTTCTCACTTATAAAATAATCATAACATTTTAACTGCTTGTGGTAAATCATGAACTGGTCTGTCCAAATCTCATCTTAAACAGAGCTCTGGTTTGGTCAGGTAGGGTTGGGAACTGAGAAGTGTTCTTATATGACTCGCATGAGGGAGGCGGTTGTTTTTTAGGGAATCAGTGACATACAGCTTACAACTGAGACTTAAACATGAGTAACTACACTTTTGTTCATATGACTACATGTAGTTAAAGATACACATTATGTGTTTTGTCGAAGATATTTTATAAAAATGACTAGTATAAAATATAGTAAAACCTATAATATTGTGAAATATTATTGTAATTTAAAATAAAAGTTTTCTATTTTAATATATACTTTTAAATAATTTATTCCTGTGATGAATTTTCAGCATCATTACTCCAGTTTTCAGTGTCACATGATCCTTCAGAAATCTTTCTAATATGTGACCTGTGCTGGCAAAATGAGTTGGAATGAGCACAGGCTAATTTCCAGCTACAGGCAAAACAAGTGAAAAATGTCAATTTTGGTCAAAATTAAGGTTTCCACAAAAATGAGTTAATTAAGCCCGCATCTAGTGATCCTAATGCTCCAAATAGCAATTAAACATCTAAAAGTATCTTTATTTGTGCGTTTTCTGAGAGGAGTACCTTTCCTTTGACCATGAAAAATGCTGTTTTCTCTGCCCGCTTCTGGACGACTGCCGCTTCATCTCAGCACAAGTTTGGTATTATTTTAAAGTGCAGCATTCCAACTTTCTGATTATTCATAGCAAATTTTTTGATGGTATGAGTCTGAACCAATGAAATGTGATTTTCAAACTCATGCTGATGTAAACAAAACGATCTTACTTGCGCTGACTGACAGATCCGAAGCGCGAGCACAAAGACGCCTCAGACAGCGCGTGATCCCGATATACACACAATTACAGTATTTCAAAAAATGTGTCTTAGCGCGTAATCATGCAAACATTATCTGTTATGTCTTAGGTGAATGTTTGGTTAACTGTTGGGGAAAAACATCTCATGTGCAACATAGTAGATCTGTGCTGTACAGTAGGTCTTAATATATAGGCTGTCTGTTTCAATTCAATTCAATTCAATTCACATTTATTTGTATAGCGCTTTTCACGATACATATCGTTTCAAAGCAGCTTTACAGAGAAAGCATATCAACATTACAATTTGGAGACTGCAGTTAGCTAATAATGTAATAATTTAGGCGATTAACATACAATCACTGTTAGCAATGTAATTGGAGGTAGAAGCAAAGAGCTCCTGGAAAAATGAATTACATATTAACAATAATTAGGATTTATAGAATGTGAATGTGCGTGTTGATCCAGATGTTGCATCTTCTGAAGTCATCGCAGGAGTCGGCGCCGTCTCTTCCAAAGTTTTAGTCATCTGAGGTCTTCTTAAGAGGCTGGATC
Source organism: Ctenopharyngodon idella (assembly GCF_019924925.1). Lineage (NCBI taxonomy): Eukaryota > Metazoa > Chordata > Actinopteri > Cypriniformes > Xenocyprididae > Ctenopharyngodon > Ctenopharyngodon idella. The sequence continues at coordinate 16,554,045 of NC_067221.1, forward strand.
CAAACTGAAACTGATGTACTCTCTAGTCACCTCGGGACGGGCGTCCCGAGGTAAAACAGAAAAGCAAATGGAGAATAATTAGCATAGCTGCTGTTCATAACATTAAGCAAAGATAGTCATGTGCAATTGATCTGATATGAGATGGATTATGTGAATGCTTGGCTGAAGAGATGTGTCTTTAATCTAGATTTAAACTGGGTGAGCGAGTCTGAGCCCCGAACATTATCAGGAAGGCTATTCCAGAGTTTAGGAGCCAAATGTGAAAACGCTCTCCCTCCTTTAGAGGACTTAGCTATCCTAGGTACAACCAGAAGTCCAGAGTTTTGTGATCTTAAAGAGCGTGAAGGATTGTAGGGCGATAAAAGGTCGGTTAAGTACACAGGAGCTAAACCATTTAGAGCCTTATAGGTCATTAGCAGTACTTTATAATCGATACGGAACTTAATAGGTAACCAGTGAAGAGATGATAAAATTGGTGTTATATGATCATATTTTCTTGACCTGGTAAGAACTCTAGCAGCTGCATTTTGTACCAATTGTAGCTTGTTTATTGAGGAAGCAGGACAACCAGCTAGTAATGCATTACAGTAATCTAGTCTAGACGTCATGAAAGCATGAACTAACTTTTCTGCATCTGAAACAGATAACATATTCCGTATCTTAGCAATGTTTCTGAGGTGGAAGAAGGCTGTTTTTGTAACATATGAAATATGATTTTCAAAGGACAAGTTGCTGTCTAATATAACACCCAGGTCTTTAACTGTCGAGGATGGAGTAACAGTACATCCTTCTAAATGCAAATTGTAGTCTGAGAGATTCTGTGTACAGGTTTTTGGCCCAATAAGTAATACTTCAGTCTTATCTGAATTTAATAGAAGAAAATTACTAGTCATCCAATGTTTTACTTCTTTAACACACTCTGTCAGATTGGATAATTTAGAGTTTTCATCTGGTTGTGTTGAAATATATAATTGAGTATCATCGGCATAGCAGTGGAAACTAATTCCATGTCTTCTTATAATATTACCAAGTGGCAGCATGTATATTGAAAATAGCAGAGGGCCTAACACAGATCCTTGAGGCACTCCATAATTTACTATTGTTATCTTAGATTTTTCCCCGTTTAAATAAACAAAATTGTGACGGTCTGATAGATACGACCTAAACCACCGTAATGCCTGTCCCTGGATACCAATGTAATTCTGTAGTCGATCTAGGAGTATTTTATGATCTATAGTGTCGAACGCAGCACTGAGATCAAGTAACACTAGTATTGAGATACAGCCTTGGTCAGAAGCTAGAAGTAAGTCATTTGTAATTTTAACGAGCGCAGTTTCTGTGCTATGATGAGACCTGAATCCTGACTGAAATTTTTCATAGATAGCATTTTTTTGCAGGAATCAGGAATCATCACATTTCATTAATGTTAATCAAACAATTGTGGAATCATGGAAAATAAATGTTAAATATATATATTTTTTTCTATAGATATGGGTTTTGACTTGGTTTGTGCCAAATTTGGTGGTATTTCCAGGGATTTTAAGGCATGGTTGCTTGGTGATTTTTGTTTTGGAACCCTCAGAAAACTTTGACTCGAATTTTCTCAAAATTGACTTTGCTGACTCTATCGACTTCAAACAGGTGTAGCTCAGTCATTTTTTTGTCGGATTCCAACAAATCATACATCATTTTGAAGTTTTTTAATAGAGAATGTGAGAATAACAATAACTCATTTTTGAAAATTTGCTCATTGCGACTCATTTTGCTAGCACGGGTCACATATGCTGATTTGGTGCTCAAGAAACATTTCTAATTATCAGTGTTGAAAACAGTTGCCTAATACGTTTGTAGAAAATATGACATTTTTTCAGGATTCTGTGATGAAAAGAACGTTCAAAAGAACAGCATTTATTTGAAACAACTTTAAAACTTACTGTCACTTTTGACCAATTTAATACATACTTGCTAAATAAAAGAATTAAAATTTTACTGACCCCAAACTTTTGAACAGTACTGTAAAAATGGTTTTATTTAAGTTATTATTAAAATGATCTTTATTAATTAAATTATATTAGAAATGTATTTATTATTGAAAGTATCTCATCATTTGGCAATGGAATTGCATTTCTTTTCCCTATTATTTACTCCTTAAAAGAACTTTTAACTTTTGTTAAGGAACTGGAACAAAATCACTAAATTCTTAACAATTTCCATCCCTAGTAACAAGAGTTTTCACTGCACTTGTACTAATGGTCTGAAAGGTGAATTTGGCTTAATATGATACATTCCTGCTTGAAAGCGAGGATCTCAAAGCCGACAGCTGCCTTTAGTGTCTGTTGTCAAACCGATTTCACAGATGTCAGATGAATGAAGTCAAGTAACATGTTGCGTTGTTAAAATGATGAGCTCTAATGAGGAATAACTCCTCTTATTATTCTCTGCTCCACCACACCCCTGACAGAAGCCCTTTTCCTTTTCCTGTATTTTCTTTGACACAGGAGCCACAGTATATAAAGGTGGATTGATCATTAAAACAGTTCTCTCATCCCAGCTGTCCCGGCACCTAGTCTAAAAGGAGGCCCCTTTGATTCGGAGCCAGGCTTAATTGGTCGTATCTAAAATGGTTTAAGTAATTAAGATGACAGAGCCGGTCTGTGAGAGGACACTTTCCTCATGTCCTCTCGGAGAGGTCTGGCACCTCTCTAGGGTCCTCATTATGATTCGGTCCACACAAGTTACATGTCCTCACGAGTGAGGATTTTGACGGGTATCTCTCCAAGTTGACCTCCCACACACACATGATAAATTCATCATCTCTACAGAAGAGCGTTTGGGATTAAGTTGGTAGTAGTGGGAGGCAGGAGGTGATTTGACAGCGTTCGCTAATGCCCACGTTGGTTTTGAAATGAGCTAACATTGTATCATGTTTTGTTGCACTGAGTAATGCGCATGCTGTGTGTTATTGCACAAGAACAAGTGTGCGCTAGTGGGATCCTGAAAAAACCACAATGAAAATCTAGATTTTAAAACCTAATTTAAACCTCAAAATGTACAAAACCTCAACTAATGTTATTCATAATTAAATCCAAATTAAAGGTGGGGTAAGTCATTTTTAAAAAACACTGTTTGGAAGTTTGTTGGGCCGACACCAACAACAAAGGTGTAACCAATCAGCATTAGGGGGCGTATGACGGTCCAGGAGACAGAACGAGCAAGAGAGAGATTTGAAGAAAAAAAAAATGAAAGAGATATGCAGAAAGAGAGATGAGACACAATACAAAAGAGCTCAAAAGAATATCACTGGAATGAAGGTTTATGACTGGGCAAGCACTTTAGGACCCGCGTTAATATTAGAAAAGCTTTCCAGCGCTGGAGAGAGCTAAGCGGGAAGGCCTGAAAACAGACATGGAGGCTGTTTTGATTCCACTTCTCATGTGAGTAACACTGGGTTTGAGTGTCATTGATTGTCTGGAGCTGTTGTGCTGTTGGCGACCAACAACAAACTCTTGTTTGTATTTACTCTTGTGTACTGTACGTTAATTTTTTGTGCTTCCTTGTCGTTTGCTCATCATCTGCGCTTTATTTTTCGTGAAGCAATATTTTGTTGTGCGTCAGCTGTGATAAACAGACATCCACTCTTGCATTGCGTGTAACAGTGGCCAGATAGTGAGAGTTCTGCAGTTAAATCACTGCACACTGGCGACCGCTAGATAATGCAGTGTTTAGCGTCATTGTCAGTAAACTGGCCTCACCTGCCAGCAGCGATCGGGCCGGGGTTCGAGACCGACTTAGAGCAGGGTAGTTAGGATTGGAGGGTTTTGGAGGCTGAGCAATGAAGAGAGGGGTGGGTTTGTTTGGGTTGATTTCAGATATCAACAGTGTCCAACAGTGTTTTTGAAAAAAATTGTGGCATTGACAGATGTACAAATGGTTGGATGTTCTTTCAAGATGCTCTTTGGATCATCCTTAAATCATGCTGGAGAATCAGGTCTTCATCAGGTTTTAAAGGGGTCATGACATTTATTTTAATACGTTCCTTGAGGTTCATTTAAAATTTTAATAAAGTTTAGTCATGACAACTCTCGGGATAGTTTGTAAAACATTTTATTAATGTAAATGGATTATGGAATGTACATAGGTTTGGTTTTGGCAGACTAGATCTGCTGGTGCTGCTGATACTGGAGCTATTGTTGCTGCTGCTGCTGCTGCTGCAGAGCAAATACGAAATGGAAATCTTGAAGAATTTAGTGATTCTGTTCCAGTTCCCTAACAAAACTTAAAAGTTTTTTTAAGGACATAAAATTACAGGAAACATGCTGCTCCTGCTGTTGCTGCTGCTAGAGAGCAGGAGAGCCTAACCCCCTAACCCTAAACTCCAACCTGCCCCAACATAGCAGATCTAGACAGGTGGTGCTTGGGAGGTGGGAGGCTAGAATAAGAATTTGCATAGTGTGCAGAGATAGTGTATTCATTTGGATGGTTATAAAGGGAAATGGTAATGAATATATGAAATTGATTGGCTAAAAACTATACATTGAACAAACCAATCAGAACACGAATTAGAGTTCAGAATCAAAACATGAGTTTCACGACTGAAATGTAATTTTTTAAATTTTTAAATTTTTTTTTTTTACTTCACAAAAAACATATGCGGAAAAATTATTTTCATCCTTTTTCTGAGACTTTGTCTGAAATGATACATTTTTAAGGGCCGACTTTAATGTCAATATGAAATTTACCAATCTTATTTTTTATGGACTATTGAAGTAAATATATTGTAAATGATTTATGCGTGACCATCATTATTTATTTATTTATTTATTTATTTATTTAAATTTGCCCTTGTAATCTTTAATCAGAATAACTTTCCCTCTCTCTTGCAACAACTGCCGCAAGGGTGGGACAACCACAAATGAATGGCAGTGGGCGGGATCTATGGTGTGATGATGTATGACTATTTGTTGATGTCTTACACTAGAGGCAGTCATATGCAAATATATTTGCCCATGTGGCATCACAGATCCCACAAAATCCAAACAAACCATATTTGGAGCTTGATTATATTATGATTTATTTATAAATGAAAGGCGTTTTAAGTTATGAAACTTGCAGGATGTTTTAATGGTACAAAGAATAAGGAAAATGTCACAACCACTTTAAACAAAGTGGTCTTGTAGACTATATTTCATCTGTAAAATTTTATAGGATCAGTAGTGTTTGCAACTGTACCACAAGCACTCACTTGTTGTTGTTGTTATGAAATTTGTGGTGTTCTGTTGATTCATGATTTATTCCACAATTGAAATGAGCAAGAAATAGGTGTGTGTGCTGAATCTGTAATGAATGTGTGTGAGCTGTTGGCACCGGAACAAATCGGTTTTCTGTGTATTTTGCTGAAAAGCTTCCCAACCCACTTTATATTCCCTATCCTTACAAATAAAATCTTTTACAATTACCATGTTTTTGTTTTTTTCCCCAATTAATTTTATATTTGTATATTTTCCCCTGTTGGTCAGGTTTTTTAGCATTCCTTAGGCAAATCCTGCAGGCATCCTTATGAAAGATGACTGTACAAGTAAAAGAGAATGTAAACTCAAGTGTTACAGGAAGACCTCCGTTTCTGTAGTAAGAGGGAAGAGTAGTGTAGGTCAGGCTTATGTGAGGCTTATAGGGTTGAAAGAAAGCCTTTGTTTGTATGCAGCCACAGACAAATGCAGTGACCAGATTTCTGAAATGAAAACTGGAGACATTTGTATTTCAGCTATAATTGAATAATTGAAAATCATAACAGTATCTATGAATTATAAAGGAGGACAGTTGAAATTTTGTATATTTTAACCTTGATTAAATCTAATGTGATGAAATATGGTTATACTACTCATATTTACATTTAATCATCAACACAAACTTGAACATGGAAAACTGTTCAGAATAACCCAAGGGCACTCTTGTCTCGTTCCCCTCAAACTGATGCTCATCGACTGCCCATAACATAAGTAACTACACTGAATTGGTATATAATGCAACTAAATGAAATCAATAATAATATTCATCATCTAACTAAGTGTGTTAGTCCAATGCCACAAATAGAAACTGTGAACTGACTATATATAGTGTGCTCAGTTTAATTGCCTTCTGTTCAGTGAGTTTATTATTTTTTAACCTTTAAAAAAACAGATTAAACTGGAATTATACACTGTATGTGAACACCATATTTATTTATTTTTATTTATTTTTTTTACACAAGCATATGCAATAACTAGCACTTAATTATGGTTTTACTTCAGGAGTTATTTAGGCTGTTTTGAATCTAAAATGAAAAAAAAAAAAAAAAAAAAAACAGGGACATTGTTGATGACTGTACTATCTCGGTCATAGATATTTGAAATAAATACAGTCCCTTGTCATTTTATGCATTTTGTATATTCCTTCCAGCTGTGTTAAGTGCAGACAACTCTACATAATCAGGTTCATTAGGATTATTGATGGGATTCTCAGTTGAGGATAATTAACAGCAAGAGATTCACAAACGCACTTCACTCCACATGAGTGGATGCCTAGAACATATATTTCCTCAACATCAGTCAGATATGACCTCTGTCAAATGAAATGAGTGTACAACGCTTTGACACTGTAGCGACATGAGGTATTACCGCTGACACAGTGCTGGAGCAGAGTGCGTATTCCAGAGGTCATGTTTAGTCTGACCTCCCATTGTGGCTCATTTACCGGCAGGTGCTAAGACCAGGCAACACACGCAAATAAATAATGAAACAAGGTGCTGAATTTAAGAGCACAGGGGTCAGAGCTTAGCGCTTCTACTGCATTCACACAACAGAAAAATGCCCAATTTCCAATTCAAAATGTGAATGTGCCTCCAGCGCAGCACTGTGTGTAATGCTAACAAGGTACGTACTGTAAAAAAGCAAAGCATTATTAGACACAAGCAAATATTTAAAGGAATAAATGCTGTGAGATAATGTCATAGCTGAGAATCCCAGCGGCCTCCATTCTTAAATAATGGAAAACTCCCAGAAGCAACAACGTGCAACATCTATCAGAGATCTCCGTCGCAGCCCACAAGGAGAGCTGACTCTGTTAATGACCATACTGGAATTATTCTGCCCTTGAAAGCTAACTTCAAATGCATATTTATTTGACTGAATTACATTTAAGGCCTAAGCTTTTCATTTCTCAAGCAGTGCAGCATTAACTCTATGTTTGCCCTTGAAGTCCCGTGCTACAGAATATGATCAAATTTATTGCTTTAAGTTTCTTCCATGCTTTCGTTATGTCAATTAAGTAGTCAATTAAGTTTAGTTCATTTCCTGAATGAATGAATCTGAGTCAGTCTTTTTTAGTAAATCAAACACATGAATAGTTCAGCCATGAAACTCTATTTGCGTTCTGATTCGTTGTTTCAATGAGTGCGTTTAGATGCGATTATAATGGGATTTTGGCAATATTACGATTAAACTTTAGCTCATGTAAACGCAACACTTCGATCAAGCTGATGCGATTAAGCTCGTAATCGTAGTAACCATATTCGCATAAAACTATGTGGCGTACGCCGATTTTAATCGCAATAAATAGGCATGTAAACACATTAATCACATTATTACCGCTATGACCAAAGTGCGCATGTGCTCAGTTCTGCACGTGTGTTGTTCACAACAATTTCATGAATGAACTCTGTGACATTATTCTAAAGTTTTCCAAATCTCAATCAATTCAAATCAAAACTCTGTCAACACAACACTTTATCCAGACGGCGCGTAGAACACGACGACAGCTTAGGAAAACCCAGCATTGTGATGTTCATCACGGCACTGAATAATATCGAGTACTTCCATAAAAAATTTATTTTAAATTTGATGTGAGTAGATTAAAACAGTAGCCAGTAACATGCATACTGTATACCTATCTGAATGTGGTATAACCATACTTACAAAACGGTTAGTTTCTGTCCTTGATTCTGATTGGTCAATAACCAATTTTACTCATTTTATTTACGATAAAACACAGCTATGACCGCTTCACCCAACGGTTCTGCGTATCACTACACAACACCCTTATGCCGGTTTCACACTGCAAGCTTGAGCGGCGCGTGAGCAGCGCATGAGCATAACTACATCGTCACTGCAGCTGCAGAGACGCGCGAGTATTCACACTGAAAGCGTTTGTACAGCGTTACAGCAGCGGCTCGAAGCTACATATAAAGTGAGCATTTCTACATATAAAGTGAGCGGCTCGAAGCTACATATAAAGTGAGCATAAATTTGTTTTTATAAGTTGGTCATTTATAAACTTGATAATCTTGAAAGTTTGTTAACATGGGGATGTATATAAAATTTGCATAAACGTAAATAAATAAATAAATAAAAATAAATAAATAAAAGCCTAGTGTCATCTATTGCTGCACACATATGAAGTAAGCTTTGTGTTTTACATCATCGTGCACATGTTTACAAGACAGCCAACTCAGTGAAAAAAGACTGAAGGATTCAATATAAAAGTCTTCGCTATGGAGTGACTCACTCATAAAGACAGTCTTTACCGCCATTTAATGGCGTAATAATGTAACTTCTGTTGCTGTTCATGGTCAGGGACTATTTTTTCAGGTGGAAGGAAGGCTTTTGGTAAAAGTTTAATTCATGAAAGTTGCATTGATACATATTTTTGGCTTCAATATTTGTATTGTGTGGTAACCGTTTTATAAAAGCAATAAGGTACTCGAGGCTAGTGCTGTATCGTGAATAAGTCACAATACAGCACAGCCTCTCATACCTTATTGCTTACTTATTAGCGAATAATCAGAATAATGAAAATTGCATGTAAACTGGAGTGAAGAGTTGTACTTGCTCCGCAACAGCAGCAACCATAGCTCAAGTAGCAGCAGCATAGCAGATATAGTCCACCAAGACCAAACATATGTACATTCCATTTACATTGTTACAAATGTTTTATAAACTATCCTGAGAGTTGTCATGACTGAAATACAGAAAACGGATGAGACTTAAAGTGTGGTTACTGACAAAATGACAAAATTGAGTGTTGTCAGTAGTAGAGTATTTTTTAAAAATATATGAAATATGTTAAATATGTTTATTTTATATTGTTGTTTAATATAGTTAAGGCCAATTATTAGATCGGATTTATGCCACTTTTAAAAGTACTGTGAAAAGTCATTACAATGTCTAGATAAACAAAATGTATTTCAAAAATCATCTCATCATTTTGTGATTAATTGTGATTAAATAATTGATTTTTTTCCCCAAATATGTATTCCTTACCAGAACTAAAAGAATTGTAAATGGAAGGAGCTGAAATCTTTTCAGAATTCTTAACGATTCCCATGCCTTCTCATAATCCACATTGATTGGCCACAGGTTTTAGCCAGAATTTTGATGTGATCCTTTTATTGTGGATGCATGCAGCCCCTCTATTTACCACTGACATTTGCCTGAATGTGTTTGCTCCCTGTCAGTCAGATATGGCAAAAAAATGTGGCAGGTTATTATGAGCCAAACCATTTTTAAAGATGCATGTGGAACTGACCAAGAATCAGATAACTGACCTATGATTATTGCACCATTGTTACACTTCTTGTGTCAAAACCATGATATTTTAGCTCTAGGTTTCAACTGGAATTTCACGGTCACAGGGACCTAGTCGAGCCTTACCTATATCCAAAGCCGCTCCGCTCGCTCTCTCCGATGGAATGTGCTGCATGCATTTTGTTCCTCGTTGAATATTTAATTGGCTGGAGCCAAATTATCCCATGTATAATTTAAAGCAGGCATGTTGTTGTCTACCAATATGGAGTTCTCTGGTCATTATGAAGTCAGCAGTATTTATAAGAGGTATCAGTCTTCACCACAGTCAGTGCAGAGACATGTCTAGGATAAAACAAGCATCAAGCATTTGTTCTCAGCTCTCCTTTTTCGAAACACACAAAGGGCAAACCATTATCTACTGCTGCACACCATCAGCGGTGCCAGTAGTGTATTCGAGTTTCTTGCTTTAGCTTTCTTTGGTGTTTAAATATGTGGTTTTTGCATTAAAGCAATTGAATAAAATTCTCTTTGGGCCATACTGGTTTTGCATATAATTGTGAAGATTTCAAAATAAAAATGTACTGTTTTTTCATAGATGCCTGAAATGTGCAGATGCTCCTTGTCAGAAAAGCTGCCCCACCAATTTGGATATCAAGTCTTTTATCACCAGCATTTCCAACAAGGTAACACCTATTACAATGCTTGAACCTGCTCGCTCAGCAGCTACGCCGAACAGAGTTTATTGATGTTGGCTTAAGTGATAATCTTATAATCCTTTGTGTATTATATTTCTCAGTTTGTTAAGCATAAGCACTTATACATGGCTTTATTCGGCCAGGTAAAATCTCCAAAGCGCTGCTTGAGACCATGTTTATCGTTGGCGCTATTGTTTGTCTTCTAGAACTACTACGGTGCTGCCAAGGCAATACTGTCTGATAACCCTCTGGGTTTGACCTGTGGCATGGTGTGTCCCACCTCTGATCTGTGTGTGGGGGGCTGTAACCTCTATGCCTCTGAGGAAGGCCCCATCAATATTGGTGGGCTGCAGCAGTTTGCTACTGAGGTAAGGAGCTCAGTTGCTTTTAAGTCAAAGGTCTGTTGTGGACTTTAGGGGTGCAAATAATGTTCAGATAATCGTTAGACTGAACTCAAATCTGAAAAGTAATGTGAAAAAATATATTGTCCATTTGAAGACCAAATCTTATTTTTAGACTTAAATTGTGATTTAATGTAATGTTTAATGTAATGATTCTCCTCTGCTCTTTCTGCTGTCTTGTACTAAGTCTTGTACTTTCAGTTCCTCACTCACATCCCTATAACAATCACCAGGCTCGTTTTAGTTCCTCTGAGAAAAGTCAGTGGGAAAGTATTTTTCTCTGATGGAATGGACTTTTTTTTTCAAAGGTGTAAATCAAGAACAAGCTCAGGGAGAAAGAGTTAGCCTTTGCTCTCTTTTTCTTTAGTTCTTAATCTTTTTGAAGAAAAGTAGAACACAAGGACTTTAGAATTGAGATTTTTTTTTTTTATGTCGCCTGCCTAGTATCCTACTGCTTTGCACGGTCATATTTATCTAGCTTATATGGGATTATTTGTTGGTAAATATCTATTTTATTAATTTTTTTATTTTTATTTGAAAGAAGTCACTTATACTCACTAAGGCTGCATTTATATGATCAAAAATATAGTAAAAATAGTAATATTGTTAAATATTATTAACATTCAAAAACAGTTTTATATGTTAGTATATTTTAAAGTGTGATTTATTCATGAGAATTAATTTCAGCAGCCATTACTCCAGTCTTTAGTATCACATGATCCACTGAAATCATTGTTTGCAGCTCAAGTAACATTTCTTATTAATCATTATAATATCAAATGATATTATAATATTAATAATCAAATGAACAGCATTTATTTGAAAAAGTATTTATTTGTAACATTATAAATGTCTTTACTGTCACTTTTTATCAATTTAATGCATCCTTGCTGAATAAAAGTATTCATTTCTTTAAAAAAACAAAAACAAAAAAAAAAACGTATTGACCCCAAACTTTTAATGGTAGCTTATACTAGTGTTTATATTTTTTATTAGTTTTGGAATAGTTTATTATTTTAGTAGGTTTCATTGCCATTAAAGTGAAATTACTGAACATAAACTTGGAAGCTTTTTCTTCATTTACTAATACAGCAAGAAAAAGACAGGCCAATTAAGCATTTTATTTTAATAAATAAATAATGTGTATATATTTTTTATTTGCATACTGAAATAAAAAACACACGTTGTGTCCACATATGGCAGCCTTTCTGTAGGATGACCCAGTCTTATCTTCTCTTCAACTGACCTCAGCAAATCCCTCCATTTTCACATTCACCCTCTTTGAAAAAAAAAAAAAAAAAACATCCATGAGAAGTCCAGAGAGTCCTGCAGGAGAAGGCCAACCCAACCATCCCGTCAGCTGCTTCCCCGTCACCTCTCACCGTAGAGATGACAGCTCCTCTCTTCTCAAATGTGAAAGGCCAGGGTTGTTTATCAGCCTGTTGATTAGATAAGCCCAAGACAGGGCCATCAGCGACTGCTCGCCTTCCCTCCTCTCCTCTCCTCAGTATGAGCTCGCCAACATACACAGACCAGCTCCTGCATTAGTGTAAAGCAGGAACTGTACAGTACATCACATACAGTAAATCACATTATATGCCCAGGGCTGCTTCTGGTAAACAGTGAGTTGAAATGAGATGATGTAAACTGGGCCTGAAAGGCTTTCTGGAGCTAAATAAGAGAGGAAAGGGAATAAGGTAATCACAGCGTAATGTTGTTTCATTAGGCTCGAGCGGATCCGTGCTTTTACTGTAAAAAGCTCTAGAGAGATCAACTTTGAACTGTAATTTGCAGACTGATTCCTTATAAATATTCCTGAGGTTACAGAGCCGGGGAAATAGGATTTATGTGTAAATGTGTATTTTGCCCTAGTAGGAGAAAGAGCCAGAATGATGGCGAAGTTTGTTTGAGGACTTTCCTGTGCTCTCCTCAGGTGTTCAGCAAGATGGGCATCCCTCAGATCAGGAATCCAGAGCTTCCCCCGGCAAAAGAAATGCCAGAGAGCTACCACACAAGGATCGCTCTCATTGGCTGCGGCCCTGCCAGCATCAGCTGTGCCTCCTTCCTTGCTCGGCTAGGCTATGACAACATCACCATCTTCGAGAAACAGAAATACATCGGTGGCCTCAGGTAGAGTAAATGTTTCAGAATTTTTCTTCTGCTAAACTAAAGGTTATGAGTCACTACTACAAATATGAAGTTACAGATCCTTTTAACTACAGTCTGAAAAGACCATGCTGGTCTTAGCTGGTCGAGAACTGCAATCATGCAGAAAAAACATAATGTCCTGTTATAGTCATCTGGTAAGTAGACAGAGCTGTCTAGTTTTTGTTGACAAAAATACAGTAGGTTGTTTAACTGTCAATCAAACAAGCTCAAAAATATTCATTTTAACACGGCTTTAAAAAACAAGTAGACTTACAAAATATAATGAATAATAGGAAATATTTTGTAGAATTATTTGGATAACTTTTATATTATTTATAGTATATTAAGGATAGGCAAACCAGTTGTGTACAACACAGATGTAATTAAATGTGATAGTTTTGTATATAATTAATTTTATTTATAATTCATTCGTTATTATTATTACAGTTTTATTCATCATGTATTTCAAAAGTTTAGGGTCAGAAAGATTTAAAAGAAATTCATATATTTATTCAGCAAGAACACATTCAGTTGATCAAGTGTCAGTAAAACATCTCGGGTTACAAATGTAACCATGGTTCCCTAAGAAGGGGAACAAGACACTGCGTCTGACAAGACGCTATGGGGAACACCTCCAGCGTGACTGGTGTCTGAAGCACGTGTCTAAACACGACAATTGCATTGGCCGGCGACACCCAATGACGTCACTACAGGTGCGACTGTGAGTATAAAAGGGTGCCTGAGGAACATGTCATCCACTTCTTTGTCTTCAGGAGCGTTTGTTTGTATGTGCATGTAAGACAGAAACACCACGGATGGAGCGTGTTTGGCTACTTGAGCAAGTTATTCAAAATTGTAATAATATTTCACAATACTGCTGTTTTTAATGTATTTTCGATTAAATAAATGCAGCCTTGGTGAGCATAAGAGACTTCTTTCAAAAACATAAAAAAAAAAGACCCCAACATTTTTGAATGGTAGTGTATATTTAAATATCATACATTATTATTATATTTATAAAAAAAAAAAAAAAAAAAAAACCTGCTGTCTTTTCTTTTTTGTGTGTGTGTTGGAAACATTATGTTCCTCCTGGACCTTTAATGAGGGGAACACACACTTAAGTGCAAAGAGATCACGTGTGTGGTTTGAACAGGTGCCGTTTGCCCCAAAGGTTATTTACTGAAGAAGTCTGAATTATACACCACCTTGTAATCCCCATTATTATTCTTTTACTCACGTCTGATAGAGACTGAGATGCCGCCGAGCTTGTCATATTCGTCATACCTCTCACATGCATCATGGGGTGTTCACGCGGACATCAATTTGCACAGCGTCAAAGCAACTGGACATTATTCATTTTCAATGAGAGTTGGCACAAACATGATCAAGAAAGACTGCTGCCAATGCGACAAAGTTGAACAAAGCTTAGTAGACTGATTGATCAGTGCATCCTTAGTGACAAATCAATATAATGCCACAAAGAAACAATTGTAAATATTAAAAGTTGTTTTGTGTGTCTCCCTGTTTTTTTTTTGCAGCACTGCTGAAATTCCTCAGTTCCGTTTGCCCTATGAGGTGGTGCAGTTTGAGATTGATCTGATGAAGGATCTTGGTGTAAAGGTACCAGTGAGAGAGACATGGGAGGATGTCAGATCCTTCCAACCCATCAACAGCCAAATGTCACTGACATTAATAACCATGCAGGGAAAAAAGCAAGCTAACAAAACACAATTAAAAGCCACATTAGTGAGGCAAGTGGCAAAGACATCCATCTGTCCATTGCCTGAGAGCTGTGATGGTGAGAAATGGCAATCGATAGTCCTCATCCAGATCACCTGACCATGATTAATTTGATTTTAGTCTTGAGAGAGCTGGAGAGAGAGGGGGGGGGTGAGGGAAAGGGTTTCAAACTCAATGAAGGTTGGTTAAGGTGAGGTAAGGGGTACACTGACTCCCATGAGCTGACCTTTATATCAACACTTTATTCATTTTCAGCAAATAACTTTTTTTTTCATGGCCTCAGTGGTTTTAATTGAGAAAACAAATGCTGTCAATGAGGACTCCACTATATTCCACCATAAACAAAAATTTAAATTCTTCAGTTCCCTTACCGTAAACAGAGTTAGAATCACATACTACCCAACAAATGTACCCAAGATTACAACCCCCAAGTCATCTTTACAATAGAACACTGAAATGTACTAATATTACCATTAATTGCATAGGCTTAACAATATGCTAAATTATTGTGCATTTGATTTAGGGATGCATGACAAATCACTACCAATATCATTTGATATTGGATATACACTACTGTTCAAAAGTTTGGGGTCAGTAAGATTTTTTTCTTTCAAAGAAATGAATACTTTTATTCAGGAAAGATGCATTCAATTGATTAAAAGTGACAGAACAGGCTATGCTTCATGCTATTTCTGTTTCAGATAAATGCTGTTCTGAATTTTTTATTCATTAAAGAATCATGACAAAAAATATATCACAGTTTTAAGCCAAAATATTAAGCAGCAAAACAGTTTTAACATTTTAAACGAATAATACTTCACAGTATTACTGTTTTTACTGTATTTTTTGATAAAATAAATGCAGCCTTGGTTGAGAATAAGAGACTTCTTTCAAAAGCATTACAAAAATCTTACCGACCCCAAACTTTTTTTTTTTTTTTTTGTATTTCTGCCAATACTGGATATTTAAATGTGCTGCTCACTTGTAGCATTTAAAACAATACATTTTTTAGTCATTTATTTTTAATTTTGGCACATAAAACTATTTGTTTATTAGTATGAAATATTCAGTGTATAGTATTCCTTTTCCTTTACCTTGCATAGTTTTGTACTTGGTTTTTAATTAATGTCATATAAGCTGTACATTTTGGCATTTGTCTTAATTTAACTGCCTTCTACCAAATTATTTTTTGAATTTGCTGCACAATTCTGTACAATCTGATTGGACGCACAGCCTTTAATGTCAACAACAATATATAGGGAAGTGTTATGTCTGGTTTGATAAACATGTATATTTTACTTTCCTAACTGTACATGATTATCTTGTTAGCTGTATACGTTTTAATTTTTGCATTTAGCATTATTTTCCTCTGCAGTCTGTGACCCTTTAAGAATAGACTTGCGACCCACCGCTTGTGAACCACGGGCCTATTTGTCATTTGTACTCCAACACATAGCGGCACATGTGACCATAGAATCACTCTGTTTGCACTAATGTATCATAACTATATTCGTCTGTATACTGCCGTCACAAAGGTTGCAGGATGATTGATGTAATTATGTCCTGGAATTCACAGCAGCGTAGAATAATTGACGCTAACATCCTCTTTATGTGAATAATACAGACAGATGGAGACAGCCGAGACAGATGTAGTGTTTTTTTTTTTTTTTTTTCCTGACAGGTTGTTCTTGAGAAGGGGCTGGGGCAGAACGGGATGACTTTGACCTCACTGAAGGAGGAGGGCTTCCACGTGATCTTCGTTGGCATTGGTCAGTCCCTCTCTAGAGTTACTCTAGAACCTCTTTTGTGTGTGCTTTTTCCTGTTTTAACAAAACTATGCATCCGTTTGTCATATGCTTGCTGACATCCTGTGTTGATAAACTTATTAGTCGCTGCATAAAAATCAGTGATCTCCTCCAATGCAGGCCACTCAGGAAAGTTAAACTTATTTTTTCCCCCTCAAGGGACACACATAACCCCTGTCCTCCTTTCCCTTGATATCTAACTGGCTTGTCTGTGCAAAGCTCCCTGTTTCATTGTCTCTTTTTTCTGTCTGTCTTGTATGTCTTGTGTTCTGCCTATCTCTCTGTCTCCCCATCTGTTCTGTGTCCTTCACTGTGTCTTTCCCTTTGAACACACACATCTGCCCTCCTTGTTAAATGACACATTCATTTTTCTGTCCAGACTTGATGTCCGTATTGAACCTTAAAGAGATCAACAAAAAATGAGAGAGGTCGTTCATCGTTGAACAAAAATAAGAATTCTGTTATTTACTTTTTCAACACAAAAGCTAAAGTAGCCATTAAATGGAAAATAATCCGTTTTCTAAATTTGTTATAGATCTTATTTTGAACGATTCATGAATAAAATGTAATTTTGACAACTTGATCTTCCGGGGAAATCAACAGCAAGCTTGCACTCAGATCAAACAATTCAGCCAATGCCGACTGAAGTCCCCACTCTATTTTTTTTCTTTTCAATGATCTGTTTCACAATATGTAAGAAAAGATCTGTCGCTATTTCGGTTACATTGCAACTTTAAGAATGTCCAAGCCACCAATATAATGAAAGTGAATAAAAATGATAAAAAACACCAAAAAAAAAAGTACTTCATTCAGTGACTACATATGAAGCTGTAAGGATTGGAACAGACCAAAGTGTATGTTTTGACTGTGTGTAATTCAAGATGTATAAGTTTTGAATCAGCTCATCCAGTTCACAAATCAAGTCGCACTGGAGGGGAATGTCATCCACAGATAAAGCTTTAAACGACACTGTAAAACCGGATAAGTTCAGAAAACTCAATTTTTGTAGACACTAATTACCTCAAAAAAAAAAAATTAAGTTAAGGAACTCAAATTTTTTAAGTGAACAATAATTATAAATAACAATTAAGTCAAACTGAAAAATTTTAATTTTATTTAATGTTTAAGTCCACTGTACTTAAAACTGTTTACCATTCGTAATGTTTCTCATTTTTCAATTATTTTGATGCAGTGGTTGTAAAACCCAGTAAGTACACTCAAAACATTTAAGTAAACAACTCAAAGATAATTTTAGTACAACTTATAAAATGAACTTTGTACTACACAAACTTGCTAATTACAATTAAATTGAAATATTGAATAAACTAACCTAAACTTTATGGTTAAGTGTTAGTTAGTAACAGCACACCAGTAATGTAACCAAAGAGACTATCACTTGCATGAACTGTTAATCAACATCCATTATATAACCTTGAAGTTTGGCAGCCAATTCTCGACCTAACCACAGGCACTACTCTTCACCACGATGGTAACCCTACAAAACTGCATCACAGAAACACATTTAAATACCAAAATAACAGAACAATAAACAATAACAAATCTTCCCCTGTATTAATCTTGTGCAAAAACACACACAATAACACACAATTTCAACATTTATTCTCCTTACACATTGTGATCCAAAGCATGCTGGGAACTTGAAATCTGCTGTAACTCAGTGTAATGTTGAATGGATTCTTCTGATAACGTCGGTTAGAGCAACGACATGATGTGGATGACGTCACTTTATGTCGCTCAGTAAACTTAAAAATAATCATTTAAGTATAAGGGTTTACTCAAAAATGTTGAGCTGCACAAAAATAAAATTAAACTCTTTGTTCAGAAAATGTAGTTGTTTTAAGTTGCATCAATGATTTAACAGACTTTAATTGCAGTGTACTCAATCTTTATAAGTTAGTAGTACTGTTCAGGTTTACAGTGCAGTCTTTTCATCTCACAGATGTTTTGTATGACTTAAGAAGGCTTGGAATATTGAGCATGTGTGTCGACCACTTTTATGGTCATTTTTGAAGACTCCAGTCTAAATTCACTGTGATTGCACTGAAAAGATTGCATTTGTGTGCCACAGAATAAAACAGGTCATATAGGTTTATAATCAACATGAGGGTGAGTAAATGAAACTTTTTTTTAACTAATCTTTTAATGCTTCTCAGCTTGTGGCATTTGTGGTTTCTTTATGCAAAAAGAAATGTGTCCGTTGAGTCATTTTGCCTTCTATTTTTATTAAAGTAAGGAAATATTGTGTGCATTGGTGTATTGATTTGATTTGAGAAATTCAAACATTCCTCGAGGGTGACTGTGTACTTTGTGCTTCTTTCTTCTCCTTATAATTAAAAGGAATACGTATCATTTATTATGTTTGAATAAGCACTACTCTTTGGTAGCTAAGCTTCGTTGTTATTGAGACGGGCAAGTCTCAGAACTGCTATGGGATTTCTTTTTCTAATAAAGCAACGGCAATAAGCTGGGAATCATAAAGGAAATGATTACATTTGCGCCTCTGTGATATTTTTTCACCACTTCTCTCATGTTGTCTCTAATGTCAGCCTCTACTGTGATTGACATGCAAATGTGTACCTTTGCCTTTGAGAGAGAGAAATGGTTGAAAAACACAGATAAGGATGTTCCTTTTTGGCCTGTAGAAATAACCAACATGTTCCACGCACACAGTTTTTTGTCATTTTATCGTGTGATAGCCATTACTGAGACGGAGAGCAAACGACATGGCAATCATCAAAATGTACATTTTTGGACTGTCGCCTTGAAAATATTGTTCTCTGTGTACACCCATCACAAAATCATTCACAATGGAGGAAATTAAGCCCAGAATGCTTTAAGGTTAGCGACAGTCATGTGGGTTTATCTGAAGCAGTGAAAAAGATGAATACAGCATCTAAACTAGACCATATGGGTAGGCAGATTGGTCTAGATGTTCGTTTCTAATGAATATGACTCTGAGGAGGTCTTACTAAGGTCAGCGTGTACTGTATATCGTATTGTTGCATTAGTTGAGTTTCTCACAAAAGCTTCTGAAATGCAAGTGTTGCCTAATAAATATAATATTTTCTTAGATTAGAAAACATGTTGCAGAGGGTTTTTAACCTTTAAAGACTCAGGAACCCCCTCATCCAGACTGTCAGCCAACCCAGAGACCCTCAAAATAAAAAGGACAGATTTTCTCAGTAACACTTTATAATGACTTAATTGTAAGTAACATTGCTACATTATGTAATGCTTAAAAGATAATTAGGTTGACATCTAGAAAAAAGTTTATAGTTAGAAATGCCATGTGCATGTACAAATGCTATATATTTTTAGGTATATTCTCTATGGACTTCCTGGAGTGCCTTCGGGGACTCCTGGGGGAAAACTCTGGATTTAAGGCAGTCACTGTCTGTGAAGGATAAAACTGTCTTTTTAACTGCTTTGCATCGTTTTACTGCATATGGCATTAAGGCTGTTGAAGAATGTGGTCCCAGAACTACTTTTTAACTACAGTTGAACTGCAGATAGTATATTGGATATCAATATGTTGTGCTTTTACATTTATAGCAGTAGGCTACTCCAAAAATTGAGCTGGTTACTTTTTATTGTAGTATATTACTTCTCAGTGTTGCTGTTAGTCACTGCCAGTTCAAACTACAACACAAACTTCGATTTATGTCCTCACTGGGGTGCTTGCACTGATCCAAGAACAGTACAAAAAAAACCTTTGTAATCATTACTTGAAAACTCAAAGGTTTTTTTTCATTGATCATGCTGTAAGTACAGTCAGAAGATCACAAAAAAAAAAAAAAAAAGAAGAAAAAAAAAAGAACAGAACAGAAATTTTTTCAAAATCCTAACTTATTTCCAGGTTTAAATTAGTTTTGAATCACAGAAATATCCCATTTAAACCTGTAAATAAACAAAGTTTGGGGGTGTTGAAAATACATATTTATAAAACGTTAGTTCCTGTCCTTGATTCTGATTGGTCAATAGCTTTGTTTTATTCACGATAAAACACGGCTATGACCGCTTCACCCAACAGTTCTGTGTATCACTACACAACACCCTTAGCAACCACTCTTAGCAACGTAAACTGTATGTTCTCAAATTATATTGCTCATTGAAGCTTACTGTATTATGTAGAAGCAGCCTGGTCTCATTGTTAATACGTAGGTATTAATACGTAACTTTCAAAGACACAAAACGTACATTTTTGTACGTTTAGAAAGGTGCTAAAACGTACAATATTTATGTAATTATGGCACTAAAACGTAAAAATACTTACGTTTTACAGCGAAAAAAAACGTAAAATATTTACGAATCTTATCATGTCTTAAAGATATATGTATAATTTCCCTTTTATCGTTTTGTAGATAAATGTAAGATCCCTAAACCCCATCCCGAACCTAAAAACCTACCAATTTTATACAGAATGTTAAAAGAATAAAACATAATGGGCAGAAATGTGTAGGAAAATTACAATTTTAGTAAAAATATAACATTGAAACGATATTTTGAGCCACTAATCCTACACCTACCCCTAAACCTACCCATAACCATTTCTTTAAACTACCTACTAATATAAATAAAAGAGTGACAGACAAACAAGCGTAATCACAATAATTTATTGTTTTTACGAAAATGTCAAAAGTGGTACCAAAAGTAGTTCAAATGATGATGAGTTCCAGTCAGTCTTCTCTGGCGGTAATAGTTTTTTAGGGTACAGAGCAGAATTTAATTTATTAATCCATGAAAATATGATGAATCCGGCTTCTCTCCGTGAAGGCACGACACTCATTTCAAATGTCAATCCACTGAAACACGGCATGTCGCAATCTGTGACGAAGCAGGTGAGAACCAATGAGCGTTTGATATCAGTGCCATAAACCATGTCGTAACACTTCTCGAGGGTGGCGCTACTTTCAAATTTGAATCATAACGATCGCGAGCTTTGACTGTGACGGTCGCTGTTGCTGAGAATCAAAATGAAGATCGATGGATAAAGGGCTGAAATCGGATCTGTTCCTTACAAACATATGGATTCTAAAGATTGGGAGTACAGCGAACAAATAAAATGGATGTGATTTGTGAATTTATGTTGTGTTTTGGTGTATCTTATGGTTGTATTGTCAGTCGCTGCAGGAGAAAACGCTTTCTGTGTCGCACAGCAAACAAACTAAATATTACAAAATGGTTAAACAATTACAGAAAATTTATTCATAAGGTTTTAAATTGTAGTCTTGTTTAACATTATGCAATCCTCCGAAACGAGCAGCACAAGTCACGAACAGAAATGTTATTTCATATTAAGTAGATGAGTAAACTGCTTTCAATAAATTCGACTAAAAACAAAATTAAATCATTAAAGCCACGATTTTAATATTAATACATGGGAATTCATATACATTCATACTTTACGTTACATGATTTACATTTTTATTGCTGTTAATACGTAAGTATTTTTACGTTTTAGTCCTCTAAATACGTCAATGTTGTACGTTTTTGTGTGTATGAAAACGTAAATGTACGTGTGGTAGAACCACAATTTACATAAAAATACACACGTATTCTCATGAGGTCACGTTGGTAGAAGAGTATTGTGAGAAAAAGATCGAGTGAGCGAGTTTATTACCTGCATTCAGATTTAGCATTTTCCTTCAGGTCAGTCCTATGTTCATAATAAAAAATCTGTTTAAATGTCTGCCGCAATATCTTGTCCTTTTAACAGTTAAGGGGTTTTCCATGACTGACAGCGCTAGTCAAAGCATTTGTCAGTTGCGTCTTGTTCCGTGTTAACAACAATTCAATCTTTTCAATATAAAAGTCTTCACTACTGAGTGACACACTCATAAAGACAGCCTTTGCCGCCATCTAATGGCGTAATAATGTAACTTCTGTTGCTGTTCACGGTCAGGGACTGTTTTTTCCAGTGGAAGGAAGGCTTTTAGTTATTTTACTTCATGCATTGATACATATATTTTTTGGCTATAATATTTGTATGGTGTGGTAACCGTTTTATAAAAGCAATAAGGTACTCAAGGCCAGTGCTGTATCATGAATAAGTCATGGCTGAAGGGTGTTGTTAGGCATGACCTGAAGCGGAGGGCCTGCAACCTCTTCAGCCGTGACTTATTACACCATTCACTCAATAGCGAAGACTTTGATATTGAAAAGACTGAATTGAACAAACACTTTATTTTACAGTATGTGCACTTATGTGTAATTACAGTGTACTTACCTAAGAAAGCACTGGGTAACAAAAGGTAACTACTGTACATGGGTTAAGGTTAGGTTCAGGGTTAGTACCTAGTTATTACCCAGTAATTGTAATTACTATAATAAGTACATAGAATGTACATAGGGAACAGGACTGTAAACTAAAGTGCTACCAATATTTCAATTTCATGGTCACTAATCAAATAACCAACTAACCAAGTTTGTGTGTGAACTTTACAAACTTTGTACAGACGGTCAGATGTTTTTCAACTGAAGATATTCTTTGGATCATTCTCAAATAATGCTGGTGAACATTAATGTAGGTGTTATCAGATTTGAATAGAGATTAATGAAATTTTTTGAATAGATCAAAACACCTTCAGGGTTCTGCGCAAGATTTCATTTCTAGAATCACATATACTTCTGTACATACCTCTGCTATAAAACGATTACCAGTCTGTTTATCACAATATTTCTCTTCAGCTACTGCTTGCAGTTGCTTAATGCGTTATAGTAATACAGAAACAGACTATTTAATTTGTGCATAGATTTGATCTGAGAAGTGTCAAATGGTGCTATACAAAACAACTGTTCTTAGCAAAAAGACATTTTTAGACATCTCTAAGCTACACAACTTTGTGACTTTAACCGTTATCCTTATGTTACCTTATATAAAGCGCTGACGTTGTTCAGAACAGACTTTAAATAGCCTATAATAGTAGCAGAGAAGTACAGGCAACATTATGTTTGTACCTAGAGTATCTGTGAACTTACAGTTACCTCCTGCAGTTTGTACATGTTAATCTGTTCTTTGATGCTTTT
Source organism: Ctenopharyngodon idella (assembly GCF_019924925.1). Lineage (NCBI taxonomy): Eukaryota > Metazoa > Chordata > Actinopteri > Cypriniformes > Xenocyprididae > Ctenopharyngodon > Ctenopharyngodon idella. The sequence continues at coordinate 16,577,438 of NC_067221.1, forward strand.
CCATACAAAGTTTTCATCTGATGCTTCAAGGCACAGAATGGCTTTTCCTTCCCATCACACATGAGGCCTTGGTGTTCATTGTTCATATCGTGATGATGGGCATAATGAGATAGAGATTGATAGCCTGCATCACGCAGTACATCCTTGGGGTGCGTGCCAGCTTAATAGACAGATTTGAAATGACAGGGGGTTAAGTATCCCTTAGATCCATTTCTGTTTGCCCTTTGTCTTATCGACATATTTCTTAAGGAAGCCGTCTGCCGTTCCTCTAGTTCCTCTAGTAATTTTATGCAACGTGTCTGAGGAGGACATAATTCCAAACAAACTCTATTAGATCATTGAATTATTTTCAGTTGCTGAAGTGTGATTATGCTTAACAGTTACTGTCACTCGTTAATGTTTGTCACAATGTTGATATAAACTGAACAAATCATGGCTTTGCTGAGGTTTTAACATGGGTCGCTTGCCCTACTACAATATGCTAAATGCTCTTTGAATATTAGAGGCGTCATGCACCTATTTATTTATTTATTTTTTTTTTTTTTTTTTGAGGGTGCACAAGTAATGTCATGGGTGGTTGCAAAAGAAGGATCTAAATGCAGCAGTTTTCAACATTTATTTTAACAAAACTCAGGACACTGAACAGAACAACCACATAAAACGCAACAATAACGGACCATGAACAGAACAAAACACAGGGCTTAAATAGACCAAACTAATTAATGAAATGAACCACAGGTGTAACTGAATCAGTAACCAAGGCAACAAACATGATAATTAACACAGGCAGGAAAACTAGAACAAAGGAAACATGCACCAAACACAGGAAAACTGAACAAAACCCTGATAAAAAAACAGTTGGTGGACAAGGAGAGATTTTATATGTGGTTCAGTTTTTGTATAACATGTAAGAGTACTAATATAATAATGTATATAATAGAGTATTAATAATATAATATAATATAATATAATATAATAATCTGGACTGAGAAGCTAGGATAGGCTCCAGCATCCTAACAGTGGACAAACAGTTTGGGAGATGGATGGAATTAATTCATACTTTTTATATACAAAAATATAATATAATATAAATAATTTATTTATTAGGAATGCTAAATTGGCACTGAACTTGACAGTGTCACAAAGTGGCTGTAAAAGTGCGCATAAAGACGAGGGATTAAACGAAAACAGACTTTATTAAATCCGCAACAGAAAACTCAGGAGATCACAGGGAAAAACATAGATACATACATAATACAATGAACTGAGATTTTAACGGGTTAGTAATTAATGACAGAATTTTCATTTTTGGTGGAACTAACCCTTTAAATACACAAGGAGTAGTAATCAAGCAAACTAGTAATCAAGTAAGCTAGCAACCAAGGAAACTAACTATGAACACAAGCAACCGGGAACTGAGCAAACAGAGTGAAAACAAAAACAAAACAGAACATAACAGTATATACACATCACAGACAGCAAGTGACCACCATGCATTTTTTATTCTGATAATACTTAGCTCATTTTATTGAGTAAAAAGTGACGCGAAGTTAGGTAGATTATGATCAATTCAATTTAAAGCAAATTATCTGCAGAAATTAAATTTAGACATGTTTAGAATAGACAATTTAGGCCACCGAATTTTAGACAAACGTCATTTATGCAACTTAATTCAAAATTTTAAAATGCACATTGCTTCCAATGTTGTTATAATGTGAAGCATTAAAGCAAACACAAGCCTAATGGGGGTGCAAAAGACTTTGTAATGATGAATATAACCGCACACTCACTTAAAAGTTTATTTTTACCAATGTTTCAGTAACAAGCCTTTGTTTCCTCCGAGTGTATTTATCATAACACACAATTTTTCTCTTTTTTTTTCATGCTGCACAGGTCTTCCACAAGCAAACAGGGACAGGATATTTGAAGGCTTGACCACAGAACAGGGATTCTACACATCAAAGGATTTCCTTCCTTTGGTTGCAAAGGCCAGTAAAACAGGTACCAACGAGAGAGAAAAAAAAATGTTAATTTGGAATTACTGTATACTGGCTACCAGTTGCCGTCCTTTCACAGTAATTTTATTTTCACATGTTCTTTTGTAACAGTATTACACTTACTGGGAGAAAGTACATAACAGCTCCTGAAGAGTTTTCATTTGTGGCATTCACTGGTCAAACTGTTAGAGTCAACTGGTATTTGATATTGGTTAAGTCTTTATGCACTGAATTTTACTTACAATTTGTGTTATTTGTTGTGTCTTTTTCTGTGGTGCGTGTTTTTTGCAGGCATGTGTAATTGCCGTTTGCAGCTGCCAAAGCTGCATGGGAATGTGATAGTCCTGGGCGCAGGAGACACAGCGTTTGACTGCGCCACCTCTGCTCTCCGCTGTGGAGCTCGACGAGTCTTTGTGGTCTTTAGAAAGGGCTTTACCAACATTCGTGCTGTTCCAGAAGAGGTAAAAAAAAAAAAAAAAATCAGTTCAGCAGCACCTGCCGCCAGTGATAAATTCCTATTGAAGGAACAGCTGTCCTTAAGAAGACATTTTCTCTTTTTGTCCTCTTAAATTACATTTTGTGTGGATTTTGACATGTTCTTTTAGACGTTTTTTGTTGTTGTTGTTGTTGTTGTTGTTGTTGAGGTTGTTGTTTCACAAGAATTTAGGCAACTCTCTCTCTATCTCTACTGCTGACTGAGATGACAAGTAGATAGACAGACAGATTACTGTGTACCTCTACAGAAAGAAATCTTCTTCTGTCTGAGTATTTCTCAATCTCCTTTGCTCCTTTGATAATTCCAATAATTTTTTAAAATGCAAAATCTAGTCTGTGCAGCCTTAACAAAATTGATTTGAAACTTGTATTATTATTATTATTTTGGTGCTGCTCATGGACAGAAATATCACAGTTCACCTTCAAAATTATCTTGTGCTGCACCAGACTGCTTAAAACCCTAAAATAATAAAAATGATTCCCAAATGTATGTAATGTATTCAAGGGAGTGTAAAAAAAATTAGTGCCTTTCTCCTAGAATTCAACTGAGAACATAGCCCAGTTTCGAAAGCCATTGTTTCATTTATTACTGATATTTTGCAAAATTCTATCTGTGATGTGGAATAGTTACATTAAATATTAATCATTTCAAATGGAACCATATCAAAGTTAACACAGCTAGCCGTAGATTACACAACAGACAGTCAGAATAAAAGCAATAAAAGTCAGCTGAGAAAAACTGAATGGCCTCACTTAATGGAATAAGCTGACAGTAAAAAGATTCAGAGTTAAATATCTATGATAACTGAAATCTAGTGTAAAATCTGGAATGGTATGAGCCGGAGTTAAACATGGATCTTTGTCTGTGAATGAGAGGTCTGAGATAAAAATAAACATGTGAAATCATGATTAGATAGCACACAGGACTATGTTAAAGGCACCGAAGACTTACGTTTTTAAAACAGTTAATTATCACATTACACAAAATTAAATTATTGTTTCAGGTACAAACAACTAAAATAATATACGGTAAACGTATGTTCAGAATGCATATAAATGCACTGTAATGCATTAAGTGTACTTTAATGCATTAGGGTAACAATTACAATTTATATGTCTATATTGTATCTAGTGTCTATGTTAGGTTGGCTCAAACACAATAAACTAGAAGATGAAGTTTTTATTATTATTATTATTAGACTTTCCAACCTCAGGTAAAAACCTTGGAGTAAACGCAGTTGAAAAAGAAAAAGTAAAAGAAAAAAAGTGAGAGAACTTTCTGTAAAGGTGACCATGTTGAGCTGTTATAATGGGCAGCACTTTATATAATAAGATTTATTTTTCTGTGGAGCTTTTTAACAAAGTAATTAAGACATATTCTTTTCTCAATGACAACTGTTGCAACGCTGCCATGGCAACAGTGTCAAGAAAGTTAAACTTAGAAATGTGTAACTACAGAAACTATTAGATCTGCCTTTGCTGTGCGAACGTTCAAATAGGGGTGTGCTAAAGCACCATGGCCATAAATTAAGCCTCTTCATAATGGAGGAATTTTTATGAAAGGTGTTAGTTTTATTTCTTCTCTCAGTCCATGTACATTTAAGGAATTTAGCAGACGCTTTTATCCAGAATTACTTACAAAAAGTGTTTTAGCTTGACATATCATACCATTGTGATCAACAGATGGTAAGCATGCAGTTTAGAATAGTATCAACTAGGAAAAAAAATATTTGTGTACACATACAAATAAATGCTTACTGGTACAAATAAAGCTAATATAGATACAATAAAACCTAGTGCAAATAAACAAGCCAGTTCAAGGTTTCTTTTTAAAATAATTCAATAAGTATTTTTTTTATTTATTTAAGCTAGGGTGGTTTTTAGATAGGATGCACAGAAGCTTGTTTTTGATAAATGTAGCTTCTGAAGACATCCGTTCATCTAGGTAGAAATGTTAGACATGAGTTGATTTGTGAGGTACTTGGTTATCAGAGGGTGGGAAAGTGAGAAATAATTGATTATCAGCTCATTAAGAATGACAGATGAAGACAGGAGAGGTGATAACTACAAAACCATTTGGTGTAAAGGGAGAACAGAATTGGTCTGAGTACTAAACCCTGTGGAACTCCAATGGGTGTGGAGATGAAGTGTATCCTTTCCATTATATCTAGTAGGTTCTTTTCTGAAGGTACGATGAGAACAATGTGAGTGCAGACCCTGTAATTCAGTCACTGTGATTAGGGCCATTTTTGTGGAGTGTGCCATTTTAAATCTAATTTTCATCAATTAAGTTGTTCTTGCAGGTGTAGTCTGAGATACGTTTGAACACAGCACACTCCATGTGGTTCTGCAGTGGTTTTGCTACATTGGTTTATTTAATTTAATTTATTTTTTTCCCACTGCTGTTCATTATCCTATCAGAACAGATTTGTCACCCATTTTTTGGTCACTACCCACCAGCTGAGAACCACTGCTCTTCATTGCTGAGGAAGGGCAGTAAAGATCTGCATAACTTGTCAGATGTCCATGACTACAAGCCAATGTGAAGATGACCAGAAGTTGGGGAGGTCAGGTGAAGGTAGAGGTGATGAATAAGAGTGTTAAGATGGAAAAAAGCAGGTTCGAAAAGGGGGTCAACAGTGCATGTGGAAGGGTTGTTGTAGTCTAAGTGCTTTCGAACCTGGCAAATGGTTTATACTGGAGTGTTTTATTGGAATAGGTTCTTAAGAGTAAAGAAATGATGCACTGGTACAGATATCAGAAGATACGGTGGGAGAAGCTGGAGGGTTAAGTGGTTAGCAGAAGATACAGAAATGCTTTGTAGATGATTTTAGGCTGTTTTCACTAGGAGGTTTGGGTCTCCAAAAAGTAAATGGCACAGTACAGTAAAACGGGTGATGCTGTCTGTAAGCAGAAAGATGTTCAGGTCTTCTGTGAAGTTTTCTGGGAGTCCTGGTTATAGCCAATACTTCAACTTCACTATCATGACTGTTTTTTTAAAGATGAATGCATTTAGTTCTCTTCACTCTGTTATCAAGCATTCACTTGTTCACAATTAGAATCACATGCTTCTCATTTGATTTCTGTTTTTTAAGATGGAGGTGGCCAAAGAGGAAAAGTGTGAGTTCCTGCCATTCCTGTCCCCTCGTAAGGTAATTAAGAAAGATGGGCATGTCGTAGGCCTGCGTTTCTGCCGCACAGAGCAGCGGGATGATGGCACCTGGATTGTGGATGAGGAGCAAATTGTCCACCTGAAAGCAGACTTCATCATCAGCGCCTTTGGCTCCATGCTGAACGATCCAGCAGGTGAGCCTCAGAAAGGACGATTGCTGTAGCTGGTTTTAATGAGCTTACATTTATATGAGTTTATTATTGTTTTCATCTCCTTTTTGAAGCTAAATATGTTGTATGTTGTAAGAAACAATAGTTTTATTTCCCATCATCCCAAATGTATTTGTTTACCAGGCAATGTAGTTTGAAGGTACCCAAATGAACGATTCCATTACTTATTATTTTGTGCTGCACACCGGGCACACCGGGTTAGAAACAGTTTCTTCTATAGTTTAAAAGAGCACATGTTGGTGTACCTGTGGTCCATGTGAAAGATTTCCCCAGCGAGCCATCACAGAATGCAGACTGTTCCCTCGTCAATAAGCATTCAGCACCGCCCCACTTATCTTTCCTTAGCAGATTTTAGTAGCCACAGTGTGATAACCATCACTCTGAGGGAGAGGCAGGAGATGATAAGACCCTCAAAACGAGAGCCTTGTTTCATTATGGGAATCCTTTATCAATCCACCATCACACATACAACCTTATTTCAGCAGATTAGCCAAAAACATCAACCACACATTCACATATTATGTCTGGATCACACATTTTGTGCTTCTTGACTATATATATTGTAATTTTATATAATTTTCCATTAGGCCTTTTTGTTTTAAAAATGCTATTAAATATATATATATTTTACAGTTGTTTTTCCTTTATAAATTAAATGACATAATAATTTGAATGAAAAATAAAATTGAAAAATTACCATAAATTTCAGAATGTCTTAGTATCTGGTTTGTCCCCCTTTTGCTTTACTAATCCAAAGACTTGCAACGGAAGAACATCTGATCGTCAATACAAAGAGACATGATCACTGTCACAAATATACTTATTTGATGTGTGATCTATAAATAGGGCAGAATCTTAAATATTTAATGTTCATTTGCTTTATATTTTTTAAGAGCCTAAAACTTTTTATTTCAAGGTTTAAATTAGATTTTAATCCCAGATGTGGCCTTAGACTTTTGTACACCACTGTATATCATTGTGTTTATTTGTCAGCACACATTCATCCAGCTATTTTTCACCTCCTCATGTTTTTACTTAGTGTTTTGTTGTCCCAGTGTTGTTGCTCTCTAGCGAACCTGTCATCCATCCTAAACACTGTAATGTCTCTGAGCGGAGAGACGTTTCATCACCAGCTCGAAGCTCAGAGATAGCAAGCTTATAAATGCCACTCACTCCCCGCACCTTGGCCAAGATATGAATTACTTATCCACTTCAATGGCCGGCGGAGTCGACAGAAGAGGGTTGCGTTGCAGTGTTACAGAAAAGCTGAGATAGCGAGAAATTCACCCCCTGCAATCTTGGGTGGGCAGGCTGGTCGATGATTAGGTCACCACTGGCCAGCGGGATGAGCAGCTGACTGGCTACTTTTACCACTGTGGACCCCATGAAGCATGACGTTGTCTGTATTCAGACCCCTAGGTCTCAGAGCAATGCAGTTTTGAGACATACTCACAATTATGTAGTTCACCAAAAAATTAAATTCTGTCATAATTTTTACCCTTATTTGTTAAAAATATATTGTGGAACACAAAAGGTGAAATTTTGAAGAATCAAGACCAGTGTTGTTATCGTCAACTAAAGCTAAAACTATTAAATATTTTTTTTATAAACTATTTTTTTTTTGTTAATTGAAATAAAGCTGAAATAAAATAAAATAAAACTATTTAATGAAAAATTTAACTTAAACTGGAAATGTTGGCTTTGCAACTAACATAAATAAAATAAGTTGAAGTACTAAAATTACTAAGACTAAAACTGAAATAAAATAAAGTTAAATAGTAATATAAAAAATATTAAAAAATAAATAAACAAATAAATAAAATAAAAACTCATTCAAACTATTAACAAATAGTATATAAATATTACTAAAACAACACTGGCACATACTGAAATTTCAGTCATTATTCACAAATAATTTTTCCCCTACAGTGAACTGTTAACTTGAGATATGCAGATCAGTGAGTCAGTGAACTAAGCTTGAAAACTCGTTTAACTGGATTGGTCCTATTTGTAAATGATTTGTTCTGTTCGATGAGTGAACTGAACCGAATCAACCAGCTCAGTTGAAAATAATAATTTGTACACAAATTGGTTGGATCGAGTTCGATGCTGAGTTGGTGGCCATGCTTGCCTGGGCCGCTGCGAACATCGGGCTGGAGTGAAATTCTTCACACTGTCCCGAGCGTTCGCGGTTGGATGATTGGTATCTGGGCCCCAGTGCTTTTCTTCCTTGAAGTGCTGGCGATGTCGTGGAGGGCACCTTTTACTGCTGGTCCCACTTTGTAGGTTCTTCCATCCTCACTACCCTCGACGGTGGGGGAGGTACATGGAGGTTCCTCATGGAGGTGGATTGTGCGATTGCAGTGCATTTATGTCCACAAAATATGCTGGACAGGCTGCTTCCGCCTTGCATGCCATGGGCATCCTGCAGGTCCATCAGGCCAATATCATCTGCAGGTAGTCATGAGCCAGGATTGATGTAGGAAGTGCGTTCGGCGACCAACTTTACCAACAGGATTGTTTCGCAGCAAAAGACCTGAAGGATGCATACTTACATGTCTCGATTTTGCCTTGACACATACCGTTTCTTTGGTTTGCTTTTGAGGGTCAGGCATACTAGTACAAAGTCCTCCCTTTCGGGCTGTCCCTGTCACCTTGCGTTTTCATGAAGGTCGCAGAGGCTGCCCTTGCACCGTTAAAGGAAATGGGCATTCACATTCTCAACTTTCTCAGTGACTGGCTGATCCTAGCTCACTCTCGAGGTTTGTTGTGTGCACTCTGGGATCTGGTGCTCAGACACCTCAGCCGTTTTGGGCTTCAGGACAACTGGGAAAAGAGCAAGCTCTCCCCAATGCAGAGCATCTCCTTTCTCGGGATGGAGTTGGACTCAGTCACTATGACGCGTCTCACGAAGGAGTGTTCTCTCCCTGGAGACATTCAGGGGAAAAACAGCAGTTCCACTGAAACAATTTCGGATGCTCCTGGAGAATATGGTGTCCTCTGCGGTGGTTATGCCACTTGGGTTGATGCATATGAGACCGCTTCAGCATTGGCTACAGACTTGAGTCCCGAGATGGGCATGCCGCAGCGGCACACATTGCGTGGCCATCAGGGAGGTTTGTTGTCGCTTATTCAGCCCTTGGACAGACCTTGCATTTCTACGGGCAGGGGTTCCCCTAGAACAAGTGTCCAGGTGTGTTGTTGTCACAACAGACACATCCAAGACTGGCTGGAGTGCTGTGTGCAACAGGCACACTGCGTCAGGCTTGTGGACAGGACCTCAGCTGCAGTGGCACATCAACTGCCTCGAGTTGCTGGTGATATTGCTGGCCCTGTGGAGGTTTCATATGTTGATCTAGACGGACAACATGTCAGCAATCTGAAGTGGCTGCAGGCCACTCAAATCCCAGGTGAACTCGATCGTGCAGTGGATGCGCTCTCACAATGAGTGACACTTCAGGGGAAGTGGAGATTCCATCCCCAGGCGGTCCAGCTGATTTGGAGTTGATTTGGCAAAGCGCAGGTAGACCTGTTCGCTTCCCCAGAATCCTCCCATTGCCCGCTGTAGTATTCCCTGATCGAGGCCCCCCTTGTCAAGGACGTGCTGGCACACAGCTGGCCCTGGGGCCTACATAAATATGCATTTTCCCCAGTTTGCACAGACATTGTGCAGAGTCAGGGAGGATGGATAACAGGTCTTGTTGGTTGCGCCATACTGGTCCACCCAGACTCATGCTCCTTGTTATAGACTTAAAGTGGAGTCTGTTCGCGAACTGGTGTTCTTCTCGAGGGGAAGACCCACAGAGATGCACAGTTGGGTCAGTGCTTTCCTTCCTTGGCTGGCTGTCCCCTTCCACCTTGAAAGTGCATGTGGCCGCTATAGTAGCACATCATGCAACAGTGGATGGTAAGACTTTAGAGAAGTGGCACATCATGAAGCAGTGAAGCAGTGGATGGTAACACTTTAGGGAAGCATGACCTGATCATCAGATTCCTCAGAGGCACCAGGAGGTTGAATCCTCCTAGGCCACACCTCATTCCCTCATAGGATCTCTCTGTGGTCTCGCTAGGCCTATAGAGAGCTCCTTTTGAGCCACTGGAGTCAGTTGAGCTTAGATCCCTCTCATTGAAGACAGTGGAACCCTCATCAAGAGGGTTGGGGACCTCCAGGTGTTCTCTGTCAGCGAAATGTGCCTTGAGTTCGGTCCGGCATTCCCCAAATGATTTTGAGACCCTGGCCGGGCTACGTACCCAAAGTTCCTACTACTTCCAAGTAGTGAACTTTCAAGCGCTGCCTCGGGATGAGGCAGACCCAGCCTTGTCGTTGCTGTGTCCAGTACGCACCTTGTGTGTTTACTTAGACCACATGCAGAGCTTCAGAACTCTAAGCAGCACTTTTTGGGGGGGGGCAGCAGAAGGGGAAGGCTGTCTCCAAATAGAGGATGGCCCACTGGATTGCAGATGCTATTGCCTTGACATACCAGGCCCAAGGCCTGCCGTGCCCTTTTAGGAGTGCATGCACACTCCACGAGAAGTGTTGCATCCTCCTAGGCTCTTGCAAACTGTACCTCTCTAACAGACATCTATAGAGCAGCAGGCTGGGCTACACCCAATACCTTCAAGCCAATTTCATCCTGTGTACTACTGGGTACGAACAGGTAAGTTACAGGCAACAGGCCATGTTTACCGCTTGTACATAATGCCTTTTCTCTCCCTTAGGTAATAACCTGCACTTTTTTTGTCCATGTGAGTTCCCCGGACTGGCGAACCCTGAATGTATCTTACTTTTCAGCACCCTGCTGCAGTCGAATTTAGTGGAGGAATTCAACGCCAGGCCCAGTACTCGTAATGCATGCCCCTTCGGGTCAGCCCGTGTACTGGAGCTAAGTGTTCCATATGTAGCGATTCCCTGACGGTAATCCCATATGAGATATTTTCCATGACACGGATTCCCTAACGGTAAACCTGTATCTTTCTGTGCCGCCAGTCACTGTGCTTGTAGAAGGTAGGACCTATTGAGGAGACTTCTTTCCATGTGTGGTACTTCTTGGTTGGTAAGTCCATGTGATATATTCTCCACATGTTAACATCCCTTTGGGCAGAATGTTGTCTCCAACGTGTTCCTTTCTGTATGGAAAAAGAAATGCTTCTCCAGCGCTTCCTCGGGTCCGCACAGCTGTGAATTAAAAAAAGAGAAAAGGTCCAAAGACTGGCTTAGTACAGTACTTCCCATGGTAAGTACTGTCCTCTCTGTCCCAGTGCGGTACATAGGACTACATGGCTTAAGTGGGGCATTCGGTAGATTACAATGTTGTTACCAGGCACATGGGAGCTTGCCGACATCTGCACCGCCAAAACCTCGTAACATGGTTCAGTTGTTGTGGCGTTTTTCCCAGGGGAGCCCTAGTGTCAGTCATCAACACCACATCGTAATGACTGACAGATAGGGAACATCTCGGTTACTATTGTAACCTCCATTCCCTGATGGAGAGAACGATTCGTGGTGTCCCTCCTGCCACAACGTTGAACTGTCCATGGATATTTCTAGGACACTGTCTCAGCTCCTCAGCACAAACCCGAATGAGGATGCACGCCGGCTCCTTTTAGACCCATATGTCTGGGTGAGCGACGTGTGCAAGTTCCACTCGCCAACCAATTTTCATTGGCCTTTCCTCAAAGTATCAGAGGTGATTAGGGCTCCCAAGTAACAGTAATTGCAATAGTCTTTTCTTCCCTATTGTCACGTATATCTGATTAAAACGGCTTCTCGAACAAGAAAAAAAAAAATGTTGGGCAGGACTTCATTTTGTCCATCGGGAATTGATTGGATGGTTGTGGTTTGCTATTGCTCTGATCTCATGTGAGGGACAGGTTATCCCTCGTGCCAGTAAACACATCATCAGAATATGGAAGAGATGTTGCTGCAAGAGGGAGGGGTAGTTATTTTGATTAAAGATTACCAGGGCACATGAATTAAAAAAAAAAAAAAAAAGATATGCACACATAAATCATTTACGATAAGCACTTCAATATTACATAAAAAAAATAAGAATTGTCAATTTTGATTTTATGGCGACTTTAATATATTTCCATTTTTTTTTAGTACTGCATCCTGCATTCTCCCTTTTGCCCATCCAAAGTGGCTTTGTCTCCTCTAAGCTGTTGCATTTCTTCATGCCAGCATCTCTCCTGCCTGTATTTCACACAGCATTCCATCTTCTAATGGAGCTTAGCAATGAGCAGTTGTATGAGAAGTTTCTCTGGAGAGTACTACTGGATTCTGAGAGGAGGCCATTTCATTTAAGGGGAAGATCTCAGGAGTCTCTTAGATTTGTCACACTCCACAGCCCGCATGTGTGTGCATGAGACAGAGAGGGGGGGTGGGGGAAGAGGGAAACAAACAGGAGGGTGTGAGGATGTTTTTTTTTTTTTTGCTGAAAGTGATGAGGCCGGCAGTCTTCATGATCACTGGAGCGTCAGGCGAGGAGAGCTGACGGAGGGACTAGGGGATTGGTCTCAAAAAAAAAGGAAAGGGAAAATATACTCCACAATAACAGCCACAGCAAAAGCATCAACAGGGCCGTCAGGGTTACAAATTCCTTTGCTTGTCTCATGCAGGAATCCGGAGGGACTGTCATTTCTTCTTCCATCAAAGACATGTCTTCATTTTTTAGCTTAAACAATATCTAGCAGTCACTAAGTGAACAGTTATGTGTCCTCAGTGGCACCAAAAAGTATTTGGACACTTATAGAGACCATACATTCAAAATCAAAGTTTTGTGGCTTTGTATTTGTGTCTACTAGCTGTATATTATATAGAGTTATTTTTGGGGAAAATGGACCAAAAAATTGATGACTCATCCTTCACAGATTTTTGTTCAATCAAAAGCTCTTTAGAATGAGAATGTCCCTCCCCCAATAGAGTGCAACAGTGACTGCCATCTTTTTAGCGGTCTTGGTTCCAGAAGTATTTTTCCCATTCATTTTGATTTAAAAAAAGTCTTTAATAAAGCATCAAAAGTCATGAACTTAACCAACCAGCTACGAGGTGAATAACAACATGACAAGTTTGATTTAAAGAAAGAAAGTAATTGAAAATAAAAAAAATTAAAAAAAAAAAAACACAAAGGTACAAGACAGTGTACTTAACTGCTTTAATGAGGGAAAGAACTACAATCCTACGAAGCATTGCGAATGACATAATCGACTTAAAATGAAAAGAAATATAAAACTATTGATTTAAAGCTGCAGTCCGTAACTTTTTTTTGTTTTTTGAGCAAGTACATAACCAGCCAGTGTTCAAAACTATCTCCTTACCTTAGCCCGATTCACAATGGTAAGCATGTAATAATGTTTTCTAATCTAGCGTTTTCTCACAGCAGCCGGAATAATTAAACTTATCATTTTGATGGCGGATTGTATGGTATAACAAATGGACAATTAGAGATTAGACTGTACAGAAATTGAAATCTACAGGTAATGCTAATACACACTAAATACACATAGTCACGCAATGCTGATGTTGTTAACATTAACAATTTGAGAACAAAGTATAACAATAATAATTTGCATGGTTTGATGTGATATGAGCTAAGCGATCGTTGGATTTAATCACCATTGGTAGTGAGATTTATTGTAATATTTATTTTCTCAGTTGGTCAGAACAAAAGTGGCAGATTTGTTACTTGTTCAGATGACATTTTCTAGAGAAAATTCTTATTTTGGTCATACTTCCGGTGACTGACGGCCACGCATTCTCCTCAAAACATTAGATTCATCCGTGCTGAGGTGCTGTGCCAATGCACAACCCATGTAAAGATGATAATTCCGGAAATAACTGCAGGTTTCGAAAAGAGATGGTGACAAAGAGGCAAAACTTATGCACTGCAGCTTTAAAGTTGTTGATTATGTGTATAGAAACAATATCTATTAAGTTTATTGAAAAATATGCATACTGTATGTACACTAATATTAAAGTAGTTTGAGAGCGTAGACCGACTCTATTACTGTACATCAGTCACAGTGCTTCATGGGAGTGGATGGGGACTAATGTGTTTTTCTGACACAATTTGTTGCGATTTGTTGCACAGTTCTCTGATTGATAGAAATTTCTCTGCAGACTCATGGGTAATGAAGTTTTTCACCTGGAATTCTGCTGTTAAAAAAAATAAGCATAAATAACCTCACAGCTTACAGTTTGTCTTTAAAGTTTATAAGTTATCTTTTAAAATTCCCCTATGGAGAAAATGAATGGGATTTTTTACTTCCGGAACTCGACTGTTGCCCTCTACTACCTGCAGCTGACTAGCGAATAGCAAATCATTATTCATGCATGTGTAACTAGCCTATTGACTATTAAAAAAAAGAAAAAAAAGAAGGAATTATATTTTTCGTTATGTTCCATCCAAATGATCTATCTTAATATGAAATATGTCAGCAAATAAAAAAAAATTGCGTTTGACAACAAAATATTAGAACAAATGCCATTTATTTGAAAGACAACAGTTAAATTTTTTTAGCAAAACATTAAAAAAATAAGTTTGTTATGTTATAAATGACAATTTTTTTAAATGATTAAATTAAGACTAAAAGTATTATCTGGTTGTTGAACATAACTTAGTGGAATTTGCACATGTGAACTACACATGTTTTCTCTGCAAGGACACCTGTGTGACCGTGAAGAGAAATAACTACATACATCCATTAAAAAGACCTTGGATGTGCCTGAAAGCTGAAAAATGCATTGTACGTAGGTTGGAAAGCAACAAGACACATTTGAATCCAGTGTTTTTGTAACAAAACACTGTCTACCAAAGTGCCGTCATCTGCTTGTTTTGTGAAGACAGCACAGATATATCCTTTGTTGCTTATAATTATAAATGTTCTTACTGAATGAAAGTAATGATTATTTTCAAAAACAATAATAATAAAATACTGACAAAACTTTTGAAATGCTGTGTATTTATTTTTTTATTTTTTTAAATTCCTAGTGTGCCCTTCCCTGCTATTAGCCCTATTTCAGACTGTAATTGTTTCTCACGTGGACATCTGTAAAAATAAATTTGCATGGCAACTCAGTAATAAAACTCCTGCATTCAGATGGCTATTTATTTACTGTGGAGGAGCGAGTTTAGTGATCCTTCGAACCCGGAAACGTGCTGCTCACGTGGTCGCATGATTGTCTTCTGTAAATAAAATGTCATATGCTTGGAATAATATGAATAAATTCAGATTTAATTTAATAATAGGAAAATAATATCCTATTTATTGTGTGATTATTTAAATCTGTTTAAAAAAAGGAAGATAGACACACTATAGTTGAAATGGTTTTGTCTTGCATTTTATCTCAAAATGATGGATGTCATTTTAAAATTATGGAAATTAGCGTAAATAAGTTACCACAACCTCTTATTTACATGAGGAAAACATAAAGCTGCTTAGTTTATATTTTTAATGTATATAATTGTATACAATACATTTTACGATAAAATTTTAAGGCTGTATTGCTGTAACGGCCCATTTCAAATGTTTACATGCTATTTTCCTCTTTCTCCTTTCACTGAGGTGGAGTGGTGATGAAATATTGTTCTTGTAAATACTTCCTAGCTTTTCAGTAATAAAAGTGTACATATTTAAAATGCATGCAAATTACAGTGAAGCGCAACAGTTATTGTAACTGTGAATTTTGAATTGATCTCTTGTAAACTCAGAGATGTGGATTCAGACGGTTCTTATAATTACCACACGACCTTGGCATTTGTCAAAAAACAGTAGGTAATTCAATTTTTACGCGGGTGGTGGGAGAAAAACACTGACATTTTGGATTCAGATGGCAATAAAATCAGACTAGCCCCTGTAAATGTTGAAAATACCTTACGTCCCTATGAGAAACAATTACCGTCCGAAAAGGGCTATAGTTGTAAATTAGACATTTTCATTGAGTTTTCATACACTCTGACAACTCTAATCTTTGCAACATTCTGTGCTGGAACAGTGAAGAAGGCCCTGGAACCAATAAAGCTGAACGGATGGGGGACACCTGAGGTGAACTGCGAAACCATGCAGACCAGTGAACCCTGGGTGTTTGCCGGCGGAGACATCGCCGGCTTGGCCAACACCACCGTGGAGTCTGTCAACGATGGCAAACAAGCTTCCTGGCACATCCACAAGTACATCCAGGTGGGCTCTCCACTCAATAAGCCAATCCATCTCATTCTGCATTTGGACGTCTTACACAACATGCTTAGTGTTTGGCCACAGTTGTGTAGCTCTGAGAGCCTGCTTCACATTATGTGTCAGTGCCAGCAATTTTCAGTATTAGCGTAGCACTCAAAGTTTTACGCTCACAGTTTTTATAGCGAGGGCATTATTCCACAGGGATTTTTTTTTCTCAGGGTGACATCTTGAGTGCTTTTTGGCTTCGACACTCAAACAGTAGAAGTTTCTTCCTTCGTTTTCCTAGAAGAAGACTATTTTCTGCGATTTTGCACACCGACCTAAGTGGCAGCATAAAGAGAAGGTTCATGCAGAGGTTAATCGCTAATGTAACTGTGGCCAGGGGAAGTCACGCTGAAGTGTTTGTTCGGCAAATCCATCCCCCCCCCCCCCCCCCTCCAAAACCATTCTGTAATTTTGGACTACAGAGAAAGAGCTGTTCAAATATTTGCTAATGGGTTCAGCAGTTCAAGATCACGTAAATCATTGGAAGATGAGATCACATTTTGTTGTGGGTGTTGTTTAAATTTCGGTTTTAGGGCTTTGTGTATGGATCTTCAGCGGAATGAGATGTTCTCTCACGCAGTGTGCTTGTTTGTCTGGGTTTTTAGCTTGCAAAAAAATGTTTCTTCGCTAGTAGCAATAAATTTCCTCTGTCACAAACAAACTAGAGTGATGAAACTTAATCAGCACATGCTCAGGAAGTCTCTCTGCCTTAGTGACAGTTTGAGAAATTGTCAAAAAAAAAAAGGTAACACTTTAGCATAGGGAATGCATAAAAACTATTAACTTAGACTTTTCCCTCAAAAAACTCCTAATTTACTTCTTATTAATAGTTAGTAAGGTAGTTGTTAAGTTTAAGTCTTGGGTAGGATTAAGAATGTAGAATAAGGTAATGAAGAATAAGGCATTAATATGTGCTTAATAAGTACTAATGAACAGCCAGTATTCTAGTAATATGCATGCTAATAAGCAACTAGTTAAAAGACCCTCAAATAAAGTGTTACCCAAAAATATCTTGTTGTGTGAAAGTTGAAATTGTTATTAATAATAATAATAATAATAATAATAATAATACAAATTATTAATAATAACAATAATAATAAAGATTCTTTTATGTACATTATTGAATGCAGCAATTGGCTGAAGGCTGTTTTTGACTCATTGCAGTATATATATGCAGAAACATGTAGTATTTCAACTCAAATATAATTGGAATTTAGACCATTCCTTTAAACCTGCTGAAAGAACCTTATTAATGGGAAAAAGTAGTATTACTAATTATTAAAGATGTTGTATTATTATTCCCTTGGGATGTGCATTTTTTGTGTTTTATGTGTTTATTTTTTTGTGTGTGAAAAGCACAAAAAAGTAAAAAAAAAAAAAAAAAAAAGTTTATATGTGTGTGTTTTCTCTGCAGTCCCTTTATGGTAATACAGTAAGCACCACTCCTAAACTGCCCTTGTTCCACTGCGCCATCGATACAGTGGACATCAGCGTGGAAATGTGCGGGATCAAGTTTCCTAACCCGTTTGGGCTGGCCAGTGCTCCACCCACAACCAGTGCAGCCATGATCCGCAGGGCCTTTGAGCAGGGCTGGGGCTTTGCCCTCACCAAGACCTTTGGCCTGGACAAGGTATATTTACAGAACACAGAAAATCAACATGGAGAATGCCATAGGCTCCACATGCACTCGTGGTAGGAATTGGGTGGTATGTTTGTGTGGGAAGCGCACTCTGCATTGCAAAGTATCAGCAGAGCAGAGTCTTTTGTACAACATCATAGAAACTGAAACCTTGGCAAAAATCCCCAAAAGGTCATAAGCATATGAAAGCACCAGCACGCTGGGCACTGCTAACAATAATGCTAGTCTTTCCAGCTTGTGAAACAGCTCACAAACACACACTCATACACACATGTGCACACACTAACACCAGCCATAATGAGCCACATTCTGGTGGCTTTAAAAAAAGCACTGCAAAACCAACAACCCTCCCATTAGGCAGCCATGCATCTGCCTTGTTAGCAGTGTAACATTTGTTCTTGACAGGAGGTAAAAAAAAATGAAACAGGCATGAGTTGTTTATTGAACTCCAGCAGAAAATCTTTTTGTTTTAATTTACTTTCTAATTCAAGTGATGGGAAAATTAATCGGTAACATCTGTTTGTTCTGGGCTTACTGGCAGTCCTTGATTAGTGGAGCTAGAAATGGAAATAGAATTAAAAAAAGAAAAAGGAAAGGAGAAGAGAGGCAGAGTGCAGGGTTTGAGTCCTATCAGATGTCACCATGGCAACGACAAGAGGCGTCTGCGCAGCTCTTCGATCAGAGCGTCAACTTAACAAAGAATTTCAGAAAACAAATGACAATGTTAATAATAATACTAATTTGTTACATTTATGTTAGGGATGCAACGATACAACTTTTTCCAAAATGAGGCCGATACCGATACTTTAAATTTTTTTGTACTCGCTGATACCTGTGATTTCACTGCATTTGTACTTTTTAAATATATTAGGTAGAGAAACCAAAAGAATATGAATCATAGTCATTGATTTAATTTGCTTAGCAAATATATATTTCCTTCAGTTATTTTCATGCTTAATTATGCCTGTTAAAATGTATTTTACAAGCTTCTGTTACTTTTACTGTTCATTCTATTGCTCTATCATATTTTATCTTTCATTTAATAGCACAGCACATATTTAGAGCTGCTTCCGCAGGGCTCAATGCTATAAGGATTTTTTCTACTGGCCTGGTCGGGTCAGTGGTTCAAATGTTAAGATACACACCAGTGAAATATCACAGTTCTCTAGTACAATTTTAATACTACAGCAAAAACTACAAGTCTTATTAATGTAAATTTAAAACATTATTAAAGACAAGTAAGCAGTCAGTAGTAAGATAAGAACAAATAATCCAATTGCAAATAGCACAAATAAATACAACAACAAGGATGCAAATGAAATAAAAAATGCTTTTCAGGTTTTCAGGTAGGTCTAACAGTAGTTTTCAGGTACAGAATTTGAATAAAGTAATCAAATGTAAAACAACACTGCATAGTCTTTAATGTATAAATTAGATATAGATGAATCGTTATCGAAGTTACAGAAGTCATTCAGTCAAGAGCAGTGAGTGATTTCTTTGTCCTTTGTTATTTGATTAACATTAAAAACACAGCAGCAGGTTTATTAAGCTGCTGACCTATTAAGAATGAATGCACAGATCCAATACTGTTACACATGCATTTTATTTCTCAACTGTTTACATTCACTTAAGACATAACCATGTTTACTAATATACTCGCAAAGACAGACGTTTTTACATAATTTTGTGTGAATTCATCAGTTCAAATGCAAGAAGACGTGAAGGAGAATTCAGTGCAGTATTCAAGTGCTGTCTGAGACTTCGCTTTCTGTGCGCATGCTTCTGATGTTTGTTTGTACACTTCTTGTCCTGTAAACGTCCTGTAATAATGTAGGGAACCACTCGTTATATATAAATCACGTAACGGTTCAAGTTTTTACATATATGATTTAGTTTTAATCCAAATGACACTTGTGTTAAGTGAGAGATCAGCAATCAAGAGCATGCAACAGAAGTGCTTGCTCACTTTCTTTTTACCATCAGTTAACGTTAGTATGTGCCTCATTTTACCTTTTTTAGCTATTGATATCCGCCCGAACTACAAACTTTCCAGCAATGTCTGCGAAAAAGGGATGTGCGCTTGACAAGCTTGCGTGTCTGTGCCGCTGCGCACTCAATCCACTCTGTGTCTCTTGCACAGCAGCTTTATTAGCACAAATATTTAATTTGTTTAACATTCTATTAATTCAATACATTTACTTCATAGACATACTTCTCTGATATATCCATTCTGCTCTCTGTTTGCTCTTGTTGGTGTTTCTTTGTCACAAGCACTGTATCGGTTGTTGGTATTGGAGCATTTTAATGAGTACGAGTACAAGTACACGAGCGCAGTGCATCCCTAATTTATATAGCATTTTTCTCGGCACTCGAAGCACTTTACATGTGGAAGAGGGGAATCCCCTTAACCACCACCGATGTGCAGCATTCACTTGGATGATGTGACGGCAGCCATATTGTGCCAGAATGCCCACCACACACGTTTATTGGTGGAGAGGAGACAGAGTGATAAAGCCAATCAGTATTTATATGGGGATGACCCTGATGTTGGACAGAAGCCAATGGGTAAATCTGGCCAAGATGCCAGGGTTACACTCCTACTCTTTTTCGAAGGATTTTTAATGACCTTAGAGATTCAGGACCTCAGGTTAATGTCTCATCTGAAGGACGGTGCTTTTTTTGACAGTATAGTCAGTATAGTCCCCAACACTACTGGGGCGTTAGGACCCACACAGACCAGAGGGTGAGCTGCTCGCCCTTACTAACACCTCTTCCAGCAGCAACCTATTTTTCCCAGGAGGTCTCCCATCCAGGTACTACCAGGCTCAACCCTGCTTAGCTTTAGTGGACAAGCTGTCTTGGGCTAAAGGGTGGTAGCTGCTGGCTGCAACTTTTAAAGGGTTAGTTCACCCAAAAATGAAAATTCTGCCATTAATTACTCACCCTCATGTCGTTCCACATCCGTTCGGAACACAAATTAAGATATTTTTGATCAAATTTAATGGCTCAGTGAGGCCTCCATTGCCAGCAAGATAATTCACACTTTCAGATGCCCAGAAAGCTTTTTGTGCAAGAATACTTTTTGTGCGGCAAACAAACAAAATAACGACTTTACTCAACAATATCTAATAATGGATTTCAAAACACTGCTTCATAAATCTTCGAAGCTTTACAAATCTTTTGTTTTGAATCAGTGGTTCGGAGCGTGTATCAAACTGCCAAAGTCACGCCCCCCCCCCAGTGGTGAACCATTGAAATTTCGAAACACTTATGATGTAACAAAGCCTCGTTTACTGAAATCACGTGACTTTGGCAGTTTGATACATGCTCCGAACCACTGATTCGAAACAAAAGATTCGTAAAGCTTCGAAGCTTCATGAAGCAGTATTTTAAAATCGCCTATCACTAGATATTGTTGAATAAAGTTATTTAGTTTTTTTGGCGCACAAAAAGTATTCTCGTCACTTCATAACATTAAGGTTGAACCACTGTAGTCACATGAACTGTTTTAAATATGTCTTTAGTAGCTTTCTGTGCATCTGAAAGTGTTAATTATCTTGCTGGTAATGGAGGCCTCACTGATGAAAGTATTACAGGTGTGGAATGACATGAGGATGAGTAATTAATGACAGAATTTATATTTTTGGGTGAACTAACCCTTTAAGGGACTTCAAAGGAAAAAAAGTAGTAAAAGAATGAAAGAGCAAACAATTTCAAAGAAATAATCATTAAAAAAAAAAAACACGCCATAGGAGGAGCCAAAATAATTGTATGATTTTGAAGTGTCTGAACAAAGCAAATAAAATGGAATGGTTTTTAAAAAATATTGTTGAGGGTTGAATGCTGTAAAATGAATACTGAATTAATATTTTATTCAATCTACCCTTCACACTCTGCGTCTTTGCTGTTGTCAAGACAATCTGTGTACTTTTTTAAAAAAAGTCAATAAACAAATAGACATAAAAGCATTGGTGGATTGTCATGAACAAAAACAACTAACTAATTTGATATTGTTCAAAATTCGCCCACTCTTGGCTGGTATATTAAATGTACCGATCACCTAAACCCCCATTTTTGCCATGCCACTCTAAATTGAAACTCTGCCCAGTCTGTTATAAAATCAGTATGCTCTTCCTAGAATATGATCATTCTAGTTCAGCCGTTTCTCTGCAGAGGACTGCGAGTCATGTGACAGTTACATCTAACTCGCCTCACTGGATACTGCGCCCATGTCAACAGCGAACCCTAGCTAATAATTCTTGGAATCTTACACTGCTGCGGCGAGATGAGGCTATATTTCAGTAAATAGAACTCATATTACTCTCCACGTTTTGGAATGGCTGCACAGAAATGCTCTCTCTCTTTCATTCTCTCTCGCAGGCAGGATAAAGAAAACCCCTCAGTGTCAACATGTTCTCTGTGTTTCCGCGCAGTGCTGTCATTAGAACATAGGGGACTTCTTTTTAATATCCTCTTCTCCTGAGCCACTCTAAGATGCGCCGTCCGTCGAGGCTGCGCTGCATCAATAGCGCTCGGAAAACCCAGCCATTTTCAAGATGGATATGAAAATAGCCGTGTGTGTATATGTGTGCTGAATAGCTAATTTACCTAGTGCTAACAGGGGCACTGAGCAAGCAGGCGGCACTTTCATTAATTATAATTAATGAGATGCATTGCATATGTAAATGTTTTATTTTTTCCTTCTGTCACAAGATGCGAGTCCCTTGGGAATTGGCACCACACTGACTTGGAATGGGCCTCGGGAATGGCTTTGCATGACAGATAGTGGCACTACTCTCTTATTCCTCATCTCTGATGATCTGAGAGTCCAGTGGTCCTCAGATCCACATGAGAAGGTCACATGGTCAGATTGTAGCCATCAAACAGCAAACGAGGCTTGTAGAGCTGATGGGTGCTGGGATTTCTGATGGATCAGAACCTCCAGGCCCAATTAGCCTTTTAAGTCATCTCTGTGTGAGAGACTTCACACAGTGTCACGTTCTTCCTCTACGGTGCCATCGCAGGCAGGCAGCTAGGAAGTGGCACGTCGGAGCGCCGGAGGGCTAAGGGGCCATCACTCAGTCAGTGCTGCGCTAATTGTACATGAGAATGAATGATGGCTGCTATTGTTCTTTTATGCGAGGTTGATTGCCTATTACTCGTGTTCTTGAGCTCACATGAGCGGTATCCTGAGCCGTTGGATCAGCTGGTTGGAGATGATGTTAATGCCGGCTGATTTTTTGATGGAGTTCATTATGCCCCTGCAGAGTCATGATGAATTTTAAAGTTAGCGAGAAAGAAGGTGAGCCAGATTTCCGTGTGCGGAAAAATACATCTCCCTCTCGCTGACACATTCATCATAACACTGTCTGGGCCGCTCCTGACAAAGCTCCGCAGCTATACCCACTTTCCCCTCTACTGATTTAGCCGGTTGGTTATGGATCGGAGTGGAGTGCAGAGACAGAACTCGCTCGCTTCCTGCATGAGAAATAAGCCCATCCCCTGCTGTTTAAAACACATTCAATCATTGTCGTAGCTCAGACAGGAGCTTATCACACCTAAGCTTTAAAACACACCACTCCAGGCTACAAGACTTAATATCTGCAGCATAAAACTGGGATGGTAAAGCAGATGAGATCCACATCTCCTAATTAGCCTCTAATTACATAGTGCTTTGCCCAATTAAGTTAGCGTTTACATGGGTGGGTGTGAGCACATTGTGTTCTTTTTAGTCCACTGTCAAAGTTATTTGACTGACTGGTCTGATCCTCTTGGCAGATATTGTCATGTAAGGTTTCATAAAACATGAAACTCAGTGGCTACAGTATATTCACACAAGCAGTGTTTGATATTAACAACCGTGTTTATTAACCGGTTTGACTAAAACAAGTTGCATTCACTGATGATGGATACTGACAAGAGTATTTACTAACAGGTTTGACTCAAAAGCTGCGTTCACACAGTCAGTGTATGGGATTGACAACCTTATTTACTAACAGGTTTCAATCTCAAAAGGTACATTGACACAGTGTTGGGGACTGATAACCGTATTTACTTTAATAGTCCCTTTTTTTATACATCAGCTTACAAAAGCGTCTTAAATACTGTCTGTAATAACCGAAATGAAGCTACTCTTCTATTCTTGAAATAGCCACAGATGGCGACTTTGATAAAATCAGACTGTTCGCAAAGATCCACCCCCTTTAGTTACTGTTGCTACGTCTGACAAGCCATGGCGCTCTCATGCCACACATCATGTGCTCAGGGAAAAATACACTGCGGAACAAAGAGGACACTGACAACACGCCAACAGACAAGACAGAGCAGGTTACTTTTAATATAAACAAAGTCTCAGCTTTCAAGTTTTATCATTTTTTTAAAAATATATTCAAACAATAAATACCGTTTTGTGACTCTTTAATGTGTTGTAACAGATCGCTGTAGCGCATCAGTTCAAGCAGCATGTGAACCGATCATCTCTTCCTACTATAGCGCCAAATAAACATGAATGAACATCAGAAGGAATGTTGTTTCAACCACGGACAGATGTCAATTCACACCATTTTTCAAGTTCAAGTCCACTAAGATTAATCTACTCTCTCCTGTCTGCTTTGTCGGACAGGAGGGCAACTACACAATACCCCTATTTTATGCTATTTTTCAAAATCAGAGAGTGTTTGACAGCCCTAACATTAGTGACTGACAGCAAAGAATAACCCAAAACTCAACAACATGAGCGACACCTAGTTGTCCACTGCGGTTCCATTTATACAGCAGATATATACCTTAATCTCAAAATTCATGCAGATTTTTTTAGACTCTCAGTATGTTTATAAAATACAGTTATATCAGTCTCTTTCATAACCAGAGTTTGTGTGAACTTAACCATATTTAGCACTCCAACCAGGACTGACAACCATGTTCTGTTGCTATGTGAACATAGACATATGGCCATTATTGAGGCCAGGTACTGACATTGGATGATGGGGGTGATGGTGCCTGGGCCACTGTTCCAATTTGTCTTAAAGGTGTTTAGTAGGGTTCCGCTGTGAGATTTGAGCAGGTTTATCAAGATTTTTTTTTTTCCACACCAGAGTCAATAAAATATTTCTTTATGTCATGGCTGTGTACAAACTAAAAGCTCAAATTTCTCTAGAATTGTATAGTGCAGCATTAAGACTAGTTTTCCCTGGAACAACAAACCTGTTTGATAAGAGTTTGATTTAGTTAGTAGTAGGCAGCATTGTCAATTTAGGGATTTTGTCACTAGATTTAGTGACTTCAATGCCCATTTTGAGACTTTTTTCAAAAGTTTATGGACAAATCTAGCAACTTCTTGGACAAACCTTATCTAGATTCTTATTTTGCCCACTGATCTATATTCATATTTATATAGATCAATGAATTTGCCATTATGATGTTATCTAGTGATATTTAGCTACCAGTTTTAGCTACTTTCAACTGAAAGCAGTTGGCAACACTGGTAGTAGGCCTATAGTTAGTAGAATTTGAATAGGATAATACAGTATGTCTGTATTCCACAGAAAACATTCTTGACTGGCTGTAACCCCAACAGGAGCTCCAGGTATTGTTGCACAGTTAGGTAGAACGTCTGTCCTCTCTTTTCCTCTTCTTCTCTTCAAGGCCCTTAAAAAAAAAAAAAAAAAAAAAAAAAAACAGGCAGCCTACTCAGTCCCTCACGCCCATGTGGGGCAGCCGGAGCAGGCAGGAAATCAATGGTGGCTGGGGACAGACGGCTGCCGTCCCACAATTAATGCCAATTTGTTATGTGCACGTATCTCTGCAGGGAGACATGGTGTGGGCGGAACTTTCCCGCACTGATTCAGGCACCTTGAGTACACAACTCCAGAGAAAGAGCTAGATAAAGAGTCTGTTCCCAGAGGTGAATTTAGATGGCTTTACATTCGTAGATGTTTGCATGAATATGAATGATTGCAATGAATTATTCAGATGTCTTGGCATGTTTTGTGAGTCTGTGCTGTTATTAACATACACTGTACCATTTTCAAAGGATTGTAAGTTGCTGCTAATAAGCTGTGAGGGATTCTATGTATAGAATTATAGATCTTGCTAACAACCTACATCTGACTAAGTGGCAGTTTTATAACTTGGATGATGAAACATTTAAAATTTTAATTATATATTATTTCAGTGCATGCATTCCCCGGAATCTGAACCCATGATCTTGCTGTTTTGAGCTACAGGAATGCCTAAATATCAAGTAACATAACATATAAATCGAATTAGCAATCAAAAGATAAATTTCTCAGTTTGGAGACATGCACATGCTTCTAAGGTGCCACTTATGCAAGGTCAAATCAGGCTTGTGTCATTTCCTGTTCCCATCCACCTGTTTTACGGATTGTTTCCTGTCATTCATTTGAATGTCACTATCTAAAGGCAAAAGGCCCATAAATAAAAATGTGATATTCGTAGGTTTAAAAAAAAAAAAATTGCATGACATAAAACAAAGGGGAGAAAGTACCTATAGGGTTTTTTGTTTTATTCTTTAATGCAGTACATGTGTATCAATAAGCACTATCCTCCTTTACATATTGCTGTTGTGTCCTTGAGTCTGCTTATTAATTCACTATTGCCTCAGGCGTACTGTATGACAGCTTTTCAGCCTATAACGTGTGCTTCAGATGCTGGAACAGCGGTCAGCAGTGCTGAATGGGTGTAACAGTAACAAGGCCTTCATTAATTGACATATAGCATGGAAAGTAAAAGATCTTAAAAACTTCACACTGAGATGGCAGGTGTGTGCAAGAGCAAAACCTGCGTGGGGATGTTAACACGTAGCGGTTAATTTTATGTTTGTTAAATGCAGGTGTCGTGTGTGGGAAGTTTGAGCTTCATGACAGAAGAGAAAGCTTTGTAGTGACTTTTTAATCAGTGTATGTGAAGAGTGGGAGTTTTAAGCATAACTTTTCATTTCGTACTTTGTTGCAAAGATATTTTTATAAGATGTAAATCACGTTCACTTACCTTTTTGAGATCTCAGAGTTAAGAGAGTTCATTTTTCTCTACAGCGCTTGAAGTCCTGACTTATTAACAGATTTTAAAAAAAGTACCATGTTTTTTTCTCCAAAGATAAATAAAAAAAAGAAGAAAGTTATACATCCATGTTTAATTGTAAAAAAAAAAAAAAAAATTAAGCACGAAAGCTTTTCACTTTATTGCTTAAATTGGGGAAAAAATTAAAGTTCTGTCAGCGTTTACTCACCTTAATGTCATTTCTAACTTGTGTGATTTGTTTCTTCTGTGTAACGCTAAAGTTTTGAATTATAGTTTTGTGTGTGGAACAGCTTGAAATTTAGTTGACTGAGAATTTTACCTTGAAAATCTTCTTTGAAAGCCATAGTAACCATTCACTTTCATTGTACAGGGCTCAGCTATAACTCTGATTTGTGAATTTTGCTTCTCAGCTTTAATAATTGGATAACATAGATGAAACTGCAAAAATGACTCCTGATAGTATTTGTAGCATCAGTAAGAAAGGGCTGAAAATTATAAACAAATTAGTGAAGTTTTTCCATCATCTTCCAGCAAAAGTGTTTAGGAATATATGGACTTTCCTATGTAATTAGAATACCTGTATCATATCCAGCTATTATTGCTAGTTTTCTTTTAAAGAAAACACTGGTCAGTAAAACATTTTTAGAAAAATCTGTTGTTGAATGGAACAAATCAACTTGAACATTCAGCTAAATAACTCCAGTTGTGTTTTTCTGAAAGAAAGAAGCTATGCTTTTCTAAAGACATGAGTGTAAGTAAAAGAAGACACAATTTTCATTTTTTGGGTGAAGTATTACTCTAATAATAATGGCAGCGGCTATTTGCACTAAGTGAAAATAGCATATTTTCTTAGCGATAGATGCTATTTACACTAGGTGAAAATAGCAATAGATTTTATTTACACCATATAAAAGTATCAGTTCTTTGCAATAAGAATAAATAGTAATTATATGTTATCTATACATTATATTGTCAGATACTATTTGCACCTCAGTATTTTTGTACATTAACATGATGCAGTAATATCATAGAGTGTAAATGATTATATTTATTAAAATTATTAAATGGATGCTGCCTTATTCGGAGAATAAAAACACTCCCTACACCTTCCCCTAACCCTACCCACTAAACACTTTTAATATTATTAACACTCGTTTGCAGTTTATTTCCATTTTTAGAACATTATTTTCATTTTTACTGAAAATAAATGCGAGCTCGGCAAAAGGCGGATTCGAACGTGCGTTGATCGCGTTAAAAGCCAGGTCTGTGAGCCTTACTCACTACTGCTGCGCTACTGAAGACACTGAATTTAGTGCATCACTTTTTTGAGTGGCCCAACCAGAAATTGGTGGACGGAGCTAGTGTAAATAGCGTTTGCCAACAAGGGACGCTATTTGCACTTAGTGTAAATAGACACTCTGAATAAGAATATCTTAGTGAAGTCAAGAGCTTTAATAAGTCTACAAAACATCTTTGCACTGCTTTTCTCTGCTAAATGTTGGTTTTAGGCCTTGGAAAATATTTCAGACAAGCAGCATTCATCTTTTTCTTAGAGGCTTTTAATGACTGAGATCTTCCCTTGTTGTTGTACGTTCTCATCATTGTGTCCTTAGTGCTGTTCAGTGACTTCCTACATTAATGACACTCAGTTATACCATTGAAATCTGCTCTGAAACGTGTACTGAGTGTATATCTTTTCATTAGTGAGATGTGACACACCATCTGTGATGTTAAGATACCTACTGCCTGTACACCTTGCACAAAGCAATTCATATTTGTGGAACCTTGTGTGATTTTCTGGTAGTATATGAAGCGAAAACAATGTAATGCTTCTTTTATGTGCACAATATAACATTTATAGATTTGTGTAACAGTACATAAGATGAGGGTCTGATTATATTATATATGAAGAATATAAGTGTGGCTATCTATGTTTTTCAGCTTTTGTAACAGCTCCTTTGAATCCAGAAAGCGCAGTGTATACGTGTTGATGTGAAGGTACACAGGGACATTTATCCTCAGCAAACAAGCTCAGATTCCCTTCACTTTACAGAACCAAACAGACTGCTGAAAAGCAGAAAGGAAACGTTCTGTAAAATGTGAATGTATCAATTAGTAAAGTGGCCATGACTGCTGAAAGTTTTGAAACGTGGTGATTTAAGGCCACAGCCAATATACTGTTTGTATAGACTTTTTCAATAGAAAAAGGAATAGACTTAAAAGTAAAGGTCATTTTTTAGACTTTCCAGAATGTCCACGCTACATGAATGGTTAGATTTATGAAAGCCTGCTCTGAATAACCACAAAAAAGTAAATAACATAGGCAAACATTAAATTTAAAGCTTTATTTTGCCCTAATCGTTGACATTAATGTGTGAAAACATGAACTGTACTAGCAGATGGAAAAGCAGTTACGCACGTCATTACCATCAAGGCCATTTAACTGTTTCCCACGTCACATCCTGAGGTGAATCGGGTTGCTTTAGCTATACATCTAATCTGCAGTCAACAACCGCGTTCTCTAACATGTACTTCCAAGAACTCGCTTACATAAACCTGCAGCCAGTTGTTGTGTAAAGTGTAATTGTTTTGCAATCTCCAGTCACGGTCACTCGTCCCTTGATCTACGGCGGACCCTAGCGCAAACGCAAGGACACAGCAAAATAGCAGCTGGAACAGATTCCGTACCCTCTTTCAGAGCTCGTTCTGTGTCAACATAATGACGGCTGTAGTCATAGAGATAACTGTGGCCGAACGCTTTCCTGTGTCAGCTTAAAACATAGCTGAACTGTTTAAATGGCAGACAGACTAATATTTAACCAGAGATTTTCTCTGAGGAGAGCGTGAAAGAGGAAGTGGGGGTTGGCAGCTCGTCGGGACAGAGTAACCGCGGTGTCTGTAATTACCCTGGATATGCCTCCGGGCCGGCCTATCAGAGGGCTTCTTCGGACGCTCGAGTGTGGCACATGGCATGACATTTGATCACTCTGTTATCATGTGTGTTCCTTTTGGGAAAGGTGCTGGCTTAAAAGGGGGATTACTGAGCTGTGCCGGTGTGATAAACACCCTCAGTTTGCTGAATGCCACACACAAGGCCACGACTAACCACTGACCTCATCTCATACTAAAGAAGTATGTGATTTCAACCTAGGATAATGTTTGGCAGGTTAACGCATGCTAATGGGCTCAGAGAACCAGAGATTATTTACTTACCACTGGATATCCTTCACACGCATTACCTTAAAGAGGGTACTCACACTGAAAGTATAAATGTAGGGTAATGTGAGGATTACTCATACCTCATACATCTCAAACACTTCCAGATAATTTGTCCACATATCTCCTTTATTCGCAATAACGAGATATGCTGAGTTTCTAACCTAAGCAACATATACCATTCTGTGGAGACACTCTTGGCATTAGCATTGAAGGCAGATGTTGTGTTGAAACGGAAGCAAAACCAAAGGCAACAAAATCATTGGCAGGGTTAACGCTCTCACGTTTGGAGGCGTTTCACGAAGGCGTCCATGATCGGAAGATGCTCCAGATTCACTACAAATCACATGTGGTTCATTGTAACAATGAAGCTGTTTTTCTCTTCCTATGTTTCAAAAGTAAAAGTCACATAGGCCTGCTGTACTGTAGATACATTAACAGATTGTGCTGTAGTTA
The DNA here is from genome assembly GCF_019924925.1 of Ctenopharyngodon idella. Taxonomy (NCBI): domain Eukaryota; kingdom Metazoa; phylum Chordata; class Actinopteri; order Cypriniformes; family Xenocyprididae; genus Ctenopharyngodon; species Ctenopharyngodon idella. The sequence continues at coordinate 16,607,843 of NC_067221.1, forward strand.
TTTTCAGAAGCTCACATGCGGCCACCGATTTTTTTCAAATATGAATTTTCAATTTTGTAGGTAAAAAAGACAGAAATCAATTCACAACCAATCAATTACAGGGGTCCCCAGAGAAAAAAATAAATAAATAAAAAAATTAACATAATGTAACTTAAGATATTAATTAAATATATCTAGCACTTTTACTATTTTTAACCAAATTTGATATTAATACTGTTTCATTCTGCTTTCAGTAGTCACAAATTTACTCATGGTTATTTTATTACATTGAAATCTTTAGTTATCAACATTCACACATACATTTTAAATATTCTAGCTGAGACCCTGGCGTGAGTTTATTAAGACAACTGTTATTTTAGAATGAATCGCCTATTTCCATGCCAACATGTCAAGCTTGTCATGTGACACACCATTGCCACGATAACTCTGTATGACTAATGTATCATTTTTTTATTTCGCTTTTCCTTTTCATTCAAAATTTTCACAAACTTGTTAACTAAATCGTAAAATATCTGATATCCTGAGTCTCAAATACATGTAAGTAAATGTATTTTGTTGTTTAAACACCTTTATAATGATCATGTTAGTTGATCTATAACAGGCGATGGACACCTCCATGTTAGTTTGCGCCGCAATGCTGAGAATGAGTTGCCAGTTTTATATCAAATTCTGTGACCGGGGTAGAATTCACAAAATTCGATGGGTCACAGAATTTGGTGTTACACTGGAATTACAACACATAAGTTCATCCACTTTTCCCAAAAGATATGAAAGTAAGTGGAAGGTGAGCTGGGAGAAGAATAAAGAAACTTCATAGTTAAAGGATTAGTTTATTTCTGAATAAAAATTTCTTGATAATTTACTCACCCCCATGTCATCCAAGATGTTCATGACTTTCTTTCTTCAGTCGAAAAGAAATTAAGGTTTTTGAGGAAAACATTCCAGGATTCTTCTCCATAGTGGACTTAAGTGGGGTTCAACAGGTTGAAGGTGCATATTGCCTTTTCAGTGCAGCTTCAAAGGGCTCTACACGATCACAGACGAGGAATAAGGGTCTTATCTAGCGAAACGATCGGTAATTAAAAATAAAATAAAAAAAAATTTATATACTTTTTAACCACAAATGCTTGTCTTGCACTGCTCTGCGATGCGCCACACATTAGGTTGAAAGGTCTAATTTTCTCCTCCAACTTCAAAATCGTTAATATCGTTGTTTTACCTTGTTTTTGGAAAGGGCGTTTGGCTTAATCTTTGCACGTTCGCTTTGTAGACACTGGATCGGTACTTCCACCTACGTCACACAACATGATTACGTCATGCATGCGGTTCACAGAGCTAGTGCAAGACGAGCATTTGTGGTTAAAAAGTATATAAATTTTTATTTTTCTAAGAAAATGACAGATCGTTTCGCTAGATAAGACCTTATTCCTCGTCTGGGATCGTGTAGAGCAGTGGTTCTCAACCACATTCCTGGAGGCCCACCAACACTGCACATTTTGCATGTCTCCTTTGTCTGACACACCCATTTTAGATCTTTGAGTCACTACTAATGAGCTGATAACCCTAATCAGGTGTGTTTAATTAAGGAGACATGCAAAATGTGCAGTGTTGTTGGGCCTCCAGGAATGTGGTTGAGAAACACTGGTGTAGAGCGCTTTGAAGCTGCACTGAAACTGCAATTTGGACCTTCAACCCGGTGAACCCCACTGAAGTCCTCTATATGGAGAAGAATCCTGGAATGTTTTCCTCAAAAACCTTAAATTCTTTTTGACTGAAGAAAGAAAGACACGAACATCTTGGATGATATGGGGATGAGGAAATTATAAGGAAATTTTAATTCAGAAGTGAACTAATCCTTTAACTGCACAATGTGTATCTGATGTGAACAAAACAAGTTGTTAAATAATGTTTGAAAGGATTATTTTTGTCGCTTCCATCGACATAAGTGTGTATTTTACAAACTGTACACGTGAGATGAACAAACACGATCAACAGTCTAAAGTTTTTTGTGTTTTGTAGAGGTTTATACATCTTACATGATGGGGTATAAAAAAAATTGTAGTTAACTTAATACAAAATATTTTTAATATTTTTAATAATTAGCTGCCTTTTAAATTTTTCTCTTTTTGTAAATCACCTTGAAAAGCAACCTTTAACAGTGCTGCAGCATATAAAAATAAAGTTTATTACTGTTATTATTATAATCATATTTCAGGGTGCTGGGCATCGAGGTAGTTAAGTAGTTTAAAAAGTTTTTATTTTCTTTGGCCATTTGTTATTTTGCCTCTGGTGCCCCCTCAAAAAAAAAAAAAGTTGCATGACGCCCCTGGTTATCTTAATTGTTTAAAATTATGTGGCTCCTAATTAACACATGCAAATGAATCCTAATTGCTCTTATTAATGGGCCGTGCTCTTATCAATTCATTTATCATAGTTTTCTCTTAATTGTGAAAAAAGGCTAAAATGTGTTTGATTGATGCTTGTATCATGAATATATAGCAAGCATTTGTGGAGTCTGACATTATGATAAAGAAAGGACAGATGTGTGTGCAAAGGTTTCAAAGGAAAAATGCATTCATGCTCCAAGTTTGATCACTTTCAGCCTAGCGAATGTGGTTTGTGCACTCTGTCAGTGCTAATTGCAGTTTAGTGAACAGTGACAAAGTTTCTCTCTCTTGCAGGATTTGGTGACAAATGTGTCACCTCGAATCGTGCGTGGGACCACCTCAGGTCACATTTTCGGTCCTGGCCAGGGCTCGTTCCTCAACATCGAGCTCATTAGTGAAAAAACAGCCGCCTACTGGTGCAAGAGCGTGACTGAACTCAAAGCCGACTTCCCCAAAAATGTGAGTTCGCTTTCAGCTTCTCTTGTCTTTATCTCTTATTTCTCTTTCTTCTTTACTCTTATTCCTGAAGAAGTTTTTTCATAATGTGATTCATTACTTTGTTTCTTACTTTTTGAGACTGGGGAGCCTGTCAGTGTTTTATCAACAGCCATAATTCTCTATAATAGAGGTGCCATCTTTTTCCCTTGTTTTCTGTCCCTCAGTAATTCGAGTCGCTTTTGCTCTGTGCATGTTAACTGCTTCATGAGTAATTGTGTAATAGAATCTCACTAATAGAAGATTTTCCAAGGCCTTCATTCTCTTCTTCTCCCTCCTCACAGTCGCTCCGCAGGCAGATGACAATAGCTTTTTGTAGTGTTCTTTTCATCGCAATCAGCCATCTCTTTTCTCTCTAATCATTTGCAACGAGACAGCCCGTTTGAGCACAAAATAACTTCCTCAACTTTTGTTGTCTGCCTGCTTCACTCAAGGGTGAGATTAATTTTGAATTACAGGGTGTAATTATGAGGCACAACGTCACTTTTCACACTAACCCCTTGGATCCCTCCTTCACACAGATGTTTCAGACTGGCTTTTACCTCGCTGTCTACATAGAAAGCTATCTTCTTAGGCAACATCCAAACCTAAATTGAACTTAATATAATGCCCTGTTAAAGTAGTAACTGCACACTGCTCAAATTAGTGTTTTTTTTTTTTTTTTTTTAGAGTTTGATATTAACATGTTAAGATTACTGCAGAATAACCTAGTAAACAAAAATACATAGCAAAATAGCATCTAGCGCTATTTGCACTTAGTGTAAATAGCATCTATTGCTATTTGCACTTAGTTCAAATAGCTGCTGCCATTGATCACATATTTTTCATTATTGAATGAAATATCATGTAACCTGTATGATTGTTTGATTTGCCGACATTTGCCGTAACTATGAGATTCAGACTTGCAAAAAGCTTTCACATCCTTGTTGTTACAACTTACACTTGAGCACCACTTGACGGCTGCAACATTATTTGGAAACACTCAAAATACTAGTGGCAGAGGCTTCAGCAGTATTGTGTAATAATTCTGTTTAATAATTCATATAACTGACTATATTGACAGATTGATATCTGACAGAGCGCATTTAGGCCACGCCCACACCGGGGGGGGGGGGGGGGGGGGGGGAAGCTGCCTCCTTGTCATTTCTGACTTATAACAAAAAACAGAACAATGCCTTAAAGCTGCTGTGTGACAAGGTGTACAGCAAACAAGCTAAAAAACCCAGAACTAAGTTTTTATAAGCTACCGAACCATAAAAGCCAGCCTTTAAGGAGACAAAAGTGGATACAGGCAATAAGATGTGAAGCATCAGCAGGAAGAATGGGTAAATTTTGGGATCCTGACACTCAGTATGCCTCAGTAAGCCTACGTGTGCAGTAAACATTTTGTCACTGTTAAGTCAAATATCCAAATGTCAGTTTTATATATTATATTTCCTGTCGCTGATTACGTTACCCTCCAGTGGGCGTAGTTCTCATAGTAATATGACATGTCGCGCTCTGTCTCAATCGCCTGTATCTACTTTTTAGTCCTTAAACGCTCGTTTTTTGGGTCGACAGCTTATAAAAACTTCTGGGGTTTTGGTTCTGGGTTTTTTTTAGCTTGTTTTCTGTACACCTTGTCACATAGCAGCTTTTAGACATTGTTCTGTTTTTTGTTATAAGTCAGAAATGACAAGGAGGCAGCCTCAAGCAATACAAAGTCAATGGAGACGGTTGGATTGTTTTCCCCCCCGGTGGGCGTGGTTTTCAGATTATGACTCGTGTTGCTCTTTTTCTATTGTTAATGTCTTAATAATGCAAGATTTATCTGAAAATAAATTAGGGACATACAATACAATTTAATGTATGTAGCTAGCACAAAGTTATACAACTAACATCTAATGTATGACTAAGGCCACATCCACACGAAGCCAGAGCTTTCCCTATCCGATCTTTTTTTTTTTCTCGTTCTAAAAAAAATTATGTAAACACAGCGTCGTCTCCAGCAATATCTGCGTACACACGAAACCACTGAAACCGACTCAAAATGATGTAGTATACATGCCAGACCAGTATGTGGCGCTGTAATTCTGCCACAGAGATACACTAAAAATGAAGAAGAAAACTTGGAGCATGTGCATAAACCTTGTGCGCTGTATACAAACTTTAGTAAAGCCTGGTAATAAATTAGTAAAGCTCAGTAGCTTTTGCAGCACGAGCACAGGCATGTAGTCCGCCGTTGTTGTTGTTGCTGTTACGTGACATAGCGGTGTCTGACTAGGTTCGAGACGTGGGGTGATGACATTGTTTCACAAAATATACGGGCTGACTGTACACACAAAAACGCAAGGGTGTCGTTTTCAGATTTATCCACTCTGGGACCTGGTTTCAAAAAATACCGGATTCAGGCTCCCAAAACACCAGATCTGTCTGGACGAAACGCCGATACGATACAAAAATTTTTATGTATACAGCTAAACACGTCTCCACGTGGCCGGGCTCTAAAAAAGCATAGCATTTGACATTATTATGTTGCTAGGCTAACAACATAGGACTCTGGTAAACACTACAATACTTACAATATCGTACTGTTTATGTTTCACCTTAAGGAGTTATTTATACTTGAAACACTAAAGAATATTTTTGTTGGCATAATCAAGTTGATTCAGTCATATTAAAATAATATTAACCACATGAATCATTCTTTTTACAGTGTGGGTAAATTATTCAGTTTTTTTTTTACACTGAATTACTTTGTAAATTAAATGTACGTTTATTAAAGGTCAACACTTCTCTCACTTCACCTTGTACGTCATCTTGGATTTGTGTTTTCGCTTCTCGCCACAGTGCATCCCAAGTTTGCCTTCTCCACAAAGAATATTTTAGAATTTGGCCAAAAAAAGGGCATCTTAGGATGAATCAATATTAAAATGCCTAAATTTAGCAATGCTCCCTTAAAATGTTTTCTCTGTAGGCAGCACACATATCCAGAGAGATAAACATAATATGCACACACACTGAATTGTTTAGTAAGACTCTTATTGATAATGCTCATTGATTTTGGGCAGGTTTCAGCTATTCAACATGCCCATTATCTCCATTTACTATTTACAATTTCCATTTTTCCCCAACGCTCCTCGCCACCACGTCGTGACCTGCGCAAGCCAGCAACGAACACACTCTAGGGAACATTGAAGTGTGTGTTCGGCGGAGCTCATCACAGCATGTGACTGGTTTGTGGTCAGGGGTGATGGGCACATGCCGCTGGATGAAATGAATACTTGGAGAAGCATAATGAATAACAAAACCACCGCAATAATGTCAAATTATACCGGCTCACATATTTCAGCCTCACAAACACACTCTCTCTGAGCCTGCGAGGCTCGCGAGAGTTCTGTAACTGAAGAATAGATGTGGCTCGTAGAAAAAGATGCGACCCCGCCCCCTTCTTTTTTTTTTAATTTCCTCATATCATCGCGTGATTGACAGTTTCCACAGCAATGGGGGTCCCTAGAGGGCCAGTGTTGCCAGTGTTGGCGGACGGGCTTGGTTACCTCAGCGCAGTGTTATTAAAGCGATAACAGGGTGATTCCTGTGCTTCTCAGAGACGTGGCCTGTCTTGCTCACTCTCTCTCTTTCATTTTTTCTGTCTGATTAGAAAGGGGTAGAGTATGGAAGCTTATTTTTGCCACAGAATAAAAAAATTAAAAAGGTAATTTCGAGTTTTTCTCTCAATTCTTGGCTTTTTTTCTCAAAATTCTTAGAATTGCAAGATATAAACTCAGAATTGCAAGATATAAACTCTCAAAATTCTGAGAAGAAAAGTCCGAACTGTGAGATATATACACACAATTGCAAGAAAAAAGTCAGAATTGTGACAAGCTTCCACAGTAGAACAATGCCCTGCATGCACATTCACAGATTTATTTCATCTCAGTTTCTGCTAAATGCAAGATAGCAAAAAGAGCCGACTTGATGTTATATTGCAGATATACTGTACATGTAGACAGAGACCCGGCCCTCATTTATCCTCCTGACACCAATAAAACATTGACGCTGCTTTTCTAGCCGTGGTCAGTATGTGCGGTTGAGCAGAGCTCCCAGGGGTGAGCGGATGAGAGGAGGTGGGGTTAAAGCCGCTACAGGTCCCCCAGGTCCCGGCGAGATCCAGGATGGATGGACTCATAAACTTCAACACATGCTTTGGCCGCCAAGCGTTCCTCCCAGCACCCTCTGTGCCGATTTGTTTCCCTTAAAAGCGCCCAGCGAGGAGGAGACACGTGGCGTATATCTCTTCGCTTTATGGTGCGATTACAGTGTCTCCGCATACAGCGAGAGTAATACAGCTAAATCCTGCCTTGCCACAGAGGAGCTGAATAATGCCGTCAGCGTGATGTTTTTATTGTTTTAATAATACGTGCGTGCCACTGGGCATCTACAAATGCACTGAATTATAAAGCAGCACAGTTTAAGGCGGGGTAATAGCTTTTGCTGGGAGCTGGGCTGTTAAAAAATGAAATAAATAAATGCGGATTAGAAAAAGTGGTGGATTTTGTGCAAGCGCATCAGGTGAAATCACACTTCATCAGTCATTTTCATTCCCCCTAAGGTTTTTTTTTTTTTTCTCTTCCTCACACTCTTTTCTTCTCTGTCTAGATTATCATTGCCAGTATTATGTGCGGTTATAACCAAGCTGACTGGACTGAGCTGGCAAAGATGGCTGAGGTAAGCCGCCATTCTCTATGTTTGTCAAGTTTGCTCTGTTTGCTCCTTACACATCTCCCAACTTCAGAGAGTAATCAGGCTTATTGGAAGCATGAAAAGTAAATGTAACATGAATCCGTAAAATTAGTTAATGTTCTAAAGATCTTGTTCCTCAAGATATCCATTTCATTTACATGTTTGAAAATCTGTTATTGTGAAGGTTTTTTTTTTTTTCTTTTTTCGCTTAGTGTATCGCAAAAAAGAAGCATTTGTTTATCACACGCACTCTCAACACAGTGACAAACTCAGTCGCATCCATATTCATAGTGTAAAGCCTCATTGGTTCTGTGGAAAGAGGCTTTTACATTAAATTTGCATTAGATACTGTATCATTGGATTTCAGCCTTTTGGGTGACAGAAGCCAACTGTGCTCACAAACTGTGAATGAGAAGTTGTAAAACTTTATAAAATGTATGTTTGCCGTAGCTGGAACAAACCCACTTCCTCTATCATAACCACACTGACCCTGACAGACTAAGTGTGCTTTTCTTCATCTAGTGGCTAAACACAGGCTTGACTTAAAGAGATAGTTCAAGCAAATATGAACATTTGTCATCATTTACTCACTCACTTAATCTTGGCATTTCTTGCTTCTGTGGAACACACAAAGGGAAATGTTGAAGAATGTGCTTGGCAGTCTTTTCCATACAATAAAAATGAATGAGAATCTAGGCTGTCAAGCTCCAAAATTACAAAAAAAAGCACCATATACATTTCATAAAAGTGGTCCATACAACAATATATAAGGATATATGATATGATATGATATGATATGATATGATATGATATGATTCAGTGTCACATGGTCCTTCAGAAATCATTCTAACATGCTGATTTGCTGCTCAAGAAACATTTCTTATTATTACCAATGTTGAAAACAGTTGTGCTGCTTAATGTTTTTGTAGAAACAATGATATATCATGATACATGTCTTTTTACTGTCACTTTTGATGAATATAGTGCATTCTTTCGAAAAAAAAATCGGACACTAGACTAGACTAGACTAGAATATATGGTAACATTTTACAATAAGGTTCCATTAGGTAACATTAGATAATTAATGCATTGTATTTAATTAATTAATTAATTAATGCAACTGACAATGTGAAATTTGTTACAAAATTTCTTCTTCTTTTTTTTAATGGCAGTTAGAAGAAATACAGCTGTTCATTGTTAGTTCATGGTGACCATGGTCCATTAAAGGATTAGTTCACTTTCAAATGAAAATTAGCCCAAGCTTACTCACCCTCCAGCCATCCTAGGTGTATGAATTCCTTTTTTCTGATGAACACAATCAGAGAAATATTAATAAATATCCTGACGTATCCGAGCTTTATAATGGCAGTGAACAGGGTTCACGAGTGTGAGCTGAAGAAAGTGCTTCCATCCTCATCCATCCATCATAAACATACTCCACATGGTTCCGGGGGGTTAATAAAGGCCTTCTGAAGAGAATCGATGTGTTTGTGTAAAAAAAAAAAAAATCATATTTAACAAGTTATGAAGTAAAATATCTAGCTTCTGCTAGACCGCCTTCCATTTTCAACGTACGAAGAAAGTTTAAAACTCTTGCAGTTCAAAACGCTTACGCTACGTCCTATTAAACTTACGGAAAAAGTGTAACTGACGCGACTCCAGTTTACACTTTCTTCGTAACTTGAATATGGAAGGCGGTCTGACGAAAGCTAGATATTTTACTTCATAACTTGTTAAATATGGAATTTTTTTTTTTTTTACACAAATGTATCGCTTCGCTTCAAAAGGACTTTATTAACCCCCCGGAGCCGTGTGGAGTACGTTTATGATGGATGGATGAGGATGGAAGCACTTTCTTCAGCTCATACTCATGAACCTGTTCACTGCCATTATAAAGCTCAGATACATCAGGATGTTTACTGATATTTCTCCCATCGTGTTCATCAAAAAGAAGAAAGTCATATACACCTAGGATGGCTTGAGGGTGAGTAAAGCTTGGGCTAATTTTCATTTGAAAGTGAACTAATCCTTTAAGTAATATTAACAGATACAACTTTTAATTTTACTAATGTGTTGTTAGTAAATGTTGAAAATAACATTAACTAAGATTTATAAATGTTTTTCAAATATTTTTCATTGTTAGTTAATGTTTAATCATTTAATCATGTAGTTAACTAATGTTTACAAAAGCAACCATATTGTAAAGTGTTAAGGCCTTTCACACCAAGAACGATAACTATAAAGATAACGATAAAGATATAGTTCTAAAAATTGTTCTAAATATAAAAGAAAAGCAGAGTCCACACCACAACTATAACAATAACAGCACAGAGAAACAATATCTTTGGACTCACTTTCAGAACAATTTTTTTCCAGCTGATGAATGATAAAAACATTGACAGCCAATCAGAATTCAAAATTGCATGCTATTTGCCTTGTTTCATTCACCGCTGTCTGCAACTTTATTTGAACAGCAACATCCAGTTTAGATCCACTAGTATTGGTTTATGATACTAGTAACTACTTTATGATACTTTATAGCATTTTTGTCTTAACTTTTATAGAAAAATAATAAAGGCTTCAAATAGGATGAATAAATGATAAACCTTTTTGAGTGAACTATCCCTTTAAGCCTAACATGTTTTGACAATCTGTGTCCTAGCAAGGCAAGAGTGAAGCAAAAACATGGAACCTCTTCCTAAAATTCACACAAACAATGGAGTTTCTTGTTTGATATATACCTGAGGGTTTCTGCAGACTGACATTATTGCAGCCGATGTATGTGTGTGTCCTCAGAGGCGTTATAATTCCCACTGGAGCTGTTTCGTTCTGTATGTAAACAACAAGTGCTGATTTGGACAGGACCCTGCCATCACTAACACTTACTGCTGCTGGTGTTCTAATTGAGGTGTCGTACGCTCTCGTACCTTCCAGTTTAACTCTTCGACGCCCTCACACACACACACGCACGCACAAATGCACTCAACGATCCCACACACGTGCATTTACATTGAGAAACCCAGGAGAAGATTTGGCTCGTGCAGCGAGGAGGCTGCCGTGACGGTGAGCTTTAAGACGAATAAGGAAGACGTTTGTGAGGGAGTTTAGTGGGAAGTTTCATGTACAATCATGTAAGTCATTCTCTACTGTTGTATCATTATGACAATCTTCTTCCTCCTCAACATGCCTGTGATATAATACACATTACAAAACAACCCACACTTTGGCCCTGTTTACACATAGTATTAAGATCTGTGTACTGAATGTGATGTAATAAAAATACAGAATACCTAAATATAACGATACAAAACTTATTTCTTTTATAAAATACTGTACCTAAAAGGCAAAAGACTCCAATGAACCAATTATTTTAATTGAATCAGGAATATACAGTGCGACCAGTGTTGTCTGATTCCCAAAATGAATGTCTCTTAAAGAGTTCGCTGATCTCTTATGTTCGCTGATCAATGTTTACATGCGAATAAAAGCCTGAATTAAGTCTGTTCATCATAACAAGCAATCGATTCTCTTCAGAAAATTTGGATTAAACCATTCGATTCATATGGATTAGTTTTCCGATCTCTTTATGAAGTTTTTGAAGCGTCAAAGTGGTAGTTACAAAGGCAGGCAATGCAAGGAAATCTGACAGAATTCTGTCATCAAAAATATCTTAATTTGTGTTCTGAAAATGAACGAAAGGGAACAGGTTTGGAACAACATGAGGGTGAGTAATTAATGACAGAATTTTCATTTTGGGGTGAACTAACCCTTGAAGAATGCTTTTCAATGAATCAAAAACAGCGCAGCCAGTGTAGTCTCAATGCCGAAACAAATGTCTCTTATGAACCAGTTCTTTGAATTAAAAGCCATGACAGTAAAGACTTTTACATTGTTAAAAAAAAAAAAGAAAAGATAAATGCTGTTCCTTTGAACTTCCTGTTTTCTAATGTTTTCATCATTGATAAAAATAAGAAATGTTTCTTGAGCAGCAAATCAGCATATTAGAATGATTTCTGAAGGATCATGTGACACTGAAGACTGGAATAATGATGCTGAAAATTCAGCTTTGCCATCACAGGAATAAATTACATTTTAAAATATTTTCAAATCAATTAAAATGAATAAAACTCTTACCGACCCTAAACTTTTGAACGGTAGTGTACGATACTTGCTACATCAGTGTATTACTTTGTGTCATTGGACCATCTGGACTGACCGCTTGAGACCACCAGAAACTGATCTTAATACTGGGAGTAAAAGGGATATTTTACTCTGATTTTCACTGTACTTGGGCTGTTTGGATTTTGGATCCGGATTTTGATGCGTCATGCTTGCCTTTACTAAACACACTGTGCTTTTATGAAACTTTCAAAGACACAGAAGATATGAGAGCGGCCTTTCTGTGGTGATGAAGCCTCACATATTCTTGCTTTAGCTAAGAGAAGAGTCCGAGAAATTTCTTAATGCCGATCATTAATTCATTCATTAAAGAAGTGTACTGTGTTAAAGGGCCCAACAGAATTGTCTATCAAAGGTGCCTTGAAGTAGCTATGAGCTGGATTGGGCCGGACAGCGTGGCTTTGATCACACTGGAGTGGTTAGTTCTTGTCAAAGTTAGTGTCAGGTCTGATCAGTGTTTGTGTTGAGGCCTCTGGCTGTCTAATGGAGCGTATCCAGACATCCTCCACTCACTCTGTCTCACTCACTCACACACACAAACAAAATTTTTCAGAGTCCTGCAGGTCCTCAAAGCCTGGTCCATATGTGAAGACTGAAATCATCTGGGCTTACAAATGGAAACCTACTATAGATGCAAGTACTTATCTTCGTCTCAACGAGTGCAGCAGTTGGCTTTTGTTTTCCGTTCAAGTGGGCAGCTTTGATGTGATGTACTTTTTACTATTTCTGGATAATAGAAATCAGCTTTGAAGTTTTCTGTTGTATGTGGTACACAAAAGCTCTTTCTCATTACACACAGGTGATGCTCTTGTTTTCCCCCATGCCATTGTTAGGATTCACAAATAGAATTACTTGAAATCTGTCCAAGGATGCCATCTTTCCTACAAGTCGCAGGTGGAAAATGCAGAAAGGGGCCGTTGAATGTTAAGGTGTATTGTGTGCAAATATCATCTGTCCTTGGTTGCGAATCTCCTTGTTGAGTCCGCCAGCCTCTGGAAACACAGAACGGCACAAGAACTGTTCATCAGGGGCTTTATAAATTTGGTTTCTGTGGCCATGCAGCTGCATACAAATCTAAGATCACCACGAGCAACGGCAAGCATCAGCTGGAGTGGCGAAGAGCTCGTCACTATTGGGCTCAGGAGCGGTGGAAATGCATTCTCTGATTAATCACTCACTCTTCACCATCTGGCAGTCTGACAAACGGATCTCGGACTGACGTGAGAATCTGAATCTGACTGAGAGGGCGACTCACATTCCCAACCTTCCACGCATGCATATTGCCAGCTGAAAAGTTTGATGGAGGAGGAATAAGAATAGTGTAGGGCTGTTTTTTCATGGTTCAGGTTAGTTTTTCCCTTCAGGGAAGTTATAACACATTCACACATATTTATATATAAATTTATACTGTGTGTGTATCTGTATTATATCACCCTCTCATATATATATATATATATATGTACAGTCAAACCAAAATTTATTCAGACACCTTGAACATTTCATTCATTAATACAGTTTATTCACTATAGTTTAAAAAATGGTAATAAAATATGACAAGATCTCAGAGTTAAACTGTGTCAGAAAAAAATAATCTTAATTATGTCAGATAACACTTAAGCAAAACATGGTCAGGTCAAAGTGTCTGAATAATTTTTGGTTCCAATTTTTTATCAATTTTATTGGTAGTCCACTGTATGAATAATTTTTGGGTATAATATGTCACAGTTTACTTTATTTTGCTATCCTCACATAAATGAACTATAGGGTCCTGCACCCACTAGTAAAAAAATTTAAAAAATTATATCTAGTGTCTGAATAATTTTTGGTTTGACTGTATATACATATATATATATATATATATATATATATATATATATACGTACACACACACACACAGACACATATTGCATTAATACAAATGCAAGGATGCATTAAATTGATCAAAAAGGACAGTAAAGATATTAATAATGCTACAAAAGATTTCTGTTTCATATAAATGCTGTATTTATCAGAGTCCTGAAAAAAAAAATCACTGTTTCCACAAAAATATTAAACAGTTATATTAAACTGTTTTCAACATTGATAAACAAATGTTTCTTCAGCACAAAATCAGCATATTAGAATGATTTCTGAAGGATCATGAAAATTCAACATTAAAAAAAAATAATAAAAAATTGTAACGGTAGTGTATATATGTTATGTATATGGTGCTTTTTATGTAATTTTGAGTAATTTTTTTTTTTTTTTTATACATATTATTATTCAAAATTCTTATCGCTCAACATCAGTACTGACCCCAGTAATGTTCATGTAGATGCAGGAAGGGAACAGCCACTGAAAAATTCCAGCATTGACTGGAAACCCTTACCAGAGAAGTGTGTTATTGCAGTACGGACCAACATCATATTATTCTCCATCATTTGTGGAATGAAATGTTCACAAAGCAGATGTCCTCATATTTTTAGCCATATAATATATTATGCAGCTTATATCAGCACACCTTGGAGTAGATTTGCACAGTTCTGTCTCCTGCCTGCCTTGTCTGTCATTTTGTGTTTCTCAAACCCAGCCAAATCGCTCACTCGCTCTCATTTACTATCCCTCTCTCTCTCTCTTTCTTTTTTCTCTCCTCTCTAATGGCTGTCAGGCTTTAGGAAAGCCATGGCTGTGTGTCTGAAGCAGCAGGTTTGTAGGGTGTGTAGTGGAGAAATCGTTCTGGCTCTCCCCATTTCGGTGTGGTTCAGAACGGCCGCCAGAGCGTAATTGCCTGTTGAATGCTTTCCCACTTCCAGCACCCTCGCTCACTCACCCGCTCCCCATCCACCTGTGCTGCCTTTTTTCTGCTTCCCTTTTTTTTAAGACGACTCTGTGGCAGCTTTGACATGTCAAAGAGTTCTTCTGGGTCTATTTTAAGAACACCATTTTATGCTTTTTGAATGCTGGGAAGTGCTCAAGGTGTTTTTTTCTTTTTGTTATAGATTTGTCTCTTTTTCTTTGTGCAGCTTCTGGGAGGCTCCTGCTGTTTTACATACAGTGGCCCCAAAAAGTATTTGGACACTTTAGTATATTAAAAATATATTTATTTCATTGGAAAGCTTTTTTTGATAAGGAAGTGCTTTTTATGTCTTATATATATATATATATATATATATATATATATATATATATATATATATATATATATATATATATATATACATATATATATATATATAATCACTTTAAAATAGAAAAAAAAAAAAAAATTGAAACATTTTGCTAGAGTTGTGCTGTCCTGTAAAATAAATGTCATCTGAACATTCATACACTGTATGCCATTTGTGACCTGTTTATGAAGTATTGAAGGTCTGTTATAACATGTATAATGTGTCTTGATTGATTGGATTGCACTTACATATACACTTGGCCACATAAATGCAAAATGGATATAAATTCCATCTAATATTCATGAGCTATATGGAAATATAGCAAATCTCTCTTCACACACTGTGGCAATTAGTGTTTGAGTTTCATGATTGCTTCATCCATGTGTCTTATTCACATTTACGCTGGGCCGAGTCTCATCCTGTAAGTGTCTTAAACCACCTCCCGAGCTTGTTTGAGTGGTCGGATTGCTATGATTCTCAAATGCATCTTGGAAGGGCATTTACAACTGGTCTTGTCATGGTGAAATACTAATCCGATCTGTAGAAATCCATTAAGCAACCTTGTTTGTTTTGCATGAGATTGTGTCATATTTCAGCTTTGGTTTTGCTTGTCTGTAAATGTAATTTTGCAGTGCAATGATTCTTGCATTTATTTCATTAGTGTTTTCCTTCATTCTTTTGTGTTCAACAGGACTCTAAAGCTGATGCTCTGGAGCTAAACCTGTCCTGTCCTCATGGCATGGGAGAGAGAGGTATGGGACTGGCCTGTGGACAGGTAAGACAGCACTGCTGAAAAAAAACAGCCTCATTTCAAAAATGAAAATTCTGTTTTTATTAACACCTTTATGTTGTTCCAAACCCGTGTGATTTTCTTTCCTCTGCTTATATATGATGTTTATATATGATATCTTTGTGTAATTGAAACAGAAATTTTAAGTCATTATTCTCTAAATATTGAAATATGATGCCTGCCATAGATCTCTTTCATGATAAAAGTCAGAGCATCCTGTTTGTGAATGAATGCTTCAGATTTTTAAAATTAATCAGTTGATCTTAGGACTGCACAATTTGGGATAATACTATAATTTTGAAACACACACACACGTTATGTTCCCATTTGCCTGTGTTCCCTTTGCTTGTTTGTTTCCATGGTTCCTGATTAGTACACACCTGTTTCTGTTCCAGTTAATTAGTTCACTCTGTGTATAAATAGCCCTCATTTTCTGTTCATCCCTGTCCGTTCTCATGTCTGTGTTAAGTTGGCTGTGTTTATCTTGTTCTTCTGCATTTATCCAGTGCTCCAGCGTTTCTCTTATTTTCTTTATATTGCCTTCCCAGTGATGGTCTTCAAGGGACATTTGCAGAGTTTGTGGAGTAGGGCTGGTGAGTTGCGATTCTCCATTCACTGTGTACTCTGCTGAGGAAGACATCACCAGCCCCACTCTAGACTCAGACGGGCATACTGCCCGAGCCCACCACAGACCCCGAGCCCGTGCCCGCCACGGAGCCTGAGCCCGAGCTAATGCTAAAGGCCATCTACGTCACGGAGCCTGCGTACAAGGTGGAGTCTGACCAGGTGCGTGAGCCAGCTACATTGTCCGATCCACTGGCTTCGTCTCCATTCACAGAGCCCGTCACTCCACCTCAGCCTGTCGACCAGTCACCTTGGTTCCTCCCTCGGCTCCACATGGGACCGTCATCCTCGCTCGTCCCTTCGGCTCCATCTTGGTCAGTCATTGTTCTGCCTATGCCATGGACTTTTGAGCCTTCAGCTGTGCTTTGTCCCTCCACCCCTTTTGGCTATGTCGGGCTCCGTCTTCCCACAACTCTGCCTTGGTCTTCAGTCCCACCAGCTCTGCCTCAGTCCTCTGGCACCCAGGCTTCACCTTTGATGCTCATCGCTGCATCTCCACCTCTGCCTCCAGGACCATCGGTGTTGCTAGGTCTTTCTGTCTCCTCGTCTCCTACTCTCCTTGCTCCAACCCTGGTGGTTAGACTTCTGACTACACCCTGGCTCCTTCCACCATCGGTTCCGCCGTAGGCCTTCGACTTGGTGGCTCATTAGGTCACCTGTTTGCTCCTTCCTTCATTGCCTCCCTAGCTCCTCCCTCCTTCATCACCACCGTGGTCCCTCTATCAGCTCCTCCCAGTTTCTGCCTGTCTCCAAATTCTCGTCCTTCTCCAGAGCCCCCGCCTTCTCTCCTCTGTTGGACTTTATTTAGTTAGTGGTAGTTATATAGTAGTTATTTGGTAAGATGCGCCTTACAGGGGGTATTATGTCAGGAGTATGTTTGGTTCATTGTGTTTTGTTTTGGTTTTGTTAAGTTCCCATTTGCCTGTGTTCCCTTTGCTTGTTTGTTTCCATGGTTCCTAATTAGTACACACCTGTTTCTGTTCCAGTTAACTAGTTCACTCTATACATAGCCCTCATTTTCTGTTTATCCCTGTCCATTTTCATGTCTATTTTAAGTTGGTTGTGTGTATCTTGTTCTCCTGCATTTATCTAGTGCTCCAGCGTTTCTGTTTTTTTTTTTTTTTATATATATTGCCTTACCAGTGATATTTGCAGAGTTTGTGGAGTGGGTGCTGGTGAGTTGCGGTTCTCCATTCACCATCTACTCTGCTGAGGAAGACATCACCAGCCCCACTCCAGACTCAGACTGGCATACCGGCCGAGCTCGCGCCCGCCACAGAGCCTGAGCCCAAGCTAATGCTGAAGGCCATCTGCATCATGGAGCCTGCATACAAGATGGAGTCTGACCAGGTGCGTAAGCCAGCTACATAATCCAATCCCCTGGCTCCGCCTCCATTCAGTGAGCCTGTCACTCCACCTCAGCCTGTTGACCAGTTGGCTCCACCTTAGCTCCTCCCTCCCTCGGCTCCACCTTGGACCGTCATCCTCCCTCGTCCCTTCGGCTGCACCTTGGTCAGTCATTGCTCTGCCTACACCATGGACTTTCAGGCCTTCAGCTGTGCTTCGCCCCTCTACCCCTTTGGCTCCATCGGGCTCCGCCTTCCCATGGCTCTGCCTTGGTCTTTAGTCCCACTGGCTGCACCTCAGTCCTCTGGCACCCAGGCTTCACCTCGGATGCTCGTCACTGCATCTCCACCTCGGCCTCCAGGACCATCTGTGTTGCTAGGTCTCTCTGTCTCCTCGTCTCCTACTCTCCTTGCTCCACCGCTGGTGGTCAGACTTCTGACTACACCCTGGCTCCTCCCACCATCGGTTCCACCGTGGGCCTTCGTCCTGGTGGCTCTTTAGGCCACCTGTATGCTCCTTCCATCATTGCCTCCCTAGCTCCACCCTCTGTCATCGCCGTTGTGGTGCCTCTATCAGCTCCTCCCAGTTTCTGTCTATCTCCAACTTCTCGTCCTCCTCCAGAGCCCCTGCCTTCTCTCCTATGTTGTACTTTATTTAGTTGGCGCAAGGACTTGCCCTACAAGAGGGGGTGTTATGTCAGGTGTATGTTTGGTTCATTGTGTTTTGGTTTGGTTCTGTTAAGTTTCCTTTTTGCCTGTGTTCCCTTTGCTGGTTTGTTTTCATGGGTCCTAATTTGTATTAATTAGTTCACTCTGTGTATGAATAGCCCTCATTTTCTGTTCATTCCTGTCCATTCTATGTTAAGTTGGTCGTGTGTATCTTATTCCCCCACGTTTATACAGTGCTCCTGCGTTTCTGTTATTTTGTTTATATTGTTAAATAAAGAGACTGGTGCATTAGATCCTGCCTCTCAACTCTCCTTGCTGCAGCCACCTGAGAATGACACTAAGCCATATCACAATATTAATTTTCTTATGATTAGTCTTTCTGCTGTAGTTGATCTGGTTCATAAATCTGGCCTGAATGATTAGTTCATGAATCGAAATGATAAAGTTCTTGCACTGTAAAAAAATATTTTTCAAAGATGTAAATAAAACAAAGATTATTGGAGTACGTTTTACAAGAAAATACTATTTCAAACTTTCTACCTCAGCATTTCTAACAAGTAACACATGTTACTTGGCATTTCTTTGTAATTATTTGTGAAATTTACTAGCAATTTCTGAGTGAAAAAAATGTTTCCTACACCATTTTTTTTTTTTTTTTTTCAGTGTGGACTCTGATTAGTGGTTAAATGGTCAATGAGGGTCCGTGAATAACAAATTTAAGTTTGTTCCTCACACAAATCATTTGATTTGGTATACAGTAGATGATTCATTGGAACCACTTTTATGGTGCTTTTGCATCTTGTTTGAGGTTTAAAAGCTTCATTTTTCCATTAAATTAAACTGCATGAACATAAAAGAGCACAGAATTTCACCTTTCATGTTCAAAGAAAGCAATAAAAGACATTGCTTTCTTGAGCTTTTACCAACGTCTCCTGCACGAACATTGGTGAGGTGACAGGAAATCACAGGCAGACGCGACGGAAGGTGAATCTGGAAATGGCACAAGTTAGACTTAAATTCGGGTTACCCGCATAAGAGCCAATTCGCATTGGTGACGGAGCATGTGCGTGCCACATCTCCGCTCCCAAGCTATGTGTTTTTTAGCAGGGAGATCCTATAAGCCTCACAAGACATTCAAATGCAGAAGAAAAGGACAGAGCGGGTCATAAGGAGGCATCTAATGGCACCCCATTCCTTTCCATCTCCCTTCAGCTTCGTTATGGTTGTGAGGGGAGCAGGAGCTTTTTCCCCCCTCAAACAGGACACAAAGCCATTGTGCTCCTGCAGAGGCTCTAAACGAGCCCTGCGCTACCTCTCACACACACACACACACACACACACACACATATGAAGCTAATCACAGCCTGCTGCCTCCTGGCAGCTAACCTCTGTGTGAACTAACGCAAGGCAATATCATTTAATCACACTGTTTGCCA
The DNA here is from genome assembly GCF_019924925.1 of Ctenopharyngodon idella. NCBI lineage: Eukaryota > Metazoa > Chordata > Actinopteri > Cypriniformes > Xenocyprididae > Ctenopharyngodon > Ctenopharyngodon idella. Next base: position 16,627,637 of record NC_067221.1, read on the forward strand.
CACGCTCTCTCATGCTCTCTCTATCGCTGGCTTTCTCCGTCTGTCTGTCTCTCTCTGTCTTTGCTTCGTATTTATTTTTCCCTGTCTTGATCACCCTCTTCGCTCCCCCCAACCCTTCCTGTATGTTTCTGTCTCTCCCGCTTCTACTGTGGGGAACAGGGGGAGGTCTCGTTGATTGTATGAGAATAAGTGGGAAATTGTGCACCGGTACAAAAATGTATGATTGCAGCCCCATACTGTTGGGTATTTAATCAGGGAGCGTGGCCCTCTCTTTGAACCCTGGAGCGTATGGCACACTGGGCTAATGCAGCTCTATCTGGACACAGCACTGTCGGAGGGGAAACTCATTTACATTTTACAAAGACAGAAATCAACTCACAAAGATGTAAATATGCTAATGTTAAACAGTTTCTCTCTCCTAGCGCGGATGCTGGAGAACTTCAGGAATCTTAAGCGATGCATTGTTTCGGTTCAGGCGTAGCTGGAATTCTCTTTATCTGAACTACATATTGTTCTGTACTAGAGTCTGTTTATGATTAATGGCAAATGTTTGCGCTACAGTTTATTGTGGTTGTGATATGTTTATCACTGATTCTTCATAGGACAATATTATTATATTATATTATATTATATTATATTATATTATATTATATTATATTATATTATTAATCTTTTAATATGATTATCCTGACAGAAGGAAGTCATAAAGTTTACACGGACAGATGGATGGATGGATGGATAGATAGATAGATACATACATACATACATACACACGTAGATAGATAGATAGATAGATAGATAGATAGATAGATTTTTTTTGTGTCTGACAGTGTTAACACTGTGTTATTATTAATCCAAAATAATTCTTTTGATACACATACTTCTATTTCTTCAGTTTTGTAGCATGTTTTGTCTCAGTGCTCAAGAATCAGTGATATGACAATCACCACAGCATCCGGAGCTGAAGGAGCTGTCAGTGGTGCTGAAAACAGTCATACTACAATCTGCAGGACAAAGTACTTTCCCTCCCTGCTTGATTTATATTTATAGATCCTCCTTACATGTGATATCGTCTGCGGTGGACAAGATATTGCACCCGTGCCTTACTTTATACTGCCTGTGCTGTGTTTCAGATGTGTTCGAGTCCTGAGCTCCATATATTACCACCGTAACATATTCATTGATCTTCCACTGCACCTTCAGTCATACCATGTGTGTTTGCCCATGTTTTAGAGTCCGGCCAGGTGTGTGTGCGTGCAGTGAGTGATCCCGGGCTCAGATTCAATGCCCTTTCTGTGAGATTGATGCGTCTCATAAGTGTCCCGATCCTCACCGGGACCGGTTCTTCCCGGATTTCGAGGAAAAGGGTTACAGACACGTCTAGCCAGAGGTGCCTCTCTTCCTGCATTCAAAGCACCAGCGAAGCGCGAGCCCTGAGCTCGGAGCCTTGAAAGCCAAGCTTACAAACACTTGTCAGCCAGAGGCCTTTAATAAGCTGTCATAGGCCTTCCCAGTGCCGCTGAGCTCCCCTCTGTGAGGACATTAAGTTCTTACAAGCAGCATCTGTTTCAGGGCCAGGCACCTGCCTCTGGCCCTAGCGCTCCGCTAATGCTTTTCTACCTTCCCTTGACCATGCTCCCTGCTGTTAGCCACTATGTTTTAGCCTCGCCACCAGTGACCTATGCACAGATGGACACGCACACACACTTGTGCTTGCAGACATCTGCTGGCCAGCCTCCATTATGCTTCTGGAAATTTTAATGTGCTCTCAATCTCTTCTGTGAGCCCGAAGGTGCTGCTTTTTTCTCCTCGCTCAAGCATTTCATTCCTCGGGGCGCTCGGGTCCCTGGCGCCACCGTCCCTGATCACCCCGTCTCCACTGATAGCTTGCACAGTTCTCTTTTCCTTCTCTTTTGGGTTTTTCTGTCTCCTCTCTGTAGACCGTAGAACATTCTGGTTGCTACCCTCTGACAAGATTTAGTGTGTGTGTGTGTTTGTGTGCATGTATGTGTGTGTGGTTTGCCAGCCTTGTTATAAATGCTTGCTGCCCACATCCCTCCCACGGCCCATACTGGTGGCTATTTTCCTCCAATGCACCACATATCATCCCCTCATGTTCCTCGGCACAAAAAGAAACTTGTTCAGATTAGGGCTGCACAATATATCGAAATAAAATCGCTATCGTGATATGGCTTGGTGCAGACTGAGATTTAATTAAATAAATATATGCGCTACTGACAGAGATGGTCTTTTTATTGGGTAATACCAGGGTCTGTGACTCCACCATTGGAGAAAGCATAACGGCCAACTTGCCGTTGATATCCAATCACATTACAGCCTTGACGTTAATTTCTGTCAGAGTTGTGCGACAGTCAATCGCTGTTTGCGAATACCATCGAAATGAATGAAAAGTGCCGTAAACTGGATCCTAGCTACAACAAAATTGTCTGTGACTTCTCTTAAAAAACAGATTTTTTTAAAAAATAGATAAATCCAAAATGAATGTTTAATGACAAACATGTTAAATTAGCCGATAGACTGTCGATTCATTAAATAAGCTGTTTTCCAACAAAAGCCGTTTACTCAGTGTAGTGAAGCCTATCCTCCATTGGCATCCATTCAGGGAAAAAAAGACCTCTGGTCTCCCTGTAATTTTACAGTTGTACTGTACTATGATATTATTTTTATTAAACACTCGATTTGTATTTGAACAAAAAACATTCATGTATTTCTTTATATCACAATATACATATATCGCAGAAAAAGTAAATATCACAATGTCAGTTTTTTCCAATATCATGCAGTTCAAATCTCCATCATGAAGCATTGTTCACCATGTCAGCGTCCACCAGTAACATCTGCTTGTGTTCAGACCTCAAAATCTTGAGTCAGAAACAATAGCTGGAGGGTAAGATCCACAATAAAGTTTCTTGTGCAGCGATTACGGAGCGCGGCACAGAGGCTGCATTTCAATCAAACGTGATGGGCTACAACAAGTTAGACAATAGGGCTTTTCCTCAAAAGCGCCTCATTTCTATCTCTTTGTTTGCTGCTTTGTGCTCATCCCTTTCCTTTCACTCACTCTGACACTTTTCTGCCAAAAAAAGGAAAGAAAAAAACATAAAAAAGAGATGTTTTATGGGCCCACACATGCTATGAACAAACACGCTCATATTCAGAGGAAAACAGAAATGCCCCGAAGCATCGCATTTCCAACAGATGTCTGAGGAGCCCGGAGCCTGGTACGACAGAGGCACATCACATTTCCATTTGGCACATCTCAGCCGTATCTCTGAGTTATGACAGTTTGCGGTACTCTCAAGATGCGCGCCATTCAAATCTCATTCATTATGAATGCCAGTGATTTGGAGGGCTGCCATCACGTTGCTCTCCAGAACCACAGCACCAACAGAGGAGGTGCGGTTTCACTATAAAACACACTTTATTCTGCTCCAGATGTTGCTGGAGATGGGTTATTTTCCTTCATTTACAAGTTCTGAGGGACTCGAGTTGTATCTGATTCAATGTTTTATTTCTCGTTACTTTTTTTATGAGTGAGTAAAAATGCAGGACACTTTAGGCAAATCAGACTTGTTGCACTTGCATTCTTGTCGCTTAAAGGAGAGCCAGTGTTCAAATTACAAAGTGGTTTAGAGGAGGACAAGACCCCCTATTTTCAGTCATAACCACCCCTAGTTATCTCTGCAACCCAACCGCACCTCAAAGTGTCATATAAATTTATATAGGGGTGTTCGGGTTACTTGTCTATTACATTTTTGTAACAATAGTAGAAGCTAATGTAAAATTTGTTCTAATTTAAGAGCGTTTCAAACAAACATACAGAATCACTGCTAGAGACACAAATTTGTGTAAATGAACTTGACTGCATTCCTATGTATATTTTATAGATCTATATATTATGCATCTATATATTATTTTTGTAGCTTACTGAATGACAAGGGCATGAGAGACATGAGCTTTACTGAGAGAAGGCTGGGGGAAGGGAGCGGGAAAAGGCAGCCGCATAAGTGAAAAAGCAACATGAAGGCAGCGATGTGTTTCAGACGACATGTTCAGACACAACAGCGTTTTCCTCCCTGGCCACATCTGAGAGAGTTCATGAGGGGATCGCTAAACCATTTGGAGTCCTTGGTGTGTATGTGTGTGTGTGTGTGGGTGAGCGGCAGAAAGACAGAAACTGGATGTGAGTGAGGAAAAAAAGAGAGATTGAGAGAAAACACATTTTGAACATTGCCTCTGTGCTCTGTGGCCAGTGTTCGGTGAATATTTAGGGCAGCCTTGCTGTTTTAAAATGGACCAGCAGATGAATGAGAAATGCACCTCAAACGTCCCAGTTTGTGCTCTTTGTCATTTTTGGGTTTGACAAACATGGTCTCTGACTCCCTGAATTAATAGCAGGAAGTTCCTGAATGTCCAGAATGAATGTCAAAACAAGTCTTAAATAGCTTTTTCTTTTTGAGATCTACAGTTGCCTGTAATGAGTTTTGACTCTTCTGTCACTCTAGGACCCCGAGCTGGTGAGGAACATCTGTCGCTGGGTCCGAAAGGCCACCACCATCCCCTTCTTTGCCAAGCTCACACCAAACGTCACCAACATTGTTGACATCGCCAGAGCTGCATATGAGGGTATGAGCAGCCTCACCTACACACAAACATGTAATGCGTGTCATATTTTTAATGTTAAAAGTATGTTGATTATGATGGGAAAGTTTTTAATATATATATATATATATACACACTACCACACACTATCAAAGGTTTGGGAGGCTGTACTATTTTTTTTAAGAAAGTCTGTTATGCTCACCATGGCTGCATTTATTTGATCAACAATACAGTAAAAACATTAATATTGTGTAATATTATTATTATTACAGTTTAAAATAACTGTTTTGTTTTTGAATATATTTTCATTTAAAATACGTAATTTATTCCCGTGATGGCTTCATTGTCACATGATCCTTCAGAAATCATTCTAATATACTGATTTTGGTGCTCAAGAAACATTTCTTATTATTATCAATGTTGAAAACTGTTGTACTTTTTACAGGCCTATTTTTTGTGGAAACCATGATACTTTTTTTCAGGATTCTTTGATTAATAAAAAGTTCTGAAGATTTTATTTTATGAATTTTTTTGAAATAGAAGTATATAGAAGTATATGATCATCCATCTTTGCTGAATAAAAGTTTTAATTTCTTTCAATATATGGAATAAAAAACATTTATTTGAAATAGAACTCACATTATAAATGTAGTCACTTTTGATAAATTTAATCCACCCTTGCTGAATAAGTGTTAAAGGGTTAGTTCACCCAAAAATGAAAATTCTGTCATTTATTACTCACCCTCATGTTGTTCCACACCTATAAGACCTTCATTCATCTTCGGAACACAAATTAAGATATTTTTGATGAAATCCGATGGCTCAGTGAGGCCTCTATTGCCAGCAAGACCATTTCCTTTTTCAGTGCCCAGAAAGCTACTAAAGACATATTTAAAAGAGTTCATGTGATTACAGTGGTTCAACCTTAATGTTATGAAGTGACGAGAATATTTTTTGTGCGCCAAAAACCAAAATAGCAACTTTATTCAACAATATCTAGTGATGGCCGATTTCAAAACACTGCTCCATGAAGCTTCGAAGCTTTACGAATCTTTTGTTTCGAATCAGTGGTTCGGAGCGTGTATCAAACTGCCAAAGTCACGTGAACTATTGAAATTTCAAAACACGTACGACGTAATGAAGCCTCGTTTACTGAAATCACGTGATTTTGGCACTTCGAACCACTTATTCAAAACAAAAGATTCGTAAAGCTTTGACGCCTCATGTAGCAGTGTTTTGAAATCGCCCATCACTAGATATTGTTGAATAAACTCGTTATTTTTTATTTTTTTGGCACACAAAAAGTATTCTTGTCGCTTTATAATATTAAGCTTTGGCATTGAAAAGGGAAATGATCTTGCTGGTAATGCGGGCCTCACTGAGCCATCGGATTTTATCAAAAATATCTTAATTTGTGTTCTGAAGATGAACAGGTGTGGAACGACATGAGGGTGAGTAATTAATGACTGAATTTAAACTTTTGTGTGAACTAACCCTTTCATTTATTTTCAAAAAAACAAATTACTGACCACAAACTCTTGAACATTCAACAGTCTGCATTCAACACATTAACCTTATCAGTCATTTTCAAATTGCATTTTCCTAATCATGTCATTATAATTAGGACATGCATAATTATTCTGAAACAAAGACATGGATGTTTTCCCTGATATTCTCTTCTGCTTACTCATGCCATTTATTACACTGCACTTTAAGTCATTTAACTCCATCATTCATTCTCATTCATGTCCTTCACAATACAAGACAGGAGGGTGAAGGATAAATTATACAATGTAGGCCAGTAACCTTTTTAAATATAAGATTTTCTGTGTATTCAATTGGTTCTTTTATGAATCTTGATTTGTTCCTGCATAACATAGGATCTTATCCATACAATTTAGCATCAAAATCTAATCATACATGTATGTATAAATGAGGCCCTGGTGAGGTGAGGCTGATCTTTTTGACAGGGTTAACACGTGTATTCATATGTTGCTTTATCACTGAAACAGCTTCATCAACACAGTGTGGCTGGTTCAGGTTTTGTAAGAACCTCTGTGGTTGTTTGTAGGCGGGGCAGATGGAGTCACAGCCACCAACACCGTATCTGGACTGATGGCTCTCAAAGCCGATGCCACACCTTGGCCTGGGATTGGCAGAGGCGCAAGAACTACATACGGTGGCGTTTCTGGTAAGAGAAAGAGTGTGTGTGTGGTGTTGGCCAGCACTCTGGCTGCTGAGATGTCTGGGCTTGCTCTGGTCAGGTCCTGCCTGCACAGACAGATGGACTAGATCAGGTGTGAAAGTACTGGGCATGCTCTTTGCTCTCTAGAAATGGAGCTTCAGTGTGGGAGGCTTATAGTAAAAATGACATGAATCCAGCTTGAAGTACACTGCAAAAAAATCATTTTGTTCATCAGTATTTTTAGCTTATTTTTCCAGTATAAATATCTTTCTTAAATATCTTTAAAACAAGTTATATTTACTTGAGAAGCATAATTACATATTAAAATAAATTTAATATTAAAAATTAAAAAATAATATTATTTTAAATAATAATAAGATTTTTTATACATTACTGGTAAAAATGTATAAAAAAAAAAATATCCATGCATAAATCCAACAAAATTGAGAGAGACTTGTTCTTAAAGCAAGAAAAAAAAAATCATCAATTTATCATTGTGGTAAAAAAAACTTAATTCAAGATTCAATTGAATGTTTTAATACAAAACATGGTTTAATATGTAAATCAGTATTTTTTTATCCAGTAAAATGTCTTACTTAAATATCCATAAAATAGATTTATGTGAGACGCAAAATTCAGTGAATCCTATCATAATCAATAGTGAAATTACTTTTTCATACATTATTGGTAATTTATTTATAATCATAAATTCAGCTAAATTTACTGAGGCTTATGCTTAAAAAAAAGAAAGAAAAAGAAAACAGAAAAAAAAAAATGCCAATAAGGTATGAAAGGCTAAACTTTGTTTAAGATATATTCTCTCAAACCATGTTTTAATATCTTAACACAATTTCTTAAAGACCCTCTGTGGTGAAAATTAAGTTTTTAATGTTGTTTATATGTCTATGTGGTGTTTTAATATGCAAATCATGAGTCGACACCATTGCTGCGTATTTTCTCCTTAAAACAGCAGTTTACCAAAGATAGTCTCAAAAACGTGGTTTGAAATCTCCCGTGTTCCCTGCCGTCACAAACATGTTGTAGCCAATCCTGTCAACGTGTGGGACGGTCTTTAGCATATCATTAACTATGCTGTGAAGCAGGGGGGTCTCAAGAGAAGCCAGGTTATACTGGTATATCTTTCTGTTGATATAAAAAAAATTGCAATATAGAGGGTGAATTATGTATATGATGTATATTACAAATTGCTTTTATTAGTGTTCTGAAAGAACATAAATGTCAGTATGCATCTGTGTGCTTATTACCACTAATAAAGACAATCTCTGTGGTCACACATAAACAACTTTTAACATATTAAACGGCAGATGATGCATATGTGCTTTATAGTTTCAGCTGTGTAGAGCTGAGTGTGTGTTTAAGCTTCACCTCAGCACACCTCTCCCTTCAGCTGAACTGCCACAATGTCTGCAGAGGAAAGGACAGGGTCAGAAACACGGCCTGCATTAAAAATTAATACTCATACTATTGAGGCTCTATTTTATGCAAGCAAAACTGACTGGCTGTCATATTTTTCACTTTTAAAGTCTTATGGGCCTCACCGTGCAGCTCTCCCATGGGACCCAACCTTGCAGGAATGGTCTAAGACGCTGCCCGAGACCAACCTATTGATCAGCGGGGCCCTAAAGGGCCCATGCGGCCCCACATATTTTATCTGCTCCCTGTACAGTAGATCTCCTCAGACTTTTTGTTTCAGAAGCCCATATCCAGAGCACATAAAACCATGTGCAGAGCATCCAGGGGCACATAAATGTGTGCTGCCCTGAGCCCTCGGTGGAACTGGCTTGATTCTCTAATGTATTCAGTAATTTAATGTTTAACTCAGCAGCAGTGGCCAGGTTTAAGGTGCTTTGATTTATGTGACAAGTGGCATAAACTATGAGTGTGGATGAAAATCAATCTTTTCTGACTTGATGTTTTTTTGTTTTTTTTTACCTCAAAATTTTTTAATCAGTTTTTATGCAAGATTTTTGCATTTGCCTCTAATGTTTAGTACAAACTGTGTTCCATATGGATTTAATATGGAACGATACATTGATGTCTTAAATTCGGAAAGGGGGGGTGGGGTTGTATGGGGGGTGGCAAACATGATTTAAACCATGATTTTAACTGAGGAGGAACCCCGGACAGCAATTTCAAGTGAATGCGCGTTGGAGATTAATATTTTGTAAATAAAGTGGTAAGTTATGTTTTTTGCACAAAAAAAGTGCTCACGCCACTTCATAAAACTGAGGTTAAACCACTGAAATCACGTGGATTACTTTTACTACCTTTCTGAGGCTTGAAAGTGGTAGTTGTGTAAGATGTCAATGGAGGGACAGAAAGCTCTCAGATTTCTTTAAAAAGATCTCCATTTGTATTCCGAAGATGAACAAAAGTCTTACGGGTTTGGAACGACATGAGGTTGAGAATAATGAATTTTCATTTTTGTAGAACTAACCCTTTACATTTGTGGCACGGTTCGATTATGGTATGAACATTAAGTGCTTTCCTTTCACATTATTCTAACTTCAGAATAACTAGAATAACCTAACTGCTTTAAAGGGTTAGTTTACCCAAAAATGAAAATTCTGTCATTTATTACTCACCCTCATGCCGTTCCACACCCATAAGACCTTCGTTAATCTTCGGAACACAAATTAAGATATTTTAGTTGAAATCCGATGGCTCCGTGAGGCCTTCATAGGGAGCAATGACATTTCCTCTCTCAAGATCCATAAAGGTACTAAAAACATATTTAAATCGGTTCATGCGAGTACAGTGGTTCAATATTAATATTATAAAGCGACGAAAATATTTTTGGTGCGCCAAAAAAAAAACAAAATAACGACTTATTTAGTGATGGCCGATTTCAAAACACTGCTTCAGGAAGCATCGGAGCACAATGTGTATCGAATCATGATTCAGATCGCGTGTCAAACTGCCAACGGCTGAAATTACGTGACTTTGGCGCTCCGAACAGCAGATTCGATACACTGATTCATTGTGCTCTGATGCTTCCTGAAGCAGTGATTTGAAATCAGCCATCACTAAATAAGTCGTTATTTTGTTTTTTTTGGCACACCAAAAATATTCTTGTCATTGCTCCCTATGAAGGCCTCACGGGGCCATCGGATTTCAACTAAAACATCTTAATTTGTGTTCCGAAGATTAACGAAGGTCTTACGGGTGTGAAACGGCATGAGGGTGAGTAATAAATGACAGAATTTTCATTTTTGGGTGAACTAACCCTTTAAGTTAGTATACAAATCTAATAATATGGCACTGGGTCAAGACGAGAAGGAGATGACAATATTTCGCAAGATTCAGAATGAGAAACATATTAAATGGAAAATTCTGTCATTATTTATTTAACCTCATGTCGTTTCAAACCCAAGATTTCTGTCCCTCCATTGAAAGTCCATTACGCTTTCAAGCTGCTCAATTGTACATGTGATTACAAATCACACTAGTTCTTGCATTAAACAAGCACTTTTGAGCTTCTGTTTACCATATTTGATGAGCTCTATGCATGTGCATTGATAAATATTCATATAAATAAAAATATTCATGAATAAAAGCCACAATTAAATCAGTTTAGCATATAAAGGGAGATAAAATCACTTGTTTCATATGGATTTCTTTTGGATGCATCAAAGTTTTGGTGTATAGAGCTTTTCAGTCTCTCAGGTTTCAATAAAAATATCTTTATTTGTGTATCGAAGATGAACAAAAGTCTTTTTGGAAAAACATGAGGGTGAGTAAATGATGACAGAATTTTTTTTTTTTTTTTTGGTTGAATTATCCCTTTAAATATCTGTAGTCAACAACATTAAGAAACTTGAATGGCTTTCTTCCGTTCTCCTACTGTTTTGATTTATTATTACATTTTACTGCCATTGCGGTTTTTGTATATACATTATACTTTTGTTGTGTTATAATAGTCTGTGTCATAATAGTCTGTGTATGTTGCTTCAGATACAGCGATTTTTATGATTATATTAATTTACAAGAAATTTAAATTTATCTGCCAATACGGAGTACAGATCCAGGCTGCGGTTCCAGTAATTGCTGACCTCTAGTCTAGATCATATGGTCACTTTATTTTTCCCCTGGTTGGGCCTCCTACTGTGATTTCATTTAGCTGGCAGCGTGCTCCTCATTTGATGTGTGTTTTAATGATTGGTCATGCCGACCGACTAGTCTGCTGTCACAGATACATTATTGCATCCCTTTCATTGTGTATGGAAAACCATGTTCCCCAGACACCCTGGCAGCATCGGCAGTCGTAATTAACAGAGAGCTGCACCGTCATTCCCGTCTCTTATTTGCTTTTGTTATCTGGCTGGGTGTTTTTGAGGCACAACATATTCGGATGAAGATAGGAATCGTAGAGGATGCTGAGACCCCACGCTCTGTCTCGCACTGTGTTTGGAATTATTAATCAGAGAGTCTGGCATTGGGAGCGGACGCCTCGCACTAACAGATGCCACCGATGGCCTCACTGAGCTGTCAATCACCTCAGCACGGGACCAGACTGAGGATGGCACTCGTCCGGAGCTGTGTTCGCTCGCTTTGGAAGCTGTGATAGGACCTGCTTAGAGTAATGAGGTATTGATGAAAGATACAGAGCGCTACCGAGTCCAGGACAGTCTCTGTTCTGAGCACAGACTGTGCTCTCCATAAAGCACAAGTGTAATACCGCGGACACCATCAGCCTACAGAAAAGAAAGTAAAATTAAAAGTGAAAGTGTCCTTTGTGGTCGCATCGCATTCCCATTTCTCCCAACCCCCGGAACGTGATTTCTACCGAGGGGGACCGCCCCCCACCTGGAACACGATTTTGCCCCTGCACCCACAGGGGTCTGTGCACGCTAGAGGTCTTCTCGGGTCTTAAAATCTGTACCCGACCCAAATCGACCCGAATCACTTCTTACCCAAACCCGATGTGCATAAATTCTTTTTTTTTTTAAGAAAAACCCGACCCAAGACAGACCCGATAGAGTTTAGACTATTTTCGAACCCTACTGGACCCGAACGTAAACGGCATTGACGTGTCCACAGCCTTTTTTTTAATAAACTTTAAAAAAGATTATTTTTCTTTTAATTACAAATTGCTGTTGTAAAATTGCTAAACCACACAAATCAGGGTTTAAAACTGTATTTATACTGTCTTAAATATTGGTAACAGGTTTGCAAAAAATTTTTATTTGACCTATTGATATTGACAGTCTACATTTTCTGGAAGTTAAGTGCCTCCGTTTGTTGAAAAGAGCAAAAGAGCACTTAAAGAGTTTCAGACTGACGATCAGTCCACTGAAGGCAAGTTGAATGCGAACCCATGTGCAGTTTATTGAAATAGAATACAAACCAAACAAAACCATGTCATGAACTAGAGCAGGGGTCTCCAAACTCGATCCTGGATGGCCACTGTCCTGCAGAGTTTAGCTCCAACTTGCCTCAACACACCTGCCTGGATATTTCTAGTATGCCTAATCAGGCCTTGATTAGCTGGTTCAGGTGTGTTTAACTGGGGTTGGAGCTAAACTTTGCAGGACAGCGGCCCTCCAGGACCGAGTGTGGAGACCCCTGAACTAGAGCATTTGACTTAAACTTGGCTAGAATATAAACTTGAACATAGACTTGACCTGACAAAACTCCCCAGCAGTGGTTACACGAACAAAGCTAGACAGTGGGCACATGAGGGCTATATATACTCAGAGACTAATGACTAAACAAAAAACACCTGTGAACAATCAAGACAATAAACCAATTACAAACCCAGAACTGAGAAACACATGACCTGAACAACCAATCAGAACATGATACAATAGGCTTGTTCAACTTCATGCGGTGCCACAAAGATTGGCTGCCGCCTGGCAAAAGCAATGCATTCTGGTTAGAAAATTTGTCTGACTTTGATCCGCGCCGCAGCCAACTTACGATCACATGTGCCATCAAAGTACCCCATGAGCAAAACGAGACCAGCCGCCTAGGTCAGGCGCTGCAGTTGCTCAAAATCAGCTGCGAAAGCCTTGATGACGACACACTTTATTCTCATTGGCCAGATTCTGTGATGACAAGGACGACGTGTGTTGCATGTTTTTTCTTAGACAAGTTCCTGTATTTAACCAGTGAATATCTGATATTCATAACATGGAAATTTCAATCGCATCCACTTCTTCGGCTACAATCAACGCAAAAATTACGTGGTCTGCCATGAATGACTTTGGTTCAGCACACTACGGAAAGCACGATGTGTCCGACCTGATGGCAACCGGCAGATCTCAGACAGGCTAGTGTAGGGTGACCATATATGCCATTTTCCCAGGACGCATCCTGTCCAGGATTTCTAAATTGCCTAAAATGGCTTGAGCCTTTGCCTCTTTAATGGTGAAAGTGGTCATATCGATGTGCCCCCGGAACGCGATTTAGGAACACGATTTCTACACGGATGTCTGTGCAAGCCACTGTTCTTATTGACAGTCTTCATGCAATGCATTAAAATGTTGTCGTATTTGCAATGCTTTGACCGTTCTCTGTAGATCCAGCCTTCTCGCAAGCCACGATTGGTCGATTATGTATAATGCATGCTATTGGTCAAATTATTTTTCAGTCATTACCTTCCGCAAATATGAAAACAAAACCAAAACTGGGACATTTTATGCAACTTAGAAATCCTGGACAGAACGCGTCCTGGGAAAATGGCACATATGGTCACCCTAGGCTAGTGTACTTCATCTCGCATAAGCCTAATAAGACTAGGGAAGCACAAGACATGATCACATGATGGCAAGGAATCACATGACAAGGAACCAGGAAACATGACTATAAGAAATTACAAAATAAAAGACATGAAACTATAAAAGTAAACCAATCAACAGATGTGACACAGACCCTATGTTACTCTATTTGTGGAAAGATTGGAGAATAATTGGAGAATTTGGGCATTCTCACCAGAGACAAGTCAGACATTTCACCGAAAGTTTGAATTAAAAATGTAAAAATGACAAGGTCAAATAAAATTACATTTCAAGTATAACAGTAAAATCTATATTCTCTCATTTTGAAGTGTCAGGTTTGCTTTCAACATGGTTATGATTCTGACAATTATAGTCATATGCATTTAATTTACAGTTTTAAGTAAAACTTTCAGGAAAATGTGATTTGACTTATATAAAAAATATAATTTAGAGTATAAATTTATGCCATGATGACCATTGAAAGATGTAATGCACTTGAAGGTTTAAATGAAATTGTGCCGAGAACTTCACCACAGGTACTGGTGACAAACAGGCGTGAGCGATGACAAATTCTACCTGACGTGCCATCCATTCAGCCAACAGGTGGAAGAGCAGAAAAAAGTGAGGGCGACAGGAAATGCCAGAGGCTTAGGGAAGCGCCCATATGTACATAATTAACCATGCAGCATGAGGATGCAAAAAAATATGTGCCGTGATTGAATTTATCTACCCAATTTGGGAATAGTGTGGGTGATGAGGATCGTTTAGCATGCCAGAGTGGGGCTAAAAAAGAAAGCTGTCTCGAGCCATCAAACGGTGGAAGTGGAGTTCTGAGCCGTGCCGACGAAATGAATATGGACAAACGTACGGCTGTGATCAATGAATGGGAACCTGCTGGGAAAATGAGGTTAAATGTAATGTGATAAACACTTCCATCTGTCTGGCTGATCAGAAAGCCGCTCGGCTTTCATTAGGGAATCCTGCCATCCTGAGAGATGAAGACAGAAAGGCACGGGGAGGGGAGGGTTGTGCTGCTGCATAGGTGAACTCAGACACCTGTAGACACAGTCACTCTGATACAAAACCTCACAAAAAAATCTTGCTGTCTATCCTAACCGATATGAAACCTCGTAAGTGACTGTTATGAAACACTCTACATAGGCAGCAACTCAGGAACTCAGGAGACTTGACTCACAATAGAGTGCTGCAAGAATGAGTCTTAAAACACAGAATTGAGCATTGTTGCACTTCTGGTTCCATCATTTCAAAGTCAATGGGTTTTTTTATGGGTTTTTGGTTAAATGCCTGAAATAAGTTCTGTGGCTAAAACAAGCTCAAAATATATAAATATTTTTTTTAATTCTGTGACATAAAATATATCAGTAATCCCACACTCATATTTATAAGTTTTTATGTGTTTTGAAAAGGGTGGTTCTTAAATGCGGACTACAGAGGTTGTCAGGGACATTAAATGTCATCATGCCGAACAGGTGAACTCATCTACTCACTAATCTACAGAGCCCCTAAGGGCCATTGTGATAGATTTTACCTGCTATCTCATTTTTTTCCATCACCATGTCCCCTTAGGGGCTCCTTACTAATCCACTTTTACAGCCTCGTTCTGTTTATACTCACGCTTGTGTAAAATATTCTAAGGGTACGCTTACACGACAACCATGTACTAAAAATGGAAATGTTTTTCCTCTGCTTGTTTATTTAATTTATTTATTTATTTATTGTGTGTGTGTGTGTGTGTGTGTGTACAAACAACACCATTGTCAAAACAATCCAGATTCACAAAGATCCACGAAAACAACTAAAAATGCTGTATTATTCATGCCAGTCCAGTAGTTGGCGATGACACTTTGGAAAGAAACGCTATGCGCCTATAGACTGAAGATGTAATACGCATGCGCATGACATCAGCGTTTTCACAAATTCATGTTTTTGTAGTTTGCATGGAGACTATAAGGGTATCATTTTCGAAAACTTGCACTTTGAAACACGTTCTCAAAAGTTTGCATTTTCAGGCCCCCAAAATGCTGTTGTCTTGTAAATGAACGGCCAAAACGCATAAAAAGTTTTCTGTTTTTAGTTGTTAAAATGGTGTTGTGTAAATGTCCCCTAAAACTTCTACAACTTTTGCATATTAAATAAAGACTATATATATGATGAACCAAATGTGTAAAAATTATAAACTTTTGTTGATCACAGAGCTTATTTGCAATGATCCAAAGGCTATGAATAAATCACATTGGCTTTTGGTTGAGGGAACCAGGGTGATGCTAACTTCCAGGTTGGCCAACAGAAAACATACCTGTAGCTCTCTGTTGATTTCAGAAGATGTTGAAATTAACATTTTGCTAAGCTTACAGTGCAATAATGTATTAAGCATAAAAATATATTAAAATGTTGACTAATATGATACAAATTTGAATTATTTTAAACAATTGTATTGATACTTTTCAGTACTGAATAAAATAATAGTTTACAAATTTATATTTCTCTTTGATTTATTCTTTTCACATAGCTATTTGACTAAAGCATAGAATTTGACTAAAACGAGGTGTCTTAGGAGACAGTGTAATTAAGATGTTTACCTTCTGAACATCCTTCACATATTAGTAGTGCACTTATGGTTTTAAAGAAAGGTCTTAAAAACCTGCCTACATCGGAAGTTCACTAGGTTTGGAAGAATTTGTCTTTTGGATGCATTTTTAGGAAGCAGGACTTTTGTGTTTGAAGCAATACTGATATACACTACCATTCAAAATTTTGGGGTCAGTAAGACTTTTTTTAATGTTTTTGAAAGAAGTCTCTTATTGTCAGCAAAGCTGCATTTATTTGATCAAAAATACAGTAAAACAGTAAGACTGTGAAATGTTATTACAAATTTAAAATAACTGTTTTCTGTTTGAATACATTTCAAATTTAAGATTTTAAACGTATTTCAAATTGTACAAATATTTTTTTATTTCTGTGATGGCAAAGCTGAATGGCCACATGATTATTGAGAAATCATTCTAATATGCTGATTTGGTGCTCAAGAAACATTTTTTTATTATTATTATAAATGTTGATGTTGATGAACAGTTATGCTGCTTAATATTTTTTGTGGAAACCATAATACATTTTTTTCAAGATTCTGTGATGAATAGAAAGTCAAAAAAAAAACTTTTGTAACATACATTATAATAACATATACATTTCTTTAATGTAATTTTATATCAATTGAATGTGTCCTTGCTGAATAAAAAAAAAAATCTTAATGACCCTGAATTTTTGAATGGTAGTGAATGTATGAGACATGCTCCGGCCACAAGCTGAATTTGTAATCTGTATGAACTGATTTTATATAATTATTGTTTTACAATTAAATAATTTTTTTCCATCCTGTATTTGGATAGGCAATGCAATTCGTCCCATAGCTCTGCGCGCGGTGTCAGCTATAGCAAGAGCACTTCCTGGATTCCCAATCTTGGCTACCGGTGGCATTGATTCAGCAGAGTCTGGATTACAGTTCCTCCATGCTGGAGCGTCTGTCCTGCAGGTAAGCACTCACATTCATCACCAACTACCATCAACTCCACCAGTGATTGTAAGACTGGAAACTACAACCTTTTATTTAACAGACTTTAAACCACTAGGCTATACCACATCTCAGCCTTATAAAATCCTAATTTGTAGGACCGTGGCTTGGGTAAAAACATGTTATTTTTGTTTTATACGATACGCATGCTTAACGCCTGAGTTTAAACATGCATTAAGTAGTCAGTTCTAATCAGTCCTTAATAAGGAGTCTACAACCGGCTACGCTCACACAG
This sequence comes from Ctenopharyngodon idella, assembly GCF_019924925.1. Lineage (NCBI taxonomy): Eukaryota > Metazoa > Chordata > Actinopteri > Cypriniformes > Xenocyprididae > Ctenopharyngodon > Ctenopharyngodon idella. The sequence continues at coordinate 16,645,009 of NC_067221.1, forward strand.
AGCTGCTACAGCCGAGGAGCAACAGCAATCTCAAAGCAAATTGCAATTTACAACATGGCTCTGAACAAGTTGTTAGTGCAAATAAACCCATTATCTCAACATGATGCCACAGCCTCCGAAATCTCTTTTTAAATAAATAAATCAAAACACTCATTATGTGCAGAAATAACGTTTTCACAAGTGCCTGGGTGTTCTGGGGGGAAAAAGACTGGAATTAAAACATTTTAATCACACCCACATGTAATAGCAGAGTGCTGGCTCGTAGTAATAGGAGAAATTGTAAACTAGCCAACTCCTCACTACACTACAGTTGAATCAGTGTCACCAGCAGGTTACAGGAACACATCGTAGCTCCATATACTGCACGGATTATATTAGCTCAATGAGCTGCCCTGGCAAACAACGTTAACTTCTCTTAGACTCGAGAAGACGCACAACAACACATGTGATAGTAAGCAAATAAGGAAAGTGTTATTTATGTAGCACTTCTACAAAAGTTCCCAGTTTTGAAGCTAAAGTCTTATTTTGACACTTTTTGACTTTTTGACATTTGCTTTTTTTTTAATCATAGTTAAAAAATTTTATAATCCCCCCTAGATATACATATGTCATATATATGTCATGTTCCCATGTAGGCACCGTGGCATGAATAATTCAGTTACCATTTAAGTTTTTACTCTTTCTTTCTTTTTTACATAATTTGGACTGGTGTTAAGTTTGGTATTCTGTTTGAGTTGTGTTGTGTTGATAACTCGGAGTGCATCTCTTCCCATAATGCTGTGATTTTGAGTGTCACCATCATTGTGTTTTGTGTGTGCAATGCACAAGTATTGAGAGAATCATTATAGTTCATCCATAAATATGTTACTATAAAAACTACAGTGTTACAAAAATACAACAGTAATATAACTGAGGCGATTATTCATAAAGATTGGATAAACATTGCTGCAATTCCATTTGTTGTGGCATTGTTCATACTTCATCAGTAATATTAAGTATGTTCAACCTACCAAAGCTGCAGCAAAAATCCAGATACATCAGAAGTACAGAAATGTTTAATATGGCAATTTGAGAAGCACTTCAGCATGTGTCTTCCAGGGTGACTCCAGAAAGATGAATGCTAGGGTTTACCTGCCTATTAACAATTGAAAGCAGAGTTGCCCTATGAACATTGCTTTTATCTGAAAGGCATTTTCATTTAATTTATCTCAAAGCCACTTTTCTGATTTTTATCATTCAAAATAAAAAAGTAAATTATTAAAAATGAGAAAATCAAAAAGCATGTGACCTAAAAACAGCATATTAGTGTCTTTAAAGGCCCAGTTAAGTATACACAAGAGCATACACATACTGTGCAATATTTGGGGTGACAGCAAAGTGACAGTAAAGACATTTACACTGAATTCTATTTCAAATGAATGCTGTTATTTTGAACTTTCTATTCATCAGAGAATACTGAAAAATGCATCATGGTTTCCACAAAATGTTAAGCAGTACAACTGTTTTCAACATTAATAATAATAAGAAATCTTTCTTTTGCACCAAATCGGCATATTAGAATGATTTCTGAAAAATCATATGATACTAAAGACTGGAGTAATGATGCTAAAAAAAAACAGCTTTGCCATCACAGGAATAAATTATATTTTAAAATATAGTAAAATGTAAACAGTTTAAAGGGTTAGTTCACCCAAAAATGAAAATTCAGTCATTAATTACTCACCCTCATGTCGTTCCACACGCGTAAGACCTTCGTTCATCTTCGGAACACAAATTAAGATATTTTTGAAAAATCCGATGGCTCAGTGAGGCCTCTATTGACAGCAAAATACTTAACCCTTCCAGATTCCCAGAAAGCTACTAAAGACATATTTAAAACAGTTCATGTGACTACAGTGGTTCAACCTTAATGTTATGAAGTGACGAGAATACATTTTGTGTGCCAAAAAAACAAAATAACAACTTTATTCAATAATATCTAGTGATGGGTGATTTCAAAACACTGCTTCATGAAGCTTCGAAGCTTTACGAATCTTTTGTTTCGAATCAGTGGTTTGGAGCACGTATCAAACTGCAAAATCAAGTGATTTCAGTAAACGAGGCTTCGTTACGTCTTAAGTGTTTCGAAATTTCAATGGTTCACCACTGGGGGGGGCGTGACTTTGGCAGTTTGATACACGCTCCGAACAACTGATTCGAAACAAAAGATTCGTAAAGCTTCGAAGCTTTATGAAGCAGTGTTTTGATATTGTTGAATAAAGTCAATATTTTGGTTTTTTTGGTGCACAAAAAGTATTCTCGTTGCTTCATAACATTAAGGTTGAACCGCTGTAGTCACATGAACTGTTTTAAATGTGTTTTTAGTAGCTTTCTGGGCATCTGAAAGTGTAAATTATCTTGCTGGCAATGGAGGCCTCACTGAGCCATCGGATTTTATCAAAAATATCTTAATTTGTGTTCTGAAGATGAACAAAGGTCTTACAGGTGTGGAACGACGTGAGGGTGAGTAATTAATGACAGAATTTTCATTCTTAGGTGAACTAACCCTTTAAACTGTAATAATATTTCATAATATTACTGTTTTTACTGTATTAAACATATAAAAATCTTATCGACCCCAAACTTCTGAACAGTAGTAAACATAAACACATTCACATACATATCTATGAAAGGAAACAGAGAGTGTAGAATAGAAATAAATGAAAAGAAAATGCAAACAAGGAGATAAGAGAAACTTGTTAAATTTGCATGTAGGTTGTCAGGCTTTCAGTTCCACCATTTTGGCCCATACTTACTAAAGTTGTGTTCAGGTAGAACCAGCAAGTTGCAGTTGCTGGGTGATTTTAAGTGATCTAGTTGGATTATATCTAATAATCATTTTGCTAAGGTATAGAGGGAAACACTATAAAGACATTTCAAAATTAAGAGGATCTTGAAATCAGCACAAGTAACAGTAAAGAGATTTATTCGCTGGAGTGATGTAATTTCTCAGTCTAGTAAGAGTCAGCATTTATACAGCCGCTTTCTGAACTCTTTGTAAGTGTTTGGTGGAGCTTTTAGATAGGCCAGCCAAAACACTATAGCAATACTGAAGTCTTAGATGTGACAAAAGCGTGAATGAGATTCTCACTGTCAAAAGGGGAAAGAAATCACATAACTTAGAGATGTTGTGAAAGTGATAATATGCTGTTTTACAAACAATTCCTAATTTTTTGAACTTTAGAGACAATTAGTGTAGATATGGCACAGTAAAAACTATATTTAATTTTAAAAGATTCTTTAGATTCAGAAAGTGCTAATCTTTACTTTTTGCTTTTAAAGTATTTTTCTGTATGCAGTCCAGCAATGTGTTAATTGTTTTGTGGGCATCTGGTGAAAGTAAAAAAAAAAAATAGTTATAATCATCTGCATACTGAAGAAGGATATCGACACCAGTTAATGGGTGCATATAATGTTTAAATAATAAATGACTTACAACTGAGCCCTGGGGAACCCCACAAAATGTCTGGAGGTTTGTGCACCTAGTGCAAAATAGTATTGCCCGTCGCTTAGGTAGGATAGTCTAGGACTAAAACTGAAAGGTTGGTCAGTCAAGCACAATCTTATGAAGTTTTAAAGATACACTGAGATCTAAAAGATCTAGGATTGACAGATTGACAGATCTTTTAAAAGCAATTTTAGGGCTATGGTAAGACCAGGCTGGAAAGTCTCATTAGAATTATTAATGTTGAGACAGTTATTGAGCTGTAATAATAACATGTTTTCAATTATTTTTGTCAAGAAATAGAAGATTGGATGAGAATCAGGATCACTTTGCTTCACCAGAGGCCTAGCAATTGATTTCTTTAAATTATGTGGAAAAATCCTTGCTGGAGGAACTGATTAACAATGTTCAGGATGTCCAGTAATTAGAAGTTTAAAACAGTTTTTAGCAAGTTAGTGTGTAATGGGTCAAAAAAAAAGGACCCTTAAAGAATTCATAAGTGATGTGACCTGGGTGAGTTTATTAAGGCTGATGAGTGGGAAAATGGACATATTACTTTTTACAGCAGGAGATGGAGAATTAGAAACCACTCCAAAAGGACAAGTGCCAGCTATGGTTTGTCTGATGGCAGTGGATTTCATCAGTGAAGAATGCTGCAAACACATTGCACTTTTCTGTTGGGAAACGTTTAGATGATATTTGAGGTGAGGGGTTAAAAAGCCTCTCTATGGTGGAGAAGATGAATCTAGGATAGTCTCTGTGTCTGTTAAACTTGAGACTGTCTGGCAGACTTTATCTCATTATTGAAGAGGTCAAATCATGAGGAATAAAAATTTCCTTGATCTTTTGAGAGAGAGAAAAAAAGTATGATGAAAACACAGTAACTTTCAAAATTAAATGACTCATTCTTCCACAACTTCCTGATGTCAGACAGATATATACACTACAGTTCAGGGGCCATATTCACAAAACATCTTAAGGCTAAAAGTAGCTCCTAACTTGCCGATTTAGGAGAAACTCTTAAAAATAATGGGCGTGTCTGTCCTAATTTTAGGACTCCTAAATTTTTGTTCTAAGAGCATTTTAGCACTAAAACTAGCTCCTAAATCTGTTAGAAGAAATGTTAGAAGTAGTCAAGAGGACTCCTAAGTAGGGCTGGACGATTAATCGGAAAGTAATCGAAACCGAAATTCAGAACCTCTAACCGACGTAATTTTCCCATGCCGGTTATTTCGTTTTTTTAATCCTGTTAATACTTCCCCCTTAAAAACATATTACCGCGTGTATAGCCACTTGACTCCGCCCAGTCCAGTCAGTGGCATAAAAGCAACACAGAGGTGAACGCCTGTTCAACACATAGTTATGGCACGCGAGCGGTGAGCCTTGCGTCTTCACTAAACTTTGTCAGTTGTATCTGTTTTAAGGCTTACCAGTTTGGACATTCAAGCGATTTTAGACGATTGGATGTATATTATTACGAGCTACCATGCTCGCGCAGCTTCATTGTGGCACAAACACTCATTCAAACAGTAGCTGCGCAAAACGTGAAGATCACGCGCACAGAGAGGAACGCAGAAACTAGTTGTCAGCGCTGTCCTGTGATTTATCACTAAAGTAGCTTAGAAACTCAAAACTTATTATAGCATATATTTTTCTACTTTTGAAGGAACTATTTACAACCCACAGCTTCACAATTAATAGAGAGACGGTATGACTAATTCACACACGCAGTCACTCTCATTACTGGTACTGTGCTAATTTATCTTTATCTGATTTACAACGAGCAGAAATCTGTAAGAAATGTTACAAACCATAGATAAAATAACTGCTGAAAGTGAGCTGTTATGTCAGATCACTCTTTCAAAAGAAAAAAATATCCCACCTTTAATAGTCAATCATATTTACAGTATGAACCTTGTCAGTGAACTATGAGTGCCAAAAAAAAAAAAAAAAAAAAAAAAAACAGAAACAGAAACAAAAACAAAATAATCGTTCATTAATCGTAATCGAGGGAAAATGTTCAATTAATCGAGGTTTTGATTTTAGGCCATAATCGTCCAGCCCTACTCCTAAGTCACTAAGACCAACTCGCAAACAATCTTAATCCACCTAAAGACACTGTACACCATTAGGCAATAGCGATCGAGCCTTAGGTGCTGAACCTTTTCTTCATAAATGCAATACATATTTTGATTTATAAATTTGAATTTACGATCAGACACCAAAAATAAATATTTAATAATAATAAAAAAAATGATTACCTGTGGCAGTTGTTTTCATCAGTTCATACTTACAAATGATTGAATAGAGTAAAAAAAATATATATAATAAGTGTATTTGGCGTGCTGTCTGGGATGGAGGGCTCCAAGCTTGGAATTTAGCCCAAACCCAGAGTTCTGCCTCGTATCGCAGCCAAGAGTGAGGAAGGAACGGGGTGGCGGAGGGATGCAGAGAACTGTCGAGGTAACTGTAGGTGAGTCGGCTCTCATCTGTGTATACATACCTCCACTCGAGCTGATTAAATAGACCATTTGAATGCGCTCCTCCCAAACTTTGTTTATAAAACGTAATTTGTCGCTTGAATTCTGAATCTCTCGAGACGCAGACATGTAAGTGGCTGACAATTAACTGAACATATACTAGTTTAATTAGTGACACTTAGCCTACATTTTAAAACCTTTATTTGAATATAGCAACATTTTTATTAAAAATCTTTTTGAATAGGGCAACATTTGTATTTTAAAACCTTTATTTTGATATGGAAACTTGATACCTCATTCTACAATATTTCTATGATTAAATTGCTGATAGATACTCCTCCCCCATCAGCCAATCACTGTGTGCATAGTTAGTAAGTGTGTTGACATCATCCATAGCAATGAGGTCAACCCCGCCCTTACTCTTACTCTAGTTTAAGACTTCTGTCTATTTCTTAGTAAAAGTTGCTCTCAGCAGCTTTGTGAATAGGTTTTAAGAGAAAACTCTTAGCTAAGAACTTTTACTGCTATTTAGGAGAACTCTTAGTGGTAAGATAAAATGTTTTGTGAATACGTCCCCAGAAGTTTGGGGTCAGTAAGAATTTGTAATGTTTTTGAAAGAAATCTCATTATTTGTCAAGGCTATTCTAAAATACAGTAACAACAGTAATATTGTTAAATATTATGACAGTGCTGAATTTTCAGTCACTTTTACACTTTTTGTCTTCTGTGCCACATGACCCTTCAGAAATCATTCTAATATGCTGATTTTATGCTTAGGAAACATTTCTTATTATTACAAGAGTTGTTCTGCTTAAAGGGGACTTATTATGCAAAATTCACTTTTACATGGTGTCTGAACATAAATGTGTGTTGGCAGTGTGTACACAACCAACCTATAATGATAAAAATCCACCCACTCCTTTTTTTTATCCCCATAAAACCTCAACAGTCTCATAAAACAAGCCATTTTCATTTTCTGAGCAATGTGACGTCACATTGCACAGGCCCCGCCCACGACTGCTGGCGGACTATTAGCATAGTTTCTGCCCTGAGCAAGTTGAATACTTTCCACCATTGTCTCTACACTGGAGTTGCTGTAATGACAAGAATGTCTGGAAAGCAATTGCGATGTTTTGTTGTTGCATGTAAGAGTGAACATAACAGTCTTCATTTACTCTGACATCTGAGCCGCTGAAGACGCAGTGGATTAGTTTTATTTTTGAAGGGAATGCGCCACAGCTGTTTACGTTCACAGACATAACAGACTGTGTTTTTGAACTTTGTATTTTTGACATAACCTTGAGTGTATTTGGCAGTTTAAGCACAATAAAATGTGAAAGAGAAGCTAGTTCAATACTCACGAGACGTGCCGTCTGTTTTCTGTGTGTATTTCAGATGTGTGCGCTCAGAAAATGATAAATTGGAAGTTTAAACTGATATAGCTTTAAAACGCATGCAGATAATAAACTTTCATGATGAAGAAGAACTGCGATGTCCCTGAGCATGACTGCGAAATAGATACTCTTGTTAGTATTTGGCAGATGTCTTGTTAGTATCCGATGCATGCAGGAGCTGTGAATGAAGGAAGTGCTATTCTGGATAGGGGGCAGGGAGCAGCAGCTCATTTGCATTTAAAGACACATGCATAAAAACAGCGTGTTTTTGCTAGCACTCAAAAATGGGTTTTTATAACATGGTATAATAAATGATCCGTGAGGTATTTTGAGCTGAAACTTCACAGACATATCCTGGGGACACCTGAGACTTAAATTACATGTTGTAAAAAGGGGCATAATAGGTCCCCTTTAATATTTTTGTGGAAACCGTGATTAAAAAAAAAATCAGAATTCTTTGATGAATAAAAAGTAAAAAAAAAAAAAAAAAAAAAATGTTTTTTTTTTTTTTTAATATATAATTCTTTTGTGGATTCTTAATATATTCTCGCTGAATAAAAAAGTATTAATTTCTTTAAAAAAAAATAAAAAAAAATCTTACAGACCCCAAACTTTTCAATGTTCAGAAACAGTGAACTGAATAGGTGCTATTATTCTTAAACAGCAGAATGAAATAGAGTTTGAGCTGTTTCCGGCTGTGTGTAGCTCAAAGGTTTGGCCATTTTTTGAATGTGAACGTGAATGAGGTTTCAGAGCTTCAGCAGAGAGGAAGATTATCAGTAAATAACTTAAATGAAATAAAACTCAGTCCTATTGCTCTGCAACCACACAATCAGCTTTCTTTCTATTATGTTGCATTGAACCATTGAATACACTCTGCTTTTAAGAAGACACACACACTAAAATATGATGTGGATAGTGTAATCACTGGTTTTTCACTAAGTCTTGGCCCTGAGGTCTGTTTATCTGTGCATATTTAACAGGTGTGCAGTGCTGTGCAGAATCAGGACTTCACAGTGATTGAGGACTACTGTTTAGGCCTGAAGGCGCTGCTGTATCTAAAAAGCATAGAGGAGCTGCACGATTGGGATGGCCAGTCTCCTCCCACCATACGCCACCAGAAGGGCAAACCCGTCCCCCGCGTGGAGGAGCTCGTCGGAAAGGTGAGCTTCTCTGTGGCTGGTCGCCTAAGGCTCGTTTTAGAAAACACAACTCTCTGTGGTGTTTTTCTGGTTAACCTTTAGTGATTTGTGTTGCAATTAAACAGGCAAAATCCGCCTGGTGTGGTGATAATACTTTATTGAGTAATGAAGGATGTTTAAGGTTGTAGGTGTTAGCAACATAGCCATGAGGGTGATGCTAAAAGGCGTGAGAGTAATTTACTTTCCTCTGCTTGCTGTGAAAGAAGCTCCAGGCTTCCTCAGGCCGGTTAGTGACCCCGTGACCGTTTGACCAATGGTGGCCCTAAGCTATGCTGTGCTGTCAAATGTGGTGTGAAACCCATCTACTTTTGCACAAATCCAACAAAAACTACTGTGATCAATATCAACGAAGAGAGATTTTTTTATTTTATTTTATTTTATTTTATTTTATTTTGGGCTTTAGTTGTGAATTACATTACACACAGAGAGCACAAAATGTGAGGGTGTTGAAATGTTAGATAATCAAAGCTGGCGTGTTTTTCGACTGGAATTACCATATATTTATTTTTAATATCACTAAATTATTCGAATTGTGATTATGTTTATCTCTCTCTCTTGGTCGCAGCCAAACTCAGCCCTCCATTGAAATTTCACAGTTGCACAAAAAGATATTTTCCCCATCACTACACCGTATTCACGCAGCATAAAAACGAAAGCATACAAACATATGCAAATGTTTCTCTCTCCATAAACAGCTTTGTGTTTCTGTTAAAAGTGATGGAGGGGCAAAAACACTGTGAACTGATAAGTGCTATTCCTCGACTACGACATGATTTTGAAAAACATGAGGGGCGAAATATCTCTTTCTCTCTCTTTCTCATGCCAATAGGGTGTCTGTAGAGCTCTGTCCAGAAACAAGCACACAGTTTTGGGAGACTAGGAGTGGGAGGAGGGTGTTTAGACACTTATTTGTTTTTATTTAAAAACATTGGAAGATCATATTTTTGTCAATATATGCAAATCCTCTGCAAAAAAACAATTTTCTAAATTGTTGTCCAGTAAAAATTTCTAGATAAAGATGTAATCTATTATATAACTTATGCAAAGTATTTATATTATATTATAGTATAGTCGTGTGTAGGTTCAGATGATGAAGAGAAGGATGAAAAAGGGTCCAAAACAAAGTATTTATTTACAAAACAAACTCAAAAAATTCAGCAGGTAGCGTGTAGTAAGACACAAACAATACTGGACAACTGAAGTGAGCACACAGAGGAACTTAAATACACAGTGATAATGAAACAATGACAAACAGCTGTGATAATTAATGAGTGTCCATTGAAACTGATGAGTGGTGGGAAACTGAACAAAGGAAACACAGGAAACAGGCAAAGGATGTATACAAACTAATAGTCCATGAAAACGAAACTAACTAAACATAATTGTGACTATTATATTATATATTTAAATTTTAGAATTTAAATAATTTTATTTATTCTGATTATATTATTTACATTTAAGACATCAAATACATATACAGTATAAATATAACAAGTCTTTGTTTTGTTAGTTTTGCTTGTTAAGTGTATTTATCTAGTTTTAGTGATGTTTAGATATTTTTACTGGAAAGTAAGAAGAAACAAAACTTAATTTTAGCCTAATTTTTAATCCAAGAACTGAGAAAGAAAGTGAAATAAAAAAGTCTACTTATTTCTTACGAATTGGTGTGTGTGTTTTGTGTGATTTAGTCATTTTTGTGAGGTACTTCTGTGGTTTTTCTGTGTCTAAATCATGCTGGTCACACAAGTTCTGGTTTCAGGTGGAGCTTTAGAGAGTTGTTGCATGTTGAATTTTAAGGAACTCTGTATTCCTTAAGAAAAAAAGCATGTAAAGCAGATCCCACACACTCTCACTGTTATCTGAATGTTTGCTGTTGTTCAGAAATGGAGTGAGGACACTGGCAAAAGGTTTCCATTATCTTTGCACCCTGATGAGAGGAGACACAAAAAGAGATGTGTGGTCTTGGCTAATACAGTATTTCTTTCTCTGCCAAACAAGAGCAAATTCACTGCCTGAAGCCAATTAAAGTGCAGAGATCAATGCCCACCATGATACCAGCACTGAGCTCCTTACGTTAATATGAGCTTGGGGGATTAATGTTTTGTTATTTTATTCCGTATTATTTAGTGCCATTGCATAAGAGGATCCTGTAAATTGAAAACATGTAATTGGACCAAAAAGCCAAACTTTAAGTAATAAAGTTACACTGATTATAAAATTCATTGTTTGGTGTTCAAGTAAAAATCAAGTAAACTCAAGTTACTTCAGTCCAGTAAGTATTTATCTTGAAATATTACTAACAATATAAAAGTTATTCTTACATTTACTTTTCACAGCAAAAAAAAAAAAAAAAAAAAAAAAAAAAAAACACATGTACCACAACAGGTTTCTCACTTTCAGTCACATTCAGACAACAATAACATTTCAACTGATGTCCTACTGAAATATGCTTTCCATAGCATACATCTGTCAAGTGAGGTCTGTATAGCTCTTAATATGTGATTAGCGGCCATTACAAGGCAAGGATAAAGTTTAACGCTTCTCTCGTTGAAGCGATGCTACAGAACATAGGAGGCCGGGCTTCCATTCTAATTCTCGTATAATTTAAATCACTCAGCCCACACTGACATAATGTGCGCTCCTTCCTCCACTGCACTCTTGATTTACAATCCAGAGGGGAGATGGGAGAATTGACAAGCCCTGTGTTTTGGAAAGCTCTGCATCTAATTAGCGAAGGCTTTCTGGTTGCCCGGGACATGAGATTTGGCAGTGCGTGTAGCTCCTCTCATTAAAACAGCACTCCTCGTGGAGTGGACCGGCAAAAAAAAAAAAAAAAAAAATCTCAATAGAAAGAAAGAAAAAGGAAAGATTCCTTTTCCACCAACACGTTTGAATAACTGTTATTTAGTGTGTACGCTTTTATATGCAAGTATTCAACCTGTCTGTTTAGCAGACGCCCAAAGCAAATGGCATTTTCTTTTTCTTTCAGTGTTTCTTTGTAAAAATCATTCTTTGTGAAAACTTCTATCATTATATTTCTTTTCCATTGTTAAATGTATTGCTTTGTAGACTCGCCTTTGAATCCTTTGAATGATCTAAGAGTGAATTAGCATAAAGCAGATACGCCGTGACTCGTTGCTAAACAGAAAACACAGAGAAAGAGAGAGCGAGAGAGGAAGTGCTCATCTAATAGGACTGAATGGGTTGCTGTGAGTCGGGCAGACTGCAGTTTGTGTGTCTGGAAGACATGAAGTTATAATAGGCGTAGGGGATTTCCGCTGGTTGCCATTTAAGTACCCGGCACTTACTCACAAGACTGCCGGAGGCAAAATGGTGGTCAGTTGCTTTGTGTGTGGTTTTGGTGAGATTTGAGAAGGACGTGTAAGCCAGTGAGGCGTGATCGAGTGTTTTTTGGTTCTGTTTCATGGCACCTGTGTCTGTGTGGGCTGTGTATTAAAATAGATGTTTGTCCTGTTGAAAGTTATTGTGTCATTTTGGAACAGCAGATTTGCTCATGTTTTTACGGATAAAAAGAAAACTGAAATTGAGTGAAATTGTGGAATTGTGTTCAAAGCTAAATGGAAAGCATCTGTGGCATGTTGATTACTACAAAAAATAATTTCAACTTGGTTTGTAAAAGCATATGAAAAACACTTTGGCAGAAATACTCTTTGTAAATCTTTGAAGCAATTTTTGTCTCATGGACTTCAAAAATTTAGCAGATAAGCGACCATTATTAATAGCTATTCAATGTTAACCGACAAGCCTTAAATCAAACGTGACCATCCACACTTCATACTTTTCCGATCACTCAGATTGAGTGGACGACAGTGGATTACGTGTTATAGCGCCCTCATGCGTGCATATGTAATTTGCTGTTTATGACTTTGACTCTTATAACTAAGTTATACTTTTCATGTCTGATGACCTTCAAATGGCTAATATTATATTCTTTATTATTCTAACCAAAAAATTGAAATCAACTGTTATAAATGCTACAAGTACGTTTAGGCATCACAACATAATTTTACAGAATGAAAAAACTGAAATTGGAAATGGAAAAATGGAAATTATTATTAGTGATTTTAAAGATACATTTTTAAAAACTTTAAGATTGAAAAGGGTCATATGATGCTATTTTAAAAGTTCATTATTTTATTTATTGGATGTAATAGAATATGATAACATGCTTTAATGTTGCAGCATTATTGCAGCACCTCTTTCCCAGTCTGAATGAAATGCGCTGATTTCTACAAAGCCCCTCTTCCGAAAAGCTCACAGTGCTCTGATTGGCCAGCTCACCCAGTGCGTTGTGATTGGCCAAGCATGTGTCGGAACTGTAATGTAGAATAAATCCCTTTGTGGTAGACTATGGGCTTTGTTACTTTGCAGATCGTATACATTTACAAACAGATACATTACACACCAAAGAAAAACGAAAACATTAAAAAACATCATATGACCCCTTTAAAGGAAATATAAAAGTAAAAAATAAGGTATACACACATGCACAATTAAAAATACTGTATCAGCTGAAACCGATAAATGCAAAAACTCTTTAATATCAGTCAATAATCAATATGGTTGTCACGGTATGGTAGTCATAGAACTCACAAAGACGAGGAATACGTTGAATAATATTTAATCAGAAGTCACTCAGGAAAAACACCACTAATATTAACGATGACCGACACTGAACTAAACCAAACAGGGAAGTATTTATATACCAGGGAAATAGCTAATTAAATGACTACAGGCGAACAAAATGACTAATCAAACGAACTGAAAGAACTAGGTCAAGACAGACAAACTAAGAACAAAGAAAACTGATGAAAACATACTGAAAGTCGATAAACATGACAGTGATCTCCCCTCCCGGAATGCACGTCCTTGCACCATAACTGAACATACCACTGTGGAGGGAGGGGGCTTTGGAGGTTGGTGTGGAACTGGTGATGGACAGGGACCTGGAAGAGCCGATGGAAACGGACACCAAGGTGGAGCCGACGGTAGGGGGAACCAGGGTGGAGCCTTGACCGAAGGGCTAGGTGGAACCCAGGGACTGACGAACGGCGGCGAAACCAGGGTGCATGGGGTTTCCGGTGAAGCAGAGAGGCCGACAGACCAGGGCGACATCCACAGCCATAGAGCCCGAGGTGGAGCTGCTGGCTTGTGGGACCGAGGCAGAAACTAGGGTTAGGCAGACTGGGGCGATGACGGAGGGAGTGAGGACTACGGAGAAGCTGGAGGGAAGGAGAAGCCTGGTGGAGCCGAAGGGGTGGAGGGTCAAGACACAGCCAGAGACCCGGAAGTCCGCAACAGAGTCAGAACGACGACTGACCGAGGCTGATCCGGACGGACGAGGGAGCCCGGAGGAGTCCCAAGGCTGATGGACCACAGTGGAGTCGAGGGAGCGCAGAGCCGTCGGGCTGACAGGCCTAGGTGGAGACATGGGCCTGGAGGCTTGAGGTGACGCCAGGGAACCCTTATCCTTGTGCTGAGCTGGTGAATGGGCAGTTCGAAGAGGCGCTGGAGAGCCGCGTGGAGCAAGCGGCAGGGGCAAAGCCAAGGAGCAGGACGGCACTAATGGCACCAATGGATCCAGAGAATTGGACAAAACCAGCGGATGAGATGGGACCAAGAAATCAGGCGGGGACATCGGAGGAGGAAGATTTCCGGATGATCATCCAGATGGCCGGACAGGACCAGCATGAAGGGCGAAGACTCGAGGGTGGGGTTCGGGAGGGGAAATGATCCGCGGACCCTCTGAGTTGGACTGAGCAGCTTGCGTCGGCTCTATGATGACCCAGGTAGTAGACTCCGGTTTGGGCTCCTTCTCTGCCTCACAGATGGTGAACGAGGAGTCTCTTTGCCGCAGTCTCCACCACCAGTACTCCAACAGTGGCCTGTCTTGGCAAGTGATAAGGCAACGCCAAGCTGGTAAGTCCATTTTCAAGCTTGTTATTAGGTCAGTCATTCTGTCATGGTATGGTAGTCATAGAACTCACAAAGATGAGGAATATGTTGAATATTTTATCAGAAGATACTCAGGAAAAACCACTAACATTACGATGACCGTCATTGAACTGAACCAAACAGGAAGTGTTTATACACCAGGGAAACAGCTAATTAAATGACAACAGGTGAACGAAATGACTAATCAAACGAACTGAGAAAACAAGGTCAATACAGACAAACTAAGAACAAAGAAAACTGATGAAAACAAACTGAAAGTCCATAAACATGACAATGGTACCTATATGTTGCACTTTTAATGTAATAATATTTCATATGTGGCCTAGTGGTATTGACGTGTTGAGGTGTGGTGCTCATTCAAGTTCAGTTTGTGTTCGTGATCTCCCCAATCATTTTCTGTCTGCTCTTGACTATGACTGTAAGAAAATGGCAAAAAGAACTAAAATAATATATTTATAATTCATATTTTTATGGTACACCCTTAGGCTGTTTTTTTTTTAAATAGTAAACTGTCACCACGTTAAAAATAAAGTAGTGTTCAAAGTTGCTGTGTAATCAAGGTTTCACAAGCAAGCCAGTCAGCTCTCTGTTTATTTTGACTAATGCACTGTTAATGACATATCTCTGTCTAGCCTGTGTGTTTTTGTGTGCATGAGAATAGGTCTGTGTGTGTAGTCAGTGTGTGTACGTTTATCTCCCCAGCCGCCGATGGGTTCCTCAGACTGTCTGCTGCAGGGCTGGAGCGCTTGATTCATTAGACTGTCAGCCTGTGCCTGAGAGAGTAATGCTTTTATGCAGGATTAGAACAGGGCCACCAGTGTTAGCTCTACAGGGAAATAAATACATGGAGGATGAGCCACCTCCCCCCCCACCCGCCCACCCCCCCCAAGCTAGCCATTAGTCCTGCAGTCAACACCGCCACCGTAGATTTGTTTCTCTGATTCCTCTGATAGGTCCTGCTTTACCAAAGGCCTCCATTCTCTTTCGGGCTGCTACTTTTTTAAAAAAAAGAAAAACAAGAGACTTGAGAGAAGTTTGACGCGGGCGGCTAATAACTGAGTCCTTTCCTGTTGTGTTTTGATTCTTTTGTTTTGCAGCGGAGACACTTCCATCTGGCCATGGTGGAAATGAAGGGTTACAGGCGGTTGTGGATGACAGCTTTGAGGACATTGTGTGACTGGGAAAATACTAGACCAATTTAAATGTCCTATCGTTGGGACGAATGGATTTGTGGCAGGCGTTGTAAGGAATACTTGTTGCGGGAAAGGTGGAATAGGGTGTTGTTAAAATGCTTGAATAACCGAACCGCTCTTTTGCAGAGAGGTCATGAAGAGAGATGCAAAACGAAACTGTCATTAAGCAAATTCAGTGTTTGCTCGAATGTTTCAAATTATAAATATGATAATTAGCCCCCCCAAAAATCCTCTAAAAAAGGCTTCTTCATGAAAAAGCATTTATAAAACTGAAAATATCAGTTATTGGAAGCGGTGCCCATCAGCAACCCATAAGTCCATTTCCCTCAAATTACCATTCATTACCATTTTAGTGTCAAACCATTAGTTTGACCAGCTAATCCTTGCAATTACCGGTAGTATTATACGATTTCCTAACAATTCATTGCAGATTCTCTTTATGGCTCCATTAAAAGGATGGCTAATTTTGTGGCAAACTTGATTTCTCGTCAGTGGAGCCAGTGTTTCCTGTCGAATGGCCTTTGGAGAACGAAGCCTCAAGGCACTTTTATGGCCACCTCTCAGGCTCGGTGCATTGGTATGAGAGTGTGACTGTGAATACGAATCGCCTCTTTAGCCCTGCTGCTCTAAGGGGTCAGGCATGTGTGCGAGACTCAGAGGCAAAGATAGCACTACAACCACTTTTGTTCTAAATGGATGTGGGAAGTGATAGCAAGGATGTTTTAGCACACTTTCGTGATTAGAATGGTGTAAAAAGCTGAGGTTTATTTAAATATTGATATGAATCCACATGACGTCCATCTCAATCTTGTCTTGGTATAATTTTCAAATAACTTTCATTAAAAAGTCATTAACATACATTATATAATGCTGAACAGATCACTAGTTCATGTACATACATAGACAAAATATAGAATTGAATAAATCAAAGTTTAATGATGTTTCAAACTACCTGAAAGTACATTAACTACTGATGTATCAAATATTTTAAGACTTACTTTGAATAAATTGAACGTGTTTTAACTGTCATCTTTCTCTCCAAAAGAGTCTGCCTAGCTTTGGACCATACTTACAGACGAAGACTCAAGCCCTGGCGAAGTACAAGAAGAGCCTAAAAGACGTCAGTGGCAATGTGATTACAGACACCAGTGATGCTAGAGTTAACATCCCCAAAACACCTGTCCCCAGCGTGAAAGTAAGTATCATCTCACCATTTGGTATTTGAGGCATTACATTTTTCTAATGATAAATGGATAGTAGGGCTGTCAGTCAATTACAAGTTGTATTCAAATTTATTGCATGATTAGTCAAATATAATTATATATATATATATATATACACAAATTATATTGATTACTGTTGTATGTATACTGTGACATTGATCAAAAGTGACAGTAAAGACATTTATAATGTTGCAAAAGATTTGTTTCAAATTTTGAACTTTTATTCATCAAAAAAAAAACTACAAAAAATAGTTTTAACGTATCCACAAAAATGTTTTCAACATTGATAATAAGAAAAGTTTCTCAAGCAGCAAATCAGCATATTAGAATGATTTCTGAAGGATCATGTGACACTGGAGTAATGATGCAAATTCAACTTTGCCATCATAGGAATAAATTACATTTTAAATTATATTTTAAGATAGAAAACAGTTCTTTTAAACTGAAAAAAATACATACAATATTGCTGTTTTACTGTATTTTGATCAAATAAGCAGCCTTGGTGAGCATAAGAGACTTATTTAAAAAACATCTTACCGACCCATAACTTTTGAACGGTAGTGTACATACATTAATTAGTTTCAGCGACATTTTTTTTTGTAATTGTTGTCTTAAGTATCCATGCAGATGTCATATGACTACTGCATCGTTTCCTGCTGTTTTTCAGTATCTTACGCTATGAGCAACACGTTTTTTTTAAGACATGTCATGTTTAAATTAAAAAAAATAAAATTTATGTACAGGTCAAGGGTTATGATTAATTGCATTCAATTGTTTTAATAACTAATCACCCTACATTAACACGTTGATTTGACGGCTCTAATACATACAATACATAAACATACACAAATGCACATACGCGTCCTCAGCAGTCTGTCCTCCTGTAATATGAGGCTTTCATTTGTAGCACATGCAGTGTTGCCGCTCATAACATTAAAAGGCTTTATTCCTCGAGGTGATTATGCTGTGAGGGATCTCTAGGAGGAAATGGAGATCACAAACTACCAGCCAGACATCAAAACCGATCCGCTCCTTCCAGCGCTGATTTAATTAAGCTAACTTAAGAACAGAACGCTGCCTTTCAAACTGTTTCTTTGAGACGCTACGGCTGTTTTTCTTGCCGTTTTAATCCCTGCTTCTCCTCCCTGGAAAGGATGTGATTGCCAGAGCTCTGAAGTATATTGGTGCCTATCAAGAGCTGGACAACACAGAACAAGTGCAGGCCCTCATCGATCCAGATATGTGTATCAACTGTGGCAAATGCTACATGACCTGCAATGACTCAGGCTACCAGGTACAGATGCACAGATCAGATAATTACACATTATGGCTATTTACGGGAAAGCAATTACTACTGGATTTCATTTGCCGAACTATGGGAAGCTAGCAAATGTTTTCAGATTATATGTTGTTCACTCGATTATAGAGTTCAAAACATAAAGAGCCAAATGCATGAATAAAGCTGGTGCACGATGAAGGAGCCCAGCTATTTACCTTAAAGAACGACACTGTTGTGCTCGCTGCTGTCATTGTTGTTGCTTTTTTTCCCTCCATGAAAAGCTCTCCCAAGAGTGGGGAAATCCTCCTATGGAGAGTCGATAATTGCTCTAATGTAATAGCTTTTTTTCCCTCCCCTTCCTCTTCTTTTGCAGGCTATTAAGTTTGACCCTGAGACCCATCTTCCTGTAATCATGGACAGCTGCACCGGCTGCACTCTCTGCCTGAGCGTGTGCCCCATCATCGACTGCATCAAAATGGTTACCAGGACAACACCGTACGTGCCCAAGAGGGGCCTGCCTGTTAATCCCGTTTGCTAAAGCACACTGTCGCTCCACCTGACCGGAGAGAAAGAAAACGAAAGAGCGACATCTCATTCAAAGCATCGATTCCACTTATAATTGCTGTGTGAAAAATTACCTTTATTATGAAAACGAATAATTAGCCAGCAGAAATAATTGCCTTATATTCCCAAGCCAGTTATGCTAGAATAATTGTGCTGGCACAAAAGAGTTGCATTATTTCAAAACAACACAGTGCAATGTTGATTTTTTGTCCCTTTCCCTGAAGATACAGCAATCAAAAGTGAAAGGGGCGGACTGAGTGAGAAAGTTGGCTAAGTGCTGTTGTTATCTCTGATAATAATGACAATAAATAAATAAATAAATACTAAAGCACGGACATTAATAATTGACAGTATTGAAGTCTCATTTTCACAATACAAATTTTAAAACTCCGGAAAATGAATTATGTGCCTGGCAACTGTGATTAATAATAATGAAACATCTGATAATTATTTATAAAGCAGATTTGCTCTTTAATGTTTGTTAGTAATTAAATCACAAGACATATTTATGTATAAATAGATTTCTAACGATAAGCTAATTATCTCCAAAAACATGCTTTTTAAATCATCTTCAAGTATGAGCCATAATTAAGTTTAAACAGTTTCATTTGCAGTTTGTCAGATTGTTTAGGCTTCCTGAAGAGCAGCTTTAGGTTTAGACACAGACACAGAACAAATCGTTCTAATGATGTTTAGAACGGGTTCTCTAATGTCCCAATTGATTTGTTTTGCAAAACAAAGCATTCACTGGAGCTGATACAAACAGTCTGAAAGGTTTATGCTCAGTCTCTGTTGTGTTAATATGATCTTCCTATAATTGTTACATCTGCGAACAAACATCCGATTGGGTGCAGTGGACAAGACTGTAGACGGAGTTAATTAAAATGCTATCGTTTTCATCTCCGAGATGCAGACCGCTTGTTCTCTGAGTGGTTTCGTGTTTGAAATGCAGGAAAACGCTGCTTTTGAAAAACAGCAGCCAGACATGTCAGAGTTATTTCATCATTTGTTATAGCCGCACAATAACAAGGGATTAGAAGGAAAACCGGGCCTCCATAAATCTAAAGTTTGCACTGGAGCTCCATTAATTTGGCTGCGACTTAACTTGCTTTGTAAAAATGTTTGCCTTCGAAAAATTAGCAACCATGCCAAGCACGATGAGAAGGTTCAGCAAATTTACTGAAGTCCCTTAAGCGCACTCATTATTAGTTGCCAGAACAGTATCACAGACACTTTTTAAAGAGCGTAAAGTTATTTGCACTACTCTTGCTTTTCATTGCCTGATATTAAATTGTTCTTTTTATTATTATTATATAGAGACAAAATCCTTTACATACGCACAGAAACGGGTCAATAACAAGTCAAAGTGTGATTGTTATTACAGTAAGTTGTGCTCTGGAGCAGCATCCTCCCTTGCAACAGCTCTTCCCTCGCCTGTCATTCATACATCACTGTGCATCAACCTACTTCCTCCCTCTGATTGCAATTAAGAAATGATGTGTCTGGACCATGGCCAGGCGTGCCAGGTTAAATTATTCATAAATGTTAATAAGACAAGCCGAGAGCACTCCCTCTTTTTCTCCTCCTGCTCCCCTTCCTAAGTGCCGTATTAGAAAAATAATATTGACCTTTCCGTCGTAACGCCCACATGTGACACCGGGAAGCTGCCGCGACATCATAATGTCCATGTCTTTTCGAAAGGCACACGGAGTCGGGCTCTTCCTCTCTGACATATACAGAACTGTATGAGTGGGATGTACTTAGTGCTCAGTTGAGTTGAGAACTTGTATATTACAAGTTGAGAAATGTATATTAAAAAACAATGATGTGATGTGATAATTCTAAAAATATTCGCAGGGCTTTATAATAGCACATAAGAGTATTCATAAAGGGGTAATTCACCTAAAACTCCTGTCTTCATTTACTCAACCTCATGTTATTCCAAAACTGTGGAACACAAAAGAAGATATTTTGAAGAATGTTGTGAACCAAACATGTTACCATAGACTTCCATTGTATGGACAAAAAAAAAGTCATTTCTCAAAATATCTTCTTTTAGTCATTTAAAACGACATGAAGGGGAATATATGAGAGTTTTATTTTAGTATGATTTACATACTATTACAGTATTTATTATAATGAATGTATCTTTTATTTTTTTATTTTCAGTTTTCATTTTAATTTAAGTTTTAGTAATTTTGTTTTTGTTAGATTTCTTTTTTTTTTTTTTTTTTTTTTTAAATATTTATATATAGCTTTATATTTATAGCTATAGTGATATATTTATTTCTTTTCATCTAATATTTATATAATTTTTTTACAGGTTTATTTAAATTACCAAAAAATTTTAATAACTTTAATTAACAATACCAACACTCATATATGATGACAGAATTTTTATTTTTGGGTGAACTGTCCCTTTAAGTCAGAAAAGGATATTTTCCACGGAAAAATGTCTCTTTCTGCCATAAGTACACTCATATGTGACTCTTTCCTTTTTAATACAGTTGTTTTTAACATTTTATGTTTTATTTTATGTTAAAAAAAAAACTGTATTAAAGCTACTTCTCACAATCTGATTATTCCTGAATTAGAGAACATTTCAGAAATCTTGATTTATTTAGGCAGAAAAAATATTCTTTTCTCCTCTAATAACACTCCTTCGTTCTTTCTGGTGTCAACAATGAATGTCCATTTTCTTTTTAATATATATTTTACATAAAACAATTTAATATTCCATACAATCTTTTTTTCTTCTTTTTTTTTTTTTTCTCCATATAAAGACCTTAATATTCCAGTAATCTTGGTTTTTAAAACTCTTAACCACGCTGTCCTATAGGCCTTGCAATTCAAGTAGAAATTTCATGAGCTAACCAGTAGAGGGTACCATGCTATGAACGTTACATTAGAAAGCTAATACTGCTCTGAAAAGACTGCACTAGGGTTCACATCAGTAACCCCACAACATCTTATTATCAGACCCAATGGACCAAGATCACCAGAACAACATCTATCTAAAGGGTATTTACGGTATGTTGTTCTGAGGCCATTCTTCCAGCATTGCTCCAATATAGAAGCACTACAATTTTTCACATTGACTGCAATAGAATGAACATGTTTTCCTCTCATTCCCATGACAGCCCTATTGTCTATGGGTTTGACCTCACCCTTGACAAATCTAATTTGACTGTCCTCAAATGCTGTTACCTGCAAAGTTGTAGTTGTGAATGTGACAATAATCATTAAAGCTATTAGCATGGAGCGAATCGCAGCCACTGGTGAGTGCTGTATAGACTCATGACCTCTGACCTGGGCTAATTGGCATTGGCAGGAGGCTGGCAGAGAGCCTTTCATTTCTCTCCACTATGAAACACTAAAGAGGTGAGAGAGACTACAGCACCGAGCCATGGCCGACAATGATTTGGTTCTTCACTGCAGGCCCAGGATGCGCACAGTAGAAAAAAAAAATTATGAAACAAAAGCCGTCACTTTGCTTTTTCAGTTAAGTACTGTCTAGTATTGTCTTGCTTTTAATAAGTAGTTGTTTCTTTTTACAACAACTGCAATATACAATTTAAGCATTTCTTTTAAATGAATTCATCATATATGTGACCCTGGACCACAAAACCAGTCATAAGTCGTACAGGTATATTTGTAGCAATAGCCAGCAATACATTGTATGGGTCAAAATTATCGATTTTTCTTTTATACCAAAAATCATTAGGATATTAAGTAAAGATATTTTGTAAATTTCCTACCGTAAATATATCAAAAATGTATTTTTGTGAGTGGATATGCATTGCTAAGGTTATTGTCCTATCCTAACAAATACATCAATGGAAAGCTTTCAGATATATAATATAATAAAATTTAAAAAAAAAAATAAAATTGTCCCTAAAGACTGGTTTTGTGGTCCAGGGTCACAAATCACAATTTTGTTTTAAAACGACATGAGGGTGAGTAAATGACTATTTTAATATTATTTATATCATATTATTTATTAACATTTTAAATTAAAATAAAATTTATTTTTAAAGTTTAAAAGTCCTTTTTAAAAAATGATATTTTTTTTTTATTTTTTAATGTCTATATACCTTTATTTATTTTTTTAATTTTAGTAATGTAGTACTTAAACAAATATGTTAAATATTGCCTTGACAACTAACTGAAATAAGTTTATAAGTCTTTCCATCTATCATTTTATATTATTTTAGCTTTATTTCAATTACTGAAAATGATTTTAATAATTTTAGTTACATTTAGTTACAACAATAACAACACTGGTAAATGATGAAAGAATAAAGCAATAAGAAGCACAAGAAGCTGTGGTTTAAAGTGAATTTATAACAGCTAAGGGGCGTTGTTAGGCACGACGCAGAGCGGCTTCACGGGGCTTTTTTTGAATTTATTAGCTGTTATAAATTCACTGCAAACCACGGCTTCACAGGGCTTATTGCTTTTATAAAACGGTTACCACACACCACAAATATTAAAGCCAAAAAAAATATGTATCAATGCAACTTTCATGAAGTAAAATCATTAACAGACTTTCTTCTGCTGGAAAAAATAGTCCCCGATCATGAACAGCAAGAGAAGTTACATTTATTACGGCATTAGATGGCGGCATGGAGTCGCTCAAAGACTTTTATATTGAAACTTGTTGTGAACACGGAACAAGATGCAAATGACAAATGCTTTGACTAGCGCTGTCAGTGTCAGCAGCGCACGGGAAAACCCATTAAATGTTAAAAGGACAAGATTGCAGCGGACATTCAAACGGATTTTTTTTTATTATGAATATAGAACTGACCTAAAGGAAAATGCTAAATCTGAATACAGGTAATAAACTAACTCACTCGATATCTCTCTCACAGTACTCTTCTACGTAATGCAGTAAGCTTCAATGAACAAAATCAATTGAGCACAAACATATGTTTACGTTGCTAAGAGTGGTTGCTAAGACACTGGCGCAGCGATACTTATGTAATGCGGTCAGCTGTATGTTTTCGGGAATTTTACAATGGCTTCGAACGCAGCTCAACCAATCAGAATCAAGGGCCGGAACTATCCGTTTTATAATTTTAATTTTTGGGTGAAGTCAGAAAGGGATCTTTATTATGCAAAAATGTTCTTTTCTGCAAGATATGTGACACTTTAAATTTTCTTTTTTATTTTTTTTATTTTTTCCCCCATAAAACAACAGCCATGGCTGCCATTGCTGCAGGCCCGGGATAATGGAGAAGAAAAAAAACCAAAGCCTTCACTGGGTATTCACTTTGCTTTTTCATTTAATTATTGTCTATAATACTGTCTTGTTTTTAATAAGAAGTTAAAAAATGTTTATTTTTTACAGCTGCAATATGTAACAATAAAAAAAATGTTTATTTTAAACGAGTTTATCACATGTAAATTTTTAATTGTTTGTGTAGATTTAAACACCAATCAATTCTCACAGTGGGAAAAGTATATTTAAAAAAATAAATAAAAAAAGAAAGCAGTGCACAGCAGGATGGTACACGACATACACACTGCTGCACAAACAATCCTATTCAGGATGCAACAATGGCCCTTGTCAGTGTTTTCAATACTGTGGCTCCCTCCCAGTCATAAAGATATAAACTCTTGTTTGCTGCTTTAATTCAATTAGACTGGTGGAGGTAGGATGTCTGTGGAACACTGGCCAATGCTAATCTCATTTCATCACCCATTACGCCGGAGCTCGGTCCTGGCCTGCTCTCCCTACGAATGCACCTTCCTGCCAAGCCTTGGCACACCCTTACAGCTTCACAGCCTCCGTAAAAGCCACTGCGAGCCTGGCTCCATACCTTCAGAGCTCTCATTTTCCTTCCCCAGTGGTGAGGTCTGCCCTGCAGGTCGTTCCTCAATGGAGGAGAGGAGTTAACCTTTCTGATGAAGACACCAAAAGCTGCAGGCTGCAAGTGAAACGTCTCTCCTCCTCTTGTCCTGACCGGCTGACCGATGGACCGGCTGGTCCAGGACGTGTAGGCCTTCTCCACAGGAGAACCGTCTCCCTGCGCAGAGCACAGATGAAAGCAGATGTTAAATGATGCTCCCCTGACAAATGCAATGATAGATGGTAATGGGGGTGATTACTTTAAAAGGGGATAAAATGGTCTCTAAACTACAGCCTATCAGCAGCGGCGGCCAGAGCAAAGAAGCGAACAGGCTTTCGTGCTTCTCTTTGAGCCTGGATTTCAGCAGATCAATTGGATTTTTGAGTTGGCCGAAGGAGATACGATCCGATGGCAATCCTCCCTCACCATCGATCTCTACTTTTACAATGGCTATGAAATAGCTTTTACAGCACTGTCAAAATGAGCCTGAAATGAGGGATAGGGAGAATCATCGGTTGATCAGGTTAAACTTGATTTTCTTTAGCAGTCAGCCTCGGCACTGAGCTATAGCGCTAAAAGTTTATTGTCAAAAATAAGTAGGTCTTTAATCGAATCTGCATCGAGTCGTGGAGTTCTCTCCTTATTATTTTTATCATCAAACGTAAATGAAGCCTACACGGAGCAGGAGGAGGAGGAGGAGAAGCACAAGTTGGTTTGTGTGATATAGTGACACACAAAAGCCCAGTGCTGTGCACGACTTGCAGTTATTTTAACTCTCTCCTCTTCTTGAGAATCAGTGAGTCGAAATTATGTTCAATTTTCCATCTCGAGCATTATTGAAGTGCAAACAATCCCGGTTCAATTTTCTAGCATTCACGCCAATAACCCCCCTGCCTGTTCTTTCCTCTACAGTTTTGCAGCAGTTTTTATGTTTTCCTCTTTTTTCTGATTTTGAAGCCACTTGTTCATTTTAAACCTTGTAAGTTGAAGACCAAACAGAACTGTGCATGTAATTCTCTTTATGTATGCTTATATGGATGGTTGGTTATTTTGTTGTCCACTGACTGATTGTTAGATTGATTAATTCATTCATTTACCCATTCATTCCAAATATTTTACTTCAAAATTTCAGATTTTTCACAACATTTCATTAGCACAAGACATACTCATATAGTATATTAATTAACCATCAACATCAATTTTATGTAAACTGCTATGGGTTATAAGTCCTAAACTCATTAAAACCATATTCAGACTTTTGATTGTACTACAAACGTAATGGGCCTAAAATTTGTATGATCATTTATGTGTCATTCATTCAGTGTTGACGAATAAGGTATTTAATATACACTGACACTACCATTCAAAAGTTTGGTGTAAGACTCTCTTATGCTCACCAAGGCTGCAAATATTTGATTTAAAAAATAGAGCAGTAATAACAGTAATATTGTGGATATATAATTTATTCCTGTGATTTTAGCAGTCATTGCTCCAGTCTTCAGTGTCACATGATCCTTCAGAACTCATTCTAATATGCTGATTTGCTGTTCAAGAAACATTTCCTAGCATTTGAAATGGATATATTTTGTAACAAGATCTTTAGTCACTTTTGAGAAAAATATTTCTGTATACCCAAACTTATGAATGGTAATCTAAATAATAAAATAAAACATGTTTATATTGTAAGTAATCTGTCTATAGTAAACTTTTGTATACACTACTGGTCAAAAGTTTTTGAACGGTAAGATTTTTTAATGTTTTTAAAAGAAGTCTCTTCTGCTCACCAAGGCTTTATTTATTTGATCCAAAATACAGCAAAAACAATAATATTGTGAAATATTTTTACAATTTAAAATAACTGTTTTCTATTAATTTCTATTTATATCATACCTCACAGACCAAATCTACCTAACCTTCTCTTAAATTAGTTTTTAAGTTATCCAAAGTTCAGCCTGACCTACAAAGACAGGCTTCTGGCCAGTCAAGCCAGTCTTTGTTTCAATAAGCATAAAACACTGCTTTGTCTCTGTGATATAATACAATGACCTGAATAGAGAAATTGAAACATTCACAGTGGTGAGCTCTCGTCCATTGCGAATGCTCTGCGTCTTACAGCCAACCTCTTCTTGAGTCATTAAAAATAAATTCAAGAAGGCCATCATGTCATTTGCATATAGATAAAAGCCCATTTGATTTGGGAAATCGTTCTCTCATTCCGTGATCTAGAAGATTCGACTTTAATCTGTGAATAAACGTCCTGTACACATTTTCCACGCTCCTTATTTTTACAGCTCTATGTCAGCGTGGGTAAAAAGATGTCGTCCCTAGCTAAGATGTGAATCTCCTGTAGGTGATACCATGTTCCGTACTCGCTGACAGAGCTGTTCTGTCATAAGCAAACTGTGCTGCTGTCATGAACCACTAACATTAAGAACATTAGCGTTCACCCTATGTACACAACATGCTAACAAAAGCTGCTCTAAAGAGTTCACCAAAAAAATTAAAATTCTGTCACCATTTACCTCCTGCCGTTCTGAACTTTTATGACTTACTTTCTTCTGTTGTAAATGAAGGAATTTTTTTTAATGTTCGCTTTTTTTCCATGTAGTTGTGATAAATGGGGACGGAAACTTTCATTAAAAGTAGTCAATTTGCGCTAAATTCCAAGTCTTCTGAAGCCACAGGATAGCATGAATGGAATGAATCATTATGTGAACTCGAAAACCGTATCACTTCAATTCATAAACAAATCATTTAGATTAGTTTTGTGAAACAGATAAAGCAATTCAATAGAATGATTCTTTGAAGAATCAGACATCGCAAAATTTGCGATAACCCATGAACACGTCTATGTTCGGGTTGACAAACGGGTAACGGCCATTCCTACAGCATTTTTGCATTTAAAAACAGGGCAGTGGAATGCAATTTTTTTAAAGTCCCCCTGAAATCAAAACTTAAGTTTTTTAGCTTTTAGTATGAATAGGTTAGCCTTAATGTTATGAATAAGCTGGTGTGTTCCAAAACAATGACAAAATTTGCATTTAGGAGATATAAGCAGTCAAAACTTTCACCCTGCGTTCCATTCGGAAGGGCTCATCCCTATGCCCTAATCCCTTCAAAAGGGTTTACCCTCCGGAGTGAGAGCTTCGAAGGGATGAAGGGTGTAGCATTACTGTAACATTATAAGCTACTGCTGATCTTTTATGTTAAATATAATGTATATTGTGTCCATGGATTTGAAACATTTAAAAAGGACTGGTAAAGGTAGCATTAAAGCATTTTTGTTGAAGTACAATCGGTGCGTTCCAAACGGGATATATCGTCCTCCGAAGGGCACTTCGGAGTGAAAATAATCATGGCCGCCATATTGAAGGGTCGTTCCAAACTGAAGTGCTCAAAACTGGCCACTTCAAAGGGCCCTTCGGAATGAAGGATTTTGAAGGGTACAACTGATGGACGCTTCGGGCCCCCATGATCCTTTGCACAGGGAAGTTGTTTGTCGTCACAGAATAGGTACAGGAGGCTCGGAGTTCGATTTTACCTATAAATGTATGTGTAGTATTTTTCTATACTACTGTAATATTTATACGAGTTAGATTTCGTACAATATTATGGTCATGTTGATGTTAAGGGAACAATTATTTTTAATTTACATTCCAATGTTCTATTTATGTTACATTTAATCATTTAAACCCATATCTTAGAGATGTACATGTGCTATCTGGGAATTCAACATAGCCTATAACAAATAATAATAAATCCAAAAAGTAAAAATATACAATCTACTCCACTTTACTGCAAAAATATGCATTCTTTTAATTCAGCCAAGAGGTCAAGCCGCGGTTTATTGATTTTCTATTGGTCACACATCTTCACTTGATACGAATTTGCTGGTCAGTGTTCACCAAACTTGCCGCGGTACTCTGATGTCATACAGCGATCAGTCTGCACAGTGCCGCTTCAAGTAGAACACACCTTAAATCTGCAGTGGTCAGGTGGTACAGCGGCCACATGGTACAAGTTATAGCTCTCAGAAAACTTTAGTTTACTGAGTTTACACATTGTAAAGTTCTACAAGCACGTGAAGGCTTTTTACAGTTCAGAATATTTACGGTAATTACGACATAGCGTGAACGCACCTTAAGAGATGACAACACGTGACGCTGTTCACGTCCTCAGATTGTGCACTTATATGTTTCTCTTGCACTATTAACTTGAAAATAAATCTGCAGTGTGTGGTACAGCGGTCACGTGGTACAAGTACTCAAAAAATGACGAGTCTAAAGTTGAAATCACAAGTTCTATGATCACGTAAATGGTTTTTACAAGTCAGAAAAGTTAAGTAATTAAGACATGGCGTGAACGCATCTTTGAAACGTGTTGCTACGAAACTTCTTCGCATGAGCTTCTGTTTGCGTATAGTATAGCCTAAATGAAAGTCAATGGAACAAAAAGTGTAGTGTGACCACCCTTTTAGTTGGGTAAGCAGCCCCGTCCTCATACAGTTTCATTATATTCAAAATAGTGGCCAAGATATTCTTCAAAAATATTCACAATTTGTGTTCCATTGAATAAATCCAAACAGGTTTGGAATAATTTAAGGGATCAGACAGAATTTTCCTTCTTGAGTGAACAATTTAAGACCAGGAGGTTTTTGTCAAGGTTCTTCTGCATCCTGAACTTCACAGCTGGTATATGCCCCAATTCACATTAGCGGATACAAACCTTGAAGAAAGAGCGTGATTGTCAAACTGACACACATTACAGGAAGTGATTAAAGGAAAAATAGAGTAATATATGGAGATCGGTTGAAGATATATTTAATATATGGAGAACCATGGAGTCTGTTGACATTTGGGTCATAATTACGCTATGCTAATTAAATCTGCTGAGTATCAGAGAGCTGTTTAATAATTCAAACCTAGTGCAACCTCTAATACCAATGCCAATTTCCCAAAGTAAAGACAGTGGAATGATCATACTTGTCTCTCCTAAATATTTAATTTCCTTGGGAAATCATTTTGACCTACAAAGACTAAGGAAGGGCAAAGCAATGACACTATTTCTGTACTTACAGTTGAGAAACTGCTCTGAACCAGATTGGACATGTGATGTGCGTTCTGTCACAGTACAACTGAAGACTCCTATTTAGCACTGCATGAAGTCTCAATATAGCCTTCCACAATTATGCCACAATTATATCAGTTGTTGAAGGAAAACAGATCAATTAGCAAATCAAATAATGCTAGGAGTTTTTCTGCCTTGTTGGTCTTTGAACTGACCTGTATTGGGCTATACAGCTTGTTTTCTAAGAAAAAGATTGTTCATGGCAGTCTTTTCTCAGAGCAGAGAGAAACAGCAGTTCTTTTCTCCGGGCATGAACAGTATTAAAGGCAACGTGGAGAGTTACAGATGGCCTTGTAACAACACAATGAGCAGAGTGGGTTTGAATTGCTCAGGGGAGCTTTGACATCCAGAATATTCACAACACAATAACAAGATCCCAAAGCTTTAGGAAAAAGACTGAGCTGCAGAGCAGGCTGGTTAGGTTCAATTAGCACATTCGAAAGAGCACATTTTTTTTACTTAAAAAATTTAAATTAGCAAATACTCCAATATGGTTGGGAGCAGTGTGGCCAACAACATTGACACCCTTGCACTTT
Organism: Ctenopharyngodon idella; assembly: GCF_019924925.1. Taxonomy (NCBI): domain Eukaryota; kingdom Metazoa; phylum Chordata; class Actinopteri; order Cypriniformes; family Xenocyprididae; genus Ctenopharyngodon; species Ctenopharyngodon idella. Next base: position 16,675,322 of record NC_067221.1, read on the forward strand.
AACTTTAACAAGTATTTATTATTACAAAAAAGTTGAAATTAACATATTCAGTCTTCTGCCTTCAATACAAAATCTTCACTTTTTTCATTTTGAAGGCTTTTGAGCTAGTAAATGAAAGCAAATGGCAAAATATGGGGTGTATATAATGGGCCTCTTCAGTTCATTACAGCATTTTATCTAAACCAGCGGTTCTCTACCAGGGGGCCAGGCCTGAAGGGTGTCTTGTATGTATTTTAATTAATTAATTTATTATTGTTATTATAAAATAGATATTATAAAATTACAAAAAATTGCTGGAAAGGCCTTTGAATACTGTGCTGGACAAAAGGGGCCTTTGAGTCAAAAAGGTTGAGAACCACTGGTGTAGACACATTCCTATTTTTTGGCTTAAAGGGATAGTTCACCCAAAAATGAAAATTCTATCATCATTTACTCCCCCTCAAGTTGTTCCAAACCTGTATAAATTTCTTTGTTCTGCTGTACACAAAGGAAGATATTTGGAAGAATGTTTGTAACCCCCCGACTACAATAGTATGTTTTTTTTTTTTTTTTTCCTACTATGGTAGTCAATAGGGGGCGAGATCTGCTTGGTTACAAACATTCTTCCAAATATCTTCCTTTGTGTACAGCAGAACACAGAAATATATACAGCTTTGGAACAACTTGAGGGTGAGAAAGTGATGACAAAATTTTCATTTTTGGGTAAAATTAATGTGTTTTAAGAAGGCCGGTGACATTTGCCAGAAACAGTCTTATCACTCTACGTTGCAAAATCCAAAATATTCAGATTTCATGATGCTAAGAACCCAATCCTAGAGGCAACACAACCCCATAACACTTAATCTCCTTCATGTTCGACTGTAGGAAAGGCATTGTACTCTATGAAAGAATAAAAAGAAGGCATGCTTAACAAAAAAGAAACACTCTCCCAAAAGGATTCTAGCACTGCATTCTGTTAGTGTTTATACCAGTTCACAAAAATGGTGCAAGCTGCAATTTTTTGTACCTTGCGCCTCAGCTCAAATCGGTGCCAGTTGATTGTCCTTTCTCCACCAGACAACCAATCGCTTCAACGCACAATCAGCCATATGTTGAAAAGCTGGATACTGCAATCACCTTTTTTCCATTGAACTACATGCAAAACACAGGTATCAATCTGAAACCCAAACACTCTCCTCTCACAGATACTAGATTATGAGCACGCTGATATGCAGTTTGGATATGTGAAGTCAAAAGTGGACAGAGAGATTTGGAGATAAGCATGAAGAGAGAATATCAGAGGACACATGACAACAGGTTGGCAACAAGTTACAGATTGTTACTGCAAATAAAGTTGAAGATTGCAGTTTTAGGCCTGGTTTCATAGACAGGGCTTAGATTAAGCTAAGATTAGGCCTTAGTTCAATTAGGATATTTAAGTAGCTTTCTTTAAACGTGCCTTAAAACATTACTGATGTGCATCTTGAGACAAAACAATGGCACTGACATATTTTAAGATATGTCAGTGCAAGTTTCTTTCAGTCAAAACAGCTCAAACATGCATTTTAGTCTGGGACTAGCTTAAGCCTTGTCTGTGAAACCGGGGGATGTTTTACTTCCAGGGTGTATTTACTTCCAATATTTTTTTATACTGAGACAAGTGAGTTTTTCTCAACCATAGACAACAGTGCATCAGAGAAAATTAGCTAAGTAAGATACAGAGGACAGTAGAGGAAGAGGAAGAGACAGCAGAGAGGCAGAGGTGAATGCAGAGCGAGAAGAGTTTATTCAGCATGCTACAGGATAAAAGCACTACACCACACAGGGACCGTCGAGCACAAGCTTGGTAGAAAAATTAACTTTTAATTGTGCCACTTCTATACTGAACTTTACATTCCTAAAGATGTAAAAACTCAATTCATGTAGAAAATGTACAGAACGCCCCCCTCCCCTTTCCATAACCTAAACCACAAAAAATGTCATTTTCAATATAATCAGTGAGCGATTCTCACACAATTACAATCACAGACAATTAAGGATCATTTATGAGTGATGTCTGTTGGAAAGTTTGATTTTTTTTCTCCATTGATAAAAATATTCCAGAGGTTGAAAAAAAACATTTGTACAATGCAGAATAAAGTAAGACTAAAGGCACATTTACTTTGGTCCCAACAGTCCCTACATTAATGTGACATCACAACATCAAACATGGTCAGTCTGACACATGCAACTGCTGAGATCCATCAGCACATGCTCTGATTTTCTTCTAAAAATGGGTAACAGAATTCACTGAAGCAAAAGTGAGTGAGAAATATCAAAGCAGGTACTATACGTCACACACTATGCTCCCCACTGTCATTGTTTTGTTTACCACAGGTTTCAATCACAAAAAGTACCTTGGGTGCCTGATCAAAGAAAAAAAGAAACGCTACAACCTAAAATAAAACAAATGCACAAGATAATTTACAACTTGGAGTATATTCCATCAAATTCAATTACTTGTGTTCAGATTCAATTCAACAGACCATAAAAAAAATAGCTTTTACCTTTGAATCAAAGCAAGCCGACTAGCTTTCAAAGCTTAAAAATTGTTTTTTAAAAAATATGACAAGGTGAGGACACAAGAGCTAAATAAACTATCACTTTCAAAACCCTTCAAAACAACAAAGCAAGGTGATTGTAAAGGTTACAAATCATCACACATAATGTGCCTAAACCTCTATAATCTGTAATGACGGGAGCAAAAGGATGACGCTATTTTGCTAAGTAAGGCACATTTTTGTCAATCCATCCTAAAATAGAATAACAGCTGGCCAAACAAACAATAGCAGGAGCAGATACAGAGCGAGTGTTCCTTTAAGGGCCATTCTCATTGAAGTTTTTGATATGGTGTTAAGGAATGACTGGTAAAAATGACTTCGACTTGAGGCTCCTGGGGGCGAAAGGAAAGGTGACATAGCACCAGGGAATCCTCAGATGGTAGACTTTGAGAAAGACACTCTCAGGCGGTGACCACGGCCCATGTCGTAGTTGTGAAGGTCAATGAGTGCCTGAATCGCCTCCTCCACCGTGGACATCTGCAGCAGAGCCATTTTGCGATCTCTAGAAGGAAAAATGAACACGTTGGTCAAAGCGATGACTATGCATGAACAAAAACAGCTGAGAAATGGAATGCAGAGGGTTCTTACTGGAAAAACTTGAACGCTTTCACTGTACCGCCGGAGTTAGAGAAGAGCAGTCGTAAATCCTCCTCTGTCACATTCTCACTGGAGGGGAAACAAGCAGTTATTAGCATTTCCTCAGAGTAAATGGTAAAATGTTATTATGATGCATGAACCAATAAAAAAGGAAAACAAATTTTCCTTGGTAGCCACATTTTAATCTCAGACTTGAACTGAAACACACTTTAAGGGATTAATTGAAAAAGATGGTCAGCAGTTGGTCAAAGATTTATGATGCCAGAATAGTAAAATGACAAAACCTACAGAAAAATCACCACTCCCATTCATTAGGATTGCACAGTTCTTCTTATGATTTTCACTAATGTTATCAAAGTATTGTTTAGAAAGACAATGTTCTCCTGCATACTCACGGTATGTTAGAGAGATGAAGTGTAGCAGAAGGGGGGAAGATGTTCTGGAAGTTCTTAGACCCGGGCTTCTTGAAGCGATGTAGTGGAGAACTGGTGAAGTCCTTGGTTAGGCCCTGATCATCTAAACCCTCCCTAGGCAGCTGTACTGTCTGGTGCTTAGAGAGTGTCACACGAATGATCTTGCCATACATCTTCTGTCCATTCAGATGGCTCATGGCTAGATCATGAAGACACGGATGTGCGGCATGAAATAAAAACATTACATGGTGTTAATCACAAAAAAAAAAAAAAACAGCGCATCAGCTTACCTAACTGGGCTTGGTTCCCATCGGACATCTGGATTAGAGCACTGTCCTTCTTATTGTAAAGGATCTTCACACGCTGCACGTCACCGTAGACACCTTCGGTTAAGCGAGAGGCAGATGGAAGAGGGAGGGAAGGAGGGAGGAGGAGAGGAGTGAACCAGGAAGGACAAGTTAGTGCTTCAGAAGCTCCGGTTCTGACATGAAAGGTGAAGATGATGGTACAAATCTTCCAAATTATCTACACCAAAGAGTCCAAAACAGTTTTTCTAACAGACACAACATACTTTGATACGCCCTCCAAAAACAAGCTCATGTGATATGGCAAAGTTAAAATCAAAAAGCCTACATGCAAAATAATCAACCATGCATTAATATAAGCTGTACATGAAGAGAGACAGATAGAGCAAGATAGAGACAGAGGCTTCGAAAGCCAAGGAAAAACAAACCAAAAAAATAAACTATTTCATTTGAAATTTGGCATAATAGAACTAAAATTAAACTGGAAAACTAGGAAACTGTTGATACACTAGTGCCAGATTATTAACTAACCCTTAAATGATAAATGAAAGAGAAAAAACAACTGAAATGAAATTAACAATAGATAAACAAAAAGAGGTAGATTGCTAACGATAACATACCGAAGAGGGTAAACAGACTTTGGGGCGTAACCATCTTTAGAAGGAGAGAAGAGCAAGCAGCGTAAGACAGGAAGAGAGAAGAGTCGAGGTAGAGCGGAGATGAACAGATCATCCATAACGGAGGGTGGTTTCCCGTAGAATGGTGAGGTGGTCATGGAGCATGGGTCAAGGCAGTTAATTGGGGCAAGTCGGTCCGAGGAGGAACATTTGTTTTGGTTCAGGCACAAAGCATGAATGGGTGGAGGGCGGGGAGACAGGATTGCAGGAGAGAAAGGGCCAACCAATCACAGAGGAGTCAGAAAAGGAGAGGAGAAGGAAAAGGAGGGGTTGGAAGCAGCATGAGATAAAAGGAGAATAAAAATAAAAAATAAAAAATAAAAAACACAAAAAGAAAAAAGTTGGAAGGGGGGACAAAAATAATATACAGGTCAGTACATAGGAAATGCAGGAGTTTGGTCAGAAAATGGCAGGGTTCTCTTTTTCTTTTGCTTCCCCCGACTATGTTTAACAGTGCCAAACGTAGTCACCCAAGACCGAACGTGGGCAGGGCACATTTACTCAGGCTAACTGCAGCACAGAAACGCTGAGAGGAGGACAAAGCATGCAGAGCAAGTGGAAGGCTTTGGTATGAGAAAGCGTTAAGAAACAATAACCAAACAAAACAGCAGCAGCCTATGGCTGTAAAAGGGAGGGGCCATGCAGCGGGTAGGCATGAAAACCACCTTGCAGAGTTATGGCATCAATAGAGAGCACGTCATGTTGAAAACTCCACAAACCCACAAGTGTTTGGGAAAACAAAAACCATGATGGGGAAATTACTGGGACACTTCAAAAAGACAGAGAAATCAAAGTGAGAGAGAGTGTGAGAGAAATGAGAGAGGCGGGTGGGGCTACCACATTTCATACCAACTTTGAATAGCTTAGAGAGAAGCAGTGGAGCATCAGGAGAGGAAGAGAGAGATACAGCTTAGAGAGAAAAGACAGTTAGATATTACTTCCAGACAGAGCGCTCGTGAAAAGGTGCGAAGGAGAAAGAGAGAGCCAGAGAGAGGGGAGAGGGGGAGAGATAAAGAGAGAGGAGAGACAGTGATCAAAATTTGCACAGAGGAGAGACTGCAGAGAGACCCTCCATTTTGACGAAAACCTTACTGAGAATGCTTTCAGTATATTTCTGCAAGTATAAATGTCACAATAGAGAAAAAAGAGCTACAGGTTTCAATTCATTACTACTCACTATCAATTCACTAATAACTGCAAATATACTGAAATAACATTGAACATAATATATGAAATACACTGAGGATGGAAATGAGACACAGGTCAATCTGATTTCATGTCAAGACAAGTTACCTGTTCAGTGTTTATAGTGTGTGACTGAATACATCATTCTGAATCTAATGCTCATTATAAAAGTGACTGAAATGACTTTGAAATCAGCTTCAAAACATCCAGCTAGAGAGCAAAGTCAACATGGGAATGTGATTACAGTGTTTTTGGGATAAAGGAAGCCTTCATGATGTATTTAATAGGGCTGGGTTTTGGCATTGACATTTTTTCATAAGGTGCACTATGACGAACACACTACAGGATCACTTAAAGGGACAGTTCACCCAAAAATGAAAATAGTTATCATTAACTCACCTTCATGTAGTTTTAATGTATGCTTTGACTCGCATATAAACACTGATCAGCGCACATACATGGAGCTCATCAAATATGGAAAACACAGAAGCTCAAGAACCAGTGAGGTATGTGTGTGCTGATCAATGTTTATGTGAATAAAAGACTAAATGAATCCGTTTATCAGATCAAGGCAGGAATTCAGACTTGGATTGCACCACTCTGTTAATAGGGGTTACTTTTAAGGTCTCTTTATTAATTAATTTGATGTGTGAAAATTGACTTTCAAAAGATAAACAAAAATGAAGAGAGCAGTGGCCTGTTGCACAAAGCCAGTTTCAGTTTCTACCCAGGTAAGTTCAAGAGTAGTTTGAGCAAACTCTGGTTTTTCGGGCTCATGAAGTTGGATTGGGTTTTAGCGGGTTACATTGCAATGGTAACTTACGCTACACGGCTAACCTGCTCTGAAGCAGGTTTTATTCTGGGTTAGAGATCGCAAACCCAAACTGGACCAATCAGCTGTGAGTAAAGTGACACGTATCTGATGCAATAAAGCCACTCCCCCTGTATCTTGCTCCAAATTAAATCAGTTTATAGTGAAAACTTTTTAGAGACAAAATTTCTCAACATTTTCTGTTAATTATTCTTTATATTTATATTATATGAATTAAAATTATAATTCAAGACATATTCATATAATTAGGCCTATTATATTAATTGACAATATTAAACTTTGCTTTTAAATTAAAATAAATATAATACATGCATAATATAAAGCTTTTAAACAGATTAAGCTTACATGTGTTCTTTGGAGCTCTTTGTGAAACTATATTAATTATTTGGTCTATTTGTTTGATTCACATGCATTGATATAGTCAGATATTTTCTTTCAGCTGCCTTCTCAAACTTTCACTGCATCTGTGTTTATTCCTGCTTTGTAAATGCTTTTAATTTCATATTTTTCATAACGATCTCTTAATCTTCGGAAGAGACATGAATTGCGCGGCTCTCTCGCAAGAAGTGATTGGCTGTTTGCCGCACGTGTCACACTTTCAGGTGCACGCGCTTTGCAAACTCTGGATTAAACCTGAGTTGACAGAGAAAGTTTATACCGAGTGTTGTGCAACAGTTGATCCTGATCTAAAACAGGTTGGATTTATCTGGATTTGTCAACCCCAAACCTACTCTGAAACTCAAAGTTTGTTCAACTAGCTTCATGCAACAGGCCACAGGGCTCTAAACTGCGACTAAACGGTCACATTTTGCGACCTTTTTTCTTGCAGGTGCAACTAGATTTTGTTAGAGGTTGTACTGGTGCCATTACCAACTTAACTAACTGATAAGCTCTGCCATTTCTGTTTGAGATTTCAGTATGTGAAACAAAACAGTAAATGAGTCAAAAGCAGAATGCCTTCAACCTACAAATGACCACATTTACCATGGATTTACTATAGTAACACTAACTGTAAACATGGTATTGCGGCAGAAATGTGGGACAATCATGACAAATTTTATTACATTATTATAAATGAAGACATGTATTGAAGTAATGGAATAAAATTAGTTTTTTGTTAACTTTTTTTTTTTTTGCATTTGTATTTAGACTAAATGAGTTTAGACTATTATAACAAATATATAAAGCATAGAGTTACTTTTTGCTTTTACCTGTGGTTATGATCTACAAATGTATGATACTATAGAAGACTAATTTTAATCAGAGTTCTAACCCGGTCAGAATATTTCGATTTTACCCTATAAAAATGAGGTTACAATTTTTACAGATGTTAATATTTTTGCTAATGAAAATAAACTTCCACACCTCAAGCTAAAGCTACTGTCAAATGTGCATTTACAAGGAACAAAGCATGATGCTACCAAATCAGGTGCTGGTGCCACCATCTATAGAACTTGGTGGCACTGGTGCTACTGCTCTCAAATGTTAATCTAGGGTCCTGAGAGAGAATATTAAATGTGTCTTCATATGTGTTCTGAAAATGAACAAAAGTCTTATGGGTTCAGAATGGCAAGATGGTGAGTAAATGATGAAACCTTTAATTTTTAGGTAAACTATCCCTTTAATTTTCACATTTGTCTATTTTGCAATATTTGGGCCATTACAGGTTAATAAAAGTGAATATAATGCAACATTATGTTGCAAGATTTGGAAGGAGTATATTAAAACTCTGAAAGCACATATTTGTGGGGCAGCTGTTGATGTAACGTTTTTTTTCACTTATGCACTGAAAATAAGCATGCACTGAAAGTATCTTGGGGTTTTAAGAACTGATATCAGATCTTTCAATTGATAAATAAGATTATAATATGAAAAATCTGTATTTCCACCCAGCCCTAGTAGAAAATATTTTCAAATTAACCAATTTTGAAAATGCTTATGACATCACTAAGAATCCCTCTTTTTTTTTTTTTTATGATGTAATCTTGCAACACAGCAACGTTTTAATTGTGTTAACACTGCTCTGCTGCTAAATGTCATGAAGGTGATGTTGAGGCCCCTTGAACTAAAAAATGATCTTAAACAGATGAGAACTGAACATATACAACCTGAGACATAAAGTGTATTGGTGACCTGATTGACACAATGAGAAGACTGTGAACAGAGAAAGTAGGGATATGTTTGTGTGTGTGTTTTGTGGAGGTGTACTGACCTCATCGTTGAGGTTGCTGACCAAGAGCACTCCGCCAGGTCCCGAATGTCCGGACAGCGCTACCCTCCCTGCAGCTGCCGCCGCCGCCGCTGCCGCACTCAGAGGGCTGATGGCCCCTACAGAGAGAAAGAAAAAGAGAGGAAGGACCATGTCAGCCCACATAACCAGGAAGAGCCGACGGCTCAGCATCTCAGCCAGATCTGCCCTATGGCCATGCATTCTAACTGTCTGCACCCAACACACCAAGCACATCTAGTTATCCAGCCAACACCACCACACACCTCGGGCAAACCCACATCCCAGAGTCAATATCTGCCGCTAGGCAGATCGCTATCTGAACCGATTTCACACAGACTGGCGCTCTGGAGCAATATCCGAAAACGAAATTGCTTTTTGGGCCCCTTCTGCTTGCTGTAGTTAGCCGCTCAATAGGCCGCTCTGCTTTAGCTAAAGGGAACTTGTGTTTGGCAGTTTGGATTGCCAGTCTGTCTGAAATACGGGTCCCTAATTAGTGTGTGTCAATCTATTACGTCAGGCCCATAATGCAGAATGGAAGGGCTTATTGTTGCAGCTTCAGATTTATGCTTTGACAAATAGCGACACTGTTTATGAATCTTGCATGTCAAGTCAGGACAAATGGTTGGGGTGGTTTCAACATGAAAGCCCTGCCAATTCTGACAGCACTGGAAAAGTCCCTGTCCTTCAGAGGGAAGAGCGCATTCAAGTAGGGTTAGAAAATCAAAAGGAAAAAGGAAAGTAAATGGAAGCATAGGTACCTAGAGAAGATGGAAACCCTCCACCACTAGAGTAGGAAGTTACCATTCCAGAGGGAGTACCTAAGGAGAACGTGTACAGTCAAAGTCTTACGGGATCAAACACAGACTGGGGGCCGTGGAAGCGGCAAAAACGTAAAGCAACGTGTTTGAATGGCACATCAATTAGACGGGATTGCATTTCAGGCACCATTGACCCATTTTCCACAAAGAACTAGAAATCTCTCATGAATCACAATAGAGGGGAAGCATTCACACCTCTACCCTGCTCTGAAACTAAAGCTATGCAGACAGGAGATGATGATGCATGTCAGAGAATGACAGGGAAGATGGGTCTTAAAGGTGTGATTGAACAACGTTTGCGTCAGTGGCACACATGAGAGCGTTTTCTAACATACCGAGCAGGGAGGTGGAATCTTTGCTGAGAGCGGCGGCCACAGAGGGGTCCACGGGTGGTTGGCCATCTCCTGCGGGCAGCTCGGGCCGGGTATAATCCCGGCTTTTGTCGTTGTTGTATTTTACGTTCAGGTTGACCAGCTTGGAGAAGTCAATGCGCAAAGTGCAGCAAGAGTTGTATATGTTCTGGCCATCCAAAGACTTTAATGAAAGAAAGCGAACAAGAGAGATAGAGGATGAGAGCAAGACAGTGCACCACGTTTGTTATTCTATGACAAGGGTGAAAAAGGATAAGAATAATTACATCCAGCGCATAATGTAGGGCCCTGGCTGAAAGTAATAAAAACGCTCCTCTACAAGTAATGACAACTGCAGTCATTTCATCACATAAATGAAAGAAAGGTACTAAACCAACATATGACTGGATCATAATTTGCCTGTGGCCATAACCGTTACATTAAAAATCTCATAACAGTGCTTTGGCACATCATTACACATTTATGGAGTTTGCGGTGGTTTCAATCCTCCTCTTCGTCCACTCACCAGTTTGGCCTGCTGGGCATTTACTGGGTCACTGAACTGCAGAAGAGCCTGGAACTGATTATTTTTGGTGAATGTGATTATCTTCATGACGGTCCCAAACTTGGAGAAAATCTAAGAGAGATCAGTGCAAAGTCGTGTTAATTCGGAGGCATGAGAGTGTAAAAATACATTTGGCTTGTTTTTTTTAACTGCAGTTTATTCCAGATGGATGCCTGCTGTGGGCAGTGACCTGTTGGAGGACGTCCAGGGTGACTGGGTAGAACATGTTGTCGATGATTATTCGCAGTACTGGGCTGGGGGCAGGTGTTAACACACTCTCACCGGCCGTGTCCGAGCTTGGAGAGCCGCCCTCCTGGACCGCAGACACCGCCTGCAGCACGGCCTGAGCTCGCTTCAGAAGGAAAGCAAAGGGAACAGTTTAGGACTGGAGTAATGCCAGTTATACACTTCCGTTGCTGCTATATTTTAGTTATGAAACATTAAAACGAGGAGGAGTGTGATTTCTAACCTGGTTGAGCGCACTGTCAGTCTTGAGCTCTTTGTGGTTGGAGTACTGAATGAACACTGGGACATTACGCACTTGAGGTGTAACAGCTGTGTAGTAGTTCACCATGGTAACAGCTGCTTCCTCTGTTCCCAGCTCCAAAAATGCCTAATTGTGTGAAAGTGTTAGCAAAAACTTTGTTCATTCAATTTGAAAACAGTTTCTAACAAGCCATTTTAAGCACTAAAATGAATTTCAGAAGATCTATCTCAACAGGCGCTGGGTTTAATGTTCCTCACCACCACCACTCAACACATACCTGATTTTTGCCTTTAAGCATCAGGATATTAGTGACCTTTCCAAAGGGCAAGCCCAGTGCGATGACCTCAGTCTCGGAAACCTCATTGGGGAGTTTCCGAATATGAATGACTCTAGACGGTGGGCTATCCATGCTGTCCTCCACCCTCAGTTTTTTACTGTCACCTCCATTAGCTGTCAAATAAATCAGAAATACAGCTGTATTCCAAAAGCTGGCTTTTATTTGGTTTTATCAGAATTTAATAAAAAAGACCATTTGAACTATTTATTATTTGCCAATAACTGGGGAAATTATCAAAAATAGAGAATTTGAGCTTGTTTTATTCGCGATCATCTGCTGTAAGCAACAATATGACATTTTCCACATTCTGTTTATATTTCATAAATAAGTGAAAATTTGGTAAAATGGTCACATCTGTTTATGATTTAAAGTCCATTGACACAGGAAGTGTCCTTGTATTCTGCTTGCACTCTTTTTAATTGGTCTATGTATGTGTGTCAGTTAAATGCTAATGGTAATTTTGCTACACCTTGCTGTTTTTCAGCATCTCACACCATGAGCATCAAGTTTTGAAGACAGCATGTCAAGTGAAAAGTAGTTTTAGAAGTACTGCAATGTATTTCACATTCATCTTAAGTTCTTGTTGTGTTCATTTCTTTGCACTCCATCTAATAATTTGTAATAGAAATTACATGAACTCTACTGAATTTATTGGGTTGTTTCAAATATTAAACATTACAAGATTACAAAACTTGCAACTAATAATATAGAATACTACAATAATTTACTTGTGTAATTTTTTTCAACCCATCAACATTCCTAATGGAGTTGGCCACTGCTGAAACAGCCTCTGCCACTCTTTCCCATGCACGCCGCTTACATTGGGCCATGATACAGTTATCCAACCTCCCAAGAGCCACGTTTCCACTGCCGGGCCAAAAGCGAGCATTCAAGTACATGCCAGGGCCAGTCACATTTCCACTGTCACTTCCGGGGCTCGAATGTGCCTCCTCGGGGCCAATGGCAAGGGGTTTTTGGCCCGCCGAATACCTTGGTCCAAAGCAGGCCAACTGGGGCTTGAGGAGTGGTTATGGACAAAGGCGGAGTTTGTTTTCATATCAGGCTACCAAGCTAACCTCAACATTTAAGATATTTTAAACAATTTTCAGCTCAAAACATACTTTCAGACACCAGCGAGTGTTTGAAAAAAACTTAAAGTGAGTAGTATAATGGCCATGCCAGTAGAAAGGGTTAAAACAAAGTACAATTTTCAGTTATCAGCAGATCAAGATGAAATCTGCAGATTTTTTTTTTTTCACACTGTAAAAAAATGAGTGATTTTAACATTAAAAGACTCTAAAAATGCTATGGTGAAAAACAGTAAATTGGTTTACAGAAAGTTTCCGTACTACATACGGTGAATAACTGTAATAGATCTAACGGTACTGTTAAAATACCGTTAAATTTACAGTTTTTGGAAGTGAAAAACAACAAGTCACTGTATAATTTACAATGAAAAACCATAAATTGACATTCCCACAATTCCCTCCTTAACACTTCACATTTGATGTATTTTCGTTGAAATAACTCTGTTTCTTCTTAGTTTTTTCCTAATCAGTTATGTACATTAAGGTTTTATGTTACATCTAATGTTGTTAAATTAATGTTTATTGCATTTTTAAAATTTCATGTGTTACCATGATGGTGTTTAGTGTTTGTGTGAATGACACTGTGTGCACCTTCTAAATATTAGTATTGTTCTTCTCAGCTTGTGGAAAAGCTGCTTGTGATGAGCTTTGATTCATCATGTGACTCTCATCACCACTGTGTTTGGTGGTTGTCAGTGTATTACAAAAAGGTACAAAATAGATATTAGTACTTCAACAGGTTGGTAAATAGGCCTGTCACGATAACTACTTTTTGTTGTGCGATATATTGCCCCAGAAATAATTGCGATATGCGATATTATTGTCATTTTAAGACCATTTTATGCCACTGAATATATAATCATAATATAATAGCATAATGCAAGTAGGCCTACACACTTTCAAATGACAATGAACTTAACTCTTAAGAATATTTAGATACTGGAATTGAAGCGTCAAAAAAATAATGTTGAATAAATAATAAATAAACCTTTGCTAACAAAAACTGCAAAATAACAAGCAGAAAAAAACACTTGCAAATGCACAAAAGGCACTTATATAGAGATGTTCCATTTACAGGTTTTTCCCTGACCTTATTTTCTCAGTAAAGTAAGGGTGCACGCTATTGTCAGATGTCCATATAAACAAAGACACAGATTTAGCAGTCAGATATGGCCTGTTGAAGTCTGTTTGAAAAACTTCTTTTAATTTGAGCACTGCGTTTTAGTGCCGCATCATGCACGAGATGCTGCGAAAGATGCAAACAAACATGGAAAAAAATGGCACAGTGGAATGCAAAAAACGCGTTCTCTATGAAAACGAACTAGACACTCGCGACTGCCGCGTCCTGTGTGAAACTAGCTGTGAATTTTTTTTGTACAGAGAGTAAAATAAACAGTTATGAACCATTATTCTTACACAGTTTTGAACTGTACAATAGACAATAAACTAAGTGCTGTCCCGTAAAACCTAAAACGTTGCTACCGTATTTTTTACGGTAAATTTCTGGCAACCACAGGTGCTGGTTTTTTACCGTACATTTTTTTGGGATTTTTTTTAAAGTGCACATTTCCAGTGCTGAAAAGAACTAAAAAAAAAAAAATAGTAGAATTCTGCAGAATAGATTTAGATGTAATTTGTTTATAAAACACTTAAACACCCCGTGACCTTATTACATTAGTATGACTGCACCACCGCATCTGAGTGTTGCTGCATCTATGTGTTGCTAAATGTTTGCTGAAGAACTATATTATTTGGTGGAATTATTATTTGTTATCAATAAATCATAACATTTTTGTTGCTGTGTGTATATTTTACGAAACCTTGCCAAGTATATGTAAACATTTTATAAAAGCAATAAGCCCCATAGTTTACACTAATTTTAGAACAGATTAGGGGAGTTTAGTTGTTCTAAAATAGCTGTAAACCACAGCTTCTTGGGGCTTATTGCTTTAAAATGGCACTACGTTCTAGACACATAAGTAATCTGGGTGTGTAGATCTTTGTGAATGAGGGGTGTCTCAAATCTGTGGCGCTTTACTAATCTGAATCCCATATAGACCTAGTTTTCGGTAATCAATTTCACACACAAAAAAATCTGTATTGACACATCTTTAAAAACCAGCCAAACTTTGCCTTTTTTACACAATAGCTGATGTCCATATTTCTCTTACCAGTGACTGATGAGTTTGGACTGTTGTACAGACTGCCAGACAGCAATTCATCTGAGCTTCTCTAGAAAGACACAGATGTACACTGCAAATTCAGTAAATCATTCAAATGATTAAAATGTAGTATTAACTCATATAGCTCTTATTTGTATCCATTATTTACATTACAGATAAATCAAAGATAATATGGACATCTGCGGGTGTACTCTCTCAGATTTGTTTTGATACATTTTGTAAAATTAAGACAAGAAAGGCAAAACCCGCTTACCTTCACACCAACTGCAACATCACTTGCAATGCTGAAAGGAGAAAACAGAAAAATGACGATAAATTTTGGGCCTTTCTATCTGTTACAGTTTCACTAAAACACATACACATCGATGCCACACCTGAACACATAATGCCATCGGTACACTAGTTTCTCAATTACAAATATTACAGTACAATAGTACAGCAAAACAATGTAATGCGGACAGTACTATTGTCATAAAGTTATATTATAATAAGCCTCCCACAAAATTAATTGTGCGTAATAAAGTAATATTCAGTAACAACAAATTTATATTCAGCTCGCGGATGGAGCGAGTGACCGTTACATTCAAACAAAGGGAATCGGACGCGCCCGCACGCGCAACAGCAGTACCGTTAGCCGCGGAGCTAAAATACATAACATGTACCTGTTGTACATATAACACGAAACACTTTATATATTGATACTAAATCACCCAGAATGTTGTTATTTGATTTTCTGTGCATAAATATTGCATCTTTTAGCGGTCAAATATGATCTATGGAGCTAGCGCGCATTTGTTATTATTAGCCAATGTTGGCTGATGCATCACCGGTCTGCGTGAGCGGCCTTGTCAGAACGCTAAAGATTGCGACTAACCGCTTCAAATGATCTTGAGATACTCTCAAATGGCATATTTTCACTTATTCTGTAAACAACGCAGTCTTACCCGTCCATTGCAGGGAAAACGTTCTTCACGGTGTGATACTGATCGCAGAAGCAGAGGAGCCTTCGACACACGCGCGGAACTATGCAAAATGGAGGAGAGGCTGTTATTCACGGAGTCACCCGAGCACAGCCGAGACACCGCCGAACCGAAGAGCAGACTCTCACAGCGATCTGGATTACTTTAAAAGTTCATCATTAAAAAACAACAACAAGAAAAAGAGAAATAAATAATCATTATAGTTTTTGCAGCACAGACAGCACTGTCATCATTATCTGGGGCTCCCATACTTATGAAATACCTGGAAATATTACATAGTAGCCTAATTATCAGAATTTTGATTTCCAGGCTTTGAAAAATCATGGAAATCTAAAAAAATGTCATTAACATTTCTTTAGTGAATGTACATTTCACTGGTTATACTTTGGTACACATAGGCCTAATTATAATATTAATAAAACGGTTTATCTCTTAATTCCAAAAAAATCCTATACCCAGCAACCCCTCCCTATAAACTGATATTAAAAATACTGCAGAAACCATGAAAAGGGCACCTACATTCATGGTCAAAAGGTTGGGAACCTCGATTATCATGTTGCAGAACTAAGATGACAATGTCTTTATGCAAGACTTTGTAGTTTTGATAGATTATTTTAAGCCCATTCTTATTTTTGTCATCAGTAATGTACATTATATGTTTACCAGAACATTTTAAGGTAAACAAGCAGTTCAATTAGTAATTTATCCCATAATACTGGAAACATTGTCACCGTATTGTTTGCAGTGAAACAGCAGCCATTTGTTGTTGTTGTTACTGTAAATTTAACAGGATTTTTTTTTTTTTTTTTACAGTGTGCACGTCTTTGGAATGAAAACTAATGTTTATGCAAATGGACACTTCTATGGCAATAATATGAAATATTAAAATAAGTGAAACAAGCGTGAAAACCGCGGTGCTCAAAAATCAACTTTCACGACCCTTTGTGTTTTGCTCAACAGTAGCAGCTCAGTGACCCTTTAAACGATGTTGCAGATTGCCGTAAGATCATCACACTTCACTGTTCTGAGAGCCCACAGGGAAAATGCAATCATTCGCTGGACGGAGGGGGCCAGCCGGCTTCAACTGACCACCGATGAAAAGATGTTTACTACACATTTCTGCACCAAATGTAACAGCTTGGCCTGAGCATCATTATATACCCTGTATTGATTTCCAATAGCCAGCACATGTGACTGTTGCCTCTGGGGTCTTGGTCACCAAGTGAATTGGGAGCTTGCAGTCCTTTGTCACTGAATCAGATTATTGATGAGAGAAGTGGGCCTTCTGGCTATAGTGTTTCATATAACCTTTACCTAACCCTCCTCTGCTTGTCCAACACCAGTTTGGGCGTCTGTGGAAAACTGCCAGTCCTTGCGGGTGTCCACTATTTCTGTGAACCTTGCAGAAACTAAGCAGAGCTAATGCTATTGTTAAGAGGTCACAGTGTGAATATACATGACTCTGTGGTTACCGTAAGGTTTGCTGCAGGGCTCGATCTGCCATGGTTACCTGATATAGCGTTTCCTTAATTATTCAAACAGCGCTGTGCATCTCATTTAGCTTGAACTCAGGTGAACTGTTCAATATGGTGAACCCGCTGACCCCTCTGTAATCACTACAATCTGTTTGCCTCTGTTGATTAAAGCCTTTTACAACATTCTCAGAAGGCCTCAGATGGACCCAGAGGACTGGGAAGGGTAATAACGACACAAACAGGACCATAAACAGGACCATTTTCAGGTCTTTTTGTGTAACGGTCCCTTTTGTCGATATTCATTTCATAAAGAATGCTTTTTACCCTCTCTAAATAGTATATATTTTTTGACCGTGACCTTGAATCCAACTTCCTTTTGTAATTTAACTTATTTCTCCCTGTATTCTTATTTGGATCAGTCTGCCCATGCTTGTAATTCAAACCCACAGTTTTAAATTTCAATTGGTTAGTCTTATTATTAGTGCATCAGCTTTGTGAAAGCATTCCAAATGTGTATAAAGCATATTTTCTGTTCTTATATGAACAAAATTGTGCAGTTAGTCTAAAAATGAACACAAAAAGAACACAAAAGATTTTTTTTTTTTACAAAACTACTTAGACCTTAGTCAGGTTAGCACCATTTTCAATGAAAGGAATGTGAATGAAGCTGTAAGGGATACAAGTACAGTGTGTTCATTGTACTATAATGGATTGTACTATAATTTAACAACATGCCAGTTATTCAGCTGATGACACATCTTTCCAAAAACCTTTCTGAAGAGAAACGCTCCATAAAACGGTTTTAAAAATGGTGAGTTGTGAATGCCATTGAAAAGACTATAAGACTGTGTAAGGTCTGTTGGAACACATAGACTTACATTTTACAAAAAACTAAGACATTTTTGAAATATAATTTTTTATGTTCTATAGATGGAAGAAAGTCATACAGGTTTGGAACAACATGAGAGTGAGTATTCATCAGATCATTTGAATTAGCTTTTATTTTTATCACTTTTCATTTTAATTTTAGTTATTTTTTATGTGCCTTTGTCATTTTTATTAGTTTTTTAATAAAGCAATAAGCCCCAAGAAGCCGTGGTTTACAGTGAATTTATAACAGCTAAGGGGCGTTGTTAGGCACGATGTAGAGTGTATGTATCAATGCAACTTTCATGTAGTAAAAATATTACAAGTCTTCCTTCCGCTGGAAAAAATAGTCCCCGATCATGAACAGCAACAGAAGTTACATTTAATATGCCATTAAATAGCGGCAAATATTGTCTTTATGAGCGAGGCACTCAGTCGCAAAGACTTTTATATTGAAACTTGTTGTGAACACGGAAGAAGACACAAATGACAAAGGCTTTGACTAGCGCTGTCGGTGTCAGCAGGGCACGGGAAAACCTATTAAATGTTAAAAGGACAAGATCGCAGCAGACATTCAAATTTTTATTATGAACATAGGACTGACCTGAAGAAAAATGCTAAATTTGAATGCAGGTAATATACTCAGTCACTCGATATCTCTCTCACAATACTCTTCTACGTAATGCAGTAAGCTTAAATGAACAAAATCAATAGAGAACAAACATATGTTTTTACGTTGCTAAGAGTGGTTGCTAAGACAGACGCAGCAACATACACACTCAGTAGCGCAGCAATACTTATGTAATGCGGACAGCTGTGTTTTCGTGAATTTTACAATGGCTACGAATGAGGCTCAACCAGTCAGAATCAAGGGCCGGAACTATCCGTTTATAATATATATTTCTATATCTTTAGGTCATTTTTATTTCAGTTTTAGTAATTTTAGGCCTATAGTTTCACAGACAGGGCTTAGATTAAGCCAGAATTAGGCCTTAGTTAAATTAGGACATTTTAGAAGCTTTTATAATGCCTTAGAAACAAAAACATTACTGGTGCGCATCTTGAGACAAAATTAAGATAAGTGTAAGTTGCTTTCAGTTAAGATAGCTCAAACATGCATTTTAGTCTGGGACTAGGCATAAACCTTATCTGTGAAACCAGGGGTTAGTACTTCAACTTATTAATTTCAATAAGTTGGCAAGGCAACATTTCTAATTTTCAAGTTCAAAATGATTTTTAATAGTTTTAGTTAACAAAAACACTGGTAAATGATGACATTAGTAATGAAGAACTTAGTACTCTACTATTCAATTTGTGATTACTTTTCACTTCTGAATCAAATTATATCAAGTCTGGAAATTACTTATAGATGTTAATTAAAGATCTCATTAGAATGCTCAATAAAGGCTTAATAGTTCCCTTTAAAGATTAAGTTAGATTATGTGCCGTCATTCTGCTGTGGCCCATATTGAATAGGTTCTCTCAATGCTGGTTAAATTAATCAATTCTTTATTCCAATTAGATGCTCCAACGTCTTTTTGTTCTCTTACTCTTTGTTGTCTTTGTTTCTGTGGTGTAGTATTATGCCGCTTTATTGTTCTTCTGTGTGACCTCGAAGAAAATTACCCAACAACAGAGGTCTATCACCAGCACTGTGCTGAAAAATACACAGATGTTTATGGTCAATTCTTTTGATATGGACAGTCCCCTCTATTGTAAGAAAACATCAGTTGATGTGAAAAAAGAAAGTGCCATTATCAGGTGAATAGCCAGATATTACACTCACAGTCTTGTTGAGCCGAGTGGCCTTTGGGAGTGACGGCTTGTGATTTCAGACGTGTCTGTTGAAATGTCAGGGCACTTCACATTTCCGCCCTGCTTCCTTCAGCAGGCCACCACCTCATCTTGCAGACAGGACAGTAGTGTTCAGATTTCCTCCGCTGGCCTGCCATGCAATGTTCTGCTATAATGGGCTGTGTCCACTGGGCTTCTGACCCTGCGTGATGGATGAGGTTTAACATACAGTAGAAGACCGCAGATGAGTTTTTCTCTTTTTTTTCAGGCACAAGACAAATACCTTGAGGTAATTGACATAATATTTCTATATCCTCAGACAAGTGAAGAGAAAGGGAGGTGCTTAATATTTGTATGGTTTGCTGTGCTCACTTACAAATGGAAGTAATTCTTGAGCTGTAATTGCTATAGTCTAATGAAATCCTGCTGCACTTCCAGAAATCAATTCAATGTTCTAAGATGTTTTAGTCTAAAAGCTGTAGCTCAAACAGTATTGAACTAGCAAAACTATGTCATGGGCATTTACAATAATGTTTAAAGGATTTCGTTTTTTGAAAGAAATTAACTCTATTATTCAGCAAGGATTGATTAAATTGATCAAAAGTGAGAGTAAGTACTTTTACACTGTTTCTACTTGTTTTAAATTTTCTATTCGTCAAAGAATCCTTGAAATGTAACAGTTTCCACAAAAATTTAAGCAGCACAACTGTTTATTGATAATAGAGTACCTCAGAGATTACATGTTTTTGTAGGCCAACCCGGAAGTTAGCGGCGCATGGGTTCCCTCGATCGAAAGCCTATGCATTTTTCCCATAGACTTTTGGAAAATCGCAAAAAATAAGCTCTGTGTTTAACAAAGGGTTATGACACTTACACGTTTTGTCTATCATGATAATCTTTACAAGTTAACACAACATTTATACATTTTGAAGCCTAAATAAAGTCGTCAGCTATAAAAAGCTAACAGTAGGTTATAAACGGACTACAGCACACCATGGTCGCGGATCAATGTCACCACCACCAAGCTTCCTCAAACTTTATTTAGAAAACAACTTTATTTAAAAACATGCTCACTGATTATGATCTGCGCTGTGTATGAATACTTATCCAGTTTTTCATGAGAAATCCTGTTTGTCATGATGACGTCTAAAGTCCCCGCCAAAGGAAGTAGTCCCTTTTAGCAATTTGTTAGCAACCGCCATTTTTAAGACACAATAAAGGTTTAAAAATCACAAGCGGGTTATAACTGGTGTGTTTTATGTCATAGATCAAAACATGAAAATATTTAGAGGTTTTGTTAACCACAGACCTTATTTCAGGCGATTTAGCAAAAACCCATTCAAAAAACCCATACACTTGAGGGCGATGGAACCGGAAGTCCTAAAATGCTAACTTGCTTCCGGGTTTTGCATACAAAAACACATCATCCCTGAGGTTCTCTATAATAAGAAATGTTTTTCGAGCAGCAAATCAGCACATCAGGGGTTGTTTACACGACACCGTTTTCAGCTAAAAACGAAAACCTTTTATGCGTTTTGGCCGTTCATTTACACGACAACGGCGTTTTGTGGCCTGAAAACGCTAACTTTTGAAAATGGGTTTCAAAGTGCACATTTTTGAAAACGCAACCGTTGTCACCTCTGTGTAAACTGCAAAAACGCGAATCTGTGAAAACGGTGATGTCGTGCAAATGCGCATTATGTGTTTAGTCTATCTACCTTGTTCTTCAACGCAGAAATAAGGTGTTTTCTGTGAATGTGCGAGACTTCCGATTTATTAGCCGCTATAGGGAAATAATGAGAAGAATATCAAAGTGCAGTAAACTGTAAAAATAAGGTGGATTGGCATGCGCGAGGCAAGTGCTATGTAAGAATGGGTATGTGCGCAGGCGCGTAGTCTTTCTTCACAAAGTAACATCGCCAAGTAATACTTGCCTTTTAAACTGTAATCGTATTTCACAATATTATTGTTTTACTGTATTTTTGATCAAATAAATGCATCGATGAGCATAAGAGACTACTTTTGTCCATACAATGTTAATAAAACCTGTTTTAACCCCAACATTTTTCAAAATATCTTCTTTTGTGTTCTGTAGAAGAAAGAATGTCATACAGCTCTGGAACAACATGAGTAAAATAGTTTTCTTTTTTGGATGAACTGTCCTTTAAATGGAAATGTAAAAGCATCTACCAAATGCATAAATATAGGTTTGAAATATTTGAGAATTTAAGTTTTAAGTTCACATCACATCAGATTTACACAATAAATATGCACAATATACACAATAAATAATATTAAATGTGATATTTTAAACAAAACACGCACAAAGTCAGAAAAAGTTTAAGACATCTCACCAAATTCAAAGTAAAAAAGAGAATCCCGTATAGATCTCTTTCCAGCTACTGAATGCTCAGAAATATGAAAATATCAGAACCATTTATCTGTGAAGCCCCACACACTGTCATATCATCACGACAGATAATAATTTATATGACAGATGTCTATTAAAAATACATTTTAAATCACCAAAGTTTGCTTTTTTTGGTTTATAAATATAGTCCAGGTTATGTTAACCGTGTCTTTGTGGCCTCCGCACAAATGACAAAATGATGGATTTTAACGTGTTCCACACTTTCTTGCACATTTTTTAAAGTTAGGTGAGGCGTGTCTTGTCTCATAATTTACAACATGTAAACACGTCTTTATCTCCATGGGTGCGTGACACTGAGGCAGTTTCCATGGAGACATACAGCTAAAAAAAACTGTTGTACAAATAAATCTCATTAACCTCTTCACCTCTGCCTACGTCTCTGGAGAATGGTTCTTCACAAACAGGAGCCTGGTTTCTTCATTCTGCCACACAAATTCATTTTAAGCACATTGTAACCTGACAAGGTGTCACAGAGGGCAAGTGCGGAGGGGCAGGCGGCTTCACCGCACACACATGAACTGTGCTCAGCGGCATATGATGCCTAATGGACGTGGGCTCACATTAATGACTCCGCGTCTGTCCTTGTTTAAAAAAGGAGGCATTTGTACCGAACAAGTTGCCATCCACTGAAGCAGGTTATTTCAAGACTTTGAATTAATGTTGGAATAAATGTTTGTAGCTGTTGAAATTCTTTTCCTCAGAGCCTGAAACTTCATTGTTATTTTACAGCTGCTGTAAGTGAGGCCCTATAGGTGAGAATATGAAAAATAAGTGAAAAATAACATGAAACATCCATAGAACCACTGCAATAATTGCAGTACTTATACTTCTCATAGTACAATACCACTGTAATATATATACGATTAAACATACATGCTTCTGAGGTTCCAAATTTGTGGGTAAAAGACTGTCTGCTAAATGAATAAATGAAATGTTTCATATAAATGGTGTAAATAAATTAAGGATGTAATATTAAACAGCAATTGGGGCATAAATATGAAGAAGTGACTAAGTTTGTACAAACAAACAAAAGTGTGCAGTCAATGAAAAATCAGGTACAGCAATGTGAAAGAAATAATTTGTGTATAGAAAATGCATTTAATATTAAAAAATAGTAAACATTAATTAAAAAATATAAAGTAATGACTGTACACAGACATTTTTTAGAGCAGGTCTTTGAAGAAAGGTTAAAAATTAATTGCGCTGCATTTCACTCACATATTTTCATAATTTGACAGATGCTGTTTCTTCCATGCAAAAGTTCTTTAAACATTTAAAGGGGTAGTTCACCAAAAAAAAAAAAAAAAAAAAAAAAAAAATCATTTACTCATGTCATACCTGGTGTTATTCTGGTACTTGAAATAGCTTTTATTTTAATATTTTCGGATTTTATTTTAATTTTATTTTAAGTTTTAGTCATTTTGTGCTTATTTTTGTTTAGATTTTTTAATATTTCTATTTAGCTTTATTTGATTTTTTTTATTAATTTTATTATTTCAACTTAAACTTATTTATTTCAGTTAGCTACCAAAGCAACATTTCTAATTTTCAGTGTAAGCTCATATTTATATAAGAAATATTTAATCTAATATCCATTTCAGCTACATTTCAATTAATAAAAATGATTAATATTAGTTTTAGGTAACAATTGCAACACTGGCCAAGCCTGTACGACTTTCTTTCTTCTGCAGAACACAAAAAATATTTTGAAAAATGGTTTAGATGTTTTTGTCCATATAGGGAAAGTCTTGGGGTCCAAAACAACACTGAACCCATTTGTCTTCCATTGTATGGACAATAAAAAAATCCATTGTGTTCAATAGAAGAAAAAAAGTCATACAGGTTTGGAATAGTGTTGTCACTGACCATGGTACCAAGTCGGTACTGAAATTTAAAAAATATGACGCTTTGAGCGCAGTTGAGCGGATTCGTAAACACCTCTGATTGGCCGTTGTGTTCACACGCTCATCAGATATGTCTGTGATTGGCTACAATGATCAACACTTCAAAAATATGTTGTAAATAGACATCAATGACGCTCTTCACAGAGCGCTTACACAGATACACACGGGAGCGTTTGAAAGCAGGCCGGTCCACTGATAGACGCCAGCTTTCAAACACTCCCACTTTCAAAACGCTTTCAAATTCAAACACTTCCATGTGCTTTCAAACGGTCCCGTGTGTTGATCATTCTAGCCAACCGCAAACATATCTGATGAGCGTGTGAACACAAAGGTGAAAAATCAGAGGTGTTTACGAATTTTTTAAATTTAAGTACCGACTTGGTATCACGGTCAGTACTTTTGACAACGCTAGTTTGGAATGACATGAGTAAATGATTTTTGGGGGAACAATCTCTTTAAGACTATCAGATTCAAGCCATAAAGTAAGTTTCTTCATAACAAACCTGATCGTTTTGATCAAGATGTGGATAATAAGTATCATACAGATTATGACTTCTTACTATTTTCTGCATTTATTTATACTGTTGTTGATGTATTTCTTGCTATTTATATTTGTCATGATGTGGCAACCACTTATATCGCCTATAGGAAGACTCAGACCTGTGTATAATTGCATGTTAAGCATACGGTAGCACTGTTAGGTCAAGCAAACTCCACTGGTGTTAAATACTCATTAGAACCACAAGAGAGCAATTGCATCTCTGTTCACAACATAATGATTTCAATATACACACATTACACCAGAGAATCGCCAGAGAAATAAAGATGCATGTTGCGCTCCCTGAGAGCGCATGTGTAATGAGTAATATAAAAAAGTGTTGATGTGTACTTGCGTTTACACGTACATCTGTGGCCCCCACACCAAAAGGCAGGTCTCTTTTACCCCCTGGGGGAAGCTGCTTGAGCACTGCTTGTTATCCTGTTGTGGGAGACAGAGTGTGACAGCCCCTTAATCCAGCCAGCTTTGTGCCACTGCCCCCGTCACCATGCTAAATTGTGTTTGCTTGAGGAAGCTCTCAGAAGCATCCAGCCCGCGCCACATCTGTGACCTCCCTGACACATATAGAGCAAATACCACAGAGACCGCACTGATGGGAAGCTCTGCCATCTCGAACGCGACCGGAGGCTCTTTTGTCATAATTCGTTCATTGATAGCATATGACGTTCCATCTTCCACTCGAGAAGGCAAAGCGATGAACTCAATTCCCCTTCCAAGAGCTCCTGTGACGTGGATCTGAAGTTTCCGCTGTGTTATTTGGAGTGAGAGCACCTGCCATGGGAGGATGTGAGGTGGAACGCAACATGCAGAAGTTGAGGAACTGCTAATACATTGGGAAAAAAAAAAAAACACTGATACTTAAAAAAAATACAATTTGTTACTGTTTATCTTAGGGGTTATCTGTGTTCGGTTACACTTTATTTTACAGTGCCGTAGTTACATTGTAATTACTTAAATAAGTACTGTGTACTATTAATTAACTACATGCACTTACTATAGAGTTTCAGTTAGGGGTTTAGGGTTAGTTACTTGTAATTATGCATAATGTACTAATATTACTATAGTAAGTACATGTAATAACTACAGCACTGTAAAATAAAGTGTTACCCTGTGTTCTTTTTCTGATTGGGTTGGTTTTCACTAGTTTAGTTCAATGTTCTGTGTTTTCAGTTAGTTTTCTTGGTTATTCATTGTCTGATTATTGTTTGCACCTGATGTTCATTTGGTTAATTAGTTGGACTGTATATTAAAGCCCCATGTTTGTTTTTGTTCTTTGTCAGTTCTCCTTGTGTGTACAGTGGTTGTTTTGTTTTAAGTTTTCTGAGTATTTTGAGTTCTGTTAAATAAATATACACTGCTGCGAATAAATCAGTTCCCTCACTGTCACGGTATTGCAACCGTTCGTAACAGTTACAGCCAAATTTATTAGTTTTTCTCAAATTTATAATTAGGTTCAAACCTTTGAGTTTTGATTTAATATTAATCAAAAATATTTATATTCCCAAAGACAAAAATGTACATTCATGTAAGTAAAAATACTTTTTACTCTTAGGGCTGGGACAATACATCGAATGTCGATTCGCGATACAAAGAATCTGGAGCGATTCTGATATTTTTCGATGTATCGCGATTCTCTCTCCAATCGATTCTGAGCTTAGTTTATTTAGAACGAACACTGCCTGCTTCCAGTTCCTTTACACACACCACTTAAACCTAAAAAAAAAATCATTCATAAAGTTCGAAAAGGTTGAAGCGGTTCATAAAAGAGCCGAGGTGCAAGTATATTTAACCACTTACATGACACGAGCGCTGTCCAGCAGTCTTCTTCGTGAGCGTTTGAGAGTGTGCGGTTAAAAACTAGCCTAGAGCGCCATCTGCTGTTTAAACTAAGCTCAGAATCGATTAGAGAGAGAAAATATCAGGATCGATCCAGATTCAGATTCATTCACAGCCCTAAAGACTATATACTTAATCAATATATATATATATATATATATATATATATATATAAACTAATTACTGCAAAAAAATTAAATGCGCATGTGCAACCTGCGGTGGTGCGCGTACAATTTTGATGACGAATTTCGCGTTACGCGCACTGTACACTGACCCTTGCGTACGCATAAAAAGTGAACTATACTTTGGGCTTACGGTTGAACCACTGTAGTCACATGTACTATTTTAACGATGTCTTTACTACCTTTCTGGGCCTTGAAAGTGGTAATTAAATTGCTGTCTATGGAGAATTTTCATTTTTGGGTGAACTAACCCTTTAAGGACCAGATTACTAAACACACAAAAAATTTTTATTATTATATTATATTATATTATATTATATTATATTATTATAAAATAGAAAACCATTATTTTAAATTGTAATATTCTCAATTTTACTTTAATTTTAATTTAAATATTTTTGATCAAATGCAGACTTGGTGGATATAATAATCTTCTTTCAAAACATTAAAAATCATAATGACCGCAATCTTTTGAATGGTAGTGTATGTAATATACTATTTTGGGCTTTTAACAGGTGAAGAGACTATTTTCATGGGCAGACCACTTTTCCTATTTCTAATTTCTATGGTGCAGACAGAAGTGAAAGAGGGTTCTGCAGTATAGAAACAGTTGTTTGTGTTTTTGTCACCTAAGAAAGTGTTGCTTATATCACTTATGTCAGAATTCACTACTGCAGCCAACACATTATAAATTGTGGTAATTGATTTTAATATGTCGTCATACTTTTTTCTCCTGCACCACTGGGTCGCTCCCTCAGGCTGGGGGCCCTGAGCTTAAACTTCAGCATGAGGAGACGGTGTGGAAGAAATCTTACATATGCACCTGAGAACTTAATGAAAAAAAAGAAAATAGTACTGGAAAGAAGAAAAACATACCGTGAGGGCTGGTTTCCTCCAGATCTAGCACAGTATCCACACAGCCGCAGGCTTGGGAGAGAACCCAGACTCACAACACCTGCAACCGGCAGCACAAGCTACACGGGGTCTGCAGAGATGCAGAGAGACATCTGGGAACTAATGAAGCCACAGATGAGCTAAATGTTAATTAAAGTTTCTGTAATAAAAATCCATATGGTGGCCTACTGATTAGCACACTCAAGATACACTTGACGAGTTTCATTATACCAGTACAAGGATGTTACTGTGGTTTCTCTTTGCAAAAACACAGGAGCCATCGGGGGAAAGTCTGATCCGAAGCTTTAGAGCTTTATGCCATGGAGGGGGGCTTTTAATTTATATATGCTCATAAAAAATTTTATGTTCATATTTCTTCATAAAACATCAATGTACTTTAAGATTATAGCATTTATTCTTGCTGGAAACACTGCAGAAATTATGTATAACTTCTAACAGAGCTTCACAAAAGTGTTTTTCAAAATGGATGTTTCAGTACGGACGCATATTATAGACAAAAGAAAATGATATCCAATCCTGAATGTAATTAGGACAAAGGGGTTAAGGTTTGGCTTGTTAGCAAATAGCTCCTGCTGGTAAATGCCATAACAACAACATTCTGGGGACAATAAGCATCTTTCTCCATTGACAACCATTCAGAAGGAGCTGTGTATTTTAACAAAATAAAAAAAAGTCTTGCTGACTGCATCTAGAAAACAGAGATCTATGCATCTTTTACAGTGTAGTGTTGTCGAGTTTGTTCCTCTGTGGTCACTGTGATGTAATCACAGATTGCAGGAAAACATTATTTAAATGGGGAAAAGGAGTGCTGACGATTCGCATAGAGATTCATTTCACCAGCTGATGCTGACTCAGCAATTCTCACTAAAACCGCAGGTGTAATGGCATCCAGCCGTATAAAATTATTTCACTTTATGCCTTTGCACTCTACCAAAACTATTATATCACAAAGGGGATTTTCGTAACAATTTAAAAATAAGGTTTCATTTGTTAACATTAGATAACTACATTCACTGACATGAACTAAAATGAACAATACTTCTACAGCACTTATTAATCTTAGAGATTAATAAATGCTGTAGTATTGCAGTTCATTGTTGACTAATGTAGTCATTTTAGTTCACAGTGCATCAACTAATGTTAACAGATAAAAATTGTGATAATAAAAATGTATTATCAAATGCTGAGATTAAAGGATTAGTTCATTTTCAAATGAAAATTACCCCGAGCTTTACTCACCCTCAAGCCATCCTGGGTGTATATGACTTTCTTCTTTCTGATGAACACAATCAGAGTTATATTAATAAATATCCTGACGCAACCGAGCTTTATAACAGCAGTGAACAGGGGTCACGGGTGTGAGCTGAAGAAAGTACTTCCATCCACATCCATCCATCATAAACATGTACTCCACACGGCTCCGGGGGGTTAATAAAGGCCTTCTGAAGTGAATCGACGCATTTGTGTAAAAAAAAAAAAAAAAAAAAATCCATATTTAACAAGTTATGAAGTAAAATATCTAGCTTCCATCAGACCGCCTTCCGTATTCAAGTTACGAAGAAAGTGTAAATCGGCGTTGCATCAGTTACACTTTTTCTGTAAGTTGAATAGGGAAGGCGTAGGACGTAGTGTAAGCGTTTTGAACTGCAAGAGTTTTACACTTTCTTCGTACGTTGAATACAGAAAGCGGTCTAGCGGACGCTAGATATTTAGGGCCCGAGCACCGATGGTGTAAGGACCCTATTGCTCAGTCAATTATTCTTCTTCTCCGAAATGAATCACATTTTTGAGGGTCTAAACATGCTCGAAAACTCATGAAACTTTGCACACGCATCAGAAGCGGTGAAAATTTACATCTGATATGGGTTTCAGAATTAGGTGTGGCAAAATGGCTCGACAGCGGCACCTACAAAATTTCAATTAAGCACCATTTGCGCTATGTTTCACGTACAGGTATGAAATTCAGGTAGACACATGTAACAGCACAATACCTACAAAAAAGTCCATGGGTGCAAAATCTGAAAACCCAACAGGAAGTGAATTTTTTGAATTTTCTCTGCTAAATTTTTGCAGTTTTTGCAATTTCCAGATGTTGTACTTTAAGAAACTCCTGCTAGAGCTTTAATCAGATCAAGGTCATATTTAGTCAGTCTAATCTAAAGGCCTTTGTGACGTTAAATTGCGAAGATCTTGACTTTTCACTGAAGGACGTGTCTGTGGCGGCCCCAAACTTCACATGATCTGAAGACATCTACAATGCAATATTCAGTTACAGTCATAGCGCCACCTGCGGGCAACAGGAAATGACATGTTTTACACTGTGATTAACTCCTCATAGAGATTTAATCAGATCAACATCATATTTGGTCAGTCTAATCTAAAGGCCTTTGCGATGTTAAATTGCGAAGATCTTGAGTTTTCACTGAAGGGCGTGTCTGTGGTAACCTGACAATATCTGATGTTTCGCCATGAAGGAGGAAGCTGTTGTAATTCAGGCATACAGTGTCCGATCTGCCCCAAACTTCACGTTTGATAAAAGTCCTGTCCTGAAGACATAGGAGCCAAATATGAAAATGCTCTCCCTCCTTTAGTGGACTTAGATATAGGTACAACCAGAAGTCCAGAGTTTTGTGATTAACCTCCAGGAGCCGTGTGGAGCACACGTTTATGATGGATGGATGTGGATGGAAGCACTTTCTTCAGCTCATAATCGTGAACCCTGTTCCCTGCCATTATAATGCTCGGATGCATCAGGATATTTATTAATATAACTCTGATTGTGTTCAACAAAAAAAAGTAAGTCATATACACCTAGGATGGCTTGAGGGTGAGCAAATCTTGAGCTAATTTTCATTTCAAAGTGAACTAATCCTTTAATGTTAATTTCAACATTTACTAATACATTATTAAAATCAAAAGTTGTATTTGTTAACATTAGTTAATGTACTGTGAAGTGAACAAACTATGAACAGCTGTATTTTTTTATTAACTAACATTAACAAAGATTAACAAATACAGTATATATTGCTCGTGGTTATTTCATGTTAGTTAATACATTAATGTTAACAAATGATCGTTATTGTAAAGCATTACCTTATTAAATAACATCAACAAAGGTTA
Organism: Ctenopharyngodon idella; assembly: GCF_019924925.1. Taxonomy (NCBI): domain Eukaryota; kingdom Metazoa; phylum Chordata; class Actinopteri; order Cypriniformes; family Xenocyprididae; genus Ctenopharyngodon; species Ctenopharyngodon idella. The sequence continues at coordinate 16,706,031 of NC_067221.1, forward strand.
ATATATGCTGTAAAAATATATTATTTATTGTTCATTCATGCAATAACTAATATTCACAAATGAGACCTTACTGTAAAGTCTCACAGAGATTTTTCATAATTTTGCTTATTGTTTGTGTAAGAATGTATGAAGTTTAAAGTGAAAGAAGATGAACGACAACATATTCAAGTGTTCTGCTTTTGTATTAATATGATGTGACTTTGCCTCTTTATAAAACAAGAAAAAGGCCAAATATAAAGTTAGAAAATATCTTACATCCAATCAAACTTACATCAGCTTGATATACTGTGAGCACTTACAAAGAAATCCATTCATTACAAGCAGCCTGACATGGGCAGATGGCAACTGGTTTAATCTTTTCACCCCAGAATCCTAGGCAGCCTCAGGTTTCCACAGAGGCAATCATACGCACTGAGGGATGGGATAATTGCCATTGATGGCAGCCAACCTTCCAGAGACAGGCCTCATAGTTTCACAAATAGCACAAACTGACTCGATGGTCAAGAGCTCAAGCCAAACTTTCAGACAACAATCCAGCTGGCTGGCTGATGGAAGATAATTATAAAGTCTCTGTGAATGATGTCCACAGTCCAAAACATCCGGTTACTAGTGGTATATACAGTGGCCGCAAAAATTATTTGGACATTTTTGGACTCTTAGTATGTATAAATCACATTGCATCACATATCAAAATATTAAACCAAGTGGCATCTCTGCAAACAAATGATACTAGATATGTTCTAAGAACTAACTAAATTGTTGCAAAGAGTTTTAACCAGCTGCTGTCAAGGCAAAGATGTATGAATTAACTATGAATATGATCCACTAACATATCAGTGCATATATTATTTTATCATTTTATTTCTAACAAAATATTTTTTGTGAAATGTTTTGCTTGAAAAGTAATATGCCTTAGCATGAGTATATAATACAAGTCACAGGAAGTGGGGAAAAAAGAAAATTATGCCCCATAAAAAAGCAAATGATGCGAAAATTACAAATGATCAGAAATTAACATGTATTTTTTCCAGCCCCTATATAATATAATATAATATACACAGGAAGATTACATTCAGTCTACATCCAGTCAAGTGTCATAATGACGGTTGTGAGCAGCTAATGCCGCACACTAATAATTACCATCTAAACTGAAAATTGGACCTAAGAGTCCTCAAGTGTTGTTCAAATGAAAGAAGATTCAGATGACAGCTGTTTATTCCTGTTAGTTATGGTCTCACATGGACCCCCAGAGAGCTGTCAGAAAAGAATGGTGTCATTTCTCCTAACAGAGCAGAAATGACTCATTAAAAGCTGATGACATGATGGTGATGAGTGCAAGGCAGTGGTCCACTCTCTCCCAGAATGCCGAGCTGCAGTCATTAGCAGGGAGGTTGGGCAGGCTGAGGAATGAGGTCACTGTGTTCCATGGTTGAGCAGAGCAGAAGGAGGAGAGCCACTCTGGCCAGGACCATAATGAGCACATTCAATGCAGCCTTTCACACTTTCGTTTTCTCTCTTTCTCTCTCTCCCACACACACACACCCACCCACACGCATATTTGTTTTGCTGGGAAATGAGGGATCTATAACTATTTTTCGGTTTAGGTATAAATATATATATAAAAAAATGTTTTTTCATAAATGGCATTTTATGCATTTTGCATGAATTTGGAAACCAAGATATTGAGTCCACATTACAAAACTGTGAATACTATGCTCAGTGACATTTTTCGAAAGTCAAGGTTTGGCCTTTTTAAACTATAGGTCTGAAGGATACAGTGCTTAAAGAAAGTCATCATACCCTGTGAAAATCTTTACCTTTTTTCACATTACACCCAAGAAAATAAAATAAATTAAGTCTAACTTTTTTGAGCCGTATGTACACATTATAACCCTCAACATCAACGTGAAAATAACATTTTAAAACATTCTGGAAGATTATTAAAAAATTCAGAGAATAACAGGGTTGGAAAAGTTATCAGTCCCCTGATTTAATACTTCATAGAACCATGAAGTGTCTGTACTAGCTTTGCACACCTAGATTGGGGAATATTTGCCCATTCTTTCTTACAGAATTGTTCAAGTTAAGTCAAATTCTGTGGTGAACAGCAGTGGACTGCTCTCTTCAAGTCCATCCACAGATTTTTTTTTTGTCAGATTTAAGTCAGGGATCTGACTTGGCCACTCAAGGACATTCACCTTCCTATCCTTAAGCCATTGTGTTGTTCTTTTGACGGTATATTTAGGATCATTGTCGAGTTGGAAGGTGAAGGTAGGTTTTCCTCAAGAATTTGGATGTACTTGGCAGCATCCATTTTCCCTTCAATCCTGACCAATCGCCCAGTCCCCGCTGAAGGTGCCACCACCATGCTTCACTGTAGGTATGGTGTGTTTTGGGTGGTGTGCTGTGTTTGCTTTTCGCCAAATGTTTGGCTTTTCGCCAAACATAGCGCTTGGAGTTCGGTCCAAAAAGGTCAATTTTGGTCTCATCAGATAGCAGTCTTCCAGGTGGGTTTTTGCATAGTGCAAATGAGACTGAGTGTGGCACTTTTTCAGGAAAGGCTTCTTTCTTTCAGCACTATGTTTGGCAATGTTTAGCTTTCCAGTATGACTAGTTTAGCCAAAGTCCCTTTCAAGGAAAGTCTGTTCACTCAGCGGCCATATTTGCAATGCAGCTAGCATTCAAGACCAAGTCCTATCTATTTGAATGGGGGAATCCTGAAATCTCAAAAACTGCTTGCAGAACTCACAATTATTTAACATATTTCAAATCAGCAACAAAATCTGATATGAACTGTCCCATAAATATTGTTTCTTATGCTCAAATAGCATTAAAAAAAACGTATTTTTCAGGCTAAACGATCCAATGCGCATGTGCAGTCCTAAGCGCGAATCTCAGGTTTCTATGGGAACCGGAGCCTCTAACGGCAGCTGCAGTGATGCAATAACTTTATCAATCAGTGATTGGCTCTTTTACTTAGAAGGCGGGACATATTCCACCATATTGCACATTGCATTTTCTCCCATTCACAAGTAAAAGGAGTGAACTGTCTTTCTATATCTACAGTCTTTGGTTTAGCCAAACTGCGCATAGTAGTGATGACTAGTAGGTACATTTCCTGAAAACTAACTATGAAGTGATATACTGGTGAAAACAGTCCATGTTCTCTTTGCAATTTGCAGTGCCTTTCAGACTAAACATATATATATGCTCTATGTGATTTTGAATCTCTGTTTAGTTCACTTTGTAGGGCACTATTGGACGATTGGAATGCACTACAGGAAATATCTAATCTAGCTCCAGCTTCAGGTCCTGAGACCAACGAAAACACATGATTCCAGAAGTACCCTCAGGGCTGAACATTGCTGCATGGAGCAATAAAGAAGCATTTCATCACACACTGGAGCTGAAGCACCATTTTAAGTGTCCCACATACCAGTATTTTCAATAAACCTTTCTTTGCTGTCTAAAAACCTATTATCACACCACTGCGAAGAGTACTCAAGGCTGGCAGCAAAAACCCATATCGCAATCCAAAACAAAAACATCTTTATTTGGAATTTTAAAAACTCATAAAACAAGAAGGTTCATGAAAGTGTCACTGAATATTTGGGAGGAAAAATTGAGCACTTATCCAGACAGAATCAAGCAGTATTAACAAAACCCACTATATCTGTGGAGTCTGAGCAGACAGACCCTCATACCTGTCAGTGCGGCATTTCACAACTTTCAGAATCTGACTCCTGAAATCAAGCAATATTGCATATTAAAGAGGGGATTGTGTTGTTGAGCTTAACAGTTTGTTTATATTTTCTGACTTGTAGGAACAGGGCTGTCAATCAAAATACCAAAACATTTTACCCATACTAAATGTGAACTGGAATTTTGAAAAAATGTTCTTGTGTTTTTTATGTCAGCAAATACTGCAATTGTTTCGTACCTGTGAATTTGTTTGGAAATGTTCAATATCCAATTGTGGGGGCTTTAAATCCACAGTTTCTGTTTATTTTGCAAAAATGACCGGCTGACTGTACATTATTCTGATACTCACTAGATAAATAAATACAAAGACAGTTTAAATTATTTTATAATCTTACCTGAATATTATCTTAAAGCTTTTGCTAAAAAAAGCAGACCAATCAGAATCTCACTTAGTATATAAGGAACGAAAAGTGTATCTCCATCTGCTGTATATAATGTAAGAAAAAATATTTTTCAAGGTTTTCATTTATTCTACATCAAAAAGCTTTAAAGAAAAAAGTATGTGACTCATCATATCTTTTATACTGTGATTCCTGTGAATAGAGGTGCACTATGAAGTTAAAAGGGTGATATCAACAAGAAATCTATAAACCATACGCAATATCATACTCGTAGCCGTGTGATATGTAAATCAGCATGGCTGTGATTCAGCCATAGGCACGAGGCCGCAGGCCATTGTATAAATATTGCGTCATTTATACAACAGTTTGATGGCACGAGTGTGTAAATAAATAAGAAATAACAAATGAGTGTCTTTAAAACCCTCTTTTGTGCAGAACTACTTCCTTCCGCCACAGACTCAAATCTCAAGTTGACAGTTTGACCAAGGTTCAATTACTAATTCTAAAACGTCACTTTAGAACTAGTAACGAAGGAATGTTGAGTCCCTCCATTGAGAGAGAGAGAGAGAGCGATCGCCTGAGCGAGCATTACCTGTGTCTGATATAACATTCATTCTTCAGGTCGATGTCCATAATATTATATCCATTATAAAAATCCATTTGAATGTCCGTATTCATGTTGTATTTGTCCTTTTTACAGTTAAGGGAATTTTCCATAACAGCTCTAAAACAATGTCCTTTGTTTACAAAAGTCCCTTTCAATTAAAAAGTCTCTTGCGACTGACTCATTCACTCGTAAAGTATGCTACCATCTAATGGCGTATTAATGTAACTTTCACCCAATCCATATTACGCACTAATGGATGGACCCTTTCTCAATACCAAATACAATATTTTTATTTATATAAAATAATATGAATTGAACAACAATATTTAAATTAACAACAATAGCCATTATAAATGACAATAGGAAATAAACACAATTGTACAATTCAGTTAAATGTACAAAGCAGTGCTCCACATGATGTTAAATAGCATTAATATTAAATTATTAAATTCAACATAGCCCAATTTGATTTGCTCTTGAACAAGCAATAGATTAATAAGACCAAAGATTGCCCGTTTTATGTACCCAAAATGAATTATATCTCATGTTTAACCACTATAAGAGACAGCGACAAATCCCCGAAGCACTGGCCGAGATGAAGCTGTTCTCGGCGGGTACTCGAGTACTGAACAGCCGCTGACAGCCTGGAGCTCGCATCTCCGATAACATCTAAACAAATTGTAAAATAGGCGCTATGATTAAATATGAGTCACATATATCAGGTCTAAACAACTATATTCTTACCTAAAAAACTACAGTTCATGGTAAAACAAGTGTAGTATTTGTAAAAAATACAGTGAATTTGCTCAGCTGCCATGATAGTCGCTTCAAGCGGAGTGATACAAACGGTGAAAAGTGTTATATTACTATATATATAGGCTATGTTAAATAATCTTGTAGGCCTATATAAAATATATTGAAATGTTATCCTTGACATCTATGAAAGAAATTAAGAATTCAATAATTTAAATTTCAACCGCTGAATTCACAAAAGTATGGGGGCATTTTCACCTGAATTTAAATGAACCAATCTCAAACTTGATTGCAAAATTACATAGCCTAATACAATTACACCACCAGTAATAAGTTACATGACCAGTTGACTGGTATGAATGAAGAATTTGTTTGGATACTTATTAATGTCTGATGAAGGCAAAAGATTTCTAACACAACAAATAACTACCTGATTAAAATCTACCAACACTGACAGGAGGAAAAAAAAAAGTTAATTAGCAACTCAGAATGTTTTGATGATTAAACCAATGATGCTGTGACCTGCTATTCCATTAATACCTCATGTTTGGATGAAAAAGACAAAAAATCATTGTGCAAATTTGCTTGTGTCAATCAGGATGGGCTGAAGTGGATACACTGTCACAGGGGAGCATTTCAAAATCATAATGCTTTGTCTGATATGAGTAATTACACAAGAGAGATAGCAATTAAAGAATGTTATCTCCCTTCTCTACTTTCCTTTTCTCTTCTTCAATCACATTTAATTGAAGTCAAGAGGTTTGAGAAAAGAAGGTAGGGAGAATGCGAAGGAGGAGGCTAAGTGATTTGCAAAATGAGTTTTAATAATATTAAAACAATTAAGAGTTCAAGAACGGAATTGATTCCAAAGTGTATGGCTTTCTTCTTTTTGCTTTCTTTCTTGCTTTGTTCTCTCTCAAATACAGAATTTGGCACTAAAGTCACTCTCTGACCTTATCATGCACTGCTGTTTTACTACTGTGAGATGATTGTTTGTATTTGTAGGCTTCTGTTTGAGAAAGTCAATGTGAAATGCATGAGTTCTTCATAATGTGCCACATCAGGTCCAATTTTATGACCACAGAATGAGTTAAGCAAATTGTATGTTATTTACTCGTCCTCTCGCTGGTGTTGTGTTGAGCCAGCGGATGGCAGAGAGTGCCGTAAGTGTGCTGTTTAGCCCAGTATTTAGTTCTCCCAGGTGAGGAGAAATTAATGTAGATTTACGGACAGAGTTGGAAAGGCACACGGACCACCCACATCTGCGCTAGTAGCTGGAGTTTGGAAGCCAGTGAGTTTAGTGTGGAATTAATAATAGGGTGCAGATGCCAATCCAGTCAATCTTTTACCTATAAAAGAAGAAATGTTAAAAAAGCAGAAATGTTAAAACTAAAGTTTGCTAAAGAATGCTATATCTTAAACCAAACTAATTAATTTACATTTATTTTATTGTTTATATTTTATTCAATTTTGTTTTTGCTGTTGTTACTAGTATTAATAAAATTACCATACACTGTAAATCTTAAAGGATTAGTTCACTTCAGAATTAAAATTTCCTGATAATTTGCTCACCCCCGTGTCATTCAAGATGTTTATATCTTTTTTTCTTCATTTGAAAAGAAATTAAGGTTTTTGAGGAAAACATTCCAGGATTTTTCTCCATATAGTAGACTTCAGCGGGTTGAAGGTTCAAATTGGAGTTTAATTGCAGCTTCAAAGGGCTCTACATGATCCCAACTGAGCAATAAGGGTCTTATAGCGAAATGGTCAGTCATTTTCTAAAAAAAAACGAAAAATTATATACACCACAAATGCTTGTCTTGCACTAGCTCTGTGATGCGCCACGCATTAGGTAATCACGTTGGAAAGGTCACACGTGACAGAGGCGTAAGTACCAAGCAAGTGTTTACAAAGCGAACGTGCAAAGATTAAGTCAAACAGCCTTTACAAAAAAAAATGACGATTTTGAATTTCGAGGAGAAAATAAGATCTTTTTCGACCTACTTCTGCCTACGTCACGTGTAACCTTTCCAACATGATTACGTAATGAGTGGTGCATCGCAGAGCTAGTGCAAGACGAACATTTGTGGTTGAAAAGTATATAAATTTTTATTTTGTTTAGAAAATGACCGATTGTTTCGCTAGATAAGACCCTTATTTTCTTGCCTGGGATTGTAAAAGTGGTATCAGACTATTTTTTTGTACTTCTCAGAAATATATATTGATATTAGTATTAATAATATCAATGTTATGGTATGCAGCAACAGAGAGAGCAGAGGCTTGGATCTAGGGCACCCTTTCAAAAAATAAGTATAGTTCAAGTTCAAGATCATTTTATTAAGCATACTTAAGCAAAGTTCAAGTGCATTTTTAAGTACATTTTTAAGTTATCTGGTATTCAATAATGGGCTCAAAACATTAGCGCAAAAACATTGTACATTGTCCATGTATTCATAAAACAGTACGGAAAGGTACCCGGGTGACAGAGCGTCTGGTGAAATTCTGAAGTGCGCATCCAATGGAAACTTTACTATCCCATGAGGCCACTAGAATGGATTTGTGAATGGCAACTGACACTGATAGGTCTCACGTCAACATGACATCTAGATAACATTCTCAGCATATAGTTTTGTGGGTAAGTGCATTTTAAAATTCGCAGGACATTTATGATTGTGTCATCAGTTTTTAAGTACATGAAAAAGAAATAACCTAGTTGTCTAACAGTATATAAAGACATGGTAAAATTGTGCCATAAGGTTATAAAATAACAAGCACATTTATACCATCAGGACTTCCAGAGTGCCGTGGACGGCAGTGCAGGTGAGTGGCACTGACAGAGCCCCAGTGCATTTCCTAAAACCACAGGAAAGGTCAAAGAGCTCATGCCACAGAGACACTGATCTAAACTGAAGCCCCACGAGGTATACCGCAGGTGCACGTCGTTTCCGATTTTCCACTCAACACTACCTTTATGTAGGATGACCCACACAATAGTCCTTTTTTCTGTGTCTCGCTCCATCTCTCTTTAACTAGAACTTTTGAAAGTCCCAAGGTACTGGGAAGACAGTTTTCTAAAGGTTCAATAATTTGAGAGCAGCTTGTCATTGGCAATTGAGCAAAGTGTTGTTTCAATGTAAAAATCATTCTTGAGACAATTATTTTTAAATTTCTAGGGAGCATCTGTCAGCGTTGAGGTTAAATTTTCGCAGATATCTTGTCAAAATGTATTAAATGACTCACTGTGAAATCAAAGTAAAAGTGTCTCCTGTACCCTCTAAGCTAAATCAATTCCTTTGAGGCAATTTTTTATAAAAATTGATTTATAAGATGAGGTATTTCTAAATTTTAACATGAAGACAATGAATGTAGGTGAAGCTTTAAAAGACACTGAAAGAGTCACTGCTAACTAGGTCCTGTTTACACTTGGTATTAAGATCAATCAAGATCAATCGTTTTGGTCAATCGAATCACAAGTAGATGAGGGAGATACATACCCGTTTACACATGGTATTTTAATCTTAGTCTCTTTTGTCCACTTTCAACCACTTCTGTCCTGATTTCTGCGAGGGGAAGGTTTATGGGCGGGTAAATATATGTGTTTTTTTGTCAGATCTTTCAATCTAATGGACAAAATCTTTTTACATATGAACACACCCGGAGACAACGGAAAAACATACGGAGAGCACTAGCTTTCGTTTCTGCTCTGATAGTCACAAGACGACGCCGAACGCAATGAGTGTGTGTTAGAAATCAGGAATGGTGACATAACATTGTGCTTGGTACATTTTTCGTCTTTAAACCAAACTTGGGCTTTCAGTTGACAAAGTTTAAATCCCATCTGGCTAGCGCACTTCCCATAATGTTTACGCATTAGGTGGAGAGTAGATGGTCTTTTGTGGCTGTTTGAACACATTCAACCACATGAGCGTTTACACTATGAAAGCAATCCAGTCAAATGCGTTTTCAACTACCTCTGGAAGTGGTTGAAAGTGGACAAGCTCAATACATTTTAGACCACATTTACACCTGTTTTTAGCGTCGTCCACTTGTGATCCGATTGATCAAAACGTATCTTAATATCAGGAGTATACAGGGCCATAATTATGTTTATGTCACATTTACTGTTACCCTGAAGTGGAAACAGAGTTACATAAGATGCAGTGTCATACAAAAGGGATGATACAGAGATAAACCAATAATATTTGTCTGGTCATGTGACCTTAACATGGCAGCCCCTATGTAAAATAAAACAGCTTTTAGACAACAGACATGACTGAAATCTTGTAAGTGTAGTTCATTGTTTGGGAAACATGGTTGAAAACCATTTTTTCCCAATAGACCCTTTTCATATTTCCGGGTTTCTCAGAAGTGGAAGTCGTCATAGTTGGGTAAAATTCAATAGCGGTGAATAAGAGAATACATTAAATATATTTTTTGTGTTTCCATTTGCTCAAATAGCAAAAGAAATACTCCACAATAGTGTTTTCACAACTTTCAAAAAGAGGAAAAAAATAGAGAGCGATTGATAACGGCAGTCAGAAGAGAGAAAGATGTCATTTTTACTGTCACTCCCATAGCTGCTGTATTAGAAACACCCTAACAGCATTGTTAACTAGATTTGTGTAATTTGATGCAAAGGTAATATAATACTAAGTATAGTGTCATAAATGTACCTACGTTTTAAAAAAAAAAAAATGAAAATATAAAAAACTTTGCAGGATTTACGATATTGATGACCGTTAAAACGCTTCATCTCAGTCTGTGAAAAGGGTCTATTCCATTTAGAGTGGCTATAGAAATTACACACTTCACCTTTAAGAAACACAAAACAAAACAAATAAATGTTTACTTTAATAAATATTAAAATAAATATTTTAATATTAAATGCATAAATAATACTGATTTTTTAATAAATAATATTTTAAATACAATATAAAAATATATTTATGGAAGAAGGGGACGGAATCTGACAAATTGCCAATGTGCCGATTAAAGTCACAATGAAATCTTTAATTAAAAATAACTTCCCCTCCCTCTTGCAGCAACTTCTCTTCTCTTCTCTAATGACTTGTTTTTCGGCACGAGGGCAGGATAACCTGTCATTCACATGAGATCGACCAATAGCAAACCACAACCATCCAATCAATTCCCCTTGGAAAAAAATCAAGTCCCGCCCTACGTTTTTTCTTGTTCAAGAAGCTGTTTCACTCAGATATACGTCACAATAGGAAAGAAAAGACTAAGGCCCCGTTTACAGTAGTGCGTTTCTGTTTTAAAACGGCGTTTTAAAATGAAAAACGATCCTCATCTATACTGCCGTTTCCGTAGATACTAAAACACAACCCCGGCATTTTCAAACTAAAACGAGGTCTGCAGCGCTTTCGAAAGTCTCTGTTTTCGAGGTTCGAAAACACTGGTGTAGTATAATCAACAAGCGTAACCGCAGCAAAACTTATGCATTTTAAAACGAAAACACACTAGTGTAAACAGGGCCTAAAAAGACTACAGTTTTATGCCAACTTAAAGACAAAACCTACACATAAACACCCTTCTTCTTTCTTGTAAATATTTAATGAGGCTATACACTAAAAAATGCTGGGTTGTTTCAACTTATGTTTTGGTCAAATATGGACAAACCCAACCTTTTGTTTCAATTTTTAAATAAAATTTTTAAAGCCAATGTTTGGGTTTGTCCATATTTGACCAAAACATAAGTTGAAACAACCCAGCATTTTTTAGTGTATAGCCTTAAATATTTACAAGAAAAATGAAGGGTGTTTATGAACACTAATAAAAAGAATTCCTTTATTTATGTCATTAAACAGTGGATTATTCTTACACTCGTATCGTGATTTTAACGGTAAGACTGGTAAAATGCTACGGTGAAAAACTGTTGGTTGACAGAAAGTTTCCGTATATACGGTGAATAAGTGTAATAGATTTAACTGTACATTTAATGTAATTTTACAGTAAAATACCATTAAATGTACAGTTTTTGGAAGTAAAAAAGAACAAATCATTGTATAATTTACAGTAAAAAAAATGTAAATTGACATTCCCAGAATTCCCTCCATGACACTTCAAATTTAATGTATTTTCATTGAAATTACCGTTTCTTCTTAGTTTTTCTTACATTTTTTTCTAATCAGTTATGTACCTTAGGGTTTAATGTTACATCTTATGTTGTTAAATGAATGTTTATTGCATTTTTTAATGTTGTGTGTTACAATGATGGTGTTTAGTGTTTGTGTGAATGACACTGTGTGCACCTTCTAAATATTAGTATACACCTTCTCAGCTTGTGAAAAAGCTGCTTGTGATGAGCTTTGATCCATCACGTGACTCTCATCACCACTGTGTTTGGTGGTTGTCAGTGTATTATAAATGTACAAAACAGATATTAGTACTTCAGTAGATTGGTAAATTAACATTATAGGCATATCAGTTAATGAAATGCAGTATTTCACTGTGAATTTAAGTTAAAGCTGTAAAACAAAAACAATTGCTACCGTGTTTTTTTTTACGGTAAATTTCTGATAACCACAGCTGCTGTTTTTTTACTGTAAATTTAACAGATTTTTTTTTTTTTTTTTTTTTTTACAGTGTATGCTTAATTTCTAATTTAATTTCCAACATCCAACCAAAAAAACTAAGGGAAAACCACCCCCAGGCAAATGGATCATATCAGTATTCACCGTCTGTGGGTGAATAGGACTCATCTTCATTCTGTCTCTAAGAGAGCTCATTGTCCTGTTGATCCTCAGATCAGCTCCCCTGTGCTGGTTTGGAGTCAGTCAGAGTCTCACTATTGCTTTGGTTTAGGTCATAACTGTCTCCTGCCGACAGGACTGACAGCGGCCTGAAATAGAAACAGGTCCTGGAGATTCTGCCGTCAATTGGGCAGAAAATAGGGGATGACAGTGGAGCCTGCCCTGCCTGCTGAAATAGATCGGCTCCCCGATGGCTTTAATGTCATTATTACCTCTCAAATGCACTGTGCAAAACGCATCAGCTGGCTTAGAAACGCCACAGCGCGTTACAGAGCAGGTAGTACATGCATACGGCAGGGTGATGGCTTTGACAGGCGAGTCCAGGGAGGCAGATGGCTCTGTGCTGGCTGCTTCTGCTGTATTAGATTCTGGCCTTTGCTTGCTTCTCTCTCACCTTAATGGACACAACCTTTACTCCTCCTAACTGTCTAGCTCCAGAAGTGCCAAGGATATTCTGCAGATTGTAGATTGCTGAAAAAAGGGGCGAGGAAACACAGATCACTGTGAATTCACAGCATCACAAAGATCAACCAGATAAAAGTTGAAGTGGTCTATAAGGTCTATGGGTCATGTGATCATCAGCATGATATCTCATGTTCTGTTTAGAATGACTGTACTGTTTTTAAGTTTGATCTACACCACTGTTCAAAAATTTGGCAAGGTTTGGTTTGGCAATGTTTTTAAATATTTTTAAAAGAAGTTTCTTATGCCCACCAAGGCTGCATTTATTTGATAAAAACAAAGTAAAAACAGTAATATTGAGAAATATTATTATTTTCTAATGAATATATTTTAAAAGGTAATTAATTCCTGTGATTGCAAAGCTGAATTTTCAGCATCATTACACTTCAGTGTCACATGATCCTTCATAATTCATTCTAATATGCTGATTTGGTGCTCAGGAAGCATTTCTTATTATTATCAATGTTGAAAACAGTTGTGCTGTCTAATATTTTTTCAGGATTTTTTTTTAAGAATAGAAAGTTATCTAGAAATCTTTCGTAACATTATAAATGTCAACTGTCACTTCTGATACGGACCCCAAACTTTTGAATGTCAGTATACATGTAATACCAAATAAATACATAAATTTACAAATCAGTTCTCATTCACTCATACTGTCACGAGTGGTTGCAGGAAGGCAGACACAGAAGAAGATAATAAATCCAAAATGCAGGTTTTAATGGTAATTCCAACAGACAGGCGATAAGACGCAACATACATAAACATAACGCAGATTGGACAGAGACAGAGTAAACAGGAGGAACTTAAATAGCAAACACCACTAAGGATAATTAATAGAACACAGCTCTGACACATATGAACTAATAATGATGGTAACCGGGGAGACAGACAAGTGGCGGTAAACAGAACAAAGGAACATGTGACAAATGAAAACAAACTGAAAGTCCATGAAAACTGAAAGTCCATACAAACAGAAAATAACAGACTGTGACACATACGATTAGGCAGATTCAAGAAGTAATAACCTCAAACTGTTGCTATTGTTATGAAAATGGATTGACTTGACCCCAAACAAAACATGAGGGTTGAGTTTTTTTGGGAAAGAGGGGCAAATAGAGCAGCTCCGGTAAGTCAGATCAAAGTGAAGTCACACTAGCTAAGGGGCCTTAAGTCTCAGTGAGAGGTTGATGGGCTCCTCAGGAGCTGTGAATGTGAAACTGGCAGGAGAGGAAGTCCATGGAGTGCATTGGTGTGATACACTCTCTCCATCAAGGAGAAAAGAGCTTTTCACAGAAGGGAGCTGGCAGGGGGCATCAAAAGAGTTCATGCTTAGCAGATCTCCTCTATCCAGGACAAAGACATTCAAATCGTCTTAATCAAATGGAGATGTTTATAATAACCATTTACGGAAACATATTAGGACATTGGGATCTACCAATGGTGTGAGTTTGATGACTAATGGCAGGGCGAGTGTTTGGGGAAACCTGTCTGAAAACATTTTTTATTATTATTATTATTTTTAAGCACTAGTGGCACCAAATAGGCCACGTACACACTGCAGCTAAATTCGGTTGTCAGTTCACCTTTTAGTACGGAGCCCCGCACATGACATGCAAGAAAAAAAATTAAATCGTGCGCACGATTTACTAATTCGTTCCCTCGATTTACTAAATCGTGCGCACAATTTACTAATTCGTTCCCTTGATTTATAAATCATGCGCATTAGGGAACGAAATAGTAAATCGTGTGCACGTTTTAGTAAATCAGGGAACGAATTAATAAATCGTGCACACAATTTAGCCTACTATTTTTTTCCTGCATGTCATGTCCGGGGCTCTGTATTTTAGTGCTTCACGTTCTGTACACACACAGTTCAGTAAGATACGGGAGTGACAACCGCATTCTACAACTGAATTAACTCCCGAAAAATACAGGTAGTGACAACCACATTTACAGAAATTCTATGCAGTGTGTACGGAACCGTACGGAGCCCTGCACATGACATGCACGAAAAAAATTAAATTGTGCCACGATTTACTAATTCGTTCCCACGATTTACTATTTCGTTCCCTCGATTTATAAATCATGCATGAGTCAAGCAGAGACTTGACTCATTCGAGTTGCCAGATCTTGCTAGTAATGAGCAAATAAGAATAAGCCCATAATAAACCGAAATAAATCCAAATGATTTATGCTTAAAGTAAGGCCAAAATATCGCGATTCATTTAATAACTCCTTAAACCCGTTCGCTTTATTAGACGAGCTTAAACAACAAGCCCAAAAACTCTTATAATGAATGACCATGGCAACACAGAAAGAGCGCGCTCGTGTCTGTAAGCATAAACAAAACATGACGCCTCCGTCGACTGTTTTTAGTTAAATTGCTGAAAATAACGAGTGTTTTGTAAGTGTAATATTACTTTGGTCGCGATAACGGATACCAAACACGAGAGACGCCAGAACGTCGCTATGGTTTCCAAGCTGTCAATCATCGCATTTTCGAGAGTGAGTCGTGTTCCGTACACACGTAATAATAATTTAGGGGATTCACTCCTGCATTTAAATGCGGTTGTCACTCTTACAGTGTGTATGTGGCCGTAGAGTTGTTATGAAACAGAAGTAGAGACAGATCTTTTCTTCCATATGTGAAAACAACTTAAAAAAAAAACTGGATGGATGGATGGATGCATAGATTCAGTTGCACAGTTTACCTCAGATTACCATTTACACAGAGAGTAGTTGCATGGCAATAAAAGCTGATTTGAGTTGAGCAAGCTTCAAGTGTGGATGGTTTTCATTCAGGGAGGTTCTTCCCACCTCATGTGAAGCTTAGTGCTTATAAAAAGCATTAAATGTGGGATCATGCCTCTCTTGTCTACAGAACTATGTAAGAAGATAAACATATCCTCCTCTTGCGTGTAGGATTTTCATGTTGGACTGGGAAGAACCTACTTAGAATTCATGCAGACTGCGAGTGTGGCGCTCCCCTAAATCCACTTTGACAATCCATGAAAATGTGATTTGCAGGCTAAGTCAAATCCTGAATTATTAGCTCGTCCAGTCTGGAATGATGAAGGGAGTGCAAATCATAAGATGAATAATTGATTTTTTTATTTTTTTCCCCCCTTTTTTTGCTTTTAAAGCTTGTGAGAGGAAAAAATCCCAATTTTTTGGTGTTAAATATGCATTGTGGATATCTTTTATGGCAGCATTTGTGATAAATGAGCGAGTGGGACAATAAACAAATGGAACACAAGGAGTTCAAGACCCGCTGGCCGTAGTCTGAACTCTAGAGGATGTTACACTTGTGTTTCGGTTCCACGGCCCATCACATGCCAGCACCGGCTTACACTCATTCCAGACAATGCCAGCTCTAGTTAGGAGTCTCACAGGGCACAGACAACATTTTTACTCCTTTCGTGTTGTTTTTTCACGTCGACAGCTTTCTACTTGTCTCTCTTGCTCAGGCTGGATCTCTGGTTATGTCTAACAGCTCTGTCGGCTAAATGTGGATGCCAATCAAGCGGACACTCTCTGTGAGTGAGATGAGCAAAAAATGAGGGCAAAAAAAATGAGGGCAAGGCCGCTGTTGTTTTTATAAACAAGATTTCATTAGGATTCAGGCTGTAAAATTGGGATGAAAGCAAAGTTTGCTGTAAGACCCTTTTCCACAACATATCGATCCGGCTTTATTGACCACATGACTCTCAGTGGTACTACATTTACACAGTCTTGTCACAATCAACTGTTTTGACTCTTATTGACACTATTTCTAGCAGCGGGTTTACAGAGAGGCTAAACTGCGGAAGGAAAAAAGAGCCCTCCAACTCTCCACTTTCCTGAAAGCTTTATCTAATGATCTTTCTCTCCCAAACACACCACTCTCAATCAATATGTTTGTCTGGACTGACAAGAGAGAGCCCACACCAAGTGCGACAGTTTAGAGTCAAATGGCTCAAAGAGCTCAAGGTCTCTTTACCATGGCTAACACCTGGGCACACACAGGCATTCATTCTCTGTAGTCTATGGGCTCTATTGCTCGCTGTGTCATCATCAGGCCAAGGCAGTTCTGCCCAGAGTTACACAATGTCAAAGAACTCGCTGTGGTAGATGACACTGACCTTCTGTTCCTGATTGATATACGAGCACACGATATCAAGCACAACACTGCTCTGTCTTTTGTATTTTTCACTACTCCCTGTATGATTGCAGAAGAAATATATGTTTATTGAACACTGATAGAGCAACAGATTTTGTGTAAAAAATAAATCATAAAAGTGGTTTGATTTGTTTAAAAATCTTTGAGGTGGCACACACATGTAATAAAGGGTAATAAAAGGCTCACCGGTCACCAGCATGGGGCAAAAGGCTAAATACTATAGCTAAAGTAATATGTTTTGAATAATATCTAAGTTAATACTTATTGAAAACAATCACTTTAGCAAAGTTTGTACTATTTTCTATTTATTTTGATATTTGCTATATAGGGCCTAGTCCACACGTACACGGGTATTTTTATAAATTGAGTTTTTCTGCCGTTTAAAAAAAAAATTTGCGTCCACACAAGCACAGTTTAAAAAAAAAAAAAATTCTGTCCTCATGAAAACACAAAAACCCGCTATGAAGCGTGGAAGCCTGGAAAAAAGTTTATTACCGGTTCCGATAGGCTAACAACATTGTCATTTTATTAAGCATTTTATTACTATTATTATTAATGCCATAAACCAGAACAATACAATGAGACATATTCATTCAAAGTAAAAAAAAAAAAAAAAAAAAATTCTCATAAGCAGTGACCTGCATAGTATTGTATTCTGACGCCTCTGTTCTGCAATATAATAGGAGAACTGTGCATGTATCTGTATACATGTTATAAGCCCTGTTGGCGCAGTTATTAGCAGCAATATTTTGGCTACGTCCTTCATTGCACAGACTCGCCTCATGTAAACAAAGGAGATAGTGGCGCAAAATCTGACGTCAAACAAAGGAGATAACGGCGATGTCACTGGCCAAAATCTCCGGTTTCACCGACTACACGACAACGCTGTAACTGGAGTTTCTAAAAATCTTCACCCTGGCCGGAGTTTTCAAAAAAGTTCGGTTTCAGTTACCGGATACTGCGTTTGTGTGTGGACGAACGGCCAAACCGCATAGAAAAAACATTTTAAAAAACATTACATCAAATTAGCGCAGATTCAACTTTGCATTGCTGTCCACAATCGCTTCAAGAATCAGCCAAATTTTCATGTGCAAATGCGGTTGTTAAGAAAAGTGCTGGGTGAATTTTTGTGCCATCTAGTGGTTTAAAGGAGAATAAAGTCAAATGCGCCTTTTACCCCGGTGTGCCTTTAGCCCCATTGCACTATTTATAATACAATGAGGCTAGTTGTGACAAGGCCAACCCAGCAAACAGGAAATTCAAAAAAATTTTAAAGGCCCACTCAAAGAACAAATAAATGTTATTGCAGTAAAAGTTCTTAATAGAACATTTTTCACAAAGAACATTATTAGGATTGATAATCATTCTTGAAATGTTCTGTAAAGGTTCTCTCAAAGTTACAAATAAAACATTCTTGCAAAAACATTAAAGGTACACTATGTAATTTTTTTTTTTTTTAAATTAACAAAATTTAAATAATGAGTCAATACGTCATCAATCCTTCTTCCAAAGCATGTTTTTGTTTTGCCCAGATTCATTATGGTAAGCATTAGTGTACATGTCACTTATCCGTGGTTGTCTCGTCATATCCATAAATAGAGAAAAGTTGCTCTGGCTACTTTAACACCTATGTTGTGGGAGTGGCATAGGTTAGTTGTCATAACAAGTGAGAAAGGTTGACATAGAGCATGCTAAATCTTGAACCTTTGGAGAATCACCATGTTTTTTTTTTTAAAAAAGGAATAGGGTCTCCTGGCAAAAAGAGAATGTGACAAAATGAGAATCAACATTGGCTTGGCTTTTCGGAGATGGTGAGAACAGAGTAATTTGAAATGTAAAAGTGATGCATGATGAGATGCCGTTTTTATTACTCAACAGTAAGGTATTTTTTGAGTAAGGTATTTTATTGAACAGATAAATTGCCATATGTAGCTCTCTAACAGAGAATTATCATTATCATTATGGTTGTTAACGCTGTGCTGGAATTTATTTTCAAGGAAGTACTATTAATGGGTAAAGCTACAGCAACATCTTCAGCTAGTCAGCTTGAGATCCTTTCCCTCTAAACTGGTTATACTGTATCTCTTAAGCCTAGTAGTGAAT
Organism: Ctenopharyngodon idella; assembly: GCF_019924925.1. Taxonomy (NCBI): domain Eukaryota; kingdom Metazoa; phylum Chordata; class Actinopteri; order Cypriniformes; family Xenocyprididae; genus Ctenopharyngodon; species Ctenopharyngodon idella. Next base: position 16,724,991 of record NC_067221.1, read on the forward strand.
GTACAATGAGCAGTAGAATAATCTTTCTCTTTTTTAGTAATGAGGAAGAACCGTATTCATCACGCAACAGCCAAAGCATAACCAAAAAATAGTTTTTCCGCAAAATGCATGCAGTTTTGGTTTTACATAGTTACATAGTGCACCTTTAATAGAACATTTTCCATATAGAGCGTAATTAAGATTGATAAACATTCTCAAAACATCCTGTAAAGTTTTAAATAAAACGTTTTTGTAATAACGTCAATATAACAATTTACACATAGAACACTATTACGACTGATAAACATTCTCAAAACGCTAACAATTTGCTATATAAAGCAGCATGATGAATTGAAAATTGCTTAGAGTCACAAACGTCTATGTATGTGTTAAAAGGTTTTTAATATATATATATATATAGGCCTATATTTTTTTTGTGTGTGTGTGTGTGAATTCTGCCTTCCAAACTACAATTCTGTCATATTTTAACTGTTGAATAAACCAGTAAACAGGTATTTTTCAGATTGATAGCAACGAATTTATACAATCTATTGTTTATGATTTTTTCTGAATGTTGCTGAAGAGCTATTAAAAACCTACAGGCCTAATATATTTTGAATATAACTATGCTGGTGTTTTTACTTTAGATTTGATTTTATATTTGTAAAAGGTATTCTTAATTCAACAGAAGTGTAACAACTTACCTTATTTGTTTTGACAAACAAATTCAAAGGTTTTATTATTGTTTTTAAAGAAATACACTTTAAAAGAGTTATAGTAAATATTCAGTAAAGTAATATGTGTGACAACTAGTCTCCTCTATTCAGAAGAAATGACCAATATAATATTACAGTAACAAAAGCACACAAAATAAAGATGAAATTATTGTTTAAATAATGTATGTTTATGAAGACAGATGCAACAGTCCTGTACAGTTCCTGACAAGTGGCTCCTCAAAGGTGGCTGACAGTGAGCGTTTCTCACCATTTTTCACATCCATTTTTATTTCTTCCTCCCTCTCTGTCTCCTTGCCCCGCAAGCCTCCCACAGCTTGTTAAATCACAACATGTCACGTTGCTTGATTGCAACAGTCAAGATCTAACATATGCCACCTGTGGGTGTGCTTTAAAGCCTGTAAATTATATTAAACCTATAAAAAAAGATCAGCTATCACAGGCCCGTGATGGACTGGAATAATTACGGCGGGTCTCACTTTGACTGTAAAGCTCACGCAAGACAAAGAGGTAGAAAGGAAGAATGACCGAATAAAATCCTGTGTGTACCCCAAGGAGACAGCGTGTGTGATTCAGTGCTCCAGCCCCCCATCAGGAGATACAAGCATCTCGTCATGCAACCATAAACAATGGCTATTATATATCACACAAGCTATTATATCATAAAATATGTCTAAATACTGAAATGAATGTGTTGGACTTCCTAAACCAAGCTCAGTGTACAGGTCATTTCAGGCTAATTATGACTAATTAATTTTAGTTTGGTTTAGGTGTGGTTTATTTAGATTAATCTCACTGATTATGAGTAGGTAGCATCTCTTGAACAAGCACTCACTGTGCACAGCAGTAATTTTAGTTACAAAACACGGCGCTCTCTGAGATGTGACTGTTCTAGTGGTGACATGATTTAAGGGTCAGCTCAGCTAATTAACTCTCAAGCCACAGATTTCATTACCCACAGTGCTGCTGGTCTGATCTGTGTCTCACTCTCACACCTATAGGCTGGGTTGCGTTGTGGAGGTGTGCTGGTCAGTGGCTAATGAAAAGATGATACAAGTATATTTGGCAGACAACAGAGTGAGATGAACCTGTTTATGTTAAGTGTGGCTCACCTCAGATTTCAGATTTTCAAACATTCGCTCATCCTTAACCACTCCTGCCTTCGCACAGTACTATATATATATCAGTATGTATATATATATATATATATATATATATATAGTATTTTCACCATATAATAATCCAGTGAGATTTTTGAATGCACAAGGAGTCTGACAACAGCCGGTGTTCCACACGGAGATCTGATCTCACCATCATCGAGTCTGTCTGTGATTACATGAAGAAATAGATGAAACTGAGACAAACTAAATCACACACAGTTTCTGTCAATCTCATGTTAATCTTGAGTACCTGTAGAGTAGTATTGCATCCTTCATATCTCCAAAAAGTCTTTAGCTTTATCATATTTATAAAAGATAGATACGCTGTACCGAGTCTTTCCGAAAAAAGCCGAGCTCCTGGAGGCGTGCCTGCCGTCACGAGTGCGCAGCTTTTGCGTACAGATCGTCTGTAAGCTGCGACATCATTATAAATAAAAAGGGAACAAAAACGTTCATGTCGTTTACATTATATGCACTTGGGTGCTGATTGCCAACAAAACACAGACATCTGATTGAGTTTTACTCACCACCCGCGATCAGCAAATCCAGTGCCGAACTGGGACTTGTTTACAAAGCATTCATCACCGAAATTCCGGGAACAAACAAACATACGGAAAAACAAACTGCATCCACTGTTCCCTTAACGCTGGGTTCTTTGGGACACTGAAAAAGGTAATCTTTCCCTCACAACCAAAAACACACTACTTTGGTGACAGAAGTTGCGTCTCATTTCGGAGGCCGGAGGTCGTATTTGAAGGATGCATATGTCATCAAGGATGTCTTATTTAAGAAAAGTAACCGTTATAAAATTGACTGATATTCATTGTGAGGTGTAAAATACTGTAATTTCTTTCTTACTTTGCAATCTAACGCTTTTTTTTTTTAAATGAGAGTGCCTCAATGATGTATGCAGCCTTTGAAGGTTGCAGCCCCTGAATTGAGACACAGCCATTGTTGAAAAATCTCTCTTTTGTAACATTATACACTACCGTTAAAAAATTTGGGGTCAGTAAGAATTTTTTTTTTTTTTTAAAGAAATTAAAGAAATTAATACTTTTATTCAGCAAGGATGCATTAAATCGATCAAAAGTGACGGTAAAGACATTTATAATGTTACAAAAGATTATATTTCAAATAAACGCTTTTCTTTTGAACTTTCTATTCAGCAAAGAATCCTGAAAAAAAAAAAAAAATAAATACTGTACACAAATATTTTGTACAATTGTACACAATAAATGTTTCTTAAGCAGCAAATCAGCATATTAGAATGATTTCTGAAGGATCATGTGACACTGAAAACTGGAGTAATAATGCTGAAAATTCAGCTTTACCATCACAAGAATAAATTACATTTTAAAATATAAATAGAAACAGTTATTTTGAATTGTAATAATATTTCACAATATTACTGTTTTTACTGTATTTTTAATTAAATAAATGCCGCCTTGGTGAGCAGACGAAACTTCTTTTAAAAACATTAAAAATCTTACCGATCCCAAACTTTTAAACAGTAGTGTATAGTAGTACTGTGCAAAAGCCTTAGGCCACCATTAGATGTTGTTTTAGCAATGGTATAATGATCATATATAATTATTTCTCAGTCTCTTTATTAGACTATAACCAGAAAATTTGTATGCAGTATTAAAAAAAAAACAGAAAAAACAGAAAAAAATGACTTCAATAGGCTAAAGTAGCAAGTATTTAGTGACCTCCTCTTACACTTGAGCAATAGCAGAAATCTGCCTCTCTTAAATCTAAATGGAGTGGAAAGCCTAGAAAACTTTCAAAATATGATAAGAAGTTTCTCAGATTTTCTTCTTTGAGATCACACTGAATACTGATTTTTGCTTAAAGAAGACATTTTGTTCTGATTTTTTTTTTTTTTTTTGTACATATTTCTTGCATTTTCTGTTTGCATCTATCTATCTATCTATCTATCTATCTATCTATCTATCTATCTATCTGTCTGTCTGTCTGTCTCTATCTATCTGTAAAGAGCGGTCTAAAGGATTACCAGTGCTTGGCAGTTTAAAAAAGAAAAGAAAAGAAAAGAAAAGAAAAGAAAAGAAAAGAAAAGAAAAGAAAAGACAAACATCTTTTCAAACAGACAAAGTCAACCCAGCTGACCACAAATTGGTGTTGTTGAAAGAAAGCTTGTATTGTTGTAGGTGCTTGTCAAAGAAAGTGAGGGGAGAGGGCTGTGCTGCAGTCATGGCCTGGTCAGACCGAAACACTTGTCATTTAGCTGATGCTTTCATCTGAAGTAACTTGCAGTACACTAATTGCAGGGACATTCCCCTCGAGGAGCCTGGGGTTAAGTGCCTCACTCAGAGGCACATCGGTGATACAGCAGGATTGTAATCTCAGTAATGGTTTGATTCCTAAGTCACCCTTATTTCAGACTAAACCTGTAACCCTGGTGATAGCAGGCCAGATCCTTAACCATGAGATCACTCCACTAGAATTGCATTTTTACCCTCAAAAGAGTTTGCCAAATCAGTGCAGTTTAAAGGTTGTGTTTTTGATAAATATCAGTTAGTATGCACCAAAAAGACATGAAGATAAATGAGTTATCTATTATTTGCATAATAAAGACACTGGTCTTAAAATGCAAATGTGTCTTTTATCTCCCGGTAGTAACAAATCTCACAATTAATACATCTAATTTTCAGATAATCCTTCTATCGCTGCATTAGTATCCTCACTTGTTCTTAAGAATTAAAGTACGGCAAGTCAAATCTTTAAAACAATCAAACAAAAAGGATTTGTCACCATATCATGTGTACAAGAAGTCTTATTTAAGACAATTGCTGGCATAATATACCTCGTTTATACGGTCCTTGAATAAACCAGTTAATCACTTAGGTTTTCTCTTTATAAAGACGAAATTAAATCTAGGGGGATGTTTGTAGCTGATGATTAAAATTTAGGTATGCATCAGCGCTTTAGTCAAACATGTGGTTAACGCCTCCAGACGTCTGTGCTACCTGTTTTCAGATTCAAATTCGTCTCTCCCAGTCGGCCAAAAAAACTCCTGAGCACACCAGAAAGTGAAAGAGCATCATCTGTTCCTCACTTAGATCATCTGTTATTCAAATCTACATGTGCGCTCTGTCACCTACAGTACGAGCCAGATCCAGCATTAATGGACACTGCAGTCTGTTGTGGGATATTCAATATTCAAATGATGCCGAGGTCATGGGGTCCAATTCATTATGAGTAATGAGAAAAGCACATTTGCATTGCGTGTATAGAATGTGACTCTGTCAACGAAAGCGCTGCGTTTTGGGCCTGTCCGTAAAGGGCTGAACAGGACATAATGAACAGCTGTCAGGTATGTCTGTAATGGTATTGTTGCTATAATTGCAGTGGCATTATGTAATTCAATCATGGAAGCGAGATTAAGCATCCAAGCCTAACGGAAACTTGTATAAGAGAAAAGTTTTGAGAGCATTATTTCATATGAGGCATTGTGGAAAAATATGAAAATGGTGGGTTTTTTTTTTTTAATTTGCCACCTGTGAAATTTACTCTCAGTGAGTCACCTTCATGTGGTATTTGCATTTAATATATTACATGTCTCTACGGAGAAAGTGCTCTTATTCAAAAAGTCAACAGTTTCTTTACCCCAAAGGTTCAAATCTGAAATATAGTGAACTACAGTGGAGGACTCTTAAAAAATAATGTCACCTTACTTATTCCTAAAAAGATTTTGCTTAGCTTTTTATAATGTTAACATGTTTTTAAATATTTAAAGCTGCAGTCTGTAAGTTTTGCCTCTTTGCCGCCATCTCTGTTTGAAACCTGCAATTGCAGTTGTTTTTGCGGAATTATCATCTTTACGTGGGTTGTATCGGCACGACTCCTCAGCGTGGATGAATCTAATGTTTGCTGTCAGTCACCGCACCGGTGTTGATACTGTACTTCAGAATCACAGATTCTATGGCCCCGTTTACACTAGTGCGTTTTCGTTTTAAAACGCTTAAGTTTTGCTATGGTTGCACCTGTCCTTTACACTAAGCTGCCGTTTTCAAACCTCGAAAATTGAGATTTTGAAAACGCTGCAGACCCCGTTTTAGTTTGAATATGCCGGGGTTGTGTTTCAGTATAAACGGACCAAAACGGAGACTTTTGAAAACGATGGCGTGGCTGCCCACGTTCGCTCTGCATATCCTTGATGACCATGTAAACAATAACATGGAGACTAAACTGCAATCTTTGCTGGCTTTGTTGTAATTTTTAGCAGCCACTGTGTAGTTAAACTCTGCATTTTTTTAATACTGCAGCTGCCTACATGCACATAATTGTTTACACTTGTATGCACATGCCCAGTGAGCATGAACGGTCATGTGATATGCGTTTTCGGCCGCGTAGTGTGGACGGAAATCGTTTCTGAAATGCTGTGGAAACGCCAGTGTAGATGAGGATCGTTTTCATTTTAAAACACCGTTTTAAAACAAAAACGCACTAGTGTAAATGGGGCTATGTCTTGGAAGTATGACCAAAATAAGAATTTTCACCAGAAAATGTCATCTGACAAGTAACAAATCTGCAACTTTTGTTCTGACCAACTGAGAAAAAAAGCATTACAATAAATCACGCTTCCAATGGTGATTGAATCTATCTCTTAGCTCAGATCACGTCAAACCATGCAAATTATTATTATTGTTATACTTTGTTCTCAAATTTGTTAATGTTAACAACATCAGCATTGCTTGACTATGTGTATTTAGTATGGATTAGCGTTACCTGTAGATTTCAATGTCTGTAGCCACTCCGCAGTCCGAAGACTTTTGCTTTTGACTACGGGTGAATCTCCAGTTGTCACCTTTGGACCTTTATGGATTACAATCCACCATCAAAATGATAAGTTTAATTATTCCGGCTGCTGTGAGAAAAGGCTATAAATGATCCACCGCCTGCAGCACCCTCACATGCGATATAGCCTACTAGCTGGGACTCCTTCATGTAAACAGACGTGACATAATGACGCAAAGACAAACGGCGATATGCTCGAATTTCCCGCGGAAACCCACCTCTTATTAGAAAACATTATTACAAGCTTACCGTTGTGAATCAGGCTAAGGTAAGGAGATAGTTTTGAACACTGGCTGGTTATGTACTTGCTCAAAAATTGATTTTGGATCATTTTTAACCAAAAAAAAAAAGTTACGGACTAATGCTTTAAAATAATAATAATAATAGTAGGTTTTTCAAATTTTAATATAAAAAGCTACAGTTTTTACAAGTGTTCAAATAGACTTTACAGAACAGTGTAAATTTTCCACATGTCAGTTACATCTGTGTTGGATGTGGCTCAATGTTGTTCAGGCCTCAAGTCAAGTGAAAACTGTTTATGATAATAATGAAATGATGATTTGAGGAGTTTGTTAGTGTTAATCATTTACGGGGCAGGGCGTATTCCTGTCTGTTGGCGCGTTAAATCCAGCCCACAAACTTCTGCCAGACAGAAAGGAATCTAAGTCTTTGCATTCCCACAATGACCCTGGCACAGGAATGAAAAGTAATTGTTTCTGATCACAGTATGCAGTTATTTAAGTTCTGCCTGCTATGCAATTTCAGCATGCTGACAAATTTGTGTGTATTTGAGCATCTCAAAAAGACGAGGTGACACATGTGAAAATGTGCCATTAAGCTGGCAGGTGGCTCAATTATCCTCTTCCCAGCAATTAGGCAGCACACATCGTCATCTTCAAGGGCATGGGCAAATATGTTTTCTCACTTGTTTTCCAGCAGGATGAGTCAGCCGCAGCCAGCATAATTTTCCCCAAATTGTTTCCAAGCCGGAGGATGACATTTTACAAAACTACAAACTTCCGGCGCTCACCCCTAACAACTTGTGGAGCGTGGACCGGCTTTTTGTTTACACCCTGCCAACAGCAAATATCGGACAAAACTGCCTATTTGCACTTGGCAGAAGGAAAACGTTCACACCATCCCCCGCACACCATGCAGATCTAACAAACAGCATTTTAGGAGAATGCCGCACTAGTAAACTAAACCCGTCTGATTTAATGATGTTATTGTGAGACGCGTACACCAACCCATGCATGGAGACGTGGAGGGGAAAGCTCTGTTTGGAAATGTGTCTGCGCTCAAGGATGATGATCAGTCTCATCAGAACATGGAGAGAAGGTCACGTTCAGTCATCATCAGCGCTCACGAGTAGGAAATGCGCATCGCTATAACCGTGCTCTTGAGCGCTACGACCACAACCCTCTGAGCTCTTAAAGCTAATAGAGTGGTGGAACTATGACGCATTTTTGTAAGCCAAAACCCGGAAGCGAGTTAGCATTTTAGCACTTCCGGTTCCATCGTCCCAAAGTCAATGGGTTTTTTGAATGGGTTTTTGGTTAAATGGCTGAAATAAGGTCTGTGGTTAACACAAGCTCAAGATACTTTCACGTTTTATTAAACTACCCGTGATTTTTTTTTAAGCTGTTACATGCCTTGAAAATGACGGCTAAACGGGACTACACATGTTGTCGGCGACATTAAAATCATAACGCCGAACAGGTAAGCTCAGTCCGCTTTTACAGCCTTGTTATGCTTATAACTGAAATCTTACAAACTATTCTAATTCAAACTTTCAAGGAAAATGTCTTTAGATAAAAACTGAAAGTTGTCGGAAGCTTGATGTTGAAATCGTGCAACCGTGATGTAGTTTGCTTATAGCCTACCTTTAGCTTTTTTCTTCTGGCGACTGCATTTAGGCTTCAAAATTCATAAAAGTTGTGTTATCTTGATGGACAAAACGTGCAAGTATCAAATTTTTGTTGATCACAGAACTTAATTTTTGCGATAATCCAAAAGCCTATGGGAAAATCATACTGGATTTTTGTTGAGGGAACCAGCGTGATGCTAACTGCCGATTTGCCTACAAAGTGACATCATAGTTCCACCACTCTATTCACACTGCACTGACCGACGCCGACCGATGGCGACAATCACCAGATTACAACACGTCACTTATACATTCCTTGACCTGACAAACACCAATGGAACATGTTCAGTCGGCAAAACCAGGCACCGACCATTGCCAACAGATGCCGACAAGGTGTTTTTGCATTAAATAGTTTGTCCACAAGGTGGCAACACTGCCCAGGTCTATTGTTTCACAGTTGAAAAAGAAACTGATGAGAAGGAACAACACAACTGGAGGCTACAACAACAATAGATGCCCACGTTGATGAGCGCTTTGTGTGAGGGCATAAAAACATATGAGCAACTCAATTTAAATGAGTACAAAGACATTTTTATCAGTGATAACTTATGGAGAGAAATAGCGCAATAGGTGTTTCAACTGTCCAACTGTCAACTGTACACGGTCTACCCCTATATTTTGAAAGGCTGTGCCTTCGGCTATACACATACACAAAAGGCCCCAGTATACTTGAACAAACTGGTGTGACGTAATTTCAAACAAAATCAGGCCAAAACAAAGCTTGTTTTGGGAGTTTGGAAAGTGGAAAAGTTCACTCCGGCTGGTAAAGGGTTTTCACTGACAGTACACCACTGCAAAGGTATTTCGAACTTCTTTTTACCCCAAAGTGAAGAAAGAAAAAGAACTGTGCCATTAGTATATCAGGGCCTTAAGCGTTTGTGTCAAAACTGAAGTATATTTTGGGCTTTAGTTGCCAGTACAGTGTGAATTAGCCTTTAGGCACAGCAAGCTGCTGTTGCAGCACATTTGGACCATCGCAGAAATAAAGGAAAAGCTCTCTTGAGAAATACGCATAGAGAAATAGTGGCACTAAATATGAGGCATATAAAAGTCGCAGTCGAGTGGAAGCCCCATAGACCATGCCAGAGGTAAAATGATCTCAGTCCTGATTGCACTGTAATTGACTTTTTTAACCTGGGCCTCTTCGGCAGCTCATCCTGGCTTTGACCTCCACCATAATGCCAATAATCACCGAGCAGACGTGATGTGTAGAGAGCCACAGGCATCAGATGTGGCCATCTGCACTGTCCAGCAGAGCATCCAGATCCTCATCAGTGTTAGAGGTAGGACACTCCTCTAAATGGCCAGATCCTTGAGTACAGCACAGTTGGACAGATGGAGGGTAAATAGTGACTGTTTCAGGTATATTATAGTATGAGACCGTACGCACCACCACAGCCTGTTTACTGTCCATCTGATGCCTTGTTACTCACAAAACTGGTGAACACTATCTGAAAACCGGCAGTTTCTATTTGATTGGCTGGCTTATATGCAGTTTCCAGAAGTCACGGTGCATCAGAAATGTTGTTTATAAAGCACCGTCTGATTGAAAGAATGCTTTTGAGGAAGGTTAGTGACATCAAATATTAAAGGATTAGTTCACTTTAAAATGAAAATTACCCCAAGATTTACTCACCCTCAAGCCATATGACAGGTGTATATGACTTTCTTCTTTCTGATGAACACAATCTGAGTTATATTAATAAATATCCTGATGCATCTGAGCTTTATAATGGCAGTGAACCGAACCAATGATTATGAAGCTCAAGAAAGTGCATTCATCCATCATAAACGTACTCCACACGGCTCCGGGGGGTTAATAAAGGACTTCTGAAGTGCAGTGATGCGTTTGTGTGAGAAAAATATCCATGTTTAACAAGTTATAAAGTAAAATATCTAGCTTCTGTCAGACCGCCTTCTGTATTCAACTTACAAAAAAAGTGTAACGCCTCTCACAGTTCAAAACGCTTACAGTACATCCTACCGCCTTCCGCATTCAACTTACGAAAAAAGTGTAACTGACGTCACGTTTTTCGTAAGTTGAATATGGAAGGCGGTCTGGCAGAAGCTAGATATTTTACTGTATGACTTATTTAAATATGGATATTATTCTCACACAAAGGCATCACTTCACTTCAGAAGGCCTTTATTAACCCCCCGGAGCCATGTGGAGTATGTTTATGATGGATGGATGCACTTTCTTGAGCTTCATACTCATTGGTCCTGTTCACTGCCATTATAAAGCTTGGATGCGTCAGGATATTTATTAATATAACTCAGATTGTGTTCATCAGAAAGCAAAAAGTCGTATACACCTAGGATGGCTTGAGGGTGAGTAAATCTTCGGGTAATTTTCATTTTAAAGTGAGCTAATTCTTTAAATAATAATGGTTTTGTTTGGGGGGGAAAAAAACCTTAAAATCTGATTTAAGAGACACAATAGAGTACCTCAGGGATGATGTGTTTTTGTAGGCAAAACCCGGAAGCGAGTTAGCATTTTAAGACTCCATCGCCCCAAAGTCAATGGGTTTTTTTGAATTATTTTTTGCTAAATCGCCTGAAATAAGGTCTGTGGTTAACAAAGCCTCTAAATATTTTCACGTTTTGATCTATGACATAAAACACACCAGTTATAACCCGCTTGTGATTTTTTTTAAACCTTTATTGTGTCTTAAAAACGGCGGTTGCTAACTAGTTGCTAAAAGGGACTACTTCCTTTGGCGGGGACTTTAGACGTCATCATGACAAACAGGACATTTGGACAGCATTTCTCATGAAAAACTGGATAAGTATTCATACACAGCGCAGATCATAATCAGCGGGCATGTTTTTAAATAAAGTTGTTTTCTAAATAAAGTTTGAGGAAGCTTGGTGGTGGTGACGTCGATCTGCGACCATGGTGTGCTGTAGTCCGTTTATAGCCTACTGTTAGCTTTTTATATCTGACAACTTTATTTAGGCTTCAAAATGTATAAATGTTGTGTTAACTTGTAAAGATTATCTTGATAGACAAAACGTGTAAGCGTCATAACCCTTTGTTAAACACAGAGCTTATTTTTTGCGATTTTCCAAAAGTCTATGGGAAAAATGCATAGTCTTTCGATCGAGGGAACCCGTGCGCCGCTAACTTCCGGGTCGGCCTACAAAAACACGTCATCCCTGAGGTACTCTATAATGCATGGCCTATCAACTGTTTATTTTACAAACTACATCACTGTTTTTAGAAGTTTTTTTTTTAAATGTTTTTGAAAAAAAGTCTCATATGCTCATTAAGGCTGAATTTATATTCAATACAAAAACTGAGTCTAATTGGATTTTAAACTACCTTTGGATGTGTTTTTGTAAACATCAGATTTACAAATTGAATTTTTGCTGCCTAACTTTATACTTTTACACTGACATAAATTCTGGTAAGAAAATCAACATGATGTTTCTGATCATGGACTGACACTGGTATGCATTTATTTAAATGTAGTTTTTTCACACCTAGACTATAATTTATGAACTTTTTTTCTGATAAACCCACACCTAAGTGGCACATAAAACAAACTAAAATGATTGGTCACTGTATATATAACTGGGTGAAATATCAAAGGTCTGGTGACATGCTGCTACCGATGGTGTCTTATTAAAGCTCTGTGACAGGAATAGTTTAATTTTCGCAGATTTAACAACAGGTACAGGTGACCTGTGAACTGAAGAATTATTGACAGAAAGGCTATTCTGATCTCCACTGTGACCTTAACCCCAAGATGCTCCACACGGCTGCCATTCAATTAGAGCACGGGAAGTTGGTTTGAACAGAAGAAAACACCATGCTAAATGACAAGTAAAAAGGACAGACCAGAATAAACTTGTATAATGAAAACCTAACAAGCAGTTTTCAATCAAATGAAATTTCACCAGCCAGTGACTGAGGTTCTCTACTGATATTAGCCCTGTCAGGTCACTTGTCCTCAAGTCTACCTTCCAGGAAGAGGGAGAGATTTAAGGAATTAATTGAATTCCCTGCACACAGACATAGGTGCGCCACTGGAGCCCAAAGGGGACATTTGCTTGGGGCCCATCTGGAGCTATCCACTGTATGACTTGTCAGGACTCTGTGATTTCCACACACGTCACTGCATTTGAGAAGGTTAGCAGTGAATCACAAGAGCAGAGAGACATGGAGAGAGAAGGAGGTGCAGACAGAAGCACCAAAAATCAGATAACCTGACACGTGTACCTTTAGGATTTTACACATATCTAGGCTCGAATTGGCGGTCACATGACTTGTATGTCGTTGTACACGTTTAAAGGCTTAGCAGGAATTTTATTTCACTTGAACTTCAGGAGTGTTAAATATAATTCAGCTGTCTGTCATGTTGTCAAATGCTTGTTACGCTGACGAAGCCCTGAGACAAATCACGCTCGAGATCTGCATGCGCTCGACAGCACAACAGCACCCTCTGCTGTTCAGTCATGCCTCACACAAGCCACACATACACCATTTTTAATTGACAATTTTCCACCTGTATCACCGAACAAGCAAACTGTCTAGAGCAAAAACACTAAACAAAATAACATGTTATGAAATAATGATTTTCTCGATACATTCAACATTTAAATATTTACCCAAATCTCTTAACCCAGCCCAAACTAATTACAATTGCCCAGACACCAGCTATTCCTCAAATTACCCCGCGTTTAGCCTCCCTGTGTGTTCGCTCCACACCCGAGATTCTCATTTCTGTCTTCCTTTTTTTTTTTTTTTACTTAATTAACAGCAGGTTTATCTCTCACCTAAAAAACATCCTCAGTACTCCAGTTTAATTAAAAAGGGGGCTTGCATTCACGCGCCACATTATTCAGGAGTGTGTCTCTGCATGCAAACAAGCCAGTGCATCTCAGCCATTATGATAATTGGGAATATGAGCTCAATAATGGAGAATCCACAGTTAATGCCAGGTAAAGACAGATGTGCACCTCTGAAACCAGACGGGATCAGAGCATTAACATGAGTCCAAAATGATTATCCTCAAGAGAATTTTATTAAGCCTCATCCATTTATTTGTCTTTTATAATGTGTACTTTACAGCTTATGGGTTATTTCTGTTATGCAGTATACCGTTTCAACTCTGTTACTTGAAAAACGTAAAGGCCTATATGCCATTTAAAGGGTTAGTTCACCCAAAATTGAAATTTCTGTCATTAATTGCTCACCCTCATGTCGTTCCAAACCTGTAAGACCTTCGTTCATCTTCGGAACACAAATTAAGATATTTTTTATGAAATCCGAGAGGTTTTTTTTATTTTTTTTTTATCCTCCATAGAAAGCAATGTAATTACCACATTCAAGGTCCAGAAAAGTAGTAAAAACATTGTTAAAATAGTCAATGTGACTACAGTGGTTCAACCTTAATGTTACAAAGTGACGAGAATACTTTTTGTGCACAAAAACAAAACAAAAATAACAACTTTATTCAACAATTTTTTTCCTCCCCTGTCATTCTCCTACGCTGTTTACGTTGTATAGACAGTGCAGGCTTATTGGTTCATGTGTGCAATGTATGCGGGTGATGCTGCAGCAGGAGCCGGCCAATAATGAGTCAGCGTTCTGACGAACAACCTAGAAGCGCTGCAGCGTAAACAGCGTAGGAGAATGACAGGGGAGAGAAGAAATTGTTGAATAAAGTCATTTTTGTTTTGTTTTTGCACATAAAAAGAATTCTCGTCGCTTCATAACATTAAGGTTGAACCACTGTATTCATGTTGACTATTTTAACGGTGTTTTCACTACTTTTCTGGACCTTGAATGTGGTAATTACATTGCTTTCAATGGGGGATAAAAAAAACCTTGCGGATTTCATTAAAAATATCTTAATTTGTGTTCCGAAGATGAACGAAGGTCTTACAGGTGTGGAATGACATGAGGGTGAGTAATTAATGACAGAATTTTCATTTTTGGGTGAACTAACCCTTTATGTATTTATATAAAAGGACAGCAAAAGTATGCACTGGTGAAGCTCTAGCACTAAAAATTACTGATTATAACTTATAAAAGTAACAGGATGGAAATAAAGAGCTTATTGATAGCTTAGAGAAGTTAATTTTGACATGAACTTCTTTTGAAATTTTCTAATATCCCACCTCTGTTAATGTACTAAACATGGAGGAATACTTGTAGAAGTAAGAAAAAACTGCAGATATCACAAAACATTACTAAATTAATTGTCAATACTCACTCATGTTTGTGCTGTTGTTTTCCTTGCATCAAGATTGATGTTAAGGACCAGACTTTTGTTAAAGATCTAGTACAAAAGACTAACAGGATGGAAAGTGGAATTGATGGCAAGTGTGGGAGATGAAAGAAAACAATGAAGAATTTAATTAGCAGTTTTTCATGTTAAAAGTTGCATAGCACCTGAGAACATAGTAAATAAATAGGTAAATAAGTTAATAAAATTTGCTAAAATTAGTGACTTTTTTTTTTTTAACTATAATAGAAAACTATATGATTTTCATCGGATCCCTTTAAAAATTGTAATATTTTTTCCAATATATTAAAGCATAAGCTGTATAATGAGGAATGAACCTTCTCTGTTGCTGTGATTAAATTTCTTTTGAATTAAAGTTGCATGATCCTTCAGACTGAGGCTAATCATAAGGTTTGGGTGACATCAGATCTGGCTGTCGAGGGCCTTCTTGTGCCAGAGTTCATACTGCATCGACCCCCATAGAGTTGGACACGGTGGGCTGCGGCGGATCGTCTCAGTCGTGCTTCTGCATTGATTTAGCCAATCTTCAGCAGTCGGAAAGAATTCCAGATCACCGCTTTTAGCGTGATCAGGAAACGCAAGGAACAAAAGTCATATATGTAGCGTTAATTTGCCAAACTAAAATGTCATTTGGCCAATAAATTTTAAGTTCAACCTAACCTTTGTACATTTTAATGGGCCGTAATTAAAATATTCAACAGGTAGCAGGCGAACGGGGTCGCCAAGCGTGGCCTCGTGGCCTAGTAAAGGTAGGAAAGTGTGCTTCTCCTCTGGATCAAAGCCCTGTTTTATACAAGTAAATGCCACTGAGTGGATGACATTTAACAAGCAGTGTTGTTTTGTAAGAACATGTCAGGGAAAAGGTCAGGCAAGGTGAATTTATAGTTCAGAGTGGATCATTGTAAAGGGCGAGGAGGTGATTTTCATTAAGCCTTGTTAATTATGTTTAAAAAAAGAAATTTCATGTCAATTGCTTCTGGACCCTCCTAGGCAGCAGCTGTCTGCACAATGTGTATAAGATAAACATAAAATGACAGCCAGCTATACAACTTGTGTATGTGGGAGTATAAAAGAGAGCTAAAAACAGCATTGCTTCATACCTTTTGCCTAATTAAAGCTGATGTTCAAAAACCAATCTCTTATAAAATAGAGTGCTTATTAACCTGGAAAAAAAGTATCAATAAATTTAAAAGATGAGTCTTAATTTGTTTGAAGTACAAAAGCTGTCTTTAAGGTCAGTGAGTGTGCCAAATTCAATTTACAAGTTTAATTTAAAGAGCATCTTCACACCAACCGCTCAACAAAGATTTACTTTGTTTTAATTGTATTAAAGAAACACACTGAGTTCTATTCTCAACATTAAGAGGAAAACTTTGTACTTAGTGTTTGCTCTTGCAGAGTGTAGCAGATAAGATCATTGATTTTGCCTTTTAAAAAAAATGAAGCAGTAACTACGGCTTGTTTTTGCCCTCTAGAGCTTTAACTGTGTCATTGCGATTCAAATCTCAGCTATGTCACTAAATATTTGGGTACATATTAGGGGTTCAAATTACTCATGGTTCGGTTTTTATCACGGTTGTCACGGTTTCGGTATGGTTCAGTATGTGCTATGTTCAGGGGAAATAGGACTACTGTCAAATAAAAATAAAGAAAATAAGAACAAATAATAACACAAATAAATACAGAGCAAAGATACAAATAAAATAAACAGTGCTTTTCGGGTGTTTCAGGTATCTATCAGTAGTTTTCAGGTACAGAAATTGAATAAAGTAGCTCATCATATGGAAAACAACATTGCATATAATCTTCATTGTATAAATTAAAGGCACAATATGTAAGAGTTTTGCTGTAAAATATTCAAAAACCACTAGGCCAGTGTTATATATTTTGTTCAGTTGAGTACTTACAATATCCCAAATGTTTCCAACTATTTCTAAATCGAGAGAAAATCACGATTTTAACCAAGGATACGGGACGTGTCTGGGAGTCGCCTGTCAGTGGCGTCATATCTGCGTTACCCTCGGTTTGCGGTTTTATTTTGTAGAAACCATGGAAACACTAAAGACGCTTTAATGTATTACATGTTTTATTAGACAAGGGAACAACTGTTTGGTTACATTTATAGACAGAAAATGAATTATTGTTATATAGCTCAACACGTTTAGTCTTTTTGTTTAAATCAAGTTTTCTTGATTTTCCGAGAGTACCATGTTTTTACCATGCCTCAGAAAAAACACTATTTTGTCAAGTTGTTTCGTGCGCTTGCGCGTGCCTCAAAAGAGGACTTAAAATAACTTACAAAAATACATAACAGCTACAAGTGTATGCACCACTTGCTTTATGCAAGCACTATATAGGATAAATCACTATTCAGGATTTACCCTTTTATACTTCATCGACACGAATTGGTAGGTGAAACAACAAACAGCCACCCACAAATAGACTATAAACAAAGCATAAGGCTGTCTTTGAGTTCACATGAACAACGGTTAAAGTTTTCGTCAGGCTTCAGAAGAATACCATAATTCCTCCGTTCAATTAGGCCTAAGACATCGAGAGTCACGCAGACCTATAACAACCCAGCCACACAGAATAACATGCTTTACCTTACAGAATCGACCACAAACTCCAATGTTTATATTTTTTCTACGAATCTTTGAGTTAACATGTACTAAACATGAGTGGAATTTGCAAAGCAGCGCCCCCACAACTTGATGCTCATGACAAGAATGGCATGTATTTTCTTTATTGAAGTGAATTAGGTTTAAATCGCCGTCATGCATGAATGAATTATATTTTTGCAATTTTACACATAATAATCCACAATGATCACATTACACAAAATTGAAATTGCACGTCAAAATAACACATTGTCAATATTTTTTGAGACCCCCCAAAATTTCACAAATCACGTTTTCAGGGGAGCCCATGTCTTATTAAGCTCCCCCTAGCTCCCCCGTAGTTCGCACCCTGCTCATAAGTGATCATTTTGGAGAACATGATTTTACTGTCGGTGACTTGAAGCAGCGGTTCGCAGACTGATCAGTGTATGACATCAAAGTACCGCGAGAGCGATTAGAGAGCAGACGGCTCCATATGATTTTGAATTGCTCTCGCGGTACTTTGATGTCATACATAAACCTATCGGTCTCTGCAGCGCCGCTTCAATTCGAGCACACCTACAGACGTCTAAAATTCATGCAGCTCAAGACGAGTGCTGCTGTTACTAAATTCATGCACATTTCTTAAATAAAAACGTTACATGAGATATTCAACTCGAAGTCAGTTTAATGTAGTTTGTTGAAATACTTTGTACAGTACACTTCAGGGATGACAATAGTAAATAGTTTTACCACTCTTTTTTATTTTGATGTTGTTTTGAACTTGTGTTTACAATTTCATGCAATTTGTGTACATTTTCACCAATCCTACTCAGTAAAGAGACATGTCCTGTATGCATGATGCGTTTTATGATGGGAATACATCAAAAGTTGTTGAGTTTGGCTCCACCCAGTGGAGAGCGTTTATATTATACAGCAGCTGTCCTGTCAGATGAGCGAGGGCACAAACTGGTTATAAAGCTCAGTTAGTCCAACAAGATCAAACTCCCTTTTGAGGTCATCAAGTAATAAAATGTCTTTCACTTCAAATGTAGACATCCTAAAAAATGAAAAAACCAGCTGTGAAATTTGAACAATGGGCAGTGGAGTATTTAGAGCCTAGTTAACAATATATCACACAAAAGTGAATGCATTGTATATGCTTACATTATCTTCTCCTCTGGTTGTGGAATCTCACAAAGGACACTCATCATCTTTTCCTTACAGCGTTTCCCTGAAGAATCAACATCAACTTTTACAGTCTTCTGAAGGTGGATGTATTCCTAGTATAGAGAGTCAGCTTAGCATGTTCACAAGAATGGATACACAAATGATACAAACCAAATCCAATAAAAACTCTACAGTTAACCAGGAATCACATGAGAAAGTAATAAAAACTGCTTAGAAAGTGTGTACTATAAAGATGTCCAGAATATCCAGTGATGGCTGTGGTATTAATGCTTATATAAGTTATTGAATCAAATATCTGGGAAATGACAAAAAATGTTTAATTAATATGTTATGTTCTATATGATTTTGTAGTCATACTTTGATATTTTCCTTTGTTCCTTGCAGCAGAATCAATATCGGTTTGCCCATAAAGAGTCTCCCAGTGAGACACAGCTCTGAAGCCCATTTTTCAATCAGTTTTATGTATTTTGCTTTGGATCTCATGTGATCTAAATGTAGTAAAGCGGTCCAGGTTTCTTCTGTAGTTTCTCCTCTGACCTCTGCTGAATGACAGCTTGATGTTTTGATCAAGTCAGAGAAGTTTTCCTGAAGCCACAGCATTAAGCCATGGATCATGGGCTCTGGTGGAAGTGATCGTGCTGTGTCCAGTAATTGCTGTCTCAGGTCATGACACTGTTTCCTCGATAAGTGCCTGGAACTGATGCTTATATCTGGAGGAGTGTGGGGGTAGTCAGGAGAGATGTGGAAAATAAGGCCTAGCGGGGTCTTCTCGCTGTTCCTCTCTATCAGTGTATGTATACGGCACACAATTCCCCTCTCAGCTGCATTAAAACATGACATTTCAACAGGAATACAATTATGGGGATAGAGTTGTGTTCATGGAATTTGTGTGTTCATATAATTATCCACAAATAAATGTAAAGAGATTAATTAATTAATTAGACAAATAAAAGACCATAGTTTCTACAGTTATTGTTTCTACTGTAAAGCCATTATAATGAATTTGGATCTCCTTCAAACTGTATCAGAGGCTTTCTGAATCTTTCAGTATTTTTTTTTAATAACAGTGAAATATAATACAAAGTTACCACAGCTTTACTGTAAAAACAATATAAACACCCATTAACTGTAGTAACTGTGGTATTTTGGCGCAAACAGTGGCTACCACGGTCATTACATTTTATGTTCAATAAAGAAGAAAAAAACACGGGTAATTTTTTTTTTTTTTTACAGTCTATGGTAATTACAGTAAGAATACTAAAATGCATCCAGCAGAACTCACGTGACTCTTCTAACAGCTCGAATTCGCCCTGCTCGCAGTATATGGCGGATAAAACTGACATTTCATCAAACGCTTCCTTTGACATTTTTGCAGTCTATGTGCGAAATACGACATTATGTATTAACGTTTACATTTGACCGGTTTCAGTTTGTTATTGAACTACACGGTCATATTCCGTGTAGAAACACTAGAACAGAACACCAGTTCCGACTGACAACGTGTTACATTTAGGCCCGGTTTCCCAGACATGGCTCAGACTAAACCAGGATTAGGCCTTAGTTGAATTAGGACATTTAAATAGCTTTTATAAACGTACCCTAGAAAAAAAAAAAAAAAAAAAAAAAAAAACATTACTGGCGAGCATCTTTAGACAAAACAATGGCACTGACATATTTTAAGATATGTCAGTACAAGCTGCTTTCAGTTAAAACAGCTCAAACATGTATTTTAGTCCAGGACTGTCCTTGTCTGTGAAACCGGGGGAGTGTTTCCTAGTTCTCAACATAGATATGCATGGATTAAAACAATATAACAGTTAATTAATTCATGTTGATGGGTCATTTTATTGTATAGCAGCGTTGCACAAAAGTGCCATCCCTAGACAGTTCAAATTTAAAGAAAATTATATTACACACCAAAAACAGGTATAAATGATGCTCCTTTTTGACAGTACCTAAACAAAGTATTTAATTTCTGTTCTGTAGAGTGACATATTTCATCTTCATAATTTGTTTGGAACATCATGTCAGTAGCAAATTAGAAAACAGTGAGTGAGCATGTTAATGAACATTATAATAGATTCCTTTAACAACTGACTTTATGGCAGAAATAAATATAATTGATATGAAGAAAAACTAAAAAGCATGTATCAGAGTATTTACACAGTCACTGACCGTCACAGTCAGTCTCCCTGGATGGTTAACACTGTAGATATTTTACAATAAAACAGGAAGACAAAAGTATACTGACATGCCATTAAAAATCATACAGTACACTTTATTTTTTGTATGCCAGAATGCCTTCATAAGAGTACTATTTCTTTATTATTATTATTATTATTATTTATTTTGCTATTTCCTCTTTAATTACAGTAACAAAGTACAATGTATGATACTGTATGTCTGCAACAACAGTGCCAACTATAGCATTCTTCGCATGTGTCATTGGAGGAAGTCATGAGAATATGTACATAAAGGAAAATAAGGAGTTCATTATGATTCCATTTGCAAAAAAAAAAGTAAGTTATATAAATGAGTTCATGTATATCTATAGATCACACAAGACTCAATGTGGAGAATATTCATGTGGAGGTCCAACGCCACCAGGCCACTTTCATACGGTCCCAAACAGCTCCTAAGGAATCGAAGGCAGGACGCACGTCAAGGATAGTATGCTTAGACACCTGGCCTCCATCATAGTAGTCTATCACATATCTGACATCTTTTCCACACCGGTCAATAATCCAGTCATGCCTGTCAAACGGTAGCTCATGCCTACAACACAGAGGACCAAAAGCACGTTATCACTTCTGAATTGACAAAGACACTTAAATTTTTCTTAAGATGATCACAGAAGTTTTTCTGAGAGAAAGCATACAAGCAAGAACATCAAATAAATTTTATTAAAGCTTTTCAATCTTTTAGTTGCCAAAGACCCTCAAATATGACCATCCTTCTGTGAGGTATCCCTATCCTAAAATTTAAAAGGCAGCTATATATTTTCATGTATAAAGTGAATTAATATTATAAATGTGTAAAATATTTATTTTCAATTATATCACTGCACTCTAACTCACTGTAGTACTGTATTACTATATGTAAGTTAGATGTATTTTATTATGTATCAATTGATTATTTAAATCAAATGTCATTTATTTAATCATTTTTATTTGAATCAATTTAATTAGTTTAATCTTTTTTATTTATTTATTTATTTTTACACCCTTACTATTTTTATTTATTTAAATAAAGTTTTATTTATTTAAATTTTGTTAATTTAAATTAAATAGTTATTTAGTTTTATATAACATTTTATTTAATTCATTCAAATGTTTTATTTATTTTTTATTTAAATATAATTTCATTTATTTTTATCTAATGTATTAATTTATTATTTATTTAAATAACATTGTATTTATTTAAATTTTTTTAATCAAATTTATTTAGTTAATTAGTTTAATCTTATTTATTTATTTTTACATTTTTCACACTGCTTTTTTTTACTGACCCCCAGCACTTCCTTGTGGCCCACTGGGATTCCTTGGACACCAGTTTGTAAACCCCTGTATTAAAGGGATAGTTCACCCAAAAATGAAAACTCTGCCATCATTTATTCACCGTCAAGTTGTTCCAAACCTGTATAAATTTGTTTCTTCTGTTAAACACAAAAGCAACATTCCATACCAACATTCTTCAAAATATCTTCTTTTGTGTCAAACAGAAGAAAAAAAAAAAAACTTATACAGGTTTGGAACAACTTGAAGTTGTAAGTAAGTGATGACAAAACTTTAATTTTTGGGTGAACTATCATTTTAAGGGATACCATCTCTTACCCCATCCAATGGCGAAATCTGGCTCTGGGTGAAAAGTCTTTTGCTTTGCCACCAAACCTTAGAAGAGAAGGTCCACATGGGCATTCTCTGTAGAAAATAACAACAGAACATCAGGAATCATCTACTCGGTAACATCTGAGGTTACACAGCTGCCTTTAACATGTGACTTACTTAGAATGTAGCTTTTCCCATCTCAGGATTTCCTGCCAGGCTTGCTCATTATTCTGGTTGTGAATCCTGATGATGTTTGTCATATCTTTCTGTTTGATATCATCATTGTTCCAGCGCCATCTGGTGAGAGTTTGAGTCATAAGCAATGAAGCTGATGAAGCTAATTAGACGTACATTGCCTTTTCTCCATCAGGAACTCACCCTTTTCTCAGCATGGCATTCCAGAACATCTGCTCTGAGGGATAAACCCATTTCTGCTCAGATCCAGCACGAGGGATGGTAGATTCCTCTCTTACAACAGACAGCGGGAACGGTTGATCAGCTGAAGGTTGCTGGTTAGGTGGTGGCATCTATAGAGAACAGTAAATAAATCCTCAGTGCATCTAAACATCCAGATAACCAATTTCAAAAGGGCAAAGTACCATGTTTGCTGGATTGATGTCAGACATTGTGGGTTTAGCCCTGTCAGCAGCTCTCATAGGACACTCTACAAATTCATATGCCCTGTCCTGATGTGCTGGTACATCTGCCGCTTTCTTCAGCTGATCGCTAGCAGGTGCAGACCCCTGATGCATTGGACATTCTGGCGGAGGGGCACCTATTGGAGATTTTAAGAACAAAATCTGAGGAGAACATCTTTTTGAGATTAAGACATTTTCCTATATAAAAGCTGCAATAACTGATCAATAAAATCAACAGATTAATCGATTATGAAAATAATTGTTAGTTGCTGCAGCCCTATGTATATGTTAAAAGACTGAGTATTATAATTATAAAGAACTGGAGGTACCCATCTCACTTTTATTAACATCTTGATGCATTGGACAGCCCTTTGGTGGTGCGCTGCCAAAGTCAGGCACCATGATGCCCTCTGCCTTCACAGTGCCTGTAGGGCTGGACATAGTGTCTCCCATCAGCTTCCCAGACAAAAAAAGATGAAACGACACAGTAAGTTTTGAGTGGCTTATACATTTAGCATAATATTGCTGTCATATATGGGTCATTGACGAATAAGGTTTTTAAAAGTGTAAAAAAACATTATGGAGATAAAATTAATTTTGAAGTTTTATTAAGTGTTAACAATGAGATTATATGGTTTTTATAATCAATTAACACTGCTTTTGTCATTTTTTTACAAGATGGACAAAATTTGTCACCAAAAAGTCATTCAATTTAACCAAAATTTTGTTTTTTTCCAAATGACACTTTTAATTATATCGAATGACGATATTTTCAAACAATACTAACAGGCTGATATCTTGCTAGTTAGCTTGCTAGCTAGCAAGAAAAAGGACAATTAAACATTTTATATTTAGTACAAGTTTTTAAAATATTACAACATTTTCTATGTTTTATAGCAGTTTTACAGAATGACCTGATGTTTCGGGACATGTGTATGAGCAGGTGAAAACATGAATTTTTCAAATAGTTAAAAGAGAGTTAGTTACTTCGCTTCACGGCCATGAGGTCCTTTGCAGGTGTCTGAATAATGTCACATCCTGTCACATGATACTGACCACATGACTTGATCCAAAATGGTCCCTTTTATATTGGTTACTCCGAATGACATTAATAAAATTAATTTTTCCAGACATTCTTTCTCATAACAAAGCAACGACTTCTACACATAATTTTAATATCATTTTGCACTATGTTGATATATGATGTTATAAAATCATGCCAGAATAAAAAATATATACATTTATTACATTTTTAAATATTTTAATCACAAATTAAATGGCTGTATTGGCCTTTGGACGGTTAAACCGAATGACCTTTTGACACTTCAAAAACTTTAAAATACCTTTATATGTAGCAAAATATAATTAAAACCTTTTGGATTCAATAAAAGTGATCTAGTTGTAGTACCTTACATACTTTGGGTGTCATATCTTTGTTTTTTTATTATTATTAAGGCCTTTGGACAAAAAAATGACCCGTCACATCATTGACCCATATACAGTTATATATGCATGCATGTTATATATACATGCAGGAATAAAATCCTATTATGAAAAAGTCTAACAACTAAACTCAACTATTGTGTTCTTGCATTGATAAATGCAGAATTTTGTAAGTCGGAGACTTAGGATGACATAACTTGTCTTCACTTTGTTTTTTTTTTTATTATATTATCATTGATGCAAATTCAAAGAAATAACAACATGCAATACAATTATTCCCACATATAAAGCTAAAGTACAACGGGAAGCATCTACAATAGAAATTAAAAAAAGTGTTTTTGCCTTATAGTTGTCAAACTGTACATCTGATTGGCTCCTGTGTCACTATTACAGTACACCAAAGATCTGTACACATGTGTCTTTCTTTCTACAATTCTACCACAGTCCGTGGATAAAACGTTATTGATATCTGCACCACTACAAAACTCATGACAAAACTATGCTTTTGGGAAGTTGTGCAACAAATGTTATACAATACTCTTCACTTATAGAACAGTATGGACACAAGCATAAGATAAAAGCATGTACTAGTCTGTCCAGATAGGGTTACTAACTGCTCATATAGTTCAAATTGCCTTGTGTTGCCTGCTTACATGGCCAAGATATCGCTGATAAAAGACTAACCGCTATATAAAAGTAGTCACACTTACCTCCACCTCTACTTTCAATGTCGTTCACACTAGAAACATGCCTCATATCCCGCGATGCTCTGGGTCATTGCATCATAGATATGTATACTTATAGATGCCTTATTTCGACCGCCCCAGACACGCAGGTGCGCCCGCCATCTTGCAACGGTCAGCGTGTCATCACTCACAGAATCGATGACGCCACATGCTGCTTCTGGTTGTGAAACCACCAAGATTTAAATTCCCGAAGAAATTTGATAACGTGTTGGTTTGTGTTTTTATATATATTAGCTCAATATTATACGTTTTACTATGGTAATTTTAATGTTTTTACTTTTACTATGATAACTTTTTAATGTCAGCTGGCACCTTCGTCTTGTTGTATTGTGTTAGTTTAGCAAAATCGTCTGCTGAAATCTGTAATTTCATAGATATTCTATTCATACATGCGCAGTCAACTCGCTCTCTAATGTTCACGGACCGCTCCAATATGGCGGACGACTTACGGCCCATTGCAATGGTCGCTAATGAGGTATCTATATACATCTGTGCATTGCATCACGCTAAGTGTGTGGCAAACATAGACATCCAGATGCACACTGCCCTCTAGAGTATTGGAGTTTAACATCCAGTGCACACTGCCCCTAGAGTATTGGAGTTTGTATTTTCATTTTATTTTATTTAAGTGACTAATTTAGCCCAATTTAGCCTAATTTAAAAATTATAATAATTAATCATTTTAATTATATTATTTTATTCATTGAATATGCTTAACCTAATCATTTTCATCAATGCATTTCAAAACAGCATTAAAAAAAAAAAAAAATAGTTCTTGTTTTTCCATTGGTAAGTTGTGGATCTTGGATTTTTTTTTTTTTTTATCCTATCACTAAAATATTTATTCAGTTAGTCTTTCTGGAGGTTACATCATTATGTCTGTGTGTAGTAACTGATTTTTCGAGTGTTATGAGTGAATCACTGAATCATTTAGTAAACAGATTTGTTTATGACCGAAACAAGTTGCTCTATTTGCTAAAGTTTTAAAAGGCACAGACTTAGTTGAACAAGTCCGTCCCAATGAATGAAAGTGAACAAGAATGATTCGCATACTTAAAAGATTTGCTCATGAACAGATTTGTTCGCAAACAAAACAACATGTGAGCAAAACTGCATGTTTCAAAGTGAATTATCCTTTTTTTTTTTTTTTTTGTAATATCTAAAATAACAAAATTGGCAAAATGTACTTGTGTGACCTCATACATTGTATAAAGTGTAAAACTGAGAAGTTTATTTAAATTAAAACATTGTCACACCACAGAAACACACATGTCCAGTCACTTCCATAAGTATTTTTGACATCACAGTATTCATTCAGTTGGAATAGCTCATACACCTTTTTCAAGAATCCTATTGCGTTTTTTTAACTGCATAGGCCTACATAACGGTGAAGTAACCTGAAAAGCCTTTTCTTATTGAAGCTTACATATTATAATTGTCATTATTCCAAATCTAACCCACAAACCACATACTACAAGCAAAAAGCTTATACACTGCTGCATCAAGTTATAGATTTTCAGAAGCACTTATATTATATAACATTGTGTCACCTGATATGTTTTCCATTCCAGACATATAATACTCTCCATACATAGTATTCTCCATATATGCAATAATTATATTAATTATATGCAGACATGCATGGTTTCTTGAGTACAATATCCTGCACTGCTGAGCTGCAAAAGCAGGATCTTTCGCCTATTCATTTAACCCATTTCCACTACATTTATAATGGCCATTATATTTCTCTGCATACCCAACCCTATCCATATTGTAGTAAAAAAGTTGTGTATCGTAGTCTACAGGCACACACTGTGTATCTTTGTGGAAGTTCAGATGTGCTGTTGCTTTGTTGATTGCATTCATAAAGGCAAGTTGGTTGATCTTAATAGCAGCTTTATAATAAATAGTGCAACCACAACTATTGTCCTGATTGTACATGTGATCAGTCCCTTGCCTCTTAATCACCTGATTTTTCTTTTTAAACTGAAAGATTGTTTGTGACTTAATTCCTCCAGTTGTGCCCATATTTGAAGATGACATCTTTTAAGTCATTAATACATTGACTGACTTTCTAAGCTCTTGATTTGTCAGTTTAAAACTCAAAACTGAAGTCATGGCATTACAGCAGCATTTGCACTCCAGCATCAGGCTGGACATGATACAAGATGGACAGTTTGTGTGCTGATGTGTTCAGTTTATATTTGTATCTCCACGTCAGTCTGTCTTTCTAGTTTCCATTTCAGTTCCTGCTTTTCTCGACCAGGCTGAGTGAAGGACTTTGAGACATCCACGGATGATTCTGCGCATCCACATGATGTTCATAACATCCAAAGACACACTAGAAATAACCCAGGCACTGCGGCCTCCCAGAGGTAACTTGTAGAAGTCATCTGTGCCAAAGATTGAGTACATATGGCTGTAGTAGCCCGGAATGACTGCGATCCTCACCAAGAAGAATGTAAATGCCATGGTGACACCATTAACCAAACTCGGTCTGGAGAGTTTGTGGTAGCCCAACATGTGAAAAAACCAACTGGAAGAAATTAAAATGATGCAATTAGAAAATTAGGTCCATTTCATGGTTTTATGTCTATTTTTACATATTACTTACCGCTGGTTGACAAAGGGGGTGGAGAATTCTGAGAGCAGACGGAAATTAGCAAAGTAAGGCAATATCCCTTGACTCTACAGAAGAAGGAAAAAAGCACAAAATGACCTTGGGAATCTTGAGGAAGTAACAGATATCAGACCAGACCAACTTACCAGCACATAGTAGTATGCATAGAGAGCAGCAAAATGATGTATGACAAAGTATTTCTCTCCAATTGACTCCCATGAAGTAAACATGAGCAGGAGATCTGAAGAGGAACAGAGCATGTTCTTTGTGAGTGTAACTATCAATTAAAAAGTAGAAACATATTTCCCTTACACCTTGAATACATTAATGTAATCCTAATAATTATTTCCAAAAAATATATTTTTTTAGAGTAAACATTTTTTTTTTTTTTTTTTTTAAATGAATTAAGTGACAAATTAATAATTAAAAAAGTGAAACATTTGTTAAAATATTTTTTCCTAAGAAATAATAAAAGTGTTTGTTAAATACAGGTTTCTTGCCACTTTTTTCTTTATTATATCAGGACAATTTTTGGACAACAACCCCCTCAAAACTATCAAAATTATTTTAATTCAGAAATTAAAAATGTGCTCATCACTCAAAAAAAAAAAAAAATCCTTTTTTTAAGTTTTATGCAATTTAATTAATAGTAAAATTCCATCAAATTGAATTGAATAATCCTTATGAAATTTAACTAAATTATTGATTAAGGATTGGTCAATTATTCAATTCAATTGTACAAGGATTATTCAATTCAATTTGATGGAATTTATTACTATTAATTTAATTGCATAAATCTTAAAAAAAGGCTTACATTTTGTTTGATTGATTATAGAAGAGGTGTTTTCAATAATCAAATATATATATATATATATATATATATATATATATATATATATATATATATATATATATATATATATATATATATATTTATATAAACACACATATACAGTCAAACCAAAAATTATTCAGACACTAGATATAATTTTTTTATATATTTTTACTAGTGGGTGCAGGACACTATAGTTCATTTATGTGAGTATAGCAAAATAAAGTAAACTGTGACATATTATACCCAAAAATTCTTCATACAGTGGACTACCAGTAAAATTGATACAAATTTGGGACCAAAAATTATTCACACTTTGACCTGACCATGCTTTGCTGAAGTGTTATCTGACATAATTAAGATTAATTTTTTCTGACACAGTATAACTCTGAGATCTTATATTTTATTACCATTTTTTTAAACTATAGTGAATAAACTGTATTAATGAATAAAATGTTCAAGGTGTCTGAATAAATTTTGGTTTGACTGTGTGTATATATGCAGTTATCTCATGAATGTATTTTTAAAAGAAATTAAAAAAAAAAATTATTTACATTCAAATATTAAAAAGCAATGAAGCATTTTTGTTAAACAATAATCAATATTCAATGTTCAAAAAAAAAAAAAATAGATAAAAGTTTATTCCAAAACATGAATTAAAATTCAGAAATTAAACAATGCTTATCATAGAAGACACATTTAGTGTGTGAACTGCATTTTTAATTTATTTTTGCATAAATTAATAGATATAGCATCACATCATTAACCCTTCACTCACCTGAAATTAGATAACCTGAGGTAATGGCCACGTTTAGTTTCACCAGTGTGGCGTCTCCCCTGTAATCCCAAATTATAGAGGTTAGATAAGAAATATACTTTAATTCACACTTTTACATTTTGTGAGAGTTCAAGTTCCAGTTCAAGTTCAGACTGTACTGTTTGGTGTTGTGCCACCACATTTGTAATGGACTGCATCTTTAAATCCTCACCAGACTGGGTCTTTCTGGATGGATTCATCAAAGATATATATGTAGAGACAGAAAAGTCCCACAACCAAGGCGTGCACTGTTGAGACGGCCCTTTGAGAAAAAAAAGATATCCTCCAACTTTAGTCAAACTCAATATAATGTGCATAATTAAAACAGAGGATAAAATCTGACACCTGGAGTTCCACTCCGTCCTTTGTGTAGGGCTGAGCCTAAGGAAGCCTTTGCAGAGTTGCTGAGACACCCAAGGGCTACCTCTGTGGAACAGCCACTGGAAGCCCAGGAAGCTCCCTGTTACAACCACCAGCACCTGCAGGCTGAGAGGCTCCATGCCTGCTGAGCCCTAGAGAAAGAAAGAGACAGCAGCGAACGTTCAGCAATAACCCTTCCATTGACAAAACCCCCAGTGCAACACATAATAATCACACGCCTCTTTAACAAAACAAAATGTTTCTTACTCCAGACCGGTTCCGATCATAAAAGCCCCAGTCATCACCTGAGCTGCCGCAGTACCTCTCTACTGCCAAATCCCACTGTATACAGAAGCATTTGCATATGTGCTGACACAGCCGCACAGCCATCCAGAGGTCAGCCGACTCCAACACGTCTCAGATTGCTCCATCCGTGATTTATAGAGCCATGCGTGGCTTTTGTGCAGTCTGAAATGCCTCCGAGTCCCAGAGATCTCGGCGTCCCGTAAGAAACAGCTGATTGTTTGTTGGGTTTGTGCTGCATACACTAACTTCTATCCTGGCTGAGGGGAGCGTGTACATGTTACTCCGGCTATACATGTCTGCAGTATGGACAGCGATCGAAATGAAACCGCAGGAAATCAATGCGTGTGATCAATGTGGCATTGTTCTGTTCCATTGGGACACGACCACTCCCCTGCTTTGCCCTCGTACCCTTGAAAAAGGCATCAGGCTTCAGTGCTTTTGGTAATTGATAGTAGGAGGAAGTCAAGCCGGCATGACCTTGTCAGATTTGAATTCTACTGATTCTCTCACACGTACATTTAAGCATTTTTCAACTTACAAAAGAACAACATATTCATATATTCATAATAAACAATGCTAGGTTTATTTGATGAATAAGGAAACAAGCTAAAGAGGAGAAATGCAGAGAATATGTGAGTGTGTAAGTTCACTGAACATCTACAGTAGGAGTAAAACAAAAAAGAGCCAAATAATCAGGAAAAAACGCAGTAGGAAATGCTATTTTTATCATTTTCTGTCGGATTCTTCGGCTTAGTCATTCACTTTCTTTTGCAATTCATTTTCTCTTGCAACAACTCTTGCAGTCCTGCATTTTGGTGACTATGGAAACTATGACAATGAAAAAAGAATTAAATAAAGTCAACGTAGTGCTAGGGTCAGACTTACCCTTTCTGTTATGAAAGACCCATGTTGAACTGGCCATGAACACAGCTGGACACGTGGATAAATGCAGGGTTTAGGTGATCTGTAAAGCTCAGGTGTTTGCCTCAGGCATTCACAAGGGAAATTGGTGGAGAGATTGTGAAGAGAATCCAACAGCCTCTCCATTCTCCATATTCACTCAGAAAGTGCTTTCTCTTGTATGCAGTTGTCCAGTGTAATTTTATATCTTTGTATCCCAAATGAACGTCGTTGCAAAGAGGAACCACTAGATGGAGTGAGACATCCTACTTTATTCTCGCCATGATAGCAAACGAGCTTCAGGCAAATGTGTTTGTAGTCCTGTACGAACAAGGACACTATTGGTGAATGAATGTAGTATATTTAGCAAGGGCAGCCCTGTCATCCTCAATTTCCTGAATCCTCACCCTGAACTTCAGCTTAAACTAGCTCTATTATCAAATTAACCAAACAAAATAAACAGTATCCCTTTTAAAATCACTCCAACTGTAACACTGCAGAGCCTTCTTGTATTTAGAGCTATAATGGAGCAAGTTTAGGGCTGAACGGTTAGTCTTGCCCTGCAACTTCAGGTAATAACGTCCCATCCCCCTCTAAAGCACAGTTGTTGTTGTTTTTGTTGAGTCTGTCTGCATGTTGTGCCTCAGGGATGGAGCGACAAGGCATTCCTGTTTGATGAACCGTTCGCCCCAGAAGAGTTCTGCTCATGGAAAATTAAAGGGATGTTGTGCTTAAATGTGTATTAAAATAGAATAGCCTATTTATTTTTCACTTTATAAGGTGTGGGTTACATAACAGGATAGCGGAAACTAATAGCAAGCCCTGCTGTAGATGCTGAATGAAATAAATACTCAAGACTAAATATCCCTTTTCACGTCTTGTTGAGTGAAATATTCAGGGGTTTTGTGTAACCTGTTGATTTACTGGAAGACTGCAAACATGCATGATAAGGTATTTTAATGGAAAAGAAACTTAAGTAGAGTTTAAACATTTTATCAATTATGACATTTTATCTAATAGTTTCCACTTTTTATGTCATAATTTTGACTTTTTTATGATTTACCAAAGCATTTGTTTTGTCTTACATGGCAGAAATTGCCTTATTTGGCTGATTTAAATGTGATTATAACCCATA
Source organism: Ctenopharyngodon idella (assembly GCF_019924925.1). Taxonomy (NCBI): domain Eukaryota; kingdom Metazoa; phylum Chordata; class Actinopteri; order Cypriniformes; family Xenocyprididae; genus Ctenopharyngodon; species Ctenopharyngodon idella. Next base: position 16,757,281 of record NC_067221.1, read on the forward strand.
TGCCAATATTAATGTTAAAGTTTTACTCAGGGTTACCCTCAGTGGTGGGTCTTGTGTTTTTCCTGTCTTGAACAAAGTCTGGGAACAATCACTTACAATGGCAAACACACCTTGTTTTCTGACAGTTTCTTTGTTTCATCACTATAGTGATAGGCTAAACACGAGCCCACTATTCATTAGAATGCAAGTTTTGGCTTGTCCTTAATTAATTGCATGTCTAGAGGCATGATGGTGATGGTACTTTCCATTTTGATTATAAATCAGGGGGCTGAAAACCATTTTGTATGTCTATGACATGGCAATCTTTCATCTTCAGAAGTGATAGACAAGTCAGATGATGATAAATGTAATTATAGCATTAACTTGAATACTGAACCCAAAAATTACCAAGGAGGAATTCAAAAGGTGAGAGAAATCTCTATATCTGGGATTAATTTTTTGTGGAATTGAGTCTTTACTGTTGTTTCCTGGACAACAGTGTCTCCTGATAACAGAGGCTTAGGAAACACATGGTGAGAGGGGGCTGAACTCCACAAGGATGTTCCACATATTATTATTATTTTATTTTATTTTTTTTTAAACAAAATCAAGTCCTTGTCCATCGGATGTTTTTTGTATGTGTTAAACAGCCTAAATATGCAATTGGTAGAAATAAATTCACAATGAAATCGTCTGTTTTTGTCAAATGTATTTTTTGAATACGTTTCTCTATTTTCTTCATTCAAATGTATTATTTGCGCTACATATAATTAATTTGTATTTATGGGTAATTATGTTTTAATATTTCAAATTTTGAAGCAATAAATAATAATAATAGTAATAAACATACTAGGGAGAAGGCTTACGTTATGAATACCTATTAATAGAGTCTGCTGGTAACCTTCTTGTAACGTCCACGGCTGCGTTTCCAAAACAAAGCATCGTTAGCCTAAGTATATGGTAAAACCTTTGCTCACGATGCTTTTGAGAAACGCAGCCCACTGATTGCGTCCAGGACTCAACCTAATTAATATTCATAAGCTAAACTTCCACTGTAGCCATTTCACTAGCGCCACAAACTAACGTTTGCATTTCAGCCAATCAGGAAGATACACTGTGTTGTGTCACGCAAACTGATTAATATTCATAACCCAAGCCTTCACCATAGTAGATTTCGTAAATTCGCTCGAGCTCAGCAGACCTTCTGCTCTTCTTTAATTACTTTGCTGAACAGAGAGAGTTTAGTGCATCCGCTCAGCTGGGGCAAATCGGCAGTCATCTTTGACTAGCCTAAACTCACGTATTTGTTGCTTTTTAAGTTGTGCAAAGGATCTTTTCTCGAACAAGGGGGGCTAAGTAAGAAATCGAGAGATTTCTGATAATTTCTTTGGTGTAAATCGACGTGAAATAAAAGACAATGACTCAGTTCAACAAGGGCCCTGCATATGGTTTATCAGCCGAAGTGAGAAGTAAGGTAAGGTTTGAATGATTTTTTTTTTTTTAACAGTGTAACTTTACTTTAACGTTAGCTGATCGATTGTTTTTAATCTTCTTTTGCATTGCAAATGTTTATAGCCTATGTGTGAAAGTGTAACTGTCTCAAATCAAAACTGCCTACCTAGACAGCTTTTCACAGACATGTTCAGAATAAAAAATGTCGTATATAATATAGTTCCAAACGTGCTTTGGATGGCCAAAGGCGCAGTCTCTGTAGGTTTTGAGAGAAAGTCATTGTGTTTCCTTTTCACCTGATTCCTTTGATTTGTTAGTTCTGAGATTCTGGTTTTAGGGTCGTTGCAATCTTTGTTTTACTACTAATTTGAGTTTTTTTTGTTTATAAAACACGAATCCTAATATTTCTGTAGGTAGAAAGTAAAAAAAAAAAAAATCTGTGTTTCATGTTGCAGCAACCTCCTTTTTTAATGAATGAAACTTTTTTTTTTTTTTTTTTTTTTTTACGCACGCGACGTGTTTTGCTTCACTCGCCATGTTGAGATGCTGTTTGACTCAAAACTTGACATTTTATCAGTGCAAATGATGTTTACCGTGTTTTATTCTGGTTGGTAAAGCTTGCCTGCAGCCTGATGTGTTGGTGGGTCATGGGGTCTTTTGTTGAGTTCTGGGTGGAGCTCCAGTTTGAGAGAAAGAAACGAGGCTGCCGCTTTCTGTAGCCTACAAAACTCAAAAACACAAATACAACCAATTAACTGACATTATCGGTCCAAATAAGCGACAATGTGTGTATAATAAAGGTTTAGTGAGATTAGCAATGTCATTTCTGCTGGTTTGTGTGGAAATCTCTTATGGAAACTTCGAGGTTGGGTCGAGGTGATGCGCGTGCAGCATCTCTATGATTTTTAAAACGTAGTTTGCTTTCGTTTTCAATGACCGGATATTTAGCAGTATGGCTTAATTTCACTTTTGTAGTTAAAATAGTTATAGTCCCTTCTTTGGAAATATTTAGTTGTTAGATAGCCTGTTTGAGTTGTACATACACATGTTTTTTTTTTTTTTTTCCCCTCTTCCAGGAAAGGTGGTTAAAAGCGTCACACTAAATCACACTGTGGCTTTTCTGCAAAGTTGCCCAGCGACTGGTGTTTTTAAATGATTATTTCTTTATGTTTCTGCATTCTGCTGTGTGCATTAAACTGCACATAAATGTAGCACAAAATGTTATTTATTGTATTTATTTCATCAAACATATAGTTAAGTAGCTAGACCATTGCTCCTAACTATTGTTTTTTTTTAAATTATTATTATTATTATTATTATTATTATTTATTACGTCCCAAATGCTTATTTTACTTTATTGCAAAATGACCTAGGCTAATCACGGTCCACCTGGGATTAACTTTCTTGCTCAAGCGATCAATTCCACATTCACACACCTGGGCTTGAACCTGCAGCCTTTTTGTTAGCAGCTAAGACCTTTAACCATTAGGTTACAGTCTTCCTCATTGTCTTAATTGCTTATCACATTTGAAGATCTCACAGAAAATGCACCCCTCTAGTGTCTGTGGATGTCATTTTAGTTCCCTTCAACAGTATTCCAATCACACCATGCATCTTATTAAGCATACATGTGAGCGTTTGTTTTGTCAGAATGAGTGGGAGGGTGGGCAAACAATGTAAACCACAATGGGGTGATGCTTTCTTGAATCCTGTGCCGTCTGCAGAGGTGTGAGGACACTTGCTCCAGATGACTTTCATTAACACTTCATTGGGATGCCATGCAAATATCTGAAGGGATCTTACTGTAGGAAACTCCATTACTGATAGGGAATCTTTTGGCTATGTTCAGACTGCCAGCAAAAATCTGATTTTTAGCATATCCAGATTTTATCCAGATGGGTTTTTGAAAGTCTGGACAGCAAAAAAACAAAACAAAACATGATTTTTTTTTTTTTTTTTTTTTTTTTTTTTTTCAAATCTGGAGGTGGTTTGAAATGCGATTCCAAACTGATTTTTACAGATGCGTCTCAGTCTGGACGCTCTGGCCACTCAAATCGAATTTCAAATTGTCTTGTGTGTCACTCTTAACACGACAGCGACACAACGAAACGGAAACACTGCACCCCTCACTGCACAGCGAAGTCGACCATGACTACAGCACGGAACATCACAATATATACCAGTTCTGCACCGCGACTCAAGGCGCTTATAGAGTGGTGCAGGTATGAGGTCACTTTGTAGGTTAGCATCACACTGTTTCCCTCAACAAAAACCCAATGGCTTTTGGATTATCACCAAAAAAAAAAAAAAAAAAAAAAACAAGCTCTGTGATTAACAACTTTTTGATACTACACCACGGTGATGGTCCCACATCTTCAACGTCACCATCACCAAGCTTCCGACAACTTTCTGAAAAATGTTTTCTAAAAAACATTTTCCCGAAAGTATGAGTTAGAATAGTTTATAATAGAACAATTATAAGCATAACGAGGCTGTAAAAGCAGACTGAGCTTACCTTTTCGGCGTGATGATGTTTAATCTCCCCGACTGACTCTAGTCCTGTTTAGCCACTTGTTAGCAACCGCCTTTTTCAAGACACGTAACAGCTTAAAAAAATCACGAGTGGGGTAATACTGGTGTATTTTGTTGTAGAATGAAACGTGTATCTTGTATCAAGTATCTTGAGCTTGTGTTAACCACAAACCTTATTTCAGTCATTTAACCAAAAACCCATTGACTTTGGGACGATGGAACCAGAGGTGCTAAAATGCTAACTCATTTCTGTGTTTTGGCTTACAAATTTAGCAACACTCTATTTGGAGAGTGAGATGATACGCTTCCATTTTTCCTGCATCCATTTTGAAAGCCTCATCACGTAATTGGGTACGCCTCGCCTACGTTGTTACACAAACCATGCAGATTAAGCAACCCATGCAAATAGGTTGGTTATGTCTCGACACACAAATCTTATTTGATCAGTAGTGTGGACAGTCTGCCTGAAAAGATCTGATTTGTCAAAAGATCTGATTTGCCTGCAGTCTGAACATAGCCTTACTTGAAATTATTTCTAAATATGCAGAATATATAATATATAATCAATGTGAGAATGTGAGAAGAGACTGGAATGATACGATACATTAGATTAGTCAAGTCAACTTTATTTATATAATCGCTTTTTACAATGCAGATTGTGTCAAAGCAGCTTTACAGTGATAACTAGTATATAATTTTTGGCTGCACAGCAGCTCTTAAAGAAAATGTTGTCATTGTCCAGCTTAAGTAAAATCAGTATTGATTCATTCGGTTGTAAAAATCAATAATTAGTTCATTTATCAATATATCAGCACTGGAGAAAACAGTGATGTCATCGTCCAGCTCAGTTCTGTTCGCATACAATGGTGTCAATGCAGGCAGATCAAAAACATTGTTGAATATCAAGTGTCCCCAACTAAACAAGCCAAAGGCGACAGCGGCAAGGAACTCCATCAGGTGACATCAGATGACAAACAGGTGATAAAAATGGAGAAAAAAAAAACCTTGGGAGAAACCAGGCTCAGTCGGGGGGGCCAGTTCTCCTCTGGCCAACAGCGAACAGCGCATGATTATGATTCAGGCAGTGTTACAGGTCATAAGTCTGATTGGGATTGCGACAGTCAAAATATTTGGTACAGTTCCATCTAGTTGAAGATCGTATTCATCACGCCGGTATGGGACGGCTTGTTGAGGGTCTGTGCACGATTACACTACCGTATAAAAGTTTAGGGTCAGTAAAAAGGGGTTGTTTTTTTTTTAAAGTCTTTTAAGGCACAGATATACTTCAAGCAAAATCGAAGAACAACTGGTGTGACATCATTTAGGACAAAATCAGGCCAAACAAAGTTTGTTTTGGGAGTTTGAAACAGCTTGCTGAAGTGAACTTTCCAGAAAAATTTGCTCCAGCTGGTATAAACACCTTCGAGCTAGCATTGATTCATGGCGATTATGTAATAGGCAGGCTCTTTCTTCTTTGACCTGGTAATCTTCTCTGGTTCTTTTCTTCTGTTCAGTCCATCGAGGTCAGACTTCTGCGAGTAAAAACATGAATACACTGGAGAAATGCTTTATAGTAGAAAATGAAGTTGTAATTCTAATTGAAAGAGACACTGACACTTTCATGTTCAGTATTGTAAAGCTGCTTGCTTTTAAGCAATACATTACGTGAAGTGGTATATAAATGTGACGTGATTTGACTGGAGTGCTGAATTGCAGAGCTTGTGCAAACGTCCTCATCGCTATGATCAGATGCTTTCTTAACTGCTGTTTTCTCACTGCTATCATTTTTGTTGTGTGTTTTTGTTGTTGAACGGAAAGTGCACAGCATATATTTAAATAGTAATCTAAACGCCACTCCCAGCAGTTCTGGTGGACACGCATTTTGAATTTTTTACCCCCAAGCGAAAAACGTGAGTGTATTGTGGTCTTTATGCTCACCAAGCCAGCATTTATTTCATCAAATGCAGTAAAAGCAGTACTATTGTGAAATATTATAACAATTGTTTTCTGTTTAAATATATTTTAAAACCTAATTAATTCTTGTGATAGCAAAGCTGAAATTTCAGCATCATTACTCCAGTCTTCAGTGTCACATGATCCTTTCGAAATCATTCTAATATGATGATTTGCTGCTCAAGAAACATTTCTTATCAGTGTTGAAATCAGTTGTGCCGCTTAATATTTGAGGATTTTTTTTTTTTTTTTTTGAATCAAAAGAGCAGCATTTATTTGAAAAGTCTTGTAAAATCATAAGTGTCTTTACTGTCTCATTTAATCAGTTTGATGCATCTTTAGTTTAGCTTATTAAAACTAATTTATTTTTACAAAAAAAAAAAAAAAATCTAACTTACTGACTCTAAACTCTTGACTGGTACTGTAGGAAATTGCCCTGGGCCAAAAATGATAGTTTAGAGTCATTATACAAAATGTGTGGCTCATATGTAAATGTGTAGTAGACTGTTCTCTCTAGAGTCATTGTGGGCCAGGTTTTTAATATGTAGTGGACTAATGGTCATATGAACCAATTGTTATGCAAACACATCTTGTAGTCCATATATACATCACAGACCTTGCTGCCCACATTATTTAGTTTGCTAGACATTTCCAGAGCAACAAAGTGAATAATTGATCAGCAGAAACAGCTGTGCTGTTCACCAAGGTCTCTCACAGCATTAGATCTTTGTTAAAGCTCTTCCCTCCAGCAAATCTATAACTGCATTTTAAGCAGGATCCTTTCCCTCTGTGTATCTGTGACTGAATTCCTCAAGTACTTCCTGCAAGTGTTTCTTTTTATTATTCTCAGTTTCTGCCCCCCACATGATGGGTTTTGTCCATGAGGCCAGCAGAACTCCAAACATGTTCTCACAGGGCCAAATACAGATGTTCTCCCTGTTTTCTCTGTCTTCAGGAAGTTCACTCTCTGCTCTGGGTTGAGGAGCTCTGTCTAGAGACATGTATCAATGCTCTCCTACATTTTTTTTTTTCCCCTTAAATGCTCTAGTACACACTAGGAACACAAGCTCTATTGTGTGGAAAATGGCAAGTGGTCAGCTGTATGTGAAGACACTACTGATGTCCTAGTTGCAGAGAGGTATAAAACACCCTGAGATGATATGAGAAGGATTCAGAGGGAGATCTTGTTGCTGCCTTTAGCTGCTGCATGTGTTATTTGAACCCTCTTTTGGGCCTCCATTTATTGCTGGCTCTTTATATCATAGGGACTTTTTCAAGTTGGGTAGAAAGATCAGTTGTGTTTTTTCGGCGAATGCCCTCTGCAAGGCCTGAATGCTTGATTACTGCTGCTTTAGTAGTAAGTTTTCTCCCATTGTAACGTTGCTGGTTCCTGGATCCTCTGAACTCTCTTTGAGTTGAGAAGATATTTTTACTGGGGATTCACCAGCATTAAACATCTGGTCAATACCGATAATTATTGTCATGTTATGGACAAAATTTCACAACATTTTGTCTAAAGAAATGGAAAAATAATATGCCAAAAACGAAAACCAGTGGTTTTAAATGTACACCAAGTGAACTTAGGCATCACAATTAAAATGTACAGTGCAATGCAAGATGAATTTGAGATTTTCTTAAGATTGCATTACAACAGTGATATTAAATTTATTAGTGTTTTAAAACTAGTGTTAGATGAAGCAAAAGTAATCTAAATGAAAAATAGGGGAAATGAGCATGATTAATTATTCAATATTGACTAAAACTTAAAAAGGCTGATATTGGCCGATAACTGATATGCAAACTAATTTTTATATGCAAAAGTAACTTGATTTGCCATTTTTTACACCATCATAAATTGCTTTTAATGCAACAATCAGAAGTTATAAAAAATTAAATTGAATAGCAGATAATTCACACAGAGGATATTTGGAAATCACTTTATTGTAGATAGATTGGAGAAAGAAAAAAAAAAAAGTGTTTGGGACTGCTGTGAAAAGCAACATGTATATGCACTAAGGGAGTAGCAAAATATTGTCACAAGATATCGCAATACCAAAATGCAACAATGTCGTTTCGTGGATAGCGACAATCTGTATTGTGTATAGTTTACCCAAAATGAGAATTACCGTGTGAGGGGGAAAAAAATTCAAGTTTACAGAGTTTTACTGTCAGTACTACATTAAAGTACTACTATATATAATGTTGATTTGTAATGTATAATAATTCAATGAGGGGAAATTTGTGAGTCCTGATAATGCCAAATGTCTTATGTTACCAGTAAAAAGTGGCCTACATTAGTTTAAATATATCTAGTCAGTGAGAGAGTGCAAATATATTCATCTAAAATAAATTATTCTGGTGTCACTATTGTGTTACCAGCACCAAGTTCAAGCCTATTAATTTCCAGTCCCAATATAATACCAAATTTAGCATTTTAATCAACAGGACATTTTTTGTTATCCTTTCACTATATGTCTTGCAGTATCGCAATAGTATTGTATCGTGAGTTCAATATCGTGATATGTATCGAATCGTGACATGAGGGTATCGTTACACCCCTAATATGCACAGGATGTTTGTCAGCTCTCTCAGGCGTAGGTGTGTTGTGAATTGAGGTTGGGGGAAACGAGGTTTTTCAGCTTTATCCTGCTCTGATGAGGGTTTTTTCAGTGTTTGTTTGTGTTTGTTTTAGTGTTGAAGGATGTCCACATTGTTAACCTTGACAAACACCTCAGGCATTGTGTGATAGGTGATGATTATCTCTCTTTCTTGTGTTTAAGGAGACTTTACAATAACACTTTAATAATGGAGTATAAATGGTCTCATGCTTGTCATCCGTCTGTCATTCATTCAGACCAACAGGAGACATTAAAGTATGATGGCTGCTGTACTCATTGTGACGCATGGAAGGTCCTCTGTTTGACTTGCTGTTTTCATCACAGACCCATTTCCTGTTGTCCTATTGCTGAGAGACAGCTGAAGTAACGCAGTTTACACCTGGTATTAAGATGTGTTTTGGCCGTTCGGATCACAAGTAGACAAAGGAGACACATACCCGTTTACACCTTGTATTTAATCTGTCTCTTTTTGTCCACGTTCAACCACTTCTGTCCTGATTTCTTTGAGGAGAGGGTCTATGGGCGGGTAAATATATGGGCTTTTTCAGATCTTTCGATCTAATGGACAAAATAAGCTTGCACAATTTACATATGAATGAGCCCGGAGACAACAGAAAAACATACGGAGAGCATCAGCTTTTGTTTTTGCTCTGATAGCCGTAAGACGACGCCTAACGCTCTGAGTGCAGGTTAGAAATCAGGAACGGTGCGAGAACATTGTGCTTGGTACGTTTTTTTTATTTTTTTTTATCTTCAAGCCAAACTTAGGTCTCCAGCCTACAAAGTTTAAATCCCGTCTGGCTAGCGTGCTTCCCATAATGTTTACACATTAGGTCAGTAGATGGTGAGTAGGCTGTCTTTTGTGGCTGTTTGAACACATTCGACCACATGAGCATCTACACTACGAAAGCAATCCGGTCAAATGTGTTTTCATCTACCTCTGGAAGGGGTAGAAAGTGGACAAGCTCAAAATGTTTTAGACCCCATTTACACCTATATTTAGTGTCGTCCACCTGTGATCTGATCATCCAAAACGCATCTTAATGCCAGGTGTAAACGGCCTAAAAGAGATCTCAACAGGATATAGAGCGCAACAGTTCTGTTCCCAAAGTGAAAATCCCTTTCATTTTCTTTTTAGAGGTAATGATTTTGAGTGAGAATGAAATATTTTAGGACAGACCTGCCATGAGCTTTGAGGTTTTGTTAAATGCATGTCAGGGTTATTTTTCTATATTTCTTAAAATTGGATTTAATTGCTGAAATCCCAGTCAACAACTACATTGGAAATCTAAAATATTTAACTTAATTTATTTTTTATCAATTATTGTATGATTATTTATTTAAAACAATGATTAAGTTAGAGTTCTGCAGTAACATATATTATTTTTATCCTTTTTTTTTTTTTTTAAATGTTCTTTTTGCCTTAAGTTTGTGTTGTGGTTCATCTTTGATTGGTTTGGTGGTTCATTGTTTTGAACTGTTTATTGAAGAATTGTTTAAGATGCCTGTGGAGAAAATGAATGGGGGAAAATACTTCTTGAACCAAGGGGGCGGTCAATATTATGCTCTATTTGTCCTCTCATAATGAAGAACTTCTAAAAGGAAAGGACAAAGTCTTATGCCTTTTGAAAGTGTCTTTTTTATATTAATGTTAAGGCCTTAAATTGTTATACAAAGGGAAGGGAAGGTTTTTCATTTGCTATACATTTCTTAAAGGGGACAGAAGAATTGTTCGTAAAAGCAGACATGTTTTATCTTGTCACCTCTTTGGAACTTTATTCAGTTGAAGTTTGGTTGGAGTATGATGGAATATGTTTTACAACTCATTTACAATTGATTTTCAAGACCAGACCAGTTGAAAGCTATTAAAGAACCTTAAAGTGACAATGAAAGGAAGGACTACTTCTCAAACATAAAGTTACTTGATTAAATTATGATACAAAACTTGTCCATAATTTAACCTGTTAACTGTCACCCCCTTTTTTTGAGCATAGATCTGAACTTAAAAGTTTGTAATTCATGAATGCATTGGAATACAGACTTAAGGTTGGTCTTGAAATCATCATTCCGATGGATGAATCCAAACATAGTGTTTACATGAATACTAAATAAAGTGATGATAAAGCTCTTCAAATTGGATTTAATCTTTTGACATGGGCACACTTCATGAATATACAGAGTTTCTTGCTGCTGTTGCATACTAACCATCCTCCTTTGTTTTTAAAAATCAGACTTAATATATATATTTGGGGTCCTAATTTGGAGACAGACGAGCACATGAAGCTTTGTTTGTGCCATTATGATTAAATCAAGCAGTAAAAATGCCCATTACCGGCCATGAGAGTCCGAAGAAAGCACTTGTGGGACAGCATTGTCCTGCACCACTTCACAGACGATGAGTGGAAAGAGAATTTTAGATTGACACGACAGTCATTTAATATATTCAACAACATCAGCTTGTTGCGTGCGTCATACGTCATTACGCCATTTCTACATCATTGTATATGCGCAAGACTATCCAGTTTCGGTTTTCAATCCGTTCAGGTGTTTACATGTCCTATCAAATGGATTAGAAAAGGTTTATCCCACCCCTCTCAAGCCGATTTAAATTTCAATCCGTTTGGGCATTTTTATTCAAATTGAGGTGTTTGCAGTACATGGAGCATTTTCATTCAGATTGGACTTTTAAACCGATTGTAATCATACAATGCTCATGTAAACGCACCTACTGACAGTTAACAAGCTAATCTATATAGTCTATAGTCTAATCTATGTAAGTCTATATAGTGTTTTTTTTGTAGGCAAGATAAGCCCTTTCAATATTTTTCTGTTTGCTGAATAGCAGTAATAGTGTCTGACAGGCATCTGGAGCTGCTCCTAAAGCCAGAGTTCACAGATGGGGCAACACTCTGTAATTTCCTGTCCATCTTACTGCACTTGGCTCCAGTCCTGCACAAACCACCCAGAGATGAAGGCGAGACAGTTTTCCAAAACTAACCTTAAAACATGATGGCACCTGCACGCTCAAACTCTTTGTTTTGGAAGTTTGAGTTCATGAATTGAAACTGTGCAAAAGTTTCCATGTGAGTTTCATACACGTGTTCTCAGTTCCAGTTATTTAGGTTCATTTTGGAAAGTGTCTGTTGCTACCTTACCTTATATTGGCACCATATCAGTTGGAATGAACGTCTCTTTGTATGGCAGGCCTTGGATTACATATGGAGAAACTGTTTAAGGAAGCAAGAGTTTTCAGTCTCTCTCTATGGTCCCTGTAGATCGCTCAGAAGTACGACCTGCAGAAGGAGGAGGAGCTGAGGTACTGGATTGAGGATGTAACGGGCATGCCAATCGGAGAAAACTTCCAGATGGGATTGAAGGATGGTGTCATACTGTGCGAGTGAGTCTATGAGCATGATAGAAACCATCATGCGCATTTCAGTTTGATTAGGAACTCAAAACATTGGAGCACAGTGTTTGTTTGGCTCTAAACAATGACGCTCAGCCCACCTGTAACCTTTTGTCTTGTTTATTGTAACCCTATAATATACCAATTTATGAGGTGGTTATAATATTCAGGCTTGAGACAGAAAAACAAAAAAGTTGTGCCAAGCTGAAACCATGTGTTCATATGATAACCACCTGTCTGGCATCTACACACTTTTTTTGTTTGATGCTGCCCCAAAGAAAACTTTCCAGAACGTTCCTTATTTTAATGAAGAAACGTTCTGTCAAATGTTATCTTGGTATAAAAAAAATGTCTCTTATGCTCACAAAGGCAGCATTTATTTGATCAAAAATACAGTTTAAAACGGTAATATTGTGGAATATTTTAAATGTAAATTTTCTATTTTAATATATTTTAAAATGTAATGTATTCCTGTTGTCAAAGCTGAATTTTCAGCAGCATTACTCCGGTCTTCAGTATCGCATGATCATTCAGAAATCCTTCTAATATGCTGATTTGAAAGAAGGACAGCTGTGTTACAAATGCTGTCAGTTTGTCTTTTTGTATTAAAGAGTTTCATAAATGTACTTTACACCTTACTTGTGAAAACCGTACCAAAGTGAATAAAAAAAAGTGTTAAACAGTCATGCTGCTTAATATTTTTGTGGAAACCGTGATACATTTTTTTTTTTTTTTTTTTTTTCCCAGGATTCTTTGATGAATAGAAAGTTCAAAAGATTAGCTTTCATTTGAAATGGAAATCTTTTATAACATTATAAGTTTTTTACTGTTTGATCAATGTAATGTCTTTGCTGAAAAGTATTACTTTTCTTTAAAAAAAAAAAAAAAAAAAAAAAAGTCACTGACCTTGATAATAAATCAGACCATGTAAATTGAATGTCTCCTAGAAGATGTAATATTTGTCTTTCTCTTAGGCTTATTAATAAACTTCAGCCAGGATCCATTAAGAAAATCAACCACTCCAAACTTAACTGGCACAAGGTGAGGGAAAACTGTTTATGTATAGCAGCATTGTTTCAATGTTATTATATGGATTTTTCTTCTCGTTTCAAGTCGGTTTTATTATTAATGTAAAAATATGATCGCAAAGTCACTTTTCTTATTCTTTTCACTGAAGCTTGAGAACCTGGGCAACTTCATCAAAGCCATTCTTGCGTATGGCCTGAAGCCTAACGACATCTTTGAAGCCAATGATCTATTCGAGAATGGGAACATGACTCAAGTTCAGACCACACTTCTTGCCCTGGCCAGCATGGTGAGTTTTGTGCAAAATATCTTGGATGGAGATGATGAAAGAAGGTTTTATTCTCTCTGACAACAGTTTGGATTCAGAGTTGCTGGTATAATGCCTCTTTCATTTAAAGGCAAAAACCAAAGGTATGGACACAAAAGTCGACATTGGTGTAAAGTATGCGGACAAGCAGACCCGTAACTTTGATGATGAGAAAATGAAGGCTGGTCAATGTGTGATTGGACTGCAGGTGTGACTTCAGTTGGTTCATATCTTTTGTGGCTTTGGGAAACCTTTTAAAACTTTTTTTTTTTTTTTTTTTTTTTTTCCCCCCCTTAGTCATGTTTTGTATGTTTATATACATCATTTATTTTCTCAATGGCTAGATGGGGACAAATAAATGTGCTAGTCAGGCTGGAATGACCGCTTATGGCACCAGGAGACATCTGTATGACCCAAAGACTCAAGCAGACAAGCCTTTTGACCAAACCACAATCAGCCTGCAGATGGGAACTAATAAAGGAGCAAGCCAGGTGAGTGTGAGTCCCTAAAGGGATAGTTCTCCCAAAAATGGAAAATTCTGTCATTTACTCATCTTTGAAACAGAAATGAAGGCATTTGCAAAGAAACTTGCATATAAAGACTTGCAGAATTCAGCTCTAACCTGCCTCCAACATACTCGTTTCTACTGATCATGAAGACTTGATTAGCTAGTTCAGATGTGTTTAATTGGGGTTTGGAACTAAACCCTTCCTGACTGTGGCCCTCCGGGAGCAGGATTGGACACCCCTGCCTTAAAGTCAGCATGAAACGGAAGTTGCAATAATCTTTTCTTCTAGGAATACACCGATATTTTGGCCGATACTGATAACCAATAATTCTTTATATTTGAAAGCCAATAACCAATATATTGGCAGATAAATCTAGATTGAAATTTTTATATAACTGAGCCTGATTACAAAAAATCGTGCATCCCTATTTTCTTCCTTATTGTGAAGTATATCCAAGTGAAACTGTTTCTTGAACAAGAAAAAAATGTAGGACAGGACTTGATTTTGCCCATCGGGAATTGATTGTTTGGATGGTTGTGGTTGTGGATCTCATGTGAGTGACAGGTTGTCCCGCCCTTGCATCGAAAAACACATCATTAGAAAAGAGATGTCACTGCAAGAGGGAGGGGAAGTTATTTTGATTAAAGATTACACTTGAATTAAAAAAAATAATGTGCATGGATAAATCCTTTGTAATAAATACTTATATTTATAATTATTAAAAAAAAAAAATTGCCAATTTTGAGACATCTAGGAGTTAGGTGTCCAAGTCAATCTTTAGTTTTCATTTTATTCACCCTTTCTTCTCTTTCAGGCTGGCATGTCGGCCCCCGGCACCAGGAGGGATATTTTCGACCAGAAAGTGGCTGTCCAGCCTCTGGACAACTCCACAATCTCGCTGCAAATGGGCACCAACAAGGTGGCCTCTCAGAAGGGCATGAGCGTGTACGGGCTGGGCAGGCAGGTGTACGATCCCAAATACTGCGCCTCCCCCACTGAGCCCACCATCCACAGCAATGGCAGCCAGGGCACCGGCACCAATGGCTCCGAGATCAGCGACAGCGACTACCAGGCTGAATACCAAGGGGAATATCCGGATGAGTACCAGGCAGACTACCACAATGAATACAGAGCCCACTATGACCATGGGATTGACTATTAAACTGCAGGCGTACAGCACAGATGATTATTTTTGGAATCCTTTCATCAACAGAGCGAGGTTTTTTTTCCCTCGCTGGCCTTTTTTATATGACAAGAAACAGATGTTAAGAGGAGTGTTTTTATATCATCATTCCTCTATTGATTAAACAGTATTTTATTAGGTAGGTAGACAATAGACTATAGTTTTAAAGTTTGGTCCTTTTAAAAGTTGAGATGGGTTAGAGGAGAAATGAAAGTATTCGTCAAATGTCATTCATGACACATTAACCACAATCTGTATCCCTAGATTTAAACTCATTTTGAGCATCATTTGGTTTAGCATTGTCATTTCTAGCATTTATTGGATGCAGATTTCATCAAGTTTTCAGACTGACAGCAGTGCAAAAAAAGACATCCAGAAAGATGAAATGGTTTCCAGGCCAATTTAAGCATTGTGGCTTTTTAAGAGTGTTTTTTTTTTTTTTTTTTTTTTTACTTCTTGACTTTAATTCATTTGACCAAACAACACATTGCTAAATTGTGCCATAGGCCCTTGTATATGTTTAGACCAAACCATATGTTCTTTTACGCTTCCCCCACTTCCCAATCTTGTATTTATTGCCAGTAATACTCAATAGAGACCACAGTCCTGTTGAATGGCTCTTGTTTTGTTTTTTAAATAAATAAAGTTTTTAATTTTCCAGTCAAGTATGTCGTCATTCTGGTTAAATGAAAACTTTTTGGGTTTCTCAATAGGTTTTGTCACATGTTTCTGTCTTTATTTTTATGATTGATTGGATGGATGGAAAAATATTCAGATGAAACCCATCATTTTGTGATGAACTCAACCACAGAATCTTAATATCTTTGCTGAATCATTCTGGAAATGATGAGCCCTTGCGCTTGGACGAGCGGTCATGAGCGAGTGTGAATGCTGCCTTGTGTCACCGAGAGCTGTAGAGTAAGAATCTCTGATCCCAGAGCAGTAGTGAGGCTTGAAGCACAAGGACTGGCGGTATAAAGGGTTCATGAGAAAAGCACCAAACCCCCACCTCTTCCCGCAAACACCCTGACGGGGAATAATCCCTGCTTTGTGTGCCTTTGGAATTTGGCTCTGATAATGCAGCACTCAATTAGACAGTCTGACAGAACAGCACAGGTTTCCCCTAGCAACATTCCCTTTGTATCAAATGTGACTGTATAAGCAGCCCGAAAGCTTCTACCTGCTTTGGGAAGAGCTTGGGTATAACAAAGTTAGTAGTTTTCCAAGTGTGTTCTGGTGGGAATTCCAAGTGTGTTTGGGATGGTTCTGTCCAAAAATGAAAATTGTCATTTACTCACCCTGTGGTTGTTCCAAACCTCTGTGACTTGCTTTTTTCTGTTGAATATTTTGAGAAATGTCTTCCCAAAACTTTGTTTCTCAGCATTATTCAAAATTTCTTCTTTTGTGTTTCAAGAAAAAAAGATGTTTTGGAACAACATGAGGGTGAATAAATGACAGAATTTTTATTAGTATTGAAACCATCTTTTCAAGGGCTATTAAAGCAAGCACCAAGGGTACAATGTTGGTTTGTTGATGACTGATCACATGGGTGTATCCTGACGTTTTCAGTGTACAAGAACTTTCTAGCAATGTTAGATCTTGGTAAAAAGCACTTAAAAGAATGCAGACCAAGCAAAGGTCACTTTATGCTGTTCTTACTAAAAAGTAGATGTATCTAATAATCTCATTTAATATTCTAAATTTATATAGACAAACCTGAGAGGTCATAATAATTCATACAATATGGTGAAACTGGACTAAAAAAGTTCTGTCATAACATAACAAACATAAACATAACCATTCCTGTAATAGGAAAAATCAAATACAAGTCGATCCTCTTCCTATGATATTACAATATTTGCCATTTCATTTCAATTATATTAATTTGTCATGAAAGTGCATATGGTATCCAAGTGACTCCAATTTAATATATTTTCTTAGCGAAGTGAAATCGCAACAAACAAGCTTTGTTGAGATTTCAAATGAACATTAAGAAAGAAATTCAGAAAAAAATGTAAAACGATCCTGCAGGCATCTGCTGAAGACATCAACAGAACCTGATAAATCGTTTTTTGTATTGTATGGAAAAGCATTTAGCAGAGGACGGTCATTTCTTTAACTTTCATTAGGGGATTTTTACGTTAATGTTGTTTTTTGTGCTGTGAAACATGAGGCAGATAAATGTTCTAAAGGAAAAACTTAGATGTATGAGCTCAGCTCATGTATTCCCAAATATGTTAGACTCAAAGAAAACACTATCATTTTGCTCCACAAACCTCAAGATCAGTTTGTGAAAACAGTGAAGTAACTTTAAACTTGAAATATTTTAATGCCTGTGGCATGAGCTGTTCCTCTTCGGTTACAAAAGCTGGACTGTACTTTTGCCAACCATTCTGCAATCTCCAGCCCTTTTGAGGAATCTTCTCATTCAGGCTTTACGCACAGTATGTGAATACTTTACATGACAGTAGGCATGGCTACAAGTAAATGAGTTTTTTTTTGATGAATACTTTCCACTCATGGCTCAGAGAGTTCCTCTCAGCGTTCAGCTGGACACCGCAGCTGCCGAGGGACCGAGGCTGGAAAATGTTTGTCACTCCTCTTTCTCTGTGTCCCCTCTCTGCTCATTGTGTTAGTTTATACTTTAGACAGATATGACTAAAAAGCTGAAGGTTTCAGTTTCTGAATCAAGGATAGGATTTCTATGAGTGCAGGACAGCTTGCACTGTTTCTTTAAAGTGTGTTTGCTTAAAACTATAATATTTAATTTTATGACCTTTGGCTCTTCCGGTCATATGTTAGCTGTGGGAATAGTACATTGGATTTGATGCCAAGAGTTGTCCTTGTTTTTTACCCTTAGATACAACATCTCTGTGTGGTCTGTTTTTTTCTAAATTAGATTCAAGTCTCTGTGATACTAGTGTCACTAAATGGAAGAGCATAAATGGTTGTTTTTAAACAGGTTTCCTAAACACTCCTCTTATCCTCCAATGGTAAGACAATAAGATAGCTCCACCCTAAACCCAACACCACTGGTTGAGGACTGGGCAAAATGCTCAAATAAGCAAAGTGATGTTTTGAAAGTGTTGCTTTACACTTTTTGTGGAAATCCACCAACAAATGGCTTGCTCATAGTTGTCACAATTGTAAAGTATTTAATATATATATATATATATATATATATATATATATATATATATATATAAAAATACAGACCTCAAGAAATTATTTTTTTGTGTGTGAGTCAATGAGTTTTAGTCAATGTACATTATACTACCATTCAAACCATTTGGGGTTGTTAGGATTTTTAAAATATTTTTATTTGAAGAAGTCTCTTATGCTCATCAAAGCTGCATTTATTTGATTAAAAAACAACTAAAAACTGTAATATTGTGAAATATTATATTAAATATTATATTAAATATACAATTTAATATAACTTAGTACATCTAAATATGTTTTAAAATGTAATTTATTCTTTTGAAAACATTTGTGCTGCTTAATATTTCTGTGGAAATTCTGATACATTTTTTTCAGGATTCTTTGATGAACAAAAAGTTAAAAATACAGCTTTTTAAAATAGAAATCCTTTGTGACATTATAAATGTCTTTACTGTCACTTTTGATCAGTTTAATGCATCCTTGCAGAATAAAAGTATTGTCTTTTTTTAAAAAAACCTTTGACCCATACTGTATATGCTAGCATACTTTTATGCTGACCAAAAACTGTTTTGCCTTTCAAATTTAAAGTCCTTCTCTCTGGAGAAACAAACCAAAAATACTGATGACTCATCCTGAACTGCAGAGTTCTGTCCAATCAGATACTCCCAATCCTGCCTACAAATGGTTTATGATTGTAATATAACTAAAGCTTGATGTATAAAAATTTCTTTCACAAATCGATTTAATTTAAGCAATTAGAAAAGTAGAAATAGATAAATATTATTTGTTTCTGCTACTTCAAATTGTGTCAGCATTTTTGCTTGAAAGGCTATTCAGTCAATTTACAATGCCTCATTGTTAAGGATAAAGTGTATTTGACTGGTCATGTGATCTCAGTACATCAGCCACCAGATTAAAATAAAGTAAAATAAAAGCCTTCATCTTGTGTGGGTGTGTTTCTCAAAAGTATTATTAATGTCTGTGTAAAATATTTTTAATGTGCACTTTTCTAGATGCAGTTTATAATTCAGACAGAACCCGATTTTAGCAGGATTTTTTTTATATGCATTTAAATTATTTGCTTTGAGTAACTTGAGATTATGTAGATGATCAAATCTCTTTCATTTATTTGCTTTAATTGTGGTGATGGGAATCTGCAGAGACACCTGCTGACTAGTCGCAGAAATACACCCTCTTGAGTGTCCTGAGACTCACTACAGGTAAATCCTCAGAGCTCTGCATTTGAGAGGAAACACTTTGATTTAAACGTTAATATTCCAAAATTATCCATCTAAGATCATCATCATCTCTGTTTAACAACATACCAAATATTGGTATGTTGTTGATAAAGCTTTGCATTATCAGTTAGTAATGGCATCTGGAATATGAGCATGTACATAACAACCAGAAGGTGGCACTCACATAGCAATGTAAAAGAGGGTCTATGAAAGAAGTAAGCGCAACACACATAGATAACCGTGTTTTGCTCGCAGGATGATTTCCAGTTGGTCAGAAAGAGTAGAAGCCACTAATAACATTGAACTTATCAGTAAAACCAACAAAAAACTGCTGATAACTGTGAGAATAATCAGTCATGAACATTCCAGCCAAAATGGGATTTCATCACTTCAGAATGAGAAAACACAGCAAACACATCGGCTGCACAATACCAGCTCTGTTAGTGAGTGCAGAGTGAACCACAGCATGTGGATCATGTGTTTAGTCAAAGCTTGCTTTGAATGAAATCTTTTCTAAATCTAATTCAAGTTAAGAAGATGACTATACAAACTTTTAAAGTTATATTGCAAACTTTTAATCTCAACCAAAACAAAGTGAGTTATTACAGCAGAATGTCCAGGCGGCTTTTTTCATACAATGAAAGTGGATGGAGACGACATCTGTAAAGCAAGATTTTCAGATTATTTTTTTTATTTTTTTTAATTTCTCAGTTCCTCACACAAAATTATTCTCTGACTTCAAAAATCTTGGCATATAACATAAAAGTTGTATGCACTGCTTTTATGATACTTTTATGCTGATATCTTAACTTTTTTGGAGCTTGGCTGGTCAACATCCACTTTCATTGCATACACGCAGCTAGAAGCTTCTGCTATAAATGCCTATTAAAGTTCTTTTTTTTTTTTTTTTCACAGAAGAACACAAAAGTTTCCATTTTTATTTCTATGGAAGCATGCTTTATCATCTGAATTATGAGCCGGCGTTCTGACACGGAAGCTCTGCAACGTAAATAGCGTAGCAGAATGACAGCGAAGAGACGGATTTGTCGAATAAAGTCGTTATTTTTGTTTTGCTTTTGCGCACAAAAAGTATTCTTGTCGCTTCATAATATTAAGGTTGAACCACTGTAGTCACTTTGACTATTTTAACCATGTTTTTACTACTTTTCTGCACCTTGAATGTGGTAATTTCGTTTTTAATGAGGATAAAAAATAAAAAAAAATAAAAAAACCTCTCGGATTTCATCAAAATATCTTAATTTGTCTTCCGAAGATGAACAAAGGTCTTATTAATGACAGAAATTTCATTTTTTGGTGAGTTAACCCTTTAATCTGAAATTGCTATGTTTTACCAATTCAAAGGAAAGAAGAAGTGGAACATTGTACTTACGCATCAGCTTTATTAATCAGGGCTATGCCAACCACAGTCTATGTGACATGTGAAACGTCACACATAGGGTCACAAGGAAGTGACCATGATAAGTCAAGTGATAAGACTTATGCATTACTAAATTCAAGCCGCATGACGTACTCTTTACGGTAACAATGTGCATTTTTAATCAATGAGTGTTTTTTTATTTCAGCACATTGGTTCATCTGAATGTTGATGATGATGGAGACCAGAGTTCCACAGTCAGCAGGAATGCTGAGGAATGTAGAGGTTGTACCGGACAATGTTCATCAGTGACTCCCAACTCATAAGAGCTTTTGCATAACCATACTGAGAATATTAGCAGGTTCAGAGATGATACAGAAAAATAAAGTGAAAAGGCAAAGTTTTCTCTGCCCTTGCATGTTCTGCATGTTCCTTTCCTATTAAAAGAACAGTCCCTCGAGTAAATGGATCATAGCGTTAGTAAAATGGGAATGAGTCCCAGTCAGCAGGGGTGTGATCGATGCACTTGAGAGCATGGGAAACTCAGAAAGGGACTTTCTTAGACTTCTATATTCTGTATATTTGTTTTTAGCAATCTAGCCAGGACAGATAGTCCTACAGGCCCATTTCAAAAAGTTAAATGTTAAATATAAATGAAAGGAGTTTTGAACACAAATCATTGTTTTTTCATTTTCATTTCCAGTTTGTTGGTGGAACCACACATTACAGGGGTGAACAAAATCTGCTAGAAATGTGAGATTGGTAATCATAAAGGGTGTGGAGCTGAGTGAATCTTGATACTGCCAGCAAATATTTGTAGAGAATGATAAAAATAAAAATAAACTCTTTACTTGCAGCAAGGATTGATTAAGACTCCTTAGTGCCCCTTGGCAGAGAGTTTTACCAGAAAGTTCATTCTGTGTTTTGTTTATTCAACAAAACTGAGTAACTAAAAGTATCATTATAAGGGGAGGATGTGGATATAAACTACCATAATAGTATATGTCTATCCATCAATCCATCCATCCATCCATCCGTTTGCTAAATTCAATTCCAATTCAAGAATTGATTTGGAATTTAAAGGGATTCTCAATTCAATTCTGAATGGCACAAAAACCCTGGTAAAGACTTAAAACCCAGCTAAATGATGTAAAGAGACAGTCACCAGCTGGCTGTATACCTATCCAGAGGAAAGAGAACACTGTGGAGAACAGACACTGTTGACAGGAATAATCAGTAATATCCTGGAGCCAGAAGAGGACAGGCAACCGCTCAGCGTCTCTGAATTTGAACTAATGTTCTGGCCACGTGTACCCTGTTTCCTGTTATCTGAAATGAGACCTGATCACTACTATGACTACTCAACCTGTAACAATGGTCTGAACCAGGGATGGAGATCCTTTAGCCTGATCAGATCATACTTGTGTGAATGGTGTTTATGTTGGATAAGAGGCAGACTTGTTGGAGTCTGGGAGACATCTGTGATTTCTGGAGCTGGGGGTGTAGTAATTTCCTCCCTCCACAGTTAAATTCCTCTGCATAGAGGGTGTTTAGCAGCCTGTCTCCTGGGGTGGGATTGGGAGGGGGAATGTCAGGGGGTGTCTGAGAATGTTCTATTGAGCTGTCATATGAGTAACCTTGAGACAAACTCACAGCATGAAATGACACAATAGAAACTAAGCTAACTGAGCTTATTTTTTAGTCAGTTCAGGAGTAGACTTTGTGGCTCAACCTCCTGAGGCAGTCAGCAAAAGGACACAGCGGAAGGACAAGCAGTGGACTGTTGAGGAACTTACAGCTTTCTAAATATAGCGTTTATTCAGGCCTTCATTTGACTTTCATCACCACAGACATTATTAGTTACATTCTGAAGACATGTAGAGTAGGGTATTAGTCAAGAGACTCATGAAAGAAATTGAATGGTGATGATGACTCTTGAAATGACACTGACCGGTTTTGACACATTATTTCTTCAAGAATAAGCCTAACTATATACGGCTACCTTCTGTAAAGTAGAAAGTACCTTAACAATTTTCTGAAATATGTAGTGCCCTCAGAATGAACTCTCTAAAATGCATTTTTCACATTAAGTCGCTGGTAAAACTCTAACACACTAAAATGTTTTTTTTTTTTTTCCTTTCTATTTTTATTCAAGAACATTCTCTTTCTGCACAATGAAAGACTTATTTGTTAAACCTGAGTTTGAGCCATTTTTGCTGTCGTGCTAAAGGCTTCACCATTAATTTCATCACAGCACAATATTTTCCCCTCAAAAGGCTTCGGTTTTGTCACATGGCTTCGAGTAAATTATGGCCATGGCGTAACATTGGCCTTTTTGAGAAGTGGTTCTCTTCTTATCTGTTTTAACAGTAAAAAGATGAATTATTTTCCATTGGAAAAAATGCAAGAGTCTCGAAAACTTTTCACTGTGCTGCTATGCAGTTGCTAGGGTGTACCGAATGTTTTGTAGGGCATTGCTAGGGTGTTCTGGGTGGTTGCTAGGGTCAAGTTACTTTTATTTATATAGTTCTTTATACAATACAGATTGTTTTAAATCAGCTTTACAGTGAAAACAGGAAAATTATTCATTTTCAGCTGTTGTTCAGCGGAAGTCATTTTAGTGCTGATTCAGTTCCATTGTAAAGATCATTCATTGTTAAATTAGTTTATTTAATCTATAAAGCAGTTCTGCAGAAAACAGTGATGTAATCGTCCAGCTCATTTCAGTTCTCATACAACAGCATCGGTACAGTCAGATCAATAACTAATGGCGCTTTTCCACTGCGTGGTACGACTCGGCTCGGCACGGCACAGCTCGGCTCGCTTTGGCACGGTTTGCTTTTCTACTGCAGTTAGTACCGCTACAAAGTGGGTGGGATAACAGACTGATCATTATAGTTGCGCCGCCTCTACTGCCAATGACGCTGATGGTGATGATTCTCTCTGACCAATCAGTGATCTGCAGTGTTTAGATGTCACATTTTGGTATCAGTACAGCTCGCTTGGAACCTCAACCAAGGTGATACTATTTAAACAAGCCACACCATGGAAAAGCGCCAAAGCGAGCTGTGCCAAGCCATACCATGCAGTGGAAAAGCACCATAAGAAAGCCAGAGGCGACAGTGGCAAGAAAACCCAAACTCCATCAGGTGACAGAATAGAGAAAAACAACCTTGGGAGAAACCAGGCACAGTCGGGGGGCCAGTTCTCCTCTGGCCAATGATCGCACATGGTGTGATTATGATTCAGGCTGCATCATAAGTCAGAATTCAGATCAGGATTGGTAGCATTCAAATATTTATCCAGTTTCTTTTGCTTGAAGATCAGATTCATCACACTGGTATGGAGCCGAAGCTGTCCATAGGGTCTGTGCGGAGGACCTGTCTGGTTCTTCTGATCTTTGGTGAGGATCTGTGCTGACAGCTGTCATGTCAACAAGGCTTTCACAGGAGATTGTCTAGTTGACATGGTCTGACATTCAGGGTTGTGTTGTGGTCGTGTCTAGGTGCAGGTCCACCATCTGATCTGGATATGGACCGAATCTGGCTGACTGCGGGATACAGATGAGACAGACAGACTAATATTAGCATAGATGCCATTCTTCTTATGACGTAACAAGTACATCGGGTGTTATAGGAAGTGTTCCTAGTTCTGGTTGACCTAATTTATGCAGCCTAACAATCATTTAACTGATTTGAATAATAGAAATTGATAATTTGTTATGTGTATGCCAGGTTAAAGAGATGTGTTTTTAGTCTAGATTTAAACTGACAGAGTGTGTCTGTTTCTCTAGAAAGGTTGTTCCAGAGTTTGGGTGCTAATTAGGAAAAGGATCTACTGCCTGCAGTTGATTTTGATATTCTTCGTATTATCAACTGGCCAGAATTTTGAGATCACAATAGACGTGAAGGACTATAATGTGTTAAGAGCTCACTCAAGTACTGAAGTGCTAAACCATTTAGTGCTTTGTAAGTAATTAGCAAGATTTTACAATGCATATGATGTTTAATAGGGAGCCAATGCAGTGTTGACAGAACCGGGCTAATATGGTCATACTTCCTGGTTCTAGTAAAAACTCTCGCTGCTGCGTGCAGGGCAACCATCCGGTAGAGCATTACAATAATTTAGCCTTGAGGTCATGACCTTTTCTGCATTTGTCATTGAGAGCATATGACGTAATTAAGATGCTAGAAATGTGGCTTTCAAATGAAAGATTGGTATCAAAGAGCACACCCAGGTTCCTAACTGACGACGAAGACTTGACAGAGCAGCCATCAAGTGTTAGACAGTATTCTAGTTATTATGTGTGGAAGTTTTTGGTCCAGTAATTAAAATCTCTTTTTTTTTTCTCTCAAAATTAAGTAGTAGGAAATTACTAGTCATCCAATTTTTTTATGTCAACTATGCATTCCTTTAATTTTGTTAATTGGTATGTTTCGTCAGAGCGCAAAGAAATAGAGCTGAGTATCATCAGCGTGACAGTGAAAACTAATGGCATGCTTCCTAACGATATCTCCCAAAGGTAGCATGTGCGGGGTGAAAAGCAACGGTCCTAGTACTGAGCCTTGAGGTACTCCATATTGAACTTGTGATCGATATGATACCTTTTCATTTACTGAACTAATTCTCTAGGGTCAAGTTGCATTTTTTAAATAAGAGGTTTAATAACAGCCAGCTTAAAACTTTTTGGTACATATCTTAATGACAATGATGAATTGATAATATTAACAAAAGGATCTATGACTTCTGGGGGAGCATATCTTTCAGTAGCTTAGTTGGTATAGGGTCTAACATTCAAGTTGTTGATTTTGATGATTTAACAGATTTAGACAATTCTTCCGCTCCTATAACAAAGAATGAAAGAAATAGTTCCTCGGGGGGTCTATAGCACAATGTCTACTGTAGTAGATGGTTGCATGGTTATAATGTTCTTGCTAATATTAACAATCCTGCAAGTAAAGTCATTACTGCTGTGCTGTTTGGAAACACTTGAAGTTGAAGCTTTATTTCTTTGTAATTTAGCCAATGTACCATATAAATACCCAGGTTTGTGTTTGATCTCAAAAAGTAAGCAGATCAAGCAGTGTTTTAAGCCTTTCTGTGTGCAATAACACTTTCCTTTCACAAAATGTTTACCTCTAGTTTTGTTTTCTTCTAACTGTGCTCCATGTTTTGGGATGATCTCTGGAATGTGCTTATTATACCATGGCGTCTGACTATTTTCCTTAATCTTCATTAAGCGCAAAGGAGCAACCGTGTCTAAAGTGCTGGAAAAGAGAGAGCCAATAGTTTCTGTTGCAACATTGAGTTCTTCTAAACTATCTGGTATGCTAAGGAGTAGAAACTGATCAGGAAGGTTATTTATAAAGCAATCTTTAGTGGTAGAAGTTATGGTTCTACCATATTTCTAACAGGGATTTGGTTTTGCAGCATTAGATAATGATCTGCTCTGCCGCAGAATTTTGACGCCATCAACATCGATTCCATGAGACAATATTAGATCTAAAGTATGATTACGACAAAGAGTGGGTCCTGACACGTGTTGTCTAACTCCAGTAGAGTTTAGAATGTCTGTAAATGCCAATCACAATGCATCTTGTATATTAATATAGGTGTTATGGGAGGTTGCGATCTCAGTAAAAAACAGCCTGTAGATGTGGCTCAAGCCCTTGCTTCAGTAAAAATCTGTTGGATCTGAACAGTGTGGTATGGTGAAAACACACCTTACTGTAGATATGCTGATATTGTTTCAAATTGCAGGCAACGCTGTTGTACAGAAGCACGTCACACTCTTAAGAGTTTCATATAAGCCCCATGACCAAAAATGGAAGTCAGACAGCCCATGAAGGCTGGTATCCTTACTCTTTCCAAATAATTGAGACCAGACTTTGAGAACGGTAAAGTCATGGAAATTGTACACCACACGTCTGCCACACTTAAACGGAAAAAAATATTTTCAAATACAGATTTGGAAGATGTCTTGTTTATTGTACTCTTCAACCTGTAGAGATTAAACACTTACTGTATTTAAGTAAAATCTTATTCTGTTACTCAAAAAATAGATTCAAACCATTCAACTCATAAAATGGTCATAAAAATGATCCAAATTAGTATGAAATATCATAAGCATTTAAAGTAATTATGAGGACATAAAAAAATAGACTGCCAAAGTCTCTCACAAGAATAAAGATTTTAGACATAAACATTGCTTAGAGAGAGACCAAAATAAGTCCGCTATTAGAAGCAGCTGTAAAAACAAAGAATCTAATACAATCATGAGGGACTACAGTACTTTTTTGTGAACATTCTTTCATAGTTTCTACTTTCTACAGCAGAGAAACTAAAAATCACACTGTGTATTTATGGGCATGGAATTTATATCAGTTTAATATTATATGTAATTCTGCCCAAATTATTATTTATTTTATGATAGATATTTTTGGTTAGAATGTGTGGTACTAGAATGTTCGATGTTAGATTTAGTGTCACCCATCCAACCAGTCAGAAGCAATGTTTCACTATTTCATACAGTAACCTCTGTCATCACAGTTGAATTTCCTAATATTTTGTTTCGTTTTGCTGCTGCTTCAGATTAATTTAATTATTGTCTCCAGTTCCTTCTTCTTAATGTGGTGTCAGACAAATTGAAAAGCACCCTATTAAAAGGAACTGTTATTTCCATTATGCAAACAGTGTAACAGACATCCGCCATAGTTGCTTCATTCTGGCAAGATTGTTCCTCTATTCCATCGAAAACACAGTATATAACAATCTAGATTAAAATGATTTCTTAGTACTCACATGAGCAAAGCTATCAAACAACGACTACCTTATAGTCACGCTTTATCTCTTATTAACAATGATTATGTTCTGAAAAAATTTAGATTCAAGAAAATGACATATAAAAATAACCTTTAAGTATAAATATAAGATCCTTTGCAATACCAACCACTTCTGGTTTACCAAAAAAGACTTTTTTAGATTTCTTGATGCAAGAACTGAGGAAACTGAGGAAAAACACAGAATCATGTGACGAGATATTTTTTTTAGCAGAGTCATTGCTGTGACAAATTTACAGTTATGAAACTGAAAGCTTGTTGAACTTGATGATGTAAACTTGTAACTTATGGGAATATGTTAACTTCACCCTTACAAAAAAGAACTGCAGTATATTGAAGTACAACTGCAGTAAAACTGCAGTACATTGAAGTTCAACAGCAGTAAAACTGCAGTTGTATTGCAGCTATACTGCAATATCACAGTTTTTTCACATTTTCTATATGTAAAAACTGCAGTAATCTGCAGTAGTCTGTCTGTTGTTACATTTCATGACTTTCCAGTTCACCACAAATATTATGCTCACCGATGTGCTGTTTGCCATGTTCAGCCCCAAATCTGATTTACAATCATCTCAAATTAAGGCATCATTTAATAAAAGTTTGTCCATTACACTATGAGCTTCTTGAATGTCTGACCAATGCCTGTCAACTACAGTAGTTGCCTCAATCTCATGCTACATGTCACGCTGCAGGAATGACTGGACTTCCACTTACATTTAAATTAAACAGTCACAGGATGCAAATTCCAATATTACTCAAACAGTTTGAAGTATTTCAGATGTTTACCCCATAAATAAACGGTATACTTTAGAATACTGATCCTTCATTACTGAAGAAATTAGTAATGCATTATTAACACTCTAGTAACTACTATTAACTAACGAGAAACTCTGATTAATGAATTAGTAAGTAATAGCGCTCAGTTTAAGGTGGTAGTTCACTATTAGCTAATCAGTAACTACTGTTTTTTCATACCTTACAGAGAATTACTAAGAGCTACTATATACAGGTTCATAATTAACATGAATGATGCATAATGTATAATTAATAGTAACTTTTGAGGTTTTTGTACAGTTTTGTACAGTAATTCCTTCTAATGTATTTGGTAACACTTAAATAATTACTAGTGGGTTACCATGATCTTCACTTTAGAATACTGATCCAAATAATTAGTAGTTCCTTTAGAAGGATGTAGTAACTCTTGAGTTAATACTATTCAATACTTTACAAAAACCTCAACATTTTACAATGACTTCAGTATTTACTAGAGAGTTATCATGTTTCTCACTTTAGAATACTGATCCAAATAATTAGTAATTCCTTCTGAAGGATTTGGTAATACTTCAGTCATTACTAGTGGGTTACCATGACCTTTACTTTAGAATTAATTATACATTATGCATTATTCACATTAATTATGAACCTGTATATAGTAGTTCTTAAAAAAAATAGTAGTTACTGATTAGCTAATAGTGAACTACCACCTTAAACTGAGCACTATGACTTATTAATTCATCAGAGTTTCTCGTTAGTTAATAGTAGTTACTAGAGTGTTAATAATGCATTACTCATTTGTTCCTGTGTAGTTATTCATTAATGAAGGATCAGTATTCTAAAGTGTTACCAAATAAACAAGTGACATTGCAAATGCACATATTACTCTAAACACTTGAATTCAGGTCACTGGACGTAACCTTTCAATATAAACTAATTTTATTAAACCAATCCTGAGTTCTTCCATCATCGAGAAATTATTAGCAGTGAGTTTATCTTTGCAGCCTCCTAATAATCAGAGCTTAAAGTCACCATGAAATCAGAATTGTCAATTCTTGTTTTTTATTTAATGGAATATTGTAGTGTTTATTATAAATGATTTATCTGTGCACATCATTATTTTTGTAAAATCTGTGTGCCTTCTTTAATTCAAAATAACTTCCCCTCCCTCTTAATCAAGTTTAACTCAGATATATGTCACATTATAGTGAAAAAATCACAACTTCCATTTCATGCCTACTTTAATCATTGATTACAGAATGATTTAATGCATCATCACAGGGTATAATGACCAGTAAGAAATGCCATATTGCTGCTATTGTGACAGCTTCTAAAACCTTTGTGCTTTGAATAGATCACTTTATTTGTCACAGCAGAGGCCATTAGACAATAGCAGCCTTTTCTCATTTTAGGCAAAAAGCCACGTCTTATTAAGAAACAGAGGTTCATAAAGCTATTTGCTGTAGCCAAAAATGATCTCATCTGCCATCTTTTTCCACTGAAGGATAATATTAACTGTTCGTTAATCTTTCCCTCACACTACACATGAACAAATTAACAGAGTTGCTAAATGTTTTAGAACTAACTTATATATGCTTGAAAAGGAAATGTTTGAAAAGAAGATTCATACTTATTTGGGATATTGATCAATTAAGCAAGATCGTTTCCGCGGCAGTCAGGTGGTCCATCAAGGCCTCTTATGAGGGAAGAATGGGGCCACCACCTACAAATATTTTGTCCACAAAATATTTATTGGTGTTTACCCTCAGGTTTTTTCTTACAGACATAAGAATTTTCCAAGGTGGTGAATTTGTTCCCTCATGATGAACTGGAGTCAGAGAGGCACATGAACAAGCCAATACCAGAACTGTGGTTACAAATCTTCCTCAGTTGGTATGATGTTCTTTGCCATAGTTACTTAACTGTGAATCTTCCCCACAAGATGGCACACACGAGTGGAACATTTGACTGAAAGAAAAGCCTTTTTCAGAAGACCTGCTTATGGAATGGGGGGAAAAAATGATCCTTTAAATACATATAGTGCAGATACTATAAAATATATTTCACTTCACAGCATCAGATCACACTATTTAAAATCACATTTATTCATTCATTTGCGTGTAAAGTAGGCCTAGGCTAGCTTTTATATTAAAACTGAAAATACATTGCAACTATGAGTGACTAATTCAACTTTTGAATTAAATATCTAATCTTAATTCACCTGCACAGCACAGTCTAAAAGCAAAAATGTGTAATGACTAAATAACCTGATGAGATAGCAAAAAATACAACCAGACGTCTATTCGCGCTTGTCAGAAGTTATGAAGCACGTGCTTTGATTTTGGATTATCTGCATGAAACCGGTACCCGGATAACCATATATGGTTATAAGGTGCGCGTTACGATGGATGCCCAGCCAGTGACAAAACCCCAAAGTTAAGAAAGGGGCGGAACTCAATTCGTGACTCATGACGAGTGTCCTCTGTGGCTGGCAGCGCCAGAGCTCTCACATACTATAAAAACGGGCTATTGGTGGAAGACTTGATTAAGAAACACTCTTCAGAGGGATAAGTTGGATAAAATATTTCACGGCCAAATTGGACTGTTTACTATCATAAACGATGGAGAGCAAGATTGTATTTTCGGCACTTTTTCTTGCCTGGCTTACTCTCGTAAACGGATCCCCAGGTAAGAAATCTGTGTTTTAGGGATGTTTATTTTAAGAACTGTGAACGAATACAAATATAAACTGATTACTTATAGTATGGCAGTCTGTAGTATAGTATTGTACAGTACAGTACAGCATGGCACAGTACAGTATAGTAGCCTATACCTATGAACTTCAGATATGTAGTCTTGTTGTATCTCTCAAGGTTGGGTTGTAATGAAACCAGAGAAAGCTATGATGTGTTTTATACCTTATTGTTCTGACCAATGTCGTCTTTTTCATTTAGCATCAGTGCAAGTGGGCGAGCTTACCAAAGCAAAAAATGTGTTGTGGTCATCATACAATTTCAAAACTATCCTATCATGGGGACCTAAACCTGTCAATTACACATACACAGTTGAATTCTCAAGGCAAGTACACAAATATCTTACTTAACAGCATAACATTATTTTGTCATCAACATTCAATACAAAAATAATATAAATGTGTAAACATGATTGAAACCCCTATATACATGTGATCTAACCAACATGTTTCTTTCTCTTTAGAGCTGGTAGGGACAAACAGAGAAACCCTCACTGCATCAGAAGTACTGAGACAGAGTGCGACCTGACCAATGAATTGGACGTAAAGGGGGTTTATACTGCTGAAGTGCTCTCAGAGTCCCTGCGCGGGATGATTTCTGACCATGTGGAGCCTCCATACACCAGATCTAAGCAGTTCTGCCCTTATGAAGACAGTGAGTCTCCAACCATGTATAAAAATCTTACTTCATTCATCAAAATTCAACAAATATTGATTTAAAGCAGTTTTTCTAATAGTTTTGATCTGTGCCTGTAGCTTTAATTGGAATACCTGAGTTCAAGTTGACGAGTAAGGACAAAAAGATTGTGTTGATCATAAAGGACCCCATCACAGCTCTGCACAAAGATGGCAGATCACTGAACATCCGAGACATCTTTAAAAAAGAACTCCAGTACAAGATTGTGTACAACAAGGCTGGAAGCACAGGAAAAGTGAGTGTCAGCACGTTTACCAGCCAAAGATACTATTAAAGATTTCATGTTGTGCGTTTCTTATTTAAATGCCCTCTGACTTTGCAATTCTCATGTTGCTTTGTTTGTATACAGCATCTGAAAACTGTGAAAGAGAACAGAGCAGAGTTCAGTAATCTAGATGAGGATCAGAGTTACTGCTTCAGTGTGGCTGCATATATCGGTTCCCGTAAAGGAGACAAGAGTTTAGGAGCGTGGAGCCTCCCCAAGTGCTCGTCACAGGAGCACAAAACCGTGTTTGATGGTAAGTTTTAAAAATACTTAACAATCTTCGGGGATGTTGCATTCATTTGAGAGACAGAGGAAGGTGACAAAGGAGTATCCAAGTATTCTAAATGATTCAAGTTTTGCTCAAAGGTTTATTTGTCTAGAATTCCAGTGTTATGGAAAACAGGAAGGTTGTTAAGCATGAAGAGGCCAGATCAGGGTTAGCTAACCGAGTAGAGGAGGGGAGGATGACACACTCTGACATTACTCAGAAACTGACCAGGCAATGACAGCTGCGCTCAATTGACTCCATTCAGTTGTGTGGGAACCTCTGTTTCTGCACCTGGAGTTTTCAAACTCAAAATATATCACTATCGATCTATCGTTTTAAAAACATTTTATAAAGTCATTAAATTGAAAGTTTTGTTTAAAATGGTATGTTTTATTTCCGAACCAGTGAAACCACAAAGAATACAAATAGTTGATTTCTATGAACTTGGTTTATTTTTAAAAATAGATTTTTAAAAGGGTTTTTTCTATTATGTGGACACTTATTTATCATTGACCTTTATACAAACTAGCCACAACCATTAAATGAGCTGGATTTGAGCAACAACTGTGCAGTAACTTAAATTCTGTCAGATCCTTTTCTATTACATTCCATATAATGCATGTGCACTGCTCTTTCCTATACTACTTTATCAAATGCTGTTTTGAAATCACACTATAATTCATTAAAACATATTATAGACTCCGTTGTAATAATCCGATGAATAAAATTCCTCTCTTCTTTTCCGTAGTGTATGGACCGACTGTGATTGGAGGAGCAGCGCTTATTATACTGGCTTTTGTAATTGCTGTAATCGTTCTGATTGTGGTGTGCTGTAAGAGAGCAAGAAGAGAAAAAACAATGGCCAAGGAAACCATAGTCTAGACTCAAGAATCAATTTCTGCTGATCGAGCTGAGAACGGGGTGTACAGCTGGACTGTAACCGTTTTTGCGCTGAGAGGGACCGGTGTGTGCGAAGCACACCTGCAGTGCAGCACTGGACTGGTTTCTATGAAACACTAACACTACACGATATGTTATACGTATCGGACCATTGCTTTTATTTTTTATGGATAAATAGAACAGTGTATTTGTTTATTAAACAGCCGTATTTATTATTTTCTTTAGAAATACATTGTAATAGCTGCTGTGTGTGTATAGAGTTTTATATCTAGACTGAAATTATTTAATGAGCATAAACTATTTTTTTTAAAAATGTAATTGATACTTCTTGGAACTTCAAATAAATTATACTTGTCATAAGTTTTTATTTTATTTATTTTGGGAGGTAGCAAAACAACTCCAGGGTTAAGTGCCATCATTGACTTATGATGTGTAATCCATTATGTAAAAGGAGTTGCACAATCAAAAATGAGGAAGAATGGTGAATTCCCCCCCATTTTTATTAAACAAAAATCCCCATTAACTAAAAAAACAACTTGTTTAGATTGTGCAACATAATTGGAGAATTAAAAGGATGCTTTTTCTTTTTCTTTAAACAAATCCATAATGACAAGGAAAGCTTCTGCAAATTGTGCAACACTATTTGGTAATTAAAAGTAACAGACACACTCAGTGGAGAAGCATAAGTCTTGCATTTTCGTCTCAGTAGCTCACCCTTGTGGTCAGCTACAGTAAGGATGCAAGTCTTGTCTTTTTCTACTGAAGACTTTGACTTGAAACAAGAAATACAATTGTGGATATGTGAAGGTCAAAACTAAAAACAACAACAAAAACTTGTGGCAAATAATGTAGCATTAAAATTAATTTCAGGTTTCTTTGCTTTTTAAATAATCAGATTTAATTGTATGTTTTGTAATTCAGTAAAACATATAAGGCACTATATATGCACATGTATAAATATCCAAACATATATTAATAGGCTTCATTATCTCTTAAAATTAATTTCCCAAAAATAAAATCTAGAAAGCCAGCTCATTACATTTAAATAATATAGTTTCCCAGGTGTTATGATGGAACTCATTACTGTACCAGGGGCATGCAACAATATGTTATGGAAAACTCAGTGATAATAACATATCCCAGTGACTGTAACAAATCAAGTACCAACAACAAAAATCACTACTTTTATATTACAAATGCTTGATTCTTAAAAGGATATCAAACCCAGTTTTATTCCTTACAAAAATCTTTTGAGATGCAATAACCTCTCCCTGAGAGATATTTATCCACAGAGTTACAATCCTTTCCCTCAGACGAAGAAAAGCAGTTATATTTAACATCTTATAATATAAAGAGTTTAGAATTCCAGAATGATATTGCTTAAGATCCACATTTAGTACGAACAGGCCTCATTCATGATACGAGCAGAGCAAATTTCTGCATAAAACCATTCTTGCAGAAATTTTCACATGCAATAATTTAATTGAGAATAACTGTGAATGATTTATGCAAAGATTTGCTCATAAATAAGGCCCAATGTTATTATTATGATCCAAACTCCGCCGTTTCCTTTGTGATGGGTTTAAACTCGTAGTTTCCTCTTCCATCCATGTGCAAATAATACTGTAGAATAGAGAAACAATGAGTTTTAAGACTTCACATCACAATACTTCAAGCTTTCTAATGAATTCTGACAACTTAATGATGAAAGATAAGATTGTACCTTATGGTGCTTCCATAGTGATTTCCTATGGGAGACTGTGAACAGTGTGATGCCAACCTAAAAGAGAAAACAGATAATTCCAGCTGAGCTCAGGGAGACAGATGTTCCTGAAGCAAACCGCTTCCACAGGAGCAACAAATACATTACTGACTTCCTCACTTCTGACACAGAAAATGAGCATGGTGGGGTGACCACTTGTCGGCCCACTGCATGTAACTTCTATCGCTGTATGCTGCATTTGCCCCAAACATTTTTGCATTCATTGTGAATAAGAAGACTACCTTTCGACAGTGGCTGTAGATGAAGTCCTCCACATCAACGCTCACAGCACTGGTGCACTCATCCAGAATAGCAAACTGGGGCTTGTGGTAGAACAGACGAGCCATCTGTGCAAAAAAAAGTTAAGTTCCTCATGAGCTCCTTACGAATTTGGGCTTTCTGATACAAGCCAGAGTAATATCTGTCTCTGTCTCACCCAATGTGTCATGTTAAAATGGACAGTTCTTGTTTATTATAAATTATCTTTCATTACATTTTTTATTCATGTGTCCTCATAGTCTTTAATCAAAATAACTTCCCCTCCCTCTTGCAGCAAGATATCATCTCTGCTCTGATGGCGTGTGGGCGGGACAACCTGTCACTCACATGACATCACAACAACAGCAAACCACAGCCATCCAATTATTTCCTGATGGACAAAATCAAGTCCTGCTCTACATTTTTTCTTGTTTAGAAAGCTGTTTCACTTAGATATAAGGAAGAAAAAATAAGGAAGAAAAGTCTATTACAACTTCCATTTCATGCCAACTTTTAAAAAATAGGTAACGCAAGGATCAGAGCTTACAGCCATCCTCTGCTTCTCTCCGCCACTGAGGACATCCATCCAGTCCTGCACACTCTCCCAGCTGCCCTCTCTGTCCAGGATATGTCCCAGCTGGACATTGTCCAGATATTCCTTCAGCACCTGACCACAATTACACAATATATAATAATAGCAACACTATAGTTTACTATTCAAGCGCATTACTTAAAGGAACAGTTTACCCAATAATAGTGGTTCAACGGATCAAAAACAGACCTAGTGCAAGATGAGCATTTGTGGTTAAAAAGTATATAATTAAATTTTTTTTTTTTAAGCAAATGACCGATCGTTTCGCTAGATAAGACCCTTATTCTTCGTTTGGGATCGTGAAGAGCCCTCTGAAGCTGCATTTAAACTGCAATTTGGACCTTCAACCTGTTGGTAGCATTTGAAGTCCACCATATGGAGAAAAATCCTGCAATGTTTTCCTTAAAAACATTAATTTCTTTTCGACTGAAGAAAGAAAGACATAAACATCTTGGATGACATGGGGGCAAGTAAATTATCAGGAAATTTTAATTCTGAAGCGAACTAATCATTTAATATATAAACAACTGATCAATGCACATACCTAGAGAGCACAACAAATATGGTCAACGGAAGTTCAAACGTGCTTGCGTGACGTGCGAGAACAAACCTTATTGGTTCTCACACGTCACGCAACTACATTTTAGCTTCCGTTCTCTATGTTTGTGTATTGTTGATCAAAGTTTATATGTGAATAAAAGCCTACAGTAAATTAAATCTGTTCATCATATAAAGCAATCATGTCTCTTTAGAAGCTTTGGAATAAACCGTTTGATTTATATGGATTCTTTTACTCTCTTTATGAACCCTTTAAAGCTTTAAAGTTTTTGTGGAATGGACATTCAGTGGAGGGACAGAAATCTTCATTTGTGTTTTAAAGATGAACAAAAGTCTTAAGGGTTTTGAACAACATGAGGGTGAGTAAATGATGAGAGAATTTTCATTTTTTTTGGTGAACTATCCCTTTATTAAATAACATCGACATTTTGCTGTCCATGTGATTATAAAACTCACCCGATCAGATGTTCCTTTCTTTAATTGGTCTTCATGTGTGTCAGGATAAATCACCTGATCTCTAAGGGAACCCAGTGTCATATATGGCCTCTGAAAAAAAAATACAAACAAATGAACCTGGAAAATATATAGGAGAAATCTTTCACATTTTAACCTGCTGTCATAAAAGACCTGTGTGAAAAGGCCCACCTGAGGAACATAGAAGAGCTTCCCTCTCTCTGGTTTTGTGAGCTTTCCTCCACACAAAGGCCACAGCTGGGGATGCAAAGAGAGACAATGTATATGAACAACAACAACAACAACAAAAAACTCTGAGGTTTCTAAAGACACATATTTCTGCTGAAGAACAGCTCTAACCTCTCCCAGCACCCTGAAGAGGGAACTCTTCCCACAGCCGTTGGGACCACAGACCAACACATTTGTCCCAGATGACACCTTAATGTAAGGAGGGAAGATGATAATTACCAAAACCAGATCGCAAAACCCTGTTTTACAATCTAAATAACAAGTTTAGACTAAGGAAACATTATTTATGGAGCACTAACCTCAAAAGACAAGTCGCGGATGAGAATGTCTCCATTGGGCGTCGCTAAAGGTATGTGTTCAAACCTGTGGATGAAAGGATACAGCTCAACTTGAACCACAGATGTTATGCTTGTTAGACACGACGTCTACATTTAACAAACTAGAAAAATAACAAACAGACCTTTGGAACCAAGGATTATATGAACAAATAAATGCTAAGTAGCTAACTATGATGACTAGATTGATGTTTGTTTAGTTTGTACGTAACTTACTTGATAATGTTGTCTGTGATTATGATTTCACCTCTCCCGGGAATAAGAGGGATTTTTTCTACTGCAGCATCTGTAAAAAAATAACAATAAATATATATAAAACAATTACATTAAATAATAAAAAAAAAATGTTAAAAAAGATGGTAGCACTTTATTTACCTGTCCCCCATGTACATACTATGTACTTATTATAGTAATTACAATAACTGGGTAATAACCCTGAACCTACCCCTAAACCTAACCTTAACCCATGTAGTTACCTTATATTAACAAGTACTTTCGTAGGTAAGTACACTGTAAGTACACATAAATGCTTAAAAAACAAACAAAACAAAACACACAACAGTCCAGACCTTTGCTTCGCTCCGTTATCATGGTCCGTTCATATCTGCCTGAATTCAGCTCCTTAAGGACATCCTGAATTTCTGTGATTCTTGCAGTGAACCTAATAAAAGGATTCAGATTCCAGATACTCAAGCAGATTAAAAACAGACAGCAGGCGAGCACAAGCAAATGTAGAGTAAGGGTTGCACAGACTAGTTGACTTCAATGCTCTGCCATGACTTTGACTAGTCGCTGTTTATGGCCTATAGAGGGCGCAGTAGGGTAAGAAATCTAAGTTTTATGCTCGTATCCAACAGTTAATGACAAATAAAGGCATTCTCCAACAGCGCTCCACAAGATATGTTTAATTATACCATCAGAATACTCAATATTGATCAGGTGAATGAACGTTTTAAACAGCTTATTGTACACGTAAGTAAATCGCCGTTCTAAACTAAAGCGCTGCTACATTGTAACGCACACACATACAGCATAGCTCGCACATCACGTGCAGATCGTGTGCACACAGAAACATTCGGTAGCGCAGAAATGTATTGTCAATACTATTCTGTGATTTATCAAGAAAATAGCTTAGAAACTGAAAAGTTCTAGTATATATTTCTTAGTAACTAAAACCCACAGCTTCACTATTAGTAGAGAGACGCTGCCAGGTAGAATTAATTCACACACGCAATCAATCTCTCACTAATGCATTCATATAAATGTAATGTTTACTGTGCTACTTTATCTGTATCTGATTTAGAATGAGAATAAATCTGTGAGAAATATAACGACCCAAAGACAAAAGAACTGATAAAAATAAGCTGTTACGTAGGAGCAATAGCCTTGTGGGCAGCGCTGTCACATGCCATATAGCTGTGCACAAGGCAACCCGCGTTCGAGTCTCTGCTCAGGGTTCAGGCTTATTTGTTCATTATTGACGTCATCAGTGACTAGTCAAAGTCGACTCGACTTAAGTCTGAAATTTGAAGTCATTCAACCCCTAGTGTAGAGATGATGGATGGCATGAGGAACAAGCAAAGAATGAATGTACTGGAGGCAGAGCACTCACCCGGACAGTCTGGTCATCTCTCTGCCCGCCAGGACGATCCTTCCCAGGGCCTGTGCCAAACTTATTAACATCCGCCCACTCTGGTAGTAGTCCTGCAGCGTAAAACAAACACAGAAGAATTTCTATCTTCTGTGCAAACATTTATCTAAGGAAATCCTTATTGATCCAATAAAGCAATTTTAATTCAATCTGGAGAGATCAAAGGAAAGTAATTACAAGCAAAATATTATCTGAATTTACATACAGTAGCACATCGCCACTGTATAGTTAAAGTGATTTAAACTGGTACCAAGAATTTTCAGATACTGCTTTCTGAAAAAAAATAAAAAATAAAATAAAAATAAAACATCAGTCTTACTAAACAACAGTCTCTTTGTCTGTGTTCATTCATACTCACTTCCAGTCGCTCAGCGTTTGTGCTGTTCAGATGCCGTTGGTTTGTGAGGTCCAGGAACGGCCGGCTAATAACCAGGTAACCTACCGCCATGGCTATGTCTAGAGAATCATCAGAAAATGTGTTTCCCATAAAAGTTTCTTTAAATTTGTCTTAACAATGATCCATACTAGGGCCTGTCTCTACGTAAGACAACTTTTTGAGTCAGCAGTGACTTTCATAATGTGACATATTTCCAAGTGAAACATTTTCAAAAAAAAAAAAAAAAAAGGAAGTAGAATGGATCCAGACCCGAACGTGACTTTTATGACTATTATATACTATATCAATAATTACATTTTGATTGAGGGTTAAAGACAAATTATTTGAACAAATGAATTGCTCACAATAAAACCTGAAACATGTATTAAACAGTAAAACGGGCCAAATTTGATCCATGTTGACTTTAAAAGTTCAATTTGGATTGTGCTGCCACCTTAAGTAGTAGGCTATATCTGCTTACATTTGGCTATGATGCTGTCCATGACACCCATTGAGAAACGAAAGTGTATGAAGTTATTCAAGTGGTCCACCTAAAAAACAAGAGGTCTGATTGAATGATTCACCAACATTGTGTATGGATTAGATAACAGATATCAAAACCATTTTTATCTTCCTTACCAGTTTCTGAAAGGTTGTAATAATGGTTTGCTTTTCTCTCCTGCTGCCGTTGTAAAACGCAATCTCCTCACTGAAACAATATGCAGAAATCATGCATTTTTCTTTATAACATACACTACCAGTCAAAAGTTTGGAAACATTACTATTTTTAATGTTTTTGAACGAAGTCTCTTATGCTCATTAAGGCTGCATTTATTTCATAATAAATACAGAAAAAAACAGTAATAATGTGAAATATTATTACAATTTAAAATTATGGTTTTATATTTTAATATACTTTAAAATATAATTTATTTCTGTGATGCAAAGCTGAATTTTCAGCATCATTACTCCAGTCTTCAGTGTCACATGATCCTTCAGAAATCATTCTAATATGCTGATTTAATACTCAGTTATTATCAATGTTAAAAACAGTTTATTTTTTTGGAACCTGTGATACTTTTTTCAGGATTCATAAAGGTTAAAAAGAACAGCATTTATTCAAAATATAAATCTTTTCTAACAATATAAATCTTTACTATCACTTTTTATCAATTTAACACATCCGTGCTGAATAAAAGTATTAATTTATTTCAAAAAAAAAGAAAGAAAAAAAATTACTGACCCCAAACTTTTGAACAGTAGTTTATATTGTTACAAAAGATTTCTATTTTAAATTGATGCTGATATTTTTTTTAACTTTTTATTCATCAAAGAATCCTGAAAAAGTATCACAGGTTATAAAATAATATTAAGCAGCACAACTGTTTCCAACATTGATAATAAATCAGCATATTAGAATGATTTCTGAAGGATCATGTGACACTGAAGACTGGAGTAATGATGCTGACAATTCAGCTTTGCATCACAGAAATAAATAATATTTTAAAGTATATTAAAATAGAAAACCATAATTTTAAATTGTAATAATATTTCACAATATTATTGTTTTTCCTGTATTTATGATATAAATGAAATAAATGCAGCCTTAATGAGCATAAGAGACTTCGTTCAAAAACATTAAAAATAGTAATGTTTCCAAACTTTTGACTGGTAGTGTACCTCAGGAGACAAACAGCCAGGCAAAGAGATGGAGGCCCATAGATACCTGTTAGTGATGAGACGAGAGTTGACATATCTGTACTCCCCCTCATACTTTTGCTCTGTTATGGTCATCTTGCCAGTTGGCCTGCGCAGTCTCGTCAGGAGAAGGCCGGAGAACACCAGATAGCTCAGCAAACTAGCGGGGCCCTACAGAGGAGCAGGAAGATGTTTCAAACACTGAAAAGTGAGGCGCTGAATTAGCCGGTAAACAGTGTTGGGTAGTGGATTACTAAGTAATTAATTACTGTAATTTAATTAATTTTCTTTTGAAAAAATAAAGTAAGGGATTACTCTTAATTTTTCTGTAAAAACTCTTAATTTGTTTCTGTAAGTTACTTCTGATGTAATTGCATTAAATACTGGGTAGTACACTACAGAACAATTCAATATAAAACAATAGTGGATTTAACATCAGATTTTGAGTTGTTCCAAACCTGTATAAATTTCTTTGTTCTGCTGTACACAAAGGAAGATATTTGTAACCAAGCAGATCTCACCCCCCATTGACTGCCATAGTATTTTTTTTTCCTACTATGGTAGTCAATGGGGGGAGGGGGGCGGTGAGATCTGCTTCCAAATATAATATGTGTACAGCAAACACAAGGTTTGGAACAACTTGAGGGTGAGTAAATGATGACAGAATTTTAATTTTTGGGTGAACTATCCCTTTAAATACTTTGGCCAGTTCAAGAATAATTTATGCAATTTATATTATTTAACTGAAAGAATTAAAAGAGCAGTTTCATGTCTATCCTTGTATTGTTAAACTGGTCAAGGTTGATTTAGAAAGTAGGCTAATTAGTAATAAATTAGTACCGTAACCTAATACACTGTTGAAGATGTAATTAGTAGCTAGTAATTAATTACTTTTTTAGAGTAACTTACCCAACACTGCTGGTAAATTATTTGAAACTGACACTTACAAGAGTCCCAATGGCTGTGTTCAGTTTGAAGATGTAGATTAATATGTCTAGCAGAGGCTGAAGGAAAAAGGAAAAGAATTAAGAAGTCTCAAACAGAAGACATCTTAATATATGGTTCAGAATGACCAATTTTTTT
Source organism: Ctenopharyngodon idella (assembly GCF_019924925.1). Classification (NCBI taxonomy): domain Eukaryota; kingdom Metazoa; phylum Chordata; class Actinopteri; order Cypriniformes; family Xenocyprididae; genus Ctenopharyngodon; species Ctenopharyngodon idella. Next base: position 16,799,531 of record NC_067221.1, read on the forward strand.
TTTCTGTGACAGAATGACAGTTGCTCTGTTACCTTGCTGACATTAGAATAGAGGTCCACCACACTGTTGCAGAACTTCTCCACATCTTGGGTTATCAGCTGGTCTGGGTTGGCAATGCGGTTATCCAAGTTGCCAATCTGATAGTATGTGAACCCCCTATTGTAAGATAGTGTTGTAAAACATAAAGCAGTGCTTTTCTAATTAAAACTTACACATAATACTTTTAAATAATTTTTAAAAGTAATGTGTTTCACGAGTTCGTTTCCTCATATAATCTTTAAGCTAATAAGCTTAAGCGTATTTGGCTTGCTGTCCGCTGTGGAGGGGCACGAGGAAGCAGCTTCAACTCGAGCTTGGATTTATCTCCCCAAAACTTACCTAATTACGTTACTTAGTTACTTTTTTTGGAAAGTAATGCATTATGATACTTTTTGTTACTTTTTCTCACCTGGCAGAGGTTCCCTCTCTTCCAAGTCTTTAACACAGTAATGCATTCAACAACATAGCCTATATAACAGGGATAGGCAGCGTTTGTCCTGGGCTGCATCCGAAAACCTAACTTATCAGGCAATGACTTGTAAGGCAGCGTTTTTGCATGAAGGCACCTCACGAAACTGATTTCGGACTGACTTCTGAGGCAGCGTAATAGTTAAATGATCTACAGCAATATAGCGCAAGCTTTGGTGAGAACTAAACAAATAATTAATTACTACAGTAGTAAATTTTCACTAGAAATGACATCAAAAGTGGAAAATGTTGGTCAAAAACGTACATTTACAACTTTCGGAAGCCATCTTTATTTTTCTAGCACAACAGGAATGCACAGGATTGTGTGATATCAAAGGCAGCGAAGGATACATCTATGCTGCTTTCAAAAATCGATCAGAAGTGAAGCTAACATTGGATTTAGACGTGCCTTGATGCCTTCCTACCTTGAAATGTGCCCTCAGAAGGCAGCATTTTCCAGTTTTCGGACGCAGCCCTGGAGTGCCACTGTCCTGCAGGGTTTAGCTCCAACTCTAATCAAACACACCTGAACAGGCTAATCAGTGTCTTCAGGATTACTAAGGCTAAAGGCAGGCGGGAGCTAAACTCTCTGCAGGACAGTGGCATTCCAGGACCGACATTGCCCATCACTTCTATATAACATACAAGTTCATTTTCTTTTAAAAACACATAAAAAAATTAATATTTCCTGACCCCTACAGCTATGTATATGCCATACAAAAGATTTGTTACTTTTGTACTTTTTGTCTGTTCCCGCATACGCATGAGTGTGCATATTTAAGTGAATACTTTATAGAGAAGAGAGAATTTTACTAGTTTATACAAAAATAAATGAAAAAAAAAAGTAACTCAAATATTAATGAATACATTTATGTGCTACTTTACTCATTACGTCAAAAACTAATCAGATTTGTTACCTCCAACACTACATTGTTTACATTTCAAAGTAAGAAATTGAGTAAACTGAATTTTAAAAGACATTTATAATTCAGTTTTGAATGGCACGATCTGATTTCTGTAGAAGACTGTATAAGAAGAGGGAAAAAATGCTAATAGAGTCAACTAAAAATGGATATGAACAGAAAATGAATAGACATATGATAACACTGGATTCAATTTAAGCATCATTCACCAGTTGATGAATATAACTTACATCAGGTAGTCATCGTAAAGTTGATTGGTCAGTCTTACTCTGAAACACAGCTTCAGTTCATTGAGTCCCAGCTTTAAGAAGTTATTCACTAGAGATATCTGATGAGTCACACAAAAAAACATGTTTCTCAAATAAATCTGTATGAAATACATACAGTCAAAGAAAAAACAACAGGTACTAAAATATTAAATAATGCATTATTACCCTGTTTATGAAATGTTAACTACATTTTAATAACATTTTATAGAACACAGGATTTGTTATGATCCCTTTATTAAAAAATACTATATTTAATACTGAATGAAACATTGGCCTGGTTTCACAGACAGGTCTTAGATTAAGCCAGGATTAGGTCTTTAAGTAGCTTTTATAAACATGCTTTAGAAAAAAAAAAAAAAAAACATTACTGATGTGCATCTTAAGAAAAAACAATGGCACTGACATATTTTAAGATATGTCAGTGCAAGTTGCCTTCGGTTAAAACAGCCGAAACATACATTTTAGTCTGGGACTAGGCTTTAGCCTTGTCTGTGAAACCAGGAGATTACGGTATCATATAAATGGCTTGACAACCAACTTGTAAATTGGACACAGTAACTCTGTGCAAAGTTTAGTCTACTTACAAAAGGCATGACTGTGATAAAGTTGACCAAGTATCTTTTGAAAGTAGTTGTCGAGCGTCCAATAATTGCACTGCAAACCACACACACATACACACACACACACACACACACACACACATTGAAGAACAGTCATTTTGTGATTGTAGTCAGTACAAGAAAAACAGGACAGACAGCATTTAAGTGTTCAGGCATGTTCTGCTGGCAACGACACCCAGAGGTAACCATGCCACTGAGAAATGCACTGGACTACAAATACAACAAATATAGGAAAAAGAGCGAGGAACTTACATAAACATTCATAATCGTGATTCAAGATAAAATGAGATAAATATCATGTACAAAAACATCCCCTAATGTTAAGGAATAATTTGTGAAGTACACAAAATCATGGGACATTGTGATATTACAGCTAAAACGGCATGTGGCAAATGTGATCAAAGATCTAAAATATTCATACCTCTCAATCATGGTCCCATTATGGATCATCCAGACATCACAGTAGGTTCTGGCCATGAGCATGGCAGCAATCAGAAGCAAATATCCTGACTAGGATAGATAACAACCAATAATGCAGCTGTAGCCAATATAAAAATGATTTTACCTAGACCACACAGCCAGTGGAAATAAATGACATTAAATACATGATAGCAAAAATACTTACCTCTTTGCAAAAGGTCTTTGGCAGCAGGATTTTCATGATATGATAAATGCGCCTGAAGAACACCTTATCCACCGCAGCCTTGTCTGTCTTTCTATCCTTCTGAAAAGGCCATTGAAACATATTAATCTACATGCATGATTTTCAACTAGGGGGTCCTGAATGGGCTGTATGTATAATATACTACTACTACAAACTCCCATCTTAATCAGATAAAGAAAACTGCTTAGATTTAGACGCAGGAATGCACTTACATCATGGTCCAACAGTAGTTTTGATGCCCTTTTCTCTCTATAAATGAACACATGTGGTAAAGCATGAGAAGTCAACAAGGCTTAGAATAAATCATCTCTTGCGTTTCGATTAAACTCATTTCCAGAAGCATGTTAACGTCTGAATAAATGAATGCGTCCGGTGTCAATGATGTTTCAATGTCGAAGAGGTTATATCGGACACAGGTTAAATAAATGGCACAGGCATAAGAAGCAATGATCTTACCCATTGGTTTCCGAAGACAGTCTTTGTTTTAATACGTACACGGCGAACACCAAAGCACCTGCGATGGAGAAATTGCCGGCTGTCAGATGCTTACTAACAGCCGCCATGTTTTATGAAACCAATAAGGAAGCGACGGCGGGCAACGAAGGACCTACGCAGAGGATTTCCTAATGTTTTTTCAAAGCACGACTGTTAACCGGGAGCTTCTATATGTCTACACATGCCTAAGAACACACAAACATACATATGTACACCTTCTATAGAAATATCACACACACTGATGTATACACACGTAGTGAAACGTTAAGCCGAAAGGTGTCGGCAGAGTCACGTCATTCAAAGGTGCAGTTATTTCTTTTGCAACATTTTTGGTACGTACGGTTTTTGTTTTAGAAATGTTTTCTTCTTCTTCTTCTTTTTCTTTTGTTAGGGTTTTTATTTGTAGTAGTGTTGTGATGTATCACTAATCATGATAAACTTTATCATTTACATCTCACCCATCTTTTCCAGTTATAATGCAATCTATTATCTAGCTCTCGGTGCCAAAGGCTCAGCGTATTTATTAAATCATATTGATAATTTATTTTTATTAGAAATTCCCCAATTTTATTTTTTCTTAAAGAAATGTACTTTTATTTTATATTGTACATATATGTGTTTTTTTTATTTATTATTCAGCCCTTTTTCTTTTCTTTTTACTTATTTGTTCATTTGTAATTTCGCTTCAGCTTTGCATTAACTGTTGTCTTATACTATGAATTAGAACCATACTAATATTATTTAAATAGGTAAATGTAGTGACTGACTTAATACGTAATGTTTAAAAAGTTGTAATATTTGAATTGTTTATGCTCTGAAACCTACAAAAAACATTACTTAAAAAACTCTTTTAGTCTTTCTTTTTCTTTTTTCCAGCTATATGCTGGAGAGAATGCTGGACCTGCATATAACCCTAATTTTATGTCTATCCGAAATAAAACTATTTATTACCATTGTACACTTCCATCTACATCACTCAGAGTAGCACATGTAATTTTGACGAGGAAAACAAGCGGATTGTTCAGAGCACTCCGCCAGCCAATAGGAAGTTTGCTTTGAAGTCACGTGAGTAAGTTTTGAGTCAGTCCCTCAGTAAGTTTTTCTCTCGCTAGTTGTGATGTGAAGAGCGGTGCGTCGGCGAGCGTCTCATTTGAGCCTAGTTTATGTTTTTACAAAGGATTTAACTTAATAATTCTGCAGTATGATGATCCTCACGAAATATTCAAGTAAGTACCACTCGTCTGAGACGCTTTAAACAGAGCAACTAACTATTAAAGATTTGTAAGTGTAAAGTGCTTAGCTAGCAGCGCTAAAGTGTAATCAGCTATGAAGAGGAGAAACAGTTACAGTATTGAGAAGAATTAGTTATCAAGTTCGGTTTGACGAATTATATGTTCTACCTTAACAGTCGGAAAATTAAATACCTAAATGAAATAAAGGATTTTAATAATACAGAAGTGATCTGATGCTGATTTCATGCTCTGTTAAAGAGCCAAACTGGTCAAGCCAAAACAACGTTTAATTCTGAAAATAAATCATAGCTGGTCAACCTCCACCTAATGTCCGTGTTTTTTCCTCTGTCCATTTCCTCTCTTATCACTGAACACAGTTGAGAGGTGATAAGTTTAGTTTTGAGTGACAGGTGTCAAGCCCCTATTAAATGATAAAGATCGATGCATTACTCGCATTCTGCGCCAGACGTGCGTCACGTGTAGACAAAAGCAGTCACGTAATCACAGTGATCAAGAAAACAGTCTATGGCAACAAAAATTACATGTCAATGGATGATGCATTCGTAGATAATGTGCCAGGTAGTCTAAGGGGTTGTTGCTCGATCATCACAATGATAGTGAACAGCTTGAGAGCACTTTTGGTGCTGTAGAAACTGGTTTTAAAATGAACGTTCCTGTTTGCTCAGAAAAGCTACTCTGGATATTTTGATGCATTTATAATATTGCAAGATGTTAACTACCTTTTTCAGTATGTAAATTAAGAAAAATGTTTATTTTTTGTTTATTTATTTTACTGTTATCCAAACTTAATTAAAATACTCTTATCTCAGACCCAAAATCTATCTGGAGCAACCAAATTTGAGGTGTCCTGTACAAGGCGAAATTAGTATGGATCACCCTTGTGGGATTTGAACCTACAACCTTCACTTACCACTCCAGGAGCCTCATTTATAAAATGTACATGGGATCAGATTTGATTCTAAATTCCATGAATTTCATCCTATGTCAAAAGTAAGGAACAAATCGGGATTTATAAAGGCAGAAACTGACATGAAAATATTCTTATTTATACGCCAAATAAAGAGCACGTGTACAAACTTTATATGCTCTTATATATAAGTAATTAAATTAATCCAACATAGCATAAGATAAATAGGCAATCACAATATGCATTCATATAATTATATGTACAAATGAGCAACATTTTAACTGCTTTGTGACCACCAAACTTAATTCATTAATTATATTACACTAACAGTCAAAAGTTTGGAGTACATACAGTCACGGTTTCCACAAAAATATTAAGCAGCAAACACTGTTTTCAATATTGATAACAATAATAAATGTTTCTTAATAAAGAGATATTTCTGGGCATTCTGTTCTTGGAGTTGATGAACTTGTACACATTGCACTTGAATTGAAGATGAACTGCCATTTATAAATAGGGATGCATTTTTGGGCATGCATTTTATAAATGCGTACATTTTATAAATAATTTCGGAAACGTTTCGGTCAGACGTTCACATTTAAGATTATTCTATACATGTTTATAAATGAGGCTCCTGGTCTTAGGTTCCATCATCCTTGTATGCTTACTTTAGCTGTTAATGATCATCAGCTTGTTCTCCCACAGTGCCCTCAGCTCTCAACTGGCAGGAGGGTGCTTGGATCTGCGGCTGAGGCGGCTCAGTAACGGCAGAAGCGGCTGCTGGAATGTTCCGTCAGGGCAGCAACAGTGGGAATAAGCGCTTGGCAAGCAGTGCTCGTCTCTCCCAGCCCAACATCCCTGTGCCCCTGTCTCCCGGGTCCAACAAAACGCAAGAAATGGGCCGCAGCTCTAAGACAAACCCCCTCAATGCTATGGGCCTGGACCATACCATCACCGCCCCAGGAGGGGACCCCGACTACATCATGCAGCTGGTCAATGATGTTCGCAAGTTTTCTGATGTGCTGCTGAGCCTAAAGGAGGCTTTTCACTCCAAAGGTGAGGTTCTACTTAACCCTTACTACTTCAGATGCTTACAAAAGCGTTTTGGTGCATTACAGCTGTGGTTAATCATGTGGTATCGCTGTTTATGACGGATCAGCTTCTTTTAAATGTGCATATTTGTCAGTCGTGTCAGCCCACGCTAATGTGGAAGTTTTGTAAGCTGTGTTAGTGTTCCTCATTCCCATCACTGGAGGAGTGCCACGTCTGTCAGGATGCCACGGGTAAACTCCTGGCCATCCTGCTGAGAGTGTTTCTTTTCTGCTGCACAAGGCATCTCTGAAATTTGCCTCCTTGTGGTAACCCAACAACCACCCTCTTGAATAGATATGACTGCACATGATACACAGAGTCTGTTGTTGGTTATTCCTGTTTGCTTTTTCAAGGTACAGTACTTTATGGGAAGCTATGAGTTCCTGTTCTGCATTATTGGAAACGGCTAACAAGACTATGTTCCTGTTAGATTCTTCCTTTTAGAGAAAAGTTGCTTGCTATTATGAAAGAATGAAAAGCCTTTATTATATAGTCATTCACAGTAAATAAATACAGCATTTATGACTGAGCTGTGGGGTATAGATCGTGACTGGCCAATTATGGTTTGTGGTCTATACACATTTAAATACTTTCCCATCTAAGAATAGCCAAACCGTCCCACCCCCAGTAGGGAATTATGATGCTTTTTTATTCTTTGCAAAAAGCATTTCACCACTTAAAATGGTGGTCACTGGCAAAACAAGTGTGGCAACTATTATTTCTGCCAAAGTATGTTTATGTACACTCAAGATTTCAGTCATATTTCAGTCAGTAATTAATCTTTTTAAAAAGCCTTTTAAACACTTTAGTCCCATTATTATAATTGTTCCAGTCTGTTTTTTGCAATGTCGGACTAACAAACCTACACTACCATTCAAACGTTTTGGGGTTAGTAGGAATTTTTTCTTTTTATTCAGCAAGGATTTGTTAAATCAAAGTAAATACATTTATAATGTTACTTATAACTACTATAAATATTTATATTGCAAATTAATGTTGTTCTTTTGAACTTGAAAAAAAAATGTATCACGGTTTCCACGAAAAAATATTAAGCAGCATAACTGTTTTCAACATTGATAATAATGAGAAATGTTTCTTGAGCAGCAAATCAGCATATTAGAATGATTTCTGAAGGATCATGTGACACTGAAGACTGGAGTAATGATGCTGAAAATCATTCACGGGAATAAATTACATTTTAATATAAAATAGAAAAACTTTTCACAATTGTACTGTATTTTTGGTCATATAAATGCAGCATTGTGAGTATAAGAGACTTTTTATGTTTTTTTTTCAAAAACATCAAAAATTCTTACCGACCCCAAAATTTTGAATGGTAGTGTAGATCAGTGGTTCCCAAACCTGTCCTGAAGGACCCCCAGCACTGCACATTTTGTATGTCGCCCTTATCTGACACACCTACTTCAGGTCTTGCAATCTCTACTAATGAGCTCATGAGTTGAATCAGGTGTGATAGATGAAAGAGACATCCAAAATGTGCAGTGCTGGGCGTCCTCCAGGACAGGTTTGGGAACCACTGGTGTAGATAAACTGATTGTAACTTGACTTCATACAGCATGTACACATTAATCAGTCTCCAGTTTGTCTCGGCATTGTGTGCATGCTCAAAAAGGTGGAGGTGATGCAGCGCAACACATATTTTAATCCTTCAAATGCTCAATTATGTTTTGTGTTAATTATACAAGGACAGACAGATGAACACTAGCCCGACTACACAAAATCCTGCTTTAGTTTGATTGTAACTGCAAACATGCTTTATGTAATTTTCACAAGAATTTACACAAAATAAAATGGAATTTTTATTAGCATACTTTTGTATGTATTGCCAAAACATTACAGGAAGTGGGTTGAGGTAGAAAAAAAACATTATCAAAAGAGGCCTCTGAATTCTAACTTCAGTACTTTGTTTGACAAGTGTGGCAGCTGCTGACTACGAAAACTTAACACAAATACCAGCAAAACAAATGGATTGAATAATCTCAATAATCCGGATAAAGATTTGGTGCATATTTGCTGAATATGAGCAGCTAATTCTCTTTCTCTTTCAGTGCAGTCTGCCTATAAAAAAAGAATTGTACCTGCTACCTATTTTAAATGTTAAACTGTTTGGTTGAGTACTGATGAGTGAGGTACTTCACACCACCCTCTGTCAAGCAGCCCAGTGACACTTCCCACAAGCACATGCTTTTGACCTCCCCACTCTCCCACTGCCCTGTTCCCTCTCAGCAGAGGAGATGCTCACTGACCCTCTAAATGTATGGATTCAACCTGTCTGCACAGAGATTGATCATCACGCAGCTCTCCTCACCTCCCTGACTGTTATTTTACGCTAGCTATGATCTACAAGTCAGCCAGGAGGAACGCTACAGGAACTCATCTGTGTGCTTATTTGCTCTTCAGTCTGAATGCACGTCACGTTGAATGTCTCCTCTAGACTTTTGTAGCCACAACGTGTCACTTTAAACTAAAAAAATGAGTGGTTTGTAAAGTGTTTATCAGAAAACTGCAGTCGCAGTGCTTTTTTTGCGTTGGCTCATCACTTTGATCTGTGCGACCAAACTCTTCTCGTCTGTGATTCCTCCTCCGACATGAAGCCCCCTCCTCCTGCATACCCCGCATTCCTTCAGAACAAATGTTCACTTGTTCCTTCGATTGACTGTTGTTAGGTGTGCGACACATGAAAAATGACTCTTCCTTGCCGAAATTTCAGAGTTTTCAAGGGCACTTTTTCACTCTGTTTTGGTTGTTTGATTATCTGGCAGCCGGGGAATTTTTAAGAAGTGCAAAGTTGTCGTAGTCAAATTTTTTTCTCAGTCCAGTGGTTTTCTATGTTCCTTCTTTCTGATCGACATCTTTCCCAATAAAACTCTCCGATGCTGTGCATATCCTGTGAGAAATGTCACTTTTTTGTTGTTTCTCTTGTCAAAACAAATCTGAGAGCTAAGCCTAGCGTGAATTTCTTTGAATCAAACATTTAGATGTTTTTAGTGTAATGTTGAACTCCCGTGACAGTTGGACATTCAGAAGGGTGGGGTGTTTTTACTGGAAGGGCTAAATATCAAATGATTCCCTCTGTGATTTAAGAGAAGCACGTTCAGAGCGAATGGAGTGTATTGTGGCCTGTCGACGCTCATCATGTGGGTAGCTGAAAGAATGTGCTGTTCTGTTTTGAAGAGTTTCTCTGAGTTTGAAAAATGCTGTGATAACAGCCAGGAAGTTTAATCCAGTTCACATTTATTTGTATAGCACTTTTCACAGTACATATCATTTCAAAGCAACTTCACAGAAAATGCATGTTTCTACTTTACAGATCTGTTATCAGAGGTGACTGTGTCAAAGTAATGTCCATATGTCAGAAATGTACAGTACACAAGATAATACAAATCATACAAATGTAGACTGATTTAGTGTAGTTCAGATTAACACGCACGGAGTTGCCAGATGTCAAGAGAATAAAAAATCGAGGTTTTCTCTTGAAATGTTTAGGGATGCAACGATATGAAAATTTTGGCCGATAGCCGATAATCCTTTATATTTGAAAGCCGATAACCGATATATTGGCCGATAAATGCAATTTTTCAATTTAATTTTTGAGAGCCTAATTACAAAAACAAAAGTCTCACCATTAAAAGCCATGTCCCAAGCACACAATTATAATTATATTATATCATTATAACTTTATTTAGCCTATATGACAGATTTGCGCTGCTGTATTTAAACTGCTTTTGAAATGTCTCCAGTCATATCAAGCAATTTAAAACCATCATGGTGAACAGTGCGCATCTGAAGTGTCTCAGCTGAAGGAATAATCCATTATTTATCGGCTTTAATATATCGGCCACATTTTCTTATTGGGCTGATATCGATAATATTAAAAATGAACATATATCGGCCGATACTGATATGGTGGCCGATATATCGTGCATCCCTAAAAATGATACATTTTCTGCCAAGTGTTTTACTTAAACTTCTCATTCTGGCAACCATGTGCACTGCAATAAAGTGCTGATGATCTGACAACACAGACGAACATGTATGTTGGAGTTTAGCAGTGTTCGTTGTGAAATTCTGCTCAAATTAAAGTGTCATACAGTCAGTCTGTGTTCCTTCAGGAGGCTGCTTGTGCGATTCGCTGCTAGTAAATCATGCGAGCAAATGTTCTCTTTGATGAACTGTAATAAATCCAAACATGGTTCTTGACCATTTTGTTTGCGAATAAATAGTTATTCATTGTTGGTGAATAAATGCGCTCCGTGCAAACTCTGTGCTAAAATACAAAGTAAAAATTTAACATAATTTGGAATTAATATTAGGAATTTCACTTTTTCACGTTTAGCTTTTGAAAGAATCTTCTTAATGTTTTACCAGTTTTCATGAAGTAAAACAATGTGAAAGATGAAAATGGCTAAAAGCACAAAAGGCAAGTATCGTTCTTTGTGGTCTGATTGTACGAATTTGCATTTGTGGAGCTATCTGCGTCTGTTGTTTGTCTCATTTGCAAGCGAATTGCTTCTCATAAAATATCTAATGTGACGACAAATTACAAAGCACTTACCAAAACCATTGCTAGAAGTCATATTAATAGTAAGTATTGTCCAGTTTACTCTTATCAATACAATTGTAATCAATATTTTTTGTATTGATTTCCTGTGCTATCATATCAAGCTATCATAGTTGGTTAAATGAAGTCCATGTGCCACTTACAGGCATATTAGGTGAAGTGTAGGCTATTGCCATGCAGCCCTAAAACTAGGTGGATAAAATATCTAGTTAGTCATCTGAGATTATCCCCATTTTTATCCCTCTATTATTTTTGTGTATTTATTTGGGAATCTACCCGATTTGCTTTCTGACAATTGTGAATGGCTTAAAAAGCTGCAGTCCATAATGAAAAGGTTCAATTTTATGAGATTCTCTCAACCCTTAAGCGTGGGAACTCGGAAGGATCTGAGTCCACACAGAACCAAGCAAAACGATCTTTAGTGTAAAATTAGCTCCGGTTTTTCTCTTTTCTTAGACTTGGTTAAAAAATAGTCTTCCAACAGAGTTATTTTGCTCCAGTCGTAAAGCTCTTATTATGGCTCACAAAGATTGTATGCATTGGCCACGTAAACACTGCAAAGTTTTGGGCATGACAACCACATTTAAACGGGGGAGTACTATCACTGGTATATTGAGCAGGTCTCTCTGGACTGTAATGAATGGGTTTCCCTGAGACCACAGGCTTGGTGAGCATAGGTGCCGAGCACCAATGAAAAATATGGATATTCTCCATTAATTTTATCCAATCAAAAAAAGATTGAGATTTGGGGACCTCTCTGATTGGTTGATCTTACATCGGGTCCAGGCAGGTCGTAAATACACAAAATGAGAGAGCACTTCTCCTAATCATTGTTTTAAGATTGTATGGGTTTGTTCTGCATGGACAAAGGGTATTAATTTTATTTGTGCAGGTCTTAAAAAGTCTTAAATTTTATTTCAGAAACTCTGCAGTACCCTAGTTTTAAATTTAAACAGCCAGTCAGATGGTGGATTTCATTTGGTTTTTTATTATTCCCAACTTTTATTTCGAAGTTCCTCAGTCACCTGCACTTACCCTTACACCTGCAGTCTAATAGATGTAAAACAAATGAGGGGTTCAGGCATAAAAGGGTATTTTCTTTTAGCTGGGCCTGGTCGAGAAATTGTTTGCTTGAATGTACCAGCCCGTTGGAGGTCTTGGTATAGAGGCCCCTTTGGCATATTGTAGTGGTGGTAATCTGGGGATATGGACAAAACCCTTCAAATTGAAAAAGTGAAAAAAAGTGAAAAAAGACACCCCACCCTTGTGTTACGAGATTGCTTCACAGAGTGTTGCGGGTGGCACCATTGACGAAGCCACTGTGGTAGGCGATATAATGGCTCGCTGCGCTTGTGAAGTGGAGAAGAGAGATTTGTTGGGCAGTAACTTTCCCACTAAAGGTGAGGGATGTTTTTGTGTGGGCCTGTGGTTGGGTAGCATTTCCTGGGGTGTGGATTTACAGCCGCAGTTCAGCAGATTGGTCATGGGGATGTGCCAGTTGGCCCATGAAATCCTAGCACAGTACAGAGCCATCATTAGTGCTGGATGTAAAGTGTGTTTTTTTGGGTTCATGTCAAATGAAGGCCTCTTGATAGAGGTTATTTTGGTTTGGCTGGATGAAATATGTAACTGAACTGAATTTGAACATGAAAAGTGTGACTTGTTGGTTTAGAGTGCTGCTTTTGGTGTGTTTATTTTCCCTTATGTGCTAATGGGATACTCCAGTCTTTGCTAATTTCCTGCACTTCAAAGAATGCTCTTTCTGTTCCCGTAAAAGAGAAGTGGGACGGTGTGAGGAAGGCCGACAGGCACAACGACAAACCCAGTGGTGCTTTTTCACAGATGAGTTACAACAGAGCGTCACTAAGCTTGTCTGCTGCTTTGGGCAAAGCGCAACTTAGGCAGGTCGAGACGTGCCTATTGATTACCTGTTGTTAGCAACAGAGGAAATGCCAGCAGCTGTCAGTAAATGCTTTGAAGTGTGTGATGACATTGTGTCAAGCGGCTAATTTTCTAGGAAACATTTGGAACATATGCTGGGACAAAAAACACACAACCTGTTTTCTCAGGAAAAAAAGTGACGTGTAGTTTCTGACTGTAGCAGCCCTAAAAATGTAACTGATGTTTAATTGACTAGCACTAAATGTTTTTAGTTTGGTTATAGTTAATGGAAGAATTAGAAAAATTAACATTAATTTAATTTAAGTTAATTTCTGCATTTGATGTGGACTGTTTAACAATACAGTTAAATAAATATCATTTAAATTATTATTTAAATAATAATATAAACATTTTAAATGTTAAATCAGTGTGTTAAAGGGTTAGTTCACCCAGAAATATCTTATGGGTGTGGAACGACATGAGGGTGAGTAATTAATGACATGACGAGGTGCAATTAATCACAGAAAAATGTGTGAGTAATTAGTTGCTTGTACTATTCAATAGTTTTAATGATTTGAAGTTGGGATGCACTACCAGTATCGGTATCGGCCCGATACCAAGCTTGTGTACTTGTACTCGTAAAAATACCCCCGATACCAAATACCAATACCTCACGTGACGTAACTGACAGAATTTTCTGTGCACAGAGACACCGACGGCAGCAGCAGAAACAATGTCAGCTTCAGGGGTGTGGAAATACTTCAAAATTGATGATAACAACCCACACATTGCAAACTGCATGCTTTCAATCACAATTCGTTATCGATTAGTGAAGGCGGGATAGGCGGAATCGCGCTGAATGACACAGACCAGAAGCGCTCTCTCTCTCGCACGTGCTCTCTCTCTTTCTTGCGCGAGATCAGTTCTCCTCGCGCCTGAATGGTCAAATGCACACATAGTTGTCAAAATGTCCATCGTGTAGAGTATCTCACATAAATACAGTCGGTTGTGGCTTAAGTCGACGTAAACATTTGGGTGAAAACAGGATATGTGGCAGCATCCATGGATTCGGTCTTAAAGGGACCGTAGCCTATATTTGTCATTAATGTTAATAAAACAACAAATGATGTTAAATAAATGTATACATGGTAAATAAACCTACTGTATCTGAAAAACAAGTTTATTTAATTTGCATCTCTAGAGTATTTGTTGTATAGTTTGTCAATTTCTTTTTATATAACAACAATTATATATATTGGTAATTATGGCCTTTGGAGGTTATTGGACACTGAAATTTTTGTTCTTTAAGTTTGTGACAAGCACATCAAAATTATTACTTTTTTTCATTACAGTAATAATAAAGAAGCTGTCCTACATTCATTAGTCTCACTGTGTTGTGCTTGGAAAACTGCAACATCACCAAAAAAAAAAAAAAAACAAGAGAGAGAGAGAGAAATTAATAAATGTATAGGCATCAATATCGGCCAGTACCAAAAAAAAAGTATCGGTACTTGTACTCGGTCCTAAAAAATGGTATCGGTGCATCCCTAATTTGAAGTCACAAATTTGCTCATAAATATTATTTCAGTGGGTTGCATTAAAATATTATTTTAATTATTATAAAATAATATAAATAATTACTTAAGTATTCAATTTATTTTATAAGAACTTTTTTTATAATCATTTAATAATAAATGAACTACAATATTATATTTCCATTCTTGTTTGTTCTGTAATAATTTGGGGGTTAAATATGTAGATACATTTTTTATTTCTAATCACAGAAAGGTGTGTGGTTAATTAGTTACTTGTATCAGTTCAATAGTTATAACTATAATACATGTTGGATCAGTATCATTAATTTGATCGACCTTCAGACCAGTAATTCAGTAACATCCTGTTGCAATTTGTCCCTGTGAACTATGGACATGTTCACAAATTTTTAAGCTTTTTAAGACATCCATCAGTTTAACTTGCTGAGTTGCTAAAAAAACATGTGAGACCTGTAAGCTACGAGATCAATCCCTAACGTGTGTGTTCATGAGAAAACTTGACTTGTTGACTTTCTTGTCAATGAGACGTGGGATATGGGCCGTTTGCGGCCTTCGTATTCTCACACTGTGGTGTGAGGCTTGTTGGCAGTTGGGTGAGATTATGTTAAACGGCTCTGATCAGAGACAGAGGGGCAGGCGAAGAGCACAAGTGAAACATGAAGAGACTGAGCGTGAAGCGTGGCTGGGCCAGCACGCAGGCCGAGCGTGGGAGGGACGGCGACTCGCTGCTGGAGCTCTCCTGAGGGAAATAGACACTGGACTGAGGGCCGTCAGCGGGGGGCTCGTCCCAAACAATGCATGTGTTCCTCTCTGGCGGTATCCCCACCGAAACAAAGCCCCTCAGTTCCCCCTGAGCAGTTTTCATGCATACTTTTTAAAATCCCATTGTTTTGACAGCACTGAAGAGTTTGGGGGCCCAGATGATGCATTATTCATAACAGAGTGAGAGCAGGGTTTGGAGAGCACCGATTGCTATGCCGGCATGAAGACGTCCTGGGACCCCAATCAGCTCTGACACATGACATAGTCCCCTGTGTGCTGGGCCCCCATTGGGCGGACACAACATTCCATCAGTCTTTTGGGGGGTGGATCACTCCCTGTCATTCAAACTGGCCTGTCCTGCATGTCTAGCCACACTTTAAAATCAAACATCTTTAGAGACCAACAACACTGCTTTTTAGATGGGGCTGCACCAGCATAAAAAATGCTGTGCACAGACAGCTTAATCAGAAAAGGCTTTTCCTTCTGTGACCTGCTGCTTGGGACTTGACCCCTCACCAGTAATTAGGAGGGCAGAGAGGGGAGGACCTTTAGCTGGGGTGGGGGTTTCTGATGGAGCACTTTTGTCTGAGGGACACTTCAAAGTCAGAGAGGAGAGAGGACACTCATGAGTATCCCTGGGGCTAGAGCCACCTCTCCTCTTACCACTCTGGAATCTCCTAATCCTGACGGTTTGAAGATGTGCACCTGGTCACCCAGGTGGAGGAGGGAGGTCATTTTGTTGTGCTAATGCAGGATCTTTTACTGTCCTTAATGCATGATTTTAAGATTTGGCTTTTTGTACATACTGGTTTCTTCCCCTGTGTCACAATTCATTACCTCCAGATATGTGTCAGAGAGGAGACTACGTGGATCTATGTAGATTCTGTCTCGTTTCAGTGCCATAGACAATTTTTTCCAATTCCCCCAACACTTGACACTTGAGACGTCATTTTGTTGCAGCAGGCAATAGAAAGATGATTTCCCTCTCTGCCGTGTACATAAAAAAAAAAAAAAAACATGAAAAATATCCTACCCTGTGCCTGTAAAGTGTTTTTTTTTTTTTTTTTTATTGATGAATAACATTCTGTACCAAGCATAAAATACATTTGAGTAACTTTTTCAATATTTATTTTTTGCAGGGGTCCTGCAAACCATTTCTTTCTCCTGCTTCCCGCGCACACAACAATATCTTCCCTCCTGCACCCACATTCAGCAATTAAAAATTTGTCTTGTTCCGCACTTTGTTGCGTTGGGTCCTTTGGTAGTTCCAGGGGTGTGCAGACCTCCATTGAAACAGGAAGACCGGGCAGGACATATTGATCAGCTCCTCCCCTTTTTTAAATAGCCAGTAGCATTTCATTTACATCATAGCTTGGCCAGAGCCGTTGAGCTCAGTAAAGCCGCAGTTTCCTCCTAATCTCTAACCGTTTCTCTTCCTAATCTCCTCCATATCACTTTAAAATAAAGCATTCAAATAGGTCTGATAAATTTTGTGGTCTGCACCGACTCGTGCGTATGATCTGCTCTGTGCTATTGTGTCTCTGGAACGAAGCAGACTGTGCACGCGTTGCTGTGGTTTGCATGACAATAACGTTAAACCAGATTTCATTTGCCCCAATGGAAAGCATATTTACAGAAGTCAGAATGGTTCCCTTTCTTCTATATAGTGCACTATGTGCCATTTACCATGTAGAAAATAGTAAAAGTGTGAACAATCAGCTTCAGTGTCTATTTATAATGTAGGGAGTGGGACTCTTTAGATTCTAGAGAGCGTTTGATTGAACAGAAAATCTGATGATAAAATGAAGTGCAGAGTGATGTAATTAAAATCATTGATCCATTGATTGGTGGAAGTGAGAGACTGTAAGTTTTGAATGTTTATATCTTCTAAATGTGAATTTTGTCATTGTTTTGGAGCATACTAGCTTATAGATAACGGTAAGGCTAACACATTCTTACTTAATGCCAAAAAACATCAATTTTGATTTCATGGGGACCTCAATGACAATTATGTTTCTACTCTTTTTTTTTTTTTTTTTCTTCTTCTTCTTTATTTTATTATAAACATTTAAATGGTGGCTGTCAAAAACTTGACTGATTTATTCAAATATTCATTAAATATAATAAAGAAGAGGTTAAGTAAAAATACAATGAATATACAGTATAGTGCATGCATTTAGCAAAATGCTCCTCTCTAGGGCCCTATCATACACCTGGAGCAAGTGTTTTTTGCTCGTTTCAGCCTGGCGCAGTTATCATTTTCAAGTCCTGCACCATGCTGTTTAAATAGCAAATGCATTTGCGCCCATTTGTGTGCCCATGGGCGCCCTAAGTGCACTTGCGCTGTGCGCTTTAGACCATGCGCTTAGATCGTTAAAATAGGGCCCCTAGAGTTCATGTTTTCTAGCTGACTAACAAGTTTTTGTACAAGCTGTTTTATTGAAGTCTTTCTGCGGTTGAAACCCTGATTGAGCAATTACATTCGTTCTCTAACTAGTAGTAAAGCGGAAGAGATGGTCAGTTCACGTGCGCTCAAGTTTGCTTGAACACTTTATTAGATGGAAGGCACACTACAATGCTTTGTTCAATCAACTGAAAATAGCATAGACTGAAAGATTGATTCTTGGGATTTAAAAATTTATATCGGTTCTTCAAAATGAGAATCGATTAAAATTGAGAAATCAATATTTTTAACCCAGCCGTGTTTAATCATAAAATTCATTCAATAAATTCTACAAACCTCTAGCCCCTTACATGTTGGTTTATTAATTGTTTTGGCTAATTTGATTATACTTTCAGCTCATTTTATTCATGCAGAATTCCAAAACTTTTCCCACAAAAGCTGGAAAATTCTACAGTTTCTGCCTGAGCCAGCTGTGACTAACACAATGAAAACAATAAAAGGTATCTCCATGTTAATTGTCAAAGCGACGCTACGTTTTGTTGGTCACTTGGTTTCAGTTTCTGCAGCATTGCACTGGGTAGTCCCGCCCACAACAAAGACTCATTGCATCGAGTGCCTCTCCTCATGCATATAAATCATTATATAATGACTTGATGTAAACATAAGTGACTGACATGTTGGTCTTAAAGCAGTGGGCCAGGCGGTCATTGCATACACATGCATTCGTGGAACTGAGTTGGAGTAAGAGGAGTGATAATAGAGATTCACAGCAGAGGTGATGAGGCAATAAATAGCCTGTTACTTATCATTTTGGCGCCACACTGAGGGTCGTGACTTTTTTTTCCCTGACATCTTTATTCATGTGTGTTTTTCCATGTGTTTTCACACTAAGGGGAATTTAGGGTGGCAAATACAGAATGATAAATTGAAGACGCTTAACTGTCAGAACATTTGAGCTTCCTACTTTTTTTTTTTTTTTTTTTTTTTTTTTTATACAGTGGGAGAAGTGATCCTCTCTGTTCCGCCAAACACACACATACCTTCCACGTTGTAACTGTGCACTCATAAAACTTCTCTCATCGCTGTGGCATGATGTACATCTGCACAGAAAGGATAAAAAACAGATGCTCCTGCTATCAAAACTTCACGAACCCTTTGCAACATTCAGTTAGTTATGAAGTCATCCGCTGCGCACAACCAAATGACAGTCCACTTTATCCTAATGCAAACAAGAGAGATTGTGGTTTTCGTTTATGGGTTCACATGATGTAAACAAACATTTCTAACCGTAATGTCTATTCACAGCCAGTCTAAATATTTATAGTTTGAAAAACATGCACAATAATATTTTGAAACTTGATAATATTTGATAGTATTTAATATCTGCATCTCTATCACTTTTTGGGGGGTTATTTGAAGGTTAGTTGTTTGCTTGGATGCCAAACAATTAATTCAGATATAACCTTTTTGACCTTCTAAGAATGAACCAATTTGATGTGAATGGTTTTGTTGTAAAAAGCAAAAATTGCTTGTGAATGTTTTGTCATTTATTTAAAACAAACTTGGTGGCCTTTCAAGTCAACATGAAATCAAAATTGACCATATTTACTTGACAATTTACCTTTACTTAGGCTGTGTGAGCTTTTGATGTTTTGATGTTTATGTTATAATATTAAAAAATAATATTTTAAAAGCTAAATAGCTTTTTAGGCATTGCTTGAGCCAACATTTGGTCTGGCTCATTCTTGTATGAAAATCCAAATAGATTAAACCAAGTTCTACCCTGCATTTTTTTTTCATGGATTCACATTACAGACGTGGATTCACATTTAAAGGGGTTTCACATTGATTTTAAAGTCTTCCTATTATGCTATTGTAAAGGTTCCTAATTTTGTTTTGGAGGTCTCCAACAATAGGTTTACAATAGGTCCCTGTTCAGGTGAACGAGCTTCTTAGGCAGTTGTGGTCTAATGGTTGGAGAGTCGGACTTGTAACCCGAAGGTGGTGGGTTCAAGTCTCAGTACCGGCAGGAAATTATATAGGCCTATCCATTTCTGATAATTCCAGGTTGCTATGGTCATGCAGGTTGTTTACTCATTTAACTCGTGGCCACGAGAAATAGATGTCATTCCCTCAACATAAAGAAGCTGTGCCCACGAGAAAAATATATATCATTTGTTACCTCGAAAAAATGTTCTCATAGCCACGACTTCTTATCATGTTCCCATGAGTTAATATGATATTCCCACTAATAAATATGTCATGACCACAACATATTATCAAGCTGAATTTTAGCTCTGAATGGCTTCCTCAGTGGTTGATACACAGTGATACGAACGATGGCATCGTTTTTCCGTATCAGTTCCAGCACGAGTCCTCATCCCTTTATAGTGCATGCAAAGTGGATTCACAGCTCTGAAAACAGCATCTTCTTCACATGTCGACAACACGAGCCAAACTCTTCCAGACCTCAGCTACAACTACAGTGTTTGAAGGCATGTCAAAGCAGACGTTGATTGCAGGCAGCCACTGAAGTACATAAGCTGGCATTATGCAAAATTGTTACATTGTTACGTAGATATGTAACAGAAAGTGTAACTGGAATTGCTGATGACTAGTTTCAGCAGTTCAGAATTGATTCTTTCTTTTAGGAGATAATAACTTTATTTTTTATGCACTTCGATCTTTAAAACTTTCCAGCTATTTTACATTCACAAAGCAGCTATATTACATGCTTCATAATAGGGGCACTTTAATGTTGTTTCATTCAGGTACCTCCATCACTGCTGATTTGGTGCTCAACAAACATTTCTTATAATTATCATTGTTGAAAACAGGTGTGCTGCTTAATATTTTTGTGGAAACTGACATTTTTAGGATTCTTTGATGAATATAAAATTCAGAGTCTTTACTGTCACTTTTAGTCAATTTAATGCATCCTTGCTAAATAAAAGTATTAATTTCTTTTACAAAATAGATCTTACTGATCCCAAACTTTTGAACAGCAATGTTTATTCAAAAACTGGAGAGAATCAAGTCAAAACTCTCTGATCAACTTTTTCATGACAGCAGTAATCCTGTCCAGTCAGCATTAATGAAGTACCTCACTCTCAGCTAAAAAAATGTGATTAAATGTGATTGTCATGTTTGTCTCAGTTTGTTCTTTTCTTATCTTGATGTCGGCCATCTCTCAAATGCACAACATTGCCTGCATCTCAAGCCACTGACTCACAATCCGCTCAGTCTATAACCACAGTGGCTTACACCATCACACGCATCCATTTGAGCTTTCTGAGAATAAGCGTGCTGTTAGGATGTACCAATGTCACACATGCCACTTTCTCATGCATTTGCTTGTGGAAGCTTGGGGAAGGTTCACATGGGTATTTTAACCGACTGAATTTCAGATTTGTCGACGTTGCTGCTGCACCTTTATTGTTTTAAAGTTGTGCATCCCCTAAACACACAAAGGAAGTTGAGCTGATGCGATTGTGGTCTCTGTCTGTTTGTCACCCACAGAAAATCAAGAGTGCTCACAGCACGTGGTCAACGAGCGACTTGGGGAGCTTGTACGCGTGCTGAAGGTCGTCATTGGTAAACACCAGGCGCTGAACTCTTCAGAAATTCTCGGTGCTGCAGGCACTGTTATTGCCAAAGTGAAAGGTGAGCATCCTCGTTCAGCTCCACCCTACTTAAGAATCAACAACTCAGTTGATCTATTAAAAATAGATCTATTCCATTGTTTGTGTATGCACTCAGTTTTTCTGGGTTCATCTGTGTGCATGTCTATAGTACGTTTTATTAAAATACTGAATTTGGTCCTCCAAGATCAATATCTTAATGCATTAACCCACATTTAGAGTTAAGCATTAATTCTATGATAATAATAATAATAATAATTAAAATGGCAAAAACTATTTGAAATAAATCACTGTTTTAAAGGATTAGTTCACTTTAAAATGAAAATTATTCTAAGCTTTACTTACCCTCAAGCCATCCTAGATGTATATGACTTTCTTCTTTCTGATGAACACATTCGGAGTTTCCGCCAGACCACCTTTTGTATTCAACTTAGAAAAAAGCGTAACTGATGCGACGTCAGTTGCTTTTTTTCGTAAGTTGAATACGGAAGGCGTAGGACGTAGCGTAAGTGTTTTGAACTGCGAGAGGCATTAAAGGGAGTGAATATGGAAGGCAGTCTGGCGGAAGCTAGATATTTTACTTTATAACTTGTTAAATATGGATATTTTCTTACACAAATGCATCGCTTCGCTTCAGAAGGCCTTTATTAACCCCCTGGAGCCACGTGGAGTACACTTATAATGGATGGATGCACTTTCTTGAGCTTCATATTTGTTGGTTCCGTTCACTGCCATTATAAAGCTTGGATGCATCAGGATATTTATTAATATAACTCCGATTGTGTTCATCAGAAAGAAAAAAAGTTATGTACACCCAGGATGGCTTGAGGATGAGTAAAGCTTAGGATAATTTTCATTTTAAGGTGAACTAATCCTTTAACTCTTGTTACTGACTCAAGTGTTATTTAATGTGAAGCAGTTGTTTTGAGTTATCATTCATTTGTTATGAATAATCTTATCTTTTGTTTTGCATCCATCAAGTTCCTAAAAAATAAAAAATAAAAATGAAAGTTCCTTTCATGTAAAAAACAGTCACTAGATTATCAACAGACATTACTGCATGGTTATGTAATATTAATACAATAAACATTTTGAGGTTGAATTTTCTTCAAAAATAACTACATTGTGATAGAGACTCATACCATGATATTGATTTTGTTCATACCACCCACTCCTAATTGGGATAATTCTTCTTCTGGGTAGTGCACAGGAACGTCATGTGTACATCAGTGCAGTTCGCATTCCAGATTGAGGTTGCAGAAGAGGGAACAGATGATTTCTGTGCTATATTGACATACTGAATGTGTTTCTTATTCATTATCCACATAATTCCCAGCTGTTTCCAAAAGTGTTTTTTCACTTTGGCAACACTGATTCAAGTGGTCACTAGAGTATCATTCTTTTGCCACTAGAGGGCCAGTGACCCCTCTGAGCTCCCATGTGTCCTATACAAGGACAGGCTCTTGTTAAAAGGAAGTCTGAAGAGTTTAACAGAGGAAGATAATCTGTGGATTGTGTCTTTTTGTTGACATGCTTGAGGCCTTTACCTTTTTTTTTTTTCCTTTTGAATGGGGAAGTTGAGAAGAAAGGCTGATTACCTCAGATACCCGCTTCACGTTACATGTTAGAGCGACATTCCAGTATGCGCGTCCAACTCACACTTCAGCTTGCTTGCATTTTAACGCCCCACATCCATGTCAGCCGTTTTCTTTCTCTTGATGGAACGCTATGAACTTCAGGAAATCAGATGCACATTTTTTCCCCCTCAATCACGCTCTGTCCTCTCTCTTTTTTTAAAAAACGCTGCATAGTTTTGCTGAAGAATCTCTCAGGGGCGCAGCAATAAAAGTGTCAAGTGTCTCAAGTTATTGAAATTCTTTCTTCCCCCACCCATGTCTAGAGCGAGTCAGTGGCATCTGACTCGCTGTATTTTTATCTTTGCTTCTAATCTGAAGAAGACGCTGTTATCTCAGGTATTTTATCCCATCTTATGACGCATTGCACCTGATAAAGTGAGACTTGCATGTGTTTGAACACCACAAGTATATGGTAATAATCATTCTTAGTTCTTTTTTTTTTTTTAAGAAAAATGATTCTTTAAATCTGTTCTGTTGACAGAATTTTAAAGAAGTCTGTCCAGTGATGCAAAAAATGCTTTCAAGGTTTTTTTCTTTGAGAGAGCTACTTTCTGAATGTAGCCATTCCCAACCCGTATTTGAGCTGTGAAGGGGGCAGAAGTGGAAGCATTGTTGTGGAACTGCAGGATGTCCTGAGGAAGAAGTCAGCGTTCCATTGCAGGGGCCACTGAGCCGCCCGCCTGCATTCAGAAGCAGAGAGGCATGCACCAGTAGACACACACCTCTCACGCTCTCTTCTCCAGCGCCATCTCCTCTCCTCACATTGTGGCAGTTGAGGTTGGGGATTCCCATCTCTGTTGACAGTCGCTGTGTTTTGCGTGGCATCCAACTAAAAACTGCGCCCATGCGGAACTGGAAACTACAGCTGAATGTGTTGCTTTTTTTAATGGCCTCGTCACTTTTTCTTGTGTGTCAGGAAAAAGTGGAAGTTGAGCTGTATTGTGAAGTAGGCTGTGGTGTTAGTTCCTGAAGTGCTAGGGGAGTTTTGCCTTTGGTTCATCTATGCTTTACAATATCGAACTTGGATATGACTGCAAGTGCAAGTTAAAGGAGTTGGTAAGTTGGGCGAAAGTTGTTTGAACGTCCTCTGAATGTTTTGAGAGTTCAAGCTTTGTCAGTGTTTCCTGTAAAGGGAAGGCTCAGCTAGCAGACAGGAAGTTCTTGGTAAATGCAAGTTGTTTTGCCTCTCTGAGACTTTACTTGCTATCTGTCACATATCTGAGATTTAAACGTAAGATTCAGTGTCAATACGATGTCCATTTCTCTTCTAGCTGCTCAAAACATGGACGTGGTGGGTCATCAGTCATCTTCTTGAAACAATGAAGAAAAGTGTCCTTTGATTTATTTACATGTAAACTATTCAGCATTTGTGTTGTACTCTAGAGGAGCATGCCTTGAGTACAAAGCAGCATTAGTCTCTAAATAAGGAAGAACCTAGAAGTTCTTTTTTTTGGCACACACCAGTGTTCAAAATGAGTCTGACTTTAGAATGAGTGAATTATACAGTATATTATCAGAAAGTGTTAGATCTACTAATCTGTCCTCAATAGCTATGGTGGTGCTCCCAGCTGTTAATGAATTCATATTGCCAGAAACACAGTGAGATCTAGGTCTATGCTTCTGATGAATTGTAATTTTGGTGCCGTTTGGCTGCTCTTCTTATGTGGTTTATCACTTCCCACAGGCGTGAATGTCAAGGAAGTCAATAAAGAAAACAAAGGCACAATATTTGGTGAGATTTACACATCGATCGACACTTTGGCATTCACCTTTGGCAATGTGTGAGTACCGTACTCTTCTGTAATTAAACGTATATTATGCTTTCCATCTGTATAGATTTACTTTCAGTTTCCATGTCCCAATTTTACAGCACACGTCAGCTGTACATCTTGTAGTCACTGTCTTACCGCAGATGAAATGTACCTTTGCAGTGTTACTTAATGGGTAGTTCACCCAAAAATGAAAATTCTGTCAACAATTATTCATCTTAATGTCGTTCTAAACGCATAAGACTTACTTTCATCTTTGAAACACATCTGAGAGGTTTCTGTCCCTCACTGAAAGTCCATGCAACCAAAACGTTGATGCTTTTAAATAAAAAAAAAAGTTAATAAAAACATGATTCATATGATGAACAGATTCAGTTTAGCTTTTTATTAACATATAAACATTGATCAGCACACATACCTAGAGCACATTAAATATGGTCAACTGAAACTCAACCGTACTTGCATGACACGTGAGAACAAACCTCATTGGTTCTCCCTCATGAAGCATGTTTGAGCTTCCGTTTACCACATTTGATGTGCTTTCGATGGTTAGAGAGAAAATGATCAGAGAATGATAAAAATATCTTCACTTGTGTTTCGAAGATAAACTAAAGTTATGCTGGTTTGGAATAAAAAGAGGGTGAGTAAATGATGAATTTTCATTTTTGGGTGAACTATCCCTTTATTACTGCTCATTTTTATTTAAAATTATCTATTTGTGATTGCATTATTTGATTATTCTATTTGTGAAAAGTAACATCATAATGTTTTAAATGTATTGTCAAGTTATGTTGCATGCAGTGTCGCATTGACTTGTCTTTCTTTTCCACTCAGAGTGTCTGACTTCCTTATGGGAGATGTGGACAGTGGCTCCAGGTTGGGGTACCCCCAAGCCAGAAGAAGTTGTGTAAGTTGTCACCTTCATTGCCTTTTTTAAAACCCTGGTCACAAGTTGAGCCTTCAAAGGTCCTTAAATAGTTCACACAAAAAGCCATTATTTACTCATCCTCATGTTGTTCATACCCATGTGTCATTTTTTCAGTGGAACACAAAAGGAAAATTTTACACTTAAGCAGCTCTTTTCCATACAATAAAAGTTCATAGTGACCACGTCTGCCAATATAAAGTACCATAAAATTAGTCCTTATGACTTGTGTGCTGTGTTCTATGTCTTCCGGAGCCATATGATAGCTTTATGTCAAAAGCAGACTGAAATTTAAGCCATTATTCACCATTTATAAACAAAATTATCATATGGCTTCAGAAATACACTACCATTCAAAAGTTTGGGGTTAATAAGATTTTTAAATGTTTTTAATGTTTTCGAAAAATGTCTCTTATTCTCACCAAGGCTGCATTTTTTCAATTAAAAATAGTAATAAAATAGAAAAAAGTTTTCTATTTTAGAGGGGACATGAACTTTTTATTTTTATTTTTATTTTACAATGCTCTCTGAGTTCGACTTATAATGTTATCAAGATTTTTACATTAAAAAGTGTCCTAATTTAGAAGTAATAAGCTATTTTCTATCCTGTTTTTGACCCTCTCTTTCGAACACTCCATTTTGATAGGTGTGCCGCATTCAAGGCTTGAAAGTAAATGGCCACCGCTATGATTGGGTAACAGTTTTGCCTATTAAAATAATTTTCGAATCTGGGCGTAGCTAAAAAGGCAATGATGTAAAAGTAGGCATTGATCTTCTTTTGAAGAGGTGGCTTTTCGTCACACTATGATGTAATAGTGTGACAAAATCCCAAATGAGTCGTTTTCTGAGCTTGGTTTTAATAAAAGTTGTTTTTGAACCAGGAAGTTTTGAGTTCTGAAACTTACAGTAGTACAATGACCTCTTATATGTCAAAAGATCAATGATTTTTGTGTTCTACAGAAAAAAAAAAAAAAAAAAAGAAGAAAAAAAAAGAAACAGCAACATATTTTTGGAAAAATCATGAGTAAATAATAACTTTTCATTTTTTGTTGAACTATCCTTTTTAAAGGTAGGCACTGTTTTTCACAAACATTTTTTGTTATACTGATTGAAACTCTCTTCACATCCTGATAGCAGTCAATAATAGAAGGGGTCTAAATATTAAAAAAATGTACATATATCTTCTGTGGAAGTCTCAGGACCAAAAAACGTTCATCCAATTGTTGCATTCGGTCTGAATGCAATAATAGGATGTCCTACCTGCCCGTCAACGTATGTATATGAATACCTCCACGCACCCTGCTCATGCAGACATCACATGTCATCATCGTATTTCATGAGGCTATGCAGAGTTGTAGATAGACAGCCATCGAATGCCATAAACAGCAGCCACCTTTACAGTTTCTCCTGAACCAAAACAACAAGCTTATGCTGTGTTCACATTATAACTAATTAATTACGAGATGGCAACCCATAACGTTCTACTAGGAGCGGTTCAGGTCCTCGGACTCAGATTTATGCGTTTCTAAGGCAACACTATCTACACGGAAATGAATCTGCAGCAGTCAGGTTGTACAAGTCAGTGCTCTTTAAGTTGCTTACGTTCATTATTATTGTAAAGTTATGTGCTTTGAGACATGAAGTAATTTAACTCCTTAATTTAACGCTTTGCAGACTGTGTGCATTCATGTGTTTTGGAGGAGGCGTGGCTTTGGCGAGCACTCTGAAGGGAGGGTGGGGTCTTATGATTTCAAAGCTAGCTAGATAGCCTCTCTGAAATTGCCTACCATACCTTTAAGTTTAGATGTCTTTTTTGAAAATAATGAATCCTGGCTTGCCCCTGTGATTTAAAGAGCGGGGTGTTTTAAGCTTTGATCAACCTAGATGTTGAGAGAGAAGATAAAAGAGAAGCAGTCAAAAAAAAGCACCTTCTCATCCCTCACCTCTGTAATCATACTTCTCATCCCGTGTGAAACGTCTTTCCCTTTATCTCTTCTAGTCTTTTGAAAACCTCTCTGAAGATTCACGGGGCTGTAGTCAAACAGATCTGGCAGGTAAATGGATTTCCTTTCTTTCTTCTTTATGTACCCTTCTTTTACATCCTTCTGTCACTGTTTTTATAGCAAAGATAGCAGGCTTGTGCCGTTGAGGTGTTGCAGTGAATCTCTTCACTCGTTTTATGTGCCCCCGATCAACAGAAATACAAACTTTTTTTTGAATACAAACGTTTTAAGTTAACTTTAAGTTTTCTAGTTTAAACAAACCACACATGAAAGGTGTTGTTCTAGCAGAGAGACAGATGAGAAGTACTGACTTAGGTCATAATCGACAAGAGAGCTATACACACCCCGTACCTTCACACTTGTGTTGCTTTTCATATAGTCTAACATTCTTCTTGTTTGCCAAATGGTTGACATTCTTTGAGGTTTTTTTGGACGTTTGTGTGAGGAATGGGAACCACATGTGGCTTATTGGGCGGGGTGCTTGGATTCAGCACGGCTGCGTGTCAGTGCATTTGGGGAAGGTTAAGCATAAATTTTATGACATGATCTCACGCTCATGCCATGCAATATATCGTACATACATCTAATGCTACCATAGTGTCAGTTTTAGAAACATCTCTTATGGCTATGGTGGAGAATATTTTGTCCCCTTAAAAGCAAGTCTGCCACCAATTTGAAGGCTGTCGCTGCCTTTAATAAGGCTAACTTGTAAAATTTGCCTTGTAACTTTTGGCTTATAAACCAAATAAGGCAGTAACATTTAATAGTAAATTTTAAATGACAGTTTTAGAGAGCGGAGAGACGAGGTTGAGGAAATGTAAATGTCTTCAAAGGGTACCTCTGTGCATTTTCAGCAATCTTTTTAAACAATGTGGAGCATGTATTTTTTTTTTTTGGTTGTGTGTGTTCATATGCGATGTTCTGGGTGTGTGTTTCTAGATCATGCTCTGTCTCCAGAGCTGTCCACTGTGGAGCAAGTGGACCTCCTTCTGCTGAAGAATGACAGTGGAGTAGAGTCGGCCTTGCTTTATGCCAAGGCCTGGTCCAAATACACCAAAGACGTATTGGCCTGGGTGGAGAAACGCCTCAGCCTGGGTCAGTCCATTCTTAAAGCCTGATCTTACTTGTTTTGAATCTCCAGGGTTGATCTTTAGTGTTTCATGTGGTCTCTCTGTATTTTACAGACATGGAATGTGCCAGAAGTTTTGCCAAGATGGCAGAATCTGCAAAGGCAGTAGCAAGTCAGCAGGTGATGGTCTTTTTAGTACGTTGTTTTGATCAAATATAATGTTTATGTATACTACCGCTCAAACATTTGGGGTCAGTATGATTTTGTTTTATCATTTATTTATTAAAGATGCATTAAATTGATCAAAAGTGACAATAAAGGCATTTATAATGTTACAAAAGATTTCTATTTCAAATAAATGTTGTCACTGTACACTGAAATATTAAGCAGCACAACTGTTTAACATTAATAAAAATAAATGTTTTTTGAGCATCAAATTAGCATATTAGAATGATTTCTGAAGGATCATGTGACACTGAAGACTGGAGTAATGATGCTAAAAATTCAGTTTTATCATTACAGGAATAAATTGCATTTTAAAATATATTAAAACAATTGTAATAATATTTCACAATATTACCGTTTTGACTGTATTTTTGATCAAATAAATCCATAGAACATGAAGAGACTTCTTTCTTTAAAATAATCTTACTGACCCCTAAACTTTTGAACGTTAGTGTATTTGGTTTTGGGCCTCTAAGTGATGTTATTGTGTGACTGTGTGTCTTTATCTAAAGGACTACATGCCGTTCCGGGATATTTATGTCTCTGCGTTTAAAAATGAGATAGAGTACAATCATGTTTTGCTCCAAACGGCTGCAGCTCTTCAAACAAACAAATTCATACAGGTATAATCAGTTGACTGTACTGCATACTTTTAGCTCAATATTTAACAAATCATTTCCTATAATTCTATACAATTCCCATAATTCCAACAGCCACTGCTGGCCCGCAAGAATGACCTGGACAAGCAGAGGAAAGAGATAAAGGAACAATGGCAAAGAGAGCTGAAGAAAATGGTACCTATGATTACTTGAATTCTTTGAATTTGAACGTTTCTTCAGAACGATAGCGCTTAATAATGTGTGTTTTCAGAGCGAGGCCGAGAGTGCTTTGAAGAAGGCTAGGTTGCTGAAGGTGCAGAAGAAAGAGGAGTACGAGAAGGCACGCAGCTCCACCAGCCGCACCGAGGAGGAGCAGCCGACAGCAGGAGGCAGGACTCTGGAGAAGAAACGGAGGGTGGAGGAAGAGGCCCTACAGAAGGTACTGCAGAAACTGCACTATAAATAATTTTAAAGCTCTAAATTCAACTCCAACACCATCACAGACTGCCCAAACCCACACACACCCTTGCCTTCATAGTCCTTGTTTACTGGGCATCAAAGCAGCAATAAGAAACACAGAGTTTGTGGGAATTAATTTGATTTTTCTTTAACATCTGATGCACCGTCTGAAAATTTGGCCATATAATCTAAACATTACTGTTGCTATAACAACTCTAGCAACTACACTGACTGAACACACACTGAACACATTTCTTCATAAATTGCAATTTTTGCAAACCTGTTAGGTGCTGCTAATGACATACTGCGTCTTAAAACGGGCTAGTAAAATCACTATGCTTTTATTTTGTTTGACTTATGGTCTGTTTTTGTGGTGACTCTAGGCAGAGGAAGCGCTGGAGCAGTATAAAGCCTGTGTGGCCGATCTAGAGGCAAAGAAGGTCGGCTTGTCAAACGCTAAGAGTGAGATCCTCGCTCAGATTCGGAAGCTGGTCTTCCAATGCGACCTGACTCTCAAAGCGGTCTGTATCACAACATCACTGTATAACACTATAGTTCAAAAGTTTGGGGTCTGTAAGATTTTTAAATGTTTTTGAAAGAAGTCTGATATGCTTACCAATGCTGGATTTATGTGATCAAAAATGCAGCAAAATAATTTTAAAATGTAATTTATTTCTGTGATGTCAAAGCTGAATTTTCAGCATCATTACTCCAGTCTTCAGTGTCACATGATCCTTCAGAAATCTTTCTAATATGCTGATTTGCTGCTCAAAAAAACATTTCTCATTATCAATGTTGAAAATGGTTATATTTTTGAGGAAACCGTGATACATTTTTTTTTAGGATTCTTTGATAAGTTCAAAAGAACAGCATTTATTTGAAATAGAAATCTTGTTACATTATAAACTTTTGATTAGTTTAATGCGTCCTTGCTGAAAGTATTAAAAAAAAAATCTTACTGACTCCAATCTTTTGAATGACACAGCCCTTCATGAAAATAAATAACACTTTTTCCTATTATTGCATACTGACTATTCTCATGAACTTTTGTAGGTGACAGTGAACTGGTTCCAGATGCAGCAGGCTCAGACTGTGCCTCTGTCTGTCAACTACCAAGCTCTAAGTGAACAGGCCAAAAAGTATGAGCCTGGCCAGCGCTACTCTGAGTTTGTGTGCAGCTTGCCTAAAGAGCGAGTGTGGCTGGAGTCTCTGTCTCAGGACATCACTACTTCCTCAAAAACGGGGTTAGTCCACACTCAAGTTTCCATGCAAGCCGTGCATTGTTTGCGTCTTCCTCAGGAAGAATGATGAACGAAACAACCGCCGGTCATGGCGTGTTGTTTACCCAAGTGTTCTGGTCTCCGTAATCACTGCCCCGTGCAAACTCTGCTTTTCGGCTTGACCTCTGAATCACACCCATGTACAAACATACTGGCCAGTGCTATCACATCTCTTTACAGTGTTTTCAAATCTCACGCTTGTCTGTTGAGTAACCCATTTTACAATGTGAGCTGCTGTGCAGTCAAACAATGTACCAGTTATCAATGTAAAGCTGCTTTGACACAATCTACATTGTAAAAAGCGCTATATAAATAAAGGTGACTTGACTTGACTTGACAATCAGCAGAGATTTTGCACAGCCTATTTTGACTGCAGTATTTTTATAAAGCATGCGCTAACACGTGTCTTACTTTCCAGAATGTCCCTTCATAAGAGGTCTCAAAGTAGCACCCGCTCGTCCCATGGGAACCTGTCGCAGGGTTCTGTTAACTCTGCGGATAACCACAGCGCAGATGAGGTTGAGGGTACCGTACAACCCTGCAAGCCCAAGATCGCAGAGAGACGGTCCAATAGCAGTACAGACATGCAAGGTAAGAGATGCTGTATCTCAATCTAGGCTGTTGACTAAGGCCCTGTTTACACCTGGTATTAAGATGCATTTTGGTCGATTGGATCACAAGTAGATGAGGGAGACACATTCCCTGGTGTTTTAATCTGTCTCTTTTGTCCACTTTTGACTACTTCTGTCCTGATTTTTCAAGGGGAGGGTCTATGAGTGGGTAAATGTATGGGATTTTTCAGATCTTTTCATCTAATGGACAAAATTAGCTCATGCAATTTACACATGAATGCACCGACAACAGAAAAACACATGGAGAGCAGCAGCTTTCGTTTCTTCTCTGACAGCTGCAAGACCACACCGAATGCAGTGAGTGTGTGTTAGGAATCAGGAATGGTGAGAGAACATTGCGCTTGGTATGTTTTTCGTCTTCAAACCAAACTTGGGTCTCCAGCCGACAAAGTTTAAATCCCGTCATCTTTTGTGGCTGTTCGAAATGCGTCACATGCGACAAGCTCAAATTGTTTTAGACCCCATTTACACCTGTATTTAGAATCATCCACTTGTGATCCGATCGACCAAAATGCATCTTAATACCAGGTGTAAACAGCAATGATACATTTTCGTGGCACTAAATGGAATGAGAGCAATAATGACAGAATTCCCCTTCTACCATTGTTTGGACAAACAAATAATCCTTCCCCAAACTATTTTTTTTTTTTCCACTTCAACAATATCCTGAGATGTTTGCAACTATGAGGCACATTTGTTTGGCAAGCTTCAATATCCTGGACAGGTTATTTTTATAGCTTGACACGTCCACTGTAGGTTTTTTACCCAGTGTTAGCCGTTCACCGGCCCATACCCAGATCGGCTCTCAGCTTCCAAAAAGCCCCTGGTGCTGTGACATCATCGGCCTGCTGGATTACAGCCTGAGCATCCAGACTGGATGACTAAGCTAAAGAATCAAGAACATCAGTTGAACGCTATGAACTGAATGAAACATTCAGACAGGCTGATTCTCCCAAACACAAACAGGATTTTGTCCCCCAGTTTTATATATAGAGACTAGAGATTTCAAAGAAATTTAATTCTGAGGTTAATTCTGTGTGTTGTAGCGTCAAGGACGCAGGGCTCACAGCGGCCCTGGAGTTTAGGCAGTGCCGGCGGAGGAGGGATGTGCAGTGACTCAGAGAGTGCTGGGGGAAGCAGCGAGTCTCGCTCCATGGACTCTCCTACAGCCAGTCCAGGTGCTTTTTCTGACCCACATTTCATCCTACAATCTGTTTCACATTATGGGACATCTTATATATGAAATACTTTGTTTAAAATATATAACAAGCACGTCTGAAAATGGCTTCTTATATCAGTGTTCATTTTCTGTATAATATTTATTTATTTATTCATTCATTTAATCATTCATTCCACCTTGTTCTTGCCAAAAATAGCTTTCTGTGCTGGCATTAAACAATATATTATTTCCCCTATTTATTTGTTTATTGATTTCCTTCATTCATTTATTCATTCTGTTCTGACATTAAACAATATACTGCTACTTCAACTATTTTTTATTTTATTTTCCCTGCCAACATTACCAAATAACGTAAACATTTTATTGTTTAGCAAAATGTTTTTACAAATGTCATGAAACATATTTTTCATTAAATGGTTTACAGCAGATCATTTATAAAGTTTGTAATGTGCAGCTGTTGGGGCAGCTATAAATTCATGAATGTAAAACATCATTTACATCAGCCCGTGAAAACGTGACCTTAGTGACATAATTCCATCAGCAGACTTTAACATAATTTCCTGAACAATGTTCACAACATCACAGAAAACCAGACATACAAACAAATCATTTGGATGTGAGAGTATAAGCACTGGCCTAATTAGGCATGTGACAGTTTTGCCAGACATCCTGAAATGCTTTCACTCTGTCTAATGGTATCAGCCATTCTTATTGTTGAGCCCTGTATATTTTATCAAGAGTTTAATCCTACAGAGAAGTTCCTATAAAAATATAGCCGGTTTAAGCACGTTTGTAAATTTTGCTTGTAAAGTGGTTGACCTAGTTCTCATTTGACAGAATGGAGAAGTGCTCTGCAGGACGAAAGTATCTAATTTGTGTGTTTGTGTGTCTTCATGCTAAAGGGGATTTCAAACGCAGGCTTCCCAGAACTCCCTCAACTGGTACTATGTCTTCTGCAGATGACCTGGATGAGAGGGAACCCCCTTCCCCATCAGATAATGGTTGGTTATACAAACTGAATAGCGTGATTGTGGTCGTCTGTGTTCATAGATGTGTGGTGACACACCACAGGTTCATGTTTATTATGCAAGTGCTGAATTGCTCGCACCCTTGTTTTTGCTGTCTGTACAGCTGCGCAGATGGGCTTGGTGTTGACATTGGCAAAATGCCACAGTTAACAGTTCCTGTCTCTCCACCAAAAGTGTTACATTTCAGTAATAGTTGCTGAATGTAAACAAATGTTAGACTTAGGAAATACATTTGAGGAAATGGAGAGAGGATTGTGCTTCCTCAAAAGTACTAAAAGAGTCATTCATCGGAATGCAAACCAGAATCATTTACATTTCTTTAATTCCCATCCCCACTCACATTTAAGACTCTTGATTATCCAATGTCCAAACCAGTACTTCGTTAATGGGCCAGCAGAGTGTTTTTTAACTATTTGCAAATTAGCTTTTGAAACACATTGTGTCTTTTCTCGTCTCAGGTCTCTCTGAGATGGTGTTGGAAACGGCCAGTTCTCCTGGCCCTTTCCGCAATGCTCAGATGTCAAAAGCGGCGCTCACCCACAAGTTGCGGAAACTAAGAGCACCTTCCAAATGCAGAGAGTGTGACAGTCTGGTGATGTTCCACGGGGCTGAGTGTGAGGAGGTACGTCATCATCATCAACACCCACACTGATTTAGTTCACATTGTTCAGTAGAGCCGTTTGTCATTCTCTAATCTCTTATTCCGTAGTGCTCCTTGGCCTGTCACAAGAAATGCCTGGAGACTCTTGCCATTCAGTGTGGTCATAAGAAGCTCCAGGGTAGACTGCACCTGTTTGGGATTGACTTCGCCCAAGTAGCTAAGAACAGTCTTGATGGCATCCCCTTCATCATCAAAAAATGCACCTCAGAAATCGAGAGCCGTGCCCTGAACATTAAGGTAAAGAATTAAGATGCAACTTAAAGGAATTGCTTTAATTCAATGTTTGAGTCATCTTTTGAATGACTCCGACTTTCGGTGCATTTCAAGGGCATTTATCGGGTGAATGGGGCGAAGTCTCGTGTGGAAAAGCTGTGCCAGGCCTTTGAGAACGGAAAGGACTTAGTGGAGCTTTCTGACCTCCACCCACATGACATAAGCAACGTGCTCAAGCTTTACCTAAGACAGGTGTGGTGGGACAAATAATCCCAGTTTCATCATGTCTTTATGAAACTTGACATATTAGAGTGCAACAGTACCCGCCCGTTTTTTTAACGTCCATGGTTTCGGACTTTTTAAAAGTCTTCATTAACGTTATAAGCCATGAACCAAACCAACCAGCTATTAGGTGATTCACAATATTACACACTTTGATTTTAAAGCAGAAACGTATTTGAAAATCAAATAAAAAGACAAAGCTACAAGACCGTGAAGCATTGCAAATGACATAATCGAAATAAAAATGATGGATAAATATAAACCTACATCAACATCTTTAAATGAGTAGTTTTATATTTCTCCATTGTTTTTAATTTGATTATGCTGTTCACAATAGGATTGTAGTTCTTTCTATCACTAAAGCCGTTAGGTACACAGTCTTGTACCTTTGTATTTTTGTCAGATTTTCAAATACTTTTTTGCTTCAGATTAAAGTTTGTAATGTTATGATTCACTTCGTAGTTGGTTGGCTTGGTTTATGGCTTATAACACTTTGACGAAGACTTCTTTGAAATCCATATTGGAGAAATGAATGGAAAATATACTTCTGGAACCAACGCTGCTGAAAAAGTGGGTGGCATTGTTGAACTCTATAGCTCTATAACTTCCATTGCTCTTCTCATTTAGAATTTTTTTTTTAACTCTAACTTTTTGTTAATTGACATTGCCAAACAAAATGTTTTTCAGTTGCCAGAGCCGTTGATTCTGTATCGGTATTATAATGATGTCATTGGGCTGGCAAAAGAGACTCAGAACCTGGATGAAACTGACTCGGCTAAAGAGAAATCAACAGGGGAGCAGCTGTGCCTCAGCATTGAGCTTAAAAGAGTTCTCTTCAAAATTAGAGACCTCCTTCGCCAGCTTCCTGGAGCTCATTACAAAACCCTGCAGTTCCTCATCACACATCTGCACAGGTTTGCTAACACAAACCATAAACATAAGCATCTATTGAAAAAAAAAAAATAATGTAGTAAAAAAACAGAAATCTACGGAGCCCTTAAAGGGAAATTTGCAAAAATAAAAAATATACAGAATTTCTCATCCACACGAGAGACTTATCTCTTGCTCACAAGAAACTTCTCACATGCGCACTGTAATTTATTTGCGTGCTCTTGTATGCTGATGTAAACAAAACCTGAAATATGACGCAAAAATTACCGGGTATTTTTCCCCCTTTAGCACAAGTTTGGCATCATTGTAAAGCGAAGCATTCCAACTTTGGGAATATTCATAGCGAATTTCTTGATGGCATGAGTGTGAACCATTGAAATGGGATTTTCAAACCCATGCTGATGTAAACAAAACCTGAAATATGACGCACTGCCCTAACGAAAGCCAGATTTTGAGCACTTTTTACTGTATCAGCCTTCTTTTTTTTTTAATGGACCCTTGAACTTGGCAAATAGGACAATGCACACAACAGTATTGAGCCATTAGCCCATTTCACGGTGTGGTTTTTCGGCCGTCACAGAGAATGCTTTAAAGCGGACATAAGGCTGTGATATTTAACAGCGAAACCTAACGAAAGCCAAATTTAGTGTAAATATATCTTTATTAATTCATGTGCGTCCATACTCTCGTTTTCTTCATAGTAAAATGGCAGTGACGCACAAAGGAAATATGTTAAAGACAGTATAAATAAAACAGAAATTGTACCGTGTGAGCACGAGATAAGTTTCTGTAAGTGTCTATATATATATATTTCTTTTTTTCTTTTTTTTTTGCAAAGTCCCTTTAGGGGCTCCGTAGGAATCCATTGTCAGAATCTGTTTTTCATTACTTGTTGTTTGAAACCCTTAAATGTGTTTAGTGAGAGTGAAATATAAATCCAGCGCTCCAAAACATCATTGTTTTCTACAGAGTAACAGAGCAATCTGAGGAGAACAAGATGACAGCTAGTAACCTGGGTATCATCTTCGGTCCCACGCTCATCAAGCCCAGGCAGTTGGAGGCAGAAGTGTCGCTGTCCTCTCTGGTTGACTACCCTCACCAGGCCCGCATGGTGGAGCTGCTCATCAATTACCACCAAATGATCTTTGATGTCCCCCTCAGCCCTATGTCTCCCACCAATCCTACTTCCATTGTGCCCAACATCCAGGACAAAGAGCCAAAACTCAGCCGCCACTCCCGATCTCTCATGGATATCAAAGAGGTGAGATGGGACAGAGAATGGAAGCTAGACCGCACTTGCTTTAAGGACATTTTTAGGAAATATTATGTTTATGATAGGGGTGGGAATCTTTGAGCACCTCACAATTAGATTCAAAACCATTCTTGAGGTCACGATTCGATTAAAAAACGATTCTCGATTTTGAATCATATTTCGATTAGATATATGCATAGATTTCATTCCATTTTACTGTTTTGTGTTACTTTTCTTATTTGACTGTGGTACACAATTTAATAGGTCTTGAAGAAAAAAATCCAACTGAATATATTATATTGGTAACACTTTATTTTAGGGTCTTTTAACTAGTTGCTTATTAGCATGCATATTACTAGAATATTGGCTATTTATTAGTACTTATTAAGCACATATTAATGCCTTATTCTGCATGATTTTATTCTACATTCTTAATCCTACCCAATACCTAAACTTAACAGCTTCCTTACTCACTATTAATAAGCAGTAAATTAGGAGTTTATTGAGGGAAAAGTCGTAGCTAGTAGTTTATATGTGTTCCCTATACTAAAGTGTTACCATTATATTATATATAATATATATATTTATATATTATAATAATATAAAACAAATGCCATTTAAGCTGACTGCAACTATTAACACACACATGACTGGCAGTCTTCTGTAATAAAGCAAAGCAGGCAATTTTATTTATAAAAAAAAAAATTAAAAAAAATAAATATATAATATATATATATATATAATCAAAGAAGCAAATTACAAACAATAGGACAAATACAATAGAAAACAATATACAAATTAAATAAACTTTTAAGCTTTTCAGGCCTAGGTTTATTTAACATGTAGTAAGAAATACTATAGAAATTGAATAATCAAATGTAAAAATAAAACACTGTATAGTCTTCACTCTATTAATTAAATATAAATTGCTTCATATTAAAAATACAAAAGTGATTCAGTCAAAAGCAGTGAGTTATTTTTTTTATTTTTATTGTTTTTTTTTTTATTAACATAAATGAAACAGACGGCAACAGTTTATGAGGCTGCTGTCCCTTTAAGAATGAATGCTGGGATCTAATATTACATTAGACTATTACACATCCGTTTTTCTCCTAACTGTTTGCGTAGGACATTACAGACTGTGTTTACGCGAATGCCCCACACGATGTGCGTTTTGGCATAATTTTGTGTGTATTTGACCCTGCAAGCTCAATAAGCTGTGAAAGAGAACTGAATTCAGGATCTCACGCGTCTGAGAGGCGGCATCTGTGCTTGCGCTTCGGCTGTGTGTCCATCAGTGCAAGCACTGCATTGAGTCCTTTTTCGTGCCTTATTATGATTAATAACACTATAACGTATCAGTAACTTAAGTAGTACTGCAAAGTTAAAGAAATGTAATAATCGATTTTTGAAATTTGTGAATAGATGTAAGGCGGTAGAGGATGATTGTGATTCATATGTGAATTGATTTTTCCCCCCACCCCATAGTTTATGATTTGTGATCTGTGTTTATTCTTCATACAGAGTGGGAAAGTCTACAAGAGACACTCATCTGTGATTACCTCTGCACAGCTTGTGGAGGAAGTGAAGGAAATGAAGACAGGGGATGATAGAGCACAAACACCTGGTTAGTATGAGTGTCTCTGCTCATCTTTGGTAAAATCAATCCTGATGAACCATGGCAGCATAGCAGTTTATCTGAAAGCTTTGCCGGTAAAATCAATGTATTTTCTTTGAAACATAATAATATTAATAATTGATAATACAATAAATCAAAATTAAATGAATAAACTTGGACTTTTTAAGGAATTGAGTTATAAGTTCAAAAGAATTAAATCTATTGATTTCAAAGAGTTAATATTGGTAATTCTCAGAAGATGTGTTCTTACAAATATAATTTAATGATATATTCAAATATTATTTCTAATATTGCAACAAAACATCCTGCAACAAGTGGTTTTTCTGTAGTTCATGTAAAATGTAAAAAATGTAAAAATAAATTCATTAATAAAAATTGAGTAAATTTAGTAATAACATGGTAATAACACAATAACATTCAAAACTTTGAAAGCTTTGTGCATTCAGTTTTTGTTCAAATACAAGATGGTTTTAGTTGAAAAATGTTAAGTTATGACTGTTCAGATTTTAAATGCATTAAGAGGTTACTGGGAGTCTCTTTTGTTTGAATAGTTTGTATAAATTAATTTTAAGAGTATTTTTTTCTCTCCAGCAGGTGAGGGTTCAGATATCAATGGGGTTGACTCAGCTCCTGTGGACATGCATAAGTCCACATCAGTGATAAGCCGGCCCAGTGCCAGCAGCCGATTGGTGCAGCTGCGTCCCCAGCGCTCCAAGCCGGTGTCTCGACCCATCAGCATGCCTGTGGACCGACTGCTCAACGAGGTCAACAGCCGCAACGCTGTGGAGCATGAACACTCGCCTGCCACCATTCAAGAGAATCCCGAACCGGAGAAACCTTCGACACCACGACTCTCAAACTATTACAGGAACCCCTTAATCGACACTCAGACGCTGAGGAGGACCTGGGACAAACAGTACAGACATTACGACGTGACACCCAGAACTGCAATGATAGTGGCCAACCTGCCACCCTCTGGTGTGCCAAAAGCATCTGAAATTAGCGTTGTACCCCACAGCATTGCTGCTAGAAAAGATGGTACAAGCCAGTCCATCGTGGCTCCAATAACCTTCCGAGCACCACGGACACTAAAACCCCCTCCTGGAACGTTCTATAGACCTCCATCAGGAAGCCAAATCAGGTCATTACCAACCACTACCACAGGAGCTGTTTACACAACAGCCATTACCATATTAACAACAGCATCCTCTTCAAATGTTGCGACAGTCTCCACAGCAGTGACGACACCCCCCACCACACCAACAACACCGGTGACTATCGCTCCAACGGCCAAGCCGACTTTTACAACAATAACAAGCACTGTATCAGGAGGAGCGGAAGAAGGACTGTCGGAAAGCGACTCGCAAAGCCCCATCATGCTTTCGCCCCCTCAGTCTCCAGGCTCCAGCGCTGAGGAGCTCAGCCCAACAGATGCCAAACCCCTCTATCAGAGACGCAGTCGCCGTATGCAGGAGCTGGAGCAGCGAGAGGCCCATTTTGTTTAAAAAATAAAAAACTAAATCTGTTGGCTTCTAGGGTTGTCCTCTAGGGCATTTTTTGTCACGCCTGGTACAGTATTCTCCTGATATGTGACAAAGTGACTGATTCCTCCACAGTCCTCACAAGGTCAATTTTAATAGTCTAGTAGATCTGTCTACGGCTGTATATGTATGTATCTGTATGTCTTTTTTGTGCCATACTGTATATATGAAATTGTTTTAATATCCCTTTGAGAAAGGGCAAAAATATTACAGGAGAGGTGAAACGTCTCTGTGAATTGAATAGATGTTTGTTAATGTCCCTTTAAGCTACTGTTTGAGCCGGAAATATCAGCAAAGGTCCAAAACATTTGTGACATTCACTTAACCGTAAGTGAGCACTCTTTTATGTTATTTTTGTATATTGTTACTGAACGTTTATGCCAAATGTGTTTCATTCTCATTATCTCCTTCATTGTGATAAAATGGCCATCCAGAGGTTTCAAGAGACACTTCTATATCATTAAATAATCAGTTATATTAATGTGTTATTAAAGTCAGAAGTTCTGTGTAATAATTGTATGAACTCAACAGGAGTGTGTATAGTATTGTCTGTAAATGTATGCCAACCTGTTCACTATGATGCACTTGCTAAGCCTAACCACCGCATCATCACTGCCTTCGCGTGAGGTAATACAGTTACTGCCGGCTGTTTTTTGTTTTGTTTTGTTTTGTTTTATAGTTTGTCTCTCAGAAACACTTCTGCTCGTGCGTGTTTTAGGCTGTGCAAGTGCATCTGTTTTATTTCAGAGTTATATATGCATTTGTTTTCATTTTGTACACATAACCTTCTGCCATAAACATACGATAAACATACCAACAATTCTTGAAGACGTGCGACATGTTTGCAGATTAAATATTTAGTTAAAACTATTTTTATATTTTCTGCCCTTTTTTTCTTTTCTGTTTTGTCCATTTGCCTGTAAAAGTGGATTAAATATGAAGACTACATTTTTTTAATGTTCACAATGAAATATGAGTGGCCACTGTGATGCT
Organism: Ctenopharyngodon idella; assembly: GCF_019924925.1. Taxonomy (NCBI): domain Eukaryota; kingdom Metazoa; phylum Chordata; class Actinopteri; order Cypriniformes; family Xenocyprididae; genus Ctenopharyngodon; species Ctenopharyngodon idella. The sequence goes on from NC_067221.1 coordinate 16,841,362, forward strand.
AGGGTGGGTGCCAGGGCATTGCTATGTGGTCGCTAAGGTGTTGGTATATTACTGGTGGTTTATTACTGGCTCCAATCAAATAAGTATAATATAGTTGTCACCGTTATGTTTGAGTCCCTCCCAGTGTTGTTATTGTTAACTAAAACTAAAACTAGTTATAATAATCAATTTTGTTTATTGGAATAAAGCTGAAATAAAATATAAATATTAGATGAAAAGCTTAAAAAAATTAAAATTAGAATTGTCGAGTCGGCACTAAAAATAAAATGTTTAAGTTATAATAAACGGTAGCTCAAGAATGCTTGCTTGACGTGTGAGAACCAATGAGGTTCATTCTCGTGTGGGATTCAGCACGTTTGAGCTTCCGCAAGAACCAATGAGGTTCATTCTCGTGTGATTCAGCACGTTTGAGCTTCCGCAAGTACCAATGACGTTCATTCTTGTGTTACGCAGCACGTTTGAGCTTCCGCAAGAACCAATGAGGTTCATTCTCGTGTGATTCAGCACGTTTGAGCTTCCGCAAGAACCAATGAGGTTCATTCTCGTGTGATTCAGCACGTTTGAGCTTCCGCAAGTACCAATGACGTTCATTCTTGTGTTACGCAGCACGTTTGAGCTTCCACAAGTACCAATGACGTTCATTCTTGTGTTACGCAGCACGTTTGAGCTTCCGCAAGAACCAATGAAGTTCATTCTCGTGTGATTCAGCACGTTTGAGCTTCCGCAAGAACCATTGAGGTTCATTCTCGTGTGATTCAGCACGTTTGAGCTTCCGCAAGTACCAATGACGTTCATTCTTGTGTTACGCAGCACGTTTGAGCTTCCACAAGTACCAATGACGTTCATTCTTGTGTTACGCAGCACGTTTGAGCTTCCGCAAGAACCAATGAGGTTCATTCTCGTGTGATTCAGCACGTTTGAGCTTCCGCAAGAACCAGTGAGGTTCATCGTTTTGCATTACGCAGCACATTTGAGCTTCCGCAAGAACCAATGAGGTTCGTTCTCGTGCGTTACGCAGCACATTTAAGCTTCCGCAAGAACCAATGAGGTTTGTTCTCGTGCGTTACGCAGCATGTTTGAGCTTCCGCAAGAACCAATGAGGTTCGTTCTCGTGCGTTACGCAGCACGTTTGAGCTTCCGCAAGAACCAATGAGGTTCGTTCTCGTGCGTTACGCAGCACGTTTGAGCTTCCGCAAGAACCAATGAGGTTCGTTCTCATGTGATTCAGCACATTTGAGCTTCCACAAGTACCAATGAGCTTCATTCTTGTGTTACACAGCACGTTTGAGCTTCCGCAAGAACCAATGAGGTTCATTCTTGTGTGATTCAGCACGTTTGAGCTTCCACAAGAACCAGTGAGGTTCATCGTTTTGCGTTACGCAGCACATTTGAGCTTCCGCAAGAACCAATGAGGTTCATTCTCGTGTGATTCAGCACGTTTGAGCTTCCGCAAGAACCAATGAGGTTCGTTCTCGTGCGTTACGCAGCACGTTTGAGCTTCCGCAAGAAACAATGAGATTCGTTCTCATGTGATTCAGCACATTTGAGCTTCCACAAGTACCAATGAGCTTCATTCTCGTGTTACACAGCACGTTTGAGCTTCCGCAAGAACCAATGAGGTTCATTCTTGTGTGATTCAGCACGTTTGAGCTTCCTCAAGAACTAATGAGGTTTGTTCTGACGCGTCAAGAAGGTTTGGCTGACTACTGTTTACTGTTTGCTGATCAATGTTTGTTTATATTTGAATGAAAGCCTAAATTCAGTCTGTTCATGATATAAAGTGATTTTGTCTCTTCAGAAAATTTGGACTAAACTGCTTAATTCATATGAATTTGTTTTACAATCTCTTTATAAACTTTTTGAAGCGTGAAAGAGGTAATGGCGTAGCTGTTAATGGAGGGACAGAAATGGCTCAGATTTCATTAAAAATATCTTCGTTTGTGTTCTAAAGAGTTTGGATTTGGAACGACATGAGGGTAAATGATTTTCATTTTTGGGTGAACTAACCCTTAAAAACTAAAACTGAAATTATAAATAGATTAAAACTAAATAGAAAATTAAAAAAAAAAAAAAACTTTAAAAAAATAATAATAATAATGACGACAAAAAAATACCGTACAATAAAAATTATTTTTCGAATAAAGCAAAGAATATTGGAGTATGTTTTACCAAAAAAAAAAAAAAAAAAAAACTATTTCAGTCTTCCTGCTTTAAACTTTCATGTTTTTTCAATGTTACTTGTCGTTTCTTTGTAATTAATTGCGGAAAAAAATTCTACACCATTTTTAGTGTAAAACTTGATTCCTAAAGCAGTGATTCCTGCTTTAGCAAACACTACTAATTAAAAAAAGAAATACTACATTTAAACAGCATTTATTATGATTTAATCAGGTGAGCATGTACAATATTTCATGTCAAAGGTTAGTTTAGCTGCTGTATTTCAGGGGGAGACCAGACCAGTGTCCTGTTTACAGAGCTTGCCTATTGTTCTCACTCCCTGTGTATCTGTAACTGTCCGGGACAGACTCTGTCCCTCCTCATCCCTAATTAGACATGTCACCTGAGCTCCAGCACTGAGCTGCTCAGCTCTGACTCATCCAACAAACACAGAAGCAGAAATAGGATACAAAATATAGCACATATTCTCCAAATGTCCATGTAATACTTAATATAACATAACACACATTAACAGTATCTCCTAATGCATCATCAATCCCCCACATGTACTTGTAAATAAATAGTAGTCATTTTAAAATGGAGGGCTTTGTTGATGGCCATGTTAACCCTGCAGATTAAGGCAATCAGATTAGTTGTATCACATGAGTCAGTCAGGAGCAGCAAGTTTGGCTGTTGTGTTTCAGCGACTGTCATGGACTGTAATTATGTACCTTTATATACGAATGTTGAGGGACTCAAATCTTTTCAGCACTGAAGTAAGTATACCATTTTTGGTCATACACTACCGTCCAAAAGTTTGTTCAGTAAGATTTTATTTTTTATTATTATTATTGTTTTTTTTTAATACTTCTATTCAGCAAGGATACATTCATTTAATCAAAAGTGTTAAAAGACATAATTTAGCAAGATTTTTATTTCAAACGAATGCCGTTCTTTTGAACTTAATGTTTGTCAAAGAATCCAGAAAAAAATATATCACAGATTCCTCAAAAATATTGAGCAGCACATTCGTTTTCAACATTGATAATAATAAGAACTGTTTCTTAAGCAGCAAATCAGCATATTAGAATGATTTCTGAAAGATCATGTGACATTGAAGACTGTATTAATGATGCTGAAAATTCAGCTTTGCCATCACAGAAATAAATTACATTTTAAAATGTATTTAAATCGAAACTGGTTATTTTAATAACAGTCAAAATATTACAGTTTTTACTGTATTTTTGATCGAATAAATGCCGCCTTGGTGAGCATAAGAGACTTCTTTCAAAAACACCTTCAAAATCTTACTAACACCAAACCTTTGAACGGTAGTGTACATTCACGACAGGTTAAAGTTAGCCTCAGTGGACAATGCATATTATTTGTTCTTTTTATTCTTTTATATTCATTTAGCCATAAAGATCAAGTATACTCATAATATGTCTGTTAAAAGAGACTCCGTAAGATGAGACATTTGTATCTGAACCTGAACTTAAAGAGCTTTAATCAGTGTTTGTGTAAAAAGATCACTGTGGAAAATTAGACGTCTAACAGACATAATAACAGCTCTGTCTGTGACTGCTGTGCTGTTTTGGTCTTGCTGTAGTAGTCATTGCTGTGGCTCAAAATAGTTCAGTGGTTCAATGCTAGGCCCATATTTTCTTTAAAGATTTGTGACCCAATATCACATGACAAAGTCTCTAAACACTTTTTATAAAGGAAGACTGCTGGTCATCTAAAATCTGATCACATGGTCACATGTAAAGCTCTACAATATCTGTCACTTGAATTCCTATACAACAGTTCTGCAAGTTTTCTGTCAGGTTGATTGTGAGTGTGAAGTATGTGATGTGTTGCCAGGTTTGTTGTATCTTGGTGACCCCTACGAGGGGTTAAGTTGGAGCCATGAACACAAGCAGCCAGATCCGTCTGCTGCTCTGGAAAAACTGGACACTCCGCAAGAGACAAAAGGTACAATTAACCGATTCACCGGGACACAAAACAATCATCATCGCAGGCTGTAGTTTCTAAAGCCTCAAGACAGCTTATATTTAGAGCTCTCTGTTTATATCATGTGATACAAGCCTCAAAAATTTGGTTCTGAGTGCAGGATTTAGGCAATGAGGTGTGACATGCCACACAAAAATATAAGACTCTGAGGCTGAAAACTGTTTTGAAAGATTGTTTGCTGTGCTTCAGAATGTTCAAAGTTTATTTTTAGTACATTATGTGCATAATTTATTGTCTGCTATTATTTGTTTAACAACAGGGCAACACTTTTCAGTACAGTTCAATCAGTTCTATTGATGATTTTAGAGAATTTTAGATTTATTGGTCAATATTGGATATTTCATTTTACTTCATCATTTTGCATATATTTACAGTTGGATTACCCCTATCTGAAAATGAATATCCATTTTGTCATACTGTACATTATAATGTTGATGCTTAAATTCAAAACAATTTTAGTTTTTAGTGTTTTCTTTTCAATTTATTTAGACAAAATAGTATAGAATTTTAATATTGACCATTTATCAGTTATTGGCCATATCATGAAAATAATTATTGTACTGTTCAAAATTTTTGCATATTGTGCATCCTTATTCAATTCTTTAAAATGAATGCATTATACTTTAATAAATTATTGTTCCTTGTTAGGTCATAATACATAATGCATTTATTACATAACAAGGACCTGTAATTTATTACAGCATTTAGTAATCGAGGCCCATATATAGACTAAGATATTTCTTGTATTTCTGTGGTAATTATGACAAAAGCTGCTTTTTTATTAACAGAATTTGAGAATAATAAAAACTAAATTTATTGAGAGGGGGGAGAGAAATATAATTCAGTTTACATCTTCATTTTGTGTTTTTGGCATTTTTAATTTATATTAGAGTTAGATTGTTTATTAGTTTGTACAACTTGAAATGTTAAAAATGCATTAATGTATAAAATAATATTTTATTAACATTAAATGCTATAAGTGGTATATACAGTATTTATTTATGTAATTAGTAAATAGTAAAAAGTAGTATTGTTTTTCATGATACCTAATTATGTTAGGTAATAGATTGTAATATATTGTTGGATTACAAAGTGTTACCAACATTGCTACAATCCTACATCCTAGATCTGATGTGTTTCTGAGCATACTGCTCTCTTGTTTTGTGCACAGATTCGCTTCCTGGTTGAGATTCTGTGGCCTGTGGTTTTATTCATTGGACTTGTTTGGCTACGAAGAGCAAATCCCCTGTATCGCCAACATGAATGTAAGAATACACATTAAAGTATATTGTTAGCTCCTGTCAATGTCACACTCACAGCCAGATAATGATAAAGATAAGAGTTTTCAAATAATAAAAAGTTTCCTTCAACATCTGTCTGTGGTGACTGAGGACTTGCTCATGATATCTGTAAATGCAGGTCATTTTCCCAGCAAGGCTATGCCCTCAACGGGAATCCTGCCTTGGATCCAAGGGATTTTCTGCAATGCTAATAACCCATGTTTTCGCCATCAAACTCGAGGAGAGTCACCTGGGGTCGTTTCCAACTACCACAACTCCATGTGAGTCAGACACTCCTCCACAGCTCAAATCTGGAATATTTTCCTATCTAGGACATGTTGTGTTGTAGGCATTCAGAGATAGTCCTCTGACACAATTCAGTTTGGACCAAAAATGTTTCCGCAGAGGAGTTTTGCAGGATGTGCAACAAAGAGTTGGGATTGTAAATTTAGTCTTATCCCATTAGAAAGCTTTTTTTTTTCTCTCTCTCTCTCTCAAGTTAAAGGGTTAGTTCACCCAGAAATGAAAATTCTGTCATTAATTACTTACTCTCATGTCGTTCCACACCCGTAAGACCTTCGTTCCTCTTCAGAACACAAATTAAGATATTTTTGATAAAATCTGATGGCTTAGTGAGGCCTTCATTGCCAGCAAGATAATGATCACTTTCAGTGCCCAAAAAGGTACTAAAGATGTATTTAAAACAGTTCATGTGACTACAGTGGTTCAACCTTAATGTTATAAAGTGACGAGAACACTTTCTGTGTGCCAAAAAAACAAAATAACGACTTTATTCAACAATATCTAGTGATGGGCAATTTCAAAACACTGCTTCATGAAGCTTCAAAGCTTTACAAATCTTTTGTTTCTAACAGTTAATAGTCACATTAACTGTTTTATATGTGTCTTTAGTAGATTTCTGGGCATCTGAAACTGTTAATTATCTTGCTGGCGATAGAGGCCTCACTGTGCCATCAGATTTCATCAAAAATATCTTAATTTGTGTTCCGAAGATGAACAAAGAACAAAGATCTTACGGGTGTGGAACGACATGAGGGTGAGTAATTAATGACATAATTTTCATTTTTGGGTGAACTAACCCTTTAATACCATAAAATGTTGGGACTTAAAATGTTGGGACAACTAACAAAATATGTTCTCTAAACATTTTGCTAATGTTTATCATTAAGTTATAAAAATGTTTTTTCTTGCACCGTAAAACCCGATAAGTTACGGTAACTCAAACCATTTGAGGAAACCGATTGCCTTAAACTATTTAAGTTTTAAAACCAATAAGTATGACTACTGTATACTCATACATTAAGTTAAATTCACTTATATTTTAGTGTTTAGTCAATCATTAGCGTAAACTCAACTTAAAGGTTTTAAGTTTATTCCACTCATTCAGTTTGAATTCAGGTAACAAAAATCTAACTCTAACTCTAACTCTTGCTAAAATCTAAAGTCTTAGCAACTATATAGCGACTTAAATGGATTGAGGAAATCGATTGCCTTTAATGGTTTAAGTTCATCAAACTCAAAGTAATAAAGTTACATAAGACTAAGCAAAAACTAACATTGGTACAAAACAATGATGACAGAACAGGAGCACTGTAAAACTCAATAAGTTCAGAATACTCAAAACATTTAAGTAAACAAGCAAATTTTTTTAAGTTAGTAGAACTTAAAATTTTTGTGACAAGTGGGGTGGGGCCGAGAGCGGTGGAATTTATTTTCCTTATACAGTCTGACACAAAGCATACTGGGAATTAGAAATCTGCTGCAACTCAATCATATCAAGTTCAGCTTACTACAGTCAAAGTTTGAGTTCACACAACTTTTTTCTGTTAAGCACAATGAACTTTCATTATTATTTGAGTGAAACAAACTCATTTCATTAAATTAATTTCACTGTTCGGTTTTACAGTGATGTGAACTGAAAAGGAAACATTCCATTTTATCATTTTGCAAACATTAAGGGAATTTTACTTTTCAATGTTTTCCTCACATAATGAAACAAGTAGTAACATTTTAAAAACATTTGGTGAACATCAAACTAAGCGTTTCAGGTAAAAACATTCTATGAACGATAGTTTTTAAGAACATTATAAAGACCAGATACTCTTGAAGGAATGTTTTATTAACTTTACTGGAAGAATGTTCTTTCGTACTGTAACTTTGAGAGAACCTTGCCACAACATTAGCTAAGTTCTGAGAATGCTCCCTGTTAGCTGGGAAGTGTTTGTTTTTAATGGACTTCCAATCCCAGTTCCAGTCTATCGTTGTTACTCATTTCTTTCTGCCCTCCTTAGACTGGCACGGTTTTACATGGATTCTCAGGAGCTGATGTTCAACGACACTGAGTTCCATCAGCTCGGTCGTCTGTGGCGTGAAGTCACTGTCATGAGCAACTTCATGGAGACGCTGCGCACCAATCCTGAGCTGGTGGCAGGTATGTAGAGCATGGGGAGCGTCTGCTGTCTGACCCGTTAACCCTGCCCCCTAAGAGGAACTGATGGGACCTCTTTAATGGATCTGAGTGATGGATGGAGAGAGTGGGCATTTCCTCTTTTGTGCTTCCATTCCTCTCATACCTGTTTCCTTTTCCTGCTCCCTCTAATGGGTTGATGACTAGACCTTAGTGTGAAGGCGAACCCAAGTCTTTCTTAATAGATGATGTGAATTTTTCCACTTTGGGAATGTATTTTTTAGGAAAATATTATTATTTTATTTGATAAAAATATGGTAAAAACAGTAATATTGTGAAATATTATTGTTCCTTGTTAGGTCATAATTTAAAACAATTGCTTTCTATTCGAATATATTTTAAAATGTAATTTATTCCTGTGATGGTAAAGCTGAATTTTCAGCATCATTACGTCAGTCTTCAGTGTCACATGATCCTTCAGAAATCATTCTAATATGCTGATGTTCTGCTCTAGAAACATTTATTATTATTATTATTATCAGTTTAAAACAGTATATATAATATATATATATTCCAGAAATGTTCTAGGACCAATTAGGATTTTGATCCAGAGACACATTCTACAACCTACTTGGCAAAAGCAAATTTTTCATCTCTTATCACAGTTATAATTTGCATCTTTTTAATGTCATATGATAATATTTTCATAATATGTCTTATCATATCTTTTATACAAGTAACAGCACTATTAGTTCATCTCTAAACACCTTTAACTGGAGTGAATTAGTTAGATCTGTCAGCACTTTCTCCACACACGACCCCCATGTCGTAACCTTTCAGCACAGAGTGCTGTTGAGCGACAAAGCTTTCAGCAAAGAATTCAGTGATCAAGTGATCCATTGAAGCACTTTGTCAGCACAGTTTGTCCTCTGAGTGAATATATGTCAAAGTCATTATACACGCTGATCAGCACACTGCTGCAATGTTAAGAGTGCTTCAGTTAAGAAGGTGTGGAATGCATTCTTCCCATTTCGTATGTAACTAGGCCACAAAAAAGGGAATATTTGTATTTGTTTACTTGAATCTCAAGTAAAAGTTTTAAAGGATTTAGTTTAAGAAAGCAATTTTTATGATCTAAAACAAATCTTTTATGAACTTGAATTTGGCTTGGACTTACGATTTTTGTCTGGACAAAAAATTGAGTGAAAAATTGAGCCTGTGCGTTTTGCACAGGCACTCACATTTTCTAACATTTTCATTATAAAAATGTAGTTTCCATTACTGATACTCAGTTTTTTTCCCCCTTTACAGTACATTGATGTTTAATCATATATTTTCCTCCATGTCCTTTCCTTTCCCCTGTGCATTTAGGTAAAGGACTGAAAGTGGAAGACATTCTGAAGGACGACGAGACTCTAACATCATTCCTACTGCGGGACGTTGGGCTTTCAGAAGCTGTGGTGCATGATCTTACAAATGCGCTAGTGCGGGTGGAGCAAGTAAGTTGTGGCAAATTTTCCTGCTTTTTAAAAACACAATGGCTGCTTCTCTTGTGAGACGTTTGTTATCATAAATGCTTTAACAGCTTCCACTGCAACAAGAATCTTGCCACACAGTCACATCCTCATACACTCCTATGGGGACTCACTAGATGTTTCCAGCAAAATCTAGTAGGTTTGTGTTGTGTTTTATGGTGTTTAACAGTCACTGAGAGCCCTTCCTGAGGTTGTATGTCATTGTCTTGGTGACGTATGTCTTCTTTTGTTTCACGCTGGCCTCTCACACACATGCTGACTTATTGTGCAGTCCATTGTCTCAGTGATTCAAGCACTCTTAAGTAGGCTGCTTTGATCCTACACATTACTAAGTGCACCTCGATGTATTGTGATACACAACATAATGGATAGAGCTATTTCCAGAAATCTGTATTTGAATGATTTCTTTAACACAAATTAATTAATTTTTCAAACCATAATCCATCTGAAGATATTTCTACAAGATCATGCTGAGACAGTTTTGTTGTTGTTGTCATAGCTAGTTTACTTACCACTAAGAAACAAACTTCACAAATGAGATATCCAGTTGTTCTTCAAGACAGTAATGAGATTAAATAAAGATCAATATAACCTTATAGTCTCTTGCTTGTCAGAAATTTCTTGCTATGAAAAATAATACCCCAGTAATCTCATTTTTGGAGTTTTAAAAAGTCTTACACTGTAAAAAAAAAAAAAAAAAAAAAAAAATTGTATTTTTAAAGGTATGCTATGTAACCTTCGGCCCTCTAGCAGTTAAAATACAAAACTGCATGCATTTTGCAGAAGAACATTGTTTTGGTTGTGCTTTGGCTCTGCATGACTATGCAGATGATTCTTCCTCATAAGTAAAAAAGGACAGAGATTATCCTTCTGCTCATAAAACATTCACTACTAGGCACATAACCCATTTAGATGGAAAGGATCCCAAGCGGACTAGCTGAAGGCATTACTGTAGCTATACCCATTAAAAGACATGGTACTGCTTTACAATGAACTCTGTTAGAGATACATATGGCAATTTATCTGTTCAATAAAATACCTTACTCTCGCTCGTTGTGACAACTAACCTATGTCACTCCCACACCATACACATGCCTAAGTAGCTGGAGACACTTTTCTCTATTACGGATATGATGAGACACGCCAGATGAGTGACGTGTGTATACAATTTCCCGTGAAATCTATCCCGACAGGGGAAAATATAAACACTTATAATAGGCTTAGGCTTACCATAGTGAATCAGGGAGGATTGATGATATATTGACTTGGAAAAATGTTACATAGTGTACCCATATTGTACCTTGTAAAAGACTGTAAAAATGTGACAGTAAAAATCTGGTTAAATTTGTAAAAATTGGTTAAAGTTGTACTATATATATAGAAAAACTGTAATAGATCTACATTTTGTGTTGTAAATGTACCATTTTTTTAAGGGAAAACTTATAATTCACAGTAAAAAACTGTAAACTGAAATTCCGGTTGCACTTTATTTTACAGTGCGTGCACTTACACTTACTTAATGTTTACTTATCTAAGAAAGTACTGGGTAATATAAGGTAACTACATGGGTTAAGGTTAGGTTTAGGGGTAGGTTCAGGGTTAGTACCTAGTTATTACCCAGTTATTGCAATTACTAGAATAAGTACATAGTATGTACACTGGGAACAGGACTGTAAAATAAAGTGCTACCAAAATTCCCATAAAATTTACTGGTTGTTCTGTAAATATTTTTACTTTTTTACTGTATTTACTGAATACTGAATTATTCTGGCATCCACAGCTACCAGTTTTTTTTACAGTGTTAAAATGTGCTCAGATTTGCCAAGATACCAAAATCTGTCAATCAAAAATCAGAGTCTGTCAAGTTTTTTCATCAAATTCCTCCAAAACCAAATTTTGGCCAAATCTGTTAGCATACCTCTATACTCTGAATATGTATGAACAACCATTGTCTCATTTGTGTGAATTTTTTGTATAATTTATGCAAAACAAAGTTATTCCAATGAAACGTACTGTAACTGAGGTCTTAATTAAGTCTTCAAAGCCATGAAATAACAACTTCTGTGCATCTTCACTAAGCAGAGCTTTAATTCTGGACATGCTGAACTTTACCCAAAAATCTGCTCCTGTGTTTCCAGTTTGCATATGGCGTCCCAGATCTGACTCTGAAGGAGATCGCCTGCAGTCAGACTCTTCTGGATCGATTTCTCATCTTCCCCAACCGTGGATTGTACTGGGTCCACAATGCCATGTGTGCCCTTTCCCAGCAGAGACTGCAGAAGATCGAGGATGTACTTTATGCCAACATAGACTTCTTCAAGCTCTTCCGACTGGTCAGTCATGACACTTTCTCTTTACACATGCTGTACTGAAAACTGTTATACTGGTGTTTAGAGAAATTAAATGTAATTCAGTCCCAAAATATGACCAAATTTAATGCCTGAAAATGATAATTCCAAAATGAAATGGATTGAAAATGTTGTGTATACAGTAAATCACACTCCTTTTGCCATGATTGTACATTGTACAAGGCCAACTACATGAAATGTGAATGATCAAATATTTTTTTGGAAGAAATTAATACTTTTATGCAGAAAGAAATGTTTTTTGAGCAGCAAATCAGCATGTTAGAATGATTTCTGAAGGATCATGTGACACTGAAGCATTTTAAATTGTAATAATATTTACAATATTACTGTTTTTATTTTATTTTTTAAATAAATGCAGTGTTGGTGAGCATGAGACTTCCTTCAGGAACATTAAAAATTTTACCAACCCCATACTTTGAATGGTAAATAAAACACTAAATTATGCTATCATTATAATAACTTATACATTTATAAATATAATAGAGTAGTTATAAAATTAAATTTAATATATATATATATATATATATATATATATATATAAAGATATTTCGATGAAAATTCGATGAATTTTCGATTCAATGAATATTCAATGTCTCTAAATGGTCACTGAGGTGTTATAATGTTTTCTCTCTGTAACTCACTGTAACTCACTCTCTGTTTGCCTTATACATTTTGAAACTGTTCATTTTGTTTCAGAGAAATTTAAATATTTTTAATGAAGTTTGGAAATATTTAGCTCAGAGTCAACAGTAATTAACTGTCATCAATGTACTCCTCTATAGTATGCTGTATACATGAGCTGCACGGATGTCACATAATGTGTCACATGCTTTGGAATTATGGAAAAGCTGTTCTAAACACATCATAAGTGTTCACAGGTGGTGCACTAAACTAAGAATGTGGATCATGAGCCAGACCTACTTACCTGTTGTTAGATTTTAGGAGGCCTATGAATACCACTGCTGAAACAACACTACTTATCAGCTTTCTCTTTCTTAGTCTCTCTCTCTCACTTCGTCTGTGTGGTTCAGCTAGGGTTAGGCCAAAGCAGATGGTAGCGTTAGCATGATGACACACTGCTTGGCCTCATTTACTAATGAGATTAATGAAGACACACCCTCCGGTGGTGAGGACTGCTGTGGAAGCAGTTGCTGTTCTTTAAGCAGTTTGGCTGTCTCTCGTGATGATGTTAGGCTTTCAGAAAAAGTTGTTGCTCATCTTGCATCTCTCTACTGGTGTCTTAGACACCAACTCACTGCATCAAAGTGGGCCTCACACACCAGAATGTGCTAGAACAGTGCCCAAACAACTTTTTGTTTTTTGTAAAACATTCACATAAGCAAATAATCCACATGGCCTAAATGGTGTTAGGGTTAGGGTTGGACAGTACTTGCTTTTTAGGCAAAACAATGAATGATGCAATCTGAAGCTGGTATTGCATATGAATTGCATTATGTTATTCCTCAAAGTCATGCATGATGGAATCATAACAAAGCTTACATCACCCTGCTGAATAAATGTCAGCTATAGAAATCATACAGCAGGGGTGCAAAACTCAGTTCCTGGAGGCCCACAGCCCTGCTCCAACACAAATACCTGTAGTTTTCAGTTTTCAGCCTGAAGGACTTCATGAGCTGGATCAGGTGTGTTTAATTAGGGTTGAAGCTAAACTCTGCAGTGCTGTGGCCCTCCAAATGGAGCAAATGGAGCCCATCAATTCTTGCAGGCTATTGCTGGACAGTGACAAGAGATGCTCCATTTAAGAGACAAGCCAAGTAGCACAGAGTAGACACTGAATAGGACTAAACTATGTACAGTACATATGAGTTTTTTGCCTTTTGTTTCATAATAAATTTGATTTATAACCCTTTGCTGATTTTTAAAGTGTTACATAAACAGGACAGGTGACAGGTACTATCGACACAATCTACAGAGACGTAGAATGTAAAAACGTATATATCTTGGAAAATTATCAGCCAATCATTTATTTTAATTGTCATATTTAAATTCAGCACATCAAAATACATATTAATAAATAGCCCCTTTTATCTCTGAAGCAGATGAATTGTAAAAAATTGTAGACCAGTGTTATTAATAATAAATCAACATGCAGTAAATCAATGATAGTTGCATATTAATGTACTCAACACATGAACCCTGTATTCCTAGAAAGAACATAAAGTCAATGTCTTCCATCTCTAAAGGTCCGTTTACACTAGTGTGTTTTTGTTTTAAAATGAAAACAATCCTGGTCTACACCGGTGTTTCCACAGCGTTTCAGAAATGATCTCCGTCTACACTACATGACCGAAAACGCATGTCACATGGCCGTTAATGAACACAGGCATGCGCGTACAACTGTAAACAGTAGCCTCTTGCGCATGTAGGCAGCTGCAGTATTAAAAAAATGCTGAGTTTAACTGCACAATGGCTGCTAAAAATGACAACAAAGCCAGCAAAGATTGCAGTTCAGGCTCCATGTTATTGTTTACACGGTCATCAAGGATACGCGGAGCTAGCGCCATCATTTTCAAAAGTCTCCATTTTGGTCCGTTTAAACGCAACCCCGGCATTTTCAAACTAAAATAGGGTCTGCAGAGCTTTCGAAAGTCTGTGTTTTTGAGGTTTGAAAACGCCGGCGTAGTGTAAACGACAGACGTAACCGTAGCAAAAAGGATGCGTTTTAAAACGAAAATGCACTTGTGTAAACGGGGCCTAAGATGGATTTTGGGCATCTCCTGGCAAGACCACATTCCAAACAAAAGTTCTCGTGCAAGCGGGGATACCTAGTATGTTTGCCTTGCTCACCCAGAGACACGTGAACACCAGCCGAATGCCCAAAGACCTGCTGTATGGCGAACTTGCCACTGGCTCCAGGCCAGCAGGAAAGCATGTACTTCGCTACAAAGATGTGTGCCAATAAGACAAGCGACATCAATCCAGACGACTTGGAAGATGCAGCTGTAGATCACGATAGATGGAATCTCACTCTCACATTAGGCAGTCTATTAGAATGATTTCTGAAGGATCATGTGACAAAAAAAACAGCCTTGGTGACCACGAGACTTCTTTTAAAAGCATTTAAAAATCCTTTAAATGGTGGTATATACACTGTTAAAAATAAATGTAATTTTACAGGTAATGGTCTGTCATTATACAATAAAATACCTGTTGTTTTACAGATATTTGCTGTAGTTTAAATAAACAGTAATATACTGTACAACACAATGTATTCTGGGTAATATTTGTTGTTTTCGAGAAAGTAGCCTAGAGCATTATTACGTGAATTAGCAGCTCTCAAAGTCGACACTCAAAGGCTGTGTCCCAAATCACACCGTATTCACTATTCCATACATAGTTTACTAATAAAGTCCACTTAAGACAGTGAATTACACTGATGAACACCTGCTGTTAACAAGCAGAATCAGTGAAGGGAAGAGAAACACAAGAACTACAGCTGACTTTAGTCACAGCCTTGGATGAAATCAACTAAAGATGAAAGAATAAATGAAAAGTTTGATTAAGATCTGATTAAACAACTCCACAAACAGCATTACCAGCTTCACTTTCATTACCAGCTTTATTATTAACCAGACTGACTTTATTTTTGTCAAACATCTACAGAAGTTCTCCTTGAGAATTAACAGAAGTTTAAATGTTGATGCTTTATTGTTTCATTTAATGTTACCATTGTGGTGATCGGTGTTTTCTTTGGTTGAGCTCTTGACCCTTGACTTTTCAACATTAGTTTTTCTTTGTCTGCTGTAACTGTGTGTTTAAGGTATGCATGTTATAAGAAAAAAGCACAAAGAAAATGTGATCAGATGACATTGGCTGTTTATTAATGCTTTAAGTCATCAAATGGCCTGGTTCGCTGATCTTTTTCTAATCTATAATTATATGGGTGATGTTTTATATTTTTGATTATGATATTTCTGTGATTCTACAGCATGATATAGCTACATCAGTGTCATGACAATAAGATAATATGAAGCATTTTAAAAACAGTTTGTCCTCAAAATGTTTTGAACATCTGTATCATTCAGACACACAGACATCAAGAATCAGCATATGAATCTCAATGATGGTGACAGAATTAAAGTTAGTCTAGTAATAAGTGAAGCTGGTAATGCTGTTTGTGGAGTTGTTTAATCAGATCTTAAAAGGTTTAATGTCTGATGTTGAGGCTATGACTTTTTTCTGTTGTTGTTTCTCTTTCCTTCAATGTTAACAGCAGGTATTCATCAGTAATGCTCAATCCTCAATTAGTCACTTAATTATCTAATTAACTTCAACACTGCTGCACTGTTACTCTAACACTCTAGCACTCTGTAGTGTGCACACTAGAAGTGTTCATTAAACACAGGATTTTGTTGTGGGGTCAGAAGGGTTAAAGGCGTAAGATGAAAAAAACAAATAGAGTGAACTGTAATTTAACAGTAATAAACTGTAAATTAATTTATGACAACATACTGTAGAAAAACAGTAATTTACTAGCGCCCCTGCTGCCAGAAAATTACCTTAAGATCAAGGAAAAACAGTAGCCTAATCAATTTATTATTTCCACGACGACGCGTTACTGCTTGTCACGTGACACACGGCAGCAACATCAGCACTGTATGACTGATGGATTGCTTTTGTCATTTTTCCTTTTTTATTCAAAATATTCACAAACTTGTTAACTATGTCATGAAATATTTGATATTCTGATTGTCAAATATATATAAGTGAATGTGTTTTGTTGTTTAAACACCTTTATAATGATCTCGTTAGATCTCTGGGCGCCGCCATGTTTGTTTGTGCTGCAGTTCAGAGATTCGGATCTGTTGTGATTTACAACATGTGAATGTCCACATCTCTCGAAGTACATGAATGCTGCCAGAAAATTGCTGTTTTTTTTTATTTGTTTTTTTTTTGTTTTTTACATTTATTCATTTATTTATTTTTTTTACAGTGCATGTAATGTATTTTAATATTACTTTTAAGACAGTATTACAATGACAAAACGTTTAAAATTGTGTACTCAATGTAATTAAATCTATAAATACTGATATAACGAGTGGGCCACCTCGACATTTCCATTTTAACTTGGTTTCATATAAACTCAAACAATCTTTCCTTTTCTCTGTGTTCAGTTGCCCGTGGTGCTGGATAATCACACGACTGGGATGGACCTGCAGTTCTGGGGTCGAGTGCTTTCAGCAGTGTCCGACAAGCTTCAGGAGGTACGACTGCTTGAGAAAGCTCAGTTCCTCTCCCCCTTTCAAGACCCTTATTTTAGCATCCAGGAAGCTCCTCGCTTCCCTTGAGCTCTTTAGAAAGCTCCAAGAGAGATGGTAGGAAAGTGTGTGTGGATCATTATTGTCCATCACATCAGAACTTCAGTTGTACGGTTAAATCACCATAATCCTGTAAAAAGGGCAGAAAGTGTTTAAATGACCAATTCATGTGTGTACATGCATGTGTGTCATCACTCCTGTTTTATAATTATGTAGAAAGGACATTCCACTGAGGTCACATCCTGTTGGTGGAGTACATTTCTTTCCCTTTTGCTTGGGTGACAGAAAGCCTGGCCAACTAATGCTATCACCCACCACTAAATCCATCTGCACTGAGTGGGTCTGAATGGGAAGTAGGGAGTAAAAGTTTTAGTTTAGCTGAGGTTGAGCAATGACTCATTATTCATACTGAAAGTCTCTATGGAAATCTTCATGTTTTCACCTACACTTATCTTGACCTGGTTTGACTCACTGTGGCTAGCATAGTGTGCATTAGAGTTCACGACCCATGGAAAAGTGCTGGATCTCACGTTCACTCGTATTTTGACACAGAGCAGTGTTTGCTAGGCTTTGTAGAGATGAATATAAGCGTAACAGCTGTGAGGATATTTGTCCCTCACATGAATTCTCCCTAAAGAATTTCCCTTAAGTTCAGAGATAACATCAGATTACATGATGTTATTAATTATATCCTTTATATCGTTGTAGAAATTGTTTTCTTTAATGCACTCAAATGAAAAATCTGTCATAATTTACTTATTACATCATTACCCTCATGTCGTTCCAAACCTGTATGATTTTATTTCTTTTGTGGACCACAAAAACCTTAAGAATGTTTTTTTTTTTTTTTTTTGTCCTTAAATTGAAAGTCAGTTGGGTCCACAACATCAACAGAATTCAAATCGGATCAATTGCAAACCTGGTTCTCACCTTATTTTTACCTCCAGGATGCCAAATTCAGCCACAACTGTACATAAGGGTTTATTTAGGGATATCCTCTTCAAGGAGATGCGTCTTTAGGTTGCCACGTGTATTAGCCTGTATTAGTTCTGGCAGATAAAAGATGTTGACCCTGGATGGAGAGGTTCAGACAAGGTCGGTCAACCAATTAGGCGACATTCTGTAAGCGACCATCTAGTGCACGTCTCTTACCTTAAAAGAGCTTTTTTTAATTTACTACATAATTCTTAAATTTCCATTTAATAACTGTACTATTATTCTAAAATAATAATAAAGAGTGAAGAGTACACTGTAAACCTGAATGCTGGGAAATAGAAATCCCAGCCCACTTTCAGGTAAATTTAAATTTGTCTAAATTAAAAGAAACAAGTTAATAAAACTCAAAACAATGAAATAATTCAGACTACTTAAATGTGTCAGTTTTGTGAACTCAAAAGAAAAAGAAAGTTCTAAATACTCATAAAAGCTAATTTGATTGAACTAATTTATTTAATTTGAGTTTGCCCTACTCAAACACATTCATTATTTTGTTAGGGTTTACAGTGTACACTAACGTTCATAGGTATGGGGTCGGTAAGCTTCTTTAATGCTTTGAAGGAAGTCTCTTATTCTCATTAGTTTTATTTGTCAAAGAGACAGTAAAATAGTGTGAAATATTGTGAAATATTATTACAATTTAACATAACTGTTATATATTTTTAAATTATTTAAAATCATTTATTCCCCTGATGGCAAAGCTGAATTTTCAGCATTATTACTCCAGTCTTCAGTGTCACATGATCCTTCAGAAATCATTATTATATGCTGATTTGCTGCTCGAGAAACATTTCTTATTATTATCAATGTTGAAAATAGATTTTTTTTAATGAAAAGAAAGTTTAAAAGAACAGCATTTATATGAAATAGAAATCTTTTGTTAACAATTAACATTATAAATGACCATCACTTTTGATCTATTTTACACATTTATGCTGAATATAATTAATTTATTAAAAAAAGCATTTACTGACCCCTAAAATTTTGAGCAGTAGTGTACAGTATGTCCAAACATTTGACTGATAGTGTATGCTTTTAGGCATACATCAAACTTTATATTTAATTATTCTCAAGTGAGAGTTGTGCTATTACAACCATTATGACTTGTATCCTTAAAGACATAGTTAACACAAAAATTTTGTCATCATTTACTACAGATTTTTTAAAAGCTGTATTTTTTTCCTATGGATCACAAAAGGAGATGTTTTAGCAGAATATCCAAGTTGCTCTTTCCTATACAATTAACATAGTTGGTAATTCAAGCTTAAAAAGGTCATTAAATTTTCATTCAAGATGTTTTGTCCTGAAAAAGTATGTACTTACTGTAGCTGTTATAGTTTTAAAATCAGACTATAAAAGTTTACATTTACTAAAATGTCCTTTCTCTCATAGCTTGTGGGGAGACCCAGTTCCCAAGACTTGATGCGGGTCATGTACTCCATCTTCCAGCCTGGGGGTCCCTCTTCCTTCAGTCAGCTGATGTCCACTGTGTCAGATCTGTTCTGCGGATACCCTGAGGCGAGGGCACCCGGGTCTTCTCTTTTAACTGGTATGAGGACAATAACTACAAGGCTTTCCTAGGCATCAACAGCTCCAGAGAACACGAGAGCTACACGTACGACAAGACAGCAAGTGAGAGCTGATGATATGTCTATTTCAGTTTGTTTTTTAAAAATCTTTTACTTTCTATTTCTTTAAATTTTTCTTCTGCACTTTCTCTTTCTTTTTTTGTTCTGTTTCTCATTCATTCTCTCTGTGGCCCACAGCTCCTTTCTGTAATGCATTGATGCAGAACCTGGAGTCGAACCCTATTACGAAAATCGTGTGGAATTCAGTGAAGCCTCTGGTGATGGGGAAGATCCTGTACACCCCAGACTCCCCGGCTGTCAGAAAGATATTAAAGAGTGTAAGGTTTAAATATCTACCCACTCTCACACATGCACTGCAATCAAATCATATACTACCATTCAAAAATATTTGGGTTTTTCTCTGAAAGAAGTATCTTATGGTTACAAGGCTGCTATTATTTGATCAAAAATACAGTAAAAACAGTAATATTGTGAAATATTATTAAAATACACTACCAGTCAAAAGTTTGGAAACATTACTATTTTTAATGTTTTTGAACGAAGTCTCTTATGCTCATTAAGGCTGCAGTTATTTCATAATAAATACAGAAAAAACAATAATATTGTGAAATATTATTACAATTTAAAATTCTGTTTTTCTATTTTAATATACTTTAAAATATAATTTATTTCTGTGATGCAAAGCTGAATTTTCAGCATCATTACTCCAGTCTTCAGTGTCTCATGATCCTTCAGCAATCATTCTAATATGCTGATTTGATACTCAGTTATTATCAATGTTGAAAACAGTTGTGTTGCAATATTTTTTTGGAACCTGTGATACTTTTTTCAGGATTCATTGATGAATAAAAGGTTAAAAAGAACAGCATTTATTCAAAATATAAATCTTTTCTAACAATATAAATCACTTTTTATCAATTTAACACATCCGTGCTGAATAAAAGTATTAATTTCTTTCAAAAAAAAGAAAAAAAACAAAATACTGACCCCAAACTTTTGAACAGTAGTGTATATTGTTACAAAAGATTTCTATTTTAAATAAATGCTGATATTTTTTTTTAACTTTTTATTCATCAAAGAATCCTGAAAAAGTATCACAGGTTATAAAATAATATTAAGCAGCAAAACTGTTTCCAACATTGATAATAAATCAGCATATTAGAATGATTTCTGAAGGATCATGTGACACTGAAGACTGGAGTAATGATGCTGACAATTCAGCTTTGCATCACAGAAATAAATTATATTTTAAAAATATATTAAAATAGAAAACCATAATTTTAAATTGTAATAATATTTCACAATATTATTGTTTTTTCTGTATTTATTATGTAATAAATGCAGCCTTAATGAGCATAAGAGACTTCGTTCAAAAACATTAAAAATAGTAATGTTTCCAAACTTTTGACTGGTAGTGTATATACTATTTAAATATATTTTAAAATAAATATTTCAATTTATTCATATGATGCAAAGCTGAATTTTCAATATCATTACTCCAGTCACATAATCCTTCAGAAATCATTCTAATATGCTGATTTGCTGCTCAAGAAGCATTTCTTAATATTAACTGCTTAATATTTTTGTGGAATCAGTGACACATTTTTATCAGAATTCTTTGATAAATAGAAAGTTTAAGAGCATTTATATGAAATAGAAATCTTTTGTAACATTATAAAAGCCTTTACTGTCACTTTTGATCAATTCAGTGCATCCTTGCTATATAAAAGTAATAATTTCTAAAAAGAAGAAAAAATCTTACTGACCCCAAACTTTTGATAGGTATACAATGGGGACAAAAAAACTGAGACCTGAACATGAACATAAACATCTTTTTCTTTAATAACAACAGCACTTGAGCTGCATGAACTCCACAAGTTTGCGTAAAACATGATGATCATGTTCGGCATCATGATTTGAGATAATGGGTTACACTGGAATATATATTTCCATCTGGATGGTCGTTTTTGTTTCAGTGAGCATCCCTAAGGTGCCCTGTATGACATTGACAATGCATATGGATTCATGTTTGTGTGTGTGTTCTTCAGGCTAACACTACTTTTGAGGAGCTAGAGAGGTTGAAGAAAATGGCTAAGGTCTGGGAAGAGGTGGGACCACAGCTCTGGGAGTTCTTTCAGAACAGCGTCCAAATGAACATGATACGGGTAACATATCTGTTTCTTTTCATCTCATACACACATACAGTACATGCACACACACTTCTCTTTATCCCTTCACATGCCATATTATGCCAACAATCTTTTGAATATCTAATCCACTGTCCTCCTTTAGTCTGTATGATCTATCATGGGATTAAGTTTTCAATAATATTATCTATCATGATATCATCTTGTCATGATATGGTATCTATAAGTAAATCCATTCTCAAATATTGTCTGAGATTATTTGTATAAACTGCTGTTCAAAAACTTGGGGTCAGTAAGTTTTTTTTAAAAGAAATGAATACCTTTCAGAAAGGATGCATTAAATTGATCAAAATTTACAGTAAATATATTTAATGTTACAAAAGATTTCTATTTAAAAAAACATGCTGTTCCCTTTCGCTGCGTCGAAGACGACACTTAGGGGAACGCCTCCAGCATGACAGCGTCTGAAGCATGTGTTGAATTAGTTCAATCTCGATTGGTGTTGCGTCATGAGGTCACATGTGATGGCGTACACAGAAGCTACAAAAGGGAGCTGGCACACAACAGTGTTAGCTTCTGCTCTTCAGCAAGCGTTCTGTGTTGTTGTCAGTCCTATTTGGTGTCGTTTGTAATACCTTTTGGCCTGCTGTACATGAGACCCCTGCAGTGGTGGCTCAGGACCAGCGGGTTTTCCCCGAGGGGAAATCCGTTCCACATGGGCCATCATGTTCTGGTACGAATGGACAATACGTCTGTGGTCTCCTATATTAATTTGGCAGGGAGGCCTGAGGTCGCACCCTCTATGCAGGTTCTTCTGTGGTCCCAGGGAAAGTTATTCTCACTCAGAGCGATGTATATTCCCGGGGACCAAAATTTGGGAGCAGACATCCTGTCGAGGCAGGGGCTGAGGACCGGGGAATGGAGGCTCCACCCCGACACGGTAGAGCTGATTTGGAGGAAGTTCAGCCAAGTGGAAGTGGATTTGATCGCCTCCCACGAGAGCACCCACTGTCAGCTTTGGTTTTCTCTCACGTTTTCCAATGGTACATGTACTCATTTCCCCCGATTGCTCTGCTCCCGGGAGTTCTAGAGAGTCCACCGGGATGGGGTCAGTTTACTCCTAGTAGCCCAGTGCTGGCCAGCCCAAGTTTGGTTTTCAGATATCATAGTGCTCCTAGCAGGCACCCCTTGGGAGATCCTCATCAGACAGGACCTCCTGTCGCAAGTTGGGGGCCTAATTCATCACCCCTGGCCGGAGCTGTGGAAGCTATGGGTCTGGCCTCTGAGGGGGACCAGCTTCTGAGCACTGGTCTCTCAATCGAGGTTGTTGAGACCATTTTAAACTCTAGAGCTCCCTCCACGAAGAAAACGTTACGCCCTAAAGTGGTGCAGAGAACGACCCAGTTAACTGCCCAGTGGCTTCAGTGCTGGAGTTCCTCCAAAGATGTTTCTCTGATGGTCTTTCCCCATCCATGCTTAAGGTCAATGTGGCACTCTTTTAAGGAGTGGCCCTCTGGGGAAGCACAAATTAATTGTTCATTGAGTCGAAAATTCTAATTTAAAAATGTATTGATATTGTTTTATAACATATTTTAACATAGCATGTTAACAGTTTTTTAATTACACTGTTTTCACTGTATATTTTTGATGATATAAATGCAGTCTTGGTGAGCATAGGAGACTTTTTTTCAGTCTGTGTTTCTGTCTTTTATTTCTGACTTTCTCTCTGACTTTCTCTTTTTCCTCCCCACTGTAGGACACACTTAGAAACCCCACAGTGATGGACTTTTTGGACAGGCATCTTAAAGAAACAGAGTTCACTACCAAAGACATCCTTAACTTCCTGCACAATGGTCCAGAAGAGGAGAGATATATGAACATGACCAACTTTGACTGGAGAAATGTCTTCAGTCTGGCTGATCAGGCTATTCGGATGTTCAACCAGTACAGTGAGGTGAGAGCAGTCATCAATTCAGATTAGCTTTAAGGATAAATTAGTCATAAACCACAAATAAATAAATAAATACTCATCTACTCCCCATTTCAACCACCTCAACCATATGTTTCCTTCAAAATAGAACTAGATGATAGGCGGGACCTCCGCAATGTGACGTCACATTGCATAGAAATTGCAAACTGCTTATTCTGAGACACTGCTTATGATTTATGTGGATTAAAAAAAAAGGAGTGGGTGGATTTTTACTATTATAGGGTGGTTGTGTACAGTACATACCCTGCTGACACACATTAATGTTCAGACACCACGTAAAAGTGAATTTTGCATAATAGGTTCTCTTTAATATTTATATATCAAATATCTTTACAGTATCTATATAATCTTCTGCATTTGCGCTAGATGACGATAACCTTTTTTTTTCTTTTTTCAAAAACACTCAAAACAAACAATCATTTACTCAACAGATTTTACTCAACACTTATTCATTCTGGACCAAAACAATAATTCATTCAACAGATTTGTTCAGAAACAATCACAGGTGGAGTGTGCGGTGAAAGCCGAAAGGAATATCGTTTAGCACTGTAATATGTTAATATTGGCAAATATCTTCCATGAATAGAGTCAAAATTAATTTACATCCTTAAACCTTGCCCCTCTAAAACATTCAGCTCTTTCCAGAAGAGATAAAAAGGTCTAGCAATGCCCCATGTAGAGCATTTCCTCAAACCATCCTTGTCGTTCCTCACTTCACAGAACGAGGCTCTTTAGCTCTGAGCACCACAGCTCTCATTCTACAGAGTGCTGATTGCTCTCAGCACATCACCACAAGAAAGACCACTTAGCATGGCTATATAGAGCCCACCGTGGCCAGATGGGTGAAAGGGAAAAGAACAAGCAAGCTGTCAACAGCATGCAGGCCCCTCTATTGTATGGCTGTGATTAAGTGGAGAGTGGGTGGGAGAGCCACTCTTTGCCAGCGCCGTGTTGTTTTTGTGGATGGGGGGCTTCACTGAGAAACAACAGGGGCAAATCACTCAGCTTCACTCTGTTACCTCACCTCCCCAGCCACAACCGGCCCCTGTTCGTAAGCCGGAGGCCTCTTCTCGCAAATTGATTAGATTGGGACGACGATGGTGTGAGAGAGCTATCATAGAGCGACCCAGCCTCCCTTTGTCTCTGTCCGAGCGGCGAGCCATCGTGCTTTACAAACAAACCTTGCTCGTTTAACCCGTTAGCTATAGTTGTCATCGTTCAACCTTGCTCACATGTTACCTTGAAGAGCTATGGCATTATTTGTCACTGAAAAAATATGACTGACTTCTCTCTTTTTTGGTTTATTTATGGTTTTTCGGGGGTGTGATCTCAAGCTGTGTGTCTCTGAATGTGAACGTTGTGTTTTTGAATTGAAATGTGTTGAGAACATGCGAGTCCTGCAGGGGGTCCCATTGAATCTTTGCATTCAGTTGTTTGTTCGGGACCTCTGGTGGCATTGTACATTACTGTGAATGACTCCATTAGATATGGTGTACATGAAATAGGAGGCCTCTCGGCTCTAGTGCGGTGGCATGTGATGTGAGAGCGAGCCGTTCACTCAACTATTGTACAGCAGTCCTCCAGTGAAGAGCCAACACAGACTCTGTGATTTTCCCATGTCACTGGAGCGCTTTGAGAACGAGAGGCCTGCTACATGGAGAATTGCTTTGGCTTTTGAAAGTGTGACACACACACATTATTATACAACATTATTAGTTCCAGTCCTCATTTTTTTTTTTTTTGGCCTCTTGTCTGTGTTTGTGTACTCTACTGTATATGTGATGGGATCTTACGGAGACTCTTTCTGCAGTTACATTGTTACGCCAGTAGGTGGCAACAAGCGGAAAACCGAATTGTTCAAAAACAATTGAGCGAAACAGTCCTTTACTCAACAGATTCATTAAAAAAACACTGATTCAGTCTGGAATTAATCAATCATTCACCTAAAAGATTTGTTAAAGGAACACTCCACTTTTTTTGAAAATAGGCTCATTTTCCAACTCCCCTAGAGTTAAACAGTTGCGTTTTACCGTTTTCGAATCCATTCAGCCGATCTCCAGGTCTGGTGGAACCACTTTTAGCATAGCTTAGCATAGTTCATTGAATCTGATTAGACCGTTAGCATCTCGCTCAAAAATGACCAAAGAGTTTCGATATTTTTCCTATTTAAAACTTGACTCTTCTGTAGTTACATCGTGTACTAAGACTGACGGAAAATGAAAAGTTGCGATTTTCTAGGCCGATAGAAGAGTCAAGTTTTAAATAGGAAAAATATCAAAACTCTTTGGTCATTTTTGAGCGAGATGCTAACGGTCTAATCAGATTCAATGAACTATGCTAAGCTATGCTAAAAGTGGTACCACCAGACCCGGAGATCGGCTGAATGGATTCGAAAACGGTAAAACTAAACTGTTTAACTCTAGGGGAGTTGGAAAATGAGCCTATTTTAAAAAAAAGTGGAGTGTTCCTTTAAAGACTGATTCATTTCATTAGTGAACCACGGAGATGCACAACAGTTCTGTTGTTGCTTTGTTTGGAACTATTTTCATTGGTTAAGCAAAAATAGACAAAGTAACTGGCAATATTGTGTCTAAAATGTAAACAACTGATTACTCATTTCTTGTTTATTGAATGGTCTGTTGTATAAAACAATTTCACATTTGCAGTTGTGCTGTCTCAATATTTGGAACAACAGCGGGACAACGGCACTTGCTCATGCAATATTGCTTCACAAGCAATGAATAAAAGAATAAAAGGAGTAACTCGTCCTGCATCGTTTGTGCATCTATATATGATCCACTGTACTTATGGATGTTACCGCAAGCACATATAGGATTCAACATTCAAAAACGTTATTTTCTATTTACTCATATTTACACTCTTCTTTTTATATTTTATCAGTGTATAAGTCTGGATAAGTTTGTGGGTCACATGGATGAGAATCTGATGACCCATCAGGCTCTGCACCTGCTGGAGGAGAATAAGTTCTGGGCGGGTCTGGTCTTCATTGACATGTACCCCTGGACCACAGAACTCCCCCGCCATGTCAAGTTCAAGATCCGAATGGACATTGATGCAGTGGAACGTACCAACAAAATCAAAGACAGGTGAGAATTCATGATGTTTAAATGGCTTAACTGTTCATTTGATCTAATAAGGGTTGTCAGGCTGGGTAGTTCATGAAACACAGATTAAGAGACCATTAAACCACACAAGTAGAGACTGAATCTGTTTTGTATGAATCTTTATCACCAATTTTAAAGAAACCATTTCAGCCTTTAGTGGACTTCCTTACTCATTAAAATCATAGAAAATGTTTAAATCAGTCTTGAGGGATCATTGAAGGAACATTAGATTTAAGTTCTTGTCTCATCTTTCAGAGTACATGTTTTGATTCAGATTTTATATAACATTTATTGTGTAAGGAGAGAATGGAAGATCTTCTCTTGTTCATGTAAGGCGTTACTGCTCAACGCACTATTGTTAGAGAAAGAGAAAGAGCGGGCACAATCACGTTCTCCATGGAGCTCCAGTGTGCTGCACACTGCAAAGTGATACCACTCATTACTGAGAGTCTCTCTGGAGCACAAAACATGCCTGCAGGTGTTAGTTCTGGTCACATCTCATGTAGCCATCCCTCTTTGACACACGAAAACAAACAGCAGAGGATAGAATGACCCTGTGGGTTCATTGTGTTTTCATTATGTGGGCATAATGCAAAGCCAAGCCACTGCTAAAAAACCCCAAAACAAAACAAAAAAACAGTGTGAATTGAGTTACAGATAAAAAAAAAAAATGTTGTCTCCTAAACGTTTTAAGTGTAATGCAGGAGTTGAGGCAGATCTAAGTGCAGGAGTTAAATTTAAATGCTATCAAAACAACAACCAGGAAACACAGGGAGCATAGAGAACACATACATGTGAGTAACATCAAACATCGACTGACAAAGAACAAGAGAAACACAAGGGCTATATACAGTTGCAAGAAAAAGTATGTGAACCACTTGCAGAATCTGTGAAAATGTGCAAAATTTTTACAAAATAAGAGAGATCATACAAAATGCATGTTATTTTTTATTTAGTACTGTCCTGAGTAACATATTTTACATAAAAGATGTTTACATATAATCCATAAGACAAAAAAATAGCTGTATTTATTAAAATGACCCCGTTCAAAAGTTTGTGAACCATTGATTCTTAATACTGTGTGTGGTTACCTGGATGATCTACGACTGTTTTTTTGTTGTGTGATGGTTGTTCATGAGTCCCTTGTTTGTCCTGAACAGTTAAACTGAGCTCTGTTCTTCAGAAAAAATCTCTAGGTCCCAAAAATTCTTCAGTTTTCCACCATCTTTTGCATATTTGAACCCTTTACAACAGTGACAGAATGATTTTGAGATCCATCTTTTCACATGGAGGACAACTGAGGGACTCAAACACAACTATTAAAAAAGGTTCAATCATTCACTGATGCTCCAGAAGGAAACACGATGCATTAAGAGTCGGGGGGTGAAAACTTTTGAACAGGATGAAGAGGTCCAAATGTTTCTTATTTCGCTTGAATATCATTTTTTTTTTTTTTAGTACTGCCCTTCGGAAGCAACAGAAAGTACTTGCATGTTTCCCGAAAGACAAATTAAATACAATTTACCTTGATCTTCAAATTCCAAATGTTTTCACCCCCCATCTATTAATGCATCATGTTTTTTTTTTCTGGAGCATCAGTGAATGTTTGAACCTTTTTTAAAAGTCGTGTTTGAGTCCTTCAGTTTTCCTCAGTGTGAAAAGACGGATCTCAAAATCATTCAGTCACTGTTGTAAAGGGTTCAAATATGCAAAAGATGGTGGAAAACTGAAGAATCTGCAGGACCTGGAGATTTTTTCTGAAGAACAGAGCTCAGTTTAACTGCTCAGGACAAACATGGGACTCATGAAGAACCATCACAAAACAAAAAAAACAGTCGTAGATCATCCAGGTAACCACACACAGTATTAAGAATCAATGGTTCACATACTTATGAATGGGGTTATTTTAATAAATTCAGCTTTTTTTTTTTTTTGTCTTGTGGATTATATGTAAACATCTTTTATGTAAAATATCTTACTCAGGACAGTACTAAATAAAAAATAACATGCATTTTGTATTATCTCCCTTATTTTGTTAAAATTATTAACATTTTCACAGATTCTGCAAGTGGTTCACATACTTTTTCTTGCAACTGTATACACAGGGGGTAACAAGGTACACCTGGGGAGACTAATCAAAGGGGAACCAATGAACAAACGGACTACAAACAGACTACGGCCCTGTCCCTAATGGCACACTTCATATGCACTTTCGGTCTTGTGGCTTTGACTTTTTTGAGTAGCCTTCCCAGCAAACTAGGAAATTTCTCTACATGTGCATGACAAACTAACAATCTCTAAAGTGTCATGGTCCTGGAATATTCATATACAGTATTTCACTGTCCCCCTGAAAGTACCTGAATATGTATATTAAGAGGTCTACAGTTGCTTTGAGTATTATAGACATCTTCCCAGTGAAACTCAATTTACTCAACAGGTTTCAAAATATTGATTTTTTTGGATTAAAAACTATTGAAGTTAACATTTTTGAGTAATTCATGTTGGATTACGCAGCGCGCAGTATGTTCATCTCAGAGTAGCCCACTGACAGTCTATAGAGTTTTATAAGGTGATATTAAAAATAATTTTAAATACTGTAGACTATGATTTACTGAATGAGCTCGATTATATGAAAACTTTTGACCACTAAGGATTAATGCATTTTACTGCACTTGGATAAATTGTCAATGAAAAATATACACTAAGTTTGGGATTAAGATTTTTTAAATGTTTTTTAAAGCAAGGCTGCATTTATTTGATAAAATTCAGTAAAACACTAATATTGTGAAATAGTAATACAATTTAAAATAACCGTTTCCTTTGGTAATATATTTTAAAATGTAAAATATTCATGTGATGGCAAAGCTGAATTTTCAGCAGCTATTACTCCAGTCTTCAGTGTCACATGATCCTTCAGAAATCATTCTAATATGCTGATTTGCTGCTCAAGAAACATTCACTGTTCTTGTTCATGAGTAAAACTTGCACCACACTAGTAAATGCACCTTTAAGTATCCTACTCTTTCTTTCTCTTAGGTACTGGGACCCTGGCCCCAGGGCAGACCCTCTGGAGGATCTTCGCTACATTTGGGGAGGTTTTGCCTACCTGCAGGACATGATTGAACATGGTATCCTAAAGTTACACACAGGTCATGACTGGCCTCTAGGTGTTTACGTGCAGCAGATGCCCTACCCCTGCTACGTGGACGACATGTGAGTGATGGCTGAAATTATGTGGTCAGAAAGGGCTAACTGACCCTATCCCATATCATCACACCAGCTTAAATGGATATTCCACCCAGAAATTAAAATTCTGTCATCATTTGGGTCATTCCAAACCTTTTTTTTCTTTCTCCTGCGGAAGACAAAAGAAGAATTTAGGCAGCCAAACAGTCTTGGTTCCCTTTGACTAAAATTATATTATTGACTATACAATAGAAGTAAATGGGACCTAAACTGTTTGGTTACCAACATTTTTAAAATATCTTCTTTTGTGTTCAGCAGAAGAAAGAAAGTAATGCTTGGAACAACATGAGGGTGAGTAAATGTTCACAGAATTTTCATTTTGGGTGGTCTTTCCACACACGACTCCAATTGCATTATTTCATGGCATATCATAGTTCTCAATGAAACCTTGCAATTATCCAATGGATCTTGTTTGTTTTGTCCCATATCAAGGTTCATGCTGACCCTAAATCGCTGTTTCCCCATCTTCATGGTGCTGGCCTGGATCTACTCTGTGTCCATGGTGGTGAAGAGCATCGTGCTGGAGAAGGAGATGAGGCTAAAGGATACCCTGAAGGCCATGGGCGTCTCTAATGGAGTCATCTGGTACACATGGTTTATCGACAGCTTCCTCATCATGGCTGTCAGCACTGCTCTGCTGACTGCCATTATCATGGTGAGGAAGAAATGCGATGACTGATGAATTCTTTCCTTCTGAGCCTTATCAGATTTGTTGCATTGTGACCTCTGCTGGATGTATGTTGTTAGTACATATAGGGTCTCTGTCTCTCTTTCTCTCACTCTCTCTTTATTGTTTTTCTCTGGATCTTATTACTTAGAATACGCATGGACCACATTTTACAATTGTGGATTCTTATGACAATAACTATTTATTCCTCATTACCTCATCAGTAGCAAAGCAAAGGAAGAGATATGTGTGAGGATAAATTATTTACACTGTGCTGATTTAAATTAGAAGAGTATCCTAATTATTGTATGTCTTTGTCCTCAGGTTGGAAAAGTGCTCAATTACAGCGATCCCATTATCCTGTTCCTGTTTCTCCTCACGTTCACTGTGGCCACTATCATGCAGTGCTTTCTGATGAGTGTATTCTTCAATAAGGCCAACCTGGCTGCGGCTTGCAGCGGCATCATCTACTTCACCCTGTACCTCCCTCACATCTTCTGTTTCGCCTGGCAGGACCGCATTACCAAGAATATGAAGTTAGCCGTGGTGAGTACACTATGGTGTTCTACTTCTCTTCAATTCGATCCAATCTCAAATGCCAGCATTCAAAACCCCTAGAAATTGGTTATTCTCAACCAGGGGGCCAGGGATCACTATAGGGGGCCTTAGCAAACTGCCAAAGGGCCCTCAAGATGACTAAATAGTTTTAAATTTAGATTAATCAAAGATTATATTAAAAATAATCAAACTGTAATCATAAAGTAAAATGCTAAAACACATAAAATAAAATATGTAAATGTGTAACAGCAATGTATTTCATATATAATACTATAGTATAATAAAACAATAAATAATAAAATACAAAAAATATTTTTTTTCTCCCTTTAATAACTTGTTTTTAATTGAAGAACATAAACTTCTAAAGTCACATCATTGTGATCAGTTAATTTAATATATCAATACTCCCACAAGCAGCTTTGTCAAAATTACAGCAGAAATAGTCCATATGTGAATCTGGACCACAAAACCAGTCATAAGTTGAACTTGAGATGTATACATTTATACTGAATAAATAAGCTTTCCATTGATGTATGGTTTGTTAGGATAGGACACTATTTGGCCGAGATACCACTGTAGTAATTTGGAAATGTGATATTCCAAAGGAATTATTATTTCTGGTTTTGGTTTAAGAGTAAAGCAATGAAATGTTTATTTAGTAGTTAATGTTCCTATGCATATGGGTGAATTAAAAGAAAAAAAAAGAAGTCCTGCGTGACTTACGTAAATATACCCATATACACTACAGTGATGTGAAGAGAATAAAATCCTGCTGCGTTGTTTGAAATCAGCTCTAACGTCTCCAGTCTATTCGTTGTTCAAGGGACAAATTATCACAACCACTATTTGAAAATCTGGAATCTGAGGGTGCAAAAAAAAAAAAACACCTTTAAAATTGTCTAAATGAAGTCCTTAATGCATATCCACTCACAAAAATATATTTTTATATATATTTATGGTAGGACATTTACAACATACCTTCATGGAACATGATCTTTACTTAGTATCCTAATGATTTTTGGCATAAAAGAAAAATCGATAATTTTGACCCATACAACGTTTTGTTGGCTATTGCTCCAAATATACCCGTGCGACTTATGACTGGTTTTGTGATCCAGGGTCACATATTGGGTAGCTTTCTAATATTGTGTTGAACCAAGGGAGGCCTTCAAGTCAAATAGGTTGAGAACCACTGTTATAAATGTAATTAGCATGAAATCTTATTTCATTTAGAAACTATTTAAATTTAGAAAGTCATTCATTTTTATTTGGACTTTACATCTGAGTGGTCAAAATGGCTCTTGCATGTAATTAAAGTTTGGTGAAACAATCCTCCTTTTCCAGAGCTTTCTGTCTCCAGTGGCCTTTGGTTTTGGGACAGAGTATCTATCCCGCTATGAGGAGCAAGGCCTGGGTCTGCAGTGGGACAATATTGGTACAAGTCCTCTAGAGGGTGATGAGTACTCCTTCTTCACTTCTATTCGGATGATGCTATTGGATGCAGTTCTTTATGCTGTTTTGGCTTGGTATCTCGACAATGTCTTTCCAGGTCAGTTTCTTACAAAGCACTGCACTGAATGTTGCTAAACTACTGTAAAAGAAAGCTTACTTTGTTCCATTGGCTTTTCAGGCCAGTATGGCATCGGTCGGCCATTTTATTTTCCTCTACAGCCCTCGTACTGGGTGAAGCTGACACCTTCACCCTCACAGAATCCAGATCCAGGTATGGTTAATTGTTTACACCTGTTATAAACATCCATTTAGGATGATTCAATCACAAGTTGGCAGCAAAAAATACAGGTGTAAACAGGGCCTATTAGATTCATTTTGTTTCATCTGTAGGCCCTGAGAAGCCTCTGGTAAATAACTTGGAGAAGCAGGAGGATGTTGAGCATGGGGGCCTTTCGCCAGAGCACAGGGAATGCAATGGTTCCCGCAGCAGCAAGAACTGCAAGCACAAGGAGAAACGAGAGAGGATGGAGAAGGAGAGAGAGCGGGAGGAGCAGTTAAAAACGCACGAAGAGATTCAACAAGAGGAGATCCATCCTGTGCACAACGGTAAGGGTGCCAGTTGGGTTGTGTTATTTACAAATTTGAATACTTTCAGTTTCAAAAAGACTGCAGAATTGTAAGTGTCAAAGAAACTTAATTCTAAATCCAAAGGAATTTATATAACTGTTTGAACCATAGGTGCAGTTTTAACGGTTGAGGGTTACAAATTTACATGTCAAATGTTGAGTTTCTTTGATTTGTGCTTCACTAATTTCCTTTAACTGTCATTCCGATTAAAATGTCAATGAATGAATTGATCTTTAGAGTATTCCTGTACTACAATATATAAACTTCTGTAGTACCTGTATATGAACCCAAACCTGTTATACTGTCAGTTATCTGTCTGGTTTAGTGTCCGTATGGGTATTTTATTGCAGGAAATCCATTTTTTGAGCCAGAGCCAGAGGGTCTGTTAATAGGAGTCTCAGTACAGGACTTGGTGAAGGTGTATTCCAGGAACTCAAGACCTGCAGTGGACTGTCTCAGCATGAACTTCTATGAGGACCAGATCACTTCTTTCCTGGGTCACAATGGGGCTGGAAAGACCACCACTTTGTACGTCCTTACCTTCACTTTACCTTTGATGATAATTTCCATCTAGTTTGTGACATTTTGGACACATTTCTCATATATGTACTTGCACTGTCGCAGGTCCATATTGACTGGGTTGTTTCCGCCCACCTCTGGAACGGCTTACGTATATGGGAGGGACATTCGTACAGAAATGGACGCCATACGACAGTCGTTGGGCATGTGTCCACAGTACAACATCCTCTTCAACCAGTGAGCACTCTTTCTTTGCAAGTGGATATACCATTATAAATACTGCAATCTGATATGTATGTTTCATTTTATTTCACTCAGTCTGACAGTAGAGGAGCATATTCTCTTCTACTCTCTGATGAAGGGACGTGAGCGCAAGGAGGCCGAGCAGGAGGTTGAGGACATGCTGGAGGACCTGGGATTGCCTCATAAACGAGACGAGGAAGCACAGAACCTCTCTGGTGGGTCTGAATGTGAACCTGAGATGATAATCTGGTTATCTGCAATCTGTTATTAAGGGGTCTTAGAGTTTGCCCACTCTGGATCTGTGTTTTAGACAGATACTTAAAAGCCAGGGAGACAGGGGGTATTGGAGGTAAGCTTCTTATTTGGAGCTGATCTGGGTTAGGGATAAAATGAAGCTTCTTCTATAAGGTAAACATGGAAATGATGTTGCCTTGGTGGTAACGATGATTAGCCTGAGATAAATGCAAGCGTGTTTGTACACTATAATGTTCAAAAGATTTGGGTCAGTAAGAATGTTTTGTTTTTGAAAGAGATTAATACTTTTTTTTTAAGCAAAGATGCATCAACTTGATGCAAAAAAGTGTCAGTAAAGATATTTCTGATGTCACAAAAGATTTATATTTTTAATAAATGCTGTTCTTTTGAACTTTCTATTCATCAAAGAATACTGAAAAAGGAAATAAATGATATTTTAAAATATATTAAAACAGAAAACCGTATTTATGTAAGATTTTTAAAGCACAGACATGAACTGACAGAACACATTATCTCAGAATTACTTATGTTTTACTCTGAGGCAAAGAACAGGCTTGCATAATGATTGTGCCTGTTTCAAATGTTCCAACGTTATTTCCTGAGACAATTCCTGTGTCATTTTGCCTTAAATATCTCTGATTGTACCCACAGTATCTGCATTTTTTTAGTGCTTTTTTACTTGTACATCAAGCACTAATGTTTATAAAGTCAGTGTTTTAAACAATTTGTTTCTACTCTGACAATAAGGGGGTATGCAGAGGAAGCTGTCGGTGGCGATGGCTTTCGTAGGCGGTTCTAAGGTGGTGATATTGGATGAGCCAACGTCAGGAGTTGATCCATACTCCAGACGCTCCATTTGGGACCTGCTACTGAAGTACCGCACAGGTACTGCCACCTTCTGGCCAAAGAAAACATTGCAGGGTTAAAAAGTCAATCACTGCGAGAGACTTTGTTGTACAGCTGCTCGTGCAATAATATACAAATCGGATCCTCCTGTTGTTAAATATCTGTATGATCTCTTTTTCTCTCTCTTTACACATACACTTCATTCAGGCCGCACAGTAATACTGTCCACTCATCACATGGACGAGGCAGACCTGTTAAGTGACAGAGTGGCCATTATCTCTAAAGGGAAATTACACTGCAGTGGCTCTCCTCTCTTTCTGAAAAACTGCTTTGGAGTGGGTTTCTACCTCACGCTGGTGCGTCGCATTAAAGACCAGCGCAAAAAGGAGGTGAGACTTCTTTTTCCCATGTTGTTGATTACGGCAAAACACCATGGGTGAATATAGAGTAAAAATTTTAACTAAAATATATCACCATACTGATAAACCACCACAATACTTCCCCAGTTGATAATCACTGTAAAATTAAGATAATTGTTTTGTATTACAAGTTTTCTGAAATGTTGTACTTAAATATGCAAATTAGGCATTATCTAATTAAAAATGCTCTAATTTGCATACATATCTTTCACAGAAATATGAGCATTTGATAAAGCCAGGTTCAGAATTCTTGTTTCATTTTGTTGAGATATTAGAGTTAACAATTTTTTTAAATTTTTTTTTATCATAAATCAGAAAGTACAATTTAAAGGATTAGATCACTTTCAAATGAAAATTACCCCAAGCTTTCCTTATCCTCAAGCCATCCTAGGTGTATATGACTTTCTTCTTTCTTATGAACACAATCAGAGAAATATTAATAAATATCCTGATGCATCTGAGCTTTATAATGGCAGTGAGCAATACCATTGAGTATGAAGCTCAAGAAAGTGCCTCCATCCACATCCATCCATCATAAACGTACTCCACACGGCTCCGGGGGGGTTAATAAAGGCCTTCTGAAGCGAATCGATGCATTTGTGTAAAAAAATATTGATATTTAACAAGCTATGAAGTGAAATATCTAGCTTCCGCCAGACCGCCTTCTGTATTCAAGTTACGAAAAAAAAAACGGAACTGGCGTTGCGTCAGTTAAACTTTTCTGTAAGTTGAATAGGGAAGGCGTAGGACGTAGGTAAGCTTTTTGAACTGTGAGAGGTGTTGGGCTTTCTTCCAGCTTTCTTCTGGCAAAAGCTAGATATTTTACTTCATAACTTGCCTTTATAACTTCATAAAGGCATCGCTTTGCTTCAGAAGGCCTTTATTAACCCCCTGGAGCCGTGTGGAGTACACTTTTATGATGGATGGATGGAGGCACTTTCTTCAGCTCATACTCGTTGGTATAGCTCACTGCCATTATAAAGCTCGGATGCGTCAGGATATTTATTAATATATCTATGATTATGTTCATCAGAAAGAAGAAAGTCATATACACCTAGGATGGCTTGAGGGTGAGTAAAGCTTGGGGTAATTTTCATTTGAAAGTGAACTAATCCTTAAGGAATAAAATGTTATATAAACCAATCAAATGTTTTATGAACAAACCCCTCTGTTAAAACCTTTAGAATATAGATAGGAATGAAACTGGATGTAAGTGCTACTGGAGTGGAGATATCATTTTGAGGAAGCAGCCTTTAAGGATATGTATTGTAATTGAAATCTACTGACACAAATAGATAAAATGTAATAAAATACACACTTTAATGTCTATTTTGGATATTTTCTCTTCACTACTCTGAAAAAAGACATGTTATGGAAGCAAAATAGCCCAGCATCTCATGCAAGAAAAAGCAATGGTTTTGTCTGTAATGTCTTGCCTTAAGGATGAAGTAATTACATACTTTTATCTAGTTTGTGTATTTTTTGTTTGTTTGTTTGTTTGTTTGTTTTTAAAAACTATATCACAATCCACAGCTGTGCTTTGGATGTGTTCTTTAGGAGTTCTTTGACTGTCATGATACAACTGTTACTGTAAAGCACACAGACACACTGACTTATGGTGCTTAAATGGGCAACACAGGTTTAAACAAACTTAAAAGTATTAAACTTCACCATATAACCTCACAGTTTGTGCTGCGGACATGAATGGTACCTCAAAAATTGATTAGCAGGCGTATTACACTTTATCACACTTACTATTTTGGCTTAATGAATGATAATATGAGCTGGAAAAACCTATGTTATTGTGACGTATATATGAGTGAAATGGCTACTTGAACGATAAAAAAAATGTAGGACAGGACTTGGTTTTGTCCATCAGAAATTGATTGATTGTTGTCATTTGCTAAGTGATGTGATCTTATGTAAGTGACAGGTTGCTGGAAGGGAGGGATTATTGTCCCTCCAGAGAACACGTCATCAGAGAGGAGAAGAGATTATAGAGGAAAACCCCTAAAAATAACATAAATGCCTGGAATGTGGTTCTTAAAACTACAGTATTTTGACTATGTCCAATAAGAGTTCTTCACCTGTGCTCCTCAGAATGAATGCGACTGTGCATCCGAATGTTCCTGCACCTGCTCCACCTGCACTAGATATAAAGAAGAGAGTCAGGCACTACAGCCTGAGAGAACACTGGACGGTCAGTGGACTAACAGCTCAAAATATACAGTGATATCATTTCTTCAAAAATTAATATTTTTTTTCTCTCTCTCCACACAGGGAATGTTGAGAGCATCACTACTCTGATTCATCACCATGTACCTGAGGCGAAGCTGATTGAAATGATCGGTCAAGAGATGACCTATCTGCTCCCAAATAAGGGTTTTAAATATCGTGCATATGCCAGCCTTTTCCGAGAACTGGAGGAAACATTGGCTGACATGGGCCTCAGTAGCTTTGGCATATCTGACACATCACTGGAGGAGGTTGAACAACATTTCTTTCTGCATGCAATTCTTTCTTTATGCTAGCAACCATTACCATCAGTGATACCAGTCAACAGACTGTTGCTTTTGTGTTTAAATTTTGTGTATAATTTAATATCCATTTATGGGTATTAATTATATATATATATTGGTTGTTACTGTGCAAAAGTTGCTGTATAGATGTGTGATCACTAATGATTTAAAAAACTGTGTTGTATGTATTTAGATCTTTCTGAAAGTTACAGCAGATGGAGAGGCAGCCAACAGCTCTGTTACACCAGGTAAAAATCCTCATATTATCTGTATTTACAACCATAATACCCGAAATTCATCTCAAGTTAATTAATCTCATAAAGTCCTGTACTTTCCATAAACCAGTAGTTTATAACCCTGTGTTTGACTGTGTCAAACTACCCCCTCAGAGCAATGGATGCTACAACAGAGGAAAAATGGCAATGGTTTCTTGAGAGAAAGAGAGGCTACGAGTAAAGTTGAAGGTGAATCGAGATCCCAGATCTCAGCTTTGCTTAGCACTCATGCTAAGAAGCTAACAGGGTGCTAAAGGGTTTGATTGAGGTGCTATGCTTTATGTAGAGATAAAGCTTCTTGAGATACAGTAGCTCTTGGCAGAAACCAGACCATCTTAGACCAATGTGAATTTCCATGCTGGTCCAGGCTGGTTTGTGCTGATTAGTGCTGGTCTAGCTGGTAAACCAGTCAGTTGTGCTAACTGATTGCCTGACAATGGTTCTCAGTTAAGCTAGTAAAAGAATGGGGCTTGCTTGTTAAAGCAACTAATGTGGTCTTGCTGGTTTGGAAGTTTGAGCTGGTCAGTTGTCTTAGCCAGGTGAGGACAAACCAGCAGCCAAAATATAATGCTGTTGAGGAGTTTTTACAGCAGGTCTAATTAGATTACACCCGTATCTGGTCTGGTTTACAGATGCTAATGGAATGGGGAGCCCACTGGAGTCTGACAACAGTGCTGGTAGAGCCTCCAAGCAAGTTAAAGGCATTAGCCTGGTACTCAAACAGTTCCACGCTCTTCTGGTCAAGAGATTTCACCATGCCACACGCAGCCACAAAGATTTCCTTGCACAGGTAAGGTGAAGTTTGCGGACACAGTGTTATGAAAATGAGAAAATTTCACCCAAAAAGGATAATTTTGCCATCATTTACTTACCTTTATGCTGTTTCAAACTCCTATGACTTTCTTTCTTCTGTGGAACCCAAAAGTACAATTTCTGAAAAATATTCTAGCCACTTATTTGATGCCATGTTTTTTTTCTAGAATAGACAATAAGCAAATGTTTTCTTTACATTTTGCTTTTTTTGTAGATTGTTTTGCCAGCCAGTTTTGTCCTTATTTCTTTGGTCTTCACTATGATTGTCCCACCATTTGGAGAGTATCCTAGTCTGACCCTCACTCCATGGATGTACGGACCACAGTTTACCTTCATCAGGTGAGATCAGCTGTTTAGAGTCTAATGGCGTTTTTTACTCCTGTAGATTGTTTGCTTTATTCCAAAACAAGGATGTTGTGATTTCTTCTTGGTTCGGTTTGCTTTCACAAGGCAACATTTCTAAATGGACCAAAATTTGTTATTACGAGTCAAGTGCGAGTAAACTCTCCTCTCATTGGTCAGCGTGCACCTGTTTATGTTCCAGGATTTGGCTCATAGCAGTCATCAGTCAGGGTGGATAGACAACAGCTCCGCAGGCTGATTGTGGCTTTCTTTGCAGCTGTCATTACATTACTTTATCATTTTTAACAAGAATCAAGGCTTTGTATTTTAATGTGTTTTCGACATTTGTTCTGAAATATTTTATATATGTTTGTCTGACCAAATTTCAATAAAGCATTTCACTTCGTCTTTGCTCCAGCTTAACCCATGTTTCATTTTGAGAGGCATTAGCAAAATGTAATTACCTGTCATACAGCCTGGTTCGTTGGTTCGTCAGGTCGGATTATTTCTCACCACTCCAAAATTTGTTTGCAATCGGGCCGAGACCACCTTGTTTGTTCGTGCAATCTCGGACCAATTATTTTGGTGCGGATCCAAGCACAATTGCCATGTTCACATATGCCTAACCAAACTGAACTAATGGAGAAAACACACCAGGTTCTGAAACAACCAAGCCAGATGTGAAAACACTCTAAGAATCTGCTTATAAAGTAGTTTGTATGTTTTCATGGGAGATAAATTCCTCACTGGTCTTCTGTATTTCAGTAATGAGCAGCCATCACACCCAAAAATGAAGCACTTCATACAGACGTTGCTGAAGGACCCTGGCATGGGAACACGCTGTATGGCAAATCAGCCCTTGGAGTGAGTTTGGAAGTTTTGTCTGAAGGGGTTTTGAAACTACACTATGAGCATACTTTAATCATTTTGAGATTTACACTGGAGAATATATTGAGCCAGTGTACACCCATCCAGTTCTGATTTATGCGATTACTTCTTCAAATACAAAGTTATGTCATGAAACTCTAGATGGTGCAGGCTGTTAAGTCTAAAAACCAGTGTTGAGCAGCAAGCAGGTATTTGAAGCTGCTGGTGTCTCTGGAGTCTCAAGAACCTCTCCATGCAGGCTGGCAGTTATGTGTAAAATTGTATTTTAGCCACCACTAACTCAACACTGGGTTTTTTTTTTATAGCTGCCCATTTCATACAATTAACTTGTTTGACAGAAACTTAATAAGCCTTTATCTAACCGAGTTCTGCTGTGCTCTAAATCACTCACAAATCTTATGATAGTTCAATAATCTGCATTCAGTCTTCACACAATATTAGTTGTTTTCATGCCTTTTGCACAACATTGCACCATTTCATGCTTTCATCTTCAGAAAGATCTTTCTTCCTCCCCATATTGCATGAGAACTGTGACTTGCTTAATAATGTGGAACAACCTCTAAGTAGGGTTTCCATTTACCTAAGTACCTGGCAAATTATTTTGTCTGAGATTGATACCATTTATCTAAAAAGACATGGATAAATAAACAAACAAACACTTTCTTAGAAAAACTAAAATCTGAATGTTTATTGTACTGAAATCCTACTGATATGTCACTTGCATAATAATTTGGAATTTGGAATATATATATATATATATAAATAAAATATATATATATATGTAGTGTGTGAATAACTTTTGGTTTGACTATATATACAAACCCAATTCCAAAAAAGTTGGGACACTGTACAAATTGTGAATAAAAAAGGAATGCAAAAATCTCATAAACTTATATTTTATTCACAATAGAATATAGATAACATATCAAATGTTGAAAGTGAGACATTTTGAAATGTCATGCCAAATATTGGCTCATTTTGGATTTCATGAGAGCTACACATTCCAAAAAAGTTGGGACAGGTAGCAATAAGAGGCCGGTTAAATGTTAAATGTACATATAAGGAACAGCTGGAGGACCAATTTGCAACTTATTAGGTCAATTGGCAACATGATTGGGTATAAAAAGAGCCTCTCAGAGTGGCAGTGTCTCTCAGAAGTCAAGATGGGCAGAGGATCACCAATTCCCCCAATGCTGCGGCGAAAAATAGTGGAGCAATATCAGAAAGGAGTTTCTCAGAGAAAAATTGCAAAGAGTTTGAAGTTATCATCATCTACAGTGCATAATATCATCCAAAGATTCAGAGAATCTGGAACAATCTCTGTGCGTAAGGGTCAAGGCCGGAAAACCATACTGGATGCCTGTGATCTTCAGGCCCAAGTTGTTATCAGCGCTCAGTTCAGAAGCCTGCATCTCTGATGGAATGGGGTTGCATGAGTGCGTGTGGCATGGGCAGCTTACACATCTGGAAAGGCACCATCAATGCTGAAAGGTATATCCAAGTTCTAGAACAACATATGCTCCCATCTAGACGTCGTCTCTTTCAGGGAAGACCTTGCATTTTCGAACATGACAATGCCAGACCACATACTGCATCAGTTACAACATCATGGCTGCGTAGAAGAAGAATCCGGGTACTGAAATGGCCAGCCTGCAGTCCAGATCTTTCACCCATAGAAAACATTTGGCGCATCATAAAGAGGAAGATGCGACAAAGAAGACCTAAGACAGTTGAGCAACTAGAAGCCTGTATTAGACAAGAATGGGACAACATTCCTATTCCTAAACTTGAGCAACTTGTCTCCTCAGTCCCCAGACGTTTGCAGACTGTAAAAAGAAGAGGGGATGCCACACAGAGGTAAACATGGCCTTGTCCCAACTTTTTTGAGATGGGTTGATGCCATGAAATTTAAAATCAACTTATTCTTTCCTTAAAATGATACATTTTCTCAGTTTAAACATTTGATATGTCATCTATGTTGTATTCTGAATAAAATATTGAAATTTGAAACTTCCACATCATTGCATTCCTTTTTTATTCACAATTTGTACAGTGTCCCAACTTTTTTGGAATCGGGTTTGTGTATATATATATATATATATATATATATATATATATATATTATATTATATGTGAATTTGTGCTCACAGGAACCTCTTCACCTGCTTAAACACAACCTCTGATTGGGAAGTTCCTCCAGTGTCTCCTGAGGTCACAAACATCTTATTGAGTCCCGCATGGGATACAAGAAACCCCTCCCCTTCCTGTGAGTGCAGCACTGATACAAAGCTCACTATGCTGCCTGTCTGTGCAGCTGGAGCTGGAGGACTGCCACCACCACAGGTCAGGATCAGATGGAACTGATATACTTTAATCGCAATTATAAAGATCTAGGCAGTGGGTTTAATAATGTTTTGTTTTTGTTGTTGTTGCTCTGATGTAGAGAAAAGAGCCAACGGGGGACATTTTGCTCGACATGACAAACAAAAACATCTCTGACTACTTAGTGAAGACTTACCCCACGCTCATCAAGACCAGGTGAGCTGTTATAAAAATTTCAGTGTGTTAGTAGTGTTAGTATTCATTTCATTTTGTATAATGACAACTTGTATAATGACTGCTGTTTTCCTTTTATGCAGCTTGAAGAGCAAATATTGGGTGAATGAACAAAGGTAAAATTTCTGTCTTTTATTATTTAGTTGTTTGGATGTTTGATGTGGTTGCCGATATGGATATGAAACAATCAAACAGTTGAAACATATCTGTGGAAAACCCACACATCATAATCAAAGGATTTCTTTTTTGCAGAATGCCTCAGGATTTTACTTCATTACGGCCGAAAAAAAAAAAAAAAAAATACTTGACATGTCCTTCAGTGTGACATGATATACATATCTAAAATGTTTTTAAACACCATTTTGCTAATTCTTTTGTAATTATGCTGATTTTCTATTGATTTTTTTTTTTTTACTGAATTTTTTTTACTTTTAATTTGTCTTACCGCATGACCATTTAACATAGCAAAGTCGATAGTAGAAGCACAATTAAATTGTATACTAAAATGTTGATAATAAAAATTAATGGACATAATATGCATCTGTGTTTATAACAAAAATACACCAGTGCGAAATGTTAATGTGCAAAAATTATGTATTGATAATACTCTCACACAACAAATAGTGGACACAATAACTAAGGAATCTTTAAAAATATGCTTGACTAAAAACCCAATTTTACACAGGTATGGTGGACTCTCTGTTGGTGGACAACTACCGATTCTCGATGTAGACCCTGAGATGATCCAGAACATTTTTTCCCAGCTTGGACGGATGATGAATATTACAGGGGTATTATATTGTGTACTACACATAAACGATCATGAGATTTTGATGAGAGGCACTTAAATATATTACTTTCTATTCTGAACACATAACATATACACTATTGAATGATTTCTTCTCCTTAGGGTCCCTATTCAAAGTCAGCCATGAATGAATTAGGAACCTTCTTGCACTACATGGAGAGTGAATACAATGTTAAGGTAAGTTAAACCACCTATTTAACAATACAATATCCCAAAATGTGTTTGGACACTTAAGCCATGAATAAAAATGTCTAAATGTCAAGGATCGTATTCTACTGACTTTATTTTGCTCCTGGTCCCCTAACTTGTCACAGGTGTGGTATAATAACAAAGGCTGGCACGCCATGGTCTCCTTCATGAACATAGCAAACAACGCCATTCTTCGTGCTTACCTGCCGCCTCACGCCAACCCATCAGAATACGGCATTACTGCCATCAACCACCCGCTCAACCTGACCAAAGAACAGCTCTCAGAGGTCACTGTGTGAGTGTCACATGTCACATTGAAATGTTTTTGACTGATAGGCTCAGTTTACATCATCCGTCTTGATG
The DNA here is from genome assembly GCF_019924925.1 of Ctenopharyngodon idella. Lineage (NCBI taxonomy): Eukaryota > Metazoa > Chordata > Actinopteri > Cypriniformes > Xenocyprididae > Ctenopharyngodon > Ctenopharyngodon idella. The sequence goes on from NC_067221.1 coordinate 16,885,855, forward strand.
CTCAGCACTAAATACAGGTGTAAACGGGGTCCAAAATGTTTTGTAATCCTACTCATTTGTCAATCGACCACTGTACTAAAACAAGGGGTTTTAATCTTAATCTGACATTCAGTTAATAGTGATGTATGAGGTGATGTACACTACCATTCAAAAGTTTGGGGTCGGTACGCTTTAATTATTTATAATACATTATTTATAATTAATAATTTATAATATAATAATATTATAATATAATTCATAATATAATAATTATTTATAATATAATAATATTTATGTCTCTTATGCTCACCAAGGCTGCATTATTTGATCAAAATGGCAGTAAAAATAGTAATATTGTGAAACATTTTTACAATATAAAATATCTGTTTTCTATTTTAATGTAGTTTAAACTGTAATTTATTCCTGTGATGAATTTTCAGCAGTCATTTATCCAGTCTTCAGTGTCACATGATCCTTCAGAAATCATTCTAATATGCTGATTTGCTGCTCAAGAAACATTTCTTATTATTATCAAAGTTGAAAACAGTTCTGTCATGACAACTCTCGAAGTGTTTGGCATGGTAATGGGTATGACAATGTTGACATGTTTTTTTTTTTTTTTGGTGGAATAGAGCTGCTACGCTTCTGCTTTTATTGCTGCTGATGCTGTAGGTTATTGCTGCTGCTGCAGAGCAAGTACGGGACTTGCTACTGCCAATACATACACAACACACTGCTGTGAGCAAGTAAGACATGCTGCTGCTGTACAATATAGCGTACATGAATTACCCGTAGCAGATCGACACTGGTGGAGCTGGAGAAGGTGGAGGGTTTCTGAAGTGCACTGCACTGCTAAGGCAATGCTACCAAAGTATTTTGAAGGTTGAGCACGTAAGCTCATTGACTACTTGTAGAACAGGAACCAATCAGCTGTGCTCTATAGATAACGATGTAATTACCAGCAGGTTGAGTAAAGGACCTATTAGCCTGCGCCATCTAGAGTTTCATGACAGAACTTTTTTGTGCATTTGTGCTGCTTAATATTTTTGTGGAAACTGTGATACTTTTTTTCTAGCATTCCTTGATGAATAGAAAGTTTAAAAGAACAGCATTTATTTGATTTTTTGTAACATTAAATATTGTACTGTCCCTTTTGATCAATTTAATTTATCTTTAAAGGTTTAGTTCACCCAAAAATGAAAATTGTCATTAATTACTCACCCTCATGTCGTTCTACACACGTAAGACCTTCATTCATCTTCGGAACACAAATTAAGATATTTTTGATAAAATCCGATGGCTCAGTGAGGCCTGCATTGCCAGCAAGATAATTAACACTTTCATATGCCCAGAAAGCTACTAAAAACATATTTAGTACAGTTCATGTGAGTACAGTGGTTCAACCGTAATATTATAAAGCTACGAAAATACTTTTCAACAATATCTAGTGATGGGCGATTTTAAAACACTGCTTAGAAGCTTTACGAATCTTTTGTTTCGAATCAGTGGTTCGGAGCACCAAAGTCATGTGATTTCAGTAAACGAGGCTTTGTTACGTCACAAGTGTTTCGAAATTTCAATAGTTCACATGACTTTGGCAGTTTGATACGCGATCCGAACCACTGATTCGAAACAAAAGATTCATAAAGCTTCGAAGCTTCATGAAGCAGTGTTTTGAAATCAGCCATCACTAGATATTGTTGAAAAGTCATTATTTTTTTTATTTTTTTTTGGTGCACAAAAAGTATTCTCGTCGCTTTATAATATTAAGGTAAAACCACTGTAGTCACATGAACTTGTTTTAAATATGTCTTTAGTAGCTTTCTGGGCATTGAAAGTGTTAATTATCTTGTTGGCAATAGAGGCCTCACTGAGCCATCGGATTTTTTTATCAAAAAATATCTTATTTTGTGTTCTGTAGATGAATGAAGGTCGTAAGGGGGTGGAACGACATAAGGGTGAGTAATAAATGACAGAATTTTCATTTCTGGGTGAACTAACCCTTTAAATCTTACTAACCCCAAACTTTTGAATGGTAGTGTATGTAGTCATGGAATCAGAAACATCGAAATCTGATACACATTATTTCAAGTGTACTCCTGTTTTCATACATAAATGTAAATACTGTATGACTGTGTGAATAATGTTTTTTAAGTAAAAAGTGTAGTATAAGACTGCTTTTCATTCCGGACAGTCTCGCCACATCAGTGGATGCAGTGGTGGCCATCTGCGTCATCTTTGCCATGTCCTTCATCCCAGCCAGCTTTATCCTTTACCTCATTCAGGAACGTGTCACCAAGGCCAAACATCTGCAGTTTGTTAGTGGAGTCAGTCCTGTGGTCTACTGGGTCGCCAACTTTTTCTGGGACATGGTGAGATTTATCGGCATTGTGTGTTAACAAGGACAGTTCTGTAAAATGTCCATCATTAGTCATTGCGAAATGTTTTTGGAATGCTGCTTGATTGCTCATATCTCATTCGTTTGTTTGTGCTAGATGAACTACTCTGCCAGCACAGTGATGGTTGTGGCCATTTTTGTGGCTTTTGATAAGAAGTGCTACACATCACCCACAAATCTGCCAGCGCTGGTCGCTCTGCTTTGTCTCTATGGGTCAGTCAGCGGCTTATGTAGATTGCCATTGACTTGAGAAAATCAGCTCAAGCACAACAGTGATTTTTCTTTCGCTCTTCACTATGCAGGTGGTCAGTGACGCCCATGATGTACCCCATGTCCTACATGTTCAATGTCCCCAGCACGGCGTACGTGTCCCTCTCCTGCATCAACCTTTTCATTGGTATCAACAGTAGCGCCATTACCTTCATCTTAGAGCTCTTTGAAAACAACAGGGTATAATTACATTTTTATTCACAATATTTGTTGTTGTTTGTTTTTATATAAAATTATAATATAGTACCTTTAAGTCACAATAATGAAAGACATCTTTGCTTATAAATCCATATTTACAAATCTCGTATTGCTTATTTTGTAGTAATTGCTTGTGTTTTTTCTTCACAAACCCTTCAGTCTCTACTAATGTTTAATGAGGTGTTGAAGAAGGTGCTACTGGTCTTCCCTCACTTCTGTCTCGGTCGAGGTCTCATTGATATGGCCATGAACCAGGCCGTGACTGATGTCTACGCCCGATTTGGTATGTCCGTCTATTAGCAAGACCTAGTAATGATAGGTTGATTGTTATGTAAAATCTGTCACCTCAAATAAAAGTAAATGTCCTTACTCAGTCCATTCAAACTGACAGTACCAAAGCTGATTTTAATGAAATTTCTAGCAATAATCATGTATATCTTTGAAAATTAAGTATGTAAGTAAAAAAATGCATGTCTAAAATGCTGAAAACATTCCATCACTCGTCTAAATATAATTGAATTGCATCTTCTTCACTCAGAACTCATACAATATTTTTCCTGTAAAACACAAAAAGAATTATCTTCAAGATGTCAGTAGCTGTTTTCCACACTCTAATCCCTGGTCTATTAAAAACGTCTCGGTTACGAATGTAACCCTCGTTCCCTGAAGGAGGGAACGGAGACGTACGTCAGTAGTGACCGACGAATTGGGATATCGCTAGAGAGCCCTATCAGTTTTGAGTGAACTACAACAGGCCAATGGAGTTGGCGTGCGATATTTGCATAATGCGCACCGCCCCCGCCAGGTGGTATAAATAGGGGAGCAGATGCCATCGCACTCTATTTTTCACTGAGGAGACAATCTAGTCCGCACTACATCGAGGGTACAGCAACTGTGGCGACGGGACGAGGGTTACATACGTAACCGAGATGTTCCCTTTCAGTCGGTCACGTTCGACGTACGTCAGTAGTGAATGACGAATTGGGATCCGAAATAAAGCGCCACAGTATGAACCCCTTCCAGTGCCCAGCGCAAGCTCTAGCCACCCGGCGCACCAGTGGGACGGGGAAGGGGGCGAGCTTACGCCGAGAGAGTCTACTGCTGTTCCGACATACCCACTAAGTAAACTAGACTACACTGGGGAAGCAAACCCGTAGGAGATGCTGCGGAGACCACTACCCACCCGTAGGGGAGGAATTTACGTGGAGAGTACACATATGGACTGGCCGTGGGCAGTACTCCACCTGGGTAGGGGGAGACTCATCTGACAGGTGACAGCAGAGCTGGCTCTGCTAGGGAAAGACACGGGCTCGCCGTAGGGAGTTGACCGTGGACAAATACACACATGGGACCACTCACGTGGAGGGGTCACGACATGTGGAACCCAGCCAAACGTCAACGTCGGTGACGGAGGTTTGGCCTGGCATCAGACACTCAGCAATGTCCGAGCCGAAGGAGGAGGCGGAGGAACTCGACAGGGTTCGCCAAGCGGGGAACTCGACTGGAGTAAAAAGGATGCACGTATCCGGCCCAGGGGGCGGGAGTGGCATTGCAAGCCGACACTAGAACGGGCTCTTCGCGTCTACCGGCTGGTGGAAGCGAGTACACGGGAAGATACCGGTTCTACACGAAGGCTATAGAATCTAGCGAACGTGTTAGGTGTCGCCTAGCCCGCAGCTCTACAGATATCTGTCAGCGAGGCGCCGTGCGCCAGCGCCCAGGAAGAGGCCACTCCTCTGGTGGAGTGGGCTCTCAACCTGAGCGGGCAAGGCACGCCCTGGGACTCATACGCCAGGGCGATGGTGTCCACTATCCAGTGGGCCATCCTCTGCTTGGAGACAGTCTTTCCCTTCTGCTGGCCTCCGTAACAGACAAAGAGCTGATCTGAGGTCCTGAAGCTTCGCGTTCTGTCCACGTACAGGCGCAGAGCGTGGACGGGACAGACCAAAGCTAGGGCTGGGTCTGCCTCCTCCGAAGGCAGCGCTTGCAGGTTCACTACCTGATCTCGAAAGGGAGTGGTAGGAACCTTGGGCACATATCCAGGCCGGGGTCTCAGGATAACGTGAGAGTCACCGGGCCCGAATTCCAGGCACGATTCGTCAACCGAAAATGCGTGCAGGTCCCCTACCCTCTCCCGCAAGCGGTAGATCACTATGCACATCACTATGCAGTTGATGGTAAATCGCTAGGGAAGCACGATCTGATCGTCAGGTTCTTGAGGTGCCAGAGGGTGCCCCGTCTCTGAGTCAGGAGGTCCTTCCTCAGAGGAATGGGCCAGGGAGGTGCTGTCGTGAGGAGCGTGAGGTCCGAGAACCAGGTCCGAGTTGGCCAGTATGGAGCCACTAACAAGACCTGCTCCTCAACCTCCCTGACTTTGCACAGGAGCTGTGCGAGAAGGCTTACTGGGGGAAACGCATATTTGCGTAGGCCCCGGGGCCAGCTGATTGTCAGGGCATCCGTGCCGAGCGTGCCGCCGGTCAGGGAATAGAACAACTGGCAGTGGGCAGTCTCCGGGAAGGCAAACAGATCTATCTGTGCCTCGCTGAAGCGCTGCCAGATCAGCTGGACCACCTGGGGATGGAGTCTCCATTCGCCCGGCAGCGGAGGCTGCCGTGAGAGCTCGTCGGCTGCACGGTTGAGCACGCCTGGGACGTGAATGGCACGAAGCGACCTCAGATGCTTCTGACTCCATAGCAAGAGATGGTGGGCGAGTTGCGACATACGGCAGGACAGGCAGTTCGTTGCCACGGGGACACGGAACGTACCGCGCTGCCACGCCCATCTTGGGACCCGGCCGCGGAGCCAGTGTTGAAGCGGCCTCATATGAAGCAATCCGAGCGGCGTGACTGCGGCTGCGGATGCCATATGCCCCAGGAGCCTCTGAAAGAGTTTCAGTGGGGCCGCTGTCCTGCACTTGAGCGTACTCAGGCAGGTCAACACTGACTGGACGCGCTCCTCTGTGAGGCGCGCAGTCCGGGCAACCGAATCCAGTTCCATACCGAGATAAGAGATCCTCTGCCCGGGGGAGAGTTTGCTCTTGTCCCAGTTGACCCGAAGACCCAACCAACTGAGGTGAGCTAACACCATGTCCCTGTGTTCGCACAACTGCTCCCGCGAGCTGGCCAGGATGAGCCAGTCGTCGAGGTAGTTGAGGATGCGAACGCCCTGTTCCTTGAGGGGAACAATGGCCGCCTCCGCAATCTTCGTGAAGACGCGGGGCGACAGGGCCAGCGCGAGTCATACGGCAGGAGCGTAGACCACCCTGCAGCGGCCCGAAGTGGGGTCAGACTCTGCGAGGTGACAGTGTGAATGGGAGACGGCTGGGGCGCGGCCTCGACCATCACACTGGGACCTGCTGGCGAAGAGAGAGTGGGCTGCGAGTGGCAAGGCGGGGCCTCGCACACTGACAGCCGCAGTCTCTTGTGACCTGGAGGATTGGGAAACTGCTCTTCTTGTGATGAAGTGGGTACCGCTGGACTCCGGAGAGCCAGCGGCGGGACAGACAAATTCACAAATTCCCCCCGGTGGGAGAGACGATGGAGTCCTCTCCCGAAGAGCAGGAACCTTCACCTCCAGGTCGCCCGTCTCAGGGTCGCGTCTTCCTCGACCTCTTGCCACCTGGCTTGGCCTGAGCGGGCTGGGTGCCGCGTCCGCGACCGGCACCCTGCTGTTTGGCTGGTGTCGGCTGCTGCTTTGCCGTCTTAGCAGGGGCGGAGGACGACGCAGGCGGGCGCCCTCGGCGACGAGCGGGCTGAGGCTGTGCGGCCGGCGGCGGGGTGGAGGCAGCAGTGGACCGCCGGGGCAGGACGTGTTTAATAGCCTCAGCCTGCTTCTGGGCGGCAGAGAACTGCTGGGCGAAGCTCTCTACCGCGTCGCCGAAAAGGCCGACCTGTGATATGGGGGAGTCCAGGAACCGATATTTGTCGGTATCCCTCATATCAGCAAGGGTCAGCCACAGGTGGCGTTGCTGGACCACAAGCGTGGCCATCGCCTGACCAACAGAACGTGCCGTCACCTTAGTCGCCCGGAGGGTGAGGTCCGTGGCGGCACGCAGCTCCCCAAGCAGCTGCTGGTCAAGACCTCCCTGGGGCATTTCCATCAACGCTTTTGCCTGATGAACTTGCAAAAGGGCCATGGTATGCAGGGCGGAGGCAGCCTGTCCGCAAGCTCTGTCAAGCCTGACGAGAATTTACAGGCCCGGGATGGCAGACGCGTCTTACCGCGCCAGCCGGAGGCCGTTAGACACAGTTGCATCGCAACAGACCTCTCGACTGGGGGAATCAGTGTATATCCCCTAGCCTCCCCGCCATCCAGGTTGGTGAAGGCGGACGAGGGACCAGGTCTCGCACGAACGCTATAGGGCGTCCGCCAGGACCTGGTCACCTCATCATGCACCTCCAGGAAGAATGGCATCGGGGTGGGGCGCTGGGGACCATCATCGAGCCGAGAAGGTTCGGGACACGGTGGAGGGTTCCAGACGAGCCCGACCTTCTCGGCAGCCCGGGAAAGCATAGCCGTCAACTCAGGATCGGGCTCGGACAACGCTATGGTCCTGGAGGGAGGTAACGCAGCCGAGTCCTCATCTCCCGAGGACTCTTGCTCACCTTCCGATGCCGCGATCGACATGCAGTCATCCGTCGGTGCTCCGAAAGAAACGGCTGGCCGCTCCGTAGAGGGACCAGCACGCTCAGTCGGCAGCACCACCGGTTGCAGTGAGGTAGAGGGGACAGGGGCCCGCGGAGCGGCGCTCGGCGGGGAAGCCCTGACCGTGATCCTCAGATCACCCTGCCTACACGCCGACGCACCGTCAACACTGCAATAGTCATGTTTCCACAATGAGCTGCTTCAGTGTGCTGAACGCCCAGGCACGTGATGCAGCGATTGTGGCCGTCAGCGGGGACCAATGAACGACCGCATCCAGTAACGCACAGACGAAATGACATCTTGAAAAAGACGCAGGGTTCGTCTGTGAAGCTCTTTTAGGAGGGGAAAATTCCGCTCTCTTGTGCTGAAGCACACAGGGAGTGTCACGATGTGTTCGGGTACACCACTCCCGAACACAACGGAGGAACCGGCCCAAATCGCAACAGACAACAAGCTTTCAAGCTCAGGCTCCTCGGGAAGCTCGCGACCTCGCTGAAGTGCTGTCACACCAACACAAGACGCTGTTTTCCTTCTCAAGGCTTGAAGAATTCACTCTGAAGTCTGAAAAGCTGGAACACAACTAGATGGCTCCGAAGCGAAAGACAGAGTGCGATGGCATCTGCTCCCCTATTTATACCACCTGGCGGGGGCGGTGCGCATTATGCAAATATCGCACGCCAACTCCATTGGCCTGTTGTAGTTCACTCAAAGCTGATAGGGCTCTCTAGCGATATCCCAATTCGTCGGTCACTACTGACGTACGTCGAACGTGACCAACTGAAAGGGAACATATTATATTATATTATATTATATTATATTATATTATTTTATGCTGACCTACAATGGAACCACTTGAGAGAGAACTGTCAGGAGACTTATTTCTTAGCACAAAAGAGGACAGTGGTACAAGAGGATTACCAAATCATTATTTTATGTGTGAAAATATAGCAAAAGTAACACAGAAATGTAAAAACAATGGACTTGTGACAATGCACCTGAAATCATCAGGCCTTCATTTTAAGCTTTCATTTAGTGATGAGGGATTTTTTTTGCTAGACAAAGAGCAGGAGGAATACCAAGCGAGTGTCTCAGAGCCAGCAAAAGCTATGAAAAAAGAAACTGTTTATCTCACAGAGTAAGATGCAGCCTGCAGAAATGACATGCATGGTTGTTGTTCTCACTGGAACTACATAATGTAGCCAAAGCACAATAAAGTCAGTTAGCCATTCCCAAAGCTCATATTTACAAAATATAGATTCTGGGAATCAATACTCTGGTCTCATGAGACCAAATCAATCATTTTGGATCTAACAGCATCCAAAAAGTTATGGTGTTGCTAGAGGAGGAGTACAGTGAGAAGTGCCTGGTTCCCACAGTAAAGTTCAGTGGTAGTAAAGCTCTGATATAAAGATGTATGAGTGCTGAAGGTGTGAAAGAGTTGTGCTTTATCAATGCTGTCATGAATTCCTACACCACTGTGTATTTTAATACACAAACTTGAAACAGAAGATGTTACCCTTTCCTCATTCCCTGCATTGTTGGGCATTTTTTCAACATGACAACGAGGATATGCATTCTCCCAAGGTGAAAAACCTTCTGTGGACATGTATTGCACTCAATCTTAAAACTCTTGAACGCCTGTGGGGGATTCTGTAGAGACGAGTTGAGCAACACTCCCCATTAAAGATCAGGGCATTTAAGGAGCTCATCATCCAGGAGTTAAACAGGACAGATGTGACAATTTGTCATGAACTTGTACACTCTGTGCCAAGAAGGGTCAGAGCAGTATATTCAAAATTATGGAGGGCATACTAAGTGCTAAAATATTATACATTTGTTGAATTAAATCTAGGGTGTACTCATTTCTGCAATCCTTAATTTAAACAAAATTGGCTAATTTATTTATTTTATGGGCTATTAATGACATATATTTCTCAGTTTTTATTATGTATAATGTATTATGTAAAGCGCTTTGAGTACCCAGAAAAGCACTATATAAATGTAAGGAATTATTATTATTATCATTATAATATGTTTAATACATTTTAGTTTTGCCATCTTTCCATGAATTGTATTAGTGATAATAAAGAAAATATATCTTTTGTATTTGTTCAGAGGGGGTGTACTCATTTATGCTGTGCACTGTATATATTATGTATTATGTATATATTAATATGTGACCCTGGACCACAAAACCAGTCATAAGTCGCAGGGGTATATTTGTAGTTATAGACAACAATACATTGTATGGGTCAAAATTATCGATTTTTATTTTGTGCCAAAAATCATTAGGATATTAAGTAAAGATCATGTTCCATGAAGATATTTTGTAAATTCCCTACCATAAATATATCAAAACTTTTTTTGTGTGAGTGGATATGCATTGCTAAGGACTTTATTTGGACAACTTTAAAGGCGATTTTCTCAATATTTTGATTTTTTTGCACCCTCAGATCAAAAAGTTGTATCTCGGTCAAATATTGTCCTATCCTATAATCCTAACAAACCATACATCAATGGAAATCTTATTTATTCATCTTTCAGATGATGTATAAATCTTATGACTGGTTTTGTGGTCTAGGGTCACATATTATTAATATTAGTATTAATATTATATATTATTATGTTCATAATTGGAGGTGTGCTGATTATTAACAACTGATTTTACTAATGGCTAAATGATATTTTCTCAAATGTGCTTGAACTTTTGTGTGTTTTGTAAGCCTGAGAAGGTCGATTGACGGAAACGTTGATCATTAAAATATTTTTGTGATTTTGCAAACTCGAGTAGTGTACAGGATTTATATTTTTCTAATGAATTAAAAGTTAAAATAAATAGCATTTATTCGAAATAGTAATGACTTTTAGAATGAAAAAAAAAAAAAACAACAACAACCATCAAACAAAAATCTTGCTGACCCCAAACTTTTAAACGGCAGTATATATAAATACTAAAAAAATTGCTAACACTGCTAATATAATGAAGTACTAAGTAGTTTCTTTTGTCATGTTTTATCTTGGTGCAGGGGAGGAGTTTTCCATGGATCCGTTCAGATGGGACTTTGTGGGGAAGAATCTCTTCTGTATGGCTGTGGAGGGTTTCGTGTATTTCATCTTTAACCTGGTCATCCAGTACAACTTTTTCCTTGATCTCTGGTGAGGGCGAAAAGAATATTTATATCCTCTGAGATTCTGCTCAGTACAGATTTTTACTCTACAACTGCAAAATACACATTAAAAGAAAAGTTAGCTGGAAAATGGGATCCGTTAATATTACTTTGTGTTTACTGTAGCTGTTAGGAAAATCCTAAAACAGCATATGATGTTAACTGTTACTTGTGTAGGGTGTCAGACCATGTGAGGAATCCAGTTAAAGATGAAGATGATGATGTAGCTCAGGAGAGAGAGCGCATTTACAAAGGAGGAAACAAGAATGACATCCTTCTAGTTCGAGACTTGTCAAAAGTAAGTGATCAGATGTATAAAAGATAAAAAAGAATATATTTTTGGAGTATATTTTGTAGCAATGTCAGTATTTTGAAGGACCTTTATTGCCATGCTGAAATGTGTGGTCTGATCTTAGACATACAGGCGCAGAAAACGACCAGCAGTGGACAGAATCTGCGTAGGAGTTCCAGCGGGGGAGGTAACACAAAAAAAAATCATTTGTAAACCATACTGCTGCTCTTTCAATTGAAATGAACCACTGAACAATGACGTGGAATTCAACTTAAATGTTTTTTGCAGTGTTTTGGGCTTCTTGGTGTAAACGGTGCAGGTAAAACCACAACCTTTAAAATGCTGACCGGAGACACCGATGTGACGTCAGGGGAGGCTTCAGTAGCTGGATACAGGTAGTGTACAATTCATAAGGAGCCACTAGTTGTGAACTTCCATTGGATGTTAATGCTAATCATGAACTGGGCTTTTCTTCAGTATTCTCACCAACATACTGGATGTGCACCAGAACATGGGCTACTGTCCTCAGTTTGATGCCATAGATGAACTGCTGACGGGGAGGGAGCACCTGTACCTGTACGCCCGCCTCCGAGGGATCCCTGAATCTGAGATTAGCAGAGTGAGACTCACAGTCTGACCACTCAATCACCTCCCACCCCTTACAGATCACATGACACGCACCAGGACAAAAACATAGTACACGACACTTGAACACATACTTGAGTGAAAGTAGAATTTTTTTCACTCTTCATTGTACACAAAAACTGAAATTCTTAAAGCATTCTGGTACAATCTGGTATGTTTTCTGTAGGTGGCAGAATGGGGCATTCAGAAGCTGGGTCTGTCTGAATATGCCGGAAACTGTGCTGGTACCTACAGCGGGGGCAACAAGAGGAAGCTGTCTACTGCTATTGCTATGATTGGCTGTCCTCCTCTAGTGCTCCTGGTATGTTTTTCCTAAGCATTCTCAGTGTCATTGCGCAAAAAAAACAAAACATTGGTGTAATGTAACCCTGTAAATGTGTGTAGGATGAGCCCACCACAGGAATGGACCCTCACTCCCGCCGGTTCCTGTGGACCGCCATTCTGAGTATCATCCGTGATGGGAGGGCAGTCATTTTGACGTCGCACAGGCAAGAATTTGATGTTAACCCAAGATTTCCCTAACAGGCTGCACTTTAATAATTAAAGAAGAATACAATTAGTCGCACTGTGTGTTTCAGAGTGAAGAGTGTCTTTGTTCATTTAACAGCTTATTCCAAGTTTTTAGAGTTCACAGTTCAATATGAGACGTTTTTCTGTGAAATGAAATACGGATGGGGTCTGCTACAAAAGTTACAAAGATTTAGTCAAGAATAGTGTGCGATCTTTTGTTATTTGATTAACATTAAAGTGCAGTTAATTAAACACAGTTAATAAACCACCGGTTTGTTATATCTGCCTTTTTCCTGCTATAGCCAATATGCCGATGGTTGTACATTGAGCAAAAATCGGCCGATTAAAAACCAGCAGATAAATATCAGCAGCCGATACATCGGTGCATCTCTAATATATGTATACATACTGAAAAAGTTAAGATACATTATCTGTTCACTTGCATGTTTATCTGTTTACTTCCTTGTATGACATGTTACCATTAACCAACATCAGAGAACATGTGAATGTGTTGTTAAATTTATTGAAATTTATACTTAAAATTTCAGGGGGACTTCAAGAGAATATTTTACATCTAAAGCTGACAAAAGTTTGGAATCCATGTGTGAATGCAATTACATGACATGCATAGTTTTTTTAGTGACTTGCCAAGTGTTCTTTAAATAAATAAAATTAAAATATTTTTTACATTATTAATTTATTTGTTTGTTTGTTTGCATATACAGTATGGAAGAATGTGAAGCTCTTTGTACTCGTTTGGCCATCATGGTCAACGGGACGTTTAAGTGTCTGGGCACAATCCAGCATCTGAAATACAAGTGAGTACGTTCTTTTGGAAAGTTTTATAAAAATTCAAGGATGCCATTTCCATATTACCACAGATCAACTTGTGTTCATTTGAACTTAATGTTCTTCCAGTGTTGAAGGGGTTCTATAATGCTTTTTTACATTTTCAACTTTATTAGTGTAATGTTGCTGACATTAAGCATGACAAAGTTCTGCAAAGTTACAAAGTCACTCCAAAGGGAGTTTTTCTCTATATCAGTAAGTGGTAACACTTTATTTTAGGGTCTTTTAAATAGTTGCTTATTTGCTTGCATGTTACTAGAATATTGGCTGTTTATTAGTACTTATTAAGCACATATTAATGCCTTATTCTACACGACCTTATTCTACATCCCTTAATCCTACCCAATACCTAAACTTAATAACTACCTTACTAACTATTAATAAGCAGTAAATTAGGAGTTTATTAAGGGAAAATTCATAGTTAATACTGAATATGTGTTCTCCATACTAAAGTGTTACCCAGTAAGCACTGTTTCTGAACTCCCTGAAACGGCTCAATTGTAGTCCTGAGTTTTCTTCCAGGAACGTATGTCACAATATCTCTCATTTAAATAATTACTTCCAAAACATATGCAAAAAAAAAAAAAAAAAGAAGAAGTGAGAGGCCTGGTTGAGTTGCATTAGGAGTGTGTTGAAACTTGTGGTTATGGTAAGTGGCATGACATTTCCGAAACACACTAGAAGCGATTGACCAATTACAACACAATGATCCAGCCGACCAATCAGAGCACATTGCGGCTTCATGGAGATAAGAATTAATCAGAGCATTACAGACAGACTGGGAAGAGAGGTGCTGCAACAGTGTCAAATATGTGAACAATAATGTGTTTTTTGAACACTCAAGCATGAAATCCTATTCTAGTAGACCCCAAAAACAAAATCAAGACTTTGTAAAAAAGCATAATAGGTCCCCTTTAAATTTTCAACTATTAAAGCTGATATGCATAATAACTTTAATCAATGGTCAACAAAACAAGTGCATACTTGATTTTATATGCATGTATTGATTGTACTTGTGGACAGGTTTGGAGGTGGCTATGTAGTCACGATGAAGATCAAAGCTGCAAAAGCAGGCCTGACTCCTGACCTGGTCCCGGCTGAGTCCTTCATGGATAGCAGCTTCCCGGGATGTATACAGCGAGAGAAACACTACAACACTTTACAATATGAAATCGCTGCTGCCTCACTGGCACGAGTCTTCCAGCTGGTGTTGACCAACAAAGAGAGACTGAACATTGAGGACTACTCTGTGTCTCAGACCACATTAGACCAGGTGCGATGTGATAAAGCATCAAGCAGCAAATCTTTTTTCATGTCAATCCTCACCAGCTGTCGACAGCATGTTAAGAGTTATTTTAAAATTTCACTTTGACTGCGGACAAGAAAAATGGCTTGATTCTGTAAAACTGGCATGCTGTGATTTAGGGACCTTTTATTAGGAATGAATTATTGGTTAAAATTCCCATGCAGAGATTGAATTCGATTTGCTCAGCAGATGTGACAGAACTAACAGCTCATCTGTTTCACTGCCTTACAGGTGTTCGTGAGTTTTGCCAAGCAGCAGTCAGGAGAGGATGATACAGTCCCCCCTCATCTCAGAGCATCAGGGTCAAGACGAGAGAAAAAGGTCTCGCCACTACAAAGAGTAGTGTCAAAAAACAGATAAAATGAACTCAGTTTGCTTCAAAGGGACAGTGATTAAGTAACTCATGGCCGACAGCATGTTGTTCATGAAGTTCCCTAAAGCCAAATATATGTATTTATACACAAAACCAACTGCATCTATATTAAGTTTAATTTATGAACATCTGCCCTCAGTCTATAGCACTCTGAGCCAAAGGTCAATCTCCACCCAATGAAAGGAAACCTTCATTGACACATTAATACTGATGAAGCTCAGTTGAAGTAGATAAAAAACTTGCTTTAGGTTCCCATACAATCTGAAATGTTTATTGTGTTTATACATTTGTAAATATTAGTGTTGCAATTTTTCTTTGTTGTACAAATCTCTCAAATGCTGAATGCAAGAGCATCTGCTACAGCAGTGCCTGTGTACGCACTCACCAAAATGCTTCATTCTAATATAACTTTGATAATGCACTGATTTTGTACTGGTTAAACATCAACAGTATGAGCTCAAATAAATGTGAAATCTCTAATCAAAACCTGAAACGTATGCAGATTTGCAGCATTGCATTATTTCAAAAAAGTGACTTTTTATTGTTACTCTTTCTCATGGTCAGCTGGCTGGCACTTTCTCTGAAACACATATCAAACTGCCAAAGTCATGCCCCCCAGTAGTGAACCATTGAAATTTCGAAACACTTATGATGTAACGAAGCCTCATTTACTGAAATCATGTGACTTTGGCAGTTTGATACATGCTCCAAACCACTGATTCGAAACAAAAGATTCGTAAAGCTTCGAAGCTTCATGAAGCAGTGTTTTAAAATCGCCCATCACTAGATATTGTTGAATAAAGTCGTTATTTTGTTTTTTTGGTGCACAAAAAGTATTCTCGTCGCTTCATAACATTAAGGTTGAACCACTGTAGTCACATGAACTGCTTTAAATATGTCTTTAGTAGCTTTCTGGGCATCTGAAAGTGTTAATTATCTTGCTGGCAATGGAGGCCTTACTGAGCCATCGGATTTTATCAAAAATATCTTAATTTGTGTTCCGAAGATGAACGAAGGTCTTATGGGTGTGAAACGACATGAGGGTGAGTAATTAATGACAGAATTTTCATTTTTGGGTGAACTAACCCTTTAAGCAAATATAGTTTTAATATACAATAATATAACAGATGGTTTTCAATAACAATAAACACTATTCTGTAAGATTGTTCTTATACCAATATCTTGAAAATACTGACGTTTGAAAACTGACAATCACTTATTTCTGGGAAATAACAAAATCTTCAGTAATATTCTTTACTACAAAAACACTTAGATATGTTCTGCAAAATGTTTTAATGTAATACAAAAATGAATATTTAACAATAAAAGAGGATCACACTGTACATCATGTTTTCTGCTTGATGGTCTGAAGTCCTTCAATCGGGACTCAACTTACACTCTTTGTTGTAAAGCAAATGTTTAAGTTTGTGATACATACGCCTCCTGCACATGAAGTATTAGTCACTGTTAGTATATCTTCCTTGACTTTGCTGTATAATCTTAGTTTATGCTCAGTAAGCCTCTTTATAATAAATGTAATTGCTAGTAATTACTAATTACCATTTCAAACTTCAGAGAGTACAGTGCTGCTTACAATATTATGTTTGATGAGGAATCCAATGACAAAAGTGCATGTAGGTTCATCCAACAGATCTAGAAGAAGAGTGGAATGATGGCCGTTCTCAGGTCAGGATAGTCTTCGAATTGCTGGGTGTAGGTTTTATGCTTTTCCCGAGCCCATATAGTCATCTGAATAAACCCCAAAAATGTGAAGACTCCAACTGCAGAAATATGAAGGATTCATGGTTCTTATCAGGCAGGTGCAGCAAAATATATACAGGTGCAGCAAAATATATACAGTGGAGCCCAAAAGTCAGAGACTACTGATTGTCTGTCTATCTATCTAAAAGAGATTAATACTTTTATTCAGCAAGAACGCATTAAATTGATAAAAAGTGACAGTGAGATGTTACAAAAGATTTTTATTTTAAATAAATGCTGTTTATTGAACTTTCTATTCATCAAAGAATCCTGAAAAAGATGTATCACGGTTTCCACAAAAATATTGAGCAGAAATTTTTTTTTAATTTCAACATTGATAATATTAAGAACTATCATTAATAATTGAGTTCCAATAATAATTGAGCACCGAATCAGCATTTTAGAATGATTTCTGAAGGATGGTGTGAAACTGAAGACGAGTAATGATGCTGAAAATTCAGCTTTACCATCACAAGAATTACTGTTTTTACTGTATTTTTAAATAAAATAAAATAAGCCTGGAAAGCATGAGACTTATTTCAAAAGTATTATAAAATTTTTGACCGTATAATCAGCATAACTATTTAAAAAAAAAAATATATATATATATATATATATGTTACCCAAAAAATGCACAATATTAAATATAGCTCATTCATTTTACCTCATAAGTACATAAACTTTAATTCACAGCTTTTAATTAGATTTTCTGCATTCGGTCTCAGACATTTGGACTCTCTGCAGATGGTTTGTGTACCTGGAACACACTGTGTCATGACTGTGAAGCTGATCCATGATCCCACCTGGAAATAAATTCAGGTTTCAAATTTTGCATCACTGCACAAAACACAGACAATATTTCTCAAGATCACAAGGATACTTTAACCAGAAACATTTTACATATTTGTGATGTATCTGCTCTCTACATGCATGGACACAACCCCAGATGTTCCGAATGTCTCATTTACTGCTTTTTTGACATGAAAAAGCTTACTTTGTACACTTGACAAACCTCATATGTGTAGTTTGGGCAGGACACGAAGAAAAACAGCCAAGTCAATGGATTCTTTGTGGGATAAGGAATCTCTGTAGGCCTGGACCCTGTCGATGTGTAAGAAGATCGTAAGGCAATGCGGTAATAAATATATCTGATATAACTGGATTCTATTTAAGAACTGAAGAGTTAAGGATTAATTCAGGAGAATGTCTAGTCTCTAAAGCAAGTATTAATGAGATATAATTTTACAGCATACACCCACACATTCCTTTATGTAAGGCAGAAAGAAATGGTAATCACAATCATTGGGTTTTACTGTCTGATGTGATTGGTCATGATTACCCCCACACAACTAAAGAGATGAATCTTTATTAGGACTCACCATTACAGCTGATTCGATTCAGAATCAGATGAACTGAGAGATTGCCAAACTCACAGACCTGAATAAAAATTGAGACAAAGAGATGATGGAGAAAAACAGCTAGCTAAAATTAAAGCTACACTAACTTGTAACCTGTGACTCTCTAACTATTAAAAAATAAAGCTGCAGTGCATGCATCTTGTGGAGGAACATTGTTTTGGTTGTGATTTGGCTCTGCTCTTCTGCATGGATGAATGTGGTAGGAGGCACTGGTGTCATATTGATACAAGATATCTTATCAGAGCAGCTGGACACAAAAATAACGGTTTCTTCCAGTGATTTCCTAGAAGTTTGCCATTTTGAATGATACATGGTCAGTTTATCTCGTTTGTTGCGACAACAGACCTTCAGTTTTTACGCTACGGATGCTGGAGATCAGCGTGTGGCAAGCAGGAAGGGGCTGAGAGCTGTGAGCGAGGCCAGTGGCACAGCTGTTAATGAGCATCACCTGCGCGCCACACCGGTCTCGAGTCCCGGGATTAGAGAGGACCAGGCCTAGATTTTATCTTGTTTTGTTTTAGTTTATGCGGCAGTCGTTTGTGAGGGGCTGCTTTACTTTCGTTTTCTTGTTTATGTTTATTTTGTCATTAAACTTATGTTGAACATCTGCCGGTTCCCGGCTCCTTCCCTGAAATATAAACCTTGTTACAGTGGTGCCAAAACCCGGTAGGAGGAGGAAATTGCTGTCAAAGAGCCCTTGTCCATGTGGGAAATTTGCGATGCCATTGCATATGCCATCAACTTTTCTGCTGGGTTGACTCCATCTACAATTAAGGTATATGTGGCGGACATTAAGGTTGAACCACTGTAGTCACATGGGCTATTTTAACGATGTCTTTGCTACCTTTCTGGGCTTTGAATTGCTGCCTTTGTGTGGTTCAGATACCTCTTGGATTTCATCAAATATATCTTAATTTGTGTTCTGAAGATGAACGAAGGTCTTACGGGTTTGGAACGACATGAGGGTGAGTAATTAATGAAAGAAATTTCATTTTTGGCTGAACTAACCCTTTAAGCCTCTTGAGTCAGCCTCTGAGAAAGCTTTGATGCTTAAAGTAGCCCTTCGATTTCTTAACTAAAGAGTATAGAAGTTACTCTACATTTTAGGCCAGATTATGATCCGAAGGTGCCTTCCTCAGTCCCAGGTATGTGCCATTACACGTATGACTACCTGCAGCCAATAGAATTAGTGTGATTTCACATGTGCTTCAGAGACCGGTCACACGGAGCACAAGCATACCCAAAGTGTCAACAACCTGATGCAGCGTCTCATCCCTACTCAAGGAACCTGGGTTACAGATGTAACCTGGGATGTTTTTAGCTGATCTCACATCAGTTTTATAAATTTGTAAACATTTCTAATGGCACATTTGTCATTTTAGCCCTACAAATTCATAAAATAACACATATTATACAGACACTTCATATTTAATGGTATTAGAAGATTTGTTAATAGCATTTAGTATAAAATATAGATTACACTTTCAATATTTGCAGTTTGTAAAAGGTGTTTGTATGCATGTTTGGGCTTTTTACGCACGTTTTGAGTTTTCTCTGACCAGTGTGTGGCAGTTTTAAGCACTTTATCAAACTTGGGTAAAGGGTTGGAAGATGACTTTTTACACTCTCTGATTAATAACATTTTGGTTTTTTTTTGTTTTTTAAATCAAAGACATGACAAAATATAGCTTAAAAATATTTGACTAAGTAATAGAGATTTTGACATAGGCCTACATACCAAAAACATTGCCAGAGCAGAGTAGATCTGGAGTCTCCCATAGCCTAGAGAAACAATCAGGAGTTAATATGAGACACACAAACTAATCTAATGTGTAACATAATGAGCACTTACTTGGTGGTGTGTAGAGTGGATGGTTGATGTAATATGCCTGCCATGATGCAAATCCCCAGTAGTACAGACAGAGCTAAAGAAATTACATTTTAAATTTGTGTAAGGATCACATAACACATAGTAACTGTTCAAATGATAATACATGAATTAATGTTAAAGGCAAACCTTAATTTTATACTTTAGCTATGTTTTAGCTTTCTCATTTGCATTGTTAGCATTCACATGTGCAGGCAATATTTTTAACAACTCTTCCATATGGTCAAACCATATGTATTTCCAGTGTGTTGAAAGATACTGTAGGGGCATAAATTAAACCAGCAAGACGACACTTAATGGAAAGCAGCCAAATATCCCCCCTAAAGCTCCTCAATGCTTTACTGACACCACCGAACTAATGCCAATGTCATAAGCACTTCAGACACATTAGCTAATGTGTCAAGACAGGAAATAGTGGGACAATAAGACTTTGGAAAGCATGTTGTCTTATTTTTTAGTGCTTAAAAACAGCAAGGGGCATTTTATAAACAGAGAGAGAAAGAGTAAAAATACATGAATATATTATATGAAAAAATAGACATAAACATACCAGCATGATGGTGCGTAAAGGTAATGTTCCGTCAGAAAAGCGATGGATAAAAATAGTTTCCACAAGCTTCTTAATGTAATGAAGAGAGTGGCACCAGCAAGCCAGTCTGTATCAGCAAGGTCAAATATAAACCACTAGCGAACTGCCACACATTTGGTAAATTATTCATTATTCATTTTTACACTGAAAGAAAAAGTTAAATGAACTGCATTTTTTAAAATTGTGTTGCATCATGTAATAGCATCTAAAGTCAAAAATACTATTTAACACAACCTAAATACATTATGTTACACCAACAAAACTGAATTTAAGTGTGTTAAATATTCTGTTCATCAACATACATCAAGTTCAGCTCATCTGAACAAGATTTTTCACTCTGAACTCACTTGACAACTTTCAATGGACTTTGGGTGTAGTCATACTCATGCCTGTAGATGTATGGAAGCCGATAGTAGAATAGCAGGTAAATGAAAAGCGGCCCAAGACACTCTGCCAGAAATACCTATGATTAGCCCCAAACAAAAAACACCATTACTGGCCTGCACACAATATGAACTGCTAACGTCTAAAAAAGGTTGTATCAGATTGCTTTCTTTACCATAGTCCAACCTAACTGTGGGCCGAGGTCCTGAAAGAACATTGTTGCGGTCGTGCCAACTGGTAAATCCTCCAGCACATCATCATCACTGAGGGCCTTTCCCTCTGAGAATGAATCAAGTCAGTCATAGACTCATAACATAAAGAAATATAAAGAGAAATGCACCTCAGTTTGGACATTATAAAAAAAATATTTTCATAAATAATGCAGTATAAACCGATTTAGTTTTTTTGAAAGCTGCAATTTTCTCACTCTTGCCTTCTCCAGTATGAAATGATGCCTGAATGCCTGACATTCTGGCAGGAGAAATGCAGACGGGCACATATGTGCCACAGCTGTTGCAGATCTAAGATTGCAAAAGCATCTGTCTACTGTATTAGGCTTTAATTATATGCATATATATGCAAGATTTTGCAATGTTGGTAAATACACAGGATGTCCAAAATAGAATAGAATAGAATAAAATAGAATAGAAAAAAATCAATAAAAATTAAAAATAAGAAGCAAGTTTACCAGGATGCAGCTTCAGTGCCTGTCTTGATGGATAAAACTTGGGATCTGCAGGAATTTCAAGAATTTTAATATAACAGCTTGGTCATTTTATTATACATATGTAAGCTTCCGAGCTTGAATAAGCATATCAAATTTAGTCTTTGACTGTTTAAGAATAAAAATCACTTACAAATCTTGTGCAGCAATGTCTTGATCTCTGCGATGGTGGCGTTGGGCTCCACCTGAGAGTTCAAGATTTGAAACAAGAGACCTTTGTTTACTCAAATATCTGTGGCCCAATGCCAGCGATGTTAAAAAAAACTAAAACTAAAATATATATTCGATGAAAACACTCAAACTAAACAGAAATTAGAAATTTTGCCTGGGCAACTAACTGAAATAAAATAATTTGAAGTATTAAAATAACTAAAGCTGAAATAAAAATGAATAAAAACTAAATTGAAATATTACTTTAAAAAACAAAAACTAATAAAAATTGACCAAACACAATAAAATGACTTAATATGAAAATACATTTAGAAAAACACAATTATAAACTATATAAAAATAAAAAGTAATTCAAAATAATAATACTATAACAGTAGGCCTATATGAATAATATTAAGGGGCCGTTTACACGACACCATTTTCAACTAAAAGTTTTATGCGTTTTGGCCATTCATTTACACGACAACGGCGTTTTGGTGGTCTGAAAACGCAAACTTTTGAAAACGGGTTTCAAAGTGCAAGTTTTTGAAAACGGTCTCCGTGTAAACAACAAAAACGCGAATCTGTGAAAACGATGACGTCATGCACATGCGCATTATACACGTTCAGTCTATAGTGTTTCATCGCCATCTAATGGCCTGACAGCAGAATACAGCGTTTTTAGTCATTTTCGAGGATCCATGTAAACGGAAATAGTTTTGAAACTTGAACTTTTCCGTTTTCAGTAGCCTACATCGTTGTCGTGTAAACGTACCCTAAGGTGCACAAGCCAACGCACCTTATCCAGGTAGCAGAGTTGCGCCTTGCTCTTGGGGTCCAGGATCTCCACCTCAAAAAAGACATAATTCTTATCCTTGGTTGCACCAGCTTTCAGGCCGTGGTCACACCTGGCCTTTATAAAATGGGCTACGGTGAAGAGATCCCTTAAGTCCAGACATTCCATGATGCCTGAGGGCTGTAGGTGAGCCCTGATTTTGGTGGTTGGTATACTGATGCCAGGGAGGGTGAAGCGATAAGACCCTCACAGTCACATGGTAAGAGATGACATGCTCATGTTGACCTCACAGGCATATCCAGTTGAGTATCACAGCCAGAGTATCTTGTTGACATAGTTGCATAATTTTGCTCGGGTTACCACATTTTGAGTTTTCAAACGCTATCAAGCTTGCATGGCTTTTTATTTCCAGAGAACAGGGCCTGGTATGTCATGTCATACTTTATTTGGAGTATTTGTGAGCTGTGTCTGCAGAAATATTCCTCTCATGTAGTGCAGGAACATGCACACGGACGCACACCCGCAAAGAGACGTGAGGGGCATGTCTTGGATTTAGAGCTGCAAGCTGGTCTAAATTTATCTCTGACGGTGAGGGGCAATTCATCAGCTCCGCTGCACCTCTGAATTTCAATAACACTGTCAACTATCATATCATCATCTGGTTTGAGTTTAATCCTTCTGGTAAGGGGAGACCGCCCCCCATCACGCTTTAAACATATACGGACTTTCATTGATATTCTAGCTTTGATTACCAGCTTTAAGTATGAAGAAAAATAGAGCACAGCATTGCTGAGATACAGTATCAGACCTGCTGTGAAAGTAGATGTGACCACACACACAAATAAACCATAACAGAGCCATGTCATTTCTGCCACAATGATAATTAAACAATATACAACAATACAGCATAATAACAACTTTACACTTAATAAGGTCTCATTTGTTAACATTAGTTAATGCATATATTTTTTACAGCATTTATTAATCTTTGTTAATGTTAATTAATAAAAATGTTCATGTTTGTGTTAGTTCACAGAGCATTAACTGTTAACATATACAACTTTGATTTTAATAATGTATTTGTAAATGTAGAAATTAATAATGAAGATTAATAAATGCTGTAGAAGAAATTATTTATTGTTAGTTAATGTTAAGTTTATATAACATTATATATATATATATATATATATATATGTGTGTGTGTGTGTGTGTGCGTGCGCATTTTTTTTATTTATGAGGACACAAATTTGTATAATGACATGGGTATTACACTGGTATTACGACGTAAACATGTAATATGAGGATATTTCATGAGTCCTCATATTTAAAATAGCTTTAAAAACATACTAAACAATGTTTTATTAAAAATGTAAAAATGCAGAATGTTTTGTGTGATGGGAAGGTTTAGGAGTAGGGGTAGTGTAGGGGGATAGAATGTACAAGTTTGTACAGTATAAAAACCATTACTCCTATGGAATGTCCTCACTAAGATAGCAAAACAAACCCGTGTGTTGTGTGTGTGTGTGTGTGTGTGTGTGTGTGTGTGTGTGTGTGTGTTTTTTTTTTTTTATTAACCCTCATAATGCATTCAGGTCAGTTCTGACCTGGAAGAGAAACATAATAATAATAATAATAATAATAATAATAATAATAAATATAATTAGTATGGGACCCAAACTTTGCGAATGCTAAGTTATACCTTTTGCATACATTTCCATTATTAAATTATTTATTAATATTTAATTTAGCACCCTATTTAATGGTGTTGTTATGTGTTATTACATATGAAGTCACCCATATGAAGTCATAAATTTGTGAAAAAACTGTGAATATCTGTAAAAAATATTGGATAACTTTTGTTAAAGCTAACTGTTAATAATTCTATTTGTTAACACTAGTAAGTCATGGGGACTCGTGGTACACACACGCAAAAACAGCTCATTAACTGCAGCAATATAACCGTTCATTGCATTCAGATATTTAAATGTTTCCATTTAAAACAGAACATCTGTGAGGGGGGAAAAAAGCCAAAATGTAATTTAAGTAATTACCTCAAAATAGGCAACTCTATTAATGACTCCATGTCTCCTCCAGTCCTCCAGGTGAAATCCATGCCACACAATTGATTCCCAACCTCTGAAAGAATCAATGTTTTCATCCAGCATGTCCATATGAGCAGAACAGGCCATAATTCCTCATATGTAACCCTGCCTTGCTTTTGTTGAATGAGATGTTATCAGTCCACTAAATATCTTCTGCTGAATCCTAATGAGGATGTCAAATGGAGAGTAACTGCTCTCTACTGCTGGAAATAAATAGACAGTTGTCTCCAGTGATCAATACAGTGGATAATTAGCCATAGAACCAGGCATACATCAAGAGGTGCTGAGGATGGGACAACTGCGCTAATTACAGTGACTGACAGAACAGTGTGCAGGAAGCAGAGAGTAAATGCTTGTTGTAATTTTAAGAAGTGGGCTTCTTTCATAATGAGCAATGAGTTCAGTTTACAGACAACTCAGTGATTTTGTTACACAATTTTCCTGCCTTACTAAAAAAATTGAGAACTCTGATGATGTCCTTTGTTCATTAAGACTCATAATTGTATAGTTTTTCACCGCTAGGAGGCAGCACTCACTCTCTTTACGTACACAAGAGCTCGTGTTTCTTCTGCTGCTATGTTCACTCTTATACAACAGAATAATGCTATTCAGTATTAAAACCTAAAATAATTAGCTTTTTCGAGCCATTAATTTCCTTGGGAATCTCTAATGTTTTTTTTTTTTTTTTTTTTACTATGGCGGTTTTGGATTTATGGTTATACTTGAAGAGACTTTCATGTTGTTCTACAACACACATTTAATTTCAGTCAAACGTGAATTTTGAATTCGCTGCAAGAAATTGTACATTGCTAACAGGATATACAAGGATGCAGGTTTCTTCAAACATGCACTCACATATCTGTATTGTAGTCTTTTAGAAACATTTTTTTAATTTTAATAAAAAATATATTTTTTGAAGAGCTTGAACCGAGCTGTAGAACAAACCTTATTTTATTTAAAATGGAGACTCCATGAACGGTTTGATAACCCTTAAACTGAATACTAATGGAACTAGCATTATAAAAAAAAGGGTTAGAAACAAAGAAAGTAAAGGCATTTTCATTTCCAGATGGATTTGAAGAGGGAAATGGGGAACTAATTATTTTAACATCCTATAATCACTCTAAGAGGACCTGCTTGGGTTGACTGTTGATGGGAACCAGCATTTTCCCCACTGGAGATGTTTGTCCGGTTATTTGTTTTAGAGATAAAATGCAGATGCTGTTGAAACCTTGATACATGAGATTTAATCAGTGATTCTTTCTACTGACCTTCATTTCCATGACCAAAGTGGAAGAGAACATTGAGATATGCTGAAGATGATATAGGGCAGCTCTGGGCTGGTATAGCAGGACACACTCTTGAGTTAACTATGGAAATCCTGAATCTTGAAAAGAGTTTGTAAGACAGTAAAGGCTCACTTACCCTGTTTTTAAATATTAACAGTTTATGGTAATTTATCTAAAAACACTACGCACATCATACTGTACAAACTGTATATTCTATCCCCTAACCCTACCCATCACAGACAACTTAGTTTTAAAATTAAAGTTTTTAAATACAAAAAAAAAAAACGCCATCTAAGCTGTTTTCCTCATGTCCCTGTAGGGTTTACCAGGACCACACACACACACACACACACACACACAAACACTGGTATTCCTATCATTATGGGGACATTCCATAGACGTAAGTAAGCAATAAGGTATGAGAGGCTGTGCTGTATCGTGAATAAGTCATGGCTGAAGGGTGTTAGGCACAACGCGAAGCTTTTATAAAACGGTTACCACACAATACAAATATTAAAGCCAAAAACATGTATCAATGCAGCTGTCATGAAGTAACGTTAAACTGTCACTAAAACCCTTCCTGTAGTCCCTGACCGTGAACAGCAACAGAAGTTACGCCATTAGATGGCAGCAAAGACTGTCTTTATGAGTGTGTCACTCAGTAGCGAAGACTTTTACATTGAAAAGACTAAACTGTTGTGAACACGGAACAAGACGCAACTGACAAATGCTTTGACTAGCGCTGTCAGTCACGGGAAAACCCCTTAAACTGTTAAAAGGACAAGATAATACATCGGACATTTAAACAGATTTTTTATTATGAACATAAGACTGACCTGAAGGAAAATGCTAAATCTGAATACAGGTCGCTCACTCGATCTCTTTCTCACAATACTCTTCTACATAATACAGTAAGCTTCAATGAACATATCAATTGAGAACATACAGTTTACGTTGCTAAGAGTAGTTGTTAAGGGTGTTGTGTAGTGATACACAGAACCATTGAGTGAAGTGGTCATAGCCGCGTTTTATCGTGAATTTGGTCCCCATAACGTAGGAAATACCAATACACACACGACCCTTATACTGAAAACATATGACAGATAAATCACTCATATCTTCTTGCTATCTCGTTACATCAGAAGAAGAATGGCATCTACGCTAATATTAGTCTTTCTGTTTATCCCGAGGTTCACCGTAGTCAACCGGATCCGGGCCGTATCCAGGTGAGACCAAGGACCTGCACCTTGACACGACCACAACGCAGCCCTGAAGTATCAGCAGAGATTGAGTCAACTAGATCATCCCCTGTGAAGGCCTCATCGACACGACAGCCACGACACAGTTCCTCAACAACCGTCCATACCAGCGTGATGAATACGATCCTCAATTGGATGGAACTGAAATAAATACTTTTAATGTTGCGATCCTATTGGACTTATGATAGCAACCTGAATTGTAACAAAGCACTGTTGGCCAGAGGAGAACTGGCACCCCGACTAAGCCTGGTTTCTCCCAAGGTTTTTTTCTCCATTTTAACACCAATTTGCCACTTGTCTGCCACCTGATGTCACCTGATGGAGTTTGGGTTCCTTGCCGCTGTCGCCTCTGGCTTGCTTAGTTGGGGACACTTGACTTGACATTTGATATTCAACAGTGCTTTTGATCTGCCTGCATTGACACTATTCTTTAAGAGCTGCTGTGCAGCCAAACAATGTACCAGTTATCAATGTAAAGCTGCTTTGACACAATCTACATTGTAAAAAGCGCTATATAAATAAAGGTGACTTGACTTGACTATCTTTCATACAGGTAGATATATAGGAATGTAAAGACATAGACAGCTGGATGAAGGAAAACTTTAAAGCAATTCATTTAAAGGGCTAATAAAAATGTACTACAGTAGAATTTTCTGTTTGGAATCAGTAGGTTTTTAAAATGTTTTTGAAAGAAGTCTCTTATGCTCACCAAGACTGCATTTATTTGATCAAAAATACAGTAAAAACAGTAATATTGTGAAATAATTTAAAATAACTGTTTTCTATTTAAATATATTTTAATATATTATTTATTCATGTGATGGCATAGCTGAATTTTCAGCATCATTCTTCCAGTCTTCAGTGATCCTTCAGAAATCATTCTAATATGCTGATTTGATGTTCAAGAAACATTTCTCATTATCAATGTTGTAAACAGCTTAATTATTATGTGAAAACCGTGATACATTTTCCCAGGATCCACAATGTCTATGTTCAAAAGAACAACATTTATTTGAAATAGAAATTATTTGAATGATTACTGTCACTTTTGATCAATTTAATGCATCCTTACTGAACACAGTATATGTGTGTGTGTGTGTGTGTGTGTGTGTGTGTGTGCATTATATCAAAAGATAATAGCATCACAAATGGCTGTGAACAGTTATTGAGCACATTTTCGACTTCACTTGATATTGTTTATATGCAGCAGAAAGCTAATAAATGCACATTCTGAGAAATGTGACATGGTATCTTTCTAATTTCACCATGTCTAATGTGTTCAGACCCAGTCACTTTGACACTCCACCTGAGAGCTGAGTCAACTTCATACGCCTGCAACACCCACAGGCCTGCTGCTCGGCCACAGGAACTTAAGTCCATTTACTCCGTTTTTCTCGCTGTGCCTGTGCTTTTCTTCTCCTCTGTCTTTTTTGCTTTCTATCTTTCTCCCCTTCATTTTCTTCTTCAAAGTCTCATCTCTGGCTGCCTGCTGAGAGGGGTGTTGAGAAAGTTAATTTTAGTATTGGCCTTATATGCTATGCTTGGCCTGTCTCAGTCAGCACCTGCCCTAGCTTTGATACAGGGTGACAGTCTGCCCGATTCATCTGCCCAGGAGCTGTCAGTCAAACGGCCATCATGGGCATTGTAGTCAACAATGAGACACCCCAGAGCACCGGGCTGACCGGAGCCAGGTCACACACGACAAATTACAAGGAGACCCTCGTTCATTTTTCTCATAATAAGTTAGTGATTAAATTGTCTGTCATAGAGACATCTTTAATGTGATGTGTGAATAGAACTGAATGGGCAAGTGGTTGACCGATCCAAATTTCACCCTACATGTGAGTGCATTTGTAAAAAGATTAAGCTATGATTTCCTACAATTAAGAGTTGCTACATTTCAAATGATTAAACAGCAAGCACAAACTATGCGAAATCGGCAGCCCTTCCGCTGCACTCAGTGTCTGAATTCACTCACTCATTTCATTCACTCCTTCGAGTGGACTATATTAGTGGAGTAATGTAGGGAATCGTGAATGAGGGTATAGGGGGCGATTTCGAACACAGCAACTCATCAATCACCTGCACCCGCAAGACCATCGTTAGCACTCATCAGCACACCCTTCTTAAACTCTATGCTCACTCCACCACATTGTCTGGTCTCGTCAACGTATACCATCTTCCGTTGTGTGACAGAAGACCAGACCAAAATAAAAGATGGGCATTGTCCTCACCCCGGTAAAACCTGCTGACTGCTTGCTCGCCCTCTTTCAGGATGGCCGTCCGATTGAGGACTATACTGAGGAGTTCCTCGATCTCTCGCATTTGGTAACCTGGAACGATGAGGTCCTGAAAACTGTTTTCTGGTGTTGTTTAGACCATCTGTACCAGCAGGTTCCAGCCACAGCTACCACATGCTCCCTGACCCAGTATATCGATTATATGCTATGGCTGAGTGGTTCTTCCCTCACTGTTGGTGAGGTTGATGAAGACACCACCGCCACTCAGCCACAGTCACCCGCATCCACTCCGGCCACCAAAGTAACCATGCCTGAACCTTCAGTTTTCCCTCAACACAGAGAAGTGGTCATGCACAGCTCAGACCTCATAACCAAAGTAAGGGACCCTTTCCTACTTTCCGTTTGGACTGCGTTAATGAAGTTCTCTATTTTCCGGTCCCCATCTCCAGTATCTCTTCCAGTCATGACCACCGCCAGTCCAATATCCCATTGTAAGATGGCCGCCACCACGCCTGAGCCCTCGGTCAAGATGGCCACCGCCACGCCTGAGCTCTTGGTCAAGATGGCCGCCGCCACGCCGGGGCCCTCAGCCAAAATGGCTGCCATGCCTAGGTCCATTCCAGGGGGGGCGGGCTCAAGGTCAAGGCCCAGCACCGCCATGGCTTCCCGAAAGGCCAGCACCACCATGGCTTTCCGAACTGCCTGAACTGCCATGGCTTCCCGAACGGCCAGCACCGTCATGGCCTCCCGAACGGCCAGCACCGCCATGGCCTCTCAAACTGCCTGATCCGCCATGGCTTCCCGAAGGGCCTGATCCGCCATGGCTTCCCGAGCTGCCTGATCTGCCATGGCATCCCGAGCTGCCTGATCCGCCATGGCATCCCGAGCTGCCTGATCCGCCATGGCATCCCGAGCTGCCTGATCCACCCAGGCTCCCTGTACCGTCCTGAAGACGACCTGCCCTCATCACCCGGATCACCTGTCACGACTCCAGGACACCCTCCCTCCCTCCCCGGCTGAACCATCTACGGCACGAGGACGCGCCTCCCGGGAGGGAGGAGTAGTGTCAGTCACCAGCTCAGTCACCTTCCCTGCACTACATTTCCCAGCATCCCTCCTGTTCCACACCTGCACTCAGTCAGACATTTTTTTATTATCACAAGCTAAGTCATTCATCTATCTGTATATTTGATATCTACTCACCTTTTCTGCACTCCTGTCCAGATCCTTACCTCTATTTCAATAAACACTGTGTTTGATGTCCTAAGCAAACTATGAGCGCCGCCATTAGGAGTTTCAACTTCGGTTTGGATGCTGTCCTGTTCCAGTCCACAGGAACACATTGTCAAAACGAGGTAAAAAGAGTGTCTGAATTAACTAAACAGAAACTTTTTGAACATTACTAAAAATAAAAATGTGCACAGGGTTAATCTGTGCTATTGTTGGCTGCTGCATAACAGCAATAAACTGAAGAAAGTGTTTTGAGCACCAGTGAATCTGAAGAGAATGTCCGTATACGGCACGTATGCCTTGCTTTTAATGCTAGACTGGCAAGAAAAAATGAACAAGGCTTGCACTCATTTTGAGGACAAAATCCCACTGACTTCATCCCAATTGGGAGAAGCATGTAGGATATGAGCGCTCATATGTTTTCAGTGCAGGTAACTTATTATCACGTTCCCACGAGTTAATATGAAAATCCCACAAATTAATATCTCGTGGCCACAACAAAAGTGAACTGAACATGTCCCCTCCCGGTCACCGATATTAGGCCTATTTAATGAAAATCCTGACCTTGGCTGTAGGTAATACAAGGATACTTTTTTGGGGATTTCTAGGCGACGTATTCCACATCGCTTTCATTAAATAGAACATTTTTTAACCAAGCCGTATCGTATACCCCCAGAACACTTGGAATATACTACTAAGTTACACGTCTTGCATGGGATCATTGTGTGATAATTTTGCATCTTTTAAAAGCTTCTAAGAGGAACAGACAGAGAATCACATAGAGATATTTCTACTTTACTTACTCTTTTATATCACTTTATCACATTAATCATCCATAATTATAACAACTCTTTGGAATACTTGATTCTGATTGGTCAATTGAACTAAACACTAAAACTAAATCTATTCATTTGTTTATTCATTTGAAGCAGGGAAATATAAAGTATAGTCAGATGGTTATTATAGCAAGTTAAACCCCTTCAAAAAGGATACAAGGCCTGATCGTGATCCCCGTCAGAGTTTATTTTGCGATAACAACCGGTTGACTGTGTATTATCCCTTACAAAAACATACTTATTCTCACTCAGTTGAATAATGTTTCTCTGATTCAGGGGCCTGCAGAAATGTGTTGACTGAAGTAAAATTGTGTTCGACAGACTAGCTCTGTCGTTTGAGTTGTTTCTGAATCAGCAGATGGGAAGTGAAACAACATCAGCAAATGTTCCTTTTAGGGGAAAATGAATGACTTTGTTTTAGATATTTGTCATTGAGGTTTATGAATACTGACAGAGCATCCTCTGGCAAAGAACTTACTGAATCACATGTATTGCGAAAACGACAGCATAATTAGCTGATCTGTGTGAATGTTTGAACATTCTGAATCTTCATCACTAACATTCATTGAGCAGGGACAGGAATTCTAAACACAAGAATTAGGGTTTTCCCAGAGATGTTTGCATTCTCTTTGTCACTAAATAAAGAAACTTTTTCCACATACTTTGAAATAATTAATATAGGAAAGTGTAGAAAACGTTTGATTTTTCTTTTGCTGTTGATGAAAAATGATCTTTCATCAATATCAAAAGCAAAATCACAAAGCCCTCTGTGAATTTCAAAAATTCTTTCATCCACGAATTACCTAGTGTAGACAAAAAGCAAGCATGAACAAAACCTTTGTTGCATTATGTTTAAAAAAAAAATGAGGTACTGTAGAGGTGATAGTATTGAATAATAGCATTTCAGACAAAACACCCCAGATTTGACTGTATGACTGCTGTCTGCAGTTCTGTGGGAAAGTTTTGAAGTACACAGGAAACAACATCAAACCATGAACACTTAATGTAACAATTATTTATTGTAATTACACTGTACACTGTGAAATGTTTTCAGCATGGATTGATTTTAAAGGAATCGATCACCATAAAATGAAAATTCTGTCATCATTTACTCTCCCTCATGTCATTCCAAATCTGTATGACTTTCTTTCTTCTGTGAAACATGAAAGAATATATTTTAAACAATATTAGAGCAACAATAATTCAACCATGGTGTGGATACATTTCTTAAAAAATCTTCTTCTGTGTTCCAGAGAACAAAGAAAATCATACAGTTTTGGAACAACATGAGGGTGAATAACTAATGACAACTTTTTATTTTTAGATGAACTGTCCCTTTAAGTTGAAGTCATAAAAAGAGTTGAAAAATATGTCAAAACTTTCCTAAATATTTGACAAGCTAAAACTAAGAGACACAGTCCGACAGATCAATATTATATAATGTCCATAATATAGATTTTTAATATAGATCTAAGTTTCTAGTGGTAAGTTTGTTACATTCTTTGTTAAATGGAGTATTACAGCTGAATACCATGGTTATGCACTGAAAGTTGCACAAACAACATTTTAATAGAGCTTTAAAAGTTCATTAATGTCTTTTTCTGAGTCTGAGTTTGAATTTAATCACGATTGTTTTACAAATGGAGGAGTGCAATGTTGACTGAAATCTCCAGAGGCACTGAACCTCAAACCAAGCTCATCTTTTGACTGAAATATATAAAACCCATTACTTCACAGCAATACCACAGTGATTACAGATCAGTGTAACTGCAGAAACAGTGTCAGCAGAAAGTTTTCCTCTCACCTCAGGGTGCATCTCTCAGGATTCGTCGTCAGTTTTAATAATGTGGAACAGCGTGACGTTAAAAAGTACCTGGTGGCCATTGTTCCAGCCATAAAGTGCACGATCCCTGGCGTTGTAATCCAGCATGGACATGTGAAAGTACTGGTTATGGATAGGGATGTCCATGTACTCATAGGTAGAGGTTTTGGTGGAATAAGAGTAATACACCTTAGCCCCGGTCAGATGGGAGTTAGTGATGTACAGCGTGCCGCAGATCATAAAGGACTCACCTGCATTTCGTTTGGAGTATTCTGTGTTCCAAGTGTTCAACACCTGGATGGTCAGAGGATCCAGCTGGCTGATCACTATATTCCCTGCATTCTGATTGGTGGCGTAGATGGCCCATAAACCAAGCTCGTCTGCCATCAGGTCAATGTCGGAGAACCCGCCCCAGGTGTACGGGTAGACGTTGTGGAAGCCAGCAGACTCAAGTGCTCGTTGGGTCGTGACCCGGCCACTTTCGAAGCTGTATCTGACGATGATGTTGCTCTGGTACTTGTTGTAGTACAGGGAGCCATTGTAGACCACATGATTCGTGCCCGCCCAGTGGAACGGAAGGTTGTAGGTTCTTGACTCAACCCCAGCTACGAAGTCGCTTACCGATTTGTACTCCCGGACAATCTTGTTGTTTGTATAGCTGTCCATGTACCAAACCTGCATTAGAACATTACAAATGTGATGAGTAACATTCAGTACTTGTATTTGAATTATATTAAATGAATCATTTATTGAGCACAACAATAGGGATCAGGATGTAAAAATCTCATTAATTTTCTCGATACAGAAATTGATTTTTAGCGATAAATCTTCCAAGACAAGATGACCTTTGTAATCTGTAATATGTAATCTGACAAACCCGTACACACACACACATATACAGTATATATATATATATATATATATATATATATATATATATATAAAGGCCAACATGGCTTGGCAAACGATATGTTCAGATAACGTCTTCCTCTGGCATTCCAAAGAAATTAATACGAGTGGAAAATATTTTCTCCATTCTACCACGTGCTCTCTGTTCTCTGCAGCGTCTCCTCCTAGCAGCATCAATTGCAGCCATATCGCAAAATGGGTTAAGACATGCTTGTTTTGGGTGTTAAATAATGGTGCAAATACCAGTAAATTGACTAGCTCAAACATTAGTAAATTGCATTGCGTGATTCATTTAAATACTCTCCTTCCATAAATTTTGCGTCTGAAAGGGAAACTCCTACAAATGCATATGCAATAAGGTCAGCTGCAAAAACAACTCAGTCCACGCCTTTTCAGCGCTAATTTTGCACTGCGTGTCTTTAGTAAATCCCGACAGTAGTTTTTTAATGGCAAAAGAGGGTTTGTGCTGGGGCAAGCTGTTAGTTACAGAGCCCCGCACATGACTTGCAAGAAAAAAAATTAAATAGTGCGCATGATTTACTAATTAGTTCCCTCGATTTACTAAAACGTGCGCACGATTTACTAAATTGTTCGCACGATTTAGCCTACTATTTTTTTCCCTGCATGTAGTTAGTAAATCTGGCCCATAATGTTGTATTTTTATAATATGAATAATATAAATATTAATAATCTTTTTTGTTTCATTCATTTCATTACATCATTCATAATGCATCATGGTAGGTTATCCCACCATGAAAGAATTAAATTACACAGTCTTACCTTTGTCTCTTTTTCCTTTCATATAATAAATACAGATTTTCATGTAATTTTTTCTTAAAATCAAATGGTATATGCTGTGATTGATCTCAGAGCTTGTTGGTTATGTTCATTTCTTTGAACTCTTTATTGAAGTGTTTTTTTTTTTTTTTTGAGAGAGAAAAATAGTTGGAAGCAATGCTGCTGAAAAGCCATAGCCATAGATTACCTTGTTGTTCTTAGGTGAAGCCTGAGGGTCTGTCATCCATGCTCCAAACCTTGTTCCTGATGTCTTTACGGTGATGGGCCCCGTGATTTTCATCAGCTTACCACAGGCTGACAAAATGGAGAATGATAAAGAATGGCGGCTGTTATATAGACACGTCAAAACATCTAAGAGTATTTTTTTAGTCTGAATATACACATACTATGCCATTCAAGAAAATACCATCATGTTGAGTCATGTTGAGTGTAAAACTCACTGAGCTTGTTCATGCAGTTCCTCAGTCTTCCCTCCAAGCCGAGGACCCTCTGCTGGAGTTCCTCATAATCATATGCTCCTATCTCCTCCTGGATAGCAGTCAGCACTAGAGACAGGTTCCTGATTTCCTGCTTGAACTGGGAAATGAGCGTGGCATCAGTCTTATACTGCTCCAGCACTGGAATCAGCGGCTGCAGTTCATTCATCTTCCCCTTCAACTCCTGAAAAACCAGACAAATTTAAATGGGAATCACATGAGGAGAGATTTGCTTGCATTAACAGAAACAGATGCAAAAGCACAGCACAGCTTGCAAGACATTCTGAACAATGATATTACTGCCTGGAAAAAAGAAAAACATGACCTTTACAGGTTTACAGGATTTCCAAGAATGTTGAACTGCATGTGGCCTTTTCAAATGTTTGTGAAGGATAAAGATGAGAAGCTTTTAAGTGGGATTTGATTCTTCATTCTTGGAGAGTAATGGTAAGAGTGTGGCTTTTTCAAACTGTTCTGTTCATATGAGAAAAGAGCATTGATTTTCTCTGAGGCATGACTTTAATGGTAGCCCACCTGAAAGTTTTTAGTCAATAATGTTCTTCGGTTCGACTCGATTTGTCTGAACTTTGATCGGAGTCCTTTCATCTGGCTCTCCATTTTCATGACATACTGGAAATCCCTCTGGGTCCTCAGGTTCAGCACTTCGATTGATTGCGACATATTCTGAATCTTAAGAGAGGAAGATGAAGTTAGGATCCATTAATCATTCTTTGAACTGCAAAAAGGGAGATGCGATAAGTTTAAATTATATTTCCAACTGGTGTAAATCAGCCCTGACACTATGTCTCCAAGGAATTCTGCATTTCCATAATTTCACTCAACACAACCAAAGCAAAGACAGATAGATCTCAGAGACAAACGACAACTGGCACATTTAAAATAGGACAAAAAAGCGACTATATCTCGCTTAACTCTATTACCCTATTCTTTCACTAGCATCCTCCGAAGAAAAAAAGAAATGTCTTATGTGCCCCTAACTATCGCTAAATGTTACAGGCCTATTACAGTAACAGTGAAGAAAAGCGTAGGAAGTAGGAACAAGAGAGGGCCTAAAACGCCCTTCAGGCCTTTTCGCATTACCATCATCTTTATGCTCCTCCACAATCAGCTGCAGAGAAGCCAGAGGCATTCTTAACAGATGACAATGGCGAGCAGTCTAGCATAATGCTTTCAAATCGCTGCAATGAGAGCTTTTGTTATCCAAACCAGATCTCAATATGAAGCAACTTTATAGATCTTAGACACACAATATGTGCGCACACACACCTTCTCCAGTAACTGGCGGAGCTGTCTGCTCTTTGCATCTCTGGAGCACAAGCTCTGTTCTGGTGCCACCACCGTACAGATGCAGCGGCCGTCGGCATCCTGCGCTGAACTGTACACCTGCCAGCCTTCCTTTGGTCTGATGGTCTGTACACAAACACAGGCATGCGTGAGGCATCTTAGGGTTTTTTGTTTCTTAATGCAATGAATTGCAATGACATACAATATGACATAATCTGATTTTTATGCCTCAAGCATGCTTTAAGCAGTGAAACTGAAATGAGGATATTTTGTGAGAACTGCAATAAATTTGCATGGCACACCATTCACTGCCAGTACTTTGTTTTAGTAACCATTTAGATTTCAATGTATAACTTGTTACATTTGTTATATGGAGAGAATATTGTGTAAAAATGCAAATTGTTTTTAAATATGCATATCACTTTCATAGCTTTAAACGTCCTCCTCATTAAAAACAAAGCATTTATTTAATCAAGCTCCATATAAGGCTCGATTTTATATTGCGTGTTATGTGACGTCACAAGAGCAGGGAGCCGCCTCTTAAAGGGATAGTTTACCCAAAAATGAAAATTCTGTCATTAATTACTCACCCTCGTGTCGTTCCAAACCTGTAAGACTTTTGTTCATCTTCGGAACACAAATGAAGATTTTTTTTTTTAATGAAATCTTTCTGTCTGAAGTGAAAGGTTTCTGTCCCTCCATTGACAGCCTATGCAACTACCACTTTCAAGCCCCAGAAAGGTAGTAAAGACATCATTAAAGTAATCCATGTGACTCCAGTGGTTTAACCTTAATTTTATGAAGAGAAGCAAATGCTTTGCAAAACAACATAATATATCACTTTATTCATAAAATATTAATCTCCAGCTCGCATTCATGAGAGCACTACGACACGTGTGTTGTGTTTACTTTAGAGCAGACTTTGTTGCCTGAATGCACGTTGAAGATTAATATTTTCATTTTCATTTTTGGGTGAACTAACCCTTTAAAAACAGATCATTTCAGACAGGGGGTCATTTCAGACATTTTGTGTGCAAAAGCTTTATTAACATTATAAATGAACCTCAAGGAACAAAAATCATCATCATCGTCATCATCATAATCCAATATTATAATCCATGTCATGACCCACTTAAAATGAATAGCCTGCCTCAAATTTTCTTGATTCCACAAGCATGGCTCTATTTCCAGCTAACCTTTTGGTGACAGTCTTTATATATAAAATGCATTATAAAAGTATTTTCATGCATTAACTATGCCTTGTAAATATGACCTCATGAATAATTGTAACTATTCACGGTTACACCTTTAGAAAGTATAATGCATTAAAACATGACAAACAACCAATTTCAGATGTAACAAGGTATCTGCAAATATTATAATGCATATTAAAGGGATAGTTCACCAAAAATTTAAAATTCTGTAATAATTTACTCCCCTTCAAGTTGTTCCAAACCTGTATACATTTCTTTGTTCTGCTGTACACAAAGGAAGATATTTGGAAGAATGTTTGTAACCAAGCAGATCTCGCCCCCCATTGACTACCATAGTAGGAAAAAAAAAATACTATGGTAGTCAATGGGGGGGCGCGAGATCTGCTTGGTTACAAACATTCTTCCAAATATCTTCCTTTGTGTACAGCAGAACACAGAAATTTGGAAACAGGTTTGGAACTACTTGAGGGGGAGTAAATGATGACAGAATTTTTGTTTTTGGGTGAACTATCCCTTTAACTTTGGTTAAAGGATTAGTTCACTGTCAAATGAAAATTAGTCCAAGCTTTACTCGCCCTCAAGCCATCCTAGGTGTATATGACTTTCTTCTTTCTGACGAACACGATCGTAGAAATATTAATAAATATCCTCCTTACGCATCCGAGCTTTATAATGGCAGTATGCATAACCAAACGAGTATGAGCTGAAGAAAGTGTCTCCATCCATCATAAACATACTCCACACGGCTCCAGAGGGTTAATAAAGGCCTTCTGAAGCGAAGCTATGTGTTTGTGTAAAAAAAAAAATCTATATTTAACAAGTTATGAAGTAAAATATCTAGCTTACGCCAGACCGCCTTACGTATTCAAATTACAGAAAAAATGAACTGCCGTTGCGTCAGTTCTGTAAGTTGAATAGGGAAGGCGGTCTGGCGTAAGCTAGATATTTTACTTCATAACTTGTTAAATATGGATATTTTTTTTACACAAACACATCGCTTCACTTCAGAAGGACTTTATTAACCCCCCGGAGCCGTGTGGAGTATATTTATGATGGATGGATGTGGATGGAGACACTTTCTTCAGCTCATACTCGTTTGGTTACGCATACTGCCATTATAAAGCTCGGATGCGTCAGGAGGATATTTATTAATATTTCTACGATCGTGTTTGTCAGAAAGAAGAGGGCTTGAGGGTGAGTAAAGCTTGGGCTAATTTTTATTTGAAAGTGAACTAATCCTTTAATAATAGACAATGCATTATAAATACATTATGGATACCTTTATAATGCATTATAAAAACTTTGAATGTTAATGTTACCATTCTGGCTGAAAGGATCCCAAATCTATGTCTCTGACTGTATAAGACACTATACACTTCATTTGAAATGATATAAAGCACAGGAGAAATATAGTGCAGTTTCTATGTATTCCATTGAATATTCATTTTGATTCACACTGATTTATCAGAATTCTGAAACCAATTCAAGCACACGCCACTAAAACATAGCAGGCCAAAAATAGTGTGTTTTGACAACAAAAAGCACCCCATTGCAACACCTTCATGATAAAGCCTCTCTCTCTGCATTCATCCCCCCAAATTTCCCTAGATTGTCTGCAACAATAAAGAAGCTTTGTAAACACCCACATTCATTTTTCCCACTCTCACAGCGGGCTTTGAAAGGCCGGCTCTGGGGACTAGCCTTTTACAGGCGAGCTGAAAATGAGAGTTCTTTACACATTCTGGCACACTTCCTGATGCTGCTGCAACTAACAACTAACTGCAATTTCAGCAAATTGTAACATATCCAAGTTGGATGGGTACTTCCTGCTAGTTCACTGCCATTATGAGATTTGAGCAGAGGGATTCTGCTCCTCAAATAAGACCTGCAGCTGGGTTTATTAAGACTGGATGAGAGATCCTCGTGACACTCTCACAGATACTACGGATTTCTCTGGTTTCCAGTCACATATGATATATGAAATTCATGTAGTTTTCTGGGTGCTACATGACAAAAAGTTGGCCATGCCTCAGTGTTGCAGATCTGATCTTGACCCAGTGCTAAAACAAAAAAAACAAAACAAAAAAAACTTAGGAATTCCATACAGATTAACAGTAGGGCTGAGAACAGACTGAGAATTTCCTCGTTTAAACTCTTTATCAACACCCAGTACTATTGAACTC
This sequence comes from Ctenopharyngodon idella, assembly GCF_019924925.1. Lineage (NCBI taxonomy): Eukaryota > Metazoa > Chordata > Actinopteri > Cypriniformes > Xenocyprididae > Ctenopharyngodon > Ctenopharyngodon idella. The sequence goes on from NC_067221.1 coordinate 16,925,859, forward strand.
TCAATATAACAAAATATATTTGAACTAAAACTAAAAACTTAAAACTTTAGATAATCTCTTTGACTATTTACTGTTAAAATTACAATGTTACCATTCTGTACATACAACATGTGCTGTTACTGCATGCAATTACTGTAATTATAGGCTACTCTTGTACTTACTGAAGGAAACATGCATCTTAATTTGCACTGCAGTGTAAACAGTAATATATTCTAGTATAATAGTTGTAATAGAGTGGAGAAATGAGGAGAAAATAGAGGGGAGAAAATACATGCACTGTTTATTTGTCCCAGGGATCATAATACAAACCGTATTCATAACACTATCCCTATAGTAGCAGCAAATGCAAATCTCATGACATGTACACAATAAGTACATTGTATCACATGATTTCTATTTTAATGTAAATATATTTAGCATTTATCTAAAAAAAGACACCTAATATAAAGTCTGACCTAAGGTGAAATAAACAGCCAGCTCAGTACAGGTGGATGTTTAAAACCTTTAAAACAACACCAGAAATAAGAGACTGCAAGCTTAATGCACAGTAGCCCATTCACTATAACAGAACAGAGGGTCTAATAATGTTCTGTGACTATTTGAGCTGCAATCATAGAGAAAGTTACATAAAATGGAAAACAAGATTTTAAACACAATTTTAGGGCATCCCACATCTATCAAGATTTTTATAGCCCAGTTTAAGTGTTACTGCATTTCCTTCGTTCCTTCTCTCTGAGGTTGTCATTAAAAGGATATTATCGGAAGAACGCATATTCTCATAAGACATCATAACATAACACTGTTTGTCACTTTAAATATACATTTAGTCTTGCGTATACGCTGTTCTATGAGTCAGTGGTGTAGTCGGAGCTGGGCTTAGACATGTCAAGTTTGTGTCTAAGTCAGTAAGGTGCGCATCACTCACCGCGGAAGGGCAGTATCCGAGCAGAGCGAGAAAACACAGCGGTTTCAGCACCACGAACAGCGCCCGCATTCTGCCTCGAGTCTCCCTCCTACGTCTCTGTTGCAAGCTGATTCACTCTCCGATGTTTCAGATCGAGCTTCTTGTCAGTATCTTGGGATCGGAGACCCTCGATGGAGCCGCTGAAAGTGCGTGCGCTGTCATCGTCGCTCTGGGCGCAGAAAAGTTTGAGATGTGTGTGGAGACTCAGCGGATATTACATCATTACAGCATTTCAGTGCGGGGTTACTCTTTCATTAGCCAAACTTTAATATATCTAAGAGTAACGTAAAGGGATAAACAACGTGATGAGTAAGGGTTAAACCAAAATGTTCATTAGATGTTGCTCAGAGGGGTGGGAATTGTAAGGAATAGAACGATTCTGGTTTTAACGATTATTTTAGCAATTCCGAAGAAACTATATTTGAAAAAGGAAATAGTAATTGTAATATAATAAAATCAACAATCATAGATAGTTGCTAAGCAAAATTAAACAAAAGAAAAACGGTGGTAACATCATTCATTCGTTTATTAATTGTTTTTAAACACGACTGATATCATCAAAACACAAAATGTGTATCTTTCCATATTGACATGTAAACAAAAAGTCACTAACTACACCGATTTTAAGTCTTAAGTAGGGTAAGATTGGGTACGATTTTTTTTTTTTTTTTTGTCTGTCTGATAATAAGGGATTTGTGGACACATTAAAGGGTTAGTTCACCCCAAAATGAAAATAATGTCATTAAATACTCACCCTCATGTCGTTCTACACCCGTAAGACCTTCATTCATCTTCGGAACACAAATTAAGATATTTTTGATTAAATCCGATGGCTCAGTGAGGCCTACATTCAAAGCAATGACATTTCCTCTCTCAAGATCCATAAAGGTACTAAAAACATATTTAAAACAGTTCATGCCAGTTCAGTAGTTCTACCTAAATATTATAAAGCGACGAGAATACTTTTTGTGCGCCAAAAAATACAAAATAACGACTTTTCAACAATATAGTGACGGGCCGATTTCAAAACACTGCTTCGGAGCTTTACGAATTGAATCAGTGACTCGGATCTCCTATCAAACGGCTAAACTGCTGAAATCACGTGACTTTGGCGCTCCGAGTGACTGATTCGATTCGCAAAGCTCCGAAGCAGTGTTTTGAAATCGGCCCATCGACATGAGGGTGAGTAATAAATGACATTATTTTCATTTTTGGGTGAACTAACCCTTTAATGTTTTAGATTTGTGGAGTAAAAGTTATAGTTTTATTTTGAAGTAAAAAGATAAAATTAGACCCTTTGGGTAAGATGACCCCCCACAATACATACTTTCAAAAACCAAGATAACAAGCATCTCTGCACATTATCTACAGACACAGGCCTGCATATGCTAAAATTACCTCATCAGAAGTTAGAGCATAAACTTCACTGCACCTCTGCATTCTCAATTAGTTGCTTGGCAACATGTGTAGTTAGCCTGTCCTTTTTTAGAGGTATAGGCTTCTCTCTCTATTTGTTCCTTTATCAAAAGAGAAAGTCTTTTGTTTAATTTAGTGTCATATCCGTTTAATCAATGTTAGTGAAATGGCATTTATTTGAAGACATTACAATTAAAATAAGCAGGGTTTGAATGATGCAGTCATTTAAAAGCCAGGAATGCACCACTGAAATCTGACAGCACCAGCTGGGGCCAGAAACAGATGTCAGGGTAAGCCATGTTAGGTATCCTTTTCACATTTAAGCTGAATTAATTAATTTAGCAGTGTGTAATGGCAAATGTTACCCAAAGTGATTATACATATATACACTGATCAGGCATAACATTATGACCACTGACAGGTGAAGTGAATAACACTGATTATCTCTTCATCACAGCACCTGTTAGGGGGCGGGATATATTAAGCAGCAAGTGAATATTTTGTCCTCAAACTTGATGTGTTAGAAGCAGGAAAAATGGGCAAACATAAAGATTTGAGCAAGTTTGACAAGGGCTAAATTGTGCTGGCTAGACGACTGGGTCAGAACATCTCCAAAACTGCAGCTCTTGTGGGGTGTTCCCGGTCTGCAGTGGTCAGTATCTATCAAAAGTGGTCCAAGGAAGGAACAGTGGTGAACCGGCGACAGGGTCATGGGCGGCCAAGGCTCATTGATGTACGTGGGGAGCGAAGGCTGGCCCATGTGGTCCGATCCAACAGATGAGCTACTGTAGCTCAAATTGCTGGTTCTGATGGAAAGGTGTCAGAATACACAGTGCATCGCAGTTTGTTGTGTATGGGGCTGCATAGCTGCAGACCAGTGCTGACCCCTGTCCACCGCCGAAAGCGCCAACAGTGGGCACATCAGAACTGGACCACAGAGCAATGGAAGAAGGTGGCCTGGTCTGGTGAATCACGTTTTCTTTTACATCACGTGGATGGCCGGGTGCGTGTGTGTCACTTACCTGGGGAACACATGGTGCCAGAATGCACTATGGGAAGAAGGCAAGCCGACGGAGGCAGTGTGATGCTTTGGGCAATGCTCTGCTGGGAAACCATGGGTCCTGCCATCCATGTGGATGTTACTTTGGCACGTACCACCTACCTAAGCATTGTTGCAGACCATGTACACTTTTTCATGGAAACCGTATTCCCTGGTGGCCTCTTTCACAGGATAATGCACCCCAAATCTCAATCCAATTGAGCATCTGTGGGATGTGCTGAACCAAGCGGCAACCTCCCCCAGTTTCTCGTTGAGCCAATACGGAAGTGACTTAAACTGCAATTCATCGACTGGCTGCTAGGGACAGGCTCCAAAAGAGAGCAGAATCTCATTGAGTCCCATGTTAAAACGGCCAAATTTACATCAGAAAAAACATGTTTACAGCTTGGTACAAATTGTGGTTTTGGTCTATACTGCTAATTTTGCCGTTCATGACAACTCTGAGAGGGGTGAATTTTTTTTTATAACTCATTCGTTTAAATTATATTAAGCCTTAAAGTTCTGCATAATTAAGGGCGTGGTCACTTGAGTGACAGGTAGATTGCCGCTGCTGTCTGTGAGCATTCACTTTACTTCAGCTAATTCCAGCCGCTGAATTTGGCATCTCAGCCGTATTTGTGTTTTTTTCTGGATTACTTTATACAATTATAAAATAATATGGCTTGCTGCGTAAATGGTCGAGACTCGAGAGAGATGTGTGTCTGTGTACATGTGCACACATGCGGAAGATAAACAGAACACACGTTATTGGATCGACTTGGCATTGGCTAAAAGTTTTGTTTGTGAGATTTACTACAATGACAATGGCGGGAGGATATAAAACTCCGACAGCACTGCTTGGATATTATAACTAAAACGGCTGCATTTTGATACTATTATATACTACGCGGGCTCATTTGTTTGTGACATATATACGATCATATACAGTTACAACAAAAACGCTGCTCAGGTTGCATAATTTCTTGAAGAACGATGATGGAGAGCAGATCATTCAGAAGAAATGTGATGCAAACAATGGATAATATATCAATATTTCATGGATTTAACACTTTTATGGACAAAAAGTAGGCCTACTGTTTTTTGTTTTGCAATGGACACTCATGGACATTTTACCCAATTAAGTGCTACGGATTGGATACATCTCGCGATCTCTATTTCATTATAAAGGTATGTAGTTTGGGGTTATAAAACGGGTATATAAAGTCCCGTTTGATTTTGCGTGTTGTTATTTGCACACCCGACTCAAATTAATTACTGGTGTTGGAGCATATCTTAAAGACACCGTAGATTGACAATGCACCTTTAGAACTTTCTAATAAACTTGTTATCTTTATTAATATTTTAGATATTGTCTAAGATAGATAGATAGCTCCTTCTGCTAACATGATCATGTCGCGCTAGGCCGGCGTGGTTTCAGCAAATAGTCACCTTGGTTCCAACCACGTCCTGCCTCTTTGCAAAGTCCCTTTAAGACAAGTCATTTCACTCGGCGGCCATCTTTGAAACGCCTCTCGGGCATCCTGGGCATAATGCAGCTCCTATCTCTTTGAATGGGGAAACATCAAATTCTCCAAAGCTGTTTGCCAAGCTTTCGATTAAATTTCATATTTGAAATCACCAATGAAATCTGACAACAACAGTCTCATATTTTTTTTTTCCAAACGCTCAAATCATGACAAAAAAAAATGGTATTTAGGCTGGATCAAGCTAATGCGCATGCGCAGACCTAAATGCGCGTCTGTTGTGTCTCATTTCGGAGGCGCGCGTCTGACTGTTTCTATAGAAACCGGTGCTTCTAACGGCCGCTGCAGTGACGCGATGACTTTACAGGTCGGCGATTGGCTCTTATTTTGAAGGCGGGATTTATTCCGCCATATTGAGCGTTACACTTTCTCCCATTCAAAACAATACGAGTGACATGTCTTGTGTTATTCTATAGTCTTTGCTCTTTGGCCATTTTCAGTTATCCGGGAGTAACGTGTGGTGACGCGCAGCTTCAGAAATCTACGGGTGACGTCACGGACACTATGTCCATATTTTTTTAGTCTATGTGCTGAACAAACAAGTCTGATCCATGGAGGCCCCACCTCGCAGCTTACAGGACTTAAAGGCACACCTTCAGGGGTCAGGGCTGTTTTGGCAGCTAAAGAGGGACCAACACAATATTAGCAAGGTGGTCATAATGTTATGCCTGATCGTGTATAGTATATCACGGCAATTCGTACATATTTTACGAGGTGGCTAATTCGTACAAATTCATACGACCTCACTCGTACGAATTCATACGTTTTTTGCTAAATCGTACGTATTTTACGAGTTGACAAATTCGTATGAATTCATACGAATGACCTACCCCAAACCCCGCCCCTAAACCTACCCGTCAGTGGGGTTTAGACAAAACGTACAAATTCGTACAAGTGGGGTCGTATGAATTCATACGAATTAGCCACCTCGTAAAATACGTACGAATTGGTCGTGAGACAGCGTTGTATATGCAGCAATAAAACACGTAAAAAAGTCCTTTTAAATGGTTAATCTTGTCTAGCTATGAGTATATTTTAAAACTCTGTTCTCCTTTATTGCAGAATTAAGCTGCAGGAGTCACCTTGGTCTTTCCAGGAGGTGCCCACCCCTCGAGAACACATCAGTCTAGCTATGTATCAAACCTCAAAGCAGCTGCAGACAGACAGCTCAGAGACTGTCTTTATACCGCAAGCCAACATGTGTCAACCATAGAAAAAGTGAGAAAAAAATCAGTAACTATGCCCCAATGAGCAGTTATCTTTCTCGTTATCCTATGTATATACAATGGGCAGATTTTTCAACACTAAGATGAAGAAGGGATGAAATATGAACTACACAAGGGATAATGTACAGTCAGCCAGTCATTTTTGCAAAATGAACCTTGTCAGAATGAGTTTTATTTTGTGTAAAGTACAGTTGATTGTAGATTGTCCCGCTTATTACTGTTCAAATATTGATCTGATTTGAAATTATTATATAATTGTTCATGCAGGCATATCTTAAAGCTTCCGCTAATAAACTACAAAATACAAAACAATGAACAAGGGAAAAAAATGCAACAATATTATTGCATTGGAACAAATGGAATATATATATTTTTTCTCATTGTATTTTTATATCAATATGGTACAACCCTATTCAAATCAATGTAATAAACTAGTTACGTCAAAAGTAATCTAAAAGTAATCAAAAAGTAGTCTGATTATATTACATAAATGTGTAATGTAATGGATCACATTACTGTAACTACAATTTTAGTCATGTAATTTGGAATCAGTAATGGACTACAACTTGTAAGTAATCTACCCAGCACTGAATCCCAGCTATTGAATAAGATAAAAGTCCTGATGGTGTTTCACAGTGTGCTGAATAAATAGTCTCCTCTGACACCTGTTTGATTTCAAGAGCTGTGCTGAGGTCACACATGTGCGAGCGCAGGACATTTGGTTCCCTCAACAGGTCTTCACTAATGGCCTGGTTGCCTTTGATTACCATTCATGTTGTAGTGGCCTCGGAAAAGCACAAAAAAGTTTTTGAATTAAAAGAGACTGTGTGAATAAAAGAGTGAGAAAAGCAGAGAGAAAGAAGCCGCCGCACGCTGAGACACTGACCCAGCAGGTTGCATTGTACATCGCCTGAATCACTCTAACACATTAACTCTGGGCACGTTTGTGTCTGGCAGCTGGCCACAGCTGCTGCCTGCTAGAGCTCTGAATGAACGGTGTTCCCAACAGGAGTGGGACGCCAGACACATACACACAGGCACACAACACACCCACTAAAAACACACACACACAAAAACAGAACATTTACGAACAGACGTTATTCATGAGCTGGAGCGGCTCACCAGTCATTATTCAGGCAGGAGCTGTCTCAATAAAGGCAAATAAGCTTTGCTGATTTATTTTGGACACTTAGGCACATCAAACATGAGGAGGCAGGAAAGCCAAAGATAATGGACTTTCTGCTCGTAGAACATTTGGCTATAAATCCATTTTCATTTTCATATTACGACCACTGCTGTTCTCAGAGTAAAGCTTTGTATATTGTGTGCTGTATTTAGTGTAATCAACATGGTATTATTGTACCCGTCAATACCCAAGAAAGAATACAAAATAAGATTTTTTAAATAATTAATAGGCAGGATGAACACAGACAAGATTCAAGCCTCTGCCAGAAGTTTGTGTCCTGTGAAATGAGCTAACTGTAAAATATACAAGCCATGACTAAATAGAAAATGTAATGATGATTAAACAAGTTCCAGATCTGGATAAGAGCAGTGACTCACAGAGGACAAATAAACATTTTTGTCATGTGTAGTTGCTCATCATTTGAGCATTTCTCCTCCTCTAAATCTGTCATCCTCCGTTTCGTTCAATCTGTTTGTCTATATTGCCTCTGATCATTGTGCTGAAGTTAACTAAATATTCATAAGCATATTTCTTTTTGGTTGTTAGTGGTTACTTTACAGGCATAATAAGTGAACGGATATCCTTAACAATTAAATGAAGTACTTTCTGTTCATCAAAAAAAAAAATCCTGAAAAAAGTATCACGGTTTCCACAGAAATATTAAGCAGCAAATCAGCACATTAGAATAATTTCTGAAGGATCATGTGACACTGAAGTCTGGAGTAATGATGCTGAAAATTCAGCTTTGCCATCACAGGAATAAAATACATTTTAAATATATTAACATAGAAAACAGTCATTTTAAATTGTAGTAATATTTCACAATTTGTTTTGCTGTATTTTTGATTAAATTAATGCAGCCTTCGTGAGCTTAAGAAACTTCTTTGAAAAACATTAAAAAATCTTACTGACCCCAAACTTCTGAATGGTAGTGTATCTTTGAGCAAGGTGCATCGATGTGAGACGAATGGTAAAATAACACACTAATACAGCCTCATCACATAGCAGATCCATTGAAAACAACGGTATTTTTCAGTATTCTACAACAGTATTCTGATGTTTAGAATATCTGCTGAATATCACAGCCTTGATGTTCAGACTAAAAGTGTGATATTGATTCCTTAGAACATTTCAATAAACAACTTAATACTGAGTAACTATTTATAATTTTAGACACAATATTGCCAGTCTCTATCTACTGGTGTAACTATTCAAAGAAATACCGTAGATTGTGAATGTAGTCATGAGACCAAGAAGGTTGCTTTAGCTGTGACTATTCATACACAATGGAATTAAGTTGTCTTATTGCTTTTATAAAACAGTTACTACATATTAAAATATTAAACAGCATTTTTATTAAAACTTTAAGTAAGCAAATTCACTCTACTGAGTACATTAGGCCTCATATAGATTTATCGCACTGGCTCAAGGAGAAAGACTTCTGAGAGTTGAATCTTTGAGGACATTGAAAATCACTTATAATGAAGTGATCAAGTACCTTTGAAGTTTGGAAGGAATGAATAATGCAATAAAGGCATTTCAAGGCAATAATTCACAAGTAGCTGTTAGGACCTTTGATGTGACATCCTTCTGTATTAAACTTCAGCATTCTGATTACTAGGACCGTGTGGCGTACATTGATTCTCCTTTTAGAGTGTTCAAACAGCACAAGAGGATGATAGGGGCTTTTGGCTCATCATGCCATAGTGCTAACTAGAAGTACTTTTTCCATGAGCAACAACAGTTGGCTATATTGATCTGGTCTTCTTAACATTACATAAGTTATACCTTAAGCTGTACCTTAACATTAATTTGTGTTTACATTAACGTTCTTAGCTAAGTATACCTTCTGTAAGTCGTACGTTCATAAGGTTGGTCTGGACCTGTCTTAGCTATACCTTATCACTGTTGACAGTTCACTCTGCTAATGGCCACCACTGTGCTAAAAGCTTCTTTACATCTCAGTCTATACGAATATAATTCTGAAGTTGTAATACACCCATTGTTCAATTAGGCTAACTGAAGTGTTTTCATGCAAAGAAAAAAATTGTCATTACACTGATGGTTGTTAGCTTTTTTAGTTATATTATCCAAAGGTACATCAGCTGGCAAACCATTAGGCAGTAAAGGCTTAGGAGTATATTTAAAGGGAATGATTGTGGTGGGGAGTTTGGTCAAACTATGGCAGCGATACAGCAAATAGTTGTGCTAAATCAAAGACGGTGTTGTCTGCGGAGCCATTTAGTGTGTGGGCACTATTTTGTGCACTCTTTCTGTCTTTTTTCTCCGCCATAGTACTGCAGCTGTTGATTATGTTTCACATGTTGCACTTTTATTGAGTAGGTCATCTAATAACAGAAATTAGTGATGCGGCTGCTGGGCAATCAACCCTGGTTGTGGAGTAAATGAATACACTATGGCAAATATGATAATATAAATGACCCTTTCAAAGGCCAGTGAAGGCATACTGCCAGTTAATGTAGCGGGTTGAGGCATGATACGTTTGGGCATGAGGTTTGCTGGGTTCATGCACTCATTTCCAAATTATATAAAATTTAGATTATTTTTTATAAGAGCCCATGAGTCCTGATTAATTCAACTATTTCTGTAGTGCTTCTTTTATAAAGAACATCACTTTCTCATATAATGCAGTGAAGCAGCCCCTGCATAGAGTGAATAATCGATTCTCGAGCCATCAATATCAACCAATTCAGCACCACTGCCATGGTCAGTACCTGTATACCTTAAGCAACATTTTAAGGTATAGTTCGGGGAATACGCCTATAGAAAAGGTATACCTTTAGTTAAGGTATACTAAGTCTACGAAGTCTCTAAAGGTATACCTTAACAAAAGGTATACCTTTAGAGACTTCGTAGCGTGCTAAGAGACAACGTTATTGTCTCTTAACAGTTAGTTCATGCGTTCATAACCTCGAGGCTAGATTATTGTAATGCTTTACTGGGTGGTTGCCCTGCATACCTAATAAACAAACTCCAGCTGGTCCAAAACGCAGCAGCTAGAGTTCTTACTAGAACCAGGAAGTATGACCATATTAGCCCGTTTTTTTCAATACTTCAATGGTTCCTTTTTTAAACATCATATAAAATTTAAAATCTTGCTAATTACTTACAAAGCACTAAATGGTTTAGCACCTCAGTACTTGAGCGAGCTCTTAACACACTATAGTCTTTCACGTCTATTGCGATCTCAAAATTCTGGCCAGTTGATAATACCTAGAATATCAAAATCAACTGCAGATGGTAGATCCTTTTCCTATTTAGCACCTAAACTTTGGAACAATCTTCCTAGCATTGTTCAGGAAGCAGACACACTCTGTCAGTTTAAATCTAGAGTAAAAACAAAATCTCTTTAACCTGGCATACACATAACATTATCTACATGTAAATTATTAGGCTGCATAAATTAGGTCAGCCAGAACCGGGAACACTTCCCATAACACCTGGTGTACTCGCTACATCATAAGAAGAATGGAGTCTACGCTAATATTAGTATCTCTCCGTTTATCCCGAGGTTTACCGTAGTCTGCCAGATCCAGGCCATATCCAGATGAGATGAAGGACCTGCTCCTAGACACGACGACAACGCAGCCCTGAAGTGTTAACTAAGCTATCCCCTGCGAAGGCCTCCTTCCCTTTCCTTTCCCTATGCATAGATAAAACATTATCGAAATGATTTCAGTTCACATGGATCTTCGGAAATGACTAATGATTCTGTATTATGCAGACCAGACAAGTAATTTGGCGATGTCACTTTGTGAAGAAAGACTAAGCGTCTGCGCACATACACATTCAAATGCGCATACCTATAGACTAAACATGTAAATGAACGGCAAAAACACATTAAAAGTCTTCTGTTTTCAGTTAAAAATGTGTCATTTAAGCGGCCCCTAAGTTAATAATTAACGATTTTTACAATGGAAGTGATTCAATCAAAAACTTACTTTAGCTTGATAACAACTTTTTCTTAAAGCTGCTGTAGAGCCGAACCTCTCCATGCAGGATGGCAGTTGCATTTCTGCCACCCCTAACCAAAGCTCAAAAAAAAAAAAAAAAATTTTTTACAGTGGGTGTAGAAATAAATGAAGACCCATTTTTAAATAGTTTTATTCACTGATGAATGCCATATTACAATGAATGGTCTAGAAGAATGGATTTCTGGATGGTTGGTGAATGGCCACCCTGTTCCAACAAGACTGTGCAGCTGTGCAGATAAACCTCACTCCCCTGATGTCATGAGGCGCACTGGCGACTGACGCTAGAGACTGCGGTCTTTAGTGTCCTTGTTAGCGGGCCTGCCTCCCATGATAGGGACGTTGGTTAAAGTCCCGCTCGGAGCGGGAGAGTAGAACAGGAGGGGTTACACTGTCGGGTGTTGATTTGGGCTGGAATATTGGGAAGTGAGATGGAAGGTTCCTTTAGGGTCTCTGAGGGTCTGTATCTTTAGCAAGATATGTGGAGTTTGACTGCTTTACTTATTTCAAGTGTTTTATTGCATGTTTGTAGTTAAATGTTTGCTTTCAGTTTTTTGTCATTATAAGTTACAAAACGGGTAGCACGAATCACATCACTCTGAGCACATCAATGTGTGTGTGTTTTTTTTTTTTAATTTTTAGAAGAAGGATGACCTCAAATTATTCAAATTCAATTACACCCCAAATCATCAATCAAAGAGCAGAAAGCAAAATTGAAAAACCAAAAGCTGATCCAATGCCAGGTCCTTGAATGTATGTCTGTAATTAAATTACTGTTAGTTATTCCAAGTACAGTTTAAATTTAGAGTGGCTGTGTATACTGTACTGACTCCTGATTGATGACCACCATCATCAAAGCCCTGACCCCTTTTCAGACACATATGAAGTGGTATACAGGGTTCCCAACCATCACACTTTCCAGTCGTTCATAAGTATTTTAAAAAATAATTTTATTGAGATTACTGTGGAGAATTTTCATTTGTATGTACCAATTGGGAATTAAAATATTTAACTTGTGTAAAGAAGTCTTGTAACATTCCATTACATTTAAATTCCTGGAAATGATGGTAAATTTCCCTGATATTTCCAGGGTATTATATTATAAATATTTCCAATATAAAGGTAAAGTGTTGTTGATGTTAAAATACTTACACCATCTGTGGGTCGATTCCGTGAAAAGTAAGTAAACACTGTGCATCTCAGCAATCTGCAATCAGCGACAAACTGATCCTTGACAGGATGCAACAATATTACAGTAATATTAATACTGAAGTTTTGGGATATTTTTTAATGCTAACAATAAATGAAACGCAAGATGGTGCCAGTTGCCTTTGAAACAAGAAACAGCTTTGCCATGGACAACTGTGAATATGTCTGACTACTAATTGCAGCGAATGACCAATCAGAATCACATATTATAGAGAGCCATGTAATAAACTACATTTAGTAGTTCAATTATCATGCTTAATTTAAAAACAGTTATTATTCCCTTACTAATAATAGATTTAATTTATATTTTAATCAGTAAATGTTCTGTCACATAAAATACGAATCTACTTTGCATATTTGCATAATATAAATCATAATTTATTTGTGGATTCATTTAAAAGTTCATTTAGTTTCTTAAATGTTCATGATCCTTTTCTCTTTTTTTTTCTTTCTTTCTTTTTTTTTAATATCAGTTGGTGTTTTAAAAGTAACTAAGACATTAAAAGCAACAATAAAGTTTCCTTGTACTATAAAACCTTAAAAGTAAAACTGGACTATAGTTAAGCAGATTGCTTAATGTTTTAAAATTATGAAATCATAAATGAGGGGAACCAAGATTAACCATTATATTTTTGCTTTTAAAGATCAAGATGACAAAGAACTTTATTTTTATACTGTACTTTCTGAGTGATATACAGGGATAGTCTGGCCCTTTTCTCTTTACTGTATTTGGATTTCTGTAGCCTTTTGTAATTTTGTCCTCTTTCTGAAAATAAAATAAAAACACCTCCTTTGAACCAATTGTTTCCATAACCTATTGTGATGTTTATTCTAGTGAAATGGCTTCTCGAACAAAAAATATAGGGCTAGACTTGATTTCGTCCATCAGGAATTGATTGGGTCACTGGATAATTGTGGTTCCCCTTTTTGAATGGGAACTCACATTGCAAACCCTAGAGGGCGCTATGGGGAATGCCTCTGACATGACTGGTGTCTGAAGCATGAGTCTAAACACGACAATGAACTTGACATTGGCAGCTGACAGCCTATGACATCACTATTGGTGTGACCGTGATTATAAAAGGACACCTGTGAAATACATCATCCACTTGTTTTCTGAGCACTCTCAGCACGCCTATCCCACATATGATAAGCTGTTAGAGGTTATGTCCCGTGCCACAGAAAGATTAGATCTGCCGTAGAAGCATGAGAAGCACGAGTGCATTCGTAGTTGCTTGGATGAATGCTTTTTGTCAGGACATGACCGCCCCACCCATTCTCCCAGATCTTCACGCTGAGATGGAGAGATCTTGGGGAAAGCCATATTCAGCCCACATCCATCATCAGCTGTGAGCCTCCTTGGATTTCGGCCTGAATAGAGAACGTAGTAAGGCCTCCTCTCTTTTAGAGTTATCCTGTTGAGGCCTCCATTCTTGAGAAGCTCCGGTCTATGACAATATTCCCTTAAAGGTATTGGGAATACCAAACTCTTGAGCTTTGCCTAGCTCGGGCTCTGACCGCATGGAATTAATCGCAATGCTGGTGTGTACCTTAGGGATGGGGACTCCTTTGAGTCTTCGACTTATGTCAGCCAATAAGGCACTCATCCCTTCAGCATGGTAGGGGTTGAACGACTTTAGATTTTTTAAAGTCGACATTTATGTGATGAAAGTCGAGTCGATTAGTCGCTGATGACATCATTACTGGACAAATAAACCTGAACCTCAAGCTAAGACTGGAACACGGGTCGCTTGTGCACAGCTATGGCATATGACAGCGCTGCCCACAAGGCTATTGCTCCTACATAACAGCTTATTTTTACCAGCTCTTTTGTCTTTGTTATATTTCTCACAGATTTCTGCTCAGATACAGGTAAAGTAGCACAGTAAAGACTACATTTATATGAATGCATTAGTGAGAGAATGATTGCGTGTGAATTAATTCTACCTGGCAGCATCTCTCTACTAATAATGAAGCTGTGGGTTTTAGTTACTGAGAAATATATGCTAGAACTTTTCAGTTTCTAAGCTATTTTATTGATAAGTCACAGAATAGTGTTGCCGATACATTTCTGCGCTACTGAATGATTCTGTGCATGCACGTGATGTGGCAACAGAGCATAAAATTGGACTTCAAAGATTTCTTATCCTGTTGTGCCCTCTATAGGCCATGACCAGCGACTAGTCGACGCCAACCACTACAGCATGGAGGACTGGTTATTTTGTCCCCCATAGCGCGCTCCAGGGGATGCAGTGCGAGTTCCCATTCGTAAGGGAACCTCTCAGGTTACAAATGTAACCATGGTTCCCTGAGAAGGGTAACGAGACACTGCGTTCCTTTGCCATGCTTCAGGTATTCCTGTGCACGTCTCCTTCAGACAAGAAGTGGATGACGTGTTTCACAGGTGCCCATTTATACTCACGGTTGCACCAGTAATGATGTCGTAAGTTCATTGTCGTGTTTAGACTCATGCTTCAGACACCAGTCATGCCGGAGGCATTGCCCATAGCGCCTTGTAGGAGACGCAGTGTCTCTTTCTCCTTCTCAGGGAACAATTGTTACAAGCGTAACCTGAGACATTTGTCCCACCCTTATGTCAGTATACACATCATCAGAGAAAAGATGTCGCTGCTAGATGGAGGGGAAGTTAGTTTGAATTAAGATTACGAGGACACATGAATTAAAAAAATAATGATGTGCATGGATAAATCATTAATAATAAATACTGCGATATTCAATAAAAAAACAAATTGTCAATTTTGATTTCCTGGTGACAAACATCCAATGTATGCAGGTGCTCATAGCCTTGTGTTGCTCATCAGGTGAATTACCACAGCCAGTTTCCGCTCCAGCGGGTGAATAATCACTTCTGCATGAACTGTTCAACTATAGCACCATGGCAACATCAGCTATTAAAGAAACAGCAAATCTCTCTTCTAAATTTCAGCTTTATAACATCATTCTGTGAGACTGAAACTAAAAGATTTAGTGGATGATCAACAAGACATGCTTCATAAATCAAACATGCTTTACATCCAATGACATTATGGCTTAAATGGTGTGATTGAGTGACTGGTTTTGAACTAAACTGATCAGTCTTTGTTGTTTTGAGCAAAACTGAAACAGTAGATTATCTACTTGAAATGTAATCGATCATTTATTCCAAGTTTTA
Organism: Ctenopharyngodon idella; assembly: GCF_019924925.1. Taxonomy (NCBI): domain Eukaryota; kingdom Metazoa; phylum Chordata; class Actinopteri; order Cypriniformes; family Xenocyprididae; genus Ctenopharyngodon; species Ctenopharyngodon idella. The sequence goes on from NC_067221.1 coordinate 16,941,607, forward strand.
CATAAATTATAAGTATGTTACACAGACGTGTAAATTCTGAGTCTATTGTCATATATTTGAAGGGTTTTCAGGGACACAGACAGAACCGTAAAACAATGGATGCAAAAGAAAGATAAAGCAATCAAAACAGCTTAAGCATTACAGAACCACACAACCTGAACACATTTTACCACAGAAACTTTAAATATGAAGACAAATGAAGAATGCAATGAGCTTTTGCACATACAGCACAGGAAAAAAATCCATGACTGAGTGAATCACACAGATATGATTCATACAAAGAGTAAACAATTATCACTTTCAATACAATACTGTCCAGAATCCGCATTTAATACTGATGAAAAGCACCTCAAAATAGTTGTTTCTGTTTTATATCTAAAGGGGTTAATCATAGCAATCACAAAATAACCAAACAAAAGTTTAACAAATAGTCTTTTTTTATTTTAAAAATCCCTGTCTCAAATATATAAACTTGATTCTCTAACCAAGGCTCTGTATGTACAGGGTTGAACATCTTTGAATTGGATACGTCTTTTAAGAGATTGAGGTATACTGTCAAGAAATTCAATCTGACATCAAGTTACTTTTCATCAAGTTTCTTTAGCATCGTAGAGTCACCGAGAGTCACATCATTGCTACCACTTGAGAACAAAAGAAAGCTATTGGAAATCTGCAGACCTCAGGAAGACAGTGAGATAACTCACGTTCAGGTAATCCTTCACTACTTTAGACATGCCCGTATATTCCTGGATAAAATGGAAACACTGAGTGCTTAAAATTGGTCGATATTTACAAAATGGATACTTTATAATTACAAATTTGGATGGTTTGTAATGCTGACTTTATTTTATAGTTGGCAGGGACACTTTAATGATTGACATCTTGTGAAAAAAATCTGTTGCACTGTTGGTTTTTAAACATGAAAAAACAAAACAAAAACAAAAAAAATAGCGAGAGAAACTCTTTGTGGTTATCAATATTTCATCAAATCAATTTTGATACACATGCAAGACTTAAAGGCAATTGAGAAAGAACAGTATTGTACAAAATAATAATTACAGTATTACCAAAAAATGCACTTTCAATAGCACCTTAAGTGTTTGGGTGTTTACAACAAGAGCACACCACTGTGGTTGTCTTTCTCTGAGCAGCACCTGGAGGAGGATCCATAAAAGGATACAGGGAAAATGAGTTGGAGCGGGATTGGGAAAAGATTGGATAGGAGTATGGGGAAGGACTGAGATCAAGCATGAATGGTGCTGGGATTAAGTTTGGAATGGGACAAAACAATTCAAGGATTAAGACTTCAAGTGGAGAAAAAATGAGTTTGGAAATGGGAAAAGAATCCTACAGGCTCTAGGCTGGGTAGAGTGGTGAGATGATAAAGGAATGGGTCCTCCTCTTTCTCCTGAAAGTGCGCCATTGTCCACCAGGTAGTTCATGTCCTCTTTCTCTGTTTTATTCCAATTGCAGGTTTTCAGTCGTGTGACTGGGATCCCACCGGGGCGATGAATATTCCATTTCAGATTACACAGTGCGGGTGCTGGTGTGTGTGTTTGTGGCGCAAGGAGGGGGCGGGTTGGGGGTCTCTTGGCTGGCCACACTCCTTGACCTTTGCCATAAAGGTAGAGGGGGGTGTCCTTTAGCCAAGAAAGCAGACAGGGCCTACTTCAAATCCAAACCTTTGACTGGATTCCCCAAAGTCATTCAACATGACATCGATGATGGGCACCTGGTCGATGCGAGGAGTGTTAATTTCCATCACAGATTTAGAATATCCCTGCTTCAGCTGAAACAGAAAGAGACAAATTGTATGTTATTACTGCAAACTGTTTTAAGCAGCATTGTACAACCTGTGGCAGAGACAGAAGGGTGTCCGGGGTGGCACTAGACACCACCCAACATCTGACTGGCCACCCCAGGTGCCACGGTAAAAATTGAATTCTCGTCCGGTGTGCATTATAGTCTATTTGGAGGAAGTTTAAGGTTTACCATCAGGATTAGTTTTCCTGAACAACTTTTACGAATGTCACTATGTAAACATTATCTTTTGTTCCATTAACAGACATAATTAGGAGAAATAAGAGTTTGAAATTTAGCCTAACAAAGCCTACTTTTTTTTTTTTTACATCAGTGCTTGTAATACATGCAGTGCAGTCACGGTGTCGTAAGTCATAGTCAGTGTCGTAGAAAGTTTAGTTAAAGGGGGGTAATGTGAAATAAACCTTTGGACCACAGCCACATTGAAGAACTAAAACTATTAAAAATCATTTTCGATTTTTCGTTTTTTTTTTTTTTTTTTTGGCAACTAACTGATATAAAAATAAATTAAAAGCACATAAAAATTGCTTAAAATAAAATAAAGACTGAAAACATAAAAAAGGTCATCCAAAATATTAATAAATACTATAATAAGATATACTGTAAAGTGTAAATAATAGTAAAACAACACTGCTTCACTTTTACAACAGTATTCTTGCTCATGTTATATTGCTTGATTAACATATACAGTAAGGAAACATGATATATCGGTACCATTTTGGTTATCGACTGATATTAGAGATTTTTTTTTTTTTTTTTTTTTTTACATTTATCAGTATCGGCCAAAAGACCTGAACCAGAGAAACAAGCACACAGTCATATTTAGAATTTTGTCGTTTTGAACTTTCGTTTTTGCGGTAGCTCTGTATATTACTATGGCATTGTTGTTGAAGAGTAATTAGGCGGTGAAGTGGACTTACTTATTGTAGAGTTAACTAAATTTATTGTAGAGTTATCATGAGCATTGTAATGTTTGAAGCAGATGTCATAAATGTCAGTAGACTGATTTTTGAAGATTTTGGTTCATTCATAAGGCTACATATTAAGGTCTATATTGGATATTTAATTGTACATCATCTTCTATTTTTACATTAAGATTACCTTTGCCATCGTGTAATGTTCACTTAAAAGTTATTCTTTAATTTTTTTTTGTAATTTAATCAAAATGTTAAAAGTAATCTTTTCATACTGTACAAGGTTGTGATGCAAAAATTCACTTTTAGCATTTAAAGCGACAGACTTTGGCTAATTTATTAGTTAATTAGTAAATTTGTTTATTTTTTTCAGACAAAATAGTACAGAATTTTAGTTATTTAAAATCAAAATAATTATTGGTTTATCTTATCATCCAAATTTTTAATAAGGGAGCATCCCTAATATACAGCATGACCAGCAAACAGATCAACAGCACTCTTACCGAGCAGCCATCTGAAAGAACCTTGATGAAGGGGTTGTTGTCATAGGACATTTCCTCATCATTAGAGCCCAGGAAGCGCAGCGCCTTGTCATAGTTGTCAGCCTTGGCGTCATACCAGGCCACAGACTGATGGCATATGTATGTGAAGTTCTGCCGGGCAGAAGAGCTGAGCAACTTGAGGAATGTCATCTGGACTGAGTTTATCGAGCCCTCCTCAATATCCACATAAGACAGCTGTGACAAAAGGAATACGGGGATGAAACATCTGACTGAAAGAAGAACTTTCAATTTTTTATTTAGTATTATAGGGATGAAAATCGATGGAGATTTTCTGGTACCTTTCTCCAATTAACAATTGTTTTAGTACTTTTTAGAAAGCATCTTTAAATAATTAGTTCTAATATAAAAATACTGGAGCTGCACGATTTTGAATTAACTGAGAATCACAATTGTTTTGTTTCAAATGCAGATCATGATTCTCCCACTATTCTGAACAAAATGTTAATTGCTGCAGTCTATTTAAAATGTTTAATAAATCTGAATTATTTAATAAAAAACTCGGTTCGAATGAATGATTCAATGACTTACTCCTAAATACTTGTTTCATTACTGGATATATCAGCGTTTTTAAACAAATCTCTTTAATGAATGATTCAATGACAAATACCTAGTGGCATAAAAGATGTAATGATATAATCATTATTTGAAGCACCAAGTTACTTTCAAAAGGTGATTTGCTCTATTTTGTTCGAACTATCACCTTATATCCCAGTTCTTCTGTGATAAGAATAACACAGAAATAACGATACTGTGTGGTTGAAAAGACTGCGAAGCTGTTTCATACCTACACATGATACATGCTCTCTCTGCAGATTTGAATGTTCCAGTGTGATTTTGTCAAAGGTTTAATAGACACAAGTGAATCGTTGTCATTTAGAATCTAGATCACGTGAGTGTTTGAATTGAGATTGTGATTTTTTAACGATTAGCCGCCCAGCTCAAAAAAAAAGAAAAAGAAAAAAAAATCCCAGTGCAACAAAACGTGTGTTTTAGTAAGTTAATAATCATTCAAACTGGTCTAGTAAGCGAGTCAAACTAACGACATGAATTTGAAACTGTCTTTCATTTGCCAACTCGTTCATTTGCTAATCAAATCACTGTGAAGTTGCCATTCAGTTTGCATTGGACGTTCAGTTAACAGAACTATGATTTATGAAAATAATTAATTTCCAGAATTTAAAAAACAAAACAAAACGAAAAACTGAAACATTCTGTATAAAAAAACAGTTCTCGATTCCCAACCCTAAACTACTTTCACCTTTCAAGCAAGAGAGACATTCACAACCAAATTGTTGAGCTTTGATTCAAAGTTTATGAAATTTATAATGGAAGAGAAAAATGGGCACTTACGATTTTTCCACGCTTGAATTCACTGAACCAAGATCCTGGGGACTCCTTTGGCCAGTTTGATATTCTAACCTGGAATAAATGGAAACTGTGATCAAATAATTCACTAAGATAATACAGTTCTTTATTTTTGATTTATATTACTACCAATCATGAGATTTAGTAGAGACGAGTTCCTCTCACCCCTGAGGATTTCTTATCAGGGTAAATGCAAGTTTCTCCTCCTGCAGTGAAGTTACAGTACACTTTAAAGGCGTCTCCTATGCATCCCATATTTGGATCGATCCAGTATTGTCCTATAGTCAAAAACATGTGTGTTAAAATTCTCTAGGTTTTTTTTTTTTTTTTTGCCCCAATTAAAGAAGTTTTCTCCATGCCTCTATTCCTCTTTATCTGTTTTATATTTGATTATTAAGCCTAGTTTACTTCAAACAGACTTAACTGACTCTTGTGTATGCCATAAAATCAAAAAAAAAAAGTTGATAATTCTGCCTTATCTTTGCTAAAGTAAACACATAACTTTCTCTCACCATCAGGAAAGTCTGGTTGGCTGAGCTGCAGGTCTTTGCAGGTTCTGGCGGGGTTATCCTCGGTTCCCAGTGGGAACTTCATGCGTTCAATGTCCTGCTTGAGGTTGTTGAGGGATCCAAACACATCCTCCATTCCCTCCATACCATAATCTATCATTCCCGCTGCTTCATCATCCTGCATGTCGGGTGACCTCCTCGATTTTTTACTTGTCTGGATGGGGAGGGGCTGGATGATGTCACCGGCTGGGCCCTAGTGATAGATAATCAAAAACAAATCACTGACAGTTCTGTAGGGTCAGCTTCAATCCCACTGGAGACATAAGCATGTCAATTTGATTTTCAGCAGAGCTCTCAATACAATTTGATTTATTTCATGCAATATAATATTTTTCTTACAGGAGGACCTGGTGGTCCTATCAAGCCAGGCTCTCCCTTCTGGCCAGCTGCACCCTTGGGAAACAGAAACACAGTTAGTTTAAAAAGGAAAAAATATGAACCACCTCATTAACCATGTGTAATGGAGAGGTTCAGCACTTACAGTTGATCCTTTGGATCCCTTCTGTCCTTGTGTGCCCTGAAGATAGAGACACAAAGAAATGTGTTAACGTGGTCAAATGTACAAAAGAAAACAATTACCATGTTTATATGCACAATGGAAACATGCATTATCCTGACTGCCAAAACCAGATTAAAGGCACACTATGTAAATTTACGCCACTAGAGGTCACCTATTCAAAACAAAGGCGTAGCTTGATGGCGTGGAGGAGTTGTCGCCTTTACCTCACAGCCGGTGGAAAAGAATCGGGACACGACTCGGGCAGAAGTCATGTTCATGTATGAGATTATTAACGTTACTATGAAGCAGAGCAGGGCCAAGTGATGTTGGAGCTGAACGAGGCCGCTGGAGCGATTGCTAATGAGAGACGAGCGCGAGAGACGAGTGCGACACACGGCTCGAGAGCAGCTGAACGTTTATTATGCCAAAGTCGCCGCTTCCGCTTCTTCCGGTCAAGCGTATGTGGGGTAAAGCAGCGCTGTTTATCACATTAGATACATTTAAGTGTGTTGAAAATGATGTTATAATGTTATAACAGCTGCTATGAGACACTTGTTGCACACTGTAGTAAGCTAGATCTATATTAGAATATCATATTAATAAATGCTGGATGACTTGTGTTGATAAATGGTGTGCAATTAATTTTAAAACATACTGCATTACTGTTACTAAAAATAAAGCTGCATCTGATTATGCTATGTTAGCCACTTGCAGTCACGGAAAATCAAGAAAACGAGATTCAAACAATAAGACTAAACGTGTTGAGCTATATAACAATAATTAGTTTTCTGTCTATAAATGTAACCAAACAGTTGTTCCCTTGTCTAATAAAACATGTCTTTGGTGTTTCCATGGTTTCTACAAAATAAAACCAGAAATTGAGGGTAACGCAGGTATGACGTCACTGATAGGCGATGCATGGACATGGTCCGTGTCCTGGTGAAAATTGCTTATTTCTCTGGATTGAAACATTCATGGAAACATCTGGGATAATTTAAGTACACAAGTCAACAAAATATATAACATTGTTCTAGTGGTTATTGGGTATTTTAATCAAAAAGGTACATATTGTGCCTTTAAGATTCTTAAAATCCAACAATGGTTCATGTCTGTTTTGTGTCACAACACACTTCTTTTAATGAATGTAAAAACATTCATATAATCTAAAAAGAGTTCATAAAATAATTCATAAAAATATTAAATTACTGACAAAAATAACTAAAATGCAGTGGTATAAATGGCAAGAGTGGGCGAGCATCTTCAGGTTTGCAAAAAAGAGAATAGCTTGCTGATAACATGCATTGAGGAATATTCCTCTATTTTCCAAATAGCTCTTTTTAAGAATCAAGGTGTGACCAAAAAAAAAGGGCCTTAATCAGAAAATGATATGCATACAAATATGGTCAATGCCAGTGCTAGAGTAAAAAAACAGCTTACAGGAATACCAGGAGGACCTGGAGGACCGAGTGGACCAGGAGCACCAACGGGACCCTGAAGTCAATAAAGCAATACATAATTTTCAGGGCAAAATCAAAACATTATTTTAAATGAACATATATCATTGTAAAGATACACTTCTAAGTGTTTATTCTTAAATAACAGCATATATGAGGAGCAGACAAAGGTGTATTTAAAGAGCAGTCACTCACGGTGTCACCCTTGCCTCCACCAAGTCCCTGAGGACCTTGCAGTCCTCGGTCACCCTTCTCTCCTGACTCACCAGGAGGACCGATCAGACCAATCAGACCTGGATGACCCTGGAAGAGTACAAGGAAGTCGTGGGTTTTAATAGCAGTGTACTGGAGTAAAACACACAGGCCTACAGTATATTTCACAGATGCTTTTTGTATAAAACCATACAGACACGATTTTCTGTGATAAATTGCATTCCATAGGTGCTTTTGATAGAGCACAAGTTGTATTTAACTCAGAATTATTTCGCAGAGGAGAACTGCCGCCCCGACCGAGCCTGGTTTCTTCCAAGGTTTTTTCTCCATTTCTGGCACCTGATGGAGTTTGTATTATTGATTTGACGGCACTGACACTATTGTATTAGAACAAAACATAAACTGAATTGAGCTGGATGATGACACTACCGTCTTCTGCAGAGCTGCTTTATAGCTGAATCGACTTTGTTTCATAATTGTTGAATCTTGCAACATCATTAACTGTATTGAATCAACATTGAACTGACTTGAGCTGAATAATGACACTATTGTCTTCTGTTGAGCTGCTTTACAGCAGAATTTGGATTGCATATTTGAGGTTTGCATCACTGATTATGTTATTTTCCTGTTTATTACTGTGAAACTCCTTTAAAACTATTTGTATTGTCTAAAGCGCTATGGAAATAAAAGTGACTTGACAAACTTGACAAATTTTATCTACTAAAACTAAGAGTAATAGACTGAAACCTCTGACTATAAAAATTTGTTGCCAAAATGTTCAGTGGAACAATGGCATACATTATTCAGTAAAAATAAATAAATAAATAAGTCAATACAAACCTCAGATTAAAGGCTGAAATGGCAAACAATGTATTTGATCATGTACAAAATACTGCACTGTTTTGCAACCGCAGCCAGTGTGTACAATATAAATCATATTTAACGAACAAAGAATCTGCTCAAGTGCTTTAGTTTCTATTCAACACCTGTTATTTACAGCCACAGCTACTGTACTTGCCTCTCCACAATATTAATACTGAATACACTCTGGCATCTCAGCACGTCTCCTCTCATAAACAAATTTACAGAGATATACTGCATTGATTATGTATTGCAGGCAGAGTAACAGTTTAATCTTTAACTGACACTGTATTTAATCTACAGCACTAAGAGCTTGTTTATACCTTGTCATTATGTGAAATAGAGATGCCAGAAAGGCCAGCTGCTCTCGCCTCTTAAACTTTCAACTGAGATCAGCATTATTGTAAATATACATGGTTATGTTTAGCAAAGGATACATTTTTAAAACGGTAGAATCTAAGCTGCATTTATTTGATAAAAAAATATAATAAAAACAGTAATACTGTGAAATATTATTAAGAATTAAATGAACTGTTTTCTATTTAAACATACTTTAAAATTTATTTTAATCATGTGATGACAAAGCTGAATTTATAATTTCATCATTATCATTTCTCCAGTCTTCATTGTCACATGATCCTTCAGAAATCATTCTAATATGCTGATTTGCTGCTCAAGAAATATTTCTTATTATTATTATTATCAATGTTGTTGAAACAGATGTGCTGCTTAATACTTTCATGGAACCCTTGATACATCAGATTCTCTAATAAATATAAAGTTCAAAAGAACATCATTTTTTGAAATAAAAATCTTTTGTAACATTATAAATGTCTTTCACCATTGATCAGTTTAAGAGTAAAAGTATTAATTTCCTTAAAACAAAAAGCATTCTGACCCCAACATTTTGAACAGTACTGTATATATTTATTAAAATATAAAATGATGTTCCATACTATTTAAAACATACCTTCTCACCCTTAGTACCAGGGTCACCTTTCAAGCCAGGAAGACCAGGAGGACCCTACAATACGTCAAGACACATAAATATGTTTTAGTCAAATCTTTAGGCAAAAAAACTTACACAAGAGACATTCATTAGTTTGATTAAACAACAACAATTGTGCCTGAGTGTATCTTCTTACCAATGGTCCAGGAGGACCGTCTTGGCCAGCAGCTCCAGGAAGTCCCTGCTCACCCTGAGAGAGCAGACAGAAACCATCAGCCCATTAATACACACCCAAATATGCAAAAATTAATGCTTGGCACATTTCCTCAAACCTACCGACTAGACAAGGAGACTGATTCAACTTGAAAAGCTTAATGATTCAAATTAAGAGATTCTTGTGCCCCACTCTAATATAATTATGCAGACAATTTGCACTATATGAGATATCAGTTTCCAAAAGGCATACCACAGGCCCAGGGATGCCACGTAAGCCCTCAGCTCCAGACTTTCCAGGAGGCCCCTGGGGGCCCACAGGCCCAGTTTTGCCTGCTGGTCCCTCAGCACCAGCCTCGCCCTGTGTGACGAAAATAGAATTAAAGGGTAACACAGACAAAAAAATTTTTTTAAAAATAATGACGGGTGAATGGGACCGACCCAAAGTGGCTACTTACTAAACTGATTAAAAAAAATAAAAAATTTGATTGGATATAGTATATATATATATATATATATATATATATAGTCAGAATTGTATAATGTGTGAAAATGTTTGGTAAGGACCTTCTATATATCTAATGTTTTTAGTCATTTAACTGATCTTTTTAATGCAATCATTTCTTTTTCTTAAATAGCAACCGTGATATCCATGCAAACATGTGATAAGATGAATAATAGCATTGGATCAACCAATCATTTTGAAGAACTAAAGCTTTTAGAAGAAAAAAAAAAAAAGATTTTCTGTCACTTCCTGTGACTGAACCTTTAGTATAAGCTTAATTTGTTCTAACATCCAATTAGGCTTTCATGTACTCAGATCTTTCAATGAGGATTTCGAAAGTCAGGACCAGTCAGTGTCGCGAGAGATTGGATTCAACAGACAAAAGCATGGACAGATAACAAATAAAGCATTCAGGAGGACAACTGATTTATACTACAATACAAATGACAATCATGTTGTTTGGTTGTTCGAGTGCTATTTTAAATAATAGAAACGGTCTTACTTTTGCACCCTTCTCTCCTTGCCTGCCTTCTGTACCAGCTGGGCCAGCAGGACCCTTGAGGAGAGAAAAACAAAACTTAAAACAAAACCTTCAACAGTAGAAATCTATACAGAGTTAGAGAGAATAAAAAAGGCACTGCATCCAAATGTACCATGACAATGAGGCAGTGAACTTTCTTTTTTCCTCCGTTTCATCCCCATGACATAGAGGATCCATTTTGAGAAGCTCTCGTTCACTGCTATCTCACAAAAACCAAAACATGCTCCGGAAACCACATACAGTATCTCACAGAAGTGAGTACACCCCTCACATTTTTGTAAATATTTTATTATATCCTTTCATGTGACAACACTGAAGAAATGACACTTTGCTACAATGTAAAGTAGTGAGTGTACAGCTTGTATAACAGTGTAAATTTGCTGTCCCTTCAAAATAACTGAACAAACCGCTATTAATGTCTAAACCGCTGGCCACAAAAGTGAGTACACCCCTAAGTGAAAATGTCCAAATTGGGCCCAATCATGTGACTCGTTAGTGTTACAAGGTCTCAGGTGTGAATGGGGAGCAGGTGTGTTAAATTTGGTGTTATCGCTCTCACTCTCTCATACTGGTCACTGGAAGTTCAACATGGCACCTCATGGCAAAGAACTCTCTGAGGATCTGAAAAAAATAAATGTTGCTCTACAAAAAGATGGCGTAGGCTATAAGAAGATTGCCAAGACCCTGAAACTGAGCTGCAGCACAGTGGCCAAGACCATACAGCGGTTTAACAGGACAGGTTCCACTCAGAACAGGCCTCGCCATGGTCGACCAAAGAAGTTGAGCAAATAACATTTCCACATTTGTGAACACTGTTCAGTTCAGGTTTTGCTATTGCTAATGCACTACCATTTGCTAACGGAGTAACATAATTTGAGATAAACTCTCTGAAAACAAGTCTTATTTTCATACACAGTATTGATTCAAGTAAATTGACCAAGTCAATCAATAAACATTGACAGAGATGGTTTCATATTTTTACCTGAAAACAAGACCAAATTACTGATTAAGACAACTAATTTTGGAGAGAAAGGTATTAGCAATAGCAATAGCAACGGCTAATGGAGTGGGCAGGATTCCAGATAATAAGTAAATAATGTTTCCACATTTATGAACACTATTAACATGATAATTCAGATATTTAGGTGATCAACTAGTGAAAGACTTCATGATGTTATTGGTTTCTCAGCGTAGGCATAAACAGCGCAGGTTGAAATGTTTCCTAAAAATCCATGATCAATATTTGTGCGTTTAGATTGAACACACAGTGAAGGCCGTGGTTTACCGAATGAATCAGCTTCCTGCGCAGACCCATTTAAGTTGTAAACAAGATGGGTAAAAATGGAAATCCCTGAAATGCATTTTTTTTTTTTTTGCTTTTAGCTGACGGCTCTGCTTATACTGTACATTTATACAACAATAAAGCTCACTTATTGTTATGAGTCAACTACTGAAAACTGTAAGTGTAAATCTGTGGTAAATATATCAGATCATAGAAGACAGTGTTACAGCAAAAAAGTGGAATCCATTCTAAGCCAAATCTTGAGGATGGCACCAGAGCTGACAATGACAACTCCATTTCCTTTCGGCTATCACAGTGCTGTCATTCAAACCACTTTGGTCAATATTCTATAATAGAACTGTCTAAATGTCAGCCTCAGCTCAACTGCTCTTGAGCAATGCAAACTGATGTGAGGAGACCAGTTTTTTCCCCCACACAGGTTATGCTATGCTGAGATTTCACAGGAATGTCTTTTCCCAGGCACAGCGTGCACTCTTTACTCACTTGGGAACAATTTACTGAGGGAAGACCCAGTAAAATAGTGACTGTGCTCTGATTTTAAAGATTTATTGTTTGTGCAGTTCAGTTAAAAATAAATGTACCCCATAAAATATAGGCTTCTCTTAGGAAAAAATTTACAAGGGCTCATAAACCTATTTGAAAAGGTGTGACTCAGCAGATTACAAAAGGAACAACAAAGGGGTAATACAAAGAGTACATTTTTACATTTTCTTAATGAAAAGTGGTGCTTGCCCATGCAAAACTCATGCTGTTTTTAGTGTTTTAGTACATTTCTATGTGGTTTCTAGGGTGTTGTGGGGCTTTGCTAGGTAGTTACTGTACTTATTGGCCCAAGTCAAGAGATCCCACCCCACCGTCTGGTACATGTTACGCATCAAAATTTGACAATTACAGTGGGGTCTGTTCAAATCTCTAACTCTAAGTCTGAGCTGTTTTAATAATAAAACCAAATCAGTTTTGGGAAGCAGTTAACTACAAGTAGGGAGGCTACGAGTTTAAATACATTTTTCAGTAGCTTGACAGTAGCAACGCTTCTTTTTTAAAATAGTGTTTTCAGTAGCAAGCTATTTTTTCAGCCAAGTAGCAGTGTAGCAACACAAAACGCTATATTACTATGCTTAGAATATGAACTGACGACTAGCAAATGATTCACTCTTTTGAATCAGTTCTTTTCAACGAAAGCAGCAAACAGTATGAAGAACAGTCCAAATTGGTTTGAGTGGTGAAGAAGATCTTTCAGATCAACAATGAATGTGCAGCTTGTGAAGACTTTCACAAAGTAAAGGTAAAGACTTTGCACAAATACACCATGTTTTCGGACATGTACCACGGGCAGACTTTTTTTTTTTTAGCATGTAAAGTTGCATTCATTACTATAGCAACAGTAGGGTCCCTGCACATTTTCTTTCAGAATCATCATTAGTCCATAACATTTTGTACCCGATTCATGGTACAATATAAAATAAAATATTTGGGTATGTTTTTCTAGATATAACCGATCGCCCAACCCTTGTAAGACGAGAGTTGTACCCCTGTAGGCACAATACATCATAAAATAATACATCACCACCAGATTTTCTCATTTTAGATAAGATTTGAGCATGTGGAGTGAATTTGCTTTTCTCTTTCTCTGAGTATGTGGGAAATTGTGTTTTTCTTCATCTCTGTAATGAGGATCAGAGAGAAATATCCTGTATATTGCACAATGTTCTGATTATGCATTTTAAACTTCTTTTCATACAATTTATTTTTAACAAATGCATACTACATATACATTACTTTAAATTTACACATTATTTGTAACTGTAATCAAATAACTATATAAAATATAAATATCTATATAAAATATTGTCCCTTTAGGTAGCTTGAAAGTACTTAACTTTTTCTTAGTAGCCTGTAATGTAGCTAACAACTTTTTCAGAATGGTAGCTTGTCTGTAGTTGAGCAATTTTGGGTATTGGTCAGACTAGTAACCCGAAGATTGTGGGTTCGATTCTCAATACCGGCAGGATTTACTGAGGTGCCCTTGAGCAAGGCATCTAACCCCCAATCGCTCCCTGGGCGCCACAGCAAAATGGCTGCCCACCGCTCTGGGTGTGTGCACTAACTGGATGGGTTAAAGGGCAAATTCTGAGTATGGATTATCATACTTTGCCTTCACATGTCACTTAAATTATGAGTAGCTTGAAAACTACAGTTTTAAAGTAGCTTCCCCAACACTGAACCAAATGAACAAAATGCCTGGTAAGGTACTCACTCGCTTTCCAGGGGGTCCTGGAGGACCAGCTTCACCAGATGGACCTGGTGGACCCTGTGGTGTAAAAATTCAATACATTAACTAGCAAGTTTTATTATGTTTGAACATAAAATGTGATTTTCAGTGAGAATCGAGCATCACTTACAGGCTGACCGGCCTCTCCATCATCTCCCTTATCTCCAGCAAGGCCATCCAGTCCCTATGTAAAAACAGGACATTACATCACAACATTGCCCTAATATTTCATTTCCATTAAGTATCATTTTATTTGACCATAGTTTTCTCCCAACATTTGCTTTTTAAGTGTACTGGACATGCATATAGCCTGAATATTGAGCCTTTTATTGATATTCCACATCTTGCGCATGACAAGATGTGGAATGCAACAATGTGCAATGAAGCCTATATGCTAAACACTGAAACAAAACTGTTTAAAATATTAACATAGAGACAATTAATTGATAATGAAATCTTTTGTCAACCATTTTGATTATTTATTAGTTGCTGAAGCCCTTCTGAATAAACTCTTGTATTTGAAAGTCTTCATATTGAACTTACACCAACTCCAGGCTCACCAGGGGGACCTGGATCTCCAGGGAAGCCAATAGGACCCTAAATTACAAAAAAAGAAGAAGAAGAAGAAGAAGAAGGAGGAAAAAAAGGATAAACTCAGTCATCATACAGTATTATTTTAGTTTAACAGATGAAGGGTGTCTTCTGGGATGTCACAGACAGAGACTTACTGGGTTTCCTTTGGGACCATCATCTCCAGGGGGTCCTCTTGCACCAGCGGGTCCTGCAGCTCCAGGTGGGCCAGCTTCTCCTTTCTCTCCAAGCTCACCTTTGGGTCCCTAAGAAAGGACACAACAACTATCAATATCTTGCTTTCACCCATCTTTGATGATTATGCTCAAAAAATAATGTAAAGTGTTTGTTGGCTATGAAGTTAAGGTAACTTATTGCTTAGTGGTTGCACTATTCATATATTGCCTTAAACTTCTGATCCAAACAGAAAGTAATAGTAAGATAGACTGTCCTCTTTAGTCTCAAAAAACACTTCGACCAACAGACAAACATCAGCATTTAAGATGCTGATATCACATAAAAAGGTCTGTGCAGCACGCGGCAGAAAAAATAATGTCCTTGGGTGAAAAAGGATGATGATAACAGCAACCATCTGGAATGCAAGTGATGTTCACCTCAGCATTTACAAGCTGGAGGAGAATATTCACACGTCCATTCTAAAGTAGAGTAAAATGATTTCATTGCAAAGGACTGTAGCAGCCTTAACCTGCCTGTGCAAATGATACCATAAAGATCATTAGCTTTATGTGTTCAGTTTTAGAAAACAGAAGGATTTGTGTAGTTATGTTCCCTGAATGTCAATAGATTAGCCTCAATTACATGCAGGTCAGATTTATCTAGGAAACAGCCAGAAAATCATGCTCAACGACTCTAAAACACAAACATATACTTACGCCTGGGCCAGGCTCTCCTGGTGTTCCTGGATTACCTGCCTCACCAGTCTCACCCTGAGGGGAATAGATAAATGGAAACAAGATCATTTCTACCTGGTCATCATTACACTATGTGACATCTGTGTACATTCATCATAATAACTACAAAAATATTCATGTATTTTCATGTTTTGAAGAGATTTATTCCAGAAAAACCCACCTTTTCACCATTTCCACCCATTGCGCCGATACCTCCAGGAGGGCCAGGAGCACCCTGTCAGACAAATAACAACATAGCTGATTCAAATCTTTCTGGCCACATTCACACAGCAGCAGAATACGGTTAAGTCCAGTTACATTCACACACAGTTCAGTTATTTACAGGATTGACAACAGCATTCTATAACTAAACTCACACCTATGGCTGTTGCGATAACGGCAATATCGTAATACCCCGCTTTTGACGAGCCAACCGCAGAGGACTTTAAAAACCGCAGCAACCCTGGGCAAGGGAAATTCCTTAACCAGCGACAGCCCTACTCACACCTGTAAATTTTCAGGACTCACAGCCGCATTCTCAGAAAACCCTCACTATGTGAATGGAACCGGACTGGACAACTAGTTGTCTGTCACGTCATACAGTGTGAGAGAGCTGCTGTGTTTACCGTGTGTTGTGGGTTTTCGGCAACTTACAGCGACAGAAATATGAGCTGTGTGTCATCTGAAGGTTTTAGTTACATTCACTGTTCTCCACCGGAGCTGATCCTGTCAGTTTTGTGTTCTGCACATGACTCAAATGCTCTGGTCTCCCAGATATAAAAACTGCTGTTGGTTAACTCTTAAATGATCACTCATAGTTACCGTAGGCAGAAAACAAAATAATAGGAAAACTTGCAATGGCTCTGTGATTTAATGCAGATAAAGTACTGAACGCAATCAAAATAGTGATTTAGAAGGTGTTGAAAATGATAGTTTTGAGAATATGTTTGAGATTGCGAATATGAGACCGATGCTGAATGTACTGGGAAATGAGCTCTGACGAGGACAGTGATGATGTTATAAAAATCTGCTCAAACTAAACCCTTCCAAGCTCCAAAAGGTAACAAAATATGCTTTATTTTATTGTTCGGTAATTGCTACTCTCATATCAGTAGAGTTTTATATTATCGCGATAGATAGAGATCCATCCGTGTTAGATATAGATCCGGGTCACTAAAGACCCGAATGTGTAATAATGATTGGCGAAATATTTATGCATTTAAGGGTTAATGAAGATTTGACGGATGAACTCGTGTCTTGACAGACTGACTCTTGTCGTGTCAAAAGTGATAAGACTTTTCAGTTTTATGGACTTCGCCATCTTTGATATTGCTTTGGTCACTGTCTCTATGGTTTCTTGTAAGAAAATTCAGTCTTAACTCCCATTGCATGTTCATACAGACAGTATTCGAGGCGCTACTGTAAGTTGCTGTTTGAACGTTGCTGTATGTGGTTGTCAATCCAAAAAAATGACACTGTGAACTTAGCCTCTGATTCATTTCAGAGTTTCTATATAAATATATTACAGTTATTATATTACTCACATCTGCTCCACTAGGACCTTGAGGACCTCTGGGACCAGGAGGACCAGGTGGACCCTGTAAGAGAAACAGCAGTTTGTCAAACAGATTAAGACATTAAACTCTGGTGGATTCAAACAAAAAGTTTGTGAATCATTCTGACCTATTACAAGATATATTACAAGAATCTGCATATCCAAATGACTTTTGTTTGTGAATCAGTAGCACTAGGCACTAGCACTAATACTATAAATGTGTAGTCACATTAGCATAATTTTGGCAAAATTGGTTGATTCTCCACTGTCAATAGTGTAGCAATGCATTAAGCACCGCTTACACAGAAGTCATATTCAAACCAAGCAACTTTCTGTTGGTCAGCATGGTGAATTTGCATGACCAACTTGAACACGAATGAATTCTGTGCAGGGAACATTTGCCGCCCTCACGTGAAAGTCCCAATCGTGTAGATTCCTAATGACTGGATTTTACCCACAACATTTTGACAGGCAACAGTAAAAGTGACTGCACCTAAACACAAAATACTAACATTTATTTATCATTTGCTGTTTTTATGACAGCATTAAGTTAAACATATACAGTATACGTTCACAAACTTTTTGTTGTAATTGTATTTTAATGAAAAAGTATGTATAATTAGTACATAGTTGAGACTAATTATGACAAAATTATGCTTTTTGACAACCACGAACTCACCATTGGGCCAACGTCTC
The DNA here is from genome assembly GCF_019924925.1 of Ctenopharyngodon idella. Taxonomy (NCBI): domain Eukaryota; kingdom Metazoa; phylum Chordata; class Actinopteri; order Cypriniformes; family Xenocyprididae; genus Ctenopharyngodon; species Ctenopharyngodon idella. The sequence continues at coordinate 16,959,381 of NC_067221.1, forward strand.
CATTCTCTCCTTTCTCCCCTGGTGGTCCTGGTAAACCCTAGAAGAAAACAAGTTTTACATATTAATCTGGCATGATTCCAGGTTACATAATCCCAGTCTGAGTTCACTTATTACAATTTCAAAAATGCTAAAAGTTTCAGTAACAAGACAGGATATGCTGATATGTTTCTTCATCCCCCATGAACAACATAATAATTTAGAATAACAATCAGTTTCACAGTGCTGAATATTAATAATATAGGTACATTTACAGCTTTGAGCCATTGGGTAAACACTATTAATCAAATAACAATTTTTGGTAATTAGCAGTAGAAGGAACCTCATGGCAATTATTGCATTTGCATGTGGGTGCCTGTGAATGTGTCACACCCGGTGTCACTTTGAAAATATGTAACACAAAAAGAGGCAAATCTTGGCAAGCAGTTCATTTTGCAATATAATTGTGCTTGACTAAAGAGGTTTGAATGTTATTCAGATCATTATCACCTAACAATACCAACAGACGTCTCTTCATTGTTAATAGTCAACATCTGTAATTAGAAGGATATTCTGGGTCATTGTATTTGACAGACATGCTCTTTGGTACCAGCTAACGCATTTTACTGCTTATTGTTGTGATAAATGAAGTGTTATTTCACAGTTATTTTGAGGGAGACAATTTTCCCAAAAGCCAAAACAGCTAAAATGTTATATATGCAGTCAGTTTTGAAAAGATAATGAAATGTCTCCATTCTAATAAAGCACAATCTCTTTCTATTAGCAAGTTATTCAAAACTTGAGAGAAAACAAATTATGATGGTTAATTTCTTGGGATCAGAAATCATTATCGTGGATTATCAGTGAGAGGCACTAACAAGGAGACGCAGAGCACAAACAATTAGCACAGTTGGGATGAATCCTATTACCTTTGATTACTAGTCAATTGCTCTAAGTGACTGTAATATTGCTGTGTTGAATAACAGCCTCTGTTGTCATTTGAAATTCACTTCCTCGTTATTCCCAAAAAAGTTAAAGTGTGTAATTATTTTGTTATAATACTTTGTCCTATCTCAATACACAGAGACAGCTACACTACTGTTCAAATGTTTGGGGTCTGTAGGATTTTTTATGGTTTTCACCAAGGCTGCATTTATTTCACTCAAATAAATATGAGAAATAATAATAATAATAATGATAAAAAAAAAAAAAAACAATATTGTGAAATAGTACTAGAATTTCAAATAATGATTTTCTGTTTTTAAAAAAATAATTTATTCCTGTGATGGCAAAGTTGAATTTTCAGCAGCCATTGCTCCAGTTTTCAGTGTCACATGATTCCTCAGAAATCATTCTAATATGCTGATTTGCTAGTTGAAAGACATTTATTATTATATGTTGAAATCAATTGTGCTGCTTAATATTTTTATGGAAAGTGTGATTTTTTTTTCAGGATTCTTTAAAGTTTAAAAGATCACCATTAATTTGAGAATAGAAATCTTTTGTAACATTGATCAAAAGTGACAGTAAAGACATAATTTAATGGATCCTAGCTGAATAAAAGTATTAATTTGTTTGACCCCAAACTTTTCAACAGTAGTGTATTAGCAAACAACCGATAAGCTGATTTCTCTGAAAAGTGTTAACCCTTTCACTGTTTCAAGGTTTGCAACAATGACTCAACCAATGGTATGACTATCTGTTTGTCTGACCTATTGAAGACAAGAAGTGATTTTTTTTAGTCGGCTATTCCAATTAGCGGTGCTAGTGGTACAAAAACTACACTTCAAAACATCAAGTGTAAATTGAAAGTGACCTAATCAATCAGCAATGTTTAGAACAACATAATAATTGAATTCTGTGATATAAAAAATGGCTATTGCTCTCCTTGCACAATTATCCTGCCTTACAGTCTTAGATGATATTTAATAACTGAGCTTTGTGTATATTAAATCATATGGATGCAGCAGATCCATAATAGGTGTGTTTAGATTAATGTAAAGATGATAACTGTACCTGCAGTCCGACGGGACCGGGAAGACCTGGGAAACCACGGGGCCCCTCATCTCCCTTCTGCCCAAACATACCCTGCTGACCTCTGGGCCCGGGCTCTCCGTCACTTCCCTACATAAGAAAAACAGTCAAGACAAACGATAATACATCTGAAAATGATATAAACTCTGAACTTGATGGTGGAGAAGTACAGTACAACACTCTCTGTATAAGTAAAATCAACTTTCTGACCCAAGAATGTCTTTCATACTCTACTGTACGGAGCAGACAAGCATGAAAATGAGATCGACCCCCTGAGACATCAAAAGTCAAGCTTGAAAAGATGTGCCATTCAGAGGAACGCCCAGAGGAATTATGAAGGGTGAGAATGTGCTGCCCTCATTTCTGACGCTGCTTGCTGTACAGGGTCAGTGGAAGGGGAAAGGATACAGTTCAAACAAATGCAGAATGAAGATGGAGTTATTAAAGTGATGTGAGGTTAGATGTCTGAATGGCAAGTCACTGCATGATATGATGCTGCGTTTGTTTTGGAAACTATGATGGCATGCATTGATTAACCTACAGGACAGACTTCAGCAAGATAGTAAAACAAAATTATATATATATATATATATATACACACATATATATATATTATATATATATAAATACAGTCAAACCAAAGATTATTCAGACATTTTTGATATATTTTTACTAGTGGATGCAGGACATTATAGTTAATTTATGTAAGTGAGGATACCCAAAAATTCTTCATACAGTGGACTACCAGTAAAATTGATAAAAATTTGGAACCAAAAATTATTCAGACACTTTGACCTGACCATGTTTTGCTTAAGTGTTATCCGACATAATTAAGATTATTTTTTTCTGACACAGTTTAACTCTGAGATCTTGTCATATTTTATTACATTTCATTTTTTTTTTTTTTTTTTAACTATAGTGAATAAACTGTATTCATGAATGAAAAGTTCAATGAAAAGTTTGACTGTATATATATACTTAATTTCTTTTCAACTGAAGAAAGAAAGACAAACATCTTGGATGATATGGGGGTGAGTAAATGATCAGGAAATTTTAATTCTGAAGTGAACATAATCCTTTAAGGCCATTTCGCATTTCGAAAGTACAGAATTTGTGTGGAAATCACATACCTGCATATAATTAAGTTGATTCATTTTTTTTTAAACCAAGTGACAGGCCTAACAAAAACTTTAGCATAGAAAGAACCTTTGTTGAGTCAAATGTTGCTCATATTTTAGTGCCTAAGATTTTTAGCAGCATTAACATCATTAGGTCATCTAAAATATTTACCGTCTCACACGTTTCCGAATTTGTAAGATCCTATTCAGTAGAAAAGCTGAATAGATTCCAAGAATGTTCTTCACATAACTGCACAGAATAGGTGTAATTATCAGCTTTTATAGAGCTAATGTATCAAGGAAATGGAGAGGCCCAGCTGGGAGTGTTCAGCTTGAGTCATAAACTTTAAACATTCAACTGTGTGCCACCTGGCCCTGACTACTTACTCACACTGCTGCTTTATCAACTCAGCATGCTGCCTGACAGTGGCAAAGCTGAGCAAATGTGAGTAGTTAGTCATTTAACAGACACTTTTATCCAAAGCAACTTATAGTGCACTTAATACAGGGAAAATCCACCTGGAGCAAAGTGTACCAGGGTTAAAAAAATCAGGATGGCCCAATGTGAGAATATTTTGCCAAGCTGACATAATTGTCACTCTCCCTATAAGGCCAGCAGTTACAACGTTGCAATGATTTGATCATATACAAGTGTTTTTATGACTTGCAAACATAAAACATTGGTTTAAACACTGTTTCAAGGTTAACGCATCATCCTTTGCAAGATTCAAACCTTGATATTTTTATCGAACACTAGCTTAACCACTAAGCCACACCACCCCTGAGTAAAAAGAAACTTTATATGTGTGAAATCACTGCAGTAACAAAGATGATACATTGGTGTGACAACAATTTCTCTGAGTTTACAGATGAATGGAGAAGACAGGTAAACATTCGGGTTTTATCCCATATGGCTGAAATGAACGGTTTTATGTACTCACAGCAGGACCTGGAGCTCCAACTACACCCTGAGGACCCCCTGGACCTGGCGGACCCTACAGCAATAGACAATCAGGGCAACGATAAGGACAGGTTATAAAGAAGCTGTATCTCATATGATCATTCTAAGATAATATTTGTTAAAAATATGGCTGCTTTTGCATCCAAGTGCATAATTAATAGTAAGTGCATAATTAATGCAACAAATAAATAAGTAAAAATATGGTCGCACTATATATTAAGTGTCTTTAACTCCTATGAAAATCCATGAAACTACCAATTTGATGCCTCAGATAGTTCATAAAGAGATCATAAAACTAATCCATATAAATCAAGCAGTTTAGTCCAAAATTTCTGAAGAGACATGAGCACTTTATATGACGAACAGATTGAATTTAGGCTTTTAATCACATATAAACATTCATCAACTCACACATCAGATGAGTAAACAGAAGCTCAAGCATGCTTGCTTGGCATGCGAGAACCAATGAGGTTCATTCTTGTGTGTTACGGAGCACATTTAAGTTTCCGCAATAATCAATGAGGTTTGTTCTCACGCATCAAGCAAGTACGTTTGAGCTTCTGTTTATGTTCTCTGATCAATATTTATATGTGAATAAAAGCCGAAATTCAGTCTGTTCATCATATAAAGTGATTGTCCCTTAAACAAATTGGACTAAACTGTTTTTTACATACATACATAGTAGTTAATGACACCTAATATAAAGTGTGACCAAAATATTATAAATAAAATAAATGGTAACACTTTACAATAAGGTTTCATTTGTTAACATTAGTTAATGTTAATTTCAACACTTACTAATACATTATTAATCTAAAAAGTTGTATCTGTTATTATAATTTAATGGACTTGAGCTAACATTAACTATCAGTTGCATTTTTTTAAAAATGCATTAACAAATATTGATAAATACTGTAACAAATGTATTGATCAGTGCAATCAAATATTTTTTATGTATATTTTTAATGTTTCATTTATTTGCCTCAAATATAAATAAAATATAAAGATCATTTTTTATAAATAGTTTGAATATTGTTCAACTTACATGTTCGCCCTTGTCACCTTTGCTTCCCTTTTGACCCGGCTCTCCAACTTCTCCCTGAAAAAAATGAATGTTATTAAAATTCTAGTAACCTGAAGCTTTGTTTAAAACTTTTCCCTTGTTGTCTGGTCATCAAAAAATTTCTCAAGGTCAATTCAGCCTCAATGGCAGAGTAAAGTTTGCTCCAGAGATTTTAATTTAACAGTAAACCAAGACCTTGGGGTGTGTTTGGAATTAATTGATTACTTGGCCCCTCCAACACCATTGCCGCAACAGCCGAAAAGAATAATGTGGCTTGGGACGTGATAAGGATCTAAAAAAGCCCCGTTCTACATATAACACGGTGATAATAGATTCTGGAATACATTAGCCTCAAAGCACATTTGTTTACTTGGTTTATGTGCATGTGTGTAGAAGTGTGTGTGTGCGCTCCTTGATTTCACTGGTTTCAACATTTCACTATAGTAATGATTTTGTGTCTTGTTTGGTTATAGTGATGGATAAGTAAAAAAACTCTGTCGGCAGCATCACTAACGGTGTGCAGATGTGAGATGGGCATGATGTCTATGAATTAAAATGTTGTGATATGAAATGTTGGAATAAAGAGCTGCACCTTGTCACCATCCTCTCCAGGTGGACCCTGAGGTCCGGCTGGGCCCGGGAGACCGACTGGACCTTGGATGCCATCCCGACCGGCAGGACCAGCAGGCCCTTTCTCACCCTGAGTGAAGTTAAGAAATAACGTTTTACACTGACTGATTATGCAGATAAAGAAACTGCTAACACCTCTCTGCATTATGTCCTATGAGGAATACTTTAATCCATTTAATACAGGGAGTCTGAGCAAACAAAGCTAATGGCAGATCCACTGCAATTAATTAACAGCATTTATAAACTATGCAGAAGAGTATGTTCGGTAATTGCTATAGAACCTTTCAGTCAACTAATTGATTTCAGCTTTAAGCGAATTAAGTTATTGTTTGGATGCTGCATTAAACTTGCTAAGCTATCTCTGGTAGATGTGTTTATTGAAAAGATGAATTTTGATGAACTAAAACTCTCTCCCTCTAGCCCATGTTATTTCCCACAGGAATCTCTAGACATTAGTACATCGCTTCCACACATCTGATAAAAGCACAGTTGCTATTTTATTTTCTTCAGGGTGAATTCAGGTAAATTAGGACACATTTTGCTATCTATCTCATCAACAAATGAGATAATAGCCCAATTTACTTGAATTCACATTAATTATTCTTCATACTCATTAGGACAATGTACAAGCTAACAATGGCATTTTTTTAATCTCCTAACAATGTTCACTTACCGGACCACCCTTCTCTCCAGCGGGTCCCGGGGGTCCCTGAGGGCCATTGCGTCCTGTTAGACCAATGGGTCCTCCTGGTCCAGCTGCTCCTCTCTCTCCTGGTGATCCCTGTGACACACATATCCTATTAAAATGACTGCATCCCAATTGGTTAGTTAAGATAATTGTTATTTAAAAGAAGTAAGTCCTGGTTTTCCCTTTGTTCAGGATACCGTATTTTAAAGATAATTTTGTAAAATCCAAATAAGCTGTACAGAACTTTATTGGAAAGTGTTTAAACAATGCTCTTCATGCTTGTTCAATGAACTGTAAACAAATGTGGAACAGTCCTTAAAGGATTAGTTCACTTCAGAATTACAATTTCCTTATAATTTACTCACTTACTTATGTCATCCAAGATGTTTATGTCTTTCTTTCTTCAGTTGAAACGAAATTAAGGTTTTTGAGGAAAACATTCCAGGATTTTTCTCCATATAGTAGACTTCAACAGTTACCAATGGGTTAAAGGTCCAAACTGCAGTTTAAATGCAGCTTCAAAGGGCTCTAACACAATCCCAGACGAGGAATAAGGGTCATATCTAGCGAAATGATCAGTCATTTTCTAAAAAAATAAAAATGTATATACTTTTTAACCACAAATGCTCGTCTTGCACTAACTCTGTGATGCGCCACGCATTACGTAATCACATTGGAAAGGTCATGCGTGACTAGGCGGAAGTACCATGGTAGGGCGAAAAACTCATTTTCTCCTTCAACTTCAAAATCGTCCGACATTGTTGTTTTACCTTTTTTTTTTGTAAAGGACGTTTGACTTAGTCTTTGCATGTTTGCTTTGTAAACACTTGCTCGGTACTTCTGCCTACGTCACGTATGACCTTTCCAAGGTGATTACGTAATGCGTTGCGCATCGCAGAGCTAGTGCAAAATTTATTTATTTTTTTTAGAAAATTACAGATCGTTTCCCTAGATAAGAACCTTATTCCTCATCTGGGATCGTGTAGAGCCCTTTGAAGCTGCAATTAAACTGCAATTTGGACCTTCAACCCATTGGTAGCCGTTGAGGTCCACTATATGGAGAAAAATTCTGGAATGTTTTCCTCAAAAACCTTAAATTCTTTTTGACTGAAAAAAGAAAGACATAAACATCTTGGATGACATGGGGGTGAGTAAATTATCAGGAAATTTTAATTCTGAAGTGAACTAATCCTTTAAGACACTAACAGTTTAGAGGCAGAAGACCATTAATGTCACAGTTCCGATAACTTAGGACACTAAAGATACCTTTCTACTGACTCTGGGAAAAAAAAAAAAAAAACAGAAGAAAGATGTCCAGAGTCCCTGATCAACTGTGTAAACATGCTATTGACCTGCTGCAGGGAGGCATGACGACTGCAGATGTGGCCAGAGCAATAAACTGCAATGTCCGTAATGTAAGACGCCTAAGACAGTGCTTCACGGAGACAGGAAGGACAGCTGATCGTCCTCACAGTGCTACACGTTAAAGGAGGGGTCTAATGCTGTTTCATGCATTCTGACTTATTAACACTGTTAAAGAGTTGGATTCTCATGCTAAACATGGCCAAAGTTTCAAAACACGAGTTGGACGTATGAGGGAGTATTTCTGTGCCAAATATACTACTTTCGGTTGTGGACATGTCTCGCAGCATTTTTTTCGAGTATGGCCCTTCATCACGTAATAAAGGGCGGAATTCCTTATATGGGCACTTCTCCCTGATAAGCGTGCGCACACACATCACCCAGAGCAAGAGCTAGAACACGCCCATCATTTATTACTGTTACTTTACTTAAATAAAACATCCTTGATGACGTATGCAGCTTTCAAATGTGATCTCCGGAGGACGCAGCCTTTGAAATGAGCTCCTGTTACCAAAGTAGTGTGTCTTTGGTTGTGAGGGAAAAATTACCTTTTTCAGCTTCCCAAATAACCCAGCGTTAAGGGAACAGTGGATGAAGTTTATTTTTCCGGGGCAGCAACGGAGTGCATGTGTGTTTGTTTGTTCCCGGAATTTCGGTGATGAATGCTTTGTAAACAAGTCCCAGTTCGGCGCTGTATTTGCAGATCGTGGGTGGTGAGTAAAACTGCATCAAATGTCTGTGTTTTGTTGGCAATTGGCGCGCAAGTGCATAAAATGTAAACAACACAAACGTTTTTGATCCCTTTTTATTTATAATGATATCGCAGCTTGCAGACGATCTCTACGCAAAAGCTGTGCGTGCTCGTGACTCTTTAGCTCTGCCCACGGCACTGACGGCAGGCACGCCTCCAGGAGCTCGGCTGTTTTCGGAAAGACTAGGTACAGCGTATCTATCTTTTATAAATATGATAAAACTAAAGACTTTCGGAGATATGAAGGATGCAATACTACTCTACAGGTACTCAAGATTAACATGAGATTGGTAGAAACTGTGTGTGTTACCTACTCTTTAAGAAATTTGCTGGAAAAAGGGTGTGCAGTATATTATAGAGCGGATATATAAAACTATAAAAATTCTATTCAAAGTTCCTTGACTTTTCCAGGCCTTTTTAAATGTCACTGATATTTCCAGGCGTTCCATGTCTGTGGGAACCCTGTTATTCAGCAGTTAGTTTTGGCTCTGAGGAACATGTTCCCATACAGATCCTTTTGCTGCACTGAACAACACAAGGCACATTTGCATTTGCGTATCACATTTAATACATCTCTTCCTTGAAGTGTATTAATAGGTCTTTCATAGTTTATCTGAGAGTGAGCTCTCTGGTACAAAACCAACGTGTAGCATGCCTTTTTCAGAAATAGTCCATTAGTGCATCTATTAGCACTGAAGGATCAAAACTAAAGACAGCTCTCAAAGCGAGGGCTTTATTCACGTTTTACTTGAGGACCTCCGGTTGCTTTCACATGCATGGACATACTCACAGAAACAAAACTCAAACACAACATTAACCATCAGTGTTAATGCTTCCAAACATAGTGAGGGGTCAAGGTCACAGCACATGGTCTCAATTAGTTGTTCTCAACATATTTTCCTTATACCTTGAATAACTGTGGGAGTACACATCTTGATCATTATTTTTTTTGCTAACACTTTACTTAAAGCCTTTAAGTATAATGAAATATAAAGGTATCCAGGCATTATATCTTTTCATAAATAATTGTAACCAAAGTTAAAATGCATTATAATATTTGCAGATTCCTTTTTATATATAAAAATTGGTTTTGTCATGTGTTTTAATGCATTATACTTTCTAAAGGTGTATCAATAAATAGACAAATATTAGTATGTATTATAACTGTGTTTACATTTATCCTTGAGACCAAACAATGCATTATAAGGTGCATTGATTAATACATTAAAATATTTTTATAATGAATTACGGTTTAAGTAAAGTGTTACCGTTTCATTTATAATAAGAATTTATAAATATTATGCATTTTTTGGGAGTTGCACCACATGACATTCTACAACTTGAACTAATCTTACTTTGTCATAACAGGGAAAAAAAAAAAAAAAAAAATGTCACTGACCCGTCAGCCATCAGTTGAAAATAACTGACTAAATGATCAAGTCTCTTTAGATAAACATGGAATTGGACTTGAGCCATGAGGGTCTACATGGCGGGTTCCATCTTCAAAAAAACTTTTCCTTAATACAGTTGCAAGAAAAGTATGTGAACCACTTGCAGAATCTGTGAAAATGTTAATAATTTTAACAAAATAGGGAGATAATACAAAATGCATGTTCTTTTTTATTTAGTACTGTCCTGAGTAAGATATTTTACATAAAATGTTTACATATAATCCACAAGACAAAAAAAAATAGCTGAATTTATTAAAATAACCCCATTCATAAGTATGTGAACCATTGGTTCTTAATACTGTGTGTGGTTACCTGGATGATCTACGACTGTTTTTTTGTTTTGTGATGGTTGTTCATGAGTCCCTTGTTGGTCCTGAGCAGTTAAACTAAGCTCTGTTCTTCAGAAAAAAATCTTCAGGTCCTGCAGATTCGTCAGTTTTCCAGCATTTTTTGCATATTTGAACCCTTTACAGCAGTGACTGAATGATTTTGAGATCCGTCTTTTCACACTGAGGACAACTGAGGGACTCAAACACGACTTTTAAAAAAGGTTCAAATATTCACTGATGCTCCAGAAAAAAACATGATGCATTAATAGATGGGGGGTGAAAACATTTGGAATTTGAAGATCAAGGTAAATTGTATTTGATTTGTCTTCCGGGAAACATGAAAGTATCTTCTGTTGCTTCCAAAGGGCAGTACTAAATGAACAAAAAAAATGATATTCAAGCGAAATAAGAAACATTTGGACCTCTTCATCCTGTTCAAAAGTTTTCACCCCCCGACTCTTAATGCATCGTGTTTCCTTCTGGAGCATCAGTGAATGATTGAACCTTTTTTAATAGTTGTGTTTGAGTCCCTCAGTTGTCCTCCATGTGAAAAGATGGATCTCAAAATCATTCAGTCACTGTTGTAAAGGGTTCAAATATGCAAAAGATGGTGGAAAACTGAAGAATTTTTGGGACCTGGAGATTTTTTCTGAAGAACAGAGCTCAGTTTAACTGCTCAGAACAAACAAGGGACTCATGAACAACCATCACACAACAAAAAAAACAGTCGTAGATCATCCAGGTAACCACACACAGTATTAAGAATCAATGGTTCACAAACTTTTGAACTGGGTCATTTTAATAAACTCAGCTATTTTTTTGTCTTATGGATTATATGTAAACATCTTTTATGTAAAATATCTTACTCAGGACAGTACTAAATAAAAAATAACATGCATTTTGTATGATCTCTCTTATTTTGTTAAAATTTTGCACATTTTCACAGATTCTGCAAGTGGTTCACATACTTTTTCTTGCAACTGTATATAAAACTTATATAATAAAGCATGAACATAGAAGTCCTGCTCATTTCCACACTGTATGGTTCACTAACACTACAGACTATGCCTAGTCATACAACCTACTATCAAACTGACACAACATACAGCCTGACTCACTTCTCATCTCATACACCACCTCACAAACACACTCCAGACAAACATCTTGGGAAACACACTGTGCAAACTGACTCAACCCTTTGTTAGAAACTTCTCAGAAGTTGTACTCTGCTGCCGGTGACTCAATTCAGGCACCTGCGGGAGGTCTATTTAGGCAAAGATAAGATCGCTGATTGGCGTGGGTGGGCCACTGACTCAAAATCCTTCTGATTTCAGAGATTTTTCTTGCTGGGCTCTACAGATGCGATAGACAATGAATCCCTACACCAATCTTCCTCAAGCTGAAAGGGGCTTCACATAGCGCACAGCTGAAGCTTTGACGGTTTTAAGCTGTACTGCTGCGCCTTCGCTGCACTATGAGAGAAGACAGACAGCAGTTACTTTAATGGGAGGATGTTACTGCTATGCAGAATGCAGTTCTATTTTATTCTACATTCTATATGATTATAGGGTTGTCACCATACCAAAATTCAATAATCAATAGCAATAACAGTGAAACAGCATGATTCTCAATCCTTCTTTCAAAACCATAGAAATATTCAATAGTTACTATCGAACACAGTTGTTTAATTTATTAAACCTAAAGTATTATATAATTGTTAAAATATACTTTAAAGCTGCAGTGCATAACTTTTTTTGGTTAAAAATGATCCAAAATCCATTTTTGAGCAAGTACATAACCAGCCAGTGTTCAAAACTATCTCCTTACTTTAGCCCAATTCACAACGGTAAGCTTGTAATAATGTTTTATAATTCGGGTGGTACCAATGGGTTTCCACGGGAAATTCGAGCATGCAGCCATTCGTCTTTGCGCCATTATGTCATATCTGTTTACATAAAGAATGAGTCCCAGCTTGTAGGCTATATGGCATGTGGAGGATGCTTTGGGCGGCGGATCATTTATAGCCTTTTCTCACAACAGCTGCAATAATTAAACTTATCATTTTGATGGCGGATTGTAATCCAGAAAGGTCCAAATGACAATCATCAGTGACAACTGGAGACTCACCCAGAGTCAAAAGCAAAAGACTTCGGACTGCAGAGTGGCTACAGAAATTGAAATGTACAGGTAACGCTAATACACACTAAATATACAGTCCCGCAATGCTGATGTTGAAATTAACTTTGTTCTCATTAAAAATTTGAGAACAAAGTATAACAATATTAACAACTTGCATGGTTTGACGTGATTCGAGCTAAGCAATTGTTAGATTTAATCAACATTGGCAATTTATTGTAATGCTTTTTTCTCAGTTGGTCACAACAAAAGTGGCAGACATGTTAATTATTGTTCAGATGACATTTTCCAGTGAAAATTCTGATTTTGGTCATACTTCCAAGACGTAGATCTGTGATTCCGAAGTACAGTATCCACACCGGTGTGGTGACTGACAGCAAACATTAGATTTATCTGCACTGAGGAGCCGTGCCGAGGCACTAATCCATGTAAAGATGATAATTCCACAAATAACTGCAATTGCAGGTTTTAAACAGAGATGGCGACAAAGAGGCAAAACATACAGACTGCAGCTAATAAAATCAGTTAATATATATTAAGTAAATTAATTTTATATGCAGTATATATTACACTTAATATCATATTTTAAATATTAATAATAATAATAATATTCATTTTAATAATAATAACAATAAATAATAATATAAAATATTTCTCAATAAAGTTCCTTGATTTTTTTTTTTTTTACAAAGAAATATTTTTTTCTCTCTTTCCTTTTCAATATTATATATATTTTTTGTATTATATTATTATTTTTATTGTATTGTATTATATATTAACAACATTGTATACAGCGACAGGTCTACATTAGGCTTAGGCTTCATTTACATTGCAAGGCCTAATACATAGGTCTAATATTCTGACACGAAACATATAAGTGTTTCATCAATATCCTGCAAGGTGGCCATTTTGACCAAAGTGCATTTGATTGCTTTCACGCATTAATATGGGTGCACTTCACAGAGAGCACATGCACATACTGTATCGGCGGTAATGACAACAGGTCTGAATCTCTGATCATATTTCATGTATGATTCAAATGCAATTACTGACAAAGTGACGGACTTACTGATTAGGCCTGACTCATTCAGTGTGATCAGACTGCGTGGGATCAGATCACACACCAAACTGGGCTCTCAGTGACAACATTACTGGTCATTAAATTCACCACCTGCTGACTGTGCCTGGTCCAGAATTTGCCTGATGTCACTTCACTAATAGAGGCAAAGCTTGCAGATTGATCGTTTGCAGTGACAGAGTTTCCATGGTAACACAGGTACTTACAATGGGGCCAGGTGGGCCCTGTGGACCCTCGCCTCCCTTCAGACCAGATGGACCCTGTGAAAGAGGGAGAGAGAGAGAGGTTTAATTCTCTAATGAGAGCTGTACTTCAGAATCTGTCAAAGTGGCATCTGAGTTTCTCTGTGTGCTTGAATGTGTTTGTGCCAATATATGGCAGATGTTTGTACTACATGTCTCTTAGAAATACAGCCCAGAGTGTTTATTAAACTGGCAATCTCCCTATTTCCTACATCAGAAACCAAGCTTTGGCAGTGCATTGTTATGTGACGCCAATGGCACGTCACTCTCCTCCCATCAAGTCATAATCTGAGTCATGAAAAACATATGAACCAGCTAAAAGTGAACATCAAAACAACAAGTGATGGCAAATTCAACTGTTGTTTATTGAAATCATACTGGCTTTGTGTTTCAAATGTGACTTTCAGCAACAATTGAGTCATGAAATATATTACTAGTGGAGACTGAAATTTATCAAGAAGGCAGATGCTATTTCACAAACTAAAAACAAAACTTTTTGATTATATTCAGTCCCACAGTTTAAATACTCTTAATGAAGAAAAACTAGTATCCAAAGTCCCTATGACATACATTTCTTTTGAGTTGCCCGACTGAGGCAGTTTGTTATGCAAAAGTCATTTACAGGCCCACAGAGTACCACATCAGAAAGACAATAAATACGTCAAATTGAATCTCTGAAACTGACTGAATGTAAGATACATGTTAGCATTTTTCTTTAGGACAGTGCAATATATCATTTGAGCACCTCACACACTTTTGGTGTCCTGAAGCGGCCAGAATCTCACTAGATATTTGAAACACTTTAAAAATGAACTCTTTGTCTACAATGCATCTGCAACAAGAGATTATGTTGGTACACAAGTATTTCTTTCCAATATATTTTTGGCCTTGTGCATGAAAGTCTATATGAAATCAAAATCATCCTTTTACATATTTTATTGTGGACTGCAATACTGTGGAATTTCTATGCAAGATACATTTCAAAAGCTGCCTTAATGCATGTTAAATATGTCAGTTAATCTCCATGAGCCTCAGTCTTATAGTTAGGACTGTACCCTTTCCTGAGGCATTCATTTAGTGTGAACATTTGCATGAACAGCAGGCGGTTAAGCAGCTAATGGCCATTTGGTGGGGCACATGACATTAACTTGTTTGTTCTTACCGCTGCGCCAGGAAGCCCCCTTTGTCCTGGGAACCCTTTCAATCCGGCAGGGCCAGGTTTCCCAGAAATCCCCTGAGGACCTGGATCACCCTTCAAGGACAGAGATGGTAAGATTTAGTCCTCTAACTTAAAAACACCAACCTCCACAGCAGCTATTTGTAAGCATTATCTGCCAGCTACACATTATGAAATTGGACTGAAAATTATGTGAATTTTTCCCAATTATTACCCTTGAATGATCTGAAGTGAACGTGTTTAGCAAACCTTACCTTTCCACCTTCTTTGCCAGCAGCTCCGGGAAGACCTTGCTCTCCAGGGGGCCCTGGAGATCCAGGATGTCCTCTCTCTCCAACAGGACCAGTTTCTCCAGTAGAGCCCTTTCAGATTCCAATTTAAACAGTTATTTAATTAAACTCCTGGCTAACTTCAGGAGATGTTGTATCAGAGCAATGTGTTGGGGTTTTTTTTCCTGCTTATATAAA
Source organism: Ctenopharyngodon idella (assembly GCF_019924925.1). Classification (NCBI taxonomy): domain Eukaryota; kingdom Metazoa; phylum Chordata; class Actinopteri; order Cypriniformes; family Xenocyprididae; genus Ctenopharyngodon; species Ctenopharyngodon idella. The sequence continues at coordinate 16,974,844 of NC_067221.1, forward strand.
ACAATAACTGCTAAAGCTCACCTGTGGGCCAACAACACCTCCAGGTCCTGGAGGTCCAGTCTTTCCTTGAAAACCCTGTGATGAGAATAAACATAGTCACTGTGAGAGATTAAATGCAATTTATTCTAGTTATCACATGTGTGGAAGCAATCTTGGAGCAAAGAAAAATCTGATTGATTGCAAACTTTATATAAATATCACTAAACTGTACAAATCCAGTCTCTGAAATGTCAACAACACCTGTCTTTTTTCTTTCTTTCTATTTTTCCATTACATCCACTTCTTTCCCTAAATCAGTGAAAGTCAAGTTCAGTGTTTTTATCTTGAAAATCACAAAGGAGAGACAATATAAAATGAGTTTCTCTTTTTAGCAGTCCATCTCTCGGACATTTTTAATTAGAAACAGATAGATAGATAGACCTGCCAAGAACAGAGCTTTGACACTGTCGGCAGCTAAAAGGTAATACACCATAAAAACACTCTCCACAACATTTCTTCCTCTTTACTCCAGAGACAGAAAACACTTGTGAAGACAAAATTATACTCACAGTCTCTCCTCGCTGTCCAGGGTGACCAGGCAATCCGTCCTTTCCAGCAGGCCCCTGAGGGTATTACAAAATTGAAACTGAGATTAAAACATGGATTATTATATAATAGACTTATAGACTTGTGGTTAACATTCTTTCAGGTTTTGTGGTTTAATTGTTACAGTTAGACATGTTATTTCAGCTAGAGTGTAGACAGTCTAGCCGAGCTGAGCCAGGAGTCCTTTCTGTGTGGAGTTTACATGATCTCCCTGTGTCTGCGTGGGTTTCCTCCGGATGCTCCCGTTTCACCCACAATCCAAAAACATGTAGTATAGGTGAACTGGAGGTGCTAAATTGCCTATAGGTGTGAATGCGTGTGTGAGTCCCAAGCAATGTAATGGGAGGGTTGGGGAAAGACCCCAGAAAAATCATTGCCAAGAAAATTCATGGACAGTCTCTCACATATGGCAAGAGATGGCCCATAAAATCACTAAGAGTCGGATAAGACTGAAATGGTTAATGAATGAATGAATAGACAGTCTAATGTATAGAAGTCCATTTCGGCCACATAAGAAAAAACAACAGCAACGTTTTAGTAAATCATAATTCTGATATAAATTCATAATTATGACATAAAAGTTGAAATTATGAGATAAGTCATAATTATGAGATAAAAAGACAAAATTATGAAATAATTATGACATTAAAAGCCATAGTTATGATTTCAGCTTGTCATAATTAGGACTCTTAATGCCATAACTATGACATAAAATGTAATTTATGTGAATTATGATTTACCAAAGCATGATTTATTTTCATAAGTGGTGGAAATGGACTTCCATACTAATGTGAGTCAAAGAGTAGAATCATTTAGAATAACTCAAAAGCATATGAAATTGATGAAACCACATACAGGTGGGCCTTTAGGGCCTGGTAATCCAACAGGGCCCTGAGGTCCTTGGGGTCCCTAAAACATGGGGGGAAAAAATTAAGGGAGATGTAAGTAGTTGATTAATACAACTGAACTGGAGAAATAATTCAACCATTACTTACTCTCTCTCCTGGGCCACCAGATGGTCCATCATTTCCTGATGTTCCCTAAAAACAGAAACAAAGGTGCCCGTTACAAGAAAGCGTTTACAAATAGCATTAACTTTTTGAGTTAGCTGAATCAGGACTGATGAAGGCTGACCTTTGGTCCAGGTTTTCCTGTTGGACCTCTGGCACCTCTTCCACCACGGGGTCCCTGAGAGCAAGAGAGCAAGAGTTATTGGCAATAAGCCTTGTGCATTATTGGTGTATTTGGATAAAAGTGTTCTTTTCTACTGAAAAGATTCAAACTTGTTAATTTGCATACCGTTGGACCTCTTTGTCCTCTTGGACCCGCTTTACCAGCGATACCCTAAAAAACAAAACCAACCTATAACATTATAACCCTAACATTACAATAACTGTGAGTTCTAAGACTAGTCAACTTTAGGTTGTTTGTAATCAGAACCAGAGAAGTACGATAGAAATGGCTCTCGTCAGGCTGTAGCACGCTAAAAAAATCTAATTTTATATTAAAATCAAAAATAGAGCTCATACGTACCCTTCCTCCCTTCTCACCATTGGATCCAGGGAAGCCAGGGAAACCAGTAGAGCCCTGTTGAGACAGATTATTAGGCACATTGAGGGGTGTAGTTTTCAGCTACACAGTGTAAATGACAAACTCACTTCACTTCAGAAGTATCCAAAATTCGTTCCAACCATTTAAACATGCCAGAAAAACTTTGGTCTTTGAGCAAGAGTTAAGTAGTGTTGACACAGAGGATGTCCTTGTGGAATAATTCAACAACATTACTACTAATGCTAACGTTATGTGAGTGATACTCAGAGGGCAAGCTTTTGGAGTTGATAAACATGAGCGGCGTGCGCTTGTTAGCACAAGGACAGGAGACGAAATTGAAGGTCGAATTATTTTGGCAGGCAAAGAAGGGGAAGCGGCCCATGCACAATGGATACGCAACAGTAATTTACTCCACATGATGGTTGCCTGCACAAGATAATGGAGCAAATCAAACAGACAACTGCAAATACACAACACAAAAAATGGAATGCTGAGGTTTGACTGAGGGGGATGTGAGTGGAGCGGACCAACAGCAATTTCCCATCCCAACTGAAAGTCAATGCTAATTACTATGCTCCAGCTCCACCATGCGTTTACATTTTACAATTGATGTATTACAATATCTGATATATAATTTTAAAGTGCTCCTTTTATGCGTTTTCGAATATTACCTTTCATATAGTGTGTAATATAGCTGTTTGTGAATGTAAAAGGTCTGCAAAGTTTCAAAGATCTAAGTGATCAGTAAATAGAGTTATTGTCTCCCAAAAGAAAGAACCGATTCTGAAGTGCTTGAAAACTAGCCGTATTCCAGTCTTACTTCCAGCATGAACCTACGTAGGTTTGTAACAAATTTGCATAATGCCAGCCTAACGGTCTTCATTGGCTGCCCGCGAACAACGTCTACTTTGACCCGCCCTCAAACACTGTAGTTGTAGCTGAGGCCGCAAAATATTTGATTTGTGTTGTCGATATGTCAAGAAGGCACTGTTTTCTGTGCTGCGAAAGCAAATCCACTTTGATCCACTTCCAAAGGATGAGGACTCTGGCTCAAATTGATATGGTAAAACCGCCGTCATTGTTTCTGTTCATATCACTGTGTAAACAAGTGCTGAGGAAGCTTTTGCAGCTGAAATTCAGATATGGTAATGAGTGTAGACCAATCACAACAGACTGAGCCATCTGACCAATCAAAGCAGCAGAGTAGATTTGGAAAGGAGGGATTTAGAGAGACTGGATCTTTGAACAAACAGTTTTCAAACACTGTGAGAAAAGAGATGATGCTGCAATGTATATAGTGAGAAAATTAAAGTGTTTTTGACCATGGATGCATGTAAACCTATTGTAGGAGACCTCCAAAACAAAATAAGAAACCTCTAAAATAGAATAATAGGGGCACATCAAATGAAAACAAAAAACAAATAAACAGTTGCAATTTGCATTTGCCCATTAACATGTTATGATTATGACAGAACATACTGATCATTATGGCCCTTATACAAATTTTGTCTAAATAAATTAAAAAAATAAAATGCTAAAAACTTAAATCATTTGTTTCAAATGCTACAAATGAATTTATCATCAAGACATAATTTACAGCATGAAAATGGATATTGATTTTGAGATTTACTAAGGATTTTACTAAGGATACAAATATTATTATAAATATTATTAAATTGTCAGTGTTTTAAAAATTAACTTTAAAGAATTAGTTCATTTTCAAATGAAAATTACCTCAAGCTTTACTCACCCTCAAGCCATCCTAGGTGTATATGACTTTCTTCTTTCAGATGAACACAGTTGGAGATATATTAATAAATATCCTGATGCATCGTAGCTTTATAATGGCAGTGAGTGGATATTTGGATGTTTTTTTAATATGGATATTAATTTAATATGGATATTTATTATTATTTTTTATTATTATTTTATAATAATAATTATTATGTATTTATTATTTTATTTTATTAATTATTTATTAATTTTAATTAATTTTTATTATGGATATTAATTTAATATGGATATTTTTTTTACACAAACACATCGCTTCGCTTCAGATGGACTTTATTAATCCCCCGGAGCCGTGTGAAGTACATTTAGGATGGATGGAAGCACTTTTTTCAGCTCGTTGGTATCACTCACTGCCATTATAAAGCTCTGATGCATCAGGATATTTATTAATATATCTCTGATTGTGTTCATCAGAAAGAAGAAAGTCATATAGACTTAGGATGGCTTGAGGGTGAGTAAAGCTTGGGCTAATTTTCATTTTAAAGTGAACTAATCCTTTAAGTGAATGTTAGATGACAGAAAAGGTAATCTATGTAAAAATAGACAATATGAAAAGAACTATTAAATATCTAATATCAACCAATATTGATTAACGAAAAAAATGATCTTCAATACCAGTTGATCAGCAATATGATACTGATATATTTTGCATCTATGATATGAGTGAGAGGGGGAAAAAACCCAAAACAAACAAACACTGGGTTCAAAAAACCAATTTATCACTCCAGGGAAAAAAGCTTCTCACATACTGTGAACAGAACCCTGAACAGGCCAAACATTACTTAAAAAAATATGCAGTAGCGGAAAATAGAAACCCAGAGTCAAAATAGCTGACAAAGCAGGTTGTAGACTACTTCACTTTCCATAACTTGTTATTCAAACAAAACAGGAGCAATTTCATAAAAAAAAATTCAAAAATAAAACTCAATGAATAAATACCAGGGAATTCAAGCTATATGAGTGGACCAGACTGTAGACTTGAACCAAATGATGGTTTTGTCAATGTTAGCAGGCTGAACTGACTGAATAAGATGACAAACATCACAACACAAACTGTGTCTACATAGTCTTGGGCTGTTCACAGGCCTGCATGCTGGGTGGCTGAGAGATAAAGTAGTCAGTGTCATGGAGAATGAGTTTATCCTATTAACTCTGTTAACACAGGCTATCAGAGAAAAGCAGGCCTTGCATGTCAAACGCAGCGCTTGGTGAAATATAAATACAAAACAGTGGCACTGTTTATGATAAATGATAAATGATAAATTTATAGTTTCATTAAAGTTTAATGTCTAATTGTTTGATTGCTTTTGTTGGTAATAATGACCTAGAGATAGATACTTTGAAAAAATACACAAAAATAACTTATGAAAAGATGATAAAGTCACAACAGGAAACTTGTCAGCACTAACCTTAGGACCTTGTCTTCCCGGGTATCCAGGCAAACCTGGAACACCAAGTTTTCCCTAAAAACAGAAATAAGAACACACTTTAGGTCTGCACATTTTCATTTGGAGTTTTTAAACAATCATCAGGCCCTGTACAGTAACAATAAATTTGCACAAATTGCAAAAACATATGGGAGCTGTAATGGAGTATTTGGCTGCCCTTTAGAACCGGGGCTCAGAATCAATTTATGAGTTATGAGTTCAGTGTCATTTTAGGTTTTAATTCACACATATATTAATAATCCCTGACAGACTCATAAGTGCATCAAAAACCCTAGTGTTGATTTTTCCAGGGCTGGTCATTTTAAGCACTTTGCAATTATAGTCAACATAATGAGTTTTAAACTGACCTTCTCTCCTGCCGTGCCCATAGGACCAGCCTCTCCGGTGGGACCTGATTTACCTTTGGGCCCCTCTGGTCCGTCTTCTCCTCTGGGGCCCAAAACACCACCCTCTCCCTGAACACCAGCAACAATAGACAAAAATTATACTAGTTTCATAACAAACAAAATGGGTAAAACTCATCTTAAACAAAAGATAAGTGGTTATGAGTGCTGATTGAAATTAAATGTAACTGAAATTAATTAAGCAAAGTTGTTACTCACCTTGTCACCCTTGAGGCCCATGTCGCCCTTGAACCCAGGAAAACCATCTTCTCCCTGAAATCAGTTGAACTCAGATCATTTTTGTGGGTAAACTAAACATATTTAAGTTCAGATAGATAGATAGATAGATAAAACTAAAACTAAGAAAACTATTAAAAATCATATTTCAAATACTCTATAAGAACATTATGGCTAAATGCTGGCACCTAGTGGTCAAAGTATAACTTGCTGGTTCATGCTAGTTTAGACAGTAATTAAATCATATCTAAGATCGTCAGAATGTTAATTTAACAATGTTTTCTCAGAAGAGTTTTTTCATTTTAAATGTTGAGCATAATATTACAAATCAATAACGATACATTTTAGACATAGAATTCTTGACTCTTCTCAAATGAAACACTGACACTTGGTGGCCACTGGAGAGGATACAGCCTGAAGCAGATCAAGTCACAACATTGTACATATACTGTACAAAACAATAATTAGCACATATTATAAAGACAATTCTGCAATCTATTTTTTTTCTGTCGTAGGTGATTTTGCATTACACCACACACTCATTTCAACTGATTAAGGCCATTTTGGTGCTGATAGTCACTGAAATTGCCATTTAGCTATTGTCCTGTCATCTGTGTGTCTCATTTTAGAGGCTGGAGACAGAGGACAGGGTAGTTTGCTTACCTTCTCGCCTTTGCCGCCCTTCAAGCCACGAACACCCTCGGCACCCTAATGGACAGAACAATGAATAGAGGCTCTAATGGATAGACTAAGAGCACATAATGTTGATAATAAAGAATAAGTGAGATGAAGAAAATCAAGGCTGTTTACCTTCACACCTCGGGGGCCGGGATAACCAATGGAACCCTGGGGACCTGGGTGGCCCTATAGGAAGAGAGTAAATATAATAACACTAAATCATTCAGGATTAATAGAGGGGAATTAGGTTTTAAATTTCTAAAGGGGCCACAAATTAGATGTTAATTACAGAGACAGAGAAATGGCTTTAATTTTGTTACTGAGCTTTCAGACAGCTGCAAAATAGCACCTTAAAGGCATTTAGTGGTTTTGCACTTGAAATGTGGTCAATAACTGGAACTCAGAGTGACAATTCATATAGAGACAAACTAAAAATACACTCACAGCTGCTCCTTTCTCCCCGGGAGGACCCTCTTTCCCAGGATGACCCTGTGCAAGGATTACAAACAAAAACATCTTGACTCAAAGTCTGAAAGTAACGTGAGGCAAATGCAGCTGGGTATGGTCTTGTGGGTTCAGTGTACAGTAATATGCAGTATGAATAGCATTAAAAATGCCAGTGTTATGACTATTCCAGTGTAATCCAATGTAGAACCTAACTTTTAGGTTTGTGCACCACTTAGAACTGAATTTTAACTGAGGTAGCAAAAAAACAAATAAATAAAAAATGGAATTTGAAATTTGAAAGTAGAATTAAAATGGAATTAAAAGCCATTTACAAACTGAAATTCTCATGATAAATATGTCATCATACACAACTAGTTTGAGGTCGGTAAGATTTTTTTAAACCTTCATTCAGCAAATTAAATTAATCAAAATGATCATCAGAACTAATCAAAAGTGACAGTAAAACATTATATTGTTAAAAAATGCTGTACTTTTGAATTTTCTATTCATCAAAAAATACTGGTTTTCAACATTGATAATAATAGGAAATGTTTCTTGAGCATAAAATCAGCATATTAGAATGATGCTGAAAATTCTGCAATTTTAAATTGTAAAAATATTTGGCAATATTATTTTTAGTACTGTATATTTTCAGTATATATATATATATATATATATATATACATGGGCGACATTTGACTCGAGGTAGGGGGGGCAAGTTTTTTTTTTTTTTGCAGGTACAAAACGTTTTTTTTGTACCTACATCAGCATATTATTCGAAGAAATTTTAAGCAAACAAGTTTAAGTTTGCTTGTTTATTTACTCATTTATTTAATAATTCACTTAATTTTGTTATCACGGGAAATGACGTGGACGATGTGTGTGAATCAGTGTCCATCATTTTGCGAGCAACTGGTGATAAAGAAAAATGCCACGTCGCAATATTGAAAATATTTCCATTTTAAATCATTAAGCCGAGCCAGTTGATATCACACAAACAATGTGCAAACTTTGCGTGAGAGTAATACGGGTGAAGAAGTCTCAAACTCCAGTCAATTAGGCCTATTCACTACAGAAACTGAAAGTAAAAACTGACTGAGCTTTTGGCATCCGACGCTGCAATAACGGCGCATATTCTCTTAGAGGCAATGAGAGATGAAACTAATTTATTTTCTTATTATTTCTCTTGTGGCCCATAGTGAGAAAAAAATAATTTAATAGCCCTGCATGCCCATCCGCTATATGCCACTGTGAAGGGACAAACGGCGTTCGGGCACGGCATCAAATCGATTAACTGTTTTATCCAAATCCACATGCATGGATCATTCAGTGCTCAGTACTGCAATGTCAGAGTCTCTCCTGTCTCATGATGTTTCACATGTGTTTTCAGTCGGCGCAAGCAAGAAACGTTTACTAGACTGTGGACTAGCTTTGACTCTCTGAACAGTGGCCGCGCAGCCGAATTTTTATGACCATGGAAGCGTGTGCATGCGCCGAACGCGTCTTTCCGCGCTCATGGACAAAGGAGTATCTTTGAATGGTTCGTGCGCTCATGGACAAAGGAGTATCTTTGAATGGCTCGCGCGCTCAGGGGGCAAAGGAGTATCTTTGAAAGGCTCGCGCGCTCAGGGGGCAAAGGAGTATCATTGAAAACTCGCGCGCTCATGGGCAAGGGAGTATCTTTGAAAGACTCGCGCGCTCAGGGGGCAAAGGAGTATCATTGAAAACTCGCGCTTATGGGCAAGGGAGTATCTTTGAAAGACTCGCGCGCTCAGGGGGCAAAGGAGTATCATTGAAAACTCGCGCGCTCATGGGCAAAGGAGTATCTTAGACAGACTTGCTCGCTCAACTGTGCGCGAGACGGAGCGGAACGTGCGAAATGAAGTACACCCGTGCCTTAACCGCTGCAAATTAGTGGACTGGAGCTGACGGATCATATATATATATATATATATAAATTTATTCAGACACCTTGAACATTTCATTCATTAATACAGTTTATTCACTAAAGTAAAAAAAAAAAAAAAAAAAAAAATGGTAATAATAAGATCTCAGAGTTAAACTGTATCAGAAAAAAATAAACTTAATTATGTCAGATAACACTTAAGCAAAACATGGTCAGGTTCAAAGTGTCTGAATAATTTTTGGTTCCAAATTTTTATCAATTTTACTGGTAGTCCACTGTATGAAGAATTTTTGGGTATAATATGTCACAGTTTACTTTATTTTGCTGTCCTCACTTACATAAATGAACTATAGTGTCCTGCACCCACTAGTAAAAATATACCAAAAATATAAAAAACGTCTGAATAATTTTTGGTTTGACTATATATATATATATACTTAGACTACCATATTTATCTATCTTCCAAAATAAACAATACATATTAACTACATAAAAAATAATTTTGTATAATTTAGAAACTTTTTATTCTATAATTATTTTTATTCTATACATATCAGATATTAGTTATTAATAAGCAATGACACCTAAATAAATATTAAAAATACAAAATATATATTTAGTTAAATGGACCACAGAAGAAAAATATTTAATTTCCCAGAATGTTTTATTTAAAGTCTTCAAAATGGAATCCATATGAAACAGGCTATAAGAGTGAAAACAAAGTCTCTGTTTTTGCTTATTTTGATGAAAGTCCTCTGTTGTGTCTGTGTTGAATTTCTCTGAACTGCAATTCAGTGAATTCCACTTCCTGTCATTCCAAATCAAATTTTCAACGCATAAACTGAAATGGAGCCAATTCTTTAATTCTAAATTGTGTTAATAAAATACATATTCCCCTCAAGCCAGGATCATCATCAAGCTGGTTAATGGCTAATGATGTGTGATGATGCAAAGTATTTTTGATATGAACGCAGAGAATTAGGGGAGGGGAGAATATGAATTTAAGAAAAATCCACTTACAGGAGGCCCATCAGCCCCAGCCAGCCCATGGAGCCCCTGTTTTCCACCAGGACCCTATGAGAGGGAAAGAAAGAAAGAGGATAAGTGAGAAAAGACGGAAGAAAGAGAAGAGGGAGGAAAAACACACACAATTAAGGCTGCGATTACTTGTGTGCCCAAGTGATTCGCTGGGCAACTTTTATAAGCAGTTCAATCCTAAAGCACTTCATTATCATCTTTTTCCTCTTGGTAAGGAAGAGATCTAATCATATGGTACGTCTGGAAACACTCCACTTCTGGAGTCACATTTCAGACTCTCTCTGGCCTCCTTCCAGGAGCCCTGACAAAATGCTTGTCTGAAAGACTAACCAATGACAGTTTTGTGTGTAAGCATATCTCTTGCTTGTTGAAGCATTAGCGAGTCTTGAGGTGTGTGTGTGCGTGTGCGCGTGTGGTTTTTCTCAAGTCAGCAGTGATCTGAAAGCAACCTACAGCTCGGAAACCGAGGAGTCTGTTGAATCGTTTATAGGGTTAGGGCAGAAAAACGCTGCCTGTAATAACAAAGACGATGGCTTCTGGGGCGAACAGCTCTTATTCACTCACTTTCTCTCCAGGTGGACCAATCGGGCCTTGAGGACCAGGCAGACCCTGCAAGACAAGAATTCAAAAGTCAGACAGTACAACATGGAGTCTTCAGGGGAAATCTGATAGTAAAGTTTAGATTGGAAAAAGCTGTTTGAGCACCTCTCAGTCAAATCTAAGAAAGAATGTCAAACAGGATACATTATTTTGTGCGTCTGTGCGTGAGTGTGTGAATTTATAAGTCCCATTACAAACTTATCTACCAGTTTTCATTGCTTTTTCTGTCTAAGTCTTTCAATGACAGTTCATCAGGCTACACATTTAACTGAATACAAGTGAAAAAAGAGCAGAAAAAGGGAATTCAGGAGAATTAATGACCCCATTAAATCATTAAACGTGTTTTCCTTTCCCGTGTTGATGTATTTCCAATTGAAATAGGGAGATTGGGTGGGAGATATAAAAGGGGTGGTCTTTTTTTCTTTTAAACTAGCCAAAAGGCTATACCTACTGTACATCACACCTATAAACAAGATTTGCTACTTGCTAGTCAGTTGTGTGTGGTATTAGGGGAGGGACTTTCCTATTCTAGAAGAGAGCATCTGATTGGGAAAAAAAAATCTGTGTAGCACAACGTGAAGGATCTATGTTTTTGGTCCACTTACACTACCGTTCAAAAGTTTGGAGTCACCAAGGAATTACTAAAACAATTGTATTGTTACATGAAACATAAATATTATTACAATTTAAAATAAATGTTTTCTATTTGAATATATTTTAAAACGTAATTTATTCCTGTGATGGCAAAGCTGATTTTTCAGCATTATTACTCCAGTCTTCAGTGTCACATGATCTTTCAGAAATCATTCTAATATACTGATTTGCTGCTCAAGAAACACTTCTTGTTATTATCAATGTTGAAAACAGTTGTGCTGCTCAATATTCTTGTAATAACCATGATACATTTTTTCATAATTCTATAATCAATGGCATGTTAGAAAGAACAGTACTTATTTGAAATAGAAAACTTTATAAAATTATAAATTAATTACATTTTTATAATAAATTTCAATTTAATGTGTCCTTGCTGAATAAAAGACTTACTGACCCCAAGTTTTTTGAAAGGTAGTGTACGTATATCTACAAAAAGTCAACTTTTAGGAGCACACTGGTGTATAGACGACCTCAAAGTTAATAGACAAAGATTAAAGCCACAAAAATGTTGATTTCATAGAATGTGGGAAGTGAATTAGAGTTGTGTGAGAGAAAGACAGAAAAAGAAAAAAAGTAGACTGACAAAAGGTGTTCGATTGATACCTACATGTGGACCAGTGTTACCCTGTTGCCCAGGGGGTCCAGGCTCTCCTTGAGGACCCTGTTACAACATATAATAGGAACATTTTAGCAGACAACACTATTATCGTTCCTGCACTTCACTGCTCCAGGGAGCCTATGACATTTTATATAGATATGAAAAACAGCCCCAATACCTCAAACTCCATAAATACTCTACATGTTGAACAACAGACATACGTAAATTGCAAATCCATCTTTTTTCCATTGGCCTTCCTTCTTGAATTGCACAGCCTACTGTAATAAAATCTATTATATAAGCTTTAAACCACTGGCAAAGAAGAGACATGGAGATGGGTAAAAGTTTTATAACATACTGCATACAGTAAGAAAGACCGTTGTAGTGAAACCATGAGTGAAAGAAAAGCTGCTAAAATAAGACAATAAAAAAAATTTGGTAACACTTTATTTTGATGGTCCACTTTTACCAACTTTAAGTAACTTTGCAACTACATGTCAATTTTTTCTACTAACCCTAACCCTAACAGTCTACTAACAGTTTGCTAACACTCTAAATGAGCATTATAGTTGACATGTAGTCGACAAGTTACTTACAATTAGTAGAGTGTCTAAAGTGGACATAAATAAAGTGTAACCAAAATTTTGTGTTTTTATTTTTTTATTTTTTTATTGAAATAACTTCAGTGGAACCTAACTAAGTAGATAAGCTAAGAAATTGGACCAACACTTATGTATACTGAATACTGATGCATAACTGTGAGCTACGTTAATAAAGCGAGACAACAGCAAGACCTAATCATGAGATTAATATTAGACAGCGGCTATTTGCACACGATATATGCTATTTACACTAAGTGCAAATAGTTGTAGAAAACAGCAATATATGTTATTTACACTAGGTGAAAATAGCGATAGATTCTATTTACACCATGTAAAAGTATCAGTTCTTTGCAATAAGAGTAAATAGTAATTAGATGCTATATATACTTTATATTGGCAGATACTATTTGCACCTAAGTATTTTTGTACATTAACAGGGTGCAATAATATCATAGAGTGTAAATTATTATATTAATTAAAAATATTAAATTATTGGGAGAATAAAAACACTCCCAACATCTTCCCCTAACCCCACCCAATAAACACTTTTAATGTTATTAAACACTTGTTCACAGTTTTTTCCACTTTTAGAACATTATTTTCATTTTTATTGAAATTAAATGCGAGCTTGGCAAAAGGCAGATTCAAAACTGCGTTGATCGCGTTAAAAGCCTGGTCTGTGAACCTAACTCGCTACTGTTGCGCCACTGAAGACGTTGAATTCTGCGTGTCTTTTTTAAAACTTGAGTGGCCCAACCAGATATTGGTGGGCAGAGCTAGTGTAAATAGTGTTTGCCAGCAAGGGACACTATTTGCACTTAGTGTAAATAGACACTCCATTAATATTAACACAGTTTAGGCACTGATGTGATGATTTATTAGTTAATTCAGTGTTGGTGCTTTTTATCAATTCAAATGATTTCTAAAATAGATTTAAATTTATATTTAATAAATACATTTATTAAAAATAAAATAAAAATAAAATAACTTTATTTATGAAGTTAGTTTTATTTTTAAATATTAGTCGATCTCATTGACTTCACAGACCATAATTTGTGAACAACTGAAAAAGAAACGAACAGAATCATGCTGAAAACATTGGCGGTGTGGTCGAAATTGACTCCTATACCCTTAAATAGGGCACTATTTGAGGAAACAGCTATTTGTAGTGGTGTCCAAAACCATAGTGGACGTTATCGAGTGCACGCATTCAATCCCATAATGCACCACAATCAGTGGCGTAAAGCAAATCCGTGGGCCCCCCCCCCGTGAAACGCAAGTCCGAGGCCCCCCCCTCGCGATCCAGAATAAGAAGAATATAGCAGGCCTACATTAATTGGAAATGCCAAATTTAATATCGCCATTACATGATGCTTTTGACAATATCTCTGGCTATCACCAAAACATCATCGACGCAACCCAGCACAGGGTTTTTTAATTATTAAATTGTTTGATTAAGTGTTATACACAGTTTCCATGACAGAGTTCGATTTTTTTTTTCATTACTACTAAAGCTGCCAGTTTGATAAGTTTCAAATGATTTTTAAACAGCAAGTACAAATTATGCAAATCTGCAGCCCTTCCGGCACAGTCAGTTTCTGAATTCGCTAGCTTGTTTTTATTCATTCCCTTAAGTGAACTATATTAGTGGAGTAATGTAGGGAATAGTGAATGAGGGTATAGGGGGCGATTTCGAAAAGCCCTTGTATCCCTAGATGAATCCTACACTTCCTGTCTTGCATATTTTAGTGGCAGACTTCATTCCTTGTTAATTTCAGCACTTCCAGGTCAAAGATCACCCCCCCTGCTGCTACAATAATGGTGATATTAGCTCTCTCCTGCCAGGCCTACTGTGTTTCTCTTATCTAATAGCCTTATTTAGATGTGACCCTTGCTCGGGACAACACATATGTTTTAGAGAGGTCAGAGGTTGACAGTAAAGGACAATTAACCAGGAAACTCCTTCATGGGGCCTAAAGCTCAGTAGAGGCTCTCTATTCTGTGATAACAACACTAATAAAGAAGGGGAGAGGAAATCCTTACCATATTTCCTTTAGGGCCAGGTGGTCCATCCAATCCAGGAAGACCCTGCATTTGTATAAAAAAGTAGTGTCTAGTTGTGACTTTCATACTATTCAGATAGTTGTAATTAAGAAAGTGTGGTGGTACATACACGCTGTCCAGCGGTACCAGGAGATCCTCTGGGGCCCAGCAGTCCTCTTGGACCCTGATGATCAACAAAAAGAACATGTCATGAGAATTCATTACACCACTGTACTGAATACAAGAGGTCTTCAACCTTTTTAAGGCCAAAGACCCCTTGGTGAAGAGAATATGGAGCATGGACCACCTTCTACATGTGTGTTGTATTTTGAGTTACAACCAGCACTGTTAATCTGTAGTAATGTGTAATGTGAGTTAGATTACTCTTAATCAGATTACTTTTTTCAAGTAACTAGTAAAGTAACACATTAATTTAATTAAAATTAAATTAAAATTCTATTCTATTCTTCTTTAATCCAGAATGGCAGCACAGCTAAAAGGTTTGTTTGAGCTGTGCCCTCTACTGTACAGGCGTGAATTTGCATTTCCTTCAGCCTGAGGCTTCTTCATTTCACTTGTGGTGTGAAATTTGGTGTGAAATTTTTGGTGTGAAACTTTTTTGTTGTTGTTATTAAAAAAAAAAAACAAGCAAGCTCAGCCCAGGTGAGAAAAAGTAATGCAAAGTAATGTAACACATTAATTTCCATAAAAAGTAACCAAGTAATGTAATTAGCTACATTTTTAAAAGTAACTTTCCCCAACACTGACAAGTACCATATTACTGTGAGATGCCCAAGATTTCTACTATGAAGAGCCAAATTCAGACTTGATTGAGGACTGTGGGCTGAGAGTAAGTATTGCATTATATCCAACAGAATTATATGCAAATTTACATTAAAAAAAGACCCCCTCTTACCCCCTCTTGTGATATGGCATGGTCAACCAAAATCAAAAGGGAATCATGGACCAACTTTGACTTTTTGGTTTAGGCATTTCTGATATACAGTATATACTTTATGATTATAATTATATTACAGTCATTAAAACAATGATCATTGACGAGTCATATACTTGTACAATACATTTTCATTTATTTTTTAAAGTGTGAGGGACAATGAAACATTTAGCTGAACTTTAGCTGTGGTTGAAGTTAACTCAATATTACATTTTTGGGTAACACTTTATTTCGATGGTCCACTACTAACTTTGCAACTACATGTCAACTAACTCTCATTAGAGTATTAGTAGACTGTCAGCTTAATATCTCCTAACACTTTATTTTGATTGTCCCCAGACAGTCATTCTGCTCACTATAAGTAATTT
Organism: Ctenopharyngodon idella; assembly: GCF_019924925.1. Taxonomy (NCBI): domain Eukaryota; kingdom Metazoa; phylum Chordata; class Actinopteri; order Cypriniformes; family Xenocyprididae; genus Ctenopharyngodon; species Ctenopharyngodon idella. The sequence continues at coordinate 16,990,728 of NC_067221.1, forward strand.
GCAACTACGTCAGCTTGTTTTACTAACCCAAACCTTAACACCCAATCTTAAACTACAGTCTACTAATACTCCAAGTTAGTTACTTGTAGTTGCAAAGTTGCTTATAGCTAGTAAAATGTCTTAAGTGGACATTCGAAATAAAGTGTAACCCATTTTGGTTTAATGCATATTTTATTCAGTCATAGTTTTTTTTTTTTTTTCAGTTTTTCAATTTTTTTTATTTTTATTTTTTTTTAAAGTGTCTACTTTGTGATCTAGACTTCAATAATACTGGCATACTGTGTTTTGATAAAGTAAAAAAAAAAAAAAAAAAAAAAAAACATTAAAACTATTTAAGGCAAGATAAAGGTTAATTATTATTTTTTTTACAGTCAGAACAGAACATGAGTTTTAAGGAAGAACACCCTAAATATGCTTTTTATTACTTCATTCCAAATGGTTTAGAAACAACTATGTAAAACAGAAACAAAGGCAAATTGGGTTTTTGCTGTAAACCCAAAGGGTCACTAAATCAGCTGTGGGACTCGCTCCAATTAGATTCCACTTCTTCAGGGCTGATTCTGTTATTTGTTAGATCTCTGCTGATGGAGTATTTAGTCAAAGAGCAAGTGAAATATGTGAGACCATTAGTGTGTCATGAGAAACAGAAAGAAAGAGAGAGGGAGAAAACAGAAAACTTCAGTGCTCCCTTCCTGTATAGAGCCATTACCTCAATGAGCAACGAGCAACAAATACTGAGGTTTGAGGTGGAAAGAACAGGGTGGAGCACACCTCAGGAAGAGATTATAGTTAGGGTTAATCACCTCACTTTATGCCTAATTTTCTGTTCTGAGAGATCCAAAAAAATCTCGAAAACATACTTAACATTGATAGTATCAAGTTGATACTTCATGACTTTTCCTAATGGGATTATACACACAATTTCACAAAAAACTTGATAACACTTCATGAAAAAGGTCATATTACTTGTCTTTGGAGTATCGGAGACATACAGTAGGATTTCATCAGTAGGCTAAAGCTTCAAACATTATGCCTACTAAGCTTTGATTAGTTCACATGAAAATATTAAAATAATTTGAAGGGAAAATATGAGAAGGGAATACAAATGTTCAAAGTCAAAATGGAGATGCTTACACTTTCTCCTGGCATTCCCCTCTGTCCGATCTCACCATCCTCACCCTGCAGACAAGAGCACAAACACGCTTGCCAAAGGCGCTGCAGTCCAGTGTGTCTGCACACACTCATGCAAGTACATACAAATCAAAATAAAAATGACATATTGGTGTGTCATTTGGACAAACGCACCCTTGGTCCATCCTCTCCTGGAGGGCCTGGTAGGCCGATGGGACCTGTCTCACCCTAAAAAAGAAAACGAAAGACATGAAATGACAGTGAGAGAGAAAAAGAGTAAATGTATTATTACCATCCCTGCCTGCCTGCTTTTGGCTCAGTGCATTGTTAGGGCCCATGACCACTATTTATAAGACTGCATCCATATAAGAAGAGGCTATAACATAGCAGGGCCTGTAATTACCCAGGGCAGGATTAGGAGGACAGCACTCTGGATGGAAATATACACAGCTCCCTGTGATCTACGGGCCTCTTTCACTACACCAGCCCAGGCCAAGCAAGCCACACTCTGCTGTGCCTAGTGAGGCAGCCTTCATTTGCCAGAGGAGCGCTAGCACGCCAAACAACCCCCCCGCCACTATAATGAGGTCAACTTCTCCTGCCACTTTGACTGTCAGCACGCTAAACAAAATGTACAGCGGCAGACGTGGAACATTTTTATAATGTAAAAGTCTTGGTCTTGGCAGGAGCCGACAAGAAGATTTTTAAGTGGAGCTAACTAAATACAGTTGATTTCTGTAGGAAAACTGCCGCTGAGGGATAAAATGAAACCAGGCAAGAATTGTTCCTATAATCATAAAGCACTGTTTGAGACAAGCTGGAAGTTTGATAATTGAGCATTAAAAGACATTTTTCTCACGGGTGGTGGTCAGGCTTGCATTCTGCTGTCTAGAACGATTCGGTTTCATTTCAACTGTTACATCAATGATAGGAAACTAAGTATGGGTTTTCTTAAGAATAGCTCAGCACTTACTCTGTGTCCCTTCTCACCAGGTAAGCCAGGAAGCCCATCAAATCCTCGGTCCCCCTGTTAGACAGCAATCGCAATGAGAATAAAAATATAGTTGTCAATAAAGCTGTCAAGGTTAAAGGATTAGTTCACCCAAAAATGAAATTTCTGTCATTAATTACTCACCCTCATGCCGTTCCAAACCTTTGTTCATTTTCGGAACACAAATTACGTTTTTTTTTTGATGATATCCAAGGTTGTTTTTTTTAATCCCCCATAGAAAGCAATGTAATTACCACACTCAAGGTCCAGAAAAGTAGTAAAAACATCGTTAAATTAGTCGGCGTGACTACAGTGGTTCAACCTTAATGTTATAAAGCGACAAGAATACTTTTTGTGCGCAAAAACAAAACAAAAATAATGACTTTATTCAACAATTTCTTCTACCCTGTCAGTTTCCTACGCTGTTTACGTTGTGCAGACAGTGCAGGCTTCGGGTTTTACGTCAGAAGGCCAACTCAGTATTGGCTAGCTCCTGCGTCAGCATCACATGCATATGTCGTTAACAGCGTAGGCCAATAATGAGCCAGCTTTCTGACATAGAACCCGTAAGCCTGCACTGTCTATACAACATAAACAGCATAGGAGAATGACAGGGTAGAGATGAAATTGTTAAATAATGTCAATATTTCTGTTTTGTTTTGTTTTTGCGCGCAAAAAGTATTCTCATCACTTCGTAACATTAAGGTTGAACCACTGTAGTCACATCGACTATTTTAACAATGTTTACTATCATTCTGGGCCTTGAAAGTAGTAATTGTGTTGCAGTCTATCAGAGGCCAGATAGCTGTCAGGTTTTCATCAAAAATATCTAAATTTGTGTTCCGAAGATGAATGAAGGTCATATGGGTGTGGAATGACATGAGGGTGAGTAATAAATGACAGAAATTTCATTTTCGGGTGAACTAACCCTTTAACAAATTTAACATAGGCCTAATGCATAATTTTCTACTGTTTTAGTGCACTTATTAAATATTATAAATGTTAATTATTTATGTTCTGGGGGTTTTCTAAAAACCTTGAATCGACTTAATTACGATTAATTGCATGTAAAATTAAAATTTGTAATCATGAATATTATTCATTATAAACATAATTAATTATACTTAAAACTTTATCAACAAAAATGAGGTATGTGTAATTATAAATTTATTTCATTTTTACCAAGTAGTTTTACCTAGAATCAGATACCTAAAAAAAATCTCTGATGATAAAATGAATAATTATAGCCATTATACATTATATTTGAAAGATCTTATAGGCCTAAACTGCAAATGATCAGACTGATGTTTTTGTTTATCATTTAATAACAACAATTATAGAACATCTTACAACAAGCTTTAATTAAAATAAATGATCAATCATCATATAATTTCATATATTTCATATAACAGCATTATTATTGCTGTTTATTATTATTTTTAGATCATTTTAAATAGGTACAAATTAACTCATTAATTCAAAATTAATCACATAACAAACCCTACTGTTTTTCAATACAGAAGAAGCAGTTATGAAACCACAATCAGTGCTAACTGTGTTAAAGTGGAGGTTTTGAGTCAGAGATGATTTTACCTTGGCTCCTGATTCTCCAGGAATTCCTCTGGCTCCGTCGGCTCCATTTCGGCCCTGTAAAACCAGGTTGCATCATCAGCCTGATGCTACGTATGTGCAACGAGCAGGTTAATGTGCTTAACATATGTTTTAAACAACTGCAGAACCGACGCGAGACATGAAATGAGCGAATACACCCAAAGACAACCTAATAAGGTGTGTTGAGTCTACAGCATGTTTGAGTATTGAGTTATTGTGGCAATTTGACTCATTTATAACAAAACTGTGAATAAACTGTGTCAAAGGAGAATCTGAGAAACATTTGGCACTAAAACTGGCAGATGTGGATGCGAATCCAGCGGACATCTGTCATTCTGTTAGGCTGAAACAGGTAAATTAAGGTCAAGGCTAATAGACACAGACAGTTTCACGGAAAATCTGGTGCACGGTTGGAGAGCGAACAGTGGGCTACTTGCGTAGAGCCTTTCAGCTTCACTTTGCCAGAGTGCTTCAGCAGCAGTATTGCAGATGTATTATGTATATGTCACCTTTTTGCCTTTTCAACTCTAATGTCATGTTGTGTAACAGACCAGAGACTAAATGACAGCATGAGCAAATTTTTCCTTTTCTTACCCTCTTGCCTGGTTTTCCAGGTGATCCAGTAGGGCCTTGAAGTCCTCTTGGTCCCTTAAAAAAAAACACACAAAATTCTGTAATGAAAGAGTCTACTAAATGACAAATTAAATAATTAAAAAAAAGTAACATAATTACTTCGAAACGTTTGCCAACAGCGTAATTTTTATGTAAATTAACACTTAAAGTTCAATACTTTTTCCTCACCATCAGCTGACAGAGACTCTAAAGCGCATATGTTTTTTACACTAGAAAGTGCTATTTTACTGTGCAAAAGTGTTTATCCCCCCAACATATTTTGCATTCAATTACATATAAGCTATACATCGAAAAAGAGCAAGCTAATTGTTTTGACAGCTTTAAAGTTTATGGCGGCTGCACCTGTGGGCTCCGAGGCAGAGCAAATCTCTGACGCAACACCCTAATTCTGTTAATTTATCCCCAACAAATAATAACTAGCACTTGTTTTACAGCATTTAGAAGTTTTTAACTTAATTTGAACATAATTTGAATGGGCTGAAAGCGCTCCGATAAGCATGACACACGCTTTCCACAACTACAGTATCTCCTACAATGTAGCGCACTTTAAATATACCTTTAATTATCCAAAAATGGAATTACAATCATATTTTTTTTAGAAAACACATTAAATTAATAATAAAGCTAAGTAATTATATGATTATGTAATGTGATTATTGTATAACACATTGCCCTCAACCCAAGGTGGCAAGAACACTACCGTTCAACAGTTTGGGTTCAATACGATTTTTTTTTTTTTTTTTAAAGAAATACTTTTATTCATCAAGAATGCATTAAATTGACCAAAAGTGACAATAAATACATTTAAAATGTTACAAAAATTTCTATTTCAAATAAATGCTGTTCTTTTGTCTGTCACTATGCACTGAAATATCAAGCAGCACTGTTTTCAACATTGATAATAATAATAATAATAAATGTATCTTGATCAGCATATTAGAAAGTTTTCTGAAGGATCATGTGACACTGAAGACTGGAGTAATGATGCTGAAAATTCAGTTTTGCCATCGCAGAAATAAAATACACTTTAAAATATGTTAAAACAGAAAACAGTCATTTTAAATTATAATAATACTTATTACTTTTTGATCAATTAAAAAGCATTGGTGAGCATAAGAGACTTCTTTCAAAAACTTTTGAACAGTAGTGTACATATAAAACACTAGAAAAGTTATCAGGTAAAATGTCTCAGGAATACTCAGATCATGATTCTATACTGTTAATTCGAATTACAAGAATGAAAGTAGTTAAAACAGGCCACTAAAGTCTAAAGAGACATAGTCACCTGTGGGCCAGAATCTCCACTTTCCCCTTTAGCACCAGGTGCACCAGGACCACCCTGAAACACACACATACACAGATGAGTTTTATGTCTCACACACCTTTCTAAACACCATTATCATATGCGCAAAGCTGTGTTTGGGTCACACGCTGGCAACCTAAACACATTCCTCTGCCGTTGCTTTTAAATGGGCATTTGATTTGGAGGCAGACGTGGAAAAGAATGAGAGAAATTCTGTGGGCATTCTTAGTATGATTCATCTCAAGTGGATGAAATACAGCAACACAAAAATGACAAGAAATTTGAGAAAGGATTGTGAAAATAAACAGCACACAGCCTGAAAGCACATCAGCACCCAAGAACTGCTCATTTTCTGGTCATAAATCATAGCGAGATGAATGTAACATATGTTACTATCAGTGTTTGTGTGATGATGTCAACTGGAGGAAGTTGGGTTCAAAAGGAAGATACGGGAAAAGAAAAGATACATTCATGAAAGTAAATCTTGCCATGCATTTGGCTTTTAGATTATGTTTATTTAAGCAGCAGGCGGCTCATATGTGTTCCTCATCTACATTCAAAAAAATAATAAATAAATAAAAAGTATTAAAACTGAACAAGCATCACTTCCTGAACTTTTTGTTCACAACTTAAAGGATTAGATCACTTGCAAATGAAAATTAGCCTAAGCTTTCCTCACCCTCAAGCCATCCTAGGTGTATATGACTTTCTTCTTTCTGATGAACATAATCGGAGAAATATTAATAAATATCCTGACACATCCGAGCTTTATAATGGCAGTGAATGGGACCAATGAGTATGAAGCTCAATAAAATGCTTCCTCCTGATCCATCCATCATAAACATACTCCACACGGCTCCGGGGGGTTAATAAAGGCCTTTTGAAGTGAAGTGATGCATTTGTGTAAAAAAAAATATCCATATTTAAACAAGTTATGAAGTAAAATATCTAGCTCTCTGCCATTATAAAGCTCGGATGTGTCAGGATATTTATTAATATTTCTCTGATTATGTTTATCAGAAGGAAGAAAGTTATATACACCTAGGATGGCTTTACGGTGAGTAATTTTCATTTGAAAGTTCATTGTGCGCAATATAATTTTTACAAAGTTTACAAAATTGTTAAATTAATTCATTTATATTGGGACTACATGAATAATTTAAGCTATAGTCGGATTTACAAAAATCCAGATTCAGACTGTCACTGACACTGGCAACTGATTAAAAACATTGTTTTAATCAAACATCATTCATTCATGCAATTTATTTCATTTATGTTTTTTATATAAATATATTTTGCTTTATAGAAATATATTTATTTCTTGTTGCATAAATGAATGAATGAATGAATGACTATATGGTAAAAAACAAAATTTTGTTAAAATGTATAAAAATTAATTATGTGGTTCTATTTAGAAATATAATTTAGTAATATTGTTTTATTTTGCTGAAAAGGCAAAATAAAAATCCTGGTAAAATTTTACTGTACATAAAATGCTTAGTATTTAGGAAAATACTAAGCATTTTATGTACAGTAAAATTTTACCAGTAAATGATTCAGATACTTTGACCTGACCATATTTTGCTTAAGTGTTATCTGACATAATTAAGATTAATTTTTTCTGACACAGTTTAACTCTGACATCTTTTCATATTTTATTACCATTTTTTTTAAACTATAGTGAATAAACTGTATTAATGAATGAAATGTTCAAGGTGTCTGAATAAATTTTGGTTTGACTGTATGTCAGTTAGAGATGGGACACTTACCACAGGGCCGGAGCGTCCAGTCAATCCCATTGGACCAGGTGGTCCCCTCATAGTCAACTGCAGGAACAAAACAAATGATCAAAAAAAAAAAAAAAAATATATATATATATATATATATATATATATATTGCAAAGCTGACATTAACTGCAGTTGAGTACATAAGTTGTGTTACTGGCAACTGGTACATTTCCATGTACCATAGAGTATTATGAGAACTATAAATCTGTCTTAGTTTTAACAGTCACATTAAACTTTCTCATATACAGACCATTCTCTGCACCTAATGCTCACTTCAGCCACAAAAAAAAAAGAAAAAAAAAAAAAAAAATATATATATATATATATGAGAACTGAACAAGGGTACACACCCGGGCCTGGGCAAGGATGGCTTGGGCCTGAGCTTCTTGTGCCGTCACCACTGGACCTTTTGAAGATTCTCCACCAGCGCGGAACTGTCAGAGAAACATCCGAAAACACAGAAATCACAAGTTTATTTCAGTACTTTTACTGCATGTTGGAATTTAGAGGAGCCACTGGAGTTGCTACAACATAAAGTGGCCTCCTCAGTCTTGTCATTATGGGTTTGCATCTGGGCTGCAAAGTGCCAGTTTGTGTAAAGTTACTGTAGACGGTTGGGTGTAGCTTGAGTGCAGTGGGGTTACTGGGTGGGGTTAGGGCTCTTCACAGCTGTAACAATTCATAACCCGCTTGGACATTTACAATGACAGCAATTTGTCCAATGTTAGAGGAAGTAGCCATTTACAGCTGATCTGAGATAAGTTTGGTGGTTTCTCTAAGATTAAAGGCTGGAAAATATTCTCCTTAATCAGAATCATTGGAAATGTATGGGTTGGATGAGCTTACAGGCAACATAAGGATAGTGCCAGAGGGCCCCGGAGCTCCATCTGCGCCTGGCAAACCCGGACGACCAGGAGGACCCTGCGAGAAGAAGAGAGAGAAAAGAAGGAGGGAGAGCAGAAGGAAATGAGGCATAAAGCATGTGGGAAATGAACGTGTAAATGGCTGGACAAAAAAAGAAAACTATAGGCATGGAAAGAGTATCAGTCTGTTCTTTGAAGTTTAAAATACACACAAGCGAATGAAAAAACACTGTAGGATCATTTAAATTGTCGGTTAGGTAACCTAAATCTACTCAAAATCCCTAAACAGTTCACATAAACAAAATCACAAAAGCTTAACTGAACTCTTTAGAGAAAAATGCTGTGGCGCTTTCACAAATTGCACCTAAACTGCAGGAGATTTCCGCAGCGTTCCTTACACCCGAAATCAAAAATAGCTAATGTGCTAAAGCCCGGTCATTATCCCATAAAAATACACTTAGGTTTATGTCGCTTTATATTTATATCGAGGTTTATGTATGTTTTGTGTTGTTTATAGTTCCTTTCATTGTGCTGTTTATTTGTGTGTGTGCTCGTAATGAAACTGACACCCCACAAGGAAAGTGGGGAGGACTATAACGCATGCACACATATGATGGAATGCTGCTAGGGTAGAGATCTCTTTAGCAGGCATGTCACGCTCCTCTTGTAGACGGCTCACTTTAAATTGTTCCCATATGACGGTGTAATTGTGTGAGTGCATTTTTGTATTGTGAAGGCTGGGCAAACATCTCTTCTATGTATCATATACACTGACACCTAGCACACATGTGCTTCTGTATATATATCAAGGAGAATGTGTGGTGTGAAAGGGTCAGGCCATCAAGGGAAGTGGCCATCGTTGTTAATTATGTATTTTCGGCTAGAAAGTTTGGCTTCATACGAGGAGGAACTGATGGACATCAAAGTGAGACTGGAAAATCGCTTTCCCTCATGGACAAAAATGTCTTTGTGCTGGGAGATGCAGGACAGTGAATGTGGGAGTGTCTTTCCCAGAATGCATTGGAAGGGTTAACTCTGCGGGAGGTGGAGAAGAGGAGGCCAAGCTCCACACCGTAAAGAGGAAAAAATTCCAGCTGTTTGTTTGTATGGAGGACAGCTATTCTCTGTGCAATAATCAAAATAGCGAATTTACAATCCTGAAAATCGGTGCGAACAGCACCAGACATAAGGATCAATGGGAGAATGAGTATGTGTTAATGTGTATGAGAGGTTATAAGGTCTGTTGCTCCTCTGGAAGTGTTATTAGTGTGAGGATTTATAGGCAGATCTGGTTTCAACGTGGTCTCCCAGGTCTTTCTTATACACACATCTGCTCGTTCACATAGTTACGACATGCTGCTTGTCATTAGCTTATTCTCTCGAAGCTTTGACCAATGTAAACTTTACCATTGTCTTTATGTGGAACTCAAAATCTACTAACTTCTCTAATAAAGTGAAAAAGGGCTGTGAAAAGTTCTGCCAGGGCTACTGTTACATATAACTGGTGTATCTACATGAATGAGGTGTCTTAACAACACAAAAAGCATTATGAGATAGTAAGTAATACAGATGAGGGATGTTTTTTCGAGAAACGTCAACTTACTCTTTCACCAGGATCTCCGTGGAGGCCCGGAGAGCCTTGTATGCCTGGAGTGCCAGGGAGGCCCTAACAAAAAGACATGTAAAATGTCAAAAGCCAAGTTAACACACACAGAAACACTCACGGCAACTCTATTCTGACATTTTCCATAATGGTGTTTTTTCCTATGGAGTTTCTCCATGAGCGAAAAGAGCGTGGAAAAAGGTGATACTCACGGCGGGCCCTGGTGGTCCTGGAGGTCCCTCTACAAGCATCCCCTGAAAAGAATCGAAGAAGAGAGAAGAAGAAAAACATGAGTACGGTAGCACACTGGGCAAGCCGTAAATCTCACAGTATGAGCAGTGCAGATATAAAAAGAAAATAAGTGAAGAACGAAGAGGAACCCAAAGATGTGGCTCATTAGTTCAACTGAACCAATCTCCTGTTTTCCACTATTCAAGAAAAGTGAATGATGCAATAGCTGTCAGAATCTGATGAATAATACATTGACATTTGAAAGTATTAATGTAAAAATCTTCTTTCCTGGACTACTACCATCATTCCGTTGCTGTACAAAGAATAATTGGGTGGGAGGCATGGCTACAGCTCCAATACATAAAAATAATAAAAAAAAATAATAAAAAATATTTAAAACAATTATATATATATATATAATAATATAAATGCTATACTTTTGAATATATATTTTTGTATTTATATTAATATTTGAATATTTAATTCTTTTTTGGTTCATATAATATTTTATATATAACGATTAGCAGCCTACCACATTCTGAACTGACAATATTGAGGGGGAAAAAATATGATGTGTTATTAGTAGTTGCATTTTATTTGGTACTTGTAAAAGCCTCATGCAGAGAGTTTACCTACCGGCTCAATGACTGCAGGTTCACCTTTTTGCCCCTTCTCACCACCATAGCCACCACCAACCTACAACAAAGGCAAAACAAACTGAAATTTAATGACAGAGGAAGTACTACTCCTGTAGACCAAACAACTGTAAAACCGTACATTAAGCATTACAGCTAATGCTTAAAATGGTCTGCATCACTCTATAAAGCTAAGTGGTGAACACACTACTGTGAGGATGATTAGAAATTAAGTGTGAACTCCATATTTTCCTATAATGTCCACTTATAAGACCCACAGGTTAAGTCAGTTGGCAATATCTTTTACAGTCATTCAACGCAAGCATCATCCAATAAATTCCGCCCGTCAGTGAGTGTGTTTTGTGTTTGTGGACCAGGATGATATATCTCTCCAGGAATGAAGCAAAAGGGCACAAAGCCACTGTGGTCAGTGTGTGCTTGTGTGCAAATGTCTGTGTCAAACTGTGAAAATAAGTCTCAAGTTATATCAGATCAACACTGCAATCACACAACTAACATTTCAATCCACACACCACAAGCAAAACAGCTACAACTGAGAGACTTTCCTGTGCTGCTGTGTCAGCAGACATACTGAAATGAAGTAAGGTAAATAGCTATTATTTCTAGTAATTAGGAGCATTAGAAGCACAATTGCTTGCTACACAATTGACCCAATTCCAGCATTAAGAAAAGGGAGAAGTCAACTCACATTACTCTCTGTGACCTCCGTTTCAGCAGGCCGGCCTGGTCCGAACTCCTCCTCATAGGTTGATCCAGTGGGATTGCCTCCATTAGTATTAGTATTGTATTCATAGAATGTATCGTCATAATTGCTGGGATCTAACTCTTTTCCATCATATTCGTTAATGTCGTATTCTTTAAAGTCCTGGGTTTCGGCGGCATTAGTGTTTTTGGACTCCACAATTTCCACATTCTCGTTGGTGGCAATGGTGGGATCCACTCCAACTTCTTCTATCCCTGTAACGTAGTCGTCTACTATTTCCTCTTTTGGCAAAGGATTCTGCCCAGCCAGGGGAGGCAGGAGGTCAGCAAATGAAGGAAACAAGGAAGATAGTCAATGCAGATACCAAATCAAACTAATGAACTCCTTTAGTGAGGCTCTACAGGTGAAAATCCACTGGCAAACATAATTTTAAATGGGATGATTTTGGTCCTGACCAGAGGTGTCCAATCCTGCTCATAGAGGGTCACTATCTTACAGAGTTTAGCTCCATATAATATAACATGATAATATAATATAATATAATATAATATAATATAATAGATGAAGACCAAAGTATATGGCAACATGACCATATGACAGACTGCATACATCCACCAAAAATCACTAAAACACCTGATATTCTGAGTGCGCTCTCAGAAAAGCATTATTTGTATGCAGATCAGTTCATATTTATTTATCTGATGCAATGACACTCATTCTTGTGGACCTTCTTTAAAAGTGTCAGAAAGTGTCCAAACTCTTTGTGAATCCATACATGACAAACAACTTATAACATTCAATATTTTTGCCACTGCAGTGAATAGAAACTAAAACTATTCCAAATAAAAATCCTTGATAAATGTTTATGCATGATTGTTAGCATAATTATAAAATCATAAAAAAGATCATCAAAAAAAAATCTGAATCAGTTTGATTAATAAAATTTACAAACCACACTAGCCTATCATGTGATAATGCTGTACTGATGTCTCATCTGTACATTCTGTGCCTTCTACTAAGAATGAGACCATTTGTCTTTTTTACTGGAAAGCTATTTTGGCTTTAAGTCTGACAGTCTTCCTCACCCAGGGACCTTAATGCATTGAACAAAAGGAGTTAACATTTCTCCAGTTAATCCCTCGCCTTTGTATTGTATACCAGGAGTGCTTTATGGGGCTGCGTCAGCCCATGTAGGTGTATCATTTGAAGCAGACATTTGGCCATCGCTAAATGCAAGACATACTGTTCTAGTTAAAGCTGGATGTTCCTCATTTAGACTTCATTTATGTGAAGCTGTGACAGAATCATCAAACTTTGGAAATAACATAAATAAGGAAAATGTACTGATTTCACTACTTTCCGTTGAACATAACCATTAAACGGAACAGAGATTTTTATTTGATTGTGTACCCATAAAAATCAGACTGAGGTACAACCAGTCAGTTAAGACAAACCAAAATGAATGACCTCAAGTAGAGTTGGCATCTCAGATGTGGATGATTTTCTATTTGTCACTCATAGTTTGGTAACAATATGATGTATAATATAACAATTACTTTCATTTATCAGATAATAAGGTGCAAAAATGTTTTCTAAAGTCAGAAAATCTGATTTCATTTATCACCTTCACCAAAAGAAGCATATTTGAATAGAATCACACTTGAAATAAACAATGGAAAATAAAATGTAGGAGCATGCAGATCTTTACCTCTTTGGCTGGAATGGAAATGGAAGGGGCTTCAGTGGCATAGTCCTGCTCAACATAATAGTCGCCCGTTTCAGCAGTGCTGGGCTATGAGAAAACATCACACAAGAGATTCATATCAATCTGAATGAAGAAAAAATATAATCTTGAGATGTGAATGTTTATTTATTCTTAATTTTTTACAAACATCTGCTTATTTTTTGTTGTTTATTTCTGAATTTAACATATGAACAGTGTTCAACTGCAAGTAAAAGTTGGATTTGGCAAGTAAATAAAAGTCAACAGTTGGCCGGTAACTTTATTACAAACTGCAACATAATAGACGGTTTAAATCACTCTGAAAGAAATCAAACTGTCCACAAATGAAAAAAATCTTGCACTTTTAACTTTTACATCAGTGTAACATTTGTCATCAGAAATTGATATAGGATACAATGATTTGTGTTGCTTTTCTAATATGTCAAGAAAAAACACCAACATTTATTTTGTCTCTTTGACAGTGGGATTATTTTTGATAAATCACAATATAAAACAGTTGAATGGTCAATATATTTTCCCAATAATACATGCAGGTTACATTTGGACTTTGCATTTGAGTGAATGTATGAATAAAAGTGATGGTATGTGAGAAGAGAGAAAGGCAAAGCGAATGAGGGCAACAGTGTAGTGGAGGAGGGTTATAAATCAGAGACCACACAGTGTGAAAGTGGGCTGAAGAAATTACCACAGTGATTGACATTCACCTGGGCCATACAGATGTAAGTGTTTACCTTGGTCTCAGTATAGACGTTGTCAGTGGGATTTTCAGTGGCAGTCACTTCCTCTGTGTAGTCATAGAACTCATTATAATCTGTGTATTCAGTATACTGAGAGAGAGATGGATGCATGTTAGAAAGAAAGATCCGGGTCTCAAGATTAAAGTCTCTATATATAGTATAGAGGCCTCAAAATGTATTTGATCACTTTTTGAATACCTGATGTACAATAAATGTGTAAACTTCACAGAAAAAATATCAAATCAAAAGGGCAATTATTTTTGCAGTAGCCATAATTTTTCACAATATATCTATTGTTTTGTCATTTTCAACCTTTAAAAAAGTTTTTGTTAATATGTTTTGCTTGAAAAATGTTTGCACAATATTTCTTTAAAATAAACATTTTTATTTTTCGATATTTTGCTACATAATGCAATGTTCATACATCATTCAAGTGTGGTTTAAGTGTTCAAATACTTTTTTGGGGTCACTGTATACTAACGGGAAGATGCATTGTATGATATATTAATGGCATATCACACAAAATACAAATTGATAAGACTTTAAATCATGACAAATGTGCTTGTGTATGCCATTGACATGATGGGTGATAAGTGAACTACATAAATCTTTTATAGTTCAAAAATATATCTTCCCCATCTGTTTAAAACATCAAATCAATAATGTCAAATTTCTTAGATTGATTTGATGTCTTATATGACACTTGAGTCATGAGTAAGTTATTTTTATCCTTATCATTTAGAAGTTGATTTTTTATTTTATTTTTTTTTTATCCAAAGCATTTTATTGTACAAAAAAACACAGATTAAATGAGTACATGAAACATGAGCAGAATGAATTTCTCCATAAATCCATTTGTATATACAAATTCAATTCAACAGTTTACATACAAATCATGTTTCAAGGTGGGATAAGTAGATTTTCAAAAACGCTGTTGGACATTGTTGATATTTGAAATCAACCCAAACAAACCCACCCCTCTCTTCATTGCTCCGCCTTCCAAACTTACCCTCCAATCCTAACTACCCTGCCCTGTCTCGAACCCTGGCCCGGTCGCTGCTGGCAGGTGAGAAGAGTTCACTAACAATGACGCTAAACACCGCATTCTCTAGCGGTCGTCAGTGCGCAGTGGTTTACCTGCACAACTCTCACTGTCCTGGCCACTGTTACACACGCAATGCGAAAGTGGATGTCTATTTATCACAGCTGACGCGCAACAAAACCTGCAGATGATGAACGAACGACAAGGAAGCACAAAAAATGAACGCACAGTACACAAGAGTAAATACAAAGTGTTCGTTGTTAGTCGCCAACAGCACAGCAGCTCCAGACAATCAAAACCCAGTGTTACTCAGATGTGAAGCAGAATCAAACCAGCCTCCATTTTCAGGCCTTCCCACTTAGCTCTCTCCAGTGCTGGAAAGCTTTTCTAATATTAACGTGGGTTCTAAAGCACTTGCCTAGTCATAAACCTTCATTCCAGTGATATTCTTTTGAGCTGTTTTGTATTGTGTCATCTCTCTTCCTGCAGTTTTTCTTCAAATCTTCCGCTTGCTCCTTCTGTCTCCTCAACCGTCATACGCCCCCCAATGCTGATTGGTTACACATTTGTTGTTGGTGTCGGCCCAACTAACTTCCAAACAGTGTTTTTCAAAATTTACTTACTCCACCTTTAATACCTTTAGGTATTAAAAGTAGATAATGAGGCATTAGGCAGTTTAAAATTGCTGAGGAGCAATTTGGCACATCAAAACTGAATGTGCAGTCACAGGCATGATTGTGTTTATAGTTAATAAGCACTGGCTTGAAATTAATTATTTCAATCAGAGTCTGAACTATCATTTTATAATCTCTAAGGTACCACCTCTTAGACATGACATGAACGCAGTGTTCATGTAAAAGACTTGTTCTGTTTTTTAACATTTCATTTTGTTGTGTAAAGTTAAACAGTGCACATGGTATATTCACAGTGCGTATGTCACACATGCTATGATGCAATTTATAATTAATTTATTGGATAATTATGCTTCTCATAAAATGTACTCATTAAATGTAACACTCTCAAGCCACTTGCACACAAAACTTTTTGAAAATTGCTAATGCACTTAAATGGCAGTCAATTTAGCAATTCAACAAAGAGCTATTGTTAAGTCCTTCCCAATAATTAAAAGGCACTTATAAACAAGCAATTATCAACACACGCTTCCAATTCTGAGATTGTTTTCCTCTATGATTGTAATAATGTGCATGAGCATAAGGTGAGGTACAGCAGATTAAGACAACAGGCATTCTGTGATGTGCCTTTGTCCATCAAAGATGGATGAATTTATGTCCCAGTGCATCAGCTGAGCTAATAAAAATAACAGGAAAAAAAGAACTGAGGCCTGGTGGACTGGCTGCATTCCACTGGCTGCAGAAAAGAAGCGAAAAGGAAGAAATATCCAGCTGCGAGTCAGTTTACGGCATTGAAGGGTCTTGCCAGGCTTGGAGCCTGCCATGGCTGTAGCCAGCGAGCTGGATGAAAGGCATAAATATTGTCCTGGGCCATTAAAAACACGTCCCCTTTTCCCACATGTGTCTTAAAGAATTTGGTACGGTGCAGGGGAGCTCCTTACAGGGAAAAAGAACGAACCTCTGTCCAAAGTTCTCTGCTCTTCCTAATAGATATAGATGTTAGACTGCTGATGTTGGGATGATTTATAGCATTTAGTAAATTAACACGGATTATAAAGCTATATATCATCTGTTTTTTAAAAAGCTGACTGAATAGTTATGTCATTTGTTTTTACCACTCTGTATTAATTTACCAATTTGTCCATTGGTTTTGCTCTGGCGTTCTCCGCAATACGTGAAGCTACATTTTCCATCCCCTGTTGTGGCCTAGTTCTCAATACCCCAAGCAGCAGTTACTGTGATTTATCATCATGTTACAATCAGGAGTTCTTTAACAGCTGAGAGACATAACTTTTCCAGGTATTCCAGAGCTAGCTGTGGGGAGAGAAACTAGACTTTCCCAGCGAGCATGCAGGAGTCATTAGAGAAAAATATATTTCCACGCCACTCAAAAGTGGGCTCAGACTCTGTGGCAGGGGGGAAAATAGTTTCCACCGTGAGCTCATTGGCTATTCAGTGAAATATTATTGGAAAACAGTGATGCACTGAAAAAACTAAATATCGAAAACCAGACAAACTGCACTGTTTCAATTTGGTATTAGCAGGATGGATTAATCCCTCTAGATCACACTTGTTATTCACAATAGATTTCATAAGGACAGTTTGTACAGACCTGCAGCTCTAATAAAACATCTTGTACCACAATAACACACTAAATAATAGGGATTGACATTTCAAATAAACACAAAAAATAGGAATATTAATATTAGTATGACAATTATGTTGTTCAATATCTGTTACATCACACGTAACAGTTTTAAAATAAGCCAATTTAAAAAATATATATATGTATACATATATAATAAACATCAATATTTAAAAAAAACATTGTAAAAACTTTTACTTGTAGTGTTTCACATTTTCTTTCCACTATAAAATCAGATTCTCATCAATGAGATGCATGATACTGCCAAGTATAACCATTCCCCCAAATATGCCAATAAAAACGTATTGCCACACCTGGATGTGCTTATAGGTCATCACCTCTCATTACCATGATGTTAAATGTCCACAGCACCAGCTAATGCAATTATGACAGTGATATTTAGATGAGCGATTCATTGGGAAAGTATTTTATATGTTTGTAAATATGGATATGAGAAAAAAAAAAATCACCAACGAAAAAATTTGAAAAGTTTGAACAGTGTTTTAACTAGTTAAATAGAACAAAAACCCAACTAGGCAATTACTTGTGCACATCCCTACTAAATACTGATTAATAATTCAGATTTTTGGCAATGTTTTTGAATCCAGGTCTAAGAAAGCTCCAGACAGAAGTTCTGGGTGTAGACCGTATATAATCCATCAATACATCACCACAAAACCACACAGATCCAGACACATACTGACCTCCTCCTCAGGTTCCTGGGCCTGTGGTGTGTCCTGGTGGGGGGTTTCACAGTCAGGGCTGTAGTGTTCACAGTAGTCGTAGGCTGCACGAGGGTCTGCCACCAAAAGAAGCTGCTGGATGTCCCCCTGAATGCCAGCACAAAGACAGTTGTCAGAAATATTCTGGATATCTATACATAAATAAGATACAGTATATGTCATTTTTAATACACCTTATGAAAATGCTATGTGTTTGTTAGAGTGTGACAGACAGACAGACAGACTAGACAGACAGACAGACAGACAGACAGACAGATAGATAGATAGATAGATAGATAGATAGATAGATAGTACTAATCCTCCAAAAAACAAAGAACGGCTTCTTGCCACAGAGAATCCCACTCTTGATATTGTACTAAATTAACTAAGCATGTGTCTTATACAATATGTGTGATAACATTGAAAGTAGCTGGAGGGCATTGAGCATTAGCCCTTCATTCTGTCGTGATCTTCTTTCCTAGCTAGCCTCTCAAAAGTCGCTCTCAGACAGGAAGAAGGCAGACGCGCTGCTCAGCTGAAAAAACAATGAAGAACAAAAGCGCCCGGTTCAGCACTGTGTGAGCACTGAAAGTCTGAAGGGCCACTAATCTGCATCCCATTCAAAAAAATGCTATAGTGCTTCAACATGAGTCACATTTCATAGAGCAGTCCTGCGCTAATTACCGAGGAATGGCAAGAAAAATAACCAGCACCCGTGCTGATGCAAAATATCTGAAGCCTTCTGTTTTTCATGAAAATTTCGGGAAAGGAAATAAGATCCCCTCTCCCACCTCGGCACAAAGGCCAAACAGCTCCATGCACAAGCTGAACCCGAGGAATTCTTCAAACGGGAACTGTCTGACTCTGCTGAGAATGTAAACTACTGCTGTAGAGACTGCAGAATACCTCAGCTGACCCGCACAGACTCGGACCATCCATACCAAAGCCAGACATAATGCATTGTAAATAGGTAAGTAAGTCAGAGAAGGGCAGGGATAAATAAACACAAAGATTTCTTTGATTTGATTGGCATTTAAAGTCGAGTCAAGCAGGGTGGCCTGGGGAGGAGAACGCTAACATGCAGACGACATTAAATTACAGGGTCTACATCTGTAGGAGCTTAAGGCGCTGGAAGACATTTTATGGTACCAAAAGGATGCTTCCTGAAAGCATGACCAATAAATCCTTGTACACGCTGGAGAGCTCTGACATCCCTCTGTACAACAAACATTTGACAGTTAGGAGCAGCTAACACACGTTTAGGAGTCAAATGCATTTTTTAAAAAAAAATCAACTTTATATTTGAAAATGAAGTTGCATGATTATTGTGGGTAAGAAAATGTGTTTTTCTTAAAAATGTGTCAAATTTGGCCAACAAATTTGTCAAAGCTGAAAAAACAAGAAAAAGGTCACAATTTAAAGAATTAGTTCTCTTTTACTCACCCTCAAGCCATCCATCCTTTGACTTTCTTCTTTCTGATGAACAAAATCTGAGTTATATTAATAAATATCCTGACGCATCCGAGCTTTATAATGGCAGTGAATGGGAAACAACGAGTATGAAGCTCAAAAAGATGTATCCATCCATCATAAACTCCACACAGCTCCGGGGGGTTAATAAAGGCCTTCTGAAGCAAAACGATGCATTTGAGTCAGAAAAATATCCATATTTAACAAGTTATAAAGTAAATTATCTAGCTTCCGCCAGAACGCCTCCCGTGTTCAAATTACGAAGAAAGCGTAACTGATGTCATTGAATAAGTTGAATAAGGAAGGCGTAGGACGTGGCGTAAGCGTTTTGAACTGAAAAAGGCGTTACACTTTCTTCCTAAGTTGAATACAGAAAGCAGTCTGGTGGAAGCTAGATATTTTACCTTATAACTTGTTAAATATGGATATTTTTCTTACGCAAATCCATCGTTTAGCTTCAGAAGGCCTTTAGTACACGTGGAGTACGTTTATTGTGGATGGATGCACTTTCTTGAGCTCCATACTCGTTGGTCCCATTCACTGCCATTATAAAGCTTGGACACATCAGGGTATTTATTAATGTAACTCCAATTGTGTTCATCAGAAAGAAGAAGGTCAAATACACCTAGAATGGCTTGAGGATGAGTAAATTTTGGGGTAATTTTCATTTCAAAGTGAACTAATCGTTTAAACTCAGATCCACAGTCTATCATGTCATACATGTTTTTTTTTTCCTCTTTAGTCATGTCTAGGCCCGCACACAGTCCATTGAAATTGATGTTCATTTATTAAATATTTTGGCTAATTTGATTATGCTTTCAGCTACCAATAATTATAGTATTCTCATCTCTGTTTGACACATTTTAGCATGTTTAAAACCATTCAGCAGAATTCCACAGATCAGGACAGTCTGCAAATTTTGTCTAGGTCTGGTCATGTCTTCTCTCATTTAAAGGGATAGTTTACCCAAAAATGAAAATTCTGTCATCACTTACTCATCCTTATGTTTTTCCAATCTTGTATGAGTTTCTTTCTTCTGTTGAACACAAAAGAAAATATTTTAAAGAATGTTGGTAACTAGACAGTTGACGGTAGCCGGTAGAACTTTTTTTTTTTCTACTATGGAAGTCAATGGCTTCAGTCAACTTTTTGATTACCAACATTCTTTAAAACATCTTTTGTGTTCAACAGAAGAAAGAAACTCATACAGGTGTGGAATAACATGAGGGTGAGTAAGCGATGACAAAATTTTCATTTTTGGGTAAATTATCCCTTTAAGGCAGGGGTTTTCAAAATTTCTATACCAAGAACTACCATATATCATGATTGTAAGGGACCACCTTCCTAAAATATAAAGACAGCAACATATTTTCATGTCTAAATATCCATTTATACTGTGCAAGAAAATTAATAAAAGAAATGTTACAAACATGTTGCTTTATATATAAACTAAATGATTTTTTGCATTATTATACTGGTAACACTTTACAGTAAGGTTCATTAGTTAATTACATTAGTTAACATGAACTAATAATGAACTGCTCTTATACAGCATTTATTAATCTTTGTTAATGTTAATTTCAACATTTACTAATACATTATTAAAATCTTGTTAACATTAGTTAATGCACTGTGAACTAACATGAACAAACAATGAACAACTGTATTTTCATTAACTAACGTTAACGAAGATTAGTAAATACAGGAACAAATGTGTTGCTCATGGTTAGTTCATGTTAGTTAATACTAATACTAGTGAACTAATGTTTAACTAATGAACCTTATTGTAAAGTGTTACCATTATACTATACCAAATTTTTCAAAAAAATAAAAATAAAAATAATATATATATATATATATATATATATAAACTAATCCAAATGACAAAAGCACAAAACAAAATGACTGAAATTTAAACTAAAATAAATGATTAAATGAAAACTGAAAATATAAAAATCTAAAGCTAATTCAAAATATTAATAAATACTATAATAGTAAAAATAATCCTAAAACAACAATGGTGTCTCCTTAAAAAAAAAAAAAGAAAAAGTGCATGACATTCTTGACACGCTGAACAGCAAGTGAGGTTTGGCCAACACATTGATATTCAGTGACCCCATTCAAACATAGTCAGACAAACCATTCACACGCACCTGATCTAGTTCAACATGAATTCAAAAATGTGCTGGCCCACTACTGACATCCATCTCTAGTCAAACACATCTCCCTTTTTAGCTTATTCCATCCAGTGACTCTCCATCATTGGACGGGAGTTGTTTTTTTAAGCGTCTGGCACATCATCTTCCTCACTACTGAAAACCCAGATAATATACTAGCATGGCTCTGGACTAAACAATGGCGGAAACAGGGAGATATAAATCTACTTTGAATACTTCAGTATCCATTGGGATTGCCCTGTCTTACAATCACTGCAGAGTACTGCATTAATTCATAACAGACACAGTCTTTGCAAAGAGAAAAACTCCTTGTACAGTACAGTGAGCTAATTTCAGATTCTGGATATTGAATATTGAACAAGAAGCCAAAACCTTTCAATAACAGATCAGTATTAAAATCCTCACCAGCTACTTGTTCTGGTTTGATTGTCCTCATGTGTGTTACTAGTCTGCTCAAAATCTCTAAATGTATTAGTTACACGCTCTTTTGAGTCTGTTTGAGCTTTAAAGTATTAAAAACATTAAAACCAGCAGGAATTGAATACAATCCAGACTAGAGATACTTTTGTACCACGTCTCAAATTAAAAAAAAAAAGAAAAAAAAAGATGATTTCAGTCTTTTTGCAGCAGTACCAAGTGCTGACTGACAGACAGGCGGCTATACTTTCAAATGGTCACATGAATGGTCAAACACACTTCTTAATCAAAACGGCCATCTAAGAAAGTTGATGTAAACACAATCTGTCTATAAATGTAAACAGGCAGACAAAATAAAGAATCTAAAACTATGGCCTCAACCAATGCATTCTCAAAAGCTTCGCCTGCTTCTTGTACTCTTCCTGTAATTACAACAGCAACCCATGGCATTCTTCTATCCTGCTGCGTTAATAATAATATTCTCAAGTGTGCCACAGGCCATAAAGCACTTTTATTCAAGACAGTTCAGATCACTTCAACCTAATGGCCAGCACTATTACACTCTATGCAAGACGCTAGTGTGAAGCCACCAAACTAAAAACTGAACTAGCTTATACATAAAGCTCATCTTGCAGAACTAAACTGAAGCCTTGCCATGTTCTTTCAGCAGATGTAATGTACTCATCTCTTACAGTAGCTACTAATGTTTGCAGCATATTAAAATTAAAGTTATCTCTGCCTCATAGGTGCAACAGTATTGGAAATTGAGGAAAAAATGAAACACTGATCTGCTGATTTCAGATCAACATAGCAGCAACTTTATTCCGTCAAATTCATTATTATTCTGCCATTGGTCTTATTTAGAAATTAGCATCAGAGTTAGTGTTGCAATATAACAGGAGTATCAAAAATAAAGACTTGGTTCTATCGACAGGTTTTTGATTGGATGGATGCAGATCTGAATGCAAGTTTGTAGTCAATTGTAAGAAAGGGGCGGTGTTTATCCAGATGAAATGACTGGAGAAATCTGGCATATATCACCAGAGAGGCTACTATAAAAAAGGTAAAAAATGAAACACATGCGTGGATGAATCATTTAGAATAAAAATAATATCATGCATATAGAAAATATAGGATGGGTTACTGGGTTTCCAATCTCCAAAAAGTGTGTTTAAAGAAAAAGTGATTTTCACTAATAGCATGGTACAACTTAATGGAGTAACTCTATAAAATGAGTTTAACACATGAGACCCAGTCGCATTATTGCACTTACAAGATGAAGTGTTAATGCCCTATTCTGCTGTTTGAGGTGAGGACTGTGTGCTTTAAATGTCAGAGGTCAATCCCAGAGAAGAAAGTTTGGTTCATTATGTGTGCATTGAGACTGTACCAGTTCAAAGGTTACCTCAGTGTGTATGATTACCATTGTCAGCACTTTGTAATTATAAACTGAGGAACTCCAGGTATTCCTGCCAGTCACTATGACCTGTACTGTGACCTCTCTGTCACAACACTCCGTAGGCAACAGACTAGTGGAGTGAACACTGAAGTCAAATGCACATTGACAATGCAAAGTAGATCCTTTTAAGATAATTTATTGAAAAAAAAAAAATAATCGACTTATCGACTTATATAGTGCTTACCTTCAGCACTATACTAACCTATTTTAAAATTCAACCACCAGGAGAGGTTAGGAGAACTATGCAATAGTAGGAGTGTTTTGACAAGTTATGTTTATGCCCCTGCTAGAAAATCCATGTCATATCAGATTGAGGAGGTCAAACTGGAACATAATACTGTACCTCATTTGTTACTGGTTCAAAGTGGTTTACCAGCCCTAACCAGCTTAATCTGATCAATATGCATCTACTTTTAATTGGATGCTGCATCTTGAAAATGCGTCACCCTTGGTCACTTGAGAGGCTGAGAAAATAGCAGCAGAGTCAATAATAATAAAACTGACTAAACAGTTAAATAGTAAATAATGTGAAGTAAAATGGTTATTCTTAAGAATGTAATTGATTAGAAAGAACTGCAAAAACTTAAGACATGTTGATTAAAATATATAATACCTAAAATATACACTCAAACAGGCCACACAGAACGTGTTTTTGCGTTTAAAAATGCGAAACGTAGAGTAGTGGAATGAAAAAATAAGTAAGGTATAGAGATATGCTTTTATCTCTTGAGCGTTACCTTCAAAAGTCACAAGGCACAAGCACAATGGTCAAAAATGTAGTGTATCTTTACATAAGAAGAAAGTATAAAAGCCGCACAGCGGAATGAAAAAATGTGTTCTTTGTGAAAAGTCCTTTAAAGAACTCTGTTCTTTGAGATCCACTGTTGAGATCCACTGTTCTAGTGAAAGCCAAAAAGAACAGTCAGACATATTTTCAAGGCCTGGAGTCAGTAGTTATCCCTCCTGACACTTTAACCTAGATATTCTGCAAAGAGGGTTGGAAAGACTCAGAGCAAAATACAGACTGGAATGATATCATGGAAAATGCAGTTTGTTTGAAAAGTGCACAAACAGCAAATGACTGTCAAATGCAGAAAACGTGGAGTATTTAATGCCCCCCAGATCTTTTTCTACATTTTCATCAAATGCAGACAGTCTCTGTGGCAAGATCTGGAAAACAGCTTCATTTTATACAGTCAGACAGATTCCATGCACACTTTGAATAGCACAAGTGTACTAAGGCAAAAAAAAAAAAAAAAATCTGCTGATTGTTTAAGCTTTAATACACCCCACCCCTGACTCACTTGCCCCATTCCGAAGCAATCCTCCAAACAGCAGCCGCTGCAGAGCCTTGAAGCAGGCCTCAAAAGTTACCTTATCACTCAACTGGGAACCGTTAAATAGTAAAATATGTTTCCCAGCAGTGAGCAGGACACAAGCAGAGGCCAGTCGTTTTTTGTTTTTGTTTTTTTTAAAGAGATAGAGAGAGTAAAGATCAAATCGTCACCTTGGAATTATAAGGTTCTATCTGACATTTTCAAAATTGTGTTATTCACATATTCTTATTCTGTGACAACTTATTTACATTATGTGATTTTTTTCTTTTATGTTGTGTACACTTTGGGACTTTTT
Source organism: Ctenopharyngodon idella (assembly GCF_019924925.1). NCBI lineage: Eukaryota > Metazoa > Chordata > Actinopteri > Cypriniformes > Xenocyprididae > Ctenopharyngodon > Ctenopharyngodon idella. Next base: position 17,015,918 of record NC_067221.1, read on the forward strand.
TATTTAGAAAACAAAAAGGTTCTATTTACAAAGTCGAACGGAATGCAAAAACCTTGAAGCTCAATATCTCAAAACTGCTTAGAATGCAGATAGAACTTTATAATTCCAAGGTGGTGAAATGTGTAACCACGTACAGTGACATTTTTGAGGAAATGATAGCCTTTGTAATGAACAGTTGGACCCCTATTTCTACAGGAGGTCTGGTGATAGTAGGAGGAAGTCCAGTTATAGGCCTACCAGTAATACCAATTAAACAAACACAGGAAAACCTGAGATAGATGGTCCGATCAAAAGTGAGGCAAATTCTTAAAAATTAAAAATATGTTAATGTCTTTCACATTATTTTACAGAAGCTAATAATTATGAAATGAAATTACCTTCATTTCATACTTGGCAAGCTACTAGCTTAGTATAAGCGCTAACTGGTTGGGATCTGTTTTCACACTCATATGTTGTTTTTATTGTTTGTGCAACACAAGTGATTAAAGAATCTTCTAATAGTCAGAGAAGCGCAAAAAAGGTAATTTTAAGTTGCCTCTCTTGTGATTTTGGTTACAAAACACAAAGCTGGACACAATATCTATTAAACAGCTGTGAAACCTTGACCAAGTCATACCGCACTATGATCATATTTTCCCTTCAGTCACAGTTCCAGGTTCACACCTGCTTAAGCTATCTGCAAAGGCTAGAAACACAGATGCGCCTACAACATGAAGTATGCCGTTAGTTCAGACCTAGTAGCTCATCTCCAACAACAAAAAAGCCATCCCACAAAAATGTGATTTACATTTACTTGCAGCTAAAATTTGTTTTAGCACCACTAGCGTCATAAAACAGAATTGCAAAAATAATGACTGTTGTCAAGACTTCCTGAACAATCCCTCGCAGTCTACAAATCATTATATTTATAGTAGTTATCTTGTCTCTGTCTTGTGCATGAGTACTCCATCAATGATCCATCATGAAAACAATGATCTATGTGTAACTTGAAATCAAAGATCAGTAGCAACTATATACAAGCATGTCAGACAGTGGCCTAATTTTTTAAAAGTGTACAATAAACAACAAGTTATTATTAAGTAACTTAGAATTTAGACACAGTATTGCCAATTACCTTCAATGAAAATAGTTCCAAACAAATCCAAGGTGCTGCTGCTTCTTTGAGCAACACACTGGTAGCTGGTGTTTAATTCATGAATGAATCAGGGTTTTTGAACGAATTGGTTAAATGAATGACTCATTGACTCACTTGACAGATAGTCATTTGTCACCACCTACTGGCATAACAATAACAGAAAAGACACTAAAAATACCCAGTGTGAAAGGGTGAATCTTGTAGGTGGCTCTCAAGGATGCTACTAACAAATCAACTGGGGGAACACCTATTTGTTATTCTGTGACAAGAAGACATTCAATTCAACAAAAAGATGATCATACATCCTAAAAATGTGTGAAACACCCAGTCATAATCTGAAAACTAAGTGTTCTGTTCTTGATCAGAGTTATTCAGCTTGATTTTTCCATCCACTGAATGTCTAACATATGTCCTCGAAGGAACACTAATTTGGAATCCTTATGACATGCTGGACTCCTGGCCAGAGATCGCTAAATCTGTGCCATATCTCACAGGGCTGGCTATGCTTGGCTACTTTCTTGGCCAAGACAGACAAGATATGCTTCCCACTACACAAACAGTCCTTGCAAATAACTTTGGTAAAAGAACATGAATCTGCATAGTGAATCTCCTCAAAATGCTGTCTGAACAGTCCATAGAAGAAGTTCTAATGAGAAGATTTAATGACTTTATACTATAGCCCTATATGGAGACTAGTTGTCACAAGGCATGTATAACTGAAAGGTGAAGTCAAAAGTAAAATTACGCAAGTGTATTATCTCTAGCAGTGGTTTTGTTTGTTTCAAAAACCTACACTCTTAAAACAGATGTGTTAAAAACAACACAACCTGAGTTATATCTTAACACACCCGCGTGTCTAGTTAAGGACAACACATTTTGTGTTACTTTTAACTCAACCATGTGTTATTCCTGCTCATTTTCTACACACTAATGTGTTATATTTACACAATTTGCAAAAATTTTTATTAATTAACACATCCTTTTTGAGAGTGTACTTAAAAACCTAAATTAGAGTTATTTTGTAAATTCATTACGCTAAACTAAACTTACAATATCATAATATTTTGCTATTGCTGTTGGGTAAGCAAGTGAAATTAGAACACAATAAAACCACACTGACCAGAGTCAATTATGTTGAAGACAGATTTCAACTGAAAAGTTGACCTGTGTTCTTAGGACAAGGGTATTTTTCATGAATAAGTTTTTCAAGAAAGATAGGGGTAGGTTGTCACGCATTTCTTAATGCTAGCTGTAAATTGTTTTAAATGTGATAAATTTATTCAGTTTATTACTATACTATTAACAGCGGTTTAATATTTTTGTTCTTTACTTTTTATATTTTTGCTTTTCCAGTTTCCATGATATTTCCTATTGTTACCCCACATAGTGTGAAAACATGACTTGTTATTGGAGCTATTTTTCCTGGACATTAACAGTGGAAATGTTTAGTGGAGCTTTGTTGTAAGTTTTTAAACATGAAACTGAATTTCAAAAATAAAACCACCCTCTGTCACATTGGGTTGCAGCAAGAAAGGGTTTGAGGCAGGATCTAAATGCAGCAGTAAAACTTTAATAAACAATAAAGCAAAATAACAATTGCTCAGGAGATTATCCACATGCAGGAGCAGAACCTCCCCCTCCCGGAACGTGAGTCCTCGCACCGTAAACAGAAACAAAGTCCAACAGAGAAGGGAGGGAGAGGGTTCTGGAGGATGAGGAGCTGGCAGAAGGAGACAACAGAGGGAGGAGCCAGGGATTGACCCCGAGCAGAGCCATCAGGACGAAGGCATACAGAGGAACTGAAGGAGGGAGGAGCCAGGGTAGTGACTGACTGAGGTGGAGCCAGGAGAGGAAGAGACCCAGGTGGGAGTGAAGACACTGATGGACAGAAGGGCCGAGGCGGAGTCGGTGGGAGTGAGGACAAAGGTAGAGCCAGAGGGAAGTAAAAGCCCGGTGGAGCCAAAGGGGTGGAGGGACAAGGCATAGCCAGAGGCCTGGAAGTCCGCGGCGCAACCAGGGTGATGACTGACCAAGGTGGAGCCGGAGGGACGAGGCATCCCGGCAAAGCCTGAGGGATGACGGACCATGGTGGAGCTGAGGGAGCGTGGAGCCAAGGTGGAGACGATGGGTCGACTGGCCGAGGTGGAGGCCAGGGCTCAGAGGCCCAAGTTGCAGCCAGGGGATCAACTCACCAAGGCAGAGCTGGAGACTGAGAAGCCCAAGGCTGATCCAAGCAGTTGAGCTGAGCCACTGAAGGAACTAAAGGGCTGAATGTAACCAGCAGAGGTGGGGCCGAGGAAATGGATGAGATCAGCAAAGGTGGAAGGAGTGGGAGGCTGGGTGGGACCATCAGCAATAACAAAGACTTGGTGCTGGGCGACAAACAGAAGCAGACTTGGTGCTGGGCGATGAAACAGAAGAAGACTTGGTGCTGGATGACAAAACAGACTTGGTGCTGGGCAGTGTAACAGACTTGGTGCTGGGCAGAACCAGCAACAATGAAGAAGACTCGAAGCTGGGCGGAACCAGCAGCGACAAAGAAGAATTGGAGTTGGGAGACAAAGGAGCGGAGCAGAAAGACTCCAGACGGGACCAGTCAGACAGAAGGGACTGGCAAAGGACCGCTTCAAAAGCAGTCCATCAAGGTGCGATCATCTCATGACGAAAGGTGGCAATAGTCCTGTAACTCCACATAACTCTCAATAGCCAGTACATTTTGGCAGAGGGAGCACAGTATGTCCTCTGGCTAAAGAGAAACTGCTGCTGGATACATTACTGTTGGTCCATTCTTCTATCACAATGGGTTGCAGCAAGAAAGAATTTGAGGCAGGATCTGAATGCAGCAGTAAAACTTTAATAAACAATAAAGCAAAATAAACACTCAGGAGATTATCCACGCGAAGGAGCAGAACAACCACTTCACAGATGAGAATGGACACAGGAACAACTAAACAGAACATAATCCTGACACCCTGAGATAGTATATTATTTGGGGTAATTTTTTTCTCTAAGTGGGTCAAAATCACAATATTTGCCAGTCCAAAGCAGCAATATTCCCTTGGAATTATCACAGAAGTTATCAGATTTCCTTCTCCGGGCTGTTTAATAGGAATGTATTTCTTATACGGCTGTCTGGTATGAAGGTTGTGACCTTAAGCTCTCTTCCAAAATACACACATATGGAAACAAACTCAACTTAAATGTTCTTCAGCATAAGCATGTGCAAATACTCTCTCCATCTAGAGGAAAGGTTAGAACATCAACAAACTGAAAAGTCACAAATGTGATTCCCGCAGTACACGTACTGTATAAGTGTTTGTGTGGTGGTGGTGGTGGTGTGTGTGTGTGTGGGGGGGTCCTGGGTGTACTAATACTTCCTTCCTTATTCCTTATAACTTTTCTATGATTTATATGCAGCCATTTAAATGGATCTATCTGCATATAGGTAGATGCTCACATATTTTGTTTTACACACACCAATATATCGAAAATTGCATTTTATGTTTGACATAAAAACAAAGCAAACAGGTTAATTTCACAGTGCTAAGACCTATTCGCAATGCTTTCTACAGTTCATCGCTTTCATCATAATCACATAATGTATGAAAAGCAACTCTCTTGATTGAAACATCTGTGTTTACTATTGGGCAGCAATATTTGACAGTTTCCAACATTACAAGCAATCGTACAGTGGGTGGAAGAATTGAGAGATGAGATGCTAAGTGATTGCTGAAAATGAGCCTATTAACTATGGCAGATTTACCTCTCAGGCTATATATTTTGCAGGCTCATCACAACCCTCTGACTAACACTGGGACGAGCAGGGAAGAGGAAGAATTGGAATCAGAATTTCAAAAGATTCCTGTGCTGTATGACATCTCTAACCTGAGGCGAACATTTAGCATGCTGTTCTTATTAGACAGCATTCCTTCAGCTCACATCAAAGACAGACTCTGCAGATATTGTCTCGCAATCGGGCGTACAGAATTACACAGGATTTCTGCAATGCTTAGTATAGCAAAGAGAAATGTGAATGGAATACTTGAAGCTTTTGTGAATTTTGTTGAGCATGTGGGGTTACAATACTGTACTTCCACTGAGTTGTATCTTCACGTAAATGTTTATACTATTGCTCTTTTATACCTCAGTATAGTTATGTTGCATTTATTTAGCAAGTATCAATTTTGCCTCAGATGTTTCTCAAAAAAATTTCTTTGGCTAAATTAAAATGAGACAATAGTTGACATACACTGAGAGAACAGAGCCATAACATTGCCGTAACACATGCTTGTGGATAGCAAAGCACAGATAAAATGACGAGTTCATATTGAAATCTCTGGCTTTGATATCTTGGTAAATCTGAGCATGGTCTGAAACATTCTCAGGAGAAAAATCTAAGAAGTAATAGATGTCACCCTATAGAGCATGGTGTTCAAATCAATGACAAAGTCATAGATTCAGTCCCCAGGGAAAACAAGAAATCATAAAATGTGTACCTTGGATAAAAGCTTCTGCCAAATGCATAAATATAAGATGTAACGAAAACCCTTCATTTAATCTCATTGCTATTGAGGGTAAACAATTGAGATATTAACGTCTTTTCTATGGTAAATAAAAACTGTTCCTTTAATAGAAAACAGCCACAGTTAGCCTAATTCTCTCAAATGTCACAGCAGTGTTCATAAGCCACTCCAACTATGCTGAAATTTGCCAAATATGTCAAGTAGTTTAATTGTAAATATACTGAGTGATCTTTGGTTCAAAAACTCTTACAAGTATTCAGCATCTTTTAGTGATCTATGAGCAAATAAAACCCACTGACATGCACTGTCATTCGTAAGAAAAAATGAAAGGCGTCATCTCTTCACAAACATCATCATACTGACTGTGCAGTAAATCAAATCGTTTGGCAATTTTCAGCATGTCATATGAACTCAAGACACATTTAACAGTGTGAGTATCCTGGAACAACAGCTGTCACTGGGGCGGTACGTTCAAAAGATAACAATATGTACCATTTAGGCACTATTATGCACTTTTTAGGAGTAAAAAAAAAAAAAAAAAGTCTACCTTCTGAAAGAGTATCACCCCAGCCAGCTGTTGTACCATTTTTTTTCTGAGAATTTATCCTTGGCCTACACTGAACCACAAATCATAACTAGAATGGATTGTATCTACCAGTGTTTTTATAAAACAGCTTTGCTTGCCTCAAAAACTTCCTCGTCCAGGATTCTGGTGCCGAAGACAGAGATGCCATCTGTGTTAATGATTGCGTGGTCACTTCTGCTGAGTGGTTTAGAGATCTTCTTCTTACAGTCCACAATCATTGTGACGGTCTTCTTTTCGATGCTAATAGCCACGCGGTGCCACCTGTTGGGTGGGAAAGACAACAAAGAAGAATCATGAAGTTTTGTAACATGATATACATGTTACTGTCCGCTTTCACCTGCATAACTAAAATGCATGTTCGGTTCTTTATACATTTACATTTATATAGTGAGAAAAACAACTGCCTGCCATTAAGGGAGGTTTGTAATAGTACAGGATGTTCTTAAATAAAATCTTTTGAAAAAAAAAAGACAAAGAGCACTCTCTCTGTCCATGTGCATTTAAAAAGGCGTTTTCTCAACACTGTTTCTCATATTGACTCAATTATAAATATTTCACAAGCTGGTTTTTGTTTAACACCATTTGTTTTCTCAAATTAAAAAAAAGGTCTCCATTACATAAATTGTGAGAATACTGTTTTATCACATGTAAACCTCAATGTGGCTAAGCAAAAGCACAGAAGCTTACTGCCGTTCTTGTTTCCTTTTCAAGTAAATGTTTGCTTTGCTTAATTGGTTACATATGGCCGAATATTAACATCACAATTTTCCTACTTTAATTATATCTATATAGATAAATAAATGAACCGGCGGATGGAAAAAAGTACCAATAATAAACAGTGGACTAAACTAGCCACAAGGAAAAATTCATAAGCAAATTACATAACTAATCCAAACTCATTCAACGGCCAGTTGATGAAAACTGTACTACAGCTTGTTCAAAATACACACACACACACACACACACAAAGATGTTAAGGCCCATTAAAACAAGATTTCTTCTGAAACTGACATTATACTACTCGAAGAAAAGCTTCAAATACAAATAAAGAGTCAACTTGCTTTCCATCTGCGAGGTTGATTGCACGGAAAAGGGGGTAATCCTCAGGAGCGGGTTTCCCATGCTGATCCTCATACAGGAAGATCGGTGAGCGGCCCACCTCCACACCCAGCTGCTGGATGCCCTGCTCGTTGTATACCGACAAAAGGAAGGACTGTATTCCTGCCTTTGGCTTGATAGTCATAAGGATGGAGAAATCCTGAGGGAATACTCCTCCTGAAGATACAGGAAAGGCATTGTGGGTTAAACATCAGCTGTTATTGATGATTCATATGCTTGTCTTCCTTTCTGTGGCGGAGATGAGCTAAGACTATCAGACAGTGTAGTGTGATCTAAACAGGCCTCAATGGCCCTTTTACAACAACCCCTTCCGCACATAGTTTGTAGGAGATGGTTTAATGAAGTATGAAACAGTTTGTCTTTTCTGTTGGCACATTAACTTCACAAGGTGTCAGGTGACATAACAGATTTACAGTTAAACGGATTGTATGAGCACTAGGGTGGAAATAAAGCTCAAACTATTCTATTCTCAAACTGTTCTCATTGCCAACCTTGAGGGAGAATTTTTTTTTCTTGCCAACATACTATTTAGCTGAAATTTCCAGTCCTAAAACCATAAGGTTTGGAGGGCATTTTATTTCAGCCAAAAATCACAGAAAACGAATTGTTCATTTAATCTCCAGCTATTTTGTGCCTCAGTTACCCTTTGCGGTCTGGCCAATTTGGAAGATACCCAACACACACAGAACAGAGGGTCCAAAAAAATAAGACTAAACTTATAAATGTATATGATGTTGTTGTTACAGACTGAGCTAATAATTAAAGATTTCAACATCCCATTAGTAAACTTAAACTGTGCTTACCATGGACTTGCAGAGGACATATGACACATTGTTTTTTGAATAATTAGTGTTAGTATGTCAAACAGCCATAATTTTAATAAGTAATAGTTTATCATCTGTGTTATGCTACAAACAACATACATTACTAGCCTCTGTTATTGGGCTAAGGCTACAGTTAGAAACAGTTTCGATCTTTTCACTTATTCTTTGTTTATTCTTTGTTTGCACTGTGGTCAAACCAACCCAAGCTCATTGGGAAAACGTGCCAGTGGCGACATTTCTTCGATGTGATATTACATTAGAAGAGTTAATTTGCAAAACCGATAAACGCCACTTAAAAAATGAACTAACTGCTGTGCGTTATTCTCCACATATAGCACGTTCTGAACCATAAATCCGTTTAGTCAGAAAAGCCGGTATTGTCCACTGTCAAGACGTCGCGAGTTCACGTTTTACACAGGGTTGCCAGGTTTTCACAACAATTGCTACTCAAAACCAGCCAAAAACTAGCCCAATCGTGTTTCAGGGGGGTCTCCCGGTAAAAATCACGTTCCACCGCGTTTTTGGCGTGGTTCCCCTGCTAAAATTCGCATTGCAGTGGCTAAATATCATGTTATTTGGGGTCAACCGCGGAATCAGCGCGCAGTATTCAGGTCAGGTGACAAGGCTTAGCTAGCTGAGGGAAGTTTCGTCAAAGCGGACTAAAAGTGATCGAGGATTTATAATTTCGATTCCTGCAAGTCCTTGTACACCATACACATCTTACATGCTTTGGTCTTACGTGCCTTGGTTGTCCTTTTGCGTTTGTGTGCACACGTGTGTTTTAAATGTAATTACAAAGCAATTACTTGGTTTTGTTTAACTGAAATGTGGAGTTATCTGCTTTTGCCAAAAAACGACTGTTTGAGTTATCTGCTTTTGCTAAGAAACAAACTTTTAATATATATAAAAAACATACTTTCAATGAACTATAATTTTGTAAGGTACTTGTATTTTTTGGAGTTATTATTAATCACAATAAAAAAAAAATAAAAAAAAAATAATAATAATAAAAAAAAAACATGTTTTGTGAGAATTAATAAAAACTGAGTTATCTGTTTTTGCAAATGAATTTTTTTTTTTTTTTTTTTTTGCAAATTTCACAACACTTTCAAACACTTTTTGGCTTTGTTTTATGTTGGTTGAGAAATTAAATATCTGGTGACTGGCGCTAAAGGCTAGTGCTCAATGGCATTTGAAAATAATGTCCCACCTACACTAAACCCAACCCTAAACCTAACTGATTGTTTTAACAAAGGCAAATGTAAGATAAGACACATTTGTATTCATTTCAACTCAAAACTGCAGTGAATTGTATAAGTAAGTAGAGTCATGTTTTTTTTCCAATGAGCTTATTTTGGTCAAAACAGTAGCCAAAGAGCTTTTGCTCTTTCTTAATGGACTCTTTCTTAGAACAATAAATATGGCTATAATTCCTTCATCAAGGTCTGGGCATCAGACTAGCATTGTAAACGGTCCAAATGCATTTAACTGAGACGGTCAAGCTACATTATGTACTTCCTGTTGGATGCATTTCAAAGAGAAAAAATAACCAACTTAAAATGTCACTTTGCAAGAGAAAACCAATTACACACATTTGATTTACAGCCTTGCCCAACCAGAACAGTTACTCTATTTAAAAGTAAGTAGGGATGAGAGTACATAGATTAGCACAAATCATGTACCTGGGAAGAGCTGCTTGGTTGGGGAGCTGAGTTGAGCTCGTTTGTCCACTCGGTAGGCCACATCTGGTTTAGATCCTCTCCGGATGGTGCAGAAGCCTTGTGTTTTCTTCACTCCTTCAGGTGAACTTTTAAAGTCTAAGACCTTGAGCACATCCACGGGTTCAGCTGTGAGGCAGAACGTTGAGTGCTATGATCAAAGCGTTTGTCATTTTCGTAATTTCATTGCTGAACAAACATTATTAGCATCAGTAGCTTTGCAACATCAAACAAAAACAATATTTGTACAATTATTTCCATTTGTTTATCTAATTTAACTGAAGGCAATAATTCTGTTAGCAAATGGCTGGATGAAAAATGACGAAAAGTCTACAGCAACAATATCGCTTTAGTGTCTGTCAGTGAATACAAAAATATTACAAAAACAACAAGGGACAAATTAAGCAGCACTATCCAAAAGATACATTTAATTTGTTACATATGAGCGATTCTGGTGTGAAACTACTGTTCCCAGATAAAAACATTCATTTACTTTTTTTTACAATTGCTTCCAAGTACAGTTGGGTTATTATGTAATTTTATTACACTTTCCAAGTTTAAAAACAAGAAGCCAGTTCCAATACATACTGTTAACCTCAATTTTAAGACTGCTTTAAGAGGGCTTACTTGTCCTTATCCAGCCTTGAACGATGACCAGTGTGGAGTCAGTATATCTACAGTCAATTATCGTTCAACAAGTGAGGACATTTATGGGCCACATCTTGCCGTTTGTTGATATGAACAAACAAATTCCCATAAAATTCCCCCTCGGTGCCACACATGTCATTTCACAACAACGCTAACTCTGACTGACAGTTTTACTGTACATAATTCCCCACAATCGCATATGTGCTGTGACCGTCAATGAAGCAATTGTACATTTACAAGGAACCAGAGAAGCACAGCAGTAAAGATGTGAAGAAATATCCAGTAGGGATAATTGACCCCCCTACATGCAGATCCATTTACAAAGCCAAACATTCCAAGAGTTAAAGTCACTGGTGCTGGTCACTGCTTCACTACGGTTATGGCAGCTCAGCACGACCCAAACTTTACAAGCAGCTCAACTCCACCAATATGTCAGGTACTACACTTCATCATGTTGCTACTGCTAATGTCATATATGAAAGGTTCTGGTTTCGTTCAGCCTGCACCCCACAAATGGCCCATTTCTAATGATCCTTAACAAATCTATGCTAATGCTTAAACAGGCTGAGAGATTTATGATATGATTAATATGGCAATTTAGAGGCTGGTACTGTAAAGTGGACTCCGAGCAGCACTGTAATGTCACACTGATTTATTGCTCTGCTTGAGTCTTTTAAGCTTTCGTCTTTGATGCCTTGAAAAGGAAAAGTTCCGGCCTCACTCGAGACTGATGAATGAGGATGTAAGCAAGGTCAGGGAGATGAAAGTATCAGCTGGGTTACTTACATCCATCACAATCCGAACAAAACTTTGTGTCCCTAAAGCCAGGTGCACACTGTACAATTTAAAACAGTCCTTTACGATTGTTGCTTGTCAGACTGTACGAACATGATCCTCGCTGTAAACCGTGTCACACTGTAGGAGTTGTCATTAATGTCAGACTGTGCAACAGTCAAGATGCGTTAAAAACGGACACAACCAAGAAAACTCGTCTGGAGTTTTACATCATCAATCAACGACGTGTTCAGTGACAGTGAGCTGCATTTACATACGGGATTGAAATGGTGGCTACAAAGAAATCTCTAACGTTAATTGTGGTCATCACTTATGACAATTTATTGGTCGTCGTAAGGGAAGGACTGCAGGACTGAGTCAAATCTTCTGACAACAGCCAGAATTTTGTCGGATGTAAAATCTGATCGTGACGGTCATTAATCGGCTGTCGGTGAACATGTCAAACTAACGTTTAAACACTTCAGATTTCAGTCTAGGATCAGATTAATCTTTTTGGATTTGCACAATTTGTCTCAGACAGCCAAATCGTGGCCAAAATCGTACAGTGTGTACCCGGCTTAAGACGCATCTGTTTGTCATCACCACTGCGAACGTTGTGGTTGAGGATGCTGAGTTGTGTGAAGTCTCTGAATCTCAGGAGGTTTAAGGAAAGAGGAACAGAGGCTGAATGGATGACTAGCACATAAACACTCCTATTCTGACTCCCCCGCTACCAGAGACTACAAAAACTTCTGAGTCAGGTCAAATGGACATATTTGTCTGCTGGTCAGGCAGCAGACAGGAAGTATCCCTTTCAAAAGCCTAAAAACAATAAACCATACAAACAAGAATGACTACTTGCTAGGACTCATTACTCTCTCTCTCTCTCGACTCTTTAGTGTTGGATTCAAATCAGGGTTTTATTTTCATATGGTTTGACATCACAAAAGGGCTCATTTTCTACCCTGTCCCAGTCAACTAAGCCTGGGAAAGCACTTGAGAAGAATTATACTGAAGTCTTTTGATAGATCAGCCCTATAACAGTGTGCATAAGGCACAATAAAACCAGTAAAACCTTTATAAAATATGTAAGACGATGACATTTGTTAAAAATAGACACTGTGGAAAAGTCACTCAGACGCTTGGTCATTACAGTTACATTTAATTGTATTTTATTTCATTTTAAGGTCAAGAGCAGAACAAAAATATTCTGAAATTTCTTCTTTTGCTACTTTATATATAAAAAGTTAAAACAAGTATGAGTAGTACAATTTGACAGATTTTTTTTTTTTCTTCTTCATTTTTTCATTATTTTCTGTAACCATATGGTAAGAGCATGCAGGAAGTGCTGATCCTGTAGTTCCCGTTCCACATATGTGGCCAGGAGCTGAAGGGTGGTGCTTTTTTAGGGTTACTGAACATGCTGAACACATTATGGTGTCGGCATGGCACAGCCTGCAGATAACTTTGCCTCAATGTACCACCAACTAAGTCCTAATGCACTGAAAACACAAACCTATTGTTATTCTATTCTGAGATAAAGGAACAATATATTTAACAGCAAATAATACACTACTGTTCAAAAGTTTGAGGTCAGTAAGATTTTATTTTTTAAATTTAAAAATTAATACTTTATCTAGCAAGGATGCATTACATTGATCTACAGTGAAAGTAAAATGTTACTTTTTGAAAATAAATGCTTTCCACAAAAATATTAAGCGGCACAACTGTTTTCAACATTGATAATGAGAATGTTTCTTGAGCACCAAATTAGCATATTTTAATGATTTCTGAAGGATCATCTGATGCTAAAAGAGTAATGGCTGCTAAAAATAAGGAAATAAATTACAACAACATGCAGCTTTGGTGAGAAGACTTCTTTCAAAAACATAAAAAAATATTATGACCCCAAACTTTTAAAAGGTATGTTCATATTTTTGTATAGTAGCCTATATGAATCATTGTAAAGATTTTTTTTTGTTTGTTACAAAAAAATCTGAAATATTTGCCTGGAACAGCTTAATTTTCTTGATAACTTTAAACCAGCTGCACACAATAAAGCTCAGCGTGTTTACATCCGTGTGCATGTTTGTGAGCTTAATGATGTGGTGAGGTCTTAATGTAGCTTTTGTCAAATCAGTCTGAGTTTCCATTCAGTGTAACCCCCACTGACAAAACAAAGAGCAGCCCTCTGCATTATCATTTGAAACGAGATGTAAAAGAAAAAAGAAAAAAATTGACTGAATAAAAGGCGCCCAAACTGTTAAAGGAGAGGGTAATAATCTGTAAGTCTTACGAGCCTCTTCCAAAATGCAGTGCTACTGTTTTTTTCTTTTCTAAACTCTAAACTAAAGGTCTCTTTGTGCTCTTCAGAATGTCTCTCAGCATTACTGCATACCTAAAGGCCTCATATATTCCAGATGTGGAGAATTGGCAGGAACAGGACCCCCCCTCTCACAGAAGCTCTTAAAAAAATGTCAGTATCCAAAATCCATTAAAGCAGCAAATAAGCACATTGCTCCTAATGCACATCCACAATTAAAAGTGCTAGATAACTTTTGTTCTTGTTCTTGTGTACCTGGGGAGAGCCAGTGTCATGGATAATGACACAGCAGACTTTTCACAATAAAATATGTCAAAAGAATTTAGCAGAAAATAATTTATCATCTGCGTAATCCAGCCTCTGAAATGATTATAAACCTTGAAGAAATCTGGCAGAAATGTCAAAATGCTGTTAAATACACAAGAGGCACAATATTAACTGGCCAGTCAAGAAAAATCATAACATTCAATCTGACCCAACAAGCAATGAAATGTCCCAGTACTTGACATCAGCCCTATCCGTACTATGACAAACATCAAACGCAAAAAAGGCCCTGCATCCTCATTGGCTGAATCACTGGATATCTCAGTGGGCGTGGCCAATATCTCTTGTGACCTTTGTGAACTGCTGTAAAAGATATTTTATATGGATTTCAGTTCAATAAACAATCCAGAAAACAAGAGCCAAAAGGTACCTTTTATGCACGGAATGTAGTTGTGGTCAAGATTATTATTAAACCAAAAATGTGAAAGCTCATTTTCAAAATACCCCCACCTCCCAAATTGGCCTGGAGAAGTGCAATGTGGTGAAGACATTATCAGGCAGCCATTTTGAAAGAGGTATGTTACATATCTGAAATGGCCATCAGAACAACAACAAAGGAATACTCTTTATCACTTTACAGAGTAATCACTATATTTTGGATTTGCTTATAATAGGAGAGACCAGGCCCTTTAAAAGTCTATTAGAAGACAATGTATAAAAACTTGCTATTTGTGATCCTCACAGGTGAGGAAGAAGGGTATAATAATGCCTGAATTTTGATTTAGATTTTTAGTATACAAGAAGACTAAATGTATAAATGATGGATAGGGCCGCTTAATAACACTAAAGTGTCCACTTTAAAAAGAGATAATGTGCCAAATTCAGAGAGCACTTCTACAGTAGCTTTCTGACAGTAGACCGGTCTTTAGTGTGGACTGGGATAGTGTGGAGAAACGGTATCTCTCTCTGTCTGAGCAATAAATTTTCCTAATCTAATTCTGGGCACTCGAGTGCCTCACTGGTGCGTGTAGGGTAGTGCAGTTATCATAAATGCTGCCTAAAGAACAGGTCAAATATAATAGTTACCAATTTAGGGAAGACTACTGACTACCGACTTTATTAAATCACTCTATTCTATGAAATAGCCTAGGCTACATTAAAATTTTGTATATGTACAACTTTGAAAATCAAGGTCACCAGTGATATTGATAACTGGGTATTTTAATATATATATAAATAAACTAAAAAGGAGGCTATTTTTTGGCATATAACTCTGATGAAGCTACCTGTAGGCTGCACACCTTGAAATAAAATATTTGTCTTGATAGACTCTTCCATGCCTACTTTCAAATGCTGCATCATGTAGGCTACTACAAGTAAATAAATCTATAAATAATATAAGAATATATAAATATTTTTCAAAATAAACATCAAATAGCCTACTGGGTATGTCGAAGATATTAAACAATGCAATTACCATCACAACTAATGCCACTGATATCACTTAGCTACCTCGGAACGCGTATAATACCTAAAAATGCTGTCTAGGTAGGCAGCTTAGTAGGTTTTGAGACACAGCCAATAAATATTACAATACATAGCCGGTATGCACGGTGTTATAATAATATTTAACGATGAAATTCACTCAGACACTTTAAGTCCCTTACAATACTGAGGCTGGCATCGCTGGAGGGATCGCAACGATGCTCCTCAACCTTTCCTTACCTGCTCTCACATGTGTTGCCTGTAGGACAAAAGTCAGACTGAAGATTGCACTTAAAGCGGAGTTCCTGAGCCACTTTTTCGTTTTCCATCTCGTGGACCACCTTTCCTTATCCATGACCGGCACCCTCAACTGTGAGTTATTTTCAAATGCGTTCCTTTTCCACAATCCAGATTATAGTTATTTATTTCTGCACTGCCATGAGCGGGGAAAAAAATCAATTGATTTTCGTCGAAAACAAACTTCTTAGTCCCTCCGCCCCGCAGTCTCTCAGACTGAAGGTAAACGGGCTCTCATGAAAAAAAGGAAACCCGTTTGTTCCCTGAAGAGCTCTTTAGGAGGGTTGGACGTGTGGACTAAACCTGACCCGTAAGGGAAAAGAAATGAACACGGGAAAATCACTAGTCTTGGAAAGATCCGCCCATTATTTTGATGAGAGCTTCAAAAGTTTGACACCGTTCCCCCGAAAACTCAGAGCAAAGGTGTATCTGCACTGAGGGATCATACAACACCGGGATGCTGGTGATAGAACAGCGGTTTACCAGAGGAGAGTCACATCTATCCCCAAACCTGGATTATCATCCTGCATCCTGAATCAGTGACAGAGGACTGGATAAGGACTATCTCCATAGCATTACACAATTTAATTTCTTTTGTTACTTCTCACATTTGTAGATTACCATTTGGAAATATATGTTTTATATGTATTTATATATCAGTGTATTCTTTGTCCTGTCTGTGATTTCCACTGCAGACCTGATGAAATGTTTTTTTGCTCCACTAATAAAAGGCTGGAATAATACTAGGTGATGGCACTTGCAGGTATTGTAGCCAATCCAGGCAAAATTTTAAAAGTTCTTTTAAAGAGGCAAACCAAATGTTGGCCTGAAGTAGCCCATTTAAAATTCCTCAAGTAGCAGTGATAGCCAGAAAAGATAGCCTACCATCCACATGAATGAGATCTACAGATGAGACTTCATGGCCAAGTCGGAATTCCTACCAGAAACAATCTTGAAAGAGTCTGCTAATGGGATTGCTGTGGCACGTCTGAAAATAATCATTAAATAATCTTTAAAAATCATCAGAGAGGTGGTGGCTATGTAATCCAGCAGTCAGTTTCTTTCTCCACAATATAATGTTTAGATGCATAGTTGACAGCAAAACAGCCGTAATTGTCACTGAAATTCAGAACACATTAACCATCATTATGTGTTATCCCGCAATAAACTGGGGCCATGAAAATTCTTTTTGAGAATGCAGAGGGAAACAATAAAAGTAACTGAAACAAAGAAACTGCTTCATGTAGTATATCTTCTTTCCAAATGCTGTATAAAATGAGAGAGGCTATTCACTAGATGGCTTCAGGGTTCAAACTCTTGTTACTTTAAGAAAAGATGCTTAGGGGGCAAAATGCCAAATTCTGACTGAGCTGAATAATTATTAAGTTTAATACTTAAAAACCAAGTACAATTGAATACATTTATCAAGCTTAAAACATTCCTGATTTGTATAAAGTAATGAGATTGGGAACAAAGAAAGATTTCCATGTGTCAGATAGATAACACTACCTTATGCAGTCAACATTCATTTCTTTCCCACAATAGGGGTTTGAGTAACCGCTGCCAGACCATTCTGTCTGGTATTCAGATGGATAAAACATCCACCCAGACTTTGTCCGTTCAACGTTTAAATACTAATTATGCAAATTCTTAGGATATCATTTTCCACTTCCTTTTTTTTATTCACATTTTCCTGAATTATTAAAGAAAAAATAAAACAAACATATGCTGACCCCTTTACTGGGACAGGCAGAAGAGTTCAAGAAAAAAGACTCTAAATGTTTTTATAGTTGTTTTTATTCAGTTCAGAACATACAATTGTCTGCAGGATCCATATTTGTATCACTCATTCATCTATAAACCATGTGATTAGGAAAACAGTGCACATACTGTACATCCAAGTTATACCATGCATTATATAATTATTCTATAATTGTAAGTGAATGACCTTCACGTTTGTTGTTTTTAGACATCCCGAACCTTTCAATTTGTTTGACTATAACTTACAGTTCAAATTTAACCCAAAAGAAGTACGCTCTCGTGCCAGACATTTCAGATGTTTGTTCTTCAAAAGCAGTTGAAATGAATTTATACTATGTTGATCAACCAGAAGTTTTGAGGCATGAGTCATCTACTCTGATCTCGGTCTGTTCACTGCTCCAAACCTTGTGATTTCGGTCAGATCTTGACCTCAAAGTTTCTTGTTCTAGGTCATTGCTTACATCTTGGATTTTGAGGTTTTGTCCTGACTTCTGTCTTGGCCTGAGATGAGACCGGCATTTCATCCTCCTCTGGATGGTAGTGCTGCGGCATCCAGCTGGTTGAGAGAGATCAACGTTAATGTAATCAGATTTACCATTATCTGACATTAGCTGAAATTAGTGAAGTAGGCAGAACTTACAGTAAAAGTGTGTGGTAGGTTATGGAAGACTGACCAAACCACAAGACTCTGGAATGTGTTCCAGTCTAAGCATGAATTGCATTGCTGAAGAATAACCAGCTGCTTAATATAATATCTTTATTTATTGATTTAAAAGTGGTTGTGCTTTTGCAGCAATGTCAAAGGATAATAGTGTATTCATACTGTATGAACTCATACTTTTCCATTTTACAGTAATACATTATGTGGTATAGTACTGCAATTATTGCAAAGTTTTGACTATTGAAATGTGACTTTATATACTGTATACTAAGCCTCCAATAGATACCTTCAAATATTTGTTCAAAATAGTAGTTTTTCATGTGTTTTTGAATAAATCTGTCAAATGAACAAGTCGCTCCTCAATGCACTGAATCATATTTTTTGCCTCTCCTTTTTAAAGTGCAAAATCACTTTCCTGCTTTCGAAACGAGTGCTTTGTTTGTGCAAAAAAAAAACAAAAACAAAAAAAAAACAATTTACCACTTCATTTACAAAACATTAATCTCCAACGCGTGTTCACGCAACAACATCTGCTCTCGCTTCAACAAAACACGCATTCGCCGTGGTGCTCTCGTAAACGCGCATTGGAGATTAATATTTTGTCAATAAAGTGTAAATTATGTTTTTAGTTTAAATTGAGGTTAAAACACTGAAGTCACATGGATTACTTTTATGATGTCTTTACTACCTTTCAAGGGCTTGAAAGTGGTAGTTGCGTAGGCTGTCAAAGGAGGGACAGAAATCACTCAGATTTCATTAAAAAGATCTTCATTTGTGTTCCGAAGATGAACAAAAGTCTTACAGTTTGGAACATCATGAGGGTAAATAAATAATGGAAAAAAAAAAACAAAAAAAAAAACTTTTTTTGGTGAACTAACCCTTTAAAATGATGTAATGATGTAATCTGAACTCAAAGTTTCTAACAAATCAGTTAAGTGAATGAATCAAGAAAATCATAACATGCAAAAAGAACTCTTATGTTGTATTCTATTGACTCAGTGACATAAATTACAGAAAATGTTTTCTGTATATACGTATACAGTATATACAATGTATATACATCGACGCAGTGCGATGATGTAGCAAGGTGCGCCCCAGTGTATAAGACACGTCATCAGCTTCTTTGTCTTTGGCCAGTAGTTAGCAAGGTCACTTTGTAAAGAAAAACTACGCACCCGACTGAACACATAATACACATGCGGAGGTTGGGAGCCTCTCTTGTGGCTATTAATAGGACTGGGGCGGTCTAAACTGAGGTTGGGCCAGAGTGAGTTATAATGCTTACTGTAGCGCGAGAAGCAGACTGTTTTGGTTGCAAGGCCCGCTCACCTGCTGGTGCATGGTGTAGTTGGTATGGCATCCCCATAGGGTCAGCAGTTGAAGCAGCATAGAAGTTCCCTTGAAAGGGAGCATTTAGGGTTACCTATGTAACCCCGGTTCCCTGAGAAAAGGAACGAGACGCTGTGTCACATTGCCATGCTTCGGGCATGCTTGAGCGTCTTCCTTCAGACAATACGAATCTGATGACATTTCTCAGGCACCCTTTTTATACGCCAGTGTTACATACGTAACCGGTGTTACATACGTAACTACTCGCAACAGTCTTAGCATGAACTGATTACAATCTGTCTTCATGGTAAGGTATTAATTTAATATTAAATTCTTTAAAATATGTAGAATGAGCACACTTAAAACAGACAGTAGTAAAATGTAGGAAAGACAGTAGTAAAATGTAGGACAGACAGTAACAATTCAAGATATTACACAGATTTTATAGGAGCCAAGGCCATTGTTTTCATGATAAGTCTTTTGCTGAAAGCTATTATTTCTCTTATGGCTTTTTGGTTTCACCTTTTACCACTTATGTGGTTCAGTTACTGAATAATGTCACATGCTATATAATTGTAGAAACCAATAGTTTTAATCAGTGAATCTAACTAATTGAACATACTGTATATTGATTTACTGTATTGTGTTGTGTCAGAAAAAAACTATATAAAGTTTTTCTTTGAGAACAAAATGCTATGGGAATCTAATGGTTTTCTCTTTTTACAGTAAACCTACAAGCATGTAGTTGTGGTTTTAGTGTCTCTACATGTTCTTTATTAGCACTGTTTTCACTGAGGTTTAATCTAGAAATGTCATCAGTGCTCTGAAGCATTTTCTTTTGAATATATTCCCTTTGAAATACATACAATGCTGCTGCTGTCCTTGTTATGATTTATAGCTCAGAAATACAGCATAGTGTACAAACAATCATCCTATAAATCTTATTTTCTAGGCTGATGAGAAATTAAAAGCATGACAAAATATTCAATGAGAAAATGGCTTACGATAAATCAGTGTGAACTGTATAATAAGTGCCAGATTCTCTGCATGTGTTCACAGCACGTCTGTATATTAATTACAGCAGAGCATATTCCCAGTGCTCTTCATTTTAAAATGATCACATGACTTGTTTTAACAACTTTGACTACAATAGAGTCAATTCACTGACATCAGTGACTGTAAGAGATAGATGTAGCTCTCTACATCTATTAGCATTGGCCAGTCTTATCTGTTTTCTTAGGTGCGGATACACAGGGAAATCTATTGGAGGAGGTGAATCAAGGTTCACACTTGGGACATGCTTTACAAATGACTAAGAACACCACAAGAGACAAACTAAATCTGCCTTTATGAGTAAATCCTACTTATATTTCCTTTTATATATACAGCAATATCTTAATTTGGATACGCTGATTAATTTGAATCAGTATGCTGCTTAAAAAAAATGGGAATTGGAAACAGCAAGATTTCTGGAAAAAAGTAAACAAAGCACTTGGGTTTACACTGCAGGCTCTAATACAGACTAGGCGCACTGGAAAACACATTATCCCATTCCTTCACAACTCTCCATTCACTCGGGGACAGACTAAACAGGAAGCTCAAGAATGACCAGTAAGTGCTGGAAATTCAAAGACTTCTAGAGAAAGTATTCTAGAATTAATACTATATTTCCAGTTTAAAGATCTTTCAGTGTTGCCCTTACATAGAGTGGAAGGGATTGTTAAAATGTGAGTTCTGCGAACGGGACATCAGGTAAAGCTGAACAAATAAGTTTCCGATCAATTGCAAATATTAGAAGGGCAATAAAATGTAGCAGTCCTAAATAATTGCCACAAGGATCTTTGTGATTTGGAAAAAAGTTTTGCCTGACATCATCTTAGAGCTTCAGCTGTTCTCACTGAACATATGGAAAAATCAAGTGGCAAAAAGAAAGAAACTTTACATTTACATTTAACAGACACTTTCATCCAAAGTGACTAACAGATGAGGAATACATCAAGCAATTCAATAATAAACTTAAGCGATTTAATAATATACTTAAAAGTATACAACACACACACAAAAAAATTATTTTGATTATAACTGGATGCTCAACTACAAAAAGTATGTTTGATGCAAAATTGCATTTAATTATTTGTGAGGGTCTCCTAAAATTTCTCAGAAGAAATACAATTAGAGACCAAAAAATATGTAAAATTTTATGTGACTTTAATGATAAATATTTGCGTTCTGTATGACTTCTAATTGTAGATTCTGGGCACAGTTTAAGATATTGTTGTGATCGTCTCGTGTTACAACTGTAAACCCTTTTCCCTGAGAAGCTGTGTCGATGATGACGCTTTGGGGAGCGCCTTTGGCGTGAGTGCGTCTGAAGCACGTGTGTAACTAGTCCAATTCTGATTGGTGTTGTGTCGTCCCATGACTCACGCCAGCAGAACGCAGAAGCTATAAAGGTAAGCTTGCATCACAACAGAAATAACTTCTGATCTGAAACAAGCCGCTCCCAGGCATGCGGGAAGTACGGCAAAGGGATGCAGCATCTCGTTCCCTTCTCAGGGAACTGGGTTTACAGTCGTAACCTGAGAGGTTCCCTTTCGAGGGAACTCACGCTGTGTCGATGATGATGCTTTGGGGAAAAAGATACCCACTACGCCATACTGACAAAATGCCTGTCCCAGAGTGAGGCTACTTGGCACAACCCAGGATAGTATGAGATCCCGGAGTAACCTGAAGGTCCAGGCTATAAAATCTCATAAATGTGTAATGGGAAGACCACCCTTCCGCATCACATATATCCTGCAGCCGAACCCTCGATAATAAAGCCTTGGACGAAGCCATACCCTGCGTAATATGTTCTCTGACTTGAAGAGGTGAAGGCAGCTTCCGCACCTTGTAGGCCAGGGAAACTGCCTCTACAATTCATCTGCTAATGAATTGTTTGGTGGCTGGGCAGCCCTTCCTGTGGGGCCCAAAGCACACCAACAGTTGGTCACTCTTTCTCCAAGTAGAGGTCTTCTAAACATAAATGCCAAGGGCCCTTACAGGGCATAGTAAAAACAGCTTCCTTTGGTCTGCTGAGTCATGCGGTGGAGGATGAAAGGCCTGGAGAACTGTAGAACGGGCCACATTCGATGGTACTTTGGGCACATGGCCGGGCCTCAGGTGCAAAATAGCTTTAACTCTGGAGCAAACTCCAGGCAAGAGGAGACGACCGAAAGAGCCTGCAGATCTCCGACTCTTTTGAGAGAGGTAATAGTGAGCAGAAATGCTATCTTAAGGGACCACGGGTTCAAAGGGTGCCAGGGACAACCCTTCAAATACCTCCGCCAGGTCCCAAACTGGAACCATGGCCTGAGTCGTAGGCCTCAACCTCAGAGTACCACAAAGGAAAGATCTATCAATTGGTGCTTCCCCAAAGATCCACCACTTAACGGTGTGTGGAAGGCACCTATGGCCACCACATAGACCTTAAGTGTGGATGGGGTTAAGACTGGCAGAAAAACGGTCTTGGACAAAGTCCAGCACTGAAGCCACCGGGCAGTTAACTGGGTCTAGTTGACATTCTCCACTCCATAAAGTGAACACTCTCCACTTTAGAGCATAGTGTTTCCTCGTGGAGGGAGCTCTAGAATTGAGAATGGACTCAATGACCTCAGCCGAGAGACCTTCATGAACTGATCCCCCTCAGGGGCCAGACCCAAAGTTTCCATCTCTCTGGCTGAGGGTGATATATTGTGCTCCCGGCCTGTGTTAGAAGGTGCCTCCTGATCGGAATCTCCCATAGGAGACTGTCTAAAAGGGCTAAGGGCTAACCAGACTCGGGCCGACAGAATGGGGCTACCAGGAGCAAACACACTCCATTCTGGTGGACTGTTTGTAGGACTCCGAGGAGCAGAGCAATCGGGGGAAATGTGTACAGATGAAGCCTCGGCCACATCTGTACCATGGCATCTAACCCCAGCGGAGCTTGGTGTGAGAGGGAGAACCACAATCGGCAATGCATCGTCTCCTAAATGTGTGAAGTCCTGAGACCTCTGCTCGACTGAACTTTCTCCAAATGAGCTCCACCAATTCCTCAAAGGGAGATTTTCACAATGCACACAGGCATTTTATACACTTTCTGAATGCTTATGTGTGGGACAGACAACTGTAAATAAGATGTACACACACAGGGCTCTTGCTGAAGATCAGAAAGCTATCTCTGTTGTGATGCCGGCTTCCCTTTATAGTCTCCATCAGCTAGAGCAATTTCCATAGGGACCATAGAAGGATCTGATGTGCCAGTTTGTAAAGACAACATGACCTCAGAACTCCCTGTTGGTTGATGTAAGAAACCACCAAAATATTGTCTGTTTGAATAAGAACATGTTGGCCTCTGAGGTCTGGAAGGAAATGCTTCAGAGCTAGCAAAACTGCCAACATCTCTAGGCAATTTATGTGCCAAAAGAGGGGTTCCCTCCAAAGAACTGAGCGGCCTTCCATGACCACTCCCCACCCAGTATTTTACGTGTCTGTTGACACAATCTTGTGATGACAGGACGCAAGAGCTTGAACCTCTTGTTCCATAACCTGAGCCTGCTCAAGGCCCACAACAGTGGGTAAAACCCTGCTGAACTTTGGTGGGCGGGACCTAAACTGGTTGCTGGTTGTCTGTACCCTTTTCGAACTGTGTCAATAATCCATTGACATTTCCTGAGGGCTCCGCGGAGGAGCGGGTGTACTGCGCTCTCTCATGGGAGGGGGTGCCCTCAGAGGCCCAAGCTGGTTGTCAGGGCCTCTTTCCCGAAGCCTCTTTGAGAGAAGAACATTCCTCAGGGCTGGCGAGTCACCCAAATCACCCGCTTCAAAACTGAGGATGTCCAACTCCTCAGAGCTGGACAATCCCAGTGCAATGTGCTCACTCGGGGTGGAAGAAGCCGCAGAGTGGGCTTCCAGATCCCGAAGCTGAGCTAGCGGCTGAGAGCTGAGAAAGGGCCTCGGCCGTCTCAAGCTCATCCGCTAGCTCCATCTGCGACCCCCATGAATGAAGCCGCCGGGTTGCCTCGGCAACCACGGGACCTGATCCACGGGGAGCTGAGCGTCCTCAGAGGGAGATTTTCACAATGCACACAGGCATTTTATACACTTTTTGAATGCTTATGTGTGGGACAGACAACTGTAAATAAGATGTACACACACAGGGCGCTTGCTGAAGATCAGAAAGCTATCTCTGTTGTGATTCCCTTTATAGCTTGGTTATATCCGGTGTGCTTCCCTTTATAGCTTCCGCGTTCCTCCGGCATGTGTCACCGGACGAGGCAACACCAATCAGAATTGGACTACACACCGAAGGCGATCCCCAAAGCGTCATCATTGACGCAGCACAAGTTTGCTTGAAAGGGAACTCTTCTGGAACTCTAGAGACATGCAAAATTACCAGGCTATTTTCTTAGAAGATAAAACTAAAAAGCAGGAGAACAGTCTAGGGCTGGTGCTCCTTGGACCAGTAACAAACCAGCTACCATGTTCCAAAAAAAAAAAAAAAACAACCAACTTAATATTTTTTAACCAGGGTCACAAAATTTAGCATCACTTTTAATAAAAGAAAACTACACAAATTTGCTATAAATACTGTTCCACTTTTACTAATGACCTGACTTTTTATATAAAAAAAAAATTAAAAAAAGTTAAATGGAATGTATAACTGGATTAAAATGTCTATCATTATCACAAAGAAATGAAATTAAATATTGTCATGATTTATTTACATTCTGGGGAAAAAAGAGTAAAAGAAATGTTCTTATGATTTTAATTACAAAAAATAACAGTTATAAATATAAAGCAATAAATCTGGTTAATATTTATTATTATATTATTGCATTTCTATCTCATGCTTTGCTTGATTTGAGAACTGTGTATTGTCATATCAAGAAACTTTCGACATCTGTTAACACACACACAAAAAAAAAAGTCGTGTATTTAAGAGAATGCGGAGGGGTGTATCTATGTTAGAGAAAGTAAGAAAAACTTAAAGATGTCACTTTCTTGCTGCACCAGAGATCGTAAATTAAGAACATATTGGTTTGATTTTCTTTCCAATTATTGCTGTAAACTCAAGCTAAAGACCAAAGAGGCAGCACTGGCCAAGGGTTTGGAAAAACACATGCACTGGATTAGTCGCACCGTAATCATATCACTTTCAGTGGAAGGAAAATGAAAAGAATGGTGACTGGTCATCCCAGAGAGAAAAGACAGAATGTCCATCAGCAAAAATCAAACAACTGTGGAATGCTGGATATTTGACATAGAACTGGAAAAAAAAACTCATAACATTTTAGAAAAGTATCATGGGACTTGATGGGATAGATTTTAAGCAACTAAAAAGATTACAGATGATGCTGTGACTAAGATAAACAAGGGCAACAAGAAAAAAAAATATCATTGTTAAGCACTGTTATTGAGCCTATAGCATTGCATGCCACCACAGCAACCAATGAAATAAGGACAATAGAGGTGCTCCTACCTCATGCTACACTCAGGACGGGAGATCCACTGGTGTCCTCCCCAATTCATCAGCTGACACTTTACTTGTCCTGAAGCATCTGCTTTCAATAGCGTGATGGAACCGTCTGACTGGAAAGAAATCGCACAGGTTTTCCATTATGGTCTTTACCAACATGGTCAAAGCTTTGTTTCCATTTGCATTCCTGGTGATCCACAGAGCTCCAACTGCATCAATAGTATGAGTAATTTTCTCATTTATTTGATACATTTTTCTTATCTGGCCACTGATAATACAACGTTCCTTATTACATTTTCTGACACCAGTCCAGACCTATGTCTGTTCCACCACAATGAATAAACAATTGGTCTGCATCTTTCTTTTATTTAACAGTCAGATCACATTGACTAGTAATGAAAATTTCTTTAAAAAAATAGCAGTAGTATAAGTAGTATAGTTTTGAATAGTAACAGATTACATATAATGTGTATTACATAAACAAATGACAAATATAAAGTATTTGTTTATAATTATTATATTTTATAATTTGTAATTTGGCCAGATGTGGGTTAGAGGTCGTGGGTTCGAGTCTCAGTACCGTTAGGAAATGTAGGTCGGGGGAGTGAATGAGCGCTCTCTTCCACTCTCATTACCCACAACTGAGGTTCCCTTGAGCATGACACCTAACCCCAATTGCTCCCCAGGCGCCACAGCAAAAATGTCTGCCCACTGCTCCAGGTGTGTGTTTACGGTGTGTGTGTTCACTACTCACTGCTGTGTGTGTGTGCGTGCTTTGATGAATGAAGAGCACAAATTCCAAATATGGGAAACCATACTTGGCTACAAGTCACGTCATGTCAGGTCATATACAAATAACATTTGTAAGAATCAGATTTTACAATCAGATTTTTATTCTTTTTATGAAGCACGTGAATTGGCTTGGCTTTTTGAAGACGGCGATAACTGAGGAACTTGAAATGTTTTAAAAGTGATGTGGATACCGTTTTTATTATTATTTAACAGGCGAGTAAGGTATTTTATTGAACAGATAAATTGCCATATAGCTCTTTAACATTGTAAAGCATTATCTATTGTAAAGCATTATCATTGTAAAGCATTATCTATTGTGAAGGGACAATTCATTAAGGGTTGCTGTGGCACTGTGCTGGAATTTACTTTCGAGGAAGTGCCGTGTCTATTGATGGGTATAGCTACAGTAATGTCTTCAGCTAGTCAGCTTGAGATCCTTTCCATCAAAACTGGTTATATCTCTTAAGCCTAGTAGTGAATGTTTTATGAGCAGTAGGATAACCATATTCATCCACAGTCATGCAGAGACAAAGCACAACCAAAACAATGTTCTTCCTCAAAATACAAGAAGTTTTGTTTTTTAACCGCTAGAGGGCCAAAAGTTACATAGTGTACCTTTAATGCACTTAAAGATAGCGGTTAGATTATCATTAAAACATGCAATAATATAAAAACATATAATGGGTCTTCAGGTTTATTCTTGTGTGTGACACCAAATAATTAATAAAAATAATCTTAAAGTAGTCAGATTTGATTACATAAAACTGTCAACTAAAAGATTACCTTTTACAGTTTTAGTTACCTAATACTAACCTAATAAGCTACCAACAAACTATCTGTGCTGCATTTCCCAAGGTTGCCAATGGTTTTCAGTGTGCCCTTCAAATGGAGTTGAACATTTCTGAATTACGAGTTGCAAGCACATGAATGACCAGGCGAAGTCGTATTTTCAAATGGGAAACTCTGAGTTTTATATGATACATACATGAGTTGCGACGTTGGAAGGGTCATGTTGATTTTAAACATAGCAGAAATTCTGATCTACAATATATTGTCTTCAATCTATATAGAGAAATCAGTGAGAGGATATTGAGCCATATGCACACAGCAGCACCATTTCCATATGCAAAACTGGCCTGCTGCCATGCCAACAATTTGCTGACAAGTGTCAGATGGGACACAGCTCTGATCGAACAAATGTACTCTGGATGTTTTGGATTTTAAACTGTGGCAGCATTCAGAGGCTTTTGTAGCATATCTGGAAGCAGTTCAAAAGCAAGAGGACACATTCCCACATGTGGAATTAGCTTTTCCCATAAAGAGTGCCATTGTTTCCATAGGCACTAGGATTTTTACAGTACTGAACCTTTAAAAGTTTGGTCCGCTTTTGGGAGGATATACAATTATGTAATGTACATTGATGTTCTTCCTCACATTTTTGTCATTTACCATATCTTCCCTTTAAAATATTGAAAAGAAAGTAATTGTAAAAGCTGAAAATGCTGGGTAAAGTCATCTGCACCACTCCAATTTCAAATAAATACAAATAAATGCTGTTCCCTTTCAGTCGGTCACGTTTGATGTTACGTCGGAACTGAACTGACGAATTAGGATCTCACTTGAGAACTAATCCACTTCAAGTGTAACCTAAACGAGCCAATGTACAATGGCATGCAAGATTTGCATCTCACGCTCCGCCCCGCAGCACGGGTATAAATAGGAAGCGGATGCATCACATATTCAGCTTTTCACTTCAGAGCCGAGCAGTTCAACTGTTCTGCAATCCTGAATAAAGAGTGTGCTCAATGAGCTACTGTTCTTCAGGAAAGAAGCCTCTTCGATTGGTGTTGGTGTGACGGAGTTTGCAGTGGTGGTCGCAATCTCTAAAGATCATTCAAACATTCAACATTCAAGATCATTTCAGAGACTTGCGCCTTCAATGAGTTTGCTGTTCATTCAGCCTGAAAGAGTTTGCGTCTTTAAGGAGTGTGAGTGCACACAGTAGGCTGCACTAATCCCTGCTTGTTGTGCCATGGCTATTTCCCCTGTGCGCTTCAGCACCAGAGAGAGCTAAATTTCCCTAAAAGAGCTTACACGGTTAAGACACTAGGTCTTTTTAAAGACATCATTCCGCCCGTGTTTTTCTGGATGCGGTCATTTCCGATTCTTATTGATGGCCATGACCACTGTCTCACATGCCTGGGCATAAGCATGTTGAGATGCGTTCATGGGTGGCTCATGTTCTCGCATGAGAGCATGACCAGGTCGGTATGCTGGTCGTCTCTCACCTTTCTCGTAAGGGCTTGCGCTTCTCAGTGTGTCATGTGCCGTCGAGCTGTTGGCTGACAGTCACTCGGTGCTCTAGATGCGCGGTCGAGACTTGGGTACCTCAAACGAGGTGGAGTCCCGTTGCCTATTCCCCGATCTAGTTCCTCTTTTGGTAAATTGCCTTGCCCCACCCCCGTGCTTTTTTTCTGAATGTGCATGGAAAACTTTGGCAGTATGGAAGCATATTGATGCCAATATGGAATGTCAAAAGTGCCAAAATCAAAAACAAAAAGTTTTTTCCTCTCTCACTACCCACAATGGTGGGGTGGCAGTGCCACTGGCAGGCCGCCTCTGCCATGCATGCCATGGCCACCCTGCAAGTCTACGAGGCCAATGAACTGAGCATTAAATCCTTTAAATCCTTTAAGTGGTAGGTGAAACATCACCCCTGAGACGGCCGTCCCAGAGATGGACAGAACCGCTCTTCCCCCGGTGGAGGGCCAGGCGGTGAATCTTTTAAGTCAAATTTCTGTTCTGCTACTGGCGTCACAGTCAGCGGTATACAATTTCTCAGTAGAAGAGCATCTTCCTCTATCTCTGGGTCTTTGCGAAGGTCGCGGAGGCAGCCATTGTTCCCCTGAGAGAATGCAGCGTTTGCATCCTCAACTACTGGCTCATACTCGCCCAGTCACGGAAGCAGTTGTGCGAACACAGGGACATGGTGCTCAGTCACCTCAGCCAGTAGGGACTTCGGGTCAACTGGGAAAAGAGCAAACTCTCCCCCGTCGTGGGAGAGTGTTCGATCAGCAGGACAGCGGCCCCACTGAAACTTATACAGAGACTCCTGGAGCATATGACATCAGCCGCTGCAGTAACGCCGCTCAGATTGCTTTATATGAGGCCACTTCAGCACTGGCTTCACGGCGAGTTCCGAGGTGGGCGTGGCAGAACGGCATGCACCGGGTTACAATCACTCCATTCTGCCGCCAAACCTTCAGCCCATGGTCGGACACTTTGTTTCTACAGGCAGGAGTTCCCCTAGAACAAGTGTCCGGGCATGCTGTGGTCTACACAGATGCCTCTGCCACTGGCTGGGGGGCCACGTACAATGAGCATGCAGTTTTGATTTGGGCCACTTCAAAGTGCTGCTACAAGGCAAGCAAATTCTGGTCCATAAAGACAACACGGTGTTCGTTGCGTACATCAACCATCAGGGTGTTCTATGCTCCCGCCGCATGTTGCAACTCGCCTGCCATCTCCTCCTTTGGAGTCAGAAGCATCTGTGGTCGCTTCGTGCCAATAACATTCTGGGCCTGTTCAATTGAGCAGCCGACGAGCTCTCACGACAGCCTGCACTTCCGGGAAAATGGAGACTCCGTCCCCAGGTGGTCCAGCTGATTTGGAGATGCTTTGGATCTGCACAGATAGATCTGTTTGCCTCTCTGAACACGTCGCATTGCCAGTTGTTGTACTCCCTGACCAAGGGGTTCCTTGGCATGGACTGGCATGCAGCTGGCCCTGGGACCTACGCAAGTATGCGTTTCCACCGGTGAGCCTCCTTGCACAGACACTGTGCAAAGTCAGGGAGGACGAGGAACAGGTCTTGCTAGTTGCACCCTATTGGCCCAACAGGACATGGTTCCCAGAACTCATGCTTCTCATGACAGCCCCTCCCTGGTGCATTCCTCTGAGGAAGGATCTGCTCTTTCAGAGATGGGGGTGAGAAGGTTAAATCCTCCTCGCCCTCACTCTATACACAGATTTGTCTCTGGTGCTCACGACTACAGAGGCCAGCAGAAGGGAAAGATCTCCAAGCGAAGGATGGCCCACTGGATAGTGGATGCCATCGCCTTGGCGTATCAAAGCCTGCTCAGGTTGAGAGCTCACTCAACTAGAAGTGTTGCTTCTTCCTGTGTGCTGGCGCACGGTACCTCACTGACAGATATATGTAGAGCTGCGGGCTGGGCGACACCCAACACTTTCGCTAGATTCTACGTATAGCCTTTGTGTAGAACCGGTATCCTCCAGTGTACTCGCCCCAAGTGGCCAGGACCCACTTAGTGTCGGCTTGCCAGTGTCTTTCCCTTGGCAGAGTCCGCTCTGCTGTCTCTGCCGGTGTAGCCCCCTCCCTAACAAGGCCGGAGCCACCCTAGAGACATTCCATAGGTTGCATTGCCCTAATCAGCCAGTCCATTGTGTAACTTCCACATGATACCTCCCTATGGGCAGTATGTGTCTTCCGCAGCATGTTATCCAATAGTCTCACTGTGTGGGTCATGCGGAACAGCAATGATCGACCTTCTCTGCATAAGCCCTGTCCCATTTTCCGCCCCAATAGGTGCGGGGGAATTAGGAGGCTTACGCAGGGCGCTGGAAGGGCCAACAACAATGGCATTTTATTAGGGATCCCAATTCGTCGTTCAGTTCCAACGTCACATCGAACGTGACCGACTTAAAGGGAATGTCTCTGTTACGTATGTAACCCTCATTCCCTGAAGGTGGGAATGGAGATGTTACGGCCCATCGCCACAGTTGCTGTACCACCACTGAGCGGCCGGGTCACCGGCTCGGCTCCTCAGGCGAAAACCTGAATACGCGCTGCGGGATGGAGCGTGAGATGCAAATCTCGCATACCAATGTACATTGGCTTGTTTAGGTTACACTCGAAGTGGATTGGTCTCTCAAGCGAGATACCAATTCGTTGGTTCAGTTCCGACGTAACGTCTCCGTTCCCTCCACAAGGGAATGAGGGTTACATACATAACAGAGGCATTTTTCTTTCTTTTCACGGTTCACAAAAATCACGGTTTCCAAAAAAATATTATAATAATAATAGTAAAAATAAAAAATAGGTAGCACAACCGTTTTCAACATTATAATAACAATAAGAATGTTTCTTAAGCTCCAAATCAGCATATTAGAATGATTTCTAAAGGATCATGTGACACTTAAGACTAAAGTAATGATACTAAAAATTCAGCTTTGCCATCACAGGAATAAACTACATTTTAAATTATATTAAAATAGAAAACAGCTATTTTAAGTTTCATAATATTACCATTATTAATCATTTACTAATGAAGTAAATACAGCCTAGTAGAGCATAGGAGACTTCTGTCAAAAACATAAAAAATCTTACAGACCCCAAACTTTTGGAAATTAGGGTATATTTTAGGGTATATATCATTGTTAAATGGTAGCTAAAAAAACAACAACATAATATTCAGCGTACATCAATTTTTCTTAATGCCAAAATTCATAATTTAGTCTATATACACTGCAAACAAACCCTTTCAAGTGCACTTTCATCACAGAGAGCTTTTCAGAAAAAGCTTTCAAGTGATAAATGTTCTGCTTTTCCTGCAGCGCATGCTTTTTCGAACAGCCTGCAATCAAACCACTGTAATTGGTGGCATGATGTCAGAGTAGAAGCTTCAGTTAGTAGTATGAAACCACAGAACCATATTCCAGTCTACTGTGGCTTTGTCAAGCTTGCTTCAAATATGTGCAACACTTGCTTAATGATGGTCTTGGATGTAAGGCAGTGCTTATACAGTTTCAAAATCCCTGCGATGGACAATCATGATGCCAGTGGGTCAATGAATGCCTCTACAAAGATTGCACACATGTGGTTGGTTTAGTCTTTAAGCTTTAAATATGCTGGGAACCCTGTAGTCATGAAAAATGCATAATGTCAGGGGGAGCAGCGGTTCAGTGTGTCAGTGAAGACACGCAAAATGGTCTGGCCAATCTAAATGAGGGTTAGAGACATGCCCTCTGGTGCCAAGCTAAAGACTGCTTGGCACACACTGGGAAACACCTCCCAAGAGCCTGGCAAGAGCTGAAGTCTGTCGAGTGTCAATTTAATGACCATATCTGAATGAGTCAGTGGGAAAGTGGGTTGAGTACAAACTGAGTCACTCTCTCTGCATCTGAATATGCCTACTTTCATACTATATAGTAGGCAAAAAACAGTATGTGAGCTGAGTAGTATTGTCGACTTCATAAAGCAGTAGGCTTTATCAAAAGTACCTGAATGACCTACTAGTTCCGGCAAGATTCTGAAGTGCACATTCAAAGAACACTTAAAGGGGGGGTATCACACACAGTTTCTGCCAATCTCATGTTAATCTTGAGTACGTATAGAGTAGTAGTGCATCCTTCATAACTCCAAAAAGTCTTTAGTTTTATCATATTTATAAAAGATACATACGCTGTACCGAGTATTTCCGAAAACAGCCGAGCTCCTGGAGGCGTGACGTGTGAGCGGAGATGGAGTGCGAGCTATCACGAGCACGCGCAGCTTTTGTGTAAAGATCGGCTGCAAGCTATCAATGGTCAGCTAAACAGATGTATTTAAACACACACAATACACCATCGCATTATCCCTGGTTAACTTTTGAATCACTATAATGAATATACTATAGTGAATGATGAATAACGAATTTATGAATTCACTACGCTCGTGTTGTTTACATTATATGCACTTAGGCACCTATTGCCAACAAAACAGACATTTGAAGCAGTTTACTCACCACCTGTGGTTCCGACTCATGACCGGGATCATTATTGCTGTGACCGCTCCATCTTTCAGTTTCAAACAATCTGTAAATCCAGCGTAGAACTGGGCCTTGTTTATGAAACCATAAGCGCCGATCTTGAGGGCTCGAGCAGCCACGGAAAAACACAAGATATTCTCCATTCATTTTAACCAATAAAAAAAAAGTGATTGCAACTATCAGTTTCTATGGTTATTTTAAAAAAAATGTAGAGAGCGCATCAATTTTGAGCACAAAAATCTCAGCTCTACTTAACGCTGGGTTCTTTGGGAAGCAAGGTTATCTTTCCCTCACAACCAAAAACACACTTCTTTGGTGACATTGTTGATTTCGTGAAGTCCTGTGACCTGTGCAGCGCTGCCGACGACTTCTGTAAACCTGAACGCGCGTTGATGGGCGTGCACTTGCTCTCTCGCTCTGGTCGACGTGTGCGCGTGCGCTCTTCCGGGATAAGTGCCCGTACAAGGAATTCCCCCGTTTACGTCACCCAGACACATACTCGGAAAAAAAAACCCGAATCCTGTAAGGATTTGGAAGAGAATTTTTGGCACAGAAATACTCCGTCATTCGTCCAACTCGTGTTTTGAAACTTT
Source organism: Ctenopharyngodon idella (assembly GCF_019924925.1). Taxonomy (NCBI): domain Eukaryota; kingdom Metazoa; phylum Chordata; class Actinopteri; order Cypriniformes; family Xenocyprididae; genus Ctenopharyngodon; species Ctenopharyngodon idella. The sequence goes on from NC_067221.1 coordinate 17,050,076, forward strand.
GGCCATGTTTAGCATGAGAATCCAACTCTTTAACAGTGTAAATAAGTCAGAATACATGAAATAGCATTATACCCCCCCTTTAAGCTGCGTCCCAATTCAGAGACTGCATCCTTTGAAGGTCGTAATGAGCATTGTTAAATGGGATGGTCTAGCCTACGGAGGATTGTTCTTGTCGCCTAGCAACTGTGACATCTGCTGTTGATGAATGGCGTTGTACTGTACTATACTATATTGATCTGTCTGAAAACAAAACAGGGTTCACAAACTTGTACAAACTTTAAATATGTTCACCATGGTCAATTTCTGCATATAATAAAGAGTATAAACTATATATTATCGCATCTTAGTAAGATATAAGTCAACATTTGAACCGATTTGGAGGCCGTTCATGTCGCGTCTAAAACGCACCGCTTTTTTCTCCTTATTTCCAAAGCGCTCAGGAGCTTGTGCTCCCTTGGTGTCTGTCATTGCTATGCAACCATAAACTTCGCTCTCCACAACAACAAGGAAGCACTGAAAAACCCTTGCTGTAATCAAAATAATAAGCGTTTGATAAGTTAAAAAGCTCTGGATATCCCCGAAACCCTATGATCAGCTGTTCCTACATGTTGGCTGAGCTTTCAATGTTGTTACGGAAAGGGTGAAACTGATTGGTTGGATCTTGTCACATGACCTGCGGTGCGGTTGCGGTATTCTGAAAAGTTTATATTTTTTCATCTTGCTGTGGCGCACGGCAGGAGCGTCGCGACCGAGTCACTTCACTTTATCAGCACACTTGCTGCGCGTCTGCATTTGAAATAACGAACTTGAGCGCGCAAAAGACGTCACATGTGAATGCCCTCCCCCCACCTTTTTATTTTATATTTGTATCATTAGATATTTGAGTAAGATGAAACTCAATAGTTACATTTAAAAATGTAATTCTATAGGCAATGCCGCGAAGGATCCATCTGTTGTATCCTTCATTTCACAGGAAACGAAGGACGCATTTGGAGGCCGCATTTGAAGGAGCCTTCGAATTGGGGCAGCCTTCGTCGCACCGTGGTGATACAATCGACCTTCAAATGCGGTCTTCGAAGGATGCAGCCTCTGAACTGGGACACAGCCTAGATGAGGCCATGGGAGAGGATTTGTAAATGGAAGTGAAGCAACGCAACTGATGCCATAAATCACATGACAATGACAACATGGTGGATGTGGTGTGTCCGAATTACATTCACATTACACACATTCACACTATATCAAACATACACTTTAACGGTCACAAAGTTTCCAACCAAATGTAGTATAGTATAGTCAGTGGCGCAAAAATGGGGTATGCAGTATATGCAATGCATAGGGGCGCCGCACGGAGGGGGGCGCCATTGTGCCAAAACGTCTTTGAAAATCTTTTTGAATAAAACGTTTAAAATAAATTTAAAGATGATGTTTGTTAAAAAATAATGTTTGTTTAGCATTTTAAATTAAAGTGATATCAACTGCTCACCATTTCGACAAGAGCCGTTGCTCTGTTACGGACAGTCACATGTCCAAAATGGACAGAGGAGGGAAGCGTTTCTGGGGCGCAGAACAGAAAACAGAAAAGAAAAAGAAAATGAAAATGGAAAACAGTGTCTTAAAATTAGGACATCGATGTCCACGTGGATAACAAGAAATTGGTAAGCGTAACCTATATCACTGTAAGTCTTTGATGTCATACACCGGTCGGTCTGCGTGTAGCGCCGCTTCAAGTCTTTTATGAATGGTCCGCTGAATCACTTTTGTTACATTCAAAAAGCAGATTCAGAAATGAAACACTGCCGTGTGTTGCGTGGAGACGAACAGTTCTGCTTTGTCTTTATAGTTTCATTGGCAAAATTGAACAAACCAGACAATATTTTGTCTAAAATAACACAATATAAATTTATTTTAAACTTACGTATAAAATAAGTATTGCATGTTGCACTCATTTTATTTGGGACAAAAACAGCACTCGTGTAATATTGAAATCCGTTACTTTTGTGATACTGCTTAACTCATATGATAAATATGAGACAAAAACTCAATAAGGGGCATTTTTGCTCCAGTATCTTGAGTTTTATGGCCATTCTAACTGCATTCTGTAAGCTCTATGCATCGCATAGTGAGTTGTTGCCCTGCATTATATTCCTCATCAGATGACCTACATAGGTTTGGGGCGGGGCAAGTGCATTAAAAAATGTAAAGTTTTTTTTTTTTAATCGTATTTAATTAATCTAATTAACGTGTTAAATCGACAGTAAAATGCAGGAAGTTTTCTGTGTGTGAGGGTTAGGGGATATAGAGTGGCAAGAATATTGAAAAATGTGAGAAAATGTGAATCCTTTGGATTTTCTGGATTAATTGATCATATCAATTGCTCAATGTCATATTCATTAAAGTCACAAGTAGACAAAACACAATGTAGGCTAGGGGGGGCGCCAACCATGATCTTGCATACCCCTCAGCAAATGTGCAGTTGCGCCCCTGAGTATAGTATGTGATTTCGGACGAAGCATCTGTTTTTTTCTTTGGTAGAATGATAACCTTTCCTTTCATCATCTGATGAAAATGTAAAATAACTAAAGATCAGTATTTGTAAAGCAATTCTGTTCACTTTTATTATCTTATATGGCATTTGATTGTGTGGAGTGTCCTCTAGTGGAAAGAGTTGGGACAGTGATGATTCTGTTCCACATAAGGTGTTTTCAAGGACAGCATTAATAAGCCGTATTTGTACCATGTCATCATCTACAGACCCCTTGCATCATCAGTGTTTCTCAGGTCCTTTTTCTTCTGTAAGATCATATGGAGAGAGAGAGAGAGAGAGAAATTTGGGTTGTACATTTTTGTGCAGCTTGAAGTTCCTGTCTGACTGCAGAGCCAACGTAGGCTCTGTTTCCAACTGTACCTCCTTCTCACATCTCTGTGTCTCCTAATTCAAATCTGCAAGAGCCTCCATCAAAATTCTGTGTGGCCTCATGCCAGAGTTAACTTCCTGGATTATTCAGTTACAGACTTGCTCACTTAAACTCTCTCTCTCTCTCTCTCTCTCTCTCTCTCTCTCTCTCTCTCTCTCTCTCTCTTTCTCACACACACACATGCGCACAAACACACACACACACACACACACACACACACACACACACGTTTACTTTGCTATCTAAAGGGGGACAATCCATAGTCTTCTATTCTTTTTAAATACTATAGCTAGTTACTATAACCTAAACCTAACCCATTTCTGCACTTAATTTACTGGTAACTTTAGAATACTGATCCTTCATTAATGAATAACTACACAGGAACATATGAGTAATGCATTATTAACACTCTAGTAACTACTATTAACTAACAAGAAACTCTGATTAATGAATAAGTAATAGTGCTCAGTTGAAGGTGGTCGTTCACTATTAGCTAATCAGTAACTACCTTTTCTTTAATACCTCCAAGAGAACTACTAAGAACTACAATATACAGGTTCATAATTAATGTGAATAATGCATAATATATAATTAATTCTAAAGTAAAGATCATGGTAACCCACTAGTAATGACTGAAGTATTACCAAATCCTTCAGAAGGAATTACTAAAAATTTGGATCAGTATTCTAAAGTGAGAAACATGATAACTCTCTAGTAACTACTGAAGCCATGTAAACTTTTGAGGTTTTTGTACAGTATTGGATAGTAACAACTCAAGAGTTACTACATCCTTCTAAAGGAACTACTAATTATTTAGCATTCTAAAGTGAAGATCATGGTAACCCACTAGTAATTTCTTAAGTGTTACCAAATACATCAGAAGGAATTACTGTACAAAACTGTACAAAAACCTCAAAAGTTTACAATGACTTCAGTAGTTACTAGAGAGTTATTATGTTTTTCACTTTTTAGAATACTGATCCAAATAATTAGTAATTCCTTCTGAAGGATTTGGTAATACTTCAGTCATTACTAATGGGTTACCATGACCTTTACTTTAGAATTAATTATACATTATGCATCATTCATGTTAATTATGAACCTGTATATAGTAGTTCTCTGAGAGGTATGAAAAAACAGTAGTTACTGATTAGCTAATAGTGAACTACCACATTCAACTGAGCACTATTACGTATTAATTCATTAATCAGAGTTTCTCGTTAGTTAATAGTAGTTACTAGAGTGTTAATAATGCATTACTCATTTGTTCCTGTGTAGTTATTCATTAATGAAGGATCAGTATTCTAAAGTGTTACCTATTTACTTTATTTTTAAACCTTTTCTAAAAAATAAAAAATAAAATAAAAAATAAGGATATCTCCAAAAGGAGGTTTTTTCAGATTTATCACACACACATGTTGGGTTTCCATGTTTTATGGGGACTTTTCACAGACATAATGATTTTTATACTGTACAAACTGTATATTCTAACATAGTATATATTTGTATGAGCCAAAAATCAAACTTGATTGAGGGCCGGTGGCCGAAAGTAAATGTCGCATTATATAACATAACTAAATTATATTAAAATTGATTTTTAAAAAATATATTCACATTTCAATGCAAAAATTATATCTGAACATCCTTTAAACAAGATACATTAACTTGAAAGCAAAATTGTAAAAGAAATATATCTTTTAGTTTATTTGTCTTATATCACTGGCAAATATTTTTTTCTTGTTTCAATCAAAAAAATCAAACAAACTTTAGGGAGATTTATGTTTGCATCCGAGTCTGAACCACTTAAAAAGGTTTATGCTTAAAACTTATTAATAAAATGTATTTCTTATGGCAGGTAAGTGATAATAATTGGCTTGGCTTGCCTGAAAAAGGAAAACAAACTTAAATATACTGGTGTTACTAAAGAATTCATTCAGTTTCAAGTATCACATAAAGTGAAGGCATAATTCTAAGAGTTTACAGACAAGTTGTGGCTGTGAAATACCACATATGTTCAGGTTACCTTAAATAAACATTTGGTGCCATGCAGCCCTATCATGCCTCTGGCTGACCATGACCTTAATGCCAGTGCCAGATCACACAATGCCAATATTTCTCCTTTGATGGCCATTCGTTCATCATGCTGTCAGGGGATGCCTGGCAAACAAGACACAGAGTGATCAAAAGTTTTGTTTAGAGAGAATGCCAGTGCCAGATCACGCAAGGCCAATATTCCTTCTTTGATGGCCATTCGTTCATCATGCTGTTAGGGGATGCCTGGCAAACAACGCACAGTGTGATCAAAATTTCCATTTAGAGAGAAATTTGGTCACCCTACTTTGTAGAAACTACTTCAAGAAATAAGGTTAATTTACCTAACACAGGATTTCACATGGTTCTTTCAGCCACAATGTTGAATACATGAGATGAATGTCTTATTTTAGTTCAAAAGGAAGAACTCAGAAAGAGGGAGAGGGACGAGATGTGAAAGAGAAATGAAAAAGAATTGTACGCTCAAATACAACCACTGGAAAAGGCATTTATAGGAACTGCTAACCACGAAGTTTAAAAGTACAGAGCAGAGAGATTGAAGACTACGTAAAGCTGAGTTGTCTGTACTAAGCGACTTTCTTTTTTTGTCCCAGTACTGGAGCAGACTGAGCGCCAGTGCCAGTGCTTCTGACAGAAACCTCTCTTGGCTACTGTTATGGCAGTGTGTTTGAGGGGAATGGGGCCAGCCGAAGACAGAAAGTTGGACCAAAAAGGGGCAAAACTGTGAACATACTGTGAACTGTATCCATGATCAAAAACAAATAAATTCCACAGCCACTGAATCATCTGGTCAGCTTCTGTTCGCTCCAGACGCCCTTACTCGAAACCAGCAGGACACTCCTATTGTCAAAATATGAATGCACTGGATTTGTAAGATACCCATTTTGTTACAGTTTTAAGCATTTCTGACAATGATTGGCAAAAGTAGTCTGAGCAAAATTCACATAAGGCCTGAAAGGACACTAGTCAGTTAAAGGAAGATGGGTTAAATTGTTTCCATGTGGACTAGTGTGGACTTATTCATTAAACACAGAAATGTTGTACTTTCAGTTCTTTAATGGGTGATATATTGTAAGACTTATGTTTTATTAGTGCCTTTTAATGTCTGATAAATTATCGTTAATATAGTCATTTATCATTTATATATTAATATCATTAATATAGTCATTTAAGGTGACAAAATCCACACAGTTTGAGTGGTAAATTGCATGAGAGAAAAAGAAATGCTACAAAAATGAAAAGAGCCACAATTATGAGCTTTAAATTTTGTCTGGTACAAACTTTCACAGGTTACAACACAAAGATGTCAAAGTTATGAGAAAGTTAAATGTAAGAAAACGATATTTCCTCATCAATAGTGTGCTCAAATATTTAGACAAGACAGAGAGAGAAAGAGAGGAATGTTCCCCTCAGTTACGTCTTTCTGCTGCGTTTCCCGTTGACTACTTATGAAACCAGATCATTAAATTGATTCCATCTGTACGTTTGTGGATTAACTTTCCATCCACCAGCACATGCTTCAGCCCCTTTTTTCTGTATATTCCCCTCATTTACAAAGATTTACCATCCCTATTATGCCAAATAATATGATTCAGTCATTTTGTCAAGCCGTAATACAATATAACTTTGTCAAACAGATCATATAAAGTATAACATCAACCCTTTAGCATTTTTACCAAAAACAAAATATTACAATATCAGTGTGCCCTAATCGTTTATAAATAATCACTCAATAAACTGAAACACAGCATCAAACTGTATTCTGTTGGTAAAGAGAACACACTGACACTTAACTAATTGTGTGCTGTAAATTATCAAAAATTTTGGAACAACATAAAAGAACTTGCTTACAGTCCTGGATTCATTTCAATGTTCATACAATCATCTCACAACAAAGGCTTGACTGATGAATGCTGTTGTTTGTGTGTGATGTCAAACTAATGGGTGTTTACAGAGTTTGTAGACATTGTCCTTATCCAAATGTCATCTAGTCATTAACGTGCTCATTGCAGACTCTCATTCATCAGTTTGGACTGGATATAAAGTTCACCGTTGTGTAATCAAAAGAAATGTAGTTCAGTGAGCATATTCTGATATGTCTTTAAGATAACTTCAAGATGTGCTATGCAGTCTGTAACCCCATCTCCTGTCTCATGGTGGCACTGGTGCACTTTCTCGTTTGTTGACAGTCATTTTTTTATTATTATTATTATTTTTTTTAATTTTGAATGACACATTGCAAATCAACACACAGCAAACCTATTGCAATCACTTTAAACAAGATGGAATAATGTCAAGATGACTTTTACGATAATGTCATAATGTTACAATATGTCATTTATCATAATGATAATGTAAATATACTCTTGAAAAATGGCTTCACCTTTATTCATAAGTTAAGATAATGTACTTGCATACTGTTTTCCCAGTACATAGACTGCATGTCTTTTCATTCAAATATATGAAACGGTATAAAAAAAATAATACTTAATGTTTGCAATATAAACAACAAAGTGTTAATAGTAGTAGTAGTAGTAGTATTAACAATAATACTTATTGTAATTATTATAATAATGATATCAGAGTGGAACAATAATATAGTTTATTACATTTACAATTATTTATTAATAATGACTTTTATTATTATTATTATTATTATTACACACTGATGTCTTCTCAGATCATTATATTATTTTGTAATAATATATTATAATATAATAAATTATTTAATAATATAATATTATTTAATAGTGACTTTTATATTATTATTCTATGCCATCTCAGAAAATGATATTACTTAATAATATAATAATTATTTGGTAATATAATAATTTTTTATGCAGTAGTGACTTTAATGTGACTGATGCAATTTTTCAAACTGTAATGACTTTTATTAATAATAATAACAATAAGATTATTATTTTTTAATATTATTATTCCACACTGATGCCATCTCAGAAAATGATACTGAAGAATGCCTTTAGGCATTTTTGCATATTTATTAAACATACCTTTTCAGGTCTTTTTCCTAGTTGTTGATTCTGAAGTAAGCATGTGCATCTTCTCGAACCTCCACCTGTCAGGACAATGTTTAGGGTCTCATTCAGCTCCCTAGAGCAAAAAGTGAATATTATAAATGATCTGCTGCTTATCTGCTGATGACAGTAATTACACACTAATGGAGTTCTAAAAAAAAAAAAAAAAGTTCTTGTTGTTGTTCTTGTTGTTGTCAGCAATCTTCTGCTGAACACAAAAGAAGATATTTTGAAAAATTTGTGTAATCAAATAGTTGATGGACCCCATTGACTTCCATAGTATAGAAAAAAAAAAATACTCTGGAAGTCAATGAGGACTATCAACTGTTTGGTTACCGACATCAAACCATTCAAAATATATTCTTTTGTGTTCAGGAGAAAAAATTCATACAGGTTTGGAACAACTTGAGGGCAAGTTCATTTTTGGGTAAACTATCCCTTTAAGACTTCTGAGACTTCTTAACAGAGATGGGAATTTCAGTATGTGGGCCTTATGGAAGGTCACCCAGAACACCCTAGCAATCACATAGCAACCACCTAGCAACACTTGAGTAACAACCCAGAACACTCAACTATATTTTATCCATCCTGAACAATAATCTGAATCTGAATAATTTTTCTTAGGCCGCCCCAATCAAATGGATTTCCCCGACACTTCAAGTCTATCCTCTGCGCGGCACTTTATTATTTCTGCGTGGCCGCGAACACGTGCAACTAAGAGGGAGCATTGGTGCAATACCCAGTGCAATAACAACAATCTCCCACATCCAGTAAAAAAGCAAAGCACATTTTAATGTTCTTGATTTTAAACATCATCAATGACCTTTCATGGACCTTAAACACACCTTTTTTAGTGAAAAATGCCTTTCTCTAAGGAGAGCTGGCCTGCAAACCCCTATTCTCCGATGAAGCCTCTGCAGATGTGTTTGAAAATGTTTTTTCAAACACATCTGCAGTTTGACAAATTGCATCAGTCACTTGTCACACAGCATGCTCATTTCAATATCTTCTGGACAGAGGCATCCAAGTGTTACGGGTGCAGTTAGTGCATTTAGGCCAGTTTATTTCAATTTACAAGTAGCAAATTTGTCAAGTACAAGTTAGCATTAGAAGTATTTCTTTCTAAATTTCTAATTTAAGTAAATTAGGGTATTATTTAAATGTGTTTGTTTTGTTTGGTTTAATTTTTTTAGTAAGTTACACTGAAAGTAATAAGTATTTAAACAAGTATTGTAGTAGTGAATTATATAATTAAAGAACTTAAGAGAAGTATAAGATAAAAGTTTTCAGCACTTTTCAGCAAATGCTAGAATACTTTATTTCTTTTTTATTTTTATCTAGTTATTTAAACTGAGAAATTATTATTAATGTCAGGTACTGATCATTTAAGTCATAATGATTATAGATAAACTTATTTATTTATATTTTGTTTTCATTTTTTTTTTGTTTTAATTTATTTTCTCACATATTTGTAATTGTTGCCCAAACTACCTCATTACATAATGTGATTCAATGAGTATTTTCTTCTTCAGTCAGCAGGACCTGTTTTGTTCCTTACAGTCACAACCTTGTGGTGTCAAGTTTGTAGGGAAAACATTTTTTTTTTTTTTTCATTGCCAAAGTTACTTTTCATTCCTTACATAACAGTGTTTTATAACTAAATATGTTTATGCTGATAAGGTTATTCAGAGAAGTATGTATTTTTAGTTTGTAGCATGGGAAATAGACAGTGTTTTTCACCTGTTCAAAGTGGCTTTCTTCAACCTTTGAGTTCCCTGATTGGCCAGAGGAAAAATGTCATTTTGTATATAAACTGCACATGAGCCTAGGTTTTGTTGTAGGTTTTTCTCTGAACTAGGGAAGGATGAAGCTTCTAATCTTGGCAACATTGCTTGGACTGAGCCTCGCTCAGTTCGACCCAAACACCAAAGATGGAAGAACTGCCATCGTCCACCTGTTTGAGTGGCGCTGGACTGATATTGCAGCGGAGTGCGAGCGCTACCTCGGACCAAATGGCTTTGGTGGAGTTCAGGTATTTTTTAAACACATCATTGTAGTTAATACTGCAAAAAGTTCATTTGCAGTTTATAATTTTTTTGTTTTGTTTTGTGATTTATAGGAGTAAAAATGTATAATAGTGATAACGAAATATTGATTTTCCCATTTCAGATCTCCCCTCCAAGTGAGAACATTATTGTCACAAACCCCTGGCACCCTTGGTGGCAGAGATATCAGCCCATCGGTTACAATCTGTGTTCCAGATCAGGAAATGAAAATGAGCTGAGAGACATGATCACTAGGTGCAACAATGTTGGGGTAAATGCAGCCATAATTGACAAATAGAGCACAGCTAGCCTATTGTTGTATTATTCTCATGGAAAATTCACTTCGGTTTGATTTTGTAGGTGAACATCTACGTTGATGCAGTCATCAACCACATGTGTGGTGCGGGTGGTGGATCTGGTACCCACTCAAGCTGTGGATCATATTTCGATGCCAACAGCAAGGACTTCTCCTCAGTTCCATACTCATACTTGGACTTCAATGATGGCAAATGCTACACTGGCAGTGGAAACATTGAGAACTACCAGGATATCAACCAAGTATGAGAAGATATGATGTCTGAGTGTTTATTTCAACCTCTGATTTATTGTGCAGTGTGGTCTCTTGTTGTCTTGGTGTTACACATCTGAGCATTGTGATGATGGCAGGTGAGAAACTGTCGTCTGGTTGGTCTTCTGGACTTGGCTTTGGAGAAGGACTATGTGCGTGGTAAGGTGGCCGACTACATGAACAAGCTGATTGACATGGGAGTGGCTGGATTCAGAGTGGACGCCTGCAAGCACATGTGGCCTGGTGATCTTTCTGCTGTCTATGGCCGTCTTAATAATCTGAACACTAAGTGGTTTTCCTCTGGCGCAAGACCTTTTATCTTCCAAGAGGTATTTCCATTAATTTACAAAAGGAACATCAGTGTAAAGGTGGCAAAATAATATTTAATAGCTATTTACTTGTCATTCGGTATGTTATTAGGTTATTGATCTCGGTGGGGAGCCTATTACATCAAGTGAATACTATGGAATTGGAAGGGTGACTGAGTTCAAGTATGGTGCCAAGCTGGGCAATGTCATCCGCAAATGGAATGGAGAAAAACTATCCTACGTCAAGTAAGTAAAGTTGTGGATTTGCATTGCTATTAATTATACAACAGTCCTCAAATTTGACTGGTCAAACAAATGTACCAAATGTACAGTACAACAGCACTGGGACTTGTTTGGATCACTCCAATTGTCTGGATTTGCATATTCCAGACAAACAGTCTGTGTATTAGTGGCGGAAATTTTTCAGTGGCTTTGGAAATATTTACTATGGTGTAACAAAAGTAATGTATAATATTTTGTCTAAAATGTAAGTTACTCAATGTTAACTTCTTGCTCTGAACAATAAAACAGAACAAGAAATTGATATTGCATAAATATATGAACTTTATTGTTAACTCAAACATTTTCCAAGGGTATAAGCTCTGTTCTATTTATTGTTTCTTGCAATCTAAAGCCTAAAACAGATGAACTGTTTTTTGTTATAGGAACTGGGGTGAGGGCTGGGGCTTCATGCCTTCTGATAAAGCTCTTGTGTTTATTGACAATCATGATAACCAGAGAGGACATGGTGCTGGAGGTGCATCTATTGTGACATTCTGGGATTCCAGGTACAACTTTATCTTATTTTAATTTACAACGCAACATATGTGTGGCAAATGAAAACATAACATTTCCTTTCACTTGTAATCATCCTTCATGTTCTAGACTTTACAAAATGTCTGTAGCCTTTATGTTGGCCCACCCGTACGGATTCACCAGAGTAATGTCCAGCTACCGCTGGGACCGCAACATTGTGAACGGACAGGTAGATGTTTGAGCTTAGTCAAGTGAGAAAACAAATGCTAATATGTCTTGTAAGACCTAAGGTTTTTCCCCTTCATAATTCTTCACTTTGTCTTTGCTCAGGACCAAAATGACTGGATTGGACCTCCCAGCTATAGTGATGGGACCACCAAACCTGTTCCCATCAACGCTGACTCTACCTGCGGAGATGGCTGGGTTTGTGAGCACAGATGGCGTCAGATCAAGTGAGTTCCGACAGTTCCATTGCAAAGATGTCTTATGCTTGCTAATATGCACTAAGGTTCAAAAGCTTGGGGTCAGTATGATTTTAATGAAATGAATAGGCTACTTTTATTCAGCAAGGATGCATTAAATTGACTAAAAGTGACAGTTAAGACATTTGTGTTTCAAAAGATTTCAAATAAACACTGTTCTTTTGATCTTCCTATTCATCAAAGAATCCTGAAAAAAGATGTATCACGGTTTCCACTAAAATGTTAAGTAGCACAACTGTTTTCAGCATTGATATTAGTAAGAAATGTTTCTTGAGCAGAATGATTTGTGAAGGATCATGTGACACTGAAGACTGTATGAAAATTCAGATTTGCCATCACATGAATAAATTACATAAAAAATAATTTAATTAATTTTAATTTGTAATAATATTTCACAGTATTACTGTTTTTACTGTATTTTTTAAATCACATAAATGCAACCTTGATGAGCATAAGAGTCTTCTTTCAAAAACATTAACACAATCTGACCCCAAATTTTTTGAACTGTAGTGTACTTCAGAATTTGCAATCATTATAACTAAAAAAGTAAGATTATAAAGTAAAAGTTAGGAATGTACAATGAAAACTTACATTTCTCCACAGAAACATGGTGATCTTCCGTAATGTTGTAAATGGACAGGCATTCTCTAACTGGTGGGACAATGGAAGCAACCAGATCTCTTTCAGCCGTGGTAATCGAGGGTTCCTTGTCATCAACAATGATGACTGGTAAGAATCTTTTCTTTAAAGAAAGTTACAATATGAGAGAAAATTTTAGTTTGTATTTCTATTGAGAGATATACTGTTAAACTAGCTACCATAGTGCGTACTGTGAATGTAGCTACAGTCACTGTTATCAGAAGCCTATAATATTCACTTGTGCTCTAGGGAGCTGAATGAGACCCTGACCACTGGCCTGCCGGGAGGCACCTACTGTGATGTGATCTCTGGTCAGAAGGAAAATGGCAGATGCACTGGGAAAGAGGTGACGGTTGGAGGAGATGGAAGAGCTTACTTCAGAATCAGTAACCAGGAAGAAGACCCATTTATTGCCATTCACGCAGACTCAAAACTTTAAATGATGCTATTTAAATAAATAAGCTGCACGCAAGTTATAACTATTGTCATTTTTTACATGGTTTCATCCTGTTGGCTTAAGTTGCAAAAATGATATTTATAGTTCATCGATATTTGCAACATCTTTAGAAAAGGTGTATTATTCATCATTAAGAACTAGAAAATATTTTAGTTTCACTGTGTAAAATTCCAAATTCCATTCACTTACTCTACATACTTTATAAGAAGTAAAATGGTACATAAAGATCAGTAAAATAAATAAAAATGTAAAGTATAAAATGAAAAAATAATATAAAAGTGAAGGTACAATAATAACACTTTAAAATTACACCACTGATACTGTAAGCTGTGTGTCCAGTAATGGACTGCAGTTGTATCTCATGCATCAGCACAAATCTTAGTGATACTTTGAATACAGTTTACTTCATTTTGCTTCCCTCTGATCATTCTGATGGAGCCAGATAGAAAAAAAAAAAGCTGCTTCTCTTCCTCAATAAGGGCAAAAGAAATGAATGCAAGCTCGGTTCTTGCAGTCCGTCACTCAGCATGATGGCCAATAATGACCTGTCAGAGATACTGGCCACACATTGCAGAGCATAACCCAGCAGGTCTGCAGGGTCCTGCCTTAACGAATGTTGAGATGGACTAGTTCACCCAAAGGGCCTGAGATAATGCATAATCTATTTCCCGCCTCACATCAAAAGTGACACAAATGTATTCCCTCAAACAATAGCCTTTAATAGCGCAGAGAGCAGCTTTTGATGAGTCTTAACCATATAATGTCAATAATTAAAGGTTTGCATTTTTTCTTACTTCATTGTTTTAAGTAAATGTTTTGAGTGAATTTGACTTAAACACCTAAAACTGGCCAAAAATGACCCATTTATATAAAGCAACTGTTAGAAGATTTCTTTAGAAAAAAAGAACAATTGGAAGCTGCATTAACTTGTTTTCGGTTTGAAATAAGATTATTTCGCTTACCCCATTGGCAGATTATTTTGCTTGTTTTAAGGAAAAACTCACTTAATTTTGACTTATCAAGACAATGTTTACTTGTCTAGTAAATGCTTCTTGATTTAAAGGATTAGTTCACTTTCAAATAAAAATTTCCTGATAATTTACTCACCCCCATGTCATCCAAGATGTCCATGTCCTTCTTTCTTCAGTCGAAAAGAAATTAAGGTTTTTGATGAAAACATTCCAGGATTATTCTCCTTATAGTGGACTTCAATTGGCCCCAAACGGTTGAAGGTCCTACACCTTCCCTATTCAACTTACGGAACGAACGCGGCGCCAGTTCCGTTTTTTTCTGTAAGTTGAATAGGGAAGGTGTAGGACATACAGAGTAAGCTTTTTGAAGAATACGGAAGGCGGTCTGGCAGAAGCACTTGCGAGGTGATCATTTGTGTTTATAAAGCATATACATTTTAATTTTTTTTTTTTTTTTAGAAAATGACCGATCGTTTCTCTAGATAAGATCCTTATTCCTCGTCTTGTATCGTTTAAAGCCCTTTGAAGCTGCACTGAAACTGTAATTTTGACCTTCAACCGTTTGGGGCCAATTGAAGTCCACTATAAGGAGAATAATCCTGGAATGTTTTCATCAATAACCTTCATTTCTTTCGACTGAAGAAAGAAGGACATGGACATCTTGGATGACATGGGGGTGAGTAAATTATCAGGAAATTTTTATTTGAAAGTGAACTAATCCTTTAAGAATTTTTTAGATATTTGAACTAGAAACAAGACAAAAACTCTAAGTAAGAAAATTATTTTTTGCAGTGTAACTACTTCTGCGGCAGGGCATATTTGGAGTTTCTGTGTAAGAGCGCCCTCTGGCTTTCAGATGGAGTAGCATTTACTACTGATCACAGAGCTGTACAGCTCTGACAAGCTGCACATAAAATAATCGCAGCCTTTGAAAATATTTTTAATGAAATCTGAGTGACTTCTGTCCCTCCATTAACAGCTATGCAACTACCACTTTGACGCTTCAAAAAGTTCATAACGAGATCGTAAAAAACGAATCCATATGATTTGAGCGGTTTAGTCCAAATTTTTTGAAGAGACTCTATCTCTTTATATGACGAACCAATTGAATTTAGGCTTAAGTAGTCCTGAACTGATACAGACTGATGTGCAGCGGAGGCTAAATCATGTAAGTCAACATCACTTGCGGTGCCGATTACAATGAAGTCACCATTCTCACCATCATAATTCCCCTCAAGTCTAATTGTAATTTCTACTCTCAAAGTATATAACCAGTTTAGACAAATATTTCAACTCACAGACTTTTCCTTGCCAAGCTAGACTCTACTTTCAAGCGATGGCAGCACCTGGGCCTAGTTAAATGTAGTGACTTTTTTTATTGATAATATTTTTGCTAATTACAAATATTTTGTTAAAAAATTTAATCTTCAAAAATGGTTAGTTCACATTATACCTATAATGCATTAAACTGTTAACAAATTTAACCTTATTGTAAAGTGTTACCAATCTAACTAACCTTCTTTTGTTGGTTCAACTTTAATAAAGTCGGTACATATATTGTAATATAAAAGCTGCAATGAGATGCATTACTTGTGTTTCCAAAAGTTGTAAGTTGTTCTAAATAGCAAGTAAACCCCAAAAATGACAATTATCATGATTTTTTTTTTTGGTTAATTTTTCAGTATTTTATTTTTAATCTGGGAATTATTTTTTGCATACTGCAGACAAGTCTAATTCATGTAAATCCATATGATAAAAGTGAAGCAAAACACAGCTTATTTCTCACGAAATTTATTTTAAGAAGTTTACATTTTAAAATAAAGTGTTATCAAAGAAAGTGATTCATGCTGTGCTGGACTATGTCAAGTTTTCTTTACACTAGTGCCGTTTTTGGACTGAATGTTTGAATGGATTCACTTTTTTTGGATCATTGGACTAAAAACTTTCCTGGAGTTTAATTGCTTACATATACATATACATACATAAAATGAAGAGTGAGTCAGGAAAACTAAGGTTACTCACTCTTCATATATCTGTATAATGAAGTTATTGTTTTCCAGATTGTCATCAGACCAGAGTTGCCATGACGACAAAGTGGGATGGTGTGGTGAATGTCACCTTTGCTGTCTAAGCTCTCATGTCTGGAGCTCAGGTCTGTGTGTGTGTATATGTCGAGCTCTTGAGTGTGTGTGACGGGGCGCGGAGGGTGGCCCCCTGGGCCCCTGCTGCCCTGACGGCCCTGCCACAGCTGCACTCAGGTGAAACCGACGTGGTGGCAGCCGCATGAAAGCTCCAAAAAACAGAAAGAAAATGTCCCTCCAAGATCAAAGACTGAACTCTGTTTCATGCTAACCAAATAGCTTATGTTGTATCTAGATGGGGCGCTGTAGTAAAAATATTCAGAGCTCTTGTTAGGGTTAAAACTAGATGTGTTGACTGTAATACGATGTGTTTTTCAATGGTTCTCAAAAGATTTTCGGGGCAGGCAACCTGTATTTTACAGGTGTACAGTGAAACAGCAAAGAGATTATTTTTCATTTTAGACAAGTCAAATTGCGATACCGAACAGGACCACATGTTTGCGCATCATTATATAATGGACTTGCGCATTCTTACTGGTTTGCTTTATCCAGCCGTGAAATGTATTTTGTGTATCATCTGGCCATACAGCTGTGGGATGTTTTGACGTTTTGTGAGAACCACCCTTCAATCTGACGGCTTACTTTGATGGTTATAACAAATGATGACAAAATAAACATGTTAAATTTAAATTTCTTTCTGGTTCTCAAATCTGATTGGCTGAGAGACGTGCGATATTCCCCCAGAGTCAGCACTGGAACCTGTTTCCCTGTTTGTATCACTCCTCTTGCAATGACTGTCATGGCGCTGAAGTCCACCATGTATTTTTTTTTACAAATACTACTGTTGTTTTGTAGTTTTAAGAGTTTTTTAGGCAAGAATGTAGTCATTTAGACCTCAAATATGTGATTCATAAATAAATATAGCGCCTGTTTTACATTTTTTTTAGACGCTTTCGCATATGTGAGCTTCAGGCCATCAGCGGCCATTCAGCACTGATGTACCCGCAGAGAACAGCTTCATCTTGGCCACTCCTTCAGGATTTTCTGCTGGCTCTTTTAGTGGTTAAACATGAGATATAATTCATTTGGGGTATATCAAACGGGCAACCTTTGGTCTTATTAATCTATTACTTGTTCCAGATGCAAATCGATTTGGGTTAAGGGGAAAATTAAGTTTCATAAATTTATATTTAGGCTATATCCCATTTCAGTCTCCTACACAGCTGACGTAGTAAACACAATGCAGTGCTTGCGTGTTTACTTCCGAACGCCAGCTCAGTATTGCCCGACGCTGTACACAAGAGCAGCACGACGTATGCGTGTGATGCTGACGCAGGAGCCGGCCAATAATGAGCTGGCGTTCTGACGTAAACACGGAAGCGCTGCATTGTGTTCACTACGTCAACTGTGTAGGAGACTGATATGGGAGAGAAGAAATTGTTGAATAAAGTCGGTTTTTTTTTTCCGTTTTTGCACACAAAAAGTATTCTCGTCGCTTCATAAAATTAAGGTTGAACCACTGTAGTCATGTGGACTATTTTAACAATGTCTTGTACCATGTACCTTTCTGGGCCTTGACAGTGGTAGTTACAGTAAATTGCTGTCTATAGACGAGTCAGAGAGCTCTCAGATTTCACCAAAAATATCTTAATTTGTGTTCTGAAGGTGAACAAAGTTCTTACAGGTTTGGAACAACATGAGGGTAAGTAATTAATGACAGAATTTTCATTTTTGGGTGAACTAACCCCATAAGGGAATTTCCCATGACAGCGCTAGTCAATGCATGTCAGTTGCGTCTTGTAAGATGTTGCTTAAAATAAAAACAACATCCTTGTTTACAACCTTGTTTCAGTCCCTTTCAATATAAATGTATTTGCGACTGACTCACTCATAAATTCTTTGCCTCCATCTAATGGCATATTAATGTAACTTTCAATACCAAATATGGCATGTTATTTATATAAAATATTTATTGAACAATAATATTAAAATGAACAACAATAGTCATTATAACAGTATAAAAAGTTTGTACAATAGAAAATAAACAAGCAATCAGTTAGGTCAAAAGTACAAAAGCAGTGCTCTAGTTAGTACAGGATTTAAGTTCAATGTAAATATAAAGATATGAAACTTGATATACCCCTTAAGCCTTGCTCTGGAACAAGTAATAGATTAATAAAACCAACGATTGCCCGGTTGATATACCCGAAATAATTTATACCTCATGTATAAACACTATCTACATAAGATCCAGTGGCAAATTCCTGAAGGACTGGCCAAAATGAAGCTGTTCTCTGCGGGTATATGAGCATTGAACCGCCACTGAAGGCCTGGAACTCCCATCTCCGAAAACGTCTAAATAAATTTTCAAATAGACGCTATGTTTAGCGAATATGTGACTTACATATAAGTTGCATATTTGAGTTCTAAATAACCACATTCTTACCTAAAAAAAAAAACAAAAAACTTAAAACTACATTCCATGACCCAATAACTGTAGTATCTAAAAATATGGTGGACTTGCTTATCCGCCATGACACTGTGAGAATGCTGAAAGCGGAGTAATTCAAATGGTGAAACAGTTCCCATGGTGATACCGCTAGAATATCACATGGCTGGAAAGACCTCTCAGCCAGATTCGAGAACCAGAACAAACTGTTCTGTATACTCGTTTAGTTGATCTCTCTCTCTCATAATACCATAATACTCTACTCTGCATAATAAAATTAGCTTCAATGAAGTGACTCAATGTTCCTTTGTTACTAGTTCTAAAGTGACTTTTTAGAATTAGTAATGAAGGCTTGGTCACAACTGTTAAACTGTCAACTTGAGATTTGAATTTTTTGTGGGAGGAATTAGTTCTGCACAAAAGAGGGTTTGTAAAGACACTACACTGTTGCTTCTTATTTACTCACTTGTGCCGTCAAACTCTTGTATAAACGCAGTATCACATGAGTAGCCGTGTGATATGGTTGTATATCAGCACACTGTCATTACCTACGACCGAATCACAGCTGTGCTGATATACAACCATATCGCACAGCTACTCATGTGATATTGCTATTAATTACATTTATTACTTTTTGAGTTTATTTATTTTTTTTTTTTTCAGAAGACTATACAGCACCATATTGCATTCAATAAATAATTGAATTGTCCCGTGTCTGTCTGAGTTGGACAGAGGGGAGAGCTGTACCTTCCGATTAGAAGCTCAAGTGTCACTGTTGCAGTTCAGAAGCTTGGACTTGTCATTTTCACTGATGTTTTTTGACATTGCCGTCAACACTGTCCCTTGTACCCACAACCCTGTCCCTTGCTCTATAATTTATTATGCTCGCAGTGAACTTGACTGTCAGTGCACATATGGTGGACTGCCTAACCACAAACTTTTTTCCTAATCATCTAAAGGGGAGGGGGGATAATGGTTGCAAAACAGAAGGTCCAAATATTATGTTTAAAAAAAACAAAAAAAATCATCTAGATGGATGAATTTAGATCTGAACTGCATTTTTACCTCACTACTCTTTATTTTTGTGACGGGATATCTAAATATAGGTTTCTTGTCTTTACTGATCGCTTGCTGTGAATGGTGACGCATAGATGGCATTATCACAGAAAGAACATTGCTGTTCACCACAGTGTTCCATATAACTGCTGTAATTAATCTAGAACACACGGTTTATATGGAAGACTAAATAAATAAATAGGCTAAATGTTTGTGAGATTATATATACACACACACATTATATATATATATATATATATATAGACACACAACAATAATTATATTTTAGCATTAGAAACACTAGTGTGACTAAAGAGCTTACACATACTGGTGTGGATTAACCATTACAGAAACATGATTTTGGTAATCACCAATACTGTTAGTTTAGGGCAGTTGTGGCGCAAACCTTACATTGGGTGGTGGTCTAATAAATTTGTTAAGC
Organism: Ctenopharyngodon idella; assembly: GCF_019924925.1. NCBI lineage: Eukaryota > Metazoa > Chordata > Actinopteri > Cypriniformes > Xenocyprididae > Ctenopharyngodon > Ctenopharyngodon idella. Next base: position 17,070,335 of record NC_067221.1, read on the forward strand.
ACTGTATATGTGTGTGTGTGCGTGCGTGGGTGTTGAGATGTCTTCTGTACATCCCACTGGCTCTGGTTTAATCATTTCATCTGCTCAATTTACCCATTCTTCACAGTCACCACAGGGGTCAAAGATGGAGGTGGTACGATGCTGATCCATGGACAAAGTCAAGGGGAAAGAAGAAACAAGTAAACCAATTTTGTTTCATTTTTTTTTTTTTTAAATGCCTTATGAATAATTGTGCATCATATTTTTATTGTACTTAATTTAAATAAAGTTGTGTGATTGTCTTCAGTTGTAAAACATGAACAGTGCACAAAAACGTGTACGCCTCATGAACAACACTCAGATCCCAGGAAACATTGTGAATTTATTCTCCCCCCCAAATGGAATTACGATTATTCTAGCATGCAAGTCCTTTTATCATGTCCAGTATTATGTCATTGAAGGTCTTTGCCTTCATAACATCCCCCCTATCCAAAAAAAAAGAAAAAAAATCCATCTCCATATGCCCTGCCAATCTTATTTAAACATTTACACAACACATGGCTAAAATATTTCAAGGAACTTTCAACAGATTTCACGGTCTAGCCATGCCTCTCGCCTCTCCATTGTTTGAACAGCCGTTTCCATGGACTGTTTGTTGACAGCCGACAGCAGCTGATATGACAACACCACGGTGTCCAAATACAGGCACTAATTCAAATGTGTTTATCCAGTAATTGCCAGCGATGTTGGAGGCGGACCCTAGGCCCCGTTCCAAATGCTCCTGGGGCCCGTTGAGCCCTCTGCAGAGCAAGCTGCGATGAGAAGGAGCAGATGGAAGCATGAGTACTGCAGCGCTTGCCCACCCTCGACTACCTCTCCCATATCACGGCCTCTGCTCTCATTACCCATGTGCTTAAAACCCCATCACACACTTCTGTGAGATGATTTTCCATCAGGTTATAATCACATGCACATATTGCGACTGCTTTATTACTTTTTTGACTTCACATAAACACATTGCAGGTGGCTCGATACAAGAAGATCACTGTGAAATGTGACATGATTTCAGATGATAGGTGAGTTGATTTAAAGTGTTTTCAACTCGCTTTGTTTTGTTACAATGTCGGTACTCGTGACCCTGGACCACAAAACCAGTCATAAGTCGCACGGGTATATTTGTAGCAATAGCCAACAATACATTGTATGGGTCAAAATTATTGACTTTTCTTTTATGGCAAAAAATCATTAGGATATTAAGTAAAGATCATGTTCCATGAAGATGTTTTGTACATTTCCTACCGTAAATATATTAAAAAACATATTTTTGTGAGTGGATATGCATTGCTAAGGATTTCATTTGGACAACTTTAAAGGCGATTTTCTCAATATTTTGATTTTTTTTTTTTTTTTGCACCCTCAGATTCCAGATTTTCAAATAGTAGATATCAGCTAAATATTGTCCTATACTAACAAACCATAGCCTACATCAATGGAAAGCTTATTTATTCTTTCGGATGATGTATAAATCTCAATTTCAAAAAGACTGACCCTTATGACTGGTTTTGTGGTCCAGGGTCACAATATGTAAATGAACAATGTTTACACTTTCTCCATGTTACCTAGACAGAGAACTTCCTAGTTATTTGTTCGAAAAAGTCCGCAAAACATGTCATCCGGCAGAGTTCTGACAGCTCTAGGGCTTTCGTGAAAACTACAGTATTTCCACATTTTTTTTAACCCCGACCACAGACAGTCGGCTTGACAGAGGGTTATTAACAGAACAGTTATAGTATAAGTAGGCTTATCACTGAAAGTACTGATTTTATCGTACTTCGTTTAATTTTTAAACAGTATTATGGTAAAAATACTAGCCTTCCTATCTGTACGCAATGGCTTTTTGCTTTAGGGGGGTTGGGCAGAAGGTGCTCCCTGTTGCTTTTCTTCCTAATTAACAGTAGTTTCTTTAATTTTGTTTTCTCCTCAGTTTGGCCTAAAACTCTGTGTTCGTAGTCATCAAGTTTGAAACTACAAACATGGAGGTCTTTCAGATTGTTCGTAGTGGTGTTTTCTCCATATTTACGATTCTTTGCAGCCTTTAGCCACTGCCTACAATGCACTGGATCCTTCACTAGAATCCAAAAATAACTCACTCCAACTAAATGTTTACTTCTCTGTTTACTCTTTGAATTCTTGCAACCGGGAACAATACAAGTCGATACCATTGCGACTAAAAGTTTGCTAAGAAGTATTTCCTAATTAAGCATTGCAGAATTTGATTGCGGTCAAACCTATCCAGTAGGAGCAGGCTGGGAGTGGTCTTGGAAGGCAACATACCCAGTGGGTGTTGAAGTTCTCTTACTTATTTGGCAAAAGAGAATGGGAAGTCAATAGCCTATTTTCTGTTCTCTAGTCAGAAAGCACCAATTTCTTTCTTTTTTTTTTTTTTCCTCTCCTTTTTACCACATAGGCAGCCAAGTTTTATTGAAAGCCCATTTTGCCAGGGGTGAATTACCCCTTTAAATGTACTTTTTTGGCTGGCTGAACTATCCACTTTAATGACAGTGTGGATAATAGAAAAGTTTCAAAATGAACCTGCCATGACTAAAAATATGTTTAAAACGCGATCTCCCACTTAAATAGAAGTTGATTTTAAAGCGTCGATTTTAATGATCATTAGTTGACAACTGGAGCCTGTGCAAAAACAGATCAAGTCTATGCTGTCACCACCTGTGACATTATGAATAAAGCTAGCTCAACTATTTTGCGACTTGTCAAATCAATTATTTTGACACCAATGGAGCCAAGGAAAAAAAAAAAAAAACGGTTAAATATTTATGAACCTGTATAATCACAGAAAGCATATCGGCAGGTGGGTAGATTAAAACAGGGTCTCATAGTTCAGGAATGGCCCGAAGGCAGAACTTTATTTATTTGTTGTCACTAGGAATGTGATTACAAACTCTGAATGAAATTCTGCACAGAATCATGACATCGCCATCAGAAGAGCAATGACACATGCCACTGCAGAATCACGAATGAATAAATCACAAACAAATCACACACCACTACATTACATGTTATATTGTAATGTAAACCTTTTGGAAGTGATATGACATGTAGAGGAAAAACTACACAAAGATAAAACTAAAAGATCAAAAAGTATCTGCTTGCATTAATCTTTCAGTTAAGAATATCAAACCATACAAATGAATCAAAGAATAATGAGGTAACTACCGACGGCTTCATCGGTTTTAAAATTGTATCTCCAACCAGTTTTTGTCAAATTTGCCATTTTCAACAAGAGGGAAGCCCACAGAAATATTTCAATAATATATGACTCCCTACGGCAACGCAATGCATTAAAATTGCATGGCTGGGTCCACTAGCTTTAGAATATGTCAAAACCTGTTTGTGACCCATCTATCCAGAACACTGCACTGCATACTGCAGTTTAGAATCCACACACATAAACTGTGGCACATACCTGCCACATTATTTTCCCCATCAATATAAACCTCCATGCTCATTCCCAACACATCCAACTTTAAAAGTAAGTCGTTTGATCATTTTTAGTGCATGTTCACCCAAAAACATACATTTCAACAAAGTGCAACAAAAGGAAAACCAGTAGAGAGAGAGAGAGAGAGAGAGAGAGAACCAGTGCTAGTTGTCACACAGTACAGTCGCTACAGTTATATTTGTTTAACTATATGCATATGGGTTTGAGTTCAAAGTCAACTTAGACTTTTCTCAAGCATTTTTTATGTGAAAAATATGGTGACCGAGAGAGCTTAACATGCTGCAACTGAAAAAAAAAAAGAAATGCAAACCATGCAAATAGAAACACAAGCAAATAAAGAAAACATCATCAGTTTAAAAAACACATGCTGCAAATCACAATGCAACCAAATACAGAAACACGCAGCAAATACTCACAACGCACATATGATATGGAGGTTAACAAAAAAAACAAAACAAAAAAAAATCACCTTTAAGGTCATCGACAACTCCACTGACGAGTAGACATTGAGCAATAAGCATGTCCTAGCCAGGTTCGTCACTTGTTAGGGTCCCCTTGAAACATTTCTGTTGTGGTCTGTGCTATTTGCATCATGTTTTTGTATTTGGTTGAGTTGTGTGTATTTGCAGCGTGTTTCTGTATTTGGTTGCGTTGTGAGTATTTGTAGCACGTGTTGTCAAACTGATGAAGATGTTTTCTTAGTTTGCTGGTGTTTTTTCTATTTGCATGTGTTTTCTTCAGTCGCGACGCCTTCGGGTCTATCAGCCACCGTATGAAACCCGTTGTGAAATCTATCCTCAAACTAAAATTTCAATATCATAAATTTACTATACAGTCGGCAATACCACAATGGCATAGAGACAACTTCATAAATAAGGGAGATTTTAACTGAAAGTTTAAGGACAAATGTGTTATTGGGGGAAAAATTGTTACATGTGTTTTAATTGTTATAAATGTATACAATTTATTATTTAAAAAATTAGCAAAAGCAATATGATACTATAAGTCATCTTTTACATTTTTGCTGTTTTGTGAATTGCTTTGTTTATAGCCTAATTCTTTTAATGCCTAAAGTGCTCCTATTATGCGGTTTCAGATACTACCTTTCATGCAGAATGTAAAGGGAATCGATTCGGAACTACAGAAAGGAATCATCAGTAATTCCAGTCTCGCTTCCATAACATACATATGTAACAAAGTAACAAATTTGCATAATGCTAGACTATGGTCTTCATTGGCTGCCCGCGAACAACTACTTTGACTTGCCTTTAAACACTGTAGCTGATTCGTGTTGTGTCGGGAAGATGCTGTTGTGCTGCAAAAGAAAATTCTCTTTGTATACATTTCCAAAGGATGAGGATGTGAAGAGTCAGTGGTTAAAATTACCACAACGATACAACAACAGTATTATTTTTACAAACTTTAACGTTTTATTATTTTACAAACATTAATGTTACATCAGTGATTCAGGTTAGTGCTCAACGTATGCCCCCTATGCACTTGTTAATGCTGATGGTGAGAAATTACAATTGCAACATCTCATAATGTACGACAAACTGAGTAGCGCATCACAGAGAAACGTCCCGCTCAAGTTGTCCTTGCCTGGAGGTTTGGGTTGAATAACTAGTTCTTCCAATGTTTCATCATCGGACTCACACTCAAATTTATATGGTTAAATCGACGCCATCCTTACTGTCTTTACAAGTGTGTACAATTGCTGAGGACTAAGGAAGCCTCCGGAGCTAAAATTCAGTTATGGTAATGGTCGTTTACTTTTTGATATGTGATGTTAGCGGTTGACCAATCACAACAGACTGGGCCATCTGACAAATCAGAGCACAGCAGGCTCTCGAAAAGGAGGGATTTAGAGAGACTGAGTCTTCGGACAAGTCTTTTGAGAATCTTTAAAAAATGTGGTGATGTACAATGGATATTATAAGAAAATTAAAGTGTTTTTTGACCTTTGATATATGTAAACCTGTTGTAGGAGACCTCCAAAACAAAATTAGGAACCTTTAAAATAGCATAATAGGGGCACTTCAAATTTTGCTGAAAAGCCTGTTTAATGGCAGCTTCCATTGTGACAACTTACCCCATATAGTGTGACACTGACAACAACATGGCTTTTTTTTTTTTAATTGAGAAAGTGAATTTGTTGGAATAACTTGTGCTGTGCCAGCAAAGGTAAATAAACATTAATCCAGGAGATTAAATCACAATCAGCTATGTCTCTAATTCTTTCCATATCAGTATTTGATATTTGCAGATCAATGACGTTTTATTCCAGTTATAATTACACATTTTTTGTCAAGCTTATTTGATTTTCTTTAGACTGCGTGTAAATGGCAGTGACAGTGCCTGTCGCAGTGTTTCTGCTGAGAGCCGTTCTTTAGTGTCTATGCCAACAGCTTGATTGATTAAGTCTGAGAGGATTGGTACCTCAATGACATGTGCCCGAATGAGAGTCGTGTTGGGATGGCAAATTCTGGCAGGTCACTGATGATTCTATTTGCTTCTGAGATAATGGCAATCTTTGGATTCAACTAAAATCCTCTATAGGACAGGTGAATTTCAACAAAAGTCAAGTGGGAGATTTTATATTTCCCCTTTTTAAGCAAAATTCCACTCACCAAGAACAGGACTGATACAATTATATTCTACAACTGCACTGATAAAGCGTAAAATGTAGTAGGGTTTATGTTCAAAACAGAAAAAATTAGAAATCTCAGGTAAGAAAAATAAACGTAATTCAAGAAATAATTTATGATGTTCTGGTCTTTTTATCTTAAAAAGTAAATTTACTGTGTTTTAAGTTTTTTTCTCTCTCTTTAAAACAAGATAAAAGAAGATACAAACACAAAAGAAGATATTTTGAAGAATATGGGTAACCAAACAGTTGATGGACCCCGCTGACTTCCATAGTGGCTGAATCCCAAATGGCACCCTAAACCCTCACGGTCTTCCTCTTCCTCGTCCGCACTTTCGTGACGTAATGCCGCTTTGACTGCTGGGTAAAGTCCTCTGCGTAGTAGTTCGCAAACTTGCAGGCTCAGCTGAAGTGCGCATCGAGGGTGCATAGCGGCCGCAAAAGGGGGCACTCGCAAGCACCCTTCTGAAACCTAAAATGATGAATGGGACACCCTACGGTCTCATAGACTTAACGGACATTGTAAGTCCACAAGACCGAAAGTGTATAGAAGTGTGCCATTTGGGATTCAGCGAGTATGGGAAAAAAAATTCTATTGAGGTCAATGGAGACCATCAACTGTTTGGTTACCTGCATTCTTCAAAATATCTTCTTTTGTGTTCAGCAGAAGAAAGAAATTCATACAGGTTTGGATCAACTTGAGGGTGAGTAAATGATGACAGAATTTTAATTTTTGGGTGAACAATAAAGAGCTGTTTGCTGAAAGGTTCTTTAGGGAGCCAAAAATAGTTCTTTTATGGCACTCCTGCAAAAAAAAAAAAAACCCTTTTGAAACCTTTATTTTTAAGAGTGTACCTCAACATTGTCCTTCAACAGAGTTATTATATTAGAGGTACATATTAAATATTCTGTTTTGTAGTGGAAATAAATCAGTCTGTGATGCCTCAGTGAAGCACACACATTACTGAGAGCTGATTATGAGTATGCTGCAGAAAACACATGAAGCAGACTCCCTCTCTTTCTCTTCTGGAAGTTAATTCACTCTCCTAGTGTAATGGGTCTCTGTATGGGGTCCATATGGTTACAGCGGGGCAAGCTAGAGAAGAACGGGGCGGGGGAGGGGGGTGAGTGGGAGATGACACACATTTTAATGAAAACTCACAATGCCTCCTGCACACCTGTGTTAATTCAACATGAGACTAAGCCAAATGTGGTTCACTTCTCTTGCAGAAAGTCAGCTTATAAGGCAGAAATGACCATTTCCTTCTAATCATTGTTTTTACTTTTAGGATATATTTGGATTTTACATTTATATTTGTATGTGGCACTGCCTGTGTCATCGGTTCACTGACTGACATGTCGTTGTTTCTGATCATAATTGTGTATCTCCATTAAACAGTGGTGAAAATTATTCAGAATCTCTGAATAGCTGAGCAATTGAGCTAGAAATATGACAGATATGATAATTTAGTCTGTAATGAGATACTTTTGAAAACAGTATAAAAAAGAAAACATTTCCAATATGACATTGACAGAATTTCACAATAATTTATGACTGAGTTGTTGTCAGGGAAACTGCCTCTCCGCAACTTCCCCAAAAGACAAATATACTTTGAACAAGTATTCTACCTGTCTATCATCTTTTCTTCAACTCAGTATGAAAAATTATTTATTTATGGGCTGTTTATCCATTAGTACATTCATTATTTCATTTATTTATTTATACTCTTCTTTGCTGGGAATTTTGGCCTGCTTAAAAAGAGTTTGAACACTTTGCATCATAATCGCCTTAAAGGAAATTAAAGCTTTATTAGATCAAATGCACAATATCATGTGGAATATCATTTTAAATCATTAACATTAACAAATACGTAGATACATTCCATTAGATATTAACTGCAATTAATGTGTCAGGTCACTTTGCAATTTAGACGTAATTAAAAGAGGACAATTGCGTACCCATAAGGCTCTGGGCTGTTCTTCAGTCATACGCATCCCTGCTTTATGCCCGTTCCCATTATAGTCATACAACACAAAGTGAACTTGTTGTATTCAGCAACAAATACTTGGAAAAACATATCAGACAGCCACACAGTCTGGACTGTGGTCGCCACAACATTTCAAATATTTATTAGAGGCTCATCCTGAGATAAAATGTTACCCAACTGGACTGAAGCGCTGCGATTTGACTGGTTACGCCTGAGCGCCCAAGGTCAAGTTTTTGAAAACAGCATGTTATCAGAGCTGGGAAGGGTAAGCAGAGCAAATCTTCTCTGCAAGGTAAAGCCACTAGGGGCCCATTACAGGCTTCAGATTGGAGTGGCTTGTCATGCATTCAGTCTATTTATTCTCCTCAGCTATCTTTTAAATAATGCACATCAGCATCAGGTGAGTCCTGGATGATTGTGGGTCACAATGCAGTTACACGGTGATAATGATTATTGATTTTCTGAAACTACAGGAATCGTGGAATAATTTCTTAAATTCTAACATCCCATTAAATAGCTTCTTGATCTAATTGTATGGTACAATGGGGCTAAAGATCCCTCAGGGGAAAAAAGGAGACACTGCAGGGTTTAAGTTGGAACTAAACTCTGTAGGACAGTGAAACTCTCCAGGAACAGAATTTGACACCCCTGATTTAGGGTCTTTTAACCTCATTGTAAGTATTGTTGAATAATCAGTGTTGGGGATCAAAGTTACTTTTAAAAGTAATGCATTACAATATTGCGTTACTCCCTAAAAAAAAGTAACTAATTGCATTACTTGTTTACTTTCTATGAAAAGTAATGTGTTACATTATTTTTGCATTACTTTTTCTCACCTAGACTGCTTGCTTGTTTGTTTTTAGTAACAACAAAAAAGTTATATTTTTGGCAAGGCCCTTTCACACCAAAAGTGAAATGAAATTGCCTCAGGCTGAAGGAAATGTATATTTATGACTGTACAGTAGAGGGCGCAGCTCAAACAAACCTTTCAGCTGTGCTGCCATTCTGGATTAAAGAAGAATAGGACACAGGAGAAGAAAGTTCAACATTTCTAAATCTAATCTAAAGTGATTTTTGCTTATTATTATGGTTGAATTGGATCATTGAAGGTCAGCAGCAAAGACATTGCTTAATAAAGTGAGAATAAATACATAAAGTATATTTGTCTGATTTAATATATTTAATTATTACAGGTATGCGTAAAATTCTGAGTTGCATTTCACTGTTTTTATTCATTTTGAGAAATATTGAAGGTTTTCGTGCAAGTGAGATGAGTAAATGCATGTTTACATTTAGTCTAGAGCTACAATAACCACCATGTTCACACAGCGCACACAACGCCTCTGTACTTACCCTATTTCTCGCAACATGGAGACAGGAGAGCTATCGGCCAATAAATGTGAAGACAAATTAACTTGTGTTACTTATTTGAGAAAGTAACTTAGATATTTTATTGTAAATTAAAAAAGTAATGCGTTACTTTGCTAGTTACTTGAAAAAAAGTAATCTGATTACATAACTCAAGTTACTTGTAATGCGTAACCCCCAACACTGTGAATAAATGGTACTATATTGCTGTTTAGGAATTCTCAGGTTATAGTATATATTTTTTATTATACTATAACGTCTGTTTATTGACTATGCAAATACTAGCCATTAACTGTAAGCTAAATTTTAATTTTTTTTTTATAACAGTCCGTTATGAAAAATGAATAAAACCAGAGAAACAAGAAACAATCATGCAGTTTTTTTCCCACACCAAATAATACTGACAACATGTCTTCATTTTTACAAAAAAACATACAAAACCAAGGAAATATTTTAAACTATTACACTAGAACTTGATTCTTATCGGTCAATCAGGTTTTTATTTCTATAATGAATTTCATGGAGCCCAATAAAGGTCAGAAACAGTGCGTGATTGTCCAGTCTTTAATTCAGTCCATTAAAGTCAGTATGAAATGGAAATTCACGCTATTCATCCTGTCTATTATCTAAATACATCTTATTGATTTTATTGTTAACGATTCATCCATGGATGTTTTTTTTTTTTTTTTTTTTTAGATTGTAATGATCTATCAAAATGTAATACTTATATCTCCTGGTGAAACAACAGACTGTCTGGTGACTTCTCCAATCATTTAGTCCGCTTATATCCCACCCCTTACAATTGACTGCAAGCTCACATTTAGATCTTCCTCTATCCAATCAACAACTGATGGATAGAACCAAGTACCCACTCAACTTTCTTTTATTTTCCAATAATCTGTTTTACTCTGATGTATGTCACAATGTGGTAGACAAGATCCGTTGCTACTTCTGCAACTACAAATTTGCTGATTCTGCATCAGAACTCTAAAAGTCATCCACACAGAAAGATGGCAAAAGCATACAAAGAGAATATGTGATCATGTTTCTCATTACCCATGCTGAGCTTCAGAATCAGTGGCTTCCTGAGCAGCAGATGAGTGGAGGTTAAATCTGCAGGCCATCTCAGGGATCTGGTTGATGTTAATGCCACCTGGGTGAGGAGATGAAGCAGCATCAGCGCTGCAGAGGCCAAGCTCTGATCTCATCCCACAAAGATGACACAGCTCTGCTCCCCGATGAGATGAAGATACGCTCTGGCCCTGGGATAAGGAATCATGGGATCATATGGAAATACATCACAGTAAAAAAAAAGGCAGGAAATATCTTAGATCTAGACGAATCTTTCTATTTTAAGGTACAAAGTAAATATGACTCATTTTTTTTCACACCAAGTGTGCAAAAGCCTTTTCCTGTTTTTGCAATTTTACTTATCTAGACCTATGCTTCGTGATGGGACGTTTACACAGAAAACAATGGTTTATTAATTGTAAACCATTACAATGGACCATTTTAACAGAGTTTGGTGGCATTCTGGCTTTAATTTAGCAGGTTAAATGATCAACCCTGCTACACTGATGTTCATATGTCACTAAACAAACAACTTTAGTGACATCCCCAAGATTAGTGATAACATTTCAATTGCAAATCATGTCAGTTACAATGGGAGTGTGATATTTTGCTGAATGAATATGTAATGTTGTGGCTGTGGATGAAGATTAGGCTAGGCAGATCTAAAATATAGTGTCTTCTTCATTAAACAAAACAAAAGAGAGTAATGCAATGACAAAAGCCACTTAACAACACAACCAATGTCAGACAGTGAGTGAATGAAACTGAGGGCATGATATACACAACAAACAAAGGATCAAAACGAGGAACAGGTGTGTAAAATCAATGAGTAACCATGACAACTAATGATAAACATGCTAGACACCATGGCTGTGTCTGAAATTACCCCTTTTACCCTTAAATAGGGCACTATTTGAGGGCACAGCCATTTGTAGTGGTGTCCGAAACCATAGTGGACGTAATCAAGTGCACATTCAATCCCATAATGCACTGCAAGTGTACCACTGATGTACACTCAACGGCTAGATGCACTGTGTGGGTTAAAGCATCCATCCAATCCATTTTTCAAAACTTCTGGTCCAATGTGGGTATAGCGTAATATCATACAGGTATAAATTCCTTTTTAATTGACTATTAAATTGTTTAATTATATTTTGCTAGTTTCTATGACAGAGTTCAAGATAAATCTTTTCATTACTACTGGAGCTGCCAGTTTGCTAAGTTTCAAATGATTATTAAATGGCAAGCACAAACTATGCAAAAGCTGCAGCCCTTCCGACACAGTGTCCGAATTCACACACTCGTTTTCATTCACTATTTCAAGTGGACAATATTAGTGGAGTAATGAAAATCATTCACTGCCATTCAAAAGTTTACCAAGGATGGATTTATTTGATAAAAAAAATTCAGTAAAAACAGTAATATTGTGAAATATTATTACAATTCAAAATAACTGCTTTCTATTTTAATATATTTTTCAAATGTTATGTGAAGCTGAATTTTCAGCTTCATTAATCTAGTCTCACAGGATCCTTCAGAAATCATTTTAATATACTGATTTGATGTTCAAGAAACATTTGTGCTGCTTAATACTTTAATAAACTGTGATAGATTGTTTTTTTCAGGATTCTTTGATGAATAGTAAGCTCAAAAGAACAGTCTTTATTTGAAATAGAAATTGTTTGTAACAATGTAAAAGTGTTAACTGTCACCTTTGATCAATTTAATGTCTTTGCTGAATAAAAGTATGACGTTCTTTAAAAAAAAAAAAAATCTTACTGTCTGACCCTAAACTTTTGAACGGTAGAGCTTTTTGCTGTCAAACTATACTACTGTTATCATCTGTTTATTTATTGTTTAACTTTAATAGACTTTATGTAGCCCCGACCCTTTCTGTCTTCTGGTTTGTATTTCCACAGCATCTTACGGGTATTATGAATGAACCGCTCGTTTTAACTCTTCTCAGTCTGACATTTATGACATCTTCTTCAAACATTACAATGCTCATGCTAATTTTCGTTAACTTTCATTAAGTAAATCCACTTCACCAGCTAAGTACTCTTTGACATGCCATAGAAATATACAGGGCTACTGCAAAAACTGAAGTTCAAACACAAAATTCTAAATTCTGCGTGCTTGTTTCTCTGGTGCATAAGGTCTATTAAATTAAATGTAAGTATCAGTTTCAGGGCAAAGAAACTGTCAGAAAGTTTTCATTTGCAGAATATTTCTGCTTCACTATCCCTCAGGAATTGATAGTAGTTCTGTTGTAATTTCTAAATTTCTAGGATGTAACAAAACAGTCCAAATAAAGCCTTTTGCAGTAAATTTTGTGTGTTCACAAATGGCATACAGATGCTCACGCTCAACTCAAGTCTCCAGTGCTCATGGGTAAAACCATACTCACTTTGCCATGCTGACATATTCCTGTGGAGGGAGCTATTAATCACAGAGCCAGTTCTTGTATACTGTGATGTTTTTCTTCTCAAAGTCTAACCAATGTTTTGCATACTTAACCATTGGATCAATATGGTAGCTAGGAACAGCACCTTGCTGCAGCAACAATTAATTCATGGCTGTCTAGTTCAACATTGCATTGTGGTGAATGTGACTTCCTTTTAGTGCTAAATGGCAGCAGAAGAAGCACCACATTAAATGATTTTGTCGCACAGGCTGCTGATAACTCACTTTTTATAAGAACAAAGAGTTCCTAGACAGATTAAATAGAAAACCAGTGCAAATAACAATTTCATGGGTTAATGCAATTAGCAGGCAACTATAAAATATTACATTAATTAAAACTTAAAGTGCATTAATTTGTGCATTCATTTACACAAATGAAATGTGCTAACAGCAATCAGCCATGATTAATTTATTCCATAAGTGAAGGATAAAGTAGCAAAGCAAATATACTTTCAGCTGGTCATGCTTCATGGTGGATAATTGTATTATTTTTTATAATTTTATAAGTACATTTTTTAATATCTTAGTTTTTTTTTTTTTTTTTTTTGAACTATTCAATTCTTTAGGATTATTTTATTACCAAGTTTACTTTTAAATAGTGACAACATTTCTCTATCCAAAAAACATATGCAATAATATGCAAGAAATACGATATGACAAATGACATATCCCTTCTTAATCTCCCAATGCTCGAGCACCTGACTGCACTTCTAGAACAATCTCTGCTTTACAGCATTTGTGTTGGTGGTTTGTTTTGCTCTGTTCTCTTGTGTATTTCTGTGTGAGTTTGAACAGCTGCGTTTCAGGTTTGTTTACTTTTCTTTGACAAGCCTGACTAACAGAGGCGCCATTTTACTGAAATAGAGCCATTTGATGAGCATATAAAAAAGGGGATTCTTGGTGCAAAATGCCTTCTTGATTTGGTATTGGGCATCAAACAGGGGCAATATGCTAAAGACGATTAGCTTCGCTTGACAGCACAGCACAGAAAACACATAGAAGCTAAAAACAACAAGGTAAGCAGTACAAAGCAGTTGTCACACATAGTTCAATCACTACAGTCTTTGAGAACATACTGGTCTGTTTGGTCCCCTTTTCAGTTACCAAGACAGAATTACTGCACAAAACATCTTATACATACCAGTTGGTTTTGCCAACATTCCTGCCATTTATCAGCAAAATATAATTACGTCCTTTCTTTTCCAGCCAACACTTTTCTTTTATCATTTTAAACATTCAAAGTTCAGTCCTATTTCATGGCTTGAAATAATTTCCCTTGTCCAAACATTGGTCATGTAATCCACACTTTGTGTTTCACGAGGCAGTCGGCAAAGTGCAGGTGCGGAGGATTAATTCCTGCTGCCAATCCAGAACACCCAGGGAGGATAGACCTTCACAACCTCGCCCTCACCTGAAGCTGGATATCATTATTATCCAGGATCAAGCCTCACCATTAACCACCAGAAGGCATTTCTTGATTGAGTATTGACAACCCGCCGCTGCCTGCAACTTTTCTGGATTGACTTGTTGTTAGGTGATGCCTGTCAAGGGATCAATTGAGCTGATGACAGGCAAGCATCTCTTTTTTTTGTCACAATACACTTCTCAGAGGTCAAATAATTCCATAGGCATAGTCTTAAACAATCTTTTTTTTTTTTTTTTTAATTGATGCACTTTTCTGAACTTAAGATAAGACTTATATTGTTATATTCTTATATTGTTGCAAACCGGTACACTCTAAAAAATAACTGTAAAAAGACTAAACAAATTTACACAGTAAAATACCATTTTCCGTTGAAACAGTAATATACCATAAAACAATGCATTCTGGGTAATATTATTTGTCGTTTTTGAGACAGTAACCTATAGGATACTTTCTCAAAAATGACAAATATAACCCAAAATGCATTGTTTTTACAGTACATTACTTCTGTATATTACAATGCATTCTGGGTAATTGTTGGTTTAACTCAAAAAAGTAAGTTACCTGGTTAGGTTAAAATGTTGAATTCATTGAAATTAAAAATTTGAGTTAAAACAATGAAGGCGACTGGTTTAATCAACAGAAACTCAAAATATTATGTTATCTGAACCACATTAATTATCTAGTTGATTTGACAAAAGAAAAAATGTTGTGATAACAAATCATGAAAATAATTTTTTACAGTGTGATCACTGATAATCTATTCCAGCAAGTTATTCTGCATCCAGATCACTGAATGAGTGAGTTAAACTCGAGTACAGGATCAGCTGAATTAGTGAACAAATCATTCAAACTGGTGTTCAAACTGAAAAATAAAAAGAAAAAAGTTCTGATTCTAAAGAGCTTCACTACTTTTGTTCATACAGGTTTGGAATGATATGAGGGTGAGTAAATAATGACAGAATATATTTACAGTATTTATGACTGATCTATACATTTAATCAAAGATGTTAACATTCACTATATATTTCCTAAAAATATTAAATAAATAAATAAAATAATCAAACAGCTGGATGTAACTACCATATTTTACTCTTTTTTTTTTTTAAATTCAATTCATGACCTTAATCAGTATTTTTTCCCTATTAGTTTAGCATTATAAGCTAGGAGCATAAACTTATGTGCAATGAGACTGTAATGAGCTGAAGGACATCTGAGGGCAAATGCATTCAGCCTCTGTCAGCCCCCCTCCCCGGCTCCATTACGCGGCTCATTTTGATGCGGCCATAGCATCTAGTGAATTACAATTGGTGTTTGGATGATTACATTGTTGGACAGAGATATGCTCATTGCCCGGTGATCCCAGCAGTAATCAATATCCTTATGCAGACCCTCTCCGACTCCTGCATGTAAAACATTCCCAGCACACCATCTCCTATCCAACCTAACATTCATTCCCTCAAAGACATCACAGCCCTGCGGCATCGACACAGCTGCCTGAAATCTGTCTTGTTTAACCTACATAAAAGTGGTCACTTTTTACATAGTGTTCATGTTATTGCGGAGTCTGGGGCTAGTTATCACAAGCTGTCGCATACTGTATTCCCAGCCACATATTAAAGGGATGGTTGATTATTTCACTTTTTTAATTTTAGTTAGTGTGTAATGTTGCTGTGAGAGCATAAACGTCTGCAAAGTTGCGACGCTCGAAGTTCAATGCAAACCCTGTCTGTGTGCAGCCCAAATTTCGAGACCGCGCGGATGGTGCGCATGCAACAGCGCATGCGCAAGCAGGACAGAAGAGTCCACTAGGTGGTAATATGCACAATACT
The DNA here is from genome assembly GCF_019924925.1 of Ctenopharyngodon idella. Taxonomy (NCBI): domain Eukaryota; kingdom Metazoa; phylum Chordata; class Actinopteri; order Cypriniformes; family Xenocyprididae; genus Ctenopharyngodon; species Ctenopharyngodon idella. The sequence continues at coordinate 17,086,626 of NC_067221.1, forward strand.
GAGCACAATGTGCAGTCATCGAAGAAGAGTGTGTAAAGAGCGATTCAAAAACAAGATGAGTAAACTCAGAAGCATGCCTTCTCCATCGTTTTCGATTCCTGTTCTCTTGGTGTATCTTCTGAACTATGTTGCAATCATGGATGCACTACTTTTCTTCTCCGATCCTGCCCAGCTAATGTCCCGTTGATGACATGAAGTCTGGTAAAAGTATAGAAAAAAAAGTGTCGAACTCGGTCATCCGCGCGCATCCGTGGTTTAGTATACTTTGAAAGATGCGCGGACGCGACTGCGCGTGAGACGCGTCCGGGCGCGCAGTGAAGTATACCCGGGGCTTAAGAACTACAACAAATGGCTGGTAAGGACTACAATGAGCTTTTTTCCAGGGTAGTGACATCACTAACCCTAAAATTTACACAAACCTTGCCCCCGAGAACACGCAACAAAGGGGGCGAGGCCATGTTGGGCTGCCCAAAAGATTAACACGACGGCGAATGCTAGTCGATGAGTTGAATCAACTCCACAGCAACTACATACATTTATCCACTAACCGTTAAGAAACGTCCAGTTGCATTCTAAAAGTTGTAACGTCTTCCTGAGTCTCTCTATCAGTGTCCGACTCCGGTTTGAACAATGTAAGCCTGAACACCGTCACTGACATTCATCATTTTGGCTGCATGAAATTCTCCAGCTTTGTTGTTGTTGAGCAACCAAAGCGCGAGCTGTTAAAGCTCCGCCCTCTTTTGGAAAGGGGACGGAAGCAGCAGCATATTTGCATTTAAAGGGACACACAAAAACAGCATGCTTTTGCTCGAACCTAAATAGGGGTAAATTTGACAAGCTATAATAAATGAGCTGTGGGGTATTTTGAACTGAAACTTCACAGACACATTCTGGGGACATTACATCTAAGGGGCATTATAGGTCCCCTTTAAACCGTGTGACAACATCTTCTGTTACATATTACATGCAAATGTAATATTACAACAGCAATATTATTTTACTCCTTTAAAGTAAAAAGGAAACAGAAGTTGCGATAGTCATTTCTTCCCTATTGTGACATATATCCGAGTGAAACAGCTTCTCTAACAAGAAAAAGGCTGCGTCCGAAATCGCATAGGCTACTCTCTTGAGTAGGTACTCATTCTGAATAAGTAATTACTTCCTGACCGCTAAAAAAGTACATTTTATATAGTATGAATAGGGGCTTTCGCACCGGAGGAACCTTTTCATAGTTCCTAGAATTATTGGCTGAAGTACCCGGATTTTGCCGTGCTCGCACCGCAGGAACTAGGAACGATTTTAGTTCTACGAACTCCTTTTGGGGGAACTAAATTAGCTCCTACTTCAGATTAGGGTCTAAACCAGTTCTATAGGAACTAGTGACATGAGTGTACGTTTATTGTTCAAACGCATGTCAAACACTGGCACCAGGCATTTTTAAAAAGTCATGTAAACATATTTACTTAACAAACACGGAAAACAGCGATAACGGCAGTTACCTATTGTCTGCAGGGTTGTGTTTTTTTTCTTCGCCTCGATACTGAAAGTTGTCATAGGAGATTTGGTCCCACTTAGCCCCACTTTTTGCTCTTTTAGTCGCGTAGATTATGCGTTTACATTCCATCTCCGTTATCACGAAACCCACGACACACACCAAACATAGCTCCGATCATAGCGCCTTCCATCCACCGGTTTTTAGCTTTTTGTAAATGCCGCGCTTAAAGACGCCGCTGTCGGCCACTTCACAGTTTCTATTCCCAGTGCGAATGCAACCAGGAACATGGCCCGGGGGAGAAATTAGTTCCCGGGGAACCCTAGTAGCTAGTTCCTAGAACTATTCGGTGCGAAAGCCGCTAGTGTGTGTAGTTTTAATGTAATATTACCATCTTGCATATTCTACAAGAGGTAGCTACAGTATGTGAACTTATGAGCAGAACTGTATCTTGTTGGTAATATTTTGGCAGAACTTATTTAAAATTGCAGTGATTGCAGTCCATAATCAAAAATCCTCCTGTTTACGGATCCCTTTGTACAGTTTGTTGAGTGAAGCAGCCTGAGGAATATAAAAATGGACATCATAACAGATGACAAGTCCGAACAAGGTATGACACTTGACCATCATTCAATTTGACCTGAAAAGAATTTTAATTGTAATCTGTAGTGCTTTCGAGATGCCCAGTCCTTTTTCCTCTTTTCCTGTTTTTCAAATAAGGGTCATTCTACAGAAACGTCCACTTTTCTGTCCCTAGCCTTTATAGAAATATTACACTTGAAAAACACTTTAGGATTACAATTTTTTTATATTTTAAAATGAAACAATATGTTTTTTTGAACAATTAAACCCTCTTGAGCCATTAATGTGGCAATATTTGTTTTTTTAATTAATTATAAAAATTCCAAGCGCCACAAAAGTGCTTGTCCCCACAGTCATGTACAGAGGGAAAGTGCTTCATTTTGAGGTCAGAAACTGTTTTTTTTCTACCATTTAAAATACAATAATTATACATAACTATCAAATACATGTATAAATGACATTAAAAATAAAAAATAAAAAACCCCCAAAAAAACAAAAAACAAATGCTGAATAAATATTATAAAATATTTAATGAATGTAGTGGTCCCCTAGAGTTGTGTCACTGGTGTTACCTTTAACAAAAATCTCTTATTTTGTAATAATAATAAAAAAAATCACACTGATAACATCATTTGACTTCCTTCTTCCTATTTCCTGAAGACCAATGAAGAAAGGCCAATGGAAAGTCCACTATCTCTTTTCAGTTATCAGAAATTTTAATTAGAAAATCATAATTTCATATGAAGCTTTTAGTTGAAGTCACTGGTATTACCTACTTTATTGTTAGGGAATTAAAAAAAAAAACTAGAATACAAATGGATTAAACTACTTAATTTAGTAAGTATACCATGATTGACAACATGTGGATTGATACCTTGCAGCAGCCATTTTGTAAAATGCATTTTTCATGAAAATTGTCACTGGTGTTACCTTTTTATGAAAATTGTCACTGGTGTTACGGTCAGTGGTGTTACTTTTTTATGAAAATTGTCACTGGTGTTACTGTTTTTTGTCTGTCACATTAAATAAAATGTGTTATATGTGACATAATAATTTTACACCATTGAATTCTGCTATGCTTAAGAATTAAGATTTAAAGGATTGCATCATTACTTGTTTAACTATTTTTCAAATATTTCAAAAATTTGTTATAGCAAATATATGGTTGTGCAAATGAACTAACATCATTCAATCACACTATTAACTAGCCTGATTAAAATAAATAACACATAATCTTCTTATTTTTTGCATTAGTATTATTTTTCTGTAACTCTGACTGCATGTGCCGAAAAACTTGAGAAATAATATTTCATAAAAATGTTTAAAATTGCCAGAGAAGTAAGGTAACACCAGTGACAAAAAAATGGTGCATGCAGTCTTTAAATAAATGCACAAAAAAATAAAAAACATCATTAAGCTGTCATTTATGTGTATTCATAAAGTCAAAGGGTAATCTAATAATGTGGTCTAAGTTTAAATGTTAGAAAAAGAAATACATTTTAAGACATCTTGCCATACCAAAAGTGGACGTTTCTGTAGAATGACCCATAACACTAGTTCACCAAGTGAAATTGCTTTCATACCAGATATTGTTGTTCGACATATCAAACGTATATTCTGATTGCAAATCATTACTAGTGGATGATGATTCATCTCATCATTATTTATCAGTGATAGAGCAGTTTTAATCTGTTTTCTAATCCAAGATGTTAGGGTTAACTAAACAGCTTGGCAAAAGTTTGGGAATGAAATTACCAGAACAGAGCCAAATGATTCTGTGGATTCAGCAATCCAGATATCATGCACAAATGAAAACAGTGCCTTTAGCACACGGTGCCCATAGCAGTGTGCTGCATTAATCAGGAAATCAATAGCGCTGTCGATCTGCTGCTTTGAAAGCACCGTTGAAGACCTCAGTGGCACTAGACCAGAAAACTACCATCTCTATGGTAAAGCAGTCTGACATGGTCTTTAGCTTTTTACTTTATTTTCATTTATCTGCAATATTGACTCAGTTTTGTTCCACTAAATTTTCAGTTAGCCATATGATTCAATTAAATTTGATTAAGTTTGTCTTGAAGAAGGTAACTCTGAATGTGCATTGCCAAGTGGAATACAGAACTCTCTCCAGACAACAAACAAACATAAAAATGTATGAATATCCACTTATGTTGTGAATGTAAAGAAAACTGTTTCTGGGTCCAAGCCTCTACTCCTTTTATTTGAGACTATGATCTCAACAGCGTTTATGAGCACTATTTATTCATATAACACATTTAAGCTAAGCTGTTAAAAACTCACAGTGTCCTGGCTCACGGCATCCCAGATACCAATATTTTAATGATTCATAAAAGTTAAATCACTGTCTGGCCATCCGAGCTTTCGGTATGGAGATAAAAGTTAGGATCAGGATTTTTTGGTATTACAGCACACCGTGAGTGTACATTAACGCTGTTTGTTGTTTGCTTACAGGTCCCAAAAGGGGGTTTTTGCATGATGCCATAGAAGAACCATTTTTAGTTCCCCAAAGAACTTTTCAGTGAACAATTCTTAAAAGAACTTTTTTTCCTCTAAAAAAAGAGCATTTTGTGCAAAGGAAAGGTTCCATGAATGTTAAAGGTTCTTCATGGAAACATTGATGCCAATAAAGAACCTTTATTTGTAAGAGTGTGATCGAGTGTTTGGACCCAGAAACTGTGACACATGACGTCAGACATAACAAGTGGATAGCTATCAGTTGCGTATATAGCCCACATGGGCAGTGTTAAGCACAAATACTTATGATTCATTAAGCTTCTCTAACTAAAGAACACACAAAGCTCCTAAAGGAACATGGTGATAAAACAATTAGATAAATTTCTGTAACACCAGGTGAACTCAGAAACGAGGGAGAGCTGGATCCAACTACAGAGCAAGACTGAATGAAAATAAGAGTCAAAATAATACAATAAACAACAAAAACACCAGGGAGCACAACTGAGAACAACAAACACACAGCCATACGACAAGACCAGTGGCCTGTTGCATGAGGCTGGTTTCAGTTGCTACCCAGGTAAGTTTGAGATTAGTTTGAGAAAAAAATGTTTTTTCCGGCTCAAGAAGGTGGATTGGTTTTTAGCGGTGTTCATCACCCTGGTAACTTATTCTACACGGCTAATGCATTGTTCAACCATTGTGAACATGATTACCGGCATTCACAAATCCTCTCCCGTGGCCTCATCCATCTTATGCACACTTTAAAATCTTGAGCTAGGTCATCCGGGAACTTTTTGCCTAACCCTTTATGAGTACTGTGAATTCAGACATACTTCTTTTGTCACATGCTGTTTTTTCGACTACTATAGTAGGGAAGTATGCAATTTCGGATGCAGCTGCTGTTTTGAAGCGTTCGAAACGCCAGCGGTGAACCATTAAGATTTCGAAAGCAGTTATGACATAACGATGTATGAATTTCTGGGGGGAAAGTAAACATTTTGTGAGTAAACGAAAAACATGGCCAAAAGTATTGGACAATTATGTTTATAATGACAGCCATAGATTAAGACATTTCAAAATGCACCTGTATTGTTTTTCATTTTGTAACTTTCAGTCGATTAAAAGACTATTTTTCCAGTCATGTATTTTGTCATTAAAGATTTCTTAAAAATAGCATTACTTAAAATATAATTTCGTCTCATTCTCATGAACCCAATATCGAGTATCGTCTTGTCATGTGCGCTAAGTGTATCGTCACACCCCTAGTTATTTCAGCTTCACCTTTTTCTAAGAGGTGCATACAGCATACAGCCATGGTGACTTCAGCTTGGAAAGATTTAAGTTTTGAAAAGAGTCCACTGAAGACCTTTGGGATGGACTGGAATGACCACTGCAAGCAAGGCCCCATCCATACACCCAACATCTGTGCCTGACCTTACTTATGTCTGAATGGGAGCAAATTCTCACAGCCATTTTGCAACATCTAGTGCAGTGGTTTTCAATCCTGATGCGTAGTCTTTCTTTACAAAGTGCCAACTACTGACCTGGCATTCATAATACAGTGTTTTTAGTCGTTTTAGCGGATCCGTGTGAACGGGGATTGTTTTGACAGCTTTGTCAACTATACAAAGAAAAAACTTTCCTCTTTTTTTTTTTTTTTTTTACATTGTTGTTGGGTAAACATAACCTCAGCTCAGTTCATAGAGCTCCCACCTAACAAGCTGATAATCTGAATTAGGTGTGTTAAATAAGAGAGACATAAAATATACAGAGTGGTGGGTCCCCAAGCAGGACCAGGATTGAAAACTACTGGTCTAGTGTAAGGAAACTGTTGTAATCAGTTCCCAATTGATGTTCTTGGTGTTGGAATTGATTCAAATGCTCAGCACATATGGGTGTAGTGTTTGGGTGTCTGCATACTTTTTGGCAGTATTTAACATTCTTCCTGATGCGTACAGATGTTAAAGAATAAGGAATTCCATGTATAGAAGAGATAGAGTTACCACAGACATCAGTATTGGAAACATCATTTAGAAAAAGAAATAAAGCCTGCTTTTCTGAAAGGAGCGGGTGTAGCTTTTATCCAGCGGGGTCCCCCTACAAACCACACCTCATTGGTGTTGCTCTCCCATGTGTACTTCAAACGCTTCAGCCATCATATTCTGAGCTTGATCTGTCTTTTTGAAGATCCTCTTTATGGTCAAAGTCCTGTGTGTCCTTTGTTATTGTCAGTCAGATGGATCTCAGCTGCATAAGCTAAAGCTAAAACAGAAGAATGGCAAACAACAAACAGACCCAAAACAGCAGACCGGAAAAGTATATGTGAGCTTGAGAGCTGTGATAAAGGCATACAGTATGTAAATGGAATAACAGTACTAATGAGAGTTAATGGCAAAATTAGCTATTACAAACAGGATTATTTAGGAATAATGTACAATTAACTACTGCGTGATACGTTGTACTTTAAAAATCTCCCAAATGACATCATATTGTAGAGTGATGGGTTACTTAAGCCAAGTCAAACATCTGCATTATTATGGCATTTTTAAGTGACTATTTTTGATTAAAAATCTTGCCTAAAATATCTGACCTCCAAAAACATTGCAACTTAATGCTCTATGCTGGTTTACACACAGAAACCTGACATCTACAGTTACATACATATGCATATATATAAATATATATGCAAAACCTGGTTGATTACATCACATCCATCAAAATGCTTATCAGGGTCACCCTGCTGTGAGCAGCTGCTTAATTATCAAGAAGAATCTTGTTGTGGATGCAAATGGGGCCTTTTGAACTGAGCATCATGTTCTCTGTCAGTCACTAAACTTCATTACCCCTGAAACTTTTCACAGGTTGTGTGACAAAATCAATATCTATTGTATCTGTATCGGATGAATATCTGTTGTCTACCTTTTTTATATCAAGTCATGCCATCAAAATGATATGAGAAGCTTTGTTTAGCCTCAAGGGAATTCAAAATAAAATTAAATAAAATTAAATTTATTTATTTATTTGTGTACTTTTCTTCCTGGGAAGTTCAAGAAAATAATTTATATATATATATATATATATATATAAACCATTCATTGTAGTCATTCAGATCGGAAAGACAAAATCACATAAAAAGTAAAGTAAGTAAAAGTAAAGTAAGTAATACGAGTAAAAGTAAAGTAAAGTAAGTTTAAAAAGTCATATGTGCTGCATGTCAATAAACTAGGATGGTGCTAAGAATAATTTCCTATGAATTCGCTGCTGCTGCTCTGGTTTAAACACAGGCTTACTAAAGCCGTGATGCCCTACTGTGCCCTGGCTATAGTGACTCACAGGATGGATGGGATGATTAAACCACTCAGTAGAGAGCTTATAACAAAGCACATTAGAAACACTATGAGCAGCAAAAATAGAGAAATTAATTCTCATAACCTCCAACATTAGAAATTGTTTTTGTTTCTTTGTTTCTAACCACTTTTCTGTGTGCAATTTGCGCCGAGAGGCTTTTATTTTTATTATAAAACCAAGATAATCATGAAGGGGTTAAATGAAGAAAGTGCAATCCGGGGACAGATGATGTGGGAATGTGCAGACTTCGGGGTGTGTTGTCTTTGAGGCCTGAAGTTTGCGAAGTGGGGGAAAATCCATATTCATGGAGGTTTTCCAAAGCACAAGGACAGGAGGCTGTCAGCTAGAGTGGACTGTAGAAAACACTGAGTATGCAGCATGATTAAAGTATGTCCCCACCAAAGTTAAGAGACTACTGAATAACCCTTATGAATATTTCTAGCTCTCACATATATGACTGAAATGTACTATAAGTATGGAATGTCATATTGTTTCATATACAAAAAATATACACTGAAAGTTTATATTTTTCTGTCATGTTTGCATCCGTAAAATAAAAGTAGTATGGTGTCACTTAAGACTGCCCATGATACACTGCAGATTTACTTTATGTTTAATTCTTGTTATTGGTTTGTGTTTATAGCAGCCATTTTTCTGTTATATTCAGGGAACTTTTAGATTGACTGACTGGCTTATGTCAGTTACCCCACATGCTCTATTGATCTAAAGGTGTTCTATTTATTTGAAAATTGATATTTATTCATTGTGAATCCATGCACAGAATTTAATTTGTCTTTATAAATAGAGTTAACAGTTACCTAGAATGCAATTCATAACGGTATATAATGGTACATAACTTATGACCACAAGGGATGCTATAGAAATAGTCATATTTTCTTTTTCTTCTTACAGTAACTACTGTCCTTCATTAGTTTAGAGTCTGTTTACATCATAGAGCCTCACAATAGAGTGCTGCAGGGATGACATCAAAACCTGGAAGACTAATTCACCACTGGTTCCCTCGAGATTTTCCTTTTGGTTTTTATATTGGGGTTTTTCAATTTATGAGTAAAATAAATCTGTGGTAAACATAACTTTTGTTCTGCAATGTAAATTACACACACTCACACCCCAAATGTTCATATCTAGTTACTTATTAGAAACATATATATTTAAAAAACAAACAACAACAAAAAAAAAAAAACAGCTTAAAATTTGTGTTTTTATTGGTGTGTGTGTGTGTGTGTGTAATTTATGTTGTAGAACAAAACATGGTAACACTTTTAAGGTGTCCTTGTTACAGTGTAATTATACAATTAAGTAACGAGTAATAGTAATTAATTACATGTACTTACTATATAATTAGGGTTAGGGTTTGGTTTAGGGTTAGTTGCATGTAACTATGCATAATTGACTATTATTAATATATTATAAAACGGTTAGTTCCTGTCCTTGATTCTAATTGGTCAATAGCTGTTTTTTATTCACAATAATACATGGCTATGACCGCTTCACCCAACGGTTCTGTGTATCACTACACAACACCCTTAGCAACCACTCTTAGCAACGTAAACCGTTCTCAATTTATATTGTTCATTGAAGCTTACTGTATTATGTAGAAGTGTATTGTGAGAAAGAGATCGAGTGAGCGAGTTTATTACCTGCATTCAGATTTAGCATTTTACTTCAGGTCAGCTTCAAAGGGCTTTAAACGATACCAGACGAGGAATAAGGGGCTTATCTAGTGAAACAATCTGCCATTTTCTAAAAAAAAATGAAAAATTATATACGTTTTAACCATAGACGCTCATCTTGAACTAGCGCTCTTCTTCTTCTTTTCTATTAGAATTCCAGCAGTGTAGACGGTGCTAAGTGTATTACTGCCCTCCACAGGTCAAAGTTTGAACCAATTTTTTTGTATACTTGCACTAGCATATTGTATATTGTATATTTAGTTCAAACTTTGACCTGTGGAGGGCAGTAATACACTTAGCAGCATCTACACTGCCGGAATTCTAATAGAAAAGAAGAAGAAGAGTGCTAGTTCAAGACTAGTCTCAGCCTCAGACGTCACGCCCATGGACCGTTGGCTGAACGTCTGATGCATATGGCACACTTATCTGGAAACACTTCAGGAGTTTCGAAGTCACGTCTGGTTGGTTGAATTCTACAGGATGTCCGGGAGACGTGTGTGTCGTGTTCTTTAATGGTCCGCCTGGAATCAAATGCCGTGACGCAAAACCCCCTCGTGGAAGAAGACCGCCATAGTGTTTGCAACTGTGACAACGAGCGCTTACTAGGATCAACTAAACGCTGGATTTTCAAAAGTATGTGAAGTTCGCAGCTCCATTGTTGCAGTAAACTTGCACAGCGTTCTTGAATGAATAATTTATTAGATGCACGCCGGTCTGTTAATGTAGGGACATCAACTTTATATTTTCACGCCCCTAAATATGACGTGGAACAAAACAAACTGTGATTGGTTGTGTTACATGTCAGTCAAACGTCCTCTTGGGATAGAGTCCAGACCTTCTGCCGTCAGGCTTCTGTGGTTAAAACGTATATAATTTTTTTTTTTTTTTTTTTTTAAATGACCGATCGTTTCACTAGATAAGACCCTTATTCCTCGTCTGGTATCTGGTTTAAAGCCCTTTGAAGCTGCACTGAAACTGTAATTTTGACCTTCACCCGTTTGGGGCCAATTGAAGTCCGCTATAAGGAGAATAATCCTGGAATGTTTTCATCAAAAACCTTAATTTCTTTTCGACTGAAGAAAGAAGGACATGGACATCTTGGATGACGTGGGGGTGAGTAAATTATCAGGAAATTTTTATTTGAAAGTGAACTATTCCTTTAAGTGACTGACAGTGCTAGTCAAAGCATTTGTCAGTTGCGTCTTGTTCCGTGTTCACAACAGTTTAGTCTTTTCAATGTAAAAGTCTTCGCTACTGACTGACACACTCATAAAGACAGTCTATGCCGCCATCTAATGGCGTAATAATGTAACTTCTGTTGCTATTCACGGTCAGGGACTATTTTTTCCGGCGGAAGGAAGGCTTTTATTGAAAGTTTACTTCATGAAAGTTGCATTGATACATATTTTTGCCTTTAATATTTATATGTGTGGTAACCGTTTTATAAAAGCAATAAGGTACTCAAGGCTAGTGCTGTATCGTGAATAAGTCACGGCTGAAGGGGTTGCAGGCACTCCGCGACTTATTCACGATACAGCGCAGCCTCTCGTACCTTATTGCTTACGTAACTACATGTTAAATGTGTAACGGACACTGTAAAATAAAGTGTTACCCAAAACATCACAGTGTCGTCAAGTTATCTTTTCACCACAGACCTTACTTTGCCCATAAATTGAAAAATCCAATTATAAAAACCCATAGGAAAATCTCGAGGGAACCAATGGCGAATTAAGGCCCGTTCACATCAAGAACGATAACTATAAAGGTAACTATAACAATAACTATATTAGCGTCCACACCAGTGGGTTACCATGATCTTCACTTTAGAATACTGCTCCAAATAATTAGTAATTCCTTTAGAAGGAAGAAGTAACATTTGAGTCATTACTAGTGGGTTACCATGATGTTCGCTTTACAATACTGTTCCAAATGGCCAGTAATTCCTTTATAGAAGGATGTAGTAACATTTGAGTCATTACTATCCAAAACCTTACAAAACTTTCAAAAGCTTACAATGACTTCAGTCATTACTAGGGAGTTATCATGCTTATCATCAGAGTTTTTTGTTATTTAATAGTAGATACTAGAATGTTAATATTGCGTTAATCATTTGTTTCTGTGTTATTTATTAATGATGTAACAGTATTATAAAGTGTTACCTATATATTTATTTAATCTATAGTAACTTTACAATAATGTACAGTCTCTTGCAATCATTTTATAATATCAACAAAAAAAGGTCAAGGGAGTTTTTGAATCAATAATTAATATTTGGTTCTCTATATAAAAAACTGAACTTTTGAACATCACAGTATATGACACGCACTTATGAGATAAAAATCAATACACCACCTGCTTCAAAAAGGGGGAGGGGAGATTAGCAATAAGATAAGCTGTGAATTAAAGACATTGATCAATACACACTGCTAGATATTATAAAACATAAGACCACATGCTTCATATTTACACAACAAGCCACCTATAATCTATAGAAGAAGCAAATTGCTTAAACATATTAAAAATACATAAAACTCTTCCAGCATGTTAGTTAACACTGTATCCATCACATAAGTTACTATGATGCAAGCCAGTGGCATGGCAATGTAGTTCTTTGCTCTGGGCAATTCTAAAATAAAACTGGCAGACTGGTGGTGCAAGAGTGATCTCTAATCCTTCAATTCATAAGGAAAACAGAAATCGAGGTGAAGAGTCTTGTCAAAGACAAGGATGCTGCATGGAATGTTAAAAGGGTGGAAACTGGTGACGGCAATGGGAGACGGAGAATAGTATGTCACATATTCTGTTTCCTGTCTGTCAAGTCTTGAAAATCCATTCGGTCTGTATTTGTTTGTGGATCTGTGTGTGTTTTCTTTCTTCAGTTTGTAGCTTCCTGGGAAATATGCTAAGCACATTGTGATTAGAATATAAATTACAATGAGGGCTTTTTATCAGTTTTGATTGGCAGGATGATTTTAGGATAATTCTTGGTCTCTTTCTCAGCTGTGGTACTGCAGTAATGACAATTCATTACAGTCTTTTTAATTCACTATAAATAAAATAAAAAAGCCTGGGTAGTTGTAATAGTTATATGTAATATATAGCAACTGCCACAGTAACCATTATTGAATTATTGTAGACATGAGCCTCCAGCATCCCTTCAATAACAACAAACAGCTAAAGAATATTCACAATAATGAGAGGAGGATAAAGGAAACCAGTGTTGATCAGGGCAGACTTCATTTCAATAAAAATATAGCATGGTTATAGATGGTTAGCCTTGAGTCAGGCTTTATTAGACAGAAGAATAATCATTGTTGGTTTATGGGAGCTTTCCTACATAATTAGTTTATTAATATAATCAGCCTGCAGCCTTTCAGGCAGCTTCATGCAGCTTAGATTAGGATTGTTGGAAGAGAAAAAAGAAGAAAGGAAGGAAAGCTTAATTATATTCATTAATAATCCTTACATATATTCTGAACGAGAAAGCAAACCAAATTAAATGAACAGGCCAGACATAAGCAGACCAAAATACACTATGAGGATATGAGGATGCTCCAAGGTATTTTATAAAAAAGAAAGGGGAAAAAAACAACAACTTTGTTTTGTTGTGTTTCTTAATTTTCTTTTTCTTTTTTGTAATATGAATAAAACAATATATATAGTATGAATCTATAAATCCATGACCATTATGTACTCAGTATTTTATTTATTTATTTTGTTCATGTTGTCTTATACAGTCATCTCAGAGTTATAGTGACACCTAGTGGTGTGGATGCAGCATCACACAAAAACAAATGTTTTAGTTACCGATGCCATTGTAGCAGCTCTTCACAATCATGATTAATTTAGTCTGCAAGTAAAAAGTATCCAGTAACAGGCAGATTACAAAGAAAAAGCGAATAGTACTTGGCTAGTCATGTGAATTCAACATGGCTGCCCTCATGAGGTGGCCGAGTTTTCATTTCATTTTGAGGAAACATATTTTTCAAAGTAGCCTCATGGCTTTATTTGTTAAACATTTCTAATGAGGAAGATATACTAACTGTTAACCTAAACCTGAAATATCAACTATATGCAGGCATCCAGATTCAGAAAGAAAAGAAATAATCTGATTAAAATGGCACAACAAGCAAAAGCATTGAACATATCCATGTACATCTTATACTCACTGTGATTTTGGCTTAGGGAGCACCGGCTCCATTCAATCACAGACAAAAGCACCAGAATGAGAAACAAGGCACGTCCGGCAGATCACAGGAGTCAGTGGTATCAAAGAGGTAAAAATCTGAAACGCTTAAGTCTGTGATGGTGAGGCCAGATAAAAGTCACTTTCATCAGGGCCAATTAAAAAAGAGAAGGTCACTGTTCTGGGACCCTCTTAACTTAATGGAGTATTTTCATACTCCTAATGTTTGTGTGTGTTCAAAGGCTTTGCCTCATGTCACCATCTCAGCTTTTAGAGACGATCTATAGAGGCAACAGGAAAAACAACCCAATCTACAACCAAAAGGTCAACCTTGTGCATTTTTTTTAAAAAGCAGAAGCACCATGCCAGTGCATGTGCCCTTCCATATTTTTGAGTGAATTTTGAATGCAACTTCCAAAAAAATAAAATAAATAAATAAATAAAATAAAGATAAAAAAATAATAATAAAAATAAAAAATAAAGTATGATTATTGCAGGCAAAAAAGTGTGTATATCTAAATCTTCATATCTTCTTATTCATCTATCTACATTTTTTTTTTTTTTTTAAACAAATGGTAACACTTTACAATAAGGTCCCATTAGTTAATGTTATTTATTGCATTAAACATTAAACTGCAGTCCTTAAGTTTTGCATCTTTGTTGCCATGTCTGTTTGAAACCTGCAATTGCAGTTATTAGTGGAATTATCATTTTTATGTGGGTTGTGGATTGGCGCGGCTCCTCAGCGCGGATGAATCTAATGTTTGCTGTCAGCATAGACTGTAAAATAATATGGACGTAGTGTCTGTGATGTCACCCGTAGGTTTCTGAAGAGCATTTTTGAAATCTAAAGCCGGCCGTTGCTATCTTGGCAGCACGTCACTCCCGGATAACAGAAAATGGACAAAGAGGCGGGACGTGGGTGGAGCTGAGGTGATGTGACGGCAGCAGACAAATGGCTAGTGGTGACAGCAGCGGCAATCCACCTGTCACTCAAGTGGCTGCGCCCTTAATTATGCTGGAATTTAAGACTTAATATAATTTAAATGGATGAGTTCACCCCCCTCAGAGTTCTCATCAAGGGCAAAATTAACTATATAGACCAAAACCACAATTTGTACCAGGCTGTAAACATGTTTTTTTTCTGCTGTAAAGTTGGACATTTAAACATGGGGCTCAATGAGATTCTGCTCTCTTTTGGAGCCTGTCCCTAGAGGCTAGTCGATGAATTGCAGTTTAAGTCACTTCCATATTGGCTTCAAGAGAAACGGGGGAGGTTGCTGCTTGGCTGTCAGTCATCACATTGGTGATACTGTACTTCAGAATCACAGATTCTACATCTTGGAAGTATGACCAAAATAAGAATTTTCACCGGAAAATGTCATCTGAACAAGTAACAAATCTGCCACTTTTGTTCTGACCAACTGAGAAAAAAGCATAAAAATAGCGCTGCCAATGTGATTAAATCTAACGATCGTTTAGCTCATATCACATCAAACTGTGCAAATGATTATTATTGTTATACTTTGTTCTCAAATTATTAATGCTAACAACATAAGCATTGCGTGACTGTATATTTAGTATGTATTAGAGTTACCTGTAGATTTCAATGTCTGTAGCCACTCTGCAGTCCGAAGTCTTTTGCTTTTGCCTACAGGGTTAATCTCCAGGTGTCACTGATGATTGTCATTTGGACCTTTCTGGAATACACCATCAAAATGATAAGTTTAATTATTCCAGCTGCTGTGAGAAAACGCTATAAGTGATCCGCTACCAGTAGCATCCTCATAGCCTACTAGCTGGGACTCCTTCTTTCTGTTTACAGACATGACGTAATGATGCAAAGACAAACGGCGGCATGCTCGAATTTCCCGCGGAAACCCACCAGAATCGATTTTATTATAAAACATTATTACAAGCTTACCGTTGTAAATCGGGCTGTAAAGGAGATCATTTTGAACACTGGCTGGTTATGTAGGCTACTTGCTCAAAAATTGATTTTGAATCATTTTTAACCAAAAAAAAAAGTTATGGACAGCAGCAATACATTACAGTACTTATTAATCTTTGTTAACATAAGTTAACTAATCTTAACAAATTAAACCTTATACTAAAGTGAACCAGAAATTATTACCAGAAAAAATACATGTCTAGGTCAGTAAAATAAAATAAAATAAAATAATTTATTACATCTGGATTTAAACTCCTTACTTGCTTAGCAAAATATTAGCCTCAAGACATTCCTTTAGTCATATCTCACCTAACGCACAAAGTGAGCCCATACGACGGAGGCCCATTCAAAAAAGAAGAAAAAGACCGTTTTTAAGTGATGATTTTAGCAGACTTGTCAAAGTTTATTATGCTCAGCACACAAAGGTTTATTGGACGTGGATTTGCTATTATCCCTGCGTATCCTGTGCGAGTGGAGCTATAAAGGGCTCCACACATGAGTGAGTGGAATAAGACAGTGCGCGAGCGCAGTGGAGGTGAGAGCAAATAGGTATGCGTGGCAGCTCTCAGGCAGATGGAGAAGCTGCTCTTCCACAAGGTGGGATGATCCTCAGGCGTTTTTCTCTCTTCGCTGTTCCCCCGAGACATCCTCCTCCAACCTCACACTCGCTCAGTCTGCCTAATCCAGCCCTGACAGGATGAGGCCAGCACACACTCACATACACCTATGCTCTGACAAATACGCAGAGACACTTGACCGTCTGTCATTAACACAATTAACACATCTCAATTTTCCACACATACACTAACAGAATTCAGTGCTATCTCATGACCAATTCATACGTAATTTATGAGGTGGCTAATTCGTACGAATTCATATGATTTGTCTAAACCCCAGTGACGGGCAGGTTTAGGGGCGGGGTTAGAGGTCATTCGTATGAATTCATGAATTAGCCACCTCGTAAATACGTACTCTTGCCGTGAGATCGGGTTGGAATTCATGTTTCTTATGACAGATTTATGCTTAAGATACTTAGTTTTGCAGACAAATGTAAATTGTCCCTACATATTAATTTCTTTACGAAACATCAGAATTATTGTTTTTATTTTATTTATTTTTTTTTAGATATTTTTAATGTTTTAGATTTTTTTTTTAAGTTGGAGTGTTAAGACCCTTTTTTATTCTAAAAAATGGAAAATATTAATAAATAAATAATGATAAATAATTAGTAGTGTTTACCAGGGGTTTTCAAACTTTTGCCAAGTTTGAAATGCCAAGGATGGCAGTTACATATTTTAATGTATAAAGATCCATTTATAATGTTTGAGAAAAATGTGATATTATAAAGACAACAAAAATGGTTCCTTATTTAAATATTTGGATTTTTTTAAATTGTCATTGTACTGAAGCAAACTGTTTAAATATTATCAGGAAAATATCTACATTTTATATTCAGATTTTGTTTTTATTGCTTTTTTCCCCTTACTATTAAAAACTACTACTATCAAAACAATTTAATAATTAGAATTAGTTCAATGATTTCAGTCTTTAGAAAGCATAATGAAATGGTAATTTTATCAAATTTGAATCAGGGTTATTATCGTTAACTAAAACTAAAAAAAAACAAAAAAAACATTAGGTTACTTGAAATTATTATTTGAAATAAAATATTATATATTATATATATTATATTATAAATTAAATAAAGAAAAACTGAAACTTAATAAATACTAGACATAAAAATGTGAAAAAACAACTAAAATTAAAATGAAAACAGAAAATATTAAAAACATCTCATTTAAAATATTAACGAAACTATAATATTATTATCAATGATACTAAAATAACACTGATGTGAATGATGAAATTTATTATCAAATTTACATTGATATCTAAAGTGCATGTTAACTTTGACTGTCCTAAAAGTAGTCTTTTTCTTTTTTTTTTTTTTTTTTCTTTTTTATCGTCCCCATAGCACTGCATTGCAATCAGGTTGTTCCCAGACCCCAGGTTAAAAACCCCTGATTAAAATATAGTACATGGCACAGGGAAATTTCAATGTTAGGTTATCCCTTTAAAATTCAACAGAGAGAGAAATTTAATAGCGTTTGAATATACTGAAAATCGTTCACTTTAATTAGCTCCTCCAATTCTATAGCCATACGTTGCTTTGTACGTCTCATCGCTCTTTCGTAGATGCCAATAATACGATATATGTGAAAGTCTTCAAGTAATACTAAATGCTGTTTTTGTCTCCTGTTCCCTTCTGTTGTTTTTCAGCTGCCAGTGTCATGCCACATTGACTTTTGTCTCCGTTCTCAAGGTCAGAAACTACAAGAAAAGCTGTCCAAGCAGGATCAAGACAGGACAAAGGAACTGAAGCACTGACCCCTTGTCTTAATGAATAAGAGATGACAAAAGCATTCATTATTCACTGTGTGCTGTGTTGAGATTAGTCACTGACACACGCTCAAACTATATAACTTCTAATGAATTTGGCAGATGAGACATCATGAAAGTTCATGTTTCTGCTTTCACAAACTCAACCCATAAAACTTGTAGACTTAATAATCTATACATCAATCATCCAACATTACTGAAGGCAGAGCCTTTCATGTACTCTCAAAATACAGTTTTTTTTATAGACCTTCAAAAGGATTGAGATAATCTAATATGAATTCTTCTGTATTTTTTCTTGGTAGCTCAAAGGTCAGCAGTGTGAGGACCAACAAACAATCCAATATGAGAGATGTGTCTGGGAATTAGACAAGAAAAGGATGTGTAGAAAAGATTTCAGGTGTATTGCAAGCCCCCGTTTGGAGATCAAATCCTCTACTAGTTATATGATCCAGTTCAGATATGGGTTTTTAATGCGTAGAGGGTCTGAAGATTGAGGATGTTATGGTGTGCTGAAAAACGAATAATCTGTGTTCCTTTGGCTATATTATCATTGATCAACCTGTCACAGTGACATGACTGACCATACAAGGTCTTGACCAATGTGAATCTCTTTTATACCCTGAGGCTTTAGAGCTAAATTACTTAAACATTAGTAACTATGGTGGATGTTTGCTCCATGTGTTCGATATTGACTGATGTCAGGCAGGTTATTGATCTGATAGATCCAGCAAATAAAACAACCACCCATGAGCATAGAAACGTTGCAAATGAGAACTTTTTAATGTGTCATATTTTTTCTCCTAGAAAGCAATGAGATTAAATGAAAAGCAAATAGAGGCCTTTGTCTAAATAACTAGCAACTTCATATGCATCTCCTCTAGATTTTCAATAATATCACAATTGTTTTCAGATCTGCAAATTCGGCAATTAAGTGAAAAATTTCAACTCAAAAAAATAATAAAAAATATCAACTCAAATATTTCTTCAGATTCATTTAATACCAAATAATCTGAGCTGTGCTATCCACTGCATGTATACTGTATAGGGCTTTTCACACTTGAAATAGTTAACCCTGGGTTATTCTAAACCCTGGGTTATTTTGCGTCACGTTTCACACTGCTCATATTTTACCTGGGGTTAACAATTAATCCTGGGTATTCATAAGATGATGTTTCACACTGTACATTCCTAAACCCAGGGTTAAACTTTCTCATTTGCATATTTGCGGTGTTAGTGTCATTGACTGGATAAACGTAGCACGCGACCTGTTTACATATAGCTCTAGCATTGTGCATCCTCGTATTGCCGACTGTACTATCGAGTTTATACTGAATGGACATTTTGAACTATAAAGGTACGAATGAAATGGTCTCTTTTTCACTCAAATTGTCGCATTTTCTCTCAGCATTTGATGTTTTTCCTTTCAAACACTGAATTTACTGTTTATATACAATGCAAGGTGTTTCCGTGACTGTCCTCCAGAGCAGGGTTTCATAACCCTGGCTAAAAAGCGATGCTAACCCCGCTTCTGAAGTACAAATGTGAAATGCTCCTTTGCCCGGGGTTAAAAGCAGTGTTTAGAACGACGATAACCCGGGGGTTAAGCGCAGTGTGAAAAGCCCTTATGTCAACAATTGGCATCTATAATTTGTCTATTGTTCTTTCTCCCAAGAACTGAGAACTCCATTTAGTCTGCTGAAAAATAAATAAATAAATAAATAAATAAATAAATACATACATAACTGTTATAATGATACCCTAAATGAAGGAATACATTTCAAGACATAAAATTGCAGACTGTGTTAAACCAAATAATTCACAGTAATCAGAATGTGTTTCTAGCAAAGTAAAATATACTGATCAGAAATATATGAAAATATGAAATCAACATCCACAAATGGCACAGTTATGCTTTTTAACATTTTAGTCATATTTCTTGGAAGCATTGTTTATATTAGCACTATATTGAATACTTTTGTTTGACATGAATCAGTGGTTATTGTAAACAAACATCAAAAAGCTATCTGATGTAAGAATTGAATAAAGAACAGAGTAGACAAGGCCATGATCTCCCCCTCAGGTCACAAGAGTACTTAAAGGTCATTTTTCCTATATTGTCAACATCGAAACGCCAACATCCTGTCAGCCAAATCCTGTTCAAAGCACTATAGTATTAGCATGTCCCCTTATTCATTACGAAAACCCTCATTTTTGTGTGTGTGTAGCGTGTCTTTTATCTGTTCCTCAGCCACTCAGAAGTCTCTGACTTGAAAGGGAATGTGACAGTGTTCCAATTTCACATTTGATCTCTGAGCTTAAGTACATGCTTATCTTCATTCCAAACACTTGAATCCATTACCTCACCATGTAAGCTAAAAATGATCAGATACCTGCTCTTAAGGAGGCATGATTGCTGTTAAAAGTAATATTTTCATCTTCTTTTATCATTTTAGGTTAAAACTGAAATGTAATGTTCCAAGATAGAAAAACGCTGCATCGTGGTGTTACCAAGAGATAACATTTATTTTATTTTTATCTAACATTTAAATAATAACATTTATTATTGTTATTTTTCAAATACAATTTTTAAATTTTATTGCATTTTCAGTGGGCCTCTTTTACATCTGATTAAAAAATATGAAAAAGAGAATAATGAAGATTAAGTCATCTAACCACAAAAATATAGACAAGGAGCTGTGGGGCCATTTGTATTCAAGAGCAGATTTTGCAATTGTAAGAATTTAATAGCTGTGCTCATGTTCCGTGCGAACAAAATACTAATTGCCTAGTACGACCAAAAGATGTTAATCCCTCCCCATTTAGAAAAGGTGACAGTGTTTTATCGATGTCTGTTTCATGCTGTTGAATCCCTTTGCTGAATCATTGTTTGAGCAGGAAGAAAAAAAACCTTTTCTCTATAATTCAACATCTATTTTTTTACTCTCATAAGGTCAAATGCTCTTTGGTTATTTGTCAAAAGAAAGGGGGGAAAAAGAACATATAGAACATATACTGGTTGAGCAGCATTCCAAGAGTGCTAAATTACAGTCCTAGCCTACTGTGACTTTTCTCCTATGTTTGTGCATTTCAGACAGACTGTCATCACCTGATTCATTCAAATAATACTTTTATCTTTCTGAGTGAGTCATTGAATCAGTCACTCAATTGATGCAATCAAATATACTGATTCATTCAAAAACAAAACAGGCTGTCTTTATGAGTCATTGAATCATTCATTCAACCAATACGTTCAAAACAGCTAATTTGTTCAGGAATGAAACACTGTATTGTAATAGCCTACTGTGTGTTGCTTGGAGACACGCAGAGGTTCTATAGTAGCTTCTTTGAAACAATTTTCATTGAACAATTTTCATTAACTGCCATTATATTAATGTCTGCAAAACATAACTGATGTAAATTATCTTAATTTTATGTCTACAATATAAGTTATTCAGTATTAGCTTGTGTTTATTGAACTGTTTTATAAAAGCAATATCATACTCGCAATTGTGCTGTTTTTCTGAATATCAGCCAATATTTTGGCCATGGTCATGTGATTCGGAAATTCAGCTCTCTAGCTATCTAGGTATGTACAGCATGAATGTTTGCTTGGATTAAACATACTGTAGGTGTGGACTGACAATACTGTGAGTGACTAATTTGACATGACATACTTATCATGACAAAAACAGGATAAGGATGTGACATTATATGCTTCTGGTTGACACAAGACCTCATGTAAGTATTCATATTCAGAAAAAGCTCTGACATCAATCCATTTGAAAACTATTACAAAATCATTTATATACATATGATAAAGCCATTTAACAGTTAAATTATTTACTGTTCACAAGTCCACCTCCATCAGAAAAGTAATTCTGATGTGGTGACGTCAAACCGAGGAATCAGGGGAGGGCTTGATTAGGACTGCTCTCAACAGCGCAATGTCGAAAATGTACCTGTTCAGCTACTGAAGTGATTCATTTACATCAGCTAAAAGAGGGTATAGCCTGTAGTCAGATTCAATTCATCAACAGCCTGTGAAAGAGCAACAGGAAAATGGTCGGCCCTTTTGAAAAATGAGCCTGTCCTAAGTGTGATCCTCAGTCACCATATAATAATAGATTCACAATACAAGCATCGTACATTCAGGGTTTCCAAATTGTTGCTATTAACCTTGTAAATGGACCTACCATCCTTTTGCACAGCACAATTATAACCTGCCTAGTGGTTATCTATGTTATGAGGACAAATATAGTTAACACAATGTCAGATTCTAATGTAATCACTACATATACACACATTGCAAAATATATTAAAAATGAAATGTTGGCCTTAAAGGCAAACCATAACTATATATTTATTTTTAATTGACAAAAACTTGTAGTCTGATACTGTGTATAAAAGTAACAGATGCAAGAATAGAATGAAATCTATAATTACATTATCTTCAAGGCTAAAAGCAGCAGTAAAGAAATGTTATATACAAGAAAGTGGATTTCTCACACTTCTTGCTGGAGCTGTGTTTGAATACATACATTCCTGCCCCAGAGGAGCTGTAGCTTGTTTAGACGCTCTTCCAGACAAGAGGAGGTGGAAGACTGAGTGCTGAGGTGTCTCCAACACACTCGTTTCCACAGATGCTCTTTCTGCCCGCTGTCAGGAAGATACTGTCAGTGGAAATATACACTCCCTCAGGAACTAGTTACAGAACAAACAATATGAGCCCCGCTATCTTAAAATGGCATAAACAGTCATATCCTTGAGCCACCTATGTACATTTGCAAGGCTTCCTGTAAGCACATTTATTGAGTCAATAAGGGGGGAATAAAACATGGTTTTATGTTTTATTGAGAATCAACAATTTTCCCAGAGTACTCTAAATAGCCATGGATAGATTGCTTTTATTGTAGTACATAAGAATTGTTGGTAATACTTCATAATAATGCTCCATTAGTACACAGATAGATGTCTTTTCCTGTTGTGCCACACCTCACTTCTTTTTTAATCATCCCGTGCATGACGTCAAGTTAAAATTATTAACACTTTTAACAGCACAGTTAGTGTTGTAATTGTTAACTAAAACTAAAATAAAGCTGAAATCAAATATATAAATATTAGATTAAAAAAACTTTAATCAGTTAATTAACCTAAAGCTTTATGGAAATATAAAAAAAACTTAAAAAAAAGAAGAAAAAAAAGAAAAGAAAAAAGCACATAAAACTACTAAAACATTAGTAGTAGTAGTAGTAGTAGTAAAATTACAAAAATACAAGCTAATATAAAATAATAGTACTGTATAAATAGTATATACACTATAGTATTATTATAAACTATAATAGTATATAAATAATACTAAAATAACACTGGCCACAGCTCATCAAGTTTCAGAATAGTTGGCCAATCAGAAACAGTGGTGGTTGTGTCTAGTGCAATAACACATTCTGTGGAAACGGCCCATAAAAAAAAAAAAAAAAAAAACGATTACATGATAGAGACAGATACATGTTAAAGGGGTCATGACGTGGGATCTGTGACATCACACGGGCAAATATATTTGCATGTGACCGCCTCCAGAGCAAGACATCGACAAATAGTTAAACATCATCCTACCATAGGCCCCGCCCACTGGCAATCAGTTGCTTAACGGCTGACATTTTGCGTTGAATCAAAAGCAAATAGAGCCCATTATAATCACATAGACGCATCTAGTTTAAACAGCTAGACTTAAAATTGTATCTCTGTAAAGACTTCAGAAGGATCCCAGTGTCAGAAACAAGTGGATGGTTTATTTTATTGGCATCCTGGATTTTATTGGCACATAGGCTAGTGTGAGCTGTGCGTGTAAACCTCATTCCCCTGAATTCAAGAGGCACTCTAGCGACTATCCTCGTTAGAGTGCCCGCCTATGCAGACGGGCTTGGGTTCGCGTCCCGCTTAGAGCGGGTGGGTTGAACTGGATAGGCTACATGCATTACAGAAAGGGGATGGAAGTGAGGTTTATGGGGGCGAGTGTAACGGACGTAGGCCAGTAAGAGCTGTGCATGTAAACCTTACTCCCCTGAATTCAAGAGGCATTCTAGCGACTGATGCTGGATAGGCTTACTGCAGTCTTTACCCTTCTTGTTAGAGCGCCCGACTCCCATGCGGACGGGCATGGGTTTGTGTCCCGCTTAGAGCGGTCTGTTCAAACCGGAGGGGCTACAAAAAGAAGAGTTTATTCCGAGGTTATACTTTATATATATATATATATATATATATATATTTTTTTTTTTTTTTTTTATTTTTTGCAAAATGACATTATAATTAATATTTTGTGCAAAATTACTTTTAACATCATAAGTGAACCTCAAGGAACATATTAAAATAATTTTACAAATCTTTGTCCTGACCCCTTTAACTGCAATATTGCATACTGAACTGCTGTTGCATGTAAATGCTTCAAGTGTCCAGTTCTTCACTTAATAAAACAAGGATGAGCCAGACATGGATGAACCAGATGACACGACATCACAGTAAACTCTTGATAGCATTATCTAATATTTTCAAGAGGCTGGTGGCTGCTCCATCACAGAAAATAAAAAGATGACTCATGTAATTAATGTGTGGAAATGTGCTGCCGTAGGGTGCTAACAAACCCTTATCAGTGCAGTCATGCTCATATCAATGCTAAAAGGAAACTATACTGGCATTATATCCCCCCAAAAATTTCAGGAAAGGCCTCATTGTTACTTCAACAATACAAGCTATGGCCTGAACATTCAGAGTGTACTTCCCATTGCACTCAACCTGGCTGGAGAGTTCAAATCAACACTTAGCTAAAGTGAAATCTCAGTGTGAGAGAGCTCTCCCAGGTGACTGTACAGCATCACTAATGGCCTTGTTCGGGGCCCGGCCAGCACAGCCTGTCGATACAATTCGCTTCCGCCTTTTCCGGCTGCCAGGTCCCATCTGGAGCCAATTCATGATCTCAGACGGTGTGCACCTTTCACCAGTCGCTAGCTCCCGTTCACCCGTATCATGCTCTCTCCATCCGGCGGGTCCTCTGTCCCCGTCCCCCTCCCGCCAGTCGACTCCCGTGTTCACTGTGACAGGCCTGGAATGTGTCCCTATGAGTCAAGCTGAACTTTAATGGTTCAGGTAAAGCCAAAGTACTACTGTCACTCAGGGCCCTGCAGCATAAACATCCTTTATGACTTTAGCCATTGAAAGGATATTTGCTGTTATTCTGCACTTATTCATTCAGGAAGGAAGTGAATATAGATTTATAAAACATACAAAAACTGATTCTGCTAGCTTTTGTTCATTCAATATCCATTCCAGGGATGAGCGGATGATCTGAAATATGAATGATGAAATATTAAACTTCCGATACTATATTGAGAGGATTGATCTGGACTTAAAATTATAGTTATATAAAAAAAAGAGTAATTCTATTATTAATTTTATCATGGAAATTAATGTATAGCATCATCCTTGGAAAAAAAAAAACCAACTTTTGAAAATAGTTATTATTATTATTATTATATTTTAATAATTGCTTTTTAATGTTAAATGGCCTTACCTACATTTTATCCTTTATAGGTATTGGCATTAATATTAGTGAAACTGGCCTTGATAGTACTTGAATAAATAATAATAATAATAATAATAATAATAATACATTAATTAAAAACACCCATTTCCACTTTTCACCAAGGTGTCATGTGGTTTTGAATTTAACATGCTGCCTAAAATGGTTAACTGATATATGGTTTGTGTAATTCAAAGGTTAATTGCACTGGAACTTCCCTCTTGTTTAAGTAGCGCCTCTTTTTTAATTTTATCAGAAGACTATGTGCCAATGCCATGACCAATGAAATGTCACCCGTCTCATTTCTTCGGTTTCATCAGGATGTGAACGTCAGGTGCTGCAGTCATCCTGCTGTTGCCTGGACATGCATGATTCATTCGTTTTAGACAGAGATGACCTTGATCTCATCCTCTCTGTCTCTCTCCCTCTCTTTCCTCACAGCATCAGTGCTTCTCTACAGATATACTGTGGATGAATCACACTTTTAGGAGTTTTAGAAGGAAGTTGGGGGAGCTGTTTTTCCCACCGTAATGAGAGCAATGAGACACCAAGCATTTGTTCAGTGACAATGGATAATTGTGTGAAAAATCATGTAATGGGTTTGCCACATTGAATAAAGAAAGAAGGGAAATGGAACAAAGAAGTTATGAAGAGATGCCATCTATTAATAAGATGCCTTTCCACTACATTTACTACTCTTTTTTTTTTTTAATGAGTAAGGATTTCCTGTCATCCGTAAAAGGCTAATTGCCTCAAAATGAAAATACTTCATTTCCTCACATTCATATCGTTTCAAACCTGTATGATTTTTTTCTTAAATGGAACACAAAAGGAGACATATTTAAGATTGTGCTAGTTGCTCTTTTTCATGCAATTACAAATGGACAAAATCGAGTCATTTCAATAGAAATCAAGGCGATTGAGAGTTTCTCTTGAGGGGAAAAAAAAGGTTTCCTAGCAGATTTTACTTGTGTTCAAGTTGGTCATGTGAATTTGCCGCAATGATCAACAGAAAGCTGGCTGGTTTGAAAATGACTCCTGTTTGAGCTGTGCTTCATATATGAAGATATAGAGTGCTATAACTTTTAAGATCTTATTGATTTACATTAGAAGCTATCACAATTTTTTTATCTTACATTTTGGCCATATAAAAATCAGCAGCTGCAACAAATTGCCAAATTTTGCTCAGTTTGGGCCTCTGAATAAAATGATTGTGTTTTTCATCCTTGAGTGTAAGCATATTTACTATATATGAGCCATAATGTCTTATAAACACAGAGATGGTCATAGATATGCAACATTTGACATCACAAAAAAAACTCCATTTCAAGCAACCTGGTACTGTGACAAACGTCTTAATTTCATTCAGTCATGATGTTCAGGGTCATGTTCTGTTGACCTAATCAGAATTCAAAATTATGTCTGATCTGAATTAAAACAAGCCCCACTGGTTTATATCTCTATAGAGCTTCAGCCACAGCATTCTTACACACGAGTCAGCATGAGGCTATAGATAATTATTAGAGTGAACACTGTGATTCTGACTAGATTTAATTTAAAGATTTTAACAACAGAACTCTTGTGCCCTGACAAGAATTCCATTTTTGAGAAAATAAGGCAAAATAATATGCAAATCTAAGTATTTGAATAGCAATGCCCTGAAGCATGTAAATGAAGGAAGCCAGGATGCTGGTTTAGCCAATTTATAAAATGTTGGCAAGCTGAAAGGAAATCAACAAAGAAAAAGTATCTTTTGCAATGTGGCAGGTTCCATTTATCTCTTGGCTTTTATTCTTAGTTTGCAACTCTTAGTTCATATTATTTGAATTATTTATCTCAAATTATTTGAGGTGATTTTTGCGACTATTAGCACAACTCTCCTCCTCAAGCTTTGAGGTATTATTCATGCTGCTTGTAGAACAAACAGTCCAAAATGTGTTACACACAGGCTTTTTAATGAATAAGTATATACACTCTTTACTCCAATTCATTTGTAGGGTGCTTCTCAATACTCATATTGATGCTTCCTCATTTCCTCGCTCCTCCATCTTCCAGCCTATGACCCGGAAATCGATCGAACTCAGCCATCTTGAAGAGCATCTCAATTCTCTAATTGCACAGTGAGGAGGCGAGGAACGAGGAGTGAAGAAGCTTTCTAAGGAGTCATGAGCAAGGATACACAGGTGGAAATGAGGATGCACAAATAATAAATGAGAATCACCTGTAATGAGTAATGCAGTCACTTGTTACATTTTGCAAGACACCTAACCTTTTCTGCAGCAGTTTATTTCGGCAACAAATATCACCATCTACAGGGCAGTGAGTGTACTATATCTTGTTTGTTTTGCCCTTACTCACTCAAACTTCTCAACAAGGCTAGTTTATAAGAATGTGAGTGCATTAGCAGGTATTTGCTGAATCACAGGTGTTTCATTTATGAGATAAGGACATGGCTGCAGCTGAAAACAGCATGTCCAGTGCAAGTAGGCTTTGACTATTTAATTTTACTTAACATTATTTTATTTGTCTGTTATAATGAAGAGAACTTTTTGAAGGATATTGGTTCTCTTATGCCCTTTTTGAGCACTTAAGCTTAACTGAGCCTTGAGTTTGTAGACATTTAAGAGGCTTTTGTGTTGTTGTTTTTTTTGCAATCCTGAGGTGTTCAGTTTTGTTTCAGTTTTAGAAAATAAACATGATTGCTCTCCTCACAAATAAACTGTTTCTTGTTTTTTCACTTAGGTGTTAAGGACTAATACATCTTTGAGCCTACATTCAGTACATGTAAAATACTTAAGTAGGGGAGAGTGGGGTAAGATGAGCCAGTGGGTAAGTTGACCCACCCCCTGTATCTTGGCAACCATACCATTTTATTGTCATGTGACCATATATTTTAGAACCACCCATCATTTCTGCTAGACTGTGAAAAGGAGAAGCACATGGGAGGAGTGGAAGTCGCTTATTTACTTTAAAAACTGTTTTTGGCTTGTCAAAGTAAAATTTTAACATAACAGATGTAATGGCTGTTTCATCAAAGCAAATTTGTCCAGGTCTAAAAATATTTATGATGAATATTGGTGATTTAGCAATGTATAAAACCATGCAAGTCATTAAGCTAAATATTATTCTGAAT
The DNA here is from genome assembly GCF_019924925.1 of Ctenopharyngodon idella. Classification (NCBI taxonomy): domain Eukaryota; kingdom Metazoa; phylum Chordata; class Actinopteri; order Cypriniformes; family Xenocyprididae; genus Ctenopharyngodon; species Ctenopharyngodon idella. The sequence goes on from NC_067221.1 coordinate 17,115,460, forward strand.
TGGTAAGCTAGCTAGCATTTCCTAAAATGGCAGCTATGGGGCAAAGTGAGCCAAATGCTGTGGGGTAAATTGAGCCAGTGTTTTAACTTACCCCACGATAAGGCACTGAATTTAAGTTAAATCTGAAGTATAAACTGGTGTCATTTCAATGTAATATTACGCAACTGGTTTAGTTTATCTTTATTTTCGAGTTTATTTGATAGGAACACTGTACAAGTACACCAAATCCTTCTCTGATACGAACCAGAGGATGTTTAATCATATATCTTTCCATCTGTAGTCTCTAATGGTCTAACATGGTCGACATTGCAGAAAAACTACCATGTCAAGAACCATTTGACTAAAATGTTTATTAGCTTCAGTGACATTTATTCATTCTTATTTAGTTTTTATTTAATTTTACTCAAAAAACTCTCTGTTTAGTCTGTTTATGAGAAGGTTACATCTTTGGTGTTCAACATATTGTTTCAGAAATGCAAACAATTAAACATACTGAAATTTCAACTTCATTTGGTTGGTTTTATGTTGTTTAAGTTAGCTTTAATAAAATAAATATTTGTAAAATAATTTAACAAAGAATATTTGTAAAAGGAAATGTGATTATTAAATTAGTTTTTAAAATAGGTACATTATCATTAAAATTTCACATGGGTTTGATTCAGATTCAGTTAGATGGTCAGTTTACACCCACCTACTGACTCGGATCAACTTACCCCTTACCTGGGGTAAATTGAGCCAGAGGAACACTTTTTTTATAAGAAGCCATATTTTTAGAACCCTTTGTCATAGATGTATTCTGATAATTTAAAACAATAGGAAACATCCTGAAATTACTTTAAATACTTCCATTGCACTTCTGCCTCATTTTCCCTTATCTTGAGGACCACATAAGTAAAAAATGGCTCATCTTACCCCACTCTCCCCTACTGATAAAATCAGATACTGTAAGGCCTGGTTTCACAGACAGGGCTTAGTTTAAGCCAGGATTAGGCCTTAGTTCAATTAGGACATTTAAGTAGCTTTTATAAACATGCCTTAGAAAAAACATTACTGGTGTGCATCTTCAGACAAAACAGTGGCACTGACAAATTGTAAGATATGTCAGTACACGTTGCTTTCAATTAAAACTGCTGAAACATGCATTTTAGGCTGGGACTAGGCTTAAGCTTTGTCTCTGAAACTGGGGGTAAGACCTTTACTCAAGTCGTATTGGAATTGGTGACTTGTAACTTGTAATGGGGTCATTTTCACTGTAAGGTATCTCTATCTTTACTGAAATATGAGTTTCACAGGAAAAAATGAATATGATTATCAATGTTGAAAACAGTTGTGCTGTCTAATATTTATTTAGAAACTGTGACATACATTTTTACTGCAGAATTCTTGATGAATTCAAAGTTAAAAAGAACAGCATCTGAAATAGAAATCCTTTGTAACATTTTGTAAGAGGTAGATGAGTGGTAAAACTATAGCTCATTCCACACCAATATAAGAAAATGAGACACATTCATCTCTGTCTATCAGGTACATCGACAGCTCTGGTGAAAATTTAGTCTAGTCTTGGACGAAATGAAAAAGAGAGCAGACCACCAAGGCAGCAAAATCCCACTGGAAAACATGTCAATCCATCAGAGAGAACTGGATCTGAGTCAGACTCATTTCCCCACTGGACCTATAGAGAGTGTTATTACATAGCTGGTTTAATATCCCTGCATGGGCTCCTCTGGTAGGAATGGGTATGATCCATTGATGTGAGAATCTGAGGATAACATTTAAATAGCATGGATGAAATGCGATAATATGCAGCGATTCACGGCTGTTTGTAATCATTTCACTGATTAACCACAAAACCATCTTCTAAAATAAAATAAGTATAACCTAAGGTTGCTAGAATATCCTGAGATATTCCCTTTTCACTGAGTATGGTTCTGATAAACATCGTTATCAAAATTACCATCTAAATACAGCCTAAATACTCACAGAATTTCTTTTGAAAGCAGAGCTCCCAGTGAGCTAGAGAACACCCGCTTGTTTGGCTTATCTTTTTCTTTGAAGGGCACACAAAAAGGACAACAGAGACGGGCATGTAATTTGAGGTAAGTGAGTGCATCAAAGAGCAGAGTTTAATCCCTGATTTATTCTAAATTGGAACATGGAGGGTTGTCAAAGCAGCTCTTTTGAGAATGAATTTAGAGACATCATCTTTTCTTCTGGATTAAGTGTATCTGCTTGATTCAGCCTAAAGGCTGACATCAACAACCTAATGTGAGCAAAGACAACCACAGCTTGGCTTTTTGCATAATTTCTCAATGACAAAATGTTGAATTTGCCTTTTTTACAAATCTTACTTTTCCTGCTTAATCTTTTCCATGATGCATGTTTCACTAAATGACCCTTGATGGGTCAAATGCTATACAGCTTTGAACAAAATAGACAAATTAGTGCACTATTGCATTTCAGCTTTTCCCTTAACCTATCTTGCAAAATTGTTTTACACTTAAAAATAGAACAGAATGCAATTTTTGGAGGCTTTTGAGAGCCATGCAAGTATCGCTAGATCTCATGTAGCAGGTTGCTCTCTGTAATGTATTATAATCTCATTCTGTAGGAATGTAACTGATCCAGGCCAGGGCCTTGTGTAGATCTTCAAAAAATGCTTATGTGTTGTAAACAACCTGTTAAATGTGACCCCCCTTTTTGAGCATAACTCTGAACCTACAGTGAATGGTTAGAATTCATGAATGCTTTGGAATACAGACCTAAGGTACTCCGCAGATTATTGCTAAAGCACTTTAAAACAAGGAAGTGTAAAAAGGTTATAGAAGTTTATCTATCCAAGTTGTGTTCCAAATTTGAAGTTGATATCACAAAAATTGAGACCGCTAAAAGGATTTAAAGAACCATTTCCATGGTAAAGCAATTGTTTTGATACCTAAGATTATGATTACATAAATATGTAAAAAAGTAAAAATAAAAAAGCGCCAAGTGTCCCACTACCTGGACACTGACAGACAACAGGCTATATCTGATGACGTTGTTCTTAAAAATGACAATTGGCTATGTCTTCTTAAAAATTTCAAACAAGAAATATTTCTGGTTATATTACAAACTCGCACAGTTCACATCTGTATACATACACATCTACAAAGATTACTTACACTGAGAGATGAAACCAGCAAATCACGATCCTCATGGGCATTGTTTAAATATATTGGCTTGTTGAATTTCTATTCCGTGTGCGGCATGGCAAAAACTCAGTTTTTCGGCAAATGCGCTCTCCAATTAGGCCTCCCCTGTGGCGTCTTCATTTATTATTTACGCTGGTGATATCCACTTAATTCTGCCTATTATAATGCTTGTATTGTCTCAAGTACTTTGGTTCTTTTATAGTAATGCCAATTCAAGGTCAATTGTACATAGCATTTAAATGATGAGTGCTGCTGAGTGAGATACGTTCACTTCTAAGAACAAATTGCTAGTTTTAGTCCTCTGGTTACTTTCTGCTTTGGTTTCACAGTAATTGTGAAAATAAAAAGGATTTTTAATCTATGAGAATGTAGCTGTTTGTATTGTTTCTTCAGAAATATTTACTCCGTGATTATTGTTTTTCATTCTGCTGTTTTGGAGCATGTGTGTTCAGTCGCTTGATAGAAAAATGATCAGATCACTCCTGCTGTCATGAGAAGAAAAGCAAGAAAAAGGTTATTAAGAACTGGCACATCTCTGAAACTTTCTTGTAGCAAGCCCACTGTAGCAAAATGGAAGCACTCCACACACATTTTGCCTTTGTGAGAAAATGGCTGTAAGGAAGCTTCTGAAAAAGCCTGACCTTAAGTTACAGCTGGAGTTTGCTCGAAGTCATGTGACAAGTGGAAAAAAAAAGGAAGAAGATTTTAAGATCTAATGAAACTAAAGTTGAGCTTGAGCATGAGGTATAAAGCTGCTGCCATAAAACAAGTCACTAATGAAAGGATCCAGAGGAATGTGAGTGCTAAAATGTTCTGCTCGTCAAAATAAAAGATATCATCCATCATAGCAGGCAATATGGCTCAGGTGCCTGAGAGATGGGCATGATGCCTGCTCTTCACCAGCCAGAGTCAGACAGCTCACAACCACTTTATTCTGATTCTGCTCCAGAAATTAGATTTGTTACACTGTGGGAAAAAGAAGACAAAAAGAAGACTTTTATCCTCATATCACTTCTCTTAATTATGTAACATTTAAAAGCAGAATCCAAATTATTATGCCGCACCTGCCAGTGGTGAGTGAATTCAGACAATTCAGCAGCCATATGTACATATGAAAGTGGCATTAAATCATTTTCTTTGCATGTTAATGACTCAATCTCAGTTTCTCAGTAAATCTGCACTTGACACAAATTAAAAAAACTTAAACTAAACGACAATGAGAAATGTTGCTAGTTCTAAAATTACTAACTGAAATAAGGTACGAGATGCTGTGCTGTATCGTGAATAAGTCATGGCTGAGGGCGCAGTAAAGCGGAGTGCCTGCAACCCCTTCAGCCGTGACTTATTCACGATACAGCACTGGCCTCGAGTACCTTATTGCTTTTATAAAACGGTTACCACACAACACAAATATTAAAGCCAAACATATGTATCAATGCAACTGTCATGAAGTAAACTTTCAATAAAAGCCTTCCATCCGCCGGAAAAAATAGTCCCTGACCGTGAACAGCAACAGAAGTTACATTATTACGCCATTAGATGGCGGCAAAGGCTGTCTTTATGAGTGTGTCAGTCAGTAGCGAGGACTTTTACATTGAAAAGACTGAATTGTTGTGAACACGGAACAAGGCGCAACTGACAAATGCTTTGACTAGCGCTGTCAGTCACGGGAAAACCCCTTAACTGTTAAAAAGAAAAGATAATACATCGGACATTTAATTTTAATTTATTATGAACATAGGACGGACCTGAAAGAAAATGCTGAATCTGAATGCAGGTAATAAACTTGCTCACCCGATCTTTTTCTCACAATATTCTTCTACATAATACAGTAAGCTTCAATGAGCAATATAATTTGAGAACATACAGTTTACGTTGCTAAGAGTGGCTGCTAAGGGTGTTGTGTAGTGATACACAGAACTGTTGGGTGAAGTGGTCATAGCCGTGTTTTATCATGAATAAAACAGAGCTACTGACTAATCAGAATCAAGGACAGGAACTAACCATTTTATAAATAGAAATATAATTTTAAACAACAACAAAATTACTAAGAAATTAAGTAAACTGAAAATATAAAAATTAAAAGCTAATTCAAAATATTAAATACCAGTATATAAATAATACTAAAATGACTGTTTGACTAAAACCATGTATTATGTTTCAGTTTCTATAGCCACTATTGAGTAACTGTGCTTTAGATTTTATTTACCGTACTTTCTCACCTCAGTTTACTCAGTTTATGCTTGGTGAGTGTTTTGGACCCTGGTTACAACCTACAGAAAAAAAAATGAAATTGTTTATATTAATCTTACCTAGTTTTAATACTCAAAAGGCAGAAAATAATCAAAGCGTATCCCTCCAGTGCCCTACTACTATGACATAATATAATTGACAGCACAAGTCACTAAAATAAAGTTGCTAGGGGAAGGGAACAGTGGCACAGTAGTGTTTCAGCATTGTTTGATACGGTGATGTGTTTTCATGAAGTTTTCAGGTCTTACTCATCATGAAGCAACAAGAACAATGCAGCTCCCAGATGTCTCACTCTGTGCTGCTTACATTGTGTGGGAGGTTGTAACTGATAAAAGCCATGGCAGGTGGGCTCCTCTTTGAAGCCATCAATAAACCCAACAGCCAAACAGGACTCCAAACTTTCCAGTCCCTCATAACAGGTGTCAGGCCAAGAACAGGGAATTATGGTAAGTGATGCATGCAGAAGTCAACAAAACAACCATACGAATCAACCAAACATTGCTTCAAACTTGCCGCTTAGTAAGGTAATCCAGTTGGAATAAATCAAAAGAGACTCGGCTATCAGAAAATATAGACAGTTAACAGCAAAACACTGACGCTTGCAGAATCCATAGATCCCATTAACGATCCAATCGAAGCAAACCACACAAATGCAGGGCTTCAGCGCATGTGGCTGACCGGTAGCTAGTGGTTATGCTGATTGAATGATCAAAGATTTAATAGAAATGTCAAGTACAGCACAACGCTGACTGCAAGCAAAGGCTGCACCTTCCGACGCTCACCAAGTTGTGTGCTTCGGTCAAATGTTAATAGCTATTCAGGACTTGGCTGCTGCAAATTCCTCTTCATCAGAATGGAAATTGCCTTGCAACTTTTTAATGGGTTTATAGGGCTTTGTTGCATATAAATGGCTTAGGTAATCAATAACAATGTGTGCTTGTTGAGTCACACGCGAGATCACAATCACACAGGATCTCTATCAGCAAAGACACGGTTTAAAGTAATTTGTATTGCAATGATAAATCCTTTACAATCATTCTCCATTTACACTAGAGCCTGTTCTTTTAAATGGACACATCTTTAAACAAGCCGCACCACAGTTGTTTCTCTCTCTCCACTCTCTCTTATACACACACACTCAAAAAAATGAAATTTCACTGTTGTTAGTTTCACTCAAACCATCCTACATGAACTAACTATATGAACTTAATTTAACTAAGTTGTTTCCACTAAAAAATGAGTATTGTCAGCTTTACTTGAATTTCTTTTGTTCATACAACTAAATTGTTATTTGTACAAATTACTCAATATAGTTGCGTGGAACCACTTGGCACTTCTTTTTTAAGTAAATCCAACAATTAATTTTTTTGAGTGCACAAACACATTTACCCTCTCTCTATGTACCAACTCATAGCACCACCACATATTGATGAAAACTAAATAGGAAATTATTGATGTCACGGAAACACTATAAAGGTATAGTTCACCCAAAAATAAAAATTCTGTCATCATTTACTAATTCTCATGTCGTTCTAAGCCTGTATGAAGAAGATATTTTAAAGAACCAAAGTGTTTTGGTTAACAGTGACTTCCATTATATGGACAAAAACCTCTGAGACAGTTCTCAAAATATATTCTTTTATGTTCATCAGAAGAAAGAATCTCACAGTTTTGCAACAACACCAGGGTGAGTAAATGATGACAGAATTTTCATTTTTGGGGGACTATCCCTTTAACCTTTGCAATTCAGCTTGTTCTTTTTCCGTGTGGTAACTGTCCACACCCTGAAAATGGAAAATTACAAATCCAACCTCTCATGTGATCTCATGTTGAACTTGTAATGATTCATAGTTAAACAGATGGCAAAATCATATGATGCAGTATGAGTTCACTCATACAAAAATGTACAAATTCTACTCTTGTTGAGGAAAATCAATACATTTTCAAATTAATCAAATTCAGACTGTTCTAGCACTGTATTTTTTTTCCCCTAAGGTTAACTGCAACCCTAAACCTAAATCTAGGATACATCAAGAAAAGAAAATTTTCTTTGATTTTCAGTGCAATAGAAGTGAGTAGAAACTGGGGCTGTCATGCACCATAAAAATCCATATGATTCATTCACTGCAAGTCTTCTGATGACATGTGACAGCTTTTAAATCTAGTACATTAAAATCTGCCATGCTTATGACAAGACTATTAGGTAATTTTGAATGTGAGAGATTTGAAAGCTATCATATGGCTTCAGAGAGCACTTGGAATACTGCACAACTCGTATGGAACATTTTGTCGTTTTTGGAGCCTGACAACTCCGGTTCTCATTCACTAGCATAAGAAAAGGTGTTACATGAGAAAAATAAATGACATTTTCTTTGTGTGGCTGTATGATTTGATCTAAAAATCAGATTATATTGCATTAAACTGTAATATAAGGAAGCTACTGTAAAAAGAACACATATGATAAGCTGCTGTTAATTAACATTTGTATTGTGTGGTTGTACAAACCAACAGTTTAAAATCTTGTCTCGCTGTTTATCAAATGTATCAATAAATAAAACGTTTTAACTTTACTTTAAGGTAATTTGCACTAAAAATAAACCAATCTGTAAGTAATGATACAGATGCTGTCGATGTACATATAGGCTCTACTCATGTGGAAGTGTCACTGCTGCTCACTCAACATGCGCGAGATCTGAAACTCTGCAGAAAAGACTCTCGAGGAAAGAGGTTATATGGTCCTCATCATCAGTCCTAAGAGGTCAGCGGAAAACAACATTTTAGTTATTTCTGTGAAAGGTTGGTAACCTTCAATTACTTTTTATAAAATCTGATTTACCTAAGCAACAATCTGTGACTTAACGTGGATGCAGGTTTGAAAATGACGGTCATCTTTACATTAGCGCTTTTATATTTGCTATTTATCAAATAAATGCCAATTGAAAATCTTCAGGCTGGCTATTCTGATGGATATGTTTAGCAAAATTAATCTGGTTATTTTTCTTAAGACTAGCCTATAGAACTTAACGGTGTTCCCATATTGGACAAAATGTTATCTAGGTAGCCTAGGCAGACTTAAGAGTATGTAAAACTGGCAGTTTATCCTGTTTAAGCAGATGTCCAAATATTCTCGCGGCTGAGGGTCCTTTAGGACCCAGCGGAGAGCTCAAGTGCGCGGCTTGAATACGCTTCATTCCCTCAAACTTACATTTGGAGATGATCGCTTTCAGCAGGTTAGTTGTTCTCTCCCGGACAGGGTAGGTAAGCGCTGACAGCAACTAAATCTAACTGGAGTTTTGGTCGTATTAACTCGCATTTTACCGGCTGAGTGTCATTACAATGACTTTTTATTGAAAAGGCTGGACTTCTTATCAGTAAAGTATGTTCAGCTTTCGGATGAACAATTGACAGACGTATAGGAGACACTGTACACTGCATTTAGTCAATTGCTGTGGAGTAAAATCTCTGGGACATGATCTGATCAGTAAAGACCGGATTCATTCATTGGATTTGTTTTCTGTCTGGAAAACTGTCAAGGTGGGTTATTTTTGTCGCTTGCATGTTGCATGAACCAAAAGAGTCTAATCATCATCCATGTGTAGGCATTTTCTCAGCATATTTGGAGGAAATCAAGTGAGGCAGGTATAAAAACTTGCCGTTGTGCAATCTCCCACGCTTCCATGTAAAATAGATCTTTTTTTCTGTGTAAATAGTTAGGCTATTTTATTTCTGACACCTCTAATTCGTCCATTAATCGATAGCAGAACGGATTTATAAAAATTTAAACTACATTCCCCTCTAAACTGCTCAGTTTGTCTTTTCTTACAATTATACCTATAATTTTTGCTTTTATAATGCATATCGCACATTCAATTTGTAATTCTTAACTTGACAAGCTTATTATTCCATTACCTTTCAACGCCTCATGCGCTCGAGCGTTCCAGGTGCGACACTGTTTAAGACATAGAAGATCAACAATGTTTTGTCTCCAAATGAGAGTGTTTTGTCTAGTGCTTTGTCGTTAAAAACTATTTTCTTATACGCCTCGCCTGTTGCACTTTTTCTTGTTTACACTATTAAAAATTAGAAACAAAAAGGCGTTTATGGTGCATCAGGAGCATATTTTAATTTCGAAAAGAAGCCCTTTTTATTCTCTAGTTATTTAGAAAACCTACAGGTGCTTTTAAGAACCCAGAAAACATATTACTGAAATGAAGAACTCTAACGAGACATCAAGATTTAGCTAATCCTAAGATATTAATCTTTAAAGAACCACGCAGTATAATCAGCTCAAGAAATATATATGTACTACAGCTAAAATGAGAAGACTGATCTTTACTCAGCCTTTTAAAAGCACCATTGAAAAACCTTTATTTTTTTAACAATAAGAGTAACTGATCATTAATCATGAATGTCTAAACCTTATAGAATGTTTTAATTAAAATAAAAAAGAACTAATAAGGGAAGATTACAGATAGACGGCAAGATGGATTTCAAAGTCAATGCACATTTTATTCCCTTAATGATTATTCATTCATTGGCATTTTGTTTTACTCTTAATTGGAGCTCAACACAGATATGTTACTTCAATGGAGTTAACTGGAAGGACATGACTCTGTGTTGATCTCAGCGGTGTGGTGGTACATCAGTATGGGAATGCGAGTAGCACTTTAGACCACATGTCACTTAGTGTGTGTGTCAGAGCATGCAAACCTTTCAGGAATGAGGCAGTTAATTATGAATGTTCCTCTGGTATGTGGTGAATGTGGTCCAATGGGAAGCAAGCGACAGGCTGATTGGCATTACTTATGGAAAGGTCTAGAAGTTTATTAGAGCATGCTTAGAAGAACATGCCAAGCATGTTTAGAAGAACATGCCAAGCACTTTTGATGTGTGAAGCTTTCCTGCAAAGTTCCTGCTTTCCTGCTTTCTTTAAAAAGAAAAACTAAATTTTAAATGTGCACTCTAAAAAATAAAGGTTCTTTATTTGGCATGCATCTATGGTTCCATGAAGAACATCTATGGAACCTTTCAAATGAACAAATGGTTCTTTGTAGTTGAAAAAGTCTCTTTAGATTATTAAAAAATTCTTCTCACACACACAAAAAAGTTTGCTATTCACTGAAAGGTTCTTTCCATTTGAGTCTTGCTGTGAAACCTTTTTTGGAAGCTTTATTTGTAAGAGTGTAGATATGCACAATTCTTCATTTTCTTAGTGACATCATTAACACTATAGCAGATGCTAATCTGTCAGTTCAGAAACTGACAGAAAACAAAGCTTCACAACCTTAAAAAAGATTGCAGGGTGCTAAGTTGTTAGGGCTTGTTTCAGTTTCAGCACCTGAACAGCTCCAGTCCCATTGCACACAAGGCTAACATGGAAGCATGTGGTTTGTGTTTGAGAGCAGGAGAACATTGCAGAGGGGGTTAAGGGAAAAAGCAGTAATGATCAAGGCATGTCAGCAGCACTGACACAGTGAGGGACAACAAGGATAGCGGAAAGACCACTGAATAAATAGAAGTATCCACAGTGGTTTTACAGGGTACCTGAGAGTCTGTAACCAACGCGAGCCATGTGCTATGAGTGTCGACTGACTTAAAAACACTTTGGTATGCTTCAGTTGCCTGGGGAGTAAAATACAAGTGGACACAGGGGGGTGTTTTCAGAGGTTCTGAGAAAAAAAAAAAGTAGGGATGTAAAAATACCCAAGCCACCACAACACTTTTTTTTCCCTAGACATATGGGGCACTTGTAAAACATTCATGGTCATTTTTTTTAATAGCATCATCTTTTATTTTCCTACTGTTGGATTCAAGACATAAAAAATAATAATAAAATAAAATAACGTTTTGCTCTCTGCAGCGGAGAAATACAGAATCTTTCAAATGGTACTTGTCCCTCTTAAAGGAACAGTTCACCCAAAATATATAATTAATATTAAAATATTATATAATAATATGAAATTATATAATTTGTTCACACTTATGTCATTCCAAACACTCATTATTTCTTTTGTGAAACACAAAGGGAGAAGTTCTGAAGAATAGTTGTCAATGTTTTCCATGAAATTACAATTAGTAGGGACTGAAGCTTTCATAATTTACAAAAAAGTGACAAAACAACCATAAAAGTATCATAAAAGTGGTTCATACAACTCGTGAAATGTATATTCCCAATAGTTATTCACTGATAATATTTTCCTCAAGGGAGCTTCTAATTTCTCCTTTTGTGTTTCACGGAAGAATGAGTTTGGAACTTTGGAACTTGAGATTTCATCATTATTTGATGTTATGGCCAAAAACTGACAAATAGCCAGTTCTACACTATTTTGTTAATAAAAAATTAGTATGATTAAAATTAGGAAAGACTGATATTCACTGCTGAATACTGCTGATATAAAATTAAAATCAGCCAATATGTTACCGATATATGTCACATCCCTATTTATGATGAAATAAAGGCAGAGAGATTGGATGTTTTTTAAGAATATATCTCAATACATAGTTGGTGAGGAAGCCAACACTGACTGATTTTGGAAAAACCCTCCATTTATTTATGATGAGGTGGCGCTTCCACAGTCTCCATTCATCTCTAGAAAATTCCAGGAAGCTCTCGTTCCTCTCTTATCATCCTCCGATGTATTACTTTCCTCTCTAATGCAAGCCTGATAAGCTCACACTTCTCAAATTCCTAGTGTTAAGTGCATGGAAAAAAGTCTCTCCCATCTCTACTGTAACCCAATCACAGGACTGGGAGTCTGAAGCTTTATCTGGATTAGGAGTGTGATAAAACACTTGTGTGATATCGGACTGCACCTTATCTATCCTTCTATCCATGACTGCCGCCTTTAACTTATCGTCTGTTCTTGCACTTTAGAGCAGCCACTATTTCAGTCCTATTACTGACATTTTTTATGAAACTCATGATGCTGACGGCTATACAGTAATGTCTTATTAATCACATCCTGCTCCGTGCCGGGGGCTGAACGTGGTAATTGGCTCCTTGTTAGACGTCAGCATGATTGACAAAGCACATTTAGAGGCTGCTCTGTCTCATCTATCATGGCTCGTCCCCCAATTTGAGGGGGCACGGACCTAATCAAGTCAACCAATCATACCCCACCATCAAGGATTGCTTGTTTTCATGGATATAATGGAGTGCAATCTGAGACCTGTTCTTTTATACTGTATGGCCAATGAGTGCATCATTGATTTTAAATGATTGATAGTTACATATGCACTGTAATAAGTGAAAATGTTACCCTGAAGGACTTGTTCACCCAAAAATTTACTCACCCTCATATTGCTCCAAACCTGTATAACTGACTTTCTTCTGTGGAATACAAAATGAGAAGTTTAGCAGCATTTTCACACTTCTCTTACCCATACAATGAAAAAGAAAGGTAATCAGGGACTTTCAAAATCCAAAAATGTGAAAGAGCACCATAAAACAAGTATGTATTTAGGTCTGTTCACACCAAGAACGATAACAATAAAGATAACTATATTAGCGTCCACAGCAATGGATAACATTTTCTTTATTATAAGTGCACACTGCAGGTACTGTATTTTGTCTGTTGCTTTAAATGTACAAGCTCTTTAAAGTCAGGTGGATTGTAACCTCCATTCCCTGATGGAGGGAACAAGATGTGGTGGTGATGACTGACATTAGGGGTCGCACTTTGGTGCCCCAAACACCTCTGATACTTTGAGGAATGGCCATTGAGAATTGGCGAGTGGAATTTGCATGCCACTCCCCTGAACATACGGGTATAAAAGGGAGTCGGCGTGCATCACTCATTCAGGTTTGTGCTGAGGAGCTGAGACAGTATCCCAGCCATTTCAGCAGGCAGTTCAGCGTTGTGGCAGAAGGGACACCACATCTCGTTCCATCCATCGAGGAATGGAGGTTACAACAGTAACTGAGACATTCCCTATCTGTCAGTCACTCCGACATGGTGTCGATGACTGACACTAGGGATCTCCCAAGGAAACAGATAGGACAAAGAACACTATGGAGACCACATCCAACCTTAAAGGGTTAGTTCTACCAAAAATGAAAATTCTGTTATTAATTACTCACCCTCATGTAGATCCATACTTGTAAGACCTTCGTTCATCTTCGGAACACAAATTAAAGGTTCACCCAAAAATGAAAATTTGATGTTTATCTGCTTACCCTCAGGGCATCCAAGATGTAGGTGACTTAGTTTCTTCAATAGAACACAAATGATGATTTTTAACTCCAACCGTTGCGGTCTGTCAGTCGTATAATGCTTGTCAATGGTAACTCCATCTATAAGAGTCAAAAAAACATGCACAGACAAATCCAAATTAAACCCTGCGGCTCGTGACAACACATTGATGTCCTAAGACAGGAAACGATCGGTTTGTGCTAGAAACCGAACAGTATTTATATCATTTTTCACCTCTAAAACACCACTATGTCCAACTGCCTTGCGCATCCGGTTGGTGAGGTCTGAACGCCCTCTGACAACGGAAGTGATGTCTCGCACTCATTGAAGTATAAGCGCGAGACATCACTTCTGTCATCAGAACGCGCGTTCAGACCTCACCAACCGGATGCGCAAGGCAGTTCTATGTGACCCAGAGAATGAGGAACACAACCGCACGCTACACCTGTGGAACTTCCATATACCCCCTGGCCATCTCACCGTCAAGGGTAGTGAGGATGGAAGAGCTTGTGAAGCGGGACCAGCCAATGAAAGGTGCCCTCAATGATTTTGTCAGCTCTTCACGTACTTCTGGATGGAAAGGCACTGGGGCGGGGTGGGGCAGGGCTCGGCTGTATGTCCAGCCTCCAGCCCGATGCTTGCAGCAGCCTGAGCAGTCATGGCTGCCAGCTCTGTATCAGACTCAGTCTGAGCTACTGCACCCGATGGTGGAAGTCCAGCTGAGTGTCAGAAGGCATAAGCCCATCCTCCGATGCTGCTATCGATAGTTTGTCTTCATCCGGAGCCCCCAATGAAAAATCAGGTGTGTCGTATGACGCACCGTCAAAGTCATCCGGGTGCTCCACCAGGCATAACGTGCAAGACGAGGAACGGGAGGCCAGTGGGGACTGACTCGGCGGAAATGCTCCCGTTGCTCTAGCATCGCCTTCAGCACTAGTCACCGGGGCCTTGTGCATCACACAATGATGATAAACAACTGAGGTGACTCTCTCTCTTACCAGAAAAGAGAGTCGCTATCACAGTGTTGCCTTGGTCATGTTCTCGCAATGAGGACATAAGCCATCCACAAAAGATGTCTCAGTGTGTTTTAGAGGAAAAAAACTCTTTTATGGGAAACTGCACTTATCCACGCCCTCTTGACGAGAAAGACCGCTGCAATGCGCCATCACCCCAACAATTCGCTTTCTTTACAGAGGATGAATGGATTGAACTCACGTATAAGTGACACTCACTCGGCTACAAAGAACAAATCTGGATGAGTAATGCACGCCGTCTCCCTTTTATACCCATATGTCCGCGGGAGTGGCATGCACATTACAGTCGCCAATTCTCATTGGCCTTTTCTCAAAGTATCAGAGTTGTTTGGGGCTCCCAAGTGACCCCTAGTGTCGAAGTTGAATTGACTGACAGATAGAGTACTTATCATTATAGTTGTGGTGTGGACTTTGCTACTCCCATAGAATTAGAACAATTATAACAACTTTATAGTTATAGTTATTGTCCCTGGTGTGAACATGCCTTTACTTACATGTTATATTCCAAGTCTTCTAAAACCATATGATAGCTTTGCATGAGGAAAAGGCAGAAATTTATTAAAACCCATTATTAATTGATAATCTGTTCCTCTGATGCACCTTTAAAATTGCATTAATGTTCATGTATTTTCCAGTATGGTGCATCAAAATGTTTGTCCCATCAGGTTTGATGTTTGTGATGCCAAAGGTCATTGTTTCTTATGTCTTGTAACTGATCTCAATGTACCAAATTTGAATATGTGCATATTTAAAACAAATATCTCACAAATGAAAATTAAGAGCTATGACAGATGGGAGATTTTATGAACACCAACTTAAATGTTCGTCTGTTCATCACACAAAGTTATCGAATGACTTTAGAAGACCTAAATGCAGTGCTTGAATCATGCAGACAACTTTGATGAAACTTTTATGATGCTTTTTTTGCCATATTTTGAGCTTGACAGCCCCTGGTCATGAGGGTGAGTAAATGATGACAGAAATTTCATTTTTGGGTGAACTAGCCCGACAGCTATTCAAACCTGACTTGACCCTTAAAAATGACTTTCATTTGCTGTAACCTACTGTGGCCTGGTTGATTCAGTTATATTAAATAAATTTAGTTAAATATTTCTTACTTATATAAAACCAGTTACTTTTATGTTATCACATGAAGCACATTTTAGGCCACCTGACAAAATATTTTTTGCAGTGTAGCAGTAGTAACAAGAGCCTCTGTCTCTGACATTAAAAGGTCTATGAAATGCATTAAGGTCTATGAAATATGAAGTATGCATACCATTTCTATATCTAGAAAAATAATGACCTCTTTCTGCCACTGCTTGCCTCACACTAGAACAGAATTTTTAAAATCTCAAATTGCTGAGAGACTGTTGAGAGTTGCACTGTGGAGAGATGTGCAGACTTAGACGGTATATTTGTGCCTGCAGGGATGTTTGGCTATTTGTCTTCCGTAATAAGCAGGTATTTTTAGGATATCTCTCTATGAAGTCCGTCTCAACAATAGAAAACACTTGACCTGCACCTCCTCACCTTTTCCACTGGTCTCCTCGTTATTCACACAACACCAATCCTGAAAGCTCCTCCACTGACACACTCTTGTTTTCCTCTTCTTTTGTTCTTATCCCCCACAGACTGCAGAGAGCACACTGGAAATGGAGATGGACAGGCGGATGATCTGAAATGGCCTCCACTAATGGCTTCAAGAAGGAATTAATATCATTCTTTCACACCGGTGACCCACACTTACCGCAACTTTGTCAAAACACATTCAAGCGCCCCTGCAACACAATTGGACAAAAAGAAACAAATAAATGAAATCAGAGTGGCCTAAGGAAGCTGAGTAAAACCTGGCACTGATGCTGGCCTCTTTTCCCCTTTAAAGTTCAGTGTTACCATAGAGGCAGTCTGCCTCATCACCCTCTGCCTGCTTATTATCTATCAGACTCCATTTAATGAGGCATCAGAAGAAAGGCGCAACCATGTACTTGCTGCTAGTATTTGTACTACAGGCCCTGTGGGTGAGTTGGTGTCACGCCACGCAGCATTACCCGGCCTCATGGGGGCACTATGATGTTTGTAAGTCCCAGGTATACGCGGAGGACCGCCTGGCCTGGCACTACATGGCCTGCCAGCCTGAAGCTACTGATATGACCAAATACCTGAGAGTGTCTCTCGACCCCCCCAACATTACCTGTGGAGACCCACCTGAGATGTACTGTGCCCTGGTGAGTTTGAAACAGTTTTATGAACTTCTTGATGAGTGTCAAAGAGAACCATGTAACTGGTATACAATAACACTAGGCAAAACACTCTACATTGCCTATATTATTACACGGCTGGAATACTTGATTCTGACTGATTCTCATTTAGCAATCAAAGTTTTTGTACAGTGAACTCAGTTTCAATTACATGCCCATTTATTTATTTGATAAGTAGCCACATAAGGAGTGGTAGACTGTACACTGCCTTTCGAAAGTTTGGGGTTCGTCATTTTTTTTCTTTCTTTCTTTTAAAGAAATCAATACTTTCGGTTCATCAAAGAATCCTGAAAAAAATGTATCACGATTTCCACAAAAGCTTCTAGAGCAGCAAAAAATTTCAAAAACATTTTTAAAAATTATTATCGACCCCAAACTTTTGAACGGAAGTGTAAATTAAATTAAATTAAATTTTAGGGCAAAATAGGTGATGCATATAAACTTTCATTTATGCAGCATGTTAAAAGACTAGACAGTTCTTTTTTGTAAACATGTACAGTTTAGGCGGTGTTATTACAATTCCAATTTAAAATAAAAGAGTTATTTCACATTGTAATAATAATTCACAATTTTAGTAGCCTTGGTGAGAAGAGGATCATTTCAAAAACATTTTTAAAAATTCTTATCGATCCCAAAATTAAAAATTAAATTAAATTAAATTTTAGGGCAAAATAGGTGATGCATATAAAGGTCTTGGTTATGTATGTAACCTTGGTTCCCTGAAGAGGGAGCGAAATGCTTGTGGGAATGCTTCTGTGTGATTGCGTCATGAAGCACGTATGGAATCAGTCCAATGGTGGAACGTCATAGGCGGGTGACATCATCGACCAGGAAACTAAAAAGCATACCCAGACCAAACAGTGTTAGCTTCTGGTAGGCTGAAGCAAGTCAATCACAGGCTTGCCAGAAGTATGGCAGGGTGATGTTCCTTTCAAGGGAACTCGCGCTGTGAGAACGCTATACCCACACCGCCATACGAGCAAATGCCTGTCCGTGTGAAGTTGTATGTGCACACTAAGACGAGAGCACCCATGCCCCTGGAGTGGAGCTGAGGTCAAGGTTATAAAACCTCACGAATGTGAGATTCTCTCCAGAAACATCCTGGAGAGAAGCTCCTGACAGTAATGCTTTAGAAACAGCCTTACTCCTGGTAGAGTGGGCTCGTACAGCCAACAAAAAGCTGAAAGCTAACTCATAAACAGGTGAGATGGCCTCGACCACCCACTTGTTCATTCTCTGCTGATGCGGGGAACCCCTTCCTGGGTAAAACAAAACAAACGAACAGTTGTTCAGACTTTCTCCACAGGGAAGCTCTGTGGACATAAGCATCTAAAGCTCTAACTGTGCAGAGCAGATTTAGTTTCTCTTGGTCTGACATCCTGAAGGGAGGAGTACAAATGCCTGTAGTATGATAGGTCTTACACTATTAGTAGGAACCTTCGGAACATAGCCCGGTCTAGGGTAAAGAAAAGCCTTTTCCATACCAGGTGCAAATTCCAAGCACGAGGGAGAAACTGAGAGGGCTTGAATATCTCCAATTCTTTTGAGAGATGTAATAGCAAGGAGAAGGAAACGGGTAATTAGAGGGTGTCTCCCCAAAGGTACACCACCCGAAGGAGTGTGGTAAGCAGCTAAGGCTGCCACATACACCTTTATTGTGGAGTGGGATAACCCTGCGGAGAATCGCTCCTGCAATGAACTCCAGCACTGCACCCACTGGGCAGTTAACTGGGTCCAACTGGTGATTTCCACACCAGTAAGTAAATAATCTCCACTTCAAGGCATAGAGTTTCCTTGTGGATGAAGCTCTGGAGTGGAGGATGGTCTCAACAACCTTTGTTGAGAGACCTGAACTTATGAGCTGGGTCCCCTCAGAGGCCAAGCCCCCAATTTCCACAACTCTGGACGGGGGCTCTCTCTTTTGCCTGAGAGAGAAGGTTGCTCCTTATTGGAATCTCCAGAGGAGAGCTGTCGAGGAGAGACACAAGGTCCAAGAACCATACTCGGGCTGGCCAATACGGGGCTTTTAGTAGAAGACTGACCCCGTCCCGGCGAATTCTCTCCAGATCTCCCGGGAGCAGAGCAATCGGGGGAAAGGCGTACAGACATTGCGTCTATCTGTACCATAGCATCCAGCCCAAGAGGAGCTGGATGAGTAAGGGAGAACCACAGTTGACAGAGTGTTGTCTCTAGAGATACGAACAAATCTACTTCCGCTTGACTGAAAGTCTCCCACAGGAGTCTCCATTCCCCGGGCCTCTGCCCTTTCCTCAACAGGATGTCTGCTCCCTGATTTAAATACCCTGGGATGTAAACTGTCCTCAGAGAGAGCAGCTTCCCTTGGACCCACAAGAGGATCTGGTGAGGCAGTTTGTATAAGGGCGTAATTTGCTTGAGAGTAAGCATTTTGAATTTGAGCTTCCCTACAGAGCATTTCAATAGGCACAGATCTAAAATCGGACATAACCCCCATCTTTCTTTGGGACAATGAAGTACCAACTGTAAAACCTAGACTCCCTGATGGGAGGAGGAACCCGTTCTATAGCCTTCTTTTGCAGAAGAGCCTTTACTTCTTGTTCCATGACCAGAGCCTGCTCAGGGCTCACCACTCTGGGCAGGACTCTGCTGAATCTGGGTGGGCAAGACCTGAACTGAATGATATAGCCTTTTTTGATTGTCTGCAGGACCCAGCGCAATACATTTGGTAGACATTTCCACTCTGCCAGAAAATCTACTAAGGGTACCAGTCTCTCAAGACTGGCCTCTGGTGTATTTTGAACAGCAAGCACAGCACCCTGAAGCGGCATGCCGGCAGGGAATAACTGGCTTGACTGTTCTAAAGCCCTCCTCTTAGGTAGCGAGTAACCCTCAGGTAACTCACTAGGAACCTCTGTGCATGGCAAAGAGGCAAGGTTGGCAAAACGTAGGGGGCACCGAAGGGAGACGGGCACTGTATAATGAGGTGGGATCCGTACACACAGGAGAATGAAGTGATAAGTCTTCACTTTCTCCTGCCTCGATACTCACAACATCCAATTCCTCAGAACTGGATATGTGCAGTACCGGTGCCTCACTTGGGGAGGAAGTCACCACAGAGCATGCTTCCAAACCCTATGATGAGGCACTGGACCTGACAGGTGAAGGCAGAGAAAGGGAAGCGCCCGTCTCCAACCCCTCTGTCAAATCCATTTGTGAACCCCATGACGTGAGCCGCCACTCTGCAGAAGCGGGACCCGAGCCACAAGGAGTGTGAGCCAAGGCACCCTCCTCAAAGAGTGCCCGGCAGGAGCGCAGCATTCTCAATGGTAGCTGCTCATAGTGCTCACAATCTGGGCATGCTGCGCTCCCAAACAAACAACACACATCAAATGTGTATCCCCACCCGTGATGTAGCGTGGGCAGGGATGAACACACTTTCTGAACTGTTGTTCGCTCACCATTATAAATATTTATAAATATATATATATATATATATATGCTTGAACTGTGTAATGAGAAAGACGAACAATAAATAGGACATACGATTCACATAGAGAGCTTGCTGAAGACACAGAAGCTAATGCTGTTTGGTCTGGGTATGCTTTATAGTTTCCTGCTCGATGACCTCACCCGCCTATGATGTTCGTCACGCCACTGGACTGATTCCATAGGAACTTCATGATGCAATCACGCAAAGGCGTTCCCACAGCATTCTGAGGCGAGTTTCCTTGAAAGGGAACTTTCATTTATGCAGCATGTTAAAAAACTAGACAGTTTTTTTGTCTGTTTTTTTTTTGTAAACATGTACAGCTTAGGAGGTGTACACTGAAAGAAGGCAAGGTCATAAAATGTTCTTTAAATATTAATCTATTTCATGTTCACTGAATTCACAAATAACATATTCTGTGAAAATCTCACAGATGGTCAGCAGAACTGCAGCAAGGTGCTCGTATGTGAGCATGATGAGTACAGTTAATATCAGAAGGCTGATTCATTGACACATATAACAGCATACTAATAAAATTATGCTAATAAAATGTTCATACCAAAATATTTTCCATTCCATTATAATCCATTATATCTTTTTTTGAGATATATATATTTCAACAACATTTACAATAAAATATGGATCAGCAAATCAAAATAGAGAAAGTGCAAGGAACTCCTGGCACGTAGAGTGACAGATAACCTGATATAAGTGAAACGTCAATTATTTAACATGTTTGAAGGTAATGTATTTTATTCATGAGGGGCTTTATTCAGAAGCACATCCAAGAAATAGTGTCAAGCAGTGATAAACTGTCAGAAAGCAGAATGCAGTAAATGGACCTTTGGTAGTTGTGTACAGGAGAGACAGGGGCTAGTTGTCACATGGGCTGAATATCAGTAACATCTCTAGCAGGTGTTTTGTATGTTGGTTTAAAGCACATTATAATTTAGAATATTTTTGTGAACTCCGACATCATCATATTTTTAATGCTGACCTTAAGCAAAGTTATGTATTTTCATAAATGTCAGATTGGGCAAGTAATTTAATGTAATTTAATGATTTATAAATTTAAGTATATTATCTATAAATGTAATAAAATCACATGTTGCAAATTATTTGTTTTGTTTTGTGTTTCATAATTATGGAAGTGTGTTTCCACCACAGAATAAAACACAAAAAAAAGGTAATTGTGACTTTTTATATCACAATTCTGACCTTTTTTTTTTTCTTTACACAATTGCAAAATTATTCTGTGGTGGAAACAAGCTTCCCTACATAATTGCTTCACCATTTAAATTTTGCCAAAAAGCCTATAAAAGGCAGGTTCTCTCTGTGACAACTTACCCCATATATTGTGGCAAAACCCATCTTCCCATTCTATATCAACCCTACCTTGTAGCAAATTTCTTTCAAAAATAAACCAACCCTGAGAAATAATACCCGGATTAAAATAGACTAGTTTTCACAGTTGTATTACTAGACAACAAGTTTCCTCTACTAGATTGTTATGGTGAAAACTATAAATAATCTGTCATTTAATTTTTGTAATTTTTCTCAGGATTAATACCCAATCACATACCAATTTCTGTTCATCTAATATATCTGCCCACCTTGTGCATCTTCACATTAGGCAAATTACAACCAGTTATAGCTTGTAATAAAATGTTGTTTTTTATTTTCATGACAGTAATCTGACAACAAACTGACAGTCAGTCTAATGAACATCAGCATTACAGTGGTGCCAAGCTTCAGGTCATTCTAACCCATGTAAGGTCAGCCTCATTTGAGGTAACAAGACAGTCATGGAGGTCTATGTTGATCTCGTCTTAGCCGGTAAAACAATGAGAGCTGATTTTTCTACTCCATTGTGCCTTGGGGGAAGTGAGGTTGGGGAAACAGAGGTGTCATGTAACAGCAATGAGGAGTTATGTGTTAAGTGCAGTGCTCAAGGGCACAATAGCAATGCTCAGTGGTTGGTGGTACAGAACACAGAGTATCTTGTTACTCAGCAATATTTTCTCTTGATGCCTCATTAGGCTTTTTATAGTGGGAGGCGAGTGCAATATTTCTGATATAATTACACAGTTAAACTAATTTACTAACTCCACACCATGGCTTCAATCCATTAAAAGATTCAATCAGTTGTGTTTGCTAAGAAGCTTAAACTTCCTGGCATGATCAAATATGATAAAGGGAAAAGGAACAGCAGATGGTTAATTTAAGATGCTATCAAATTTTTATGAGTAACCCCCCTAATGTGAGATAGAAGAACACAGATGACTGGTGTAAAGTAAACAAGAAAATAAAACACTGCTGTGGGCCCCATCCCAACATGCTCAACAGTTCACCTTGTGTGGAACATAAATTCAATGAAATACACACACACACACACACACACACACACACACATTTCCATGTTCCATGGTTTTCCATGTTTTATGAGGACTCTCCATATACATAATGGTTTTTATACCATACAAATTGTATATTCTATCCCCTACTTCTAAACTTCTAAACTGAAAACTCTGCATTTTTACATTTAAAAAAAAAACAAAAACAAAAAAACATAATTTTGTTTCCCTCATGGGGACCAAAAAATGTCCCCACACATAAGGAATACCTGAACACACACATTTAAAATGTTTTCAGACCAAGAAATGAATGGTACTTTTGACTAAATTTGATTTATTTTTAATGGTTTTAAATATGTGTGGAGTCATCTTTTGACTTACATGAGATAAAGACACCAGTCATAAGCTGCCTAATAAAAGCAGTTTTATTCTTCATGGAGCAGGTTGAAGACATATTACTGTTCACTTTTACTCAGTCACAGAGTATATTAATCATAGCTGACTGTTTATGACATATTTCTACAGTGGTATCGGAAACTCAACATGAGTATTAGTCTAAGATGACTGTCATATCAATCAGCACAACAAAACCAAAAGAAAATAACTGATTGCACCTTTAAATATGGCAGAGGTAAATATTTGAATGCTGTTTACACTAAGTGCAAATAGCAATAGATGCTATTTATTTAACCTGTGTTGTTCGCGGTCAAGTGACCGAACACCTGAAATGTAACTTTTTATTTTATTTTCAGTAAAATGAATGTAATATATTTTTGTTCAATAATATTTTTTCTTTTTTCTTTTGTATTTTGAGAGAATTTCATGGTACTAATTAATATTTATGCAATAATTATGATCATTTTTTTCCTATTGAAAATAATAAAAAAAAAAAAAGGTCACATAGTGACTAGTCTCGTGTAGCCAGACCTTCAGACTGACGGCAGAAGGTCTAGACTCTATTGCAGCTTTCATTGGTCAAGGCCTGCTCAAGAGGACGTTTGACTGACATGTCACGCAACCAATCACAGTTCGTTTTGTTTCGCGTCATGTTTAGGGGCGTGAAAATGTAAAGTCAATGTCCCTACAATAACAGACCAGCATGCATCTAACAAATTATTCATTCAAGAACGCTGTGCAAGTTTACTGCAACAATGTAGCCGCGAACTTCACATACTTTTGAAAATCCAGCATTTAGTTGATCCTAGTAAGCGCTCGTTGTCACAGTTGTATACATGATGGCATTCTTCTTCCGCGAGGGTGTTTGGAGTCAAGGCATTTGTTTCCAGGCGGACCGTTAAAGAACGCAACACACACGTCTCCCGGACATCCTGTAGAATTCAACCAACCAGATGACAACTTCGGAAATCCTGAAGTGTTTCCAGATAAGTGTGCCATATGCATCAGACGTTCAGCCAACGGTCCGTGGGCGTGACGTCTGAGGCTGAGACTATATAGTGACTGACCATAGAAGTCACAGAGTTTCGTAACATTCCGATGAAGTAGCGATTTTTAAAATTTCAAAACTTTTTTTTTTTTTTGCCTAAAATGACCGAACATCATCAGAGGGTTAAGTTAAAATAGCAGTATTTTGTTTGCACTAAGTGTAAATAGTAATTAGATGCCAGATACTGTTTGCACCTCAGTGTATTGCAGTTCATTATAAAACAGTATGTGATAATAAAAACATTAAGTGTATGTGATTGTATTTATTAAAATCATAAATGGATGCTCCCTTATTGGGATACTATTTGTCCCTGTCACTAAAACCCTCCCTTACACTTACCCCTAACCCTACCCGATAAAACACTTTATTCCCAAATACCCATTAGGCACCTTACTGCCACTTTTTGAATATATTCTTAATTTTTATTTCAAATAAATTCCTCTCCGAGCTGAGATGCGATGGAATAAGGGAGAAGAATTGGTTCAGAAAAATGGGGCGAATTCGAACCCAGGTCGCTTGCATCAAAAGCTAATACCACCTGCTTTACTCTGTTATCATATGGGTTTCTTTTGTAATTTTGTCTGGCTCAACTAGACATTGGTAGATGGATTTAGAGTAAATAGCCTCTGCCAACAAGGTGTAAATAGACACTCACTGTTTAAATACAGACAAATCTCCATTAAGCATTTGTATAATGATACCATAGGCATTGTTATGAGAAAAGTTAATGTCCTTAAAATTACCCGCCAAAAGAATCTTCTATCTATGAAAAAAACAGGGTGTATTTAAAATACCCCATAATTTACTGTTTCTCGAATATTAAGTATGTCTGTGGGGAAATCTTATCTTATTGAAGTTACTGTTTTCCTGAAGATGTCTAAGATTTCAGAAAAGTCTGCCCACAGGTAGATTCATGACAGGAATTTTAAGTAGCTTGCGGTGCAAGACTTTAAACATGTTCCTGGGGAGAGAGATTGTTTAAAATAATCTAAGCTAAAAACACAAAAGGCATTTCATGAACCTAGCCAGCATTTATATTCCAGTGTGGATCAGTAGTATCATCTCTAATAACACTAAAGAGAAGGGAAGATATAGTCTCATGGTCATTACATACTGTATTTCATTTCCATAATCAGTATACTGCATGGAAAATAAGTATGGAAAAACCTTGGACTGGTTCAGTCATCTCTAGTCTTTATATATTATATAAAATATAATCTATATGTCAATTATAGATTTATATAATAAAATATAAAAAGGCAAGAGATTTACTGTAAAAACCATTTACCTTACCATAAAGAATGTTTAGCCGTTTATGGTAAGGTAACTTACAGTTAACCAATTAACAGGTTTTTACTGTAGCATTTTTACAATATTATAATATTTCTTTAAAAAATATTACAAACTTTATAATTATTGTTTTTTATTATTATATTTTTATTTTATTTTTTTATACGGTAATCAAAAAAATCACAAATAAGTTTTTGTGTGTATGTGTGTGCGTGTGTGTGCGCTCGAGTGTGAGTGCTTGACTCTTGTATTGTCAATACAAGATCTTGACCAAAAATTAATGCACCTCTTGGAAATATCACAGCATTTATTTCCTTTTGAGCCTGATGAATCTTGACATTGTCATCCTGGAATATGGCCATGATGTGTCTTCCTTCCTAGAAGAACATTTTTTTGGCCGGACAGTGTATGTGAATGCATAATTTCTGCCACTAATTGATTAGCAATGATCAAAGATACAATTTTTAGAAGCTGCATTAAATTTCTCTTGGTTTCAAATCTGAGACGACATGTTCCCTCAGTTTCAATGGCCATGATGCTGCTGGTCATAGTGACCTCAGTAATGTGACATTGGACAATATTATTACAAAGAGAAAACAAACAGTCATTGTTAGTCTAATTTGTGCTCCCTAAATATTACCTCACTCTATATGAAGCCTGAGCATGAGGACAACATGACCTGTGGTTCCACAATAGCAATGAATCTGTTATGTTTTATGATCTATCACTGCTCTCACTCATTTATCACCTACACAGAGGTGGGAGTCTAGGCTGCACACACACACATAGCAGAAGATGGAGTGTATGGGACAGCTTTTTTACAGCAGGGAGTTAACCCTGATATTATTTTTAGCTGCAGCAACAAGGGAGTGTGTCCAAAAACATGTAGATGAGCCTTTTCTCCTCTAGTTCTCTCTAACCTTACATCTTCAGCTTGTTTGCAACATCAACAAAAACACAGAATAAAACACAAAGCAATGCAATGTTCTCTCCCTTTGTCCATTCACTGTACAATGCAAACAGGCATATGGAAAGACCTGTTAGGCATTGTAATTTGATATTTAGGCTTCACAACATAATTTCGTCCACAAAGCTAGATCTCGTTATTAATAAACCGGGTTTAGCATAACACATTAATCTTGTTAATTAAAACAAAATGTTCAATTACTCTACATCTATTCTAAGTGTTTTGAGGAGGGGCCATGAGTACAAGGATGTTCTTGCAAGATTTTAAAGATCAATTATGACTACTAAAGTGGGACAAGCTAAACACCTAAGAGACACTGGTACTTCTGAAGTCTAGCGAATATTAAATCATTTCAAGGAATGCTGAAAAATCTCAAAGGAAAGACTTTGCATTATAAATAAACTTAATTGCCTTTTCATCAAATTCTAATAGCTTGTTCTATTTAAAATGGATGTTTAAAATTTGGATGCTGCCATATTTAGAAAATGAAGCACACATGCTACTGGACACGTTACTTAAAGACCACATAAAAACAAAATTAGGATGTTTATGATTTTCCGTGTGTTTGCTTTAAAGGGTTAGTTCACCCCAAAAATGAAAATAATGTAATTTATTACTCACCCTCATGTCGTTCTACACCCCTAAGGCCTTTGTTCATCTTCGGAACACAAATTAAGATATTTTTGATGAAATCCGATGGCTCAGTGAGGCCTCTATTGCCAGCAATGTTACTGCACCTCTCAAGATCCAGAAAAGGTACTAAAAACATATTTAAAACAGTGGTTCAACCTTAATATTATACAGCGACAAGAATACTTTTTGTGTGCCAAAAAAACAAAATAATGACTTTTCAAGAATATCTAGTGATGGACAATTTCAAAACACTGCTTCGGAGCTTTATGAATTTTTTGTTTCGATTCAGTGATTTGGATCGCATATCAAACTGTTAAACTGCTGAAATCACGTGACTGGCGCTCCGAACCACTGATTGGCGCACAAAAAGTATTCTTGTCGCTTTATAATATTAAGGTTGAACCACTGTTTTAAATATGTTTTTAGTACCGTTATGGATCTTGAGAGGTGCAGTAACATTGCTGGCAATAAAGGCCTCACTGAGCCATCGGATTTCATCAAAAATATCTTAATTTGTGTTCCGAAGATGAACGAAGGTCTTAGGGGTGTAGAACGACATGAGGGTGAGTAATTAATGACATTATTTTCATTTTTGGGTGAACTAACCCTTTAAGGCAATCGATACGGTGTGTACTCAAAGGTTAACTTCTAGCAGATATGCAAATTTAAAATGTTTCTTTAGTATTTGCTTCAGGTTGGATAGATAGATGGATGGATGGATGGATGGATGGATGGAGAGAGAGAGAGAGAGAGAGAGAGAGAGAGAGAGAGAGAGAGAGAGAGAGAGAGAGATTGGTCCAGACCACAAAGTGAGACTCCTCCAGCTCGAAGCAAAAGAACTGATGAGCATTGTGGAGCACATTGGCAGCAGCGCTCTGAGTCACTAGATTACTATAATTCTTCTGAACTCTGACCTGCTCTTGCAGAACGCATGATATGAACAGAGGTGCCAGATTACAATGTGGTCCTCAAGTGGCTTACGCAAGAAAACAAGGATGAGTGTGCAGCTTAGAACTGCTCTGAGATCATCTGAATATTGACAGGCTTTATGGCAGAACTGTCTTTGTTTAGAAATGATAAGCAGAGCTATTTATGGAGCCTCTTGTTTGGTAGTTCAATTGTCAGTCACTGAATTTAGTTCAAAACACTCTACGGACAATGACATCATGACAAGCCCTGACAAGGCCATATGGTATTTTTTTTCTCAGCTTGTATTTGGATGAGGATAAAATGCCATTGTGCAGGGACATATGACTTTGAAGCATCCAGACATTTAATTTCTCAATAAATGTGCAAAGAGATAAATAATGCAGGGATGTATAAACAAGACTGTCAGTTTCCAGGACCAGCAATTCTATTGTGGATGTGAAGAGTAGTGAAAGAGCTTGCATTCAGAAATGAAGAGTGTGAAAAAGCTACCTATGCCTAAACACACACACACACACACACACATGTTTGGTCTCCATAGGGGCTTTCGCACCGGAGGAACCTTTTCATAGTTCCTAAATTGGCTGAAGTACCCGGATTTTGCCGTGTTCGCACTGCAAGAACTAGGGTCTAAACCTAAAGGAGTAGGGTCTAAACCAGCAATACAGTATACGCATGTCAAACACCGGCACCTGGCATTTTTCAAAAGCCTTGTAAACATCACGAACATGGAAAACAGTGATAACGGCATTTACCTGTTGTCTGCAGGGTTGTGTTCTTTTCTCTGCCTTGATGATATGTAATACTAAAAGTTGTCATAGGAGATTTCATCTCTTAGCCTCACTTTTTGCTCTTTCAGTTTTATAGGGGCTTTCCATAGACATAATGATTTTTATACTGTACAAACTGTATATTCTATCCCCTAACCCTACCCATCACAGAAAACTATGCATTTTCATTCACTAACCATGCATATGCACAAATTTGTCAGTGAAATCTGGTGAGAGCGTGTCTTTGGAGAATGTTATATGTTTGCTGAGAGTGATGAAAGGCTGTAAAGGAATAGTCTTGTGTAGAAAGACCTTCAGACTGACGCCAGAAGGTCTGGGCTCCATAGCAGCTTTCATTGGCTAAAGACTTACATGTAAAGCAACCAAGCACAGTTTATTTTGTTCAGCATCATGTTTAGGGGCTAATGTAAAGTTTATTTTCCTACAATAACAGACTGGCATGCAACCAATAATTTATTCATTCAAGAAAGTTGTGCAAATTAGTCTGTGCCGTGAACTTCAGATACTTTTGAAAATCCAGTGTTTAGTTGATTCTGATAAGTGCTCATTTTGTTGTAAACACAATGGTTTCCTTCTTCCATGAGGGGGTTTGACATCACAACGACTTTGTTTCCAGGCGGACTGTTAAAGAACATGACACACACATCTCCCGGAAATCCTGTAGAATTTAACCAATCAGATGACGACTTCGAAACTCCCGAAGTTCTTCCCATTTTGAGTGCCTTATGCATCAGACGTTCAGCTAATGGTCCGTAGGCATAACATCTGAGGTTGAGACTAGTAAAGGAATGGTTGTGTGGTATTATTGTTATATTTGTGGAGAGGACTCTGCTACTCATTTAGCCTATATTTAGAATGATTTTTAGAACTATATCTTTATCGTTATCGTTATAGTCATCGTCCTTGGTGAGAACGGGCTTTAAGGCTCCAAGATGTCTAAAAACTAAAGTGTCTGTGTATTAGAAATATATATGTCAAGAATCTGTATGCATGTTATTGCATAGACTATGGCTGTTAATGTTGGTAGGAAGATTTTACAAATTTATTTACTCCTCACATTTTATTCCACCGCTCGCTATACATTGTATTCTTGCTGAAGGAAAACCAACCTAACATAAATTATCAAGAATCAACTTGCCTTAGCAGTCTCATTTCCCCAAAAACCCAAGCTGAAGCCAAGATCCAGCAAATAAATTAATGAAACTAAGGGCTTTTGGCAATCCAGCGCAAACTGTCTGCCAGCAACGTGCTCCAGACGGCAAGGGATTCCTTTCAGAGTCTGGCCTGCTGGCTGGCACTGTGAATTTCCCATCCTCCTTCTGATCTGAGCGGCTTGGCAGTTTTTGAGGCAGAGCCTCATGAGCATGTGTCAGACCTGCATCCGAAGAGAGCGAGTGCTGGACTGAAGGCTTGTTCAGGATCACAGGGGTCACAGATGCTGAAAGCCTCTTCACTCACAGAGAAATACAAAAGCACTGAAGCAACAGAAAGGCATTTTAGTTTGGACAGTTTCTGGAGAGGTACTTTGTGAGTAATATACTTCATAAAATGCCATAGTCATAAACACTGCTGCACTTCATGTGGCATGTGGGAACAACAGTTGCTTTAATGGCTTGAGATTTTTCTTTGTCAAAAAAGTGTCATTCTTCAACTATTCTGTGTGGACTTGTCAGCCTGAGGTGTTTTTGGGCCAGAGGAAGATCTGCCTACCTGTCTGAGTGGCTGATGCCCTGTGAAGTTTTGGCAGTGAAGGGAGTCTGGCCACTTTTAATATATTTATGACAACTTAAAATCTACTTTCATGATATAGGTGACTCTTGCCTGAATGTATGCCAAATGGTTTTATTGTGTTGATCCAAACACTATATGTGACCCGTGCTGGCAACATGAGTCTGAATGCGCACAGGCTAATTTTAAGCTATAGGCCAAACAAATGAAAAATATAAATTTTGGTCAAAGTTGAAAAATGAGTTCATTAAGCCCTCATCTAGCGATCCCAATGCTCCAAATAGCAATTAAACATCTAAAAGTATCTTTAATGGTACGTTTTCTGAGAATAGTACCTTTCTTTTGACCATGAAAAATTTTGTTTTTCTCTGCTTCTCGGCGACTGGTGCATCGAGGCGACTGGTTAACTGTTGGGGAAAAACATCTGATGTGTAACATCATATTAGATCCATGTGATACAGTAGGTCTTAATATAGGCTGTCTGTTTCATTAATAATAATCAAACAATTGTGGAAAAAAAGTTGAATATATATACATTTAGATATGGGTTTTGACTTGGTTTGTGCCAAATTTGGTGGTATTACCAGGGATTTTAAGGTTGGATTTTATGGTTGCTAGGTGATTTTGTTTTGGAACCTTCACAAAACTACTGCTGCATAAAACACAAATTTGTGTGACTGGACTTTTGACTAGTTACTGAGATATAGCCTGTGTTATTTTTGAACTTCCCCCTATAGCCCTGGTCTCTCCTTTATCAATATAACACAATACATCAATATTTGGATAGTCAGAATTTTAAGAACTAACTGATAAAAGGAGATAGATTGGAGACAGTGTATAAATTGTACTAAAATAACACCATTATAGATTTTAGTAATATTTTGAATTAGCTTTATTTTTATATTTTCAGATTATAATTTTGGTTTAATTTCAGTAATTTTATTATGTGCTTTTGTCATTTTTATTAGTTTTTAAAAATATTTATATTTAGCTTTAATTAATTTTTATTTCAGTTTAGTAATTTTACTTCAACTTAATTTTTGTTAACATTTTTTTATAACTTTTATTAATATTTATTAATATGTTATTTTATTTCACATTTATTTCAATTAACAAAACACTTTTTTATTAGGCCTAGTTTTAGTTTTGGTTAAAAATAGCAACACTGATGGGAGATAGACTTATGAGAGGGCGTTTTGATGGATAGGTGGTTGAATCACCATAATGCACTTACAGTTACACAATTTAAAGGATTTTGTTTTTAGGTTATTGTCAACCTTGCCTACTGTAAATGCAGTTCCTTAAAACTGAGGAAAGTGTTAAAATTATCACTGTCAAATTTGACAGCATACCACAAATGTAGTACTTAAACATTAGGTTCAAAATAACTCTGAATATTTCTTTGTACATTAATATAATGTGGTGACAGCTTTGCAATTTGTAGTATTAATTGGAAGCTAAAAAAGGATTCTCTTCTAATTCTATTAGTATTTTCACCTGCTGTAGCCTTGTGAAAACACTACACATGCGATGTGTAAAATAGGCTGTTATTATGAAAGATTTGCACTTTTAAAGGTGAATAATTAGGCAGACTTGCATATATGAAGAGCTTCTTAGAAAAATAAACTGGGAGAGATCTGGTCTTTAATACCTGGAGAAAGCTATCATTAACATTCCCATTCATGTCAATGGCAGTTGTTCGGCTGACACAGGACCCTCAAGAAGTACACGAGTGGAAATGTGGCGTCTTTACTCAAGGGACCAAGAGCTGTCAATGTCATGCGACTAATCATTTTGGCCCAAGCTAACAGGGAACGTTCTCAGAACTTTGGCTGACATTTTGGCAAGGTTCAAAGTTATAGAATATTCTTCTAGCATATAGAATGTTTGTTCAAAGTTATCTAGTCTTTAATAATGTTCTCAAAATGTTAGCACAAAAATTTTACATTTCATTCAGAACATTCAGAAATAGTATTTTCATAACAATGGGAACGTTAAGCAAAACGTTCTCAGAGTACATTGTTTTTAGCTGGGGAAACAGCATTAAAATGCCATCATGACAATGATGATTGGTTGATAGCACAACAAGAAGATAGAAAATAAATCGGTGGACCCCCTCCAGTAGCCTACAACCCCACTCATTTTCAAGAGTAGCATTATTTCGCTTTAACTTTCTGGCGCAGATATAATGAGCAGCAAAATTTGATCATTCTTATTGTAATCAGTGTACAGTACAGTGCAATCGCCCATTAAGGACATTCAGACTATTCAGAAACATAAACCAGAAAAAAAAATTTACAAGGAAGCAGGCCCCACACTTTGGGAAACAGTACTATAAATAGTATATATGTTTCTTGCATCCTCGATCCTATATAGGACAAGCACTTTGGAAAATGGATGGATGTTTCTTGCCAAAAAAAAAAAAATAGCTAGAATAAACAGCTAATTTTAAATGGCCAACCGTGAATAGAGAAAGATGTTAAAAAGAAGCAGATGGTTACAGAATCTATACCAGCAGGGCTGACCGAGGCTAACAGGGTATGCTAGGCAGCCAAACCTTGAGATCTGGAGTCAAAAAGACTATGGGAAGAGGATCTGATGGGATCTTCAACATCAGTGTGGTGTGACATAATATTAATCAGAATGAGTCACACTGCTTAAACTCATCTTCAGTTTCTCCACTAGAACTGAGTTGATTTGAGAAACAGCTCATTAATCATGCTGTAAAATTTCTATGACTAACCCTGCATTAAAGTGGCAATCAAGAATACATGAATAGTCAGATGGTTAATCAGAGTCTTTTGTATAATTCTCTTCACAAGTGTGACATATTTAAATTATTAGTGAGGGTCACTTGTTTAACAGAAACTAACTCTGTATCGTGCCGAGCAACAGAGAGGCGGTAGAGCTGATGTGACTCGGAGCTGCATTAATGTTATACAATAAAATAACAAAGAGGTGACGGGGGAGCAAAGTGTCAGGGAGGGTGGATGTGAAAGATCAAGGAGTGCAAACATAACAGCTATCTTGTGGTATGGGTGAACAATTGAGATGATGGGCCCAGAGGTCACTGGCTTGGTGGCAGTCCTGCCATGTGCCACACATGAACCTCAAGGACACCTTATGTATGCACCAGGAGAATAGATTCATGACAGCAGCGATGAGGCATAATATCCATCAATTACTTGCATTTTTCACAATTCTAAGGCCAAGGAAGCTTATTCTGCCACATAAGATAAAGAAATCACACTTTGGTAAATAATAACTATGACAAAATATTGAAATTATGAGATACAAGGTCATAATTATGAGATAAAAACTCAAAATTATGAAATAAAAAGTCATATTTTTGAAAGAAAAGTCAATTAGTATCTCATAATTTGATCTTTTAGTTATAATTATGATTTACCTAAGCAGGACTATTTTTCTTTTGTCGGAAATGGGCTTACATAAACCTCATTATTGTCACACTTATTCAGTTGTGTTTATTCTTAGTTTTGTTTTCATGGACATTTAGTTTGTTTTCATTAGTCACATGTGTTCCTTTGTTTGAGTTTCTCGCCACTAATCTTCATCACAGCTTTTCATTGTTTAGTTCATCACCATGTTGTATTTAAGTTCCTCACCTTCACTCTGTGTTTGTCCGGTCTCGAGTTTGCATTAGCTCTTGTTTGTATTATCTGTTGAATTGTTATTAAACTCCGCATTTGAACTTTATTTCTCAGGCCTATATCATAAAGCCAGTTTAGGTGGATAGCTAGGTATGTTTCAGTTTAGTTTGTGCCAGCGCTGGGTTTTAGACACCATGAAAGTGGTTTGACTATTAGCGGTGTTCATCTTCATAGTAACTTACATTCCATGGCTAAACTGCTCTGGGGCAGGTTATGTTCCAGGTAAGAGATCTTAAAACGAATTTGGACCAATCAGCTTTGAGTAAAGTGACATATCTCTGATGCGATAAAGTCACTCCCCCAGTTTCTCTTGATCCAAATTAAAGGTCATTACATAGTAAAAGATATTTAAAGACACAATTGTCTGGCTTTTATAGATAATAATTTATAATTATTATATTTTAATTTATTAGAATTATTTTATATGATTTATATACTTGTTACGGAACACAGACTCACAACAACGTAGAAATGAGTATGAGGCTTTAATGATCGTAGCATGGAAGGTAAACAGGCAGGTGAGTAATGCAGTCAAAGCAGGATGGTAATACTGAATGAGAATACTGACAGTTCTTTGTTTTTTTAGATGGTTGGAGGAGATCATATATGTGAGCAGCCGAGCACACACTTAGGTGGAGATGGTGGAATGTGGAAGGAGTCCAGGGAATAGAGACTGACGGGGAAGCCGCTGGAGACACAAAGGATCAGAGAGATGCTGGAGAAAGGTAAGTGCTGACAGGTAAGTGAGTCCATATACAAATGAACGAGACCAGACAATGTGCTAGGGTGAAGCGTGTGCCTAAATGCTGCTGTGCTGATGAGGTGATGGAGATCAGGTGCAGGTGGTTGCTGAGTGTGAGCAGGTGAGCAACAAGAGGGATGATGGGAAATGGAGTCCGGGGAAGGTGAGATAGATGGTGACCGTGACAGTACTCCCGCCTCCCGGTAGGAGCGTCCTCGCGCCGTAGATGGAACAACCGCGGAGGGAGGGCGGACATCCTGGAGTCTTGACAGGAGAGTGACGGTGATGGTGCAGGTAGATATGAAGACTCCAGGACAGAGCCGGCAACTTAGGTGACCTGGGTGGAGCCGGGCACTCAGGCAACCAGGGCGGAGCTGGCCGTTCAGGACGCCATGGCGGATCAGGCGGCTCAGGACGCCATGGCGGATCAGGAGGTTCAGGGCACCATGGCAGGACCCCAAAATTTCTTTTGGAGGATCTACGCGTCTCTAGACTGGAGCTGAATCTTGAGCAGGTTCGTGGGTTGGAGCAGGCTCAGGGAACGGAGCAGGCTCAGGGAACGGAGTGGACTCTTGAGCGGACTCAGTGACTGGAGCGGACTCTTGAGCACCCTCAGGGTCTGGAGTGGACTCTTAAGCAGACTCGGGTACTGGAGGGGACTCTGGAGCAAACCTGGGGACTGGAGCCATCTCTAGGCTCTCAACGAGGAAGGGAGTCACCTCTGGACCCTGGATGAGGAAGAGAATCGCCTCTGGACTCGGGACGGGGACTGGATTCGGTTCAGACCAAAAGTCTATCAGCCATAGGTCCTCCATAAGCTCTGGAGAGGACTTAGGCATGGCAGTCATTTTGGCTGAGGGCTCAGGCGTGGTGGCGTCATCTTGACCGAGGGCTCAGACGTGGTGGCGACCATCTTGGGACAAGGCTCAGGAGCGGCGGCCATCTTGAGACGAGGCTCAGGAGCAGCGGCCATCTTGCGACGAGGCTCAGGAGCAGCGGCCATCTTGCGACGAGGCTCTGAAGTGGCGGCCATCTTGCGATGAGGCTCTGAAGTAACGGCCATCTTGCAACGTGGCTCTGAAGTGGCGGCCATCTTGGGACGAGACTCTGGAATGGTAGCCATCTTGGGACGATGCTCTTGGGCTGGCTGGAAAGCATATATGGGAATGAAGCTTTCCCAACATATGGAGATTGCCTCTTTCCAGTTCAGCCCAGCAAGATTGGGGAGTTCCTGGGGGGTTGACATAGTTGGCCCCAATCTTGTACAAAGCCTTGATGTTGTCGTCTTCCAAGAGGCTGGTCTGGAAGAGGAGGCAGAATTTTGAGGTGTAGAAAAACAGATTGCGGCTGGATTGCGCTGCCGACGCGATCTGTCCCACGAAGTCCCACACATTTTTTTCATAGCTGCTAATTTTTAGTAGGTCTGGTCTTCTGTTATGGAACACAGACTAACAACAACGTAGAAATTAATATGAGGCTTTAATGATCATAGCATGGAAGGTAAACAGGCAGGTGAGTAATATAGTCAAAGCAGGATAGTAATAGTGAATGAGAATACTGACAGTTCTTTGTTTTGTAGATGGTTGGAGGAGATTGTAGCTGTGAGCAGCCGAGCACACATTTAGGTGGAGATGGTGGAATGTGGAAGGAGTCCAGGGATTAGAGTCTGACGGGGAAGCCGCTGGAGACACAAAGGATCAGGGAGACGCTGGAGAAAGGTAAGTGCTGACAGGTAAGTGAGTCCATATACAAACAAACGAGACCAGACAATGTGCTAGGGTGAAGCGTGTGCTTAAATGCTGCTGTGCTGATGAGGTGATGGAGATCAGGTGCAGGTGATTGAGTCCGGGGAAGGTGAGATAGATGGTGACCTTGACAGTACTGTATTATCTATATAATTATTCTACTCCTAATCTATTACACATAAGCAATTTTATTATTAAGTATTTAATTTAAATGAACATAAATATATACCCATAATATAAATATATACCCATATATCGATAGATATAGCTTTAAAAATGACTACATGAGGGCTTACATGTTCAAGTCTCTGTATACCTTATTATTAACTATATTAACTAATTTCACAACTTTCACTAGCACTGATACAGCAAGATGTTTTCTTGCTGTGTAATTGCATTTATATACTTCATATTCTTCAATCTCTTTAAGAGACAACTGAATCACGGTGACTCTCGTGAGAAGTGAATCGCAGTTTCTCTTTGTTTCAAGGCATGTGATTGGCTGTTCGCTATACTGATGTCACACTTTCATGTTTACATGCTCCGTTATCTCAGGATCAAAGCCTGAGTTTACAGAGAAAGTTGATGATCAGCATCATGGTACCAACAAAGTTTGATCGTATTAGTTTGGTTTTGTGAACTCAAAACTAATCCCATAACCCTGAGTTTGTTCATGTATGTATGTGAATTTATTCACTCATTTGAATAAATATTTTATTATTATTCTCTTCTGTACACTGAAAAAAACAATTTAATTAATTACACCTTAATGGTCATGTCATAAACAAATCTGGTTGTTAGTGATTACAAAACGAGCTATAGTTTTAGCTATATCAATATATTAGTTTCTAAAAAAATTCTAGGCTTGCATTTGTGCATTTTGCTAAAATGAATATTTACATGCGGCTGGATTTGCTTACTTTAGGCATGCCTCACTTTACATTTTATAAATGAGCTGATAAAAACAAGTTAATTATAGGGTATAACTAAGAAACAGTATGTGTACATAATATTTATCTGTATTTAAATGTAAATCAACAACTTGCCATCAAACAATTAATGAATTAAAAAAAAAAAACATTTACATTGGGAAAAAAATAGATTTGTGCTGCTTGTTCAATTTGATTAAATGAGTTAATGCAATACGGTTCTTGAACATTTTGTAACAACAAATACAGAAATGCAGATCCAGACTGACACAGACATTTGAGCATTATTTAATCTAACATCATCCATTCATGAAGATTAATTTAGTACTTCAGGTAAAGCATGTAATGATAAAGTGTGTACCTTGAATGCAGTATAATTAGCTTTGAAAAAAAGTACTAAATGCATAATTGTACATTATATAAAAAAAAAAGAAAAGTTAAAGTTAAATTAATAAAAATTAATTTACAATGTAGTTTTTCGTTGTTGTTGAATGCCAAGGAGGAGAAAAATCAGTCACATCAGGAAACAAGTCATCTCAACCCAACCCAACTCCATGTACTGTTAAACATGAGAGACAGACGACTAGCACATTGAAGTGGTGGGAAGAACTGTTGATTGAATTCTGACAGCTTGGTGCATCCAGCCTCTTCCACCCCCTCTGGATAATGAAGTGGTGATAAGTTTACCCCAGCCGGACGAAGCCCCATGGGATAGATAATGAGGCCAGTTGTTAATTAATGTAAAGTTCTCCTGGTCTCTGTATGCTCTGTGAATCCCAATTAGTCTGAAGCTTAACAACATGTTGCACTTGATTTTCAGTTCACTTCAAAGCTCAGGATCCTTCTGCTGTTTTCAGAATCCCTGCTTTCTCAAAGTCTTTATACTAAAGGGCACACTGCATGGCATGGAGGAAAGACAGCAATGTGTACACTTCTGCTTAGATGCAACCACTGCTTCCACCACTCCTGTCAAATTATTAAAACAACACTGTGTCCTAACCAGACGAGACAAGCAATTTATCGGCCCACACTAAACGAGAAAATGCTCTGCAACACAACACAAACAAAATCACAGAAATCACAGCCAATCAGAACAGCGTGTGGAAGAGTTCAGTGTTTGTCAAGTTCACAACACTCTGCACAGCATAAAAAAACACATACCAACCTAATGTTATGGCTTTGGATTGCTTCTCCAGACAGCATTCTTTGTTATGGTTTTCCTTGTGGAAAATGAGGAATTTGTTATGTAATATCAGATGTTTCTGAACTTCCAAAATCAGTCTCTCCAAGTAGATGTTGGATGATTAATATACATGAGGAGAGATTTTGGTGTGGGCGGGGCTACACTGCACAACGACTGCAGAAATAGAACCAGTACATTAATAATAGAATATTAACAACCAGAAATTAGGTATGCGTGATATGTGTTGGATTTTACATTATTCATATTTAAAATGTTTTTCTTTTTCTTCTTCTTGGTTTTTAAAATGTTATTTATTCCTATGGTAGCAAAGCTGAATTATCAGCATCATTACTCGCACGATCCTTCAGATATCATTTTAATATGCTGATTTGGTGCTCAAGAAACATTTTTATTATTATCATCAATAGTTTCTTTTGATAGTTTTTTTATTAGTTGTAATATTTTTTTTTTTTTTTCAGGATTCTTTGGTGAACCAAACTTTTGAACATTAGAGTATTTAATGGCAGCACAACAAATGTGGCAGCACAAATCCATCATTTTTTCCCACACCTGATCAGATGTGTATTTCCTGTGACCTAATGCCACAGATATTTAACACGTAGAGATCCTGTGGGGATTTACTTGGCCCAGGATCTTATCATAATGTTTTCATTTTACAGCCAATGAAGTGATTTCCACATATCCTATTGGCAATCTGTCAGGCCTACGCCACAGATCTTATTCTGCAGCGTGTGCAGGTCTCGCTGGCTTCAGAGTTCGCCACCGCTTTGCTTCATTTCTCCCATGGTCAGTGGGGTAAGTCCTGCACTGCAGTAAAGCACCTCAATGACTATGGACCATTAAAGTGCTATTGAGTTTCTGTCAAATCGCCAGCACCTACAATCTCTCACTGTCCCTCCTCTCAGCCCTCTCCATTATCAGGCCCCTCCAGCCAGCATGGCTCAACATCACCATAGACATAGCTAAGATTGCTATAACTTGACAGAGTCTGCATTAGTTTCGGCCATCAAAACCTTGCTTTAGGTCTGTGTAAGGCAGGATGTGATGTATCCTTGTGATTCTGGGCTAACCCATAACCCTACATCAATATAAGCCTTAGCAATTTTGTTCCTCTGGGAGAGATTGGGGACTCAATCTCATATAGTTGCTTGTGAAGACCCTTGTTGTAATTGAATCCTTCTCATAGTGCAGTGGGAAAGGCCCATTCTAGAGAGCAGATAAAGCAGAAATCATTGCTTTCAGAGAGTGAGGTGACCTGGAGAAGAAGTTTGAGTGGGGTCATAACAAGAGGGTCAAGGTTTGGCTGGTTAGCATGATGCCATTACCCCCTGCTGGTAGATACCAGAAGTTCGCCATCTGGTTTTAAAAACTTTCCATATTGTCTGTCTTTTAAAGTGCCTCTATATTATGCTATTTTAAAGGTTCATAATTTTGTTTTCGAGGTCTCCTACAGCAGGATTTCATGCATCCAAGGTCATAAAACACTTTGATTTTCTCATAATATACAATGCACATCATCTAATTTCTCAAAGAGTCTGAAAATGAGTCTTCGAAGATTCGGTCTCTCTAAACTCCTCCTTTCTAAAAGACTACTCTGCTCTGAATGGTCAGATGGCCCAGTCTGTTGTGATTGGTCCAACGCTTATGCTGCATTCACATGGGGCGTTGGTGTTTGTGCTTCTCATTTACTTTGAATGGGTGACGTCATTGTGTTGCCGAACTAAATTGTGGGTTCCGTCGCGTTGCTCTTGGCAGAAGTTGAAGATTTATCAACTTTTCAAGCGCCAACGCAGGCATCAGCCAATCAGATCACAGACGCTAGCCAATTGTAGCCATATGAATTTGGCAACTCGTAAAATGCGTACGATTTAGCAAAAAGCTTAAGAAATCGTACGAGTGAGGTCGTACGAATTAGCCACCTCATAAAATACGTACGGGTTCCGTCGTGTTGCTCTTGGCAGAAGTTGAAGATTTCTCAACTTTTCAAGCGCCAACGCAGGCGTCAGCTAATCAGATCACAGACGCTAGCCATTTGTGTTCATGCAACACCGGAAAGTAAGGTGATTGGCTGTTATAATGACAGTCGCGTCAGTGCAAGCTTCAGACACGCCCTCCGTCAAGCGTTGACGCTGACGCCCCGTGTGAATGCAGCATTAAAGTGCGTGTGGGAAACGAAACGCCCATTACCATATTGTCACGTTCTGTTTGTTTAGTTTCATTTTCATGGAATATTAGTTTGTTTCTCTTCAGTTACTGTTTCCTGTGTTCCTTTGGTCCATTTCTATGGACACTCATTCAATCAGCAAATCTGATCGCACATGAGCTTGTTATCTTTGTATATATAATCCAACGCTATCTCACGACCAATTCGTATGTATTTTACGAGGTGGCTAATTCATACAAATTCATACAACCTCACTCGTACGAATTCATATGATTTGTCTAAACCCAAGTGATGGGTAGGTTTAGGGGCGGGGTTAGGGATAGTTCATTCGTACGAATTCATATGAATTTGGCAACTCGTAAAATGCGTACGATTTAGCAAAAAGCTTAAGAAATCGTACGAGTGAGGTCGTACGAATTAGCCACCTCGTAAAATACATACAAATTGTTTTCAGTTTATATTCCGGTATTGTTTGTGTTGTCGAGTCTACACGCTGTTACGTTGTATATTTTAGTATTATTTATATAGGCTACTATTATAGTATTTTTTTAAATTTTGAATTAATTTGTAGTGTCATATCAGTTTTCATTTTAGTTTAAGCTTAGAAATTGTAACTAATTTTTTAGCTGAGTTTTTATCATTTTAATATTTCTATTAAGCCACAATTTATTTTTATTTCAGTTAGTTGACAAGGCAACATTTCTAATTTTCATTTTGTTTAAGCTTTTAATCATATATTTATAACCATATTTAATAGTTTTATTTAACAACACTGTAGCCGAGCACCTGCTATTAAGATGAATGGGAATGCTAATAACTTTCTCTGGGTATTACAGATCTTCTGAACTCATAACCACAGTATCAAATCATTTTAATGCATTATATCTATACATGCCAAAGATTTACATATTAAAAGAAACTGAATTGTAAGTGAAATATTGACACTCTTCCTTCGTAAATTCC
Organism: Ctenopharyngodon idella; assembly: GCF_019924925.1. Taxonomy (NCBI): domain Eukaryota; kingdom Metazoa; phylum Chordata; class Actinopteri; order Cypriniformes; family Xenocyprididae; genus Ctenopharyngodon; species Ctenopharyngodon idella. Next base: position 17,157,406 of record NC_067221.1, read on the forward strand.
ATGAGGAGCATATTCTGTCTTTGTCTAGGCAGAACTAAAGAGAGCTTAATAAAGATGATTAATCAGACATGACGTTGAAGCCAGGCTTCCTCAGGCATTCCCTTGATCAGAGTCTAAACCATGAAACACTGAAATTGCATACATGGTTTTCAGTGCATTTTATCACAGGAAACAATTTGTTCTTTAAAAACTTGGTTGCAGGTAGTGATTCTGAGCATAGATGTAATGGAGAATTTAGAGGCTTCAGTCTGTGATCTGGGGTCCGATTCTCAAACATTTGTTACATCAGCTGATTTGTGGGGCAGCTTGGACCTATTCATCAGGCCCGGCTGTCATTGGGCAATGAATTTATGTTCCTTATCCACATACACTGTCCTGGATTGCATCAATAGTGCTTGGCCTGTCAGTCTTACAGCCCCCATGTGTATCACATCTGCTATTGTTTTTGTTTGTTTGTTTGTTTTTTCCCTAGAAAACTGCACATGATGTGGCATTATTAGACAAAAACACAATATTTACATTAGTTTAATAGCTTATGCACTTAAATCAGTAAGATTTATAAATGTTTTTAAAAATGTCTCTTATGCTCATCAAAGCTGCATTTACAGTATTTGATCAAAAATAAAGACAGTAATATTGGGAAATATTATCACAATTTAAAATTTATGTTCTACTGTAATAATTTTAAAAATGTAATATTTTCCTGTAATGACAAAGCTTTTTTTTTTTTTTTTTTTTTTTTTACCACCATTACTGTCAGTTATCAATTTGATGCATCCTTGCTTAACAAAAAAAAATTCAGAAAATATTTACTGACCCCAAGCTTCTGAATAGTAGTGTATATAATTATATTTTTATTTCAGTTATTGTTGCTATGATGTCTTAATCTTCTAATCTTATATATATATATATGTATATATATATATATATATATATATATATATATATCTTCCATCTTCCATATCTTCCATTTCCGTACCATAATTCATTTTAGGTTTGAAATTTACAACCTGTTTTTCTGCTCTAGGTCAGTTGGGGTAATAACATTGAATGCTTTCATTGGAGCTCACAAATTCTCAATTAACACACGATCGTATGATGAATGCCCTAACATCCCTAGTTCAAACCATTGGACCGCTATCCGAGACACAATATTGGATTGCCCCTTTGGCTTTATGAGACAGGACCTCATTAGCGGCTGGTCTAACGTGACCTTTATGTTGAAGTGTCTGTGATGCACACTTCTATGGCGGTACTCTAATCAACAGGGATTAATAGAGAGCAGCTTTGGAAATTACTGCTGTGGTCCAGTGCTGCTGATGGAGATGTCAGCTATTCTAATGAGCACCGCTGCACTGTCTTTCCTCCTCTAACAGAGACCATACGTGGAATAGGATATAATCTACATCGATCTTTCAATGGCCACCTTCAACACTGGTCATTCTATCCTCAAGTGCTAAGAGGAGAGCACGTATTGATTGTAATAAGGCAGCAGCTTTTGGTCAGGGAGCCATTGCAGGAGAATCCAGTGGAAGGTCTGGCCTTCTTTGTCACATTAAGCCACTCAGTATTGTCTATATCAGGGTATGTAAGTGTTGTAATGTGGTGGAGGAAGAAATCAATGAAAGTATATGTGTGCAGGTGGTAAATCTCTTCTGCTTTAAATGCACACAGAGGGGTGTCGGTGATTCAGTAACCTGAAGACTTAAAAGAAGATTTTAGCTAAAAATGACCCTCATCTCTCTCATGTTGTTCTTAAACCCATATGTATTTTCTGTGGGACACAAAATTAGATGTTTTTGAAGAATCATTACATTGTTCTTGCTCGGCCAAGACCTGCTGAGCTACAAGCAAACAAGCAAGCAAGAAAGAAAGAAAGACTTTTAATATAAAGAATTATATAAAAACTACATATACATTTCTGTCCACCTTATTTTTCAACTTGAAAGTTAGGTATTTCGTGTGAATGTGCGAGACTTCCGATTCATTATTTGTTAAAGGTAAATAACTAGAAGAATATCAAAGTGCAGTAAACAGTAAAACCAGTTTGTTTATGATTACAATAATAAGTTGAAATAATATGATAACGAATACCAGTTTGCAACATCAAGCAGCATAGCAGGCTGCTTTAAATTGCAATTCTGCATTCTGTTTGCTACCGCATTTCAATTTCTGGAATGAAAATTTAAAAATCAATTCAGAATGGTGAACAATTATGCTAGAAGTAGGAGGAATATGACATATACATTGTATAAACTACTGTTATGGTGCTTTTAATGTCATTTTTGTAGCTTGAAAGCCCCTGGTTGCTACAATTTTTCCTTGTATGGCAAGAATTGTGTAAGGATTCTTCAGAAATGTATATTTTTGTGTTTCATGGAAACCAATATATGGGTTTGGAATGACATAAATACCAGAAAATGATTTTTTTTGTTAAAGTAGATTGTGCCCAAGTGAAACAGTCTTTGCTCGGCACAGCATCTCCCTGTGAACATTCCTGGACAAAACAAACAAGGGAAACACATTCTGATCCAACAACGCAGAGTAGATAATTAATTTGATGTGAGGAAGCATCACAATCTGTCAGTTCTTCCATTGACAGCAGCGATGGGGATAAAATTATTCCACAAACAAAGCTGAATATTTTGTCTCAAGAGCCTTTAGATGTTATGCATCTTTTGTAATTGCATTCCGCCGCTGTTTGTGCCTGAAACAAAACAAGATTTATGACAATTGCAGCCGATCAAACATGTATACAAGACGGAAATTAATGGCCGTCTCCTCAAAGTTCATGGCTGATTGTCATTTGTGCTATGGCTCAGAGGTGTGCTGAATGTTAATGAAAAAGTTGATCTGAAACAGAGCGGCTCAGCGGTGCAGGGCAGACACAGACACATGAAAAATGCATGGAGCTCTGTGTGTACCTTCAACTTCACTCATCGGAATTCCACTCCCATTCCAACTGGCCAACAAGCAAGAATATCAATTACATTAGCAATTTGGGTGGTAGCGAGTGAGCGGGTAACCGTTGAGCAGCTCTCGTGAGACACACCGCTCCGAATGCACGCAATGGCCATTCTGAGCACCATACTCAGCAGTCACCTCAGGAAAATGTCCAACTTATTGTGTTAATGGAGACTGAAGTGTTTTCACCAAAGAATATGTTCATTAACACAGTGATTCATGTGGAGAATCAAACATCTCAGTGTGGGTTCCCTCTCTTCACCTCAAATGAATGCCAGTGTCTAACTGGAAACCTGTTACTATTAGCGTACTGCATAATTAACAAATCGGGTCTGTGTGTTTTTCAGGAAAACCCATATATGTGTAATAACGAATGCGACGCTGAAACCGAGGAGCTGGCCCACCCGCCCGAGCTCATGTTTGACTCTGAAGGACGAAACCCCACCACATTCTGGCAGTCGACCTCCTGGAAGAAATATCCAAAGCCCCTTCAGGTCAACATCACACTGTCCTGGAACAAAACAATAGAACTCACAGATGACATTGTCCTTACCTTCGAGTCAGGCCGACCTGAGCAATTAGTCTTGGAGAAGTCACTGGATTACGGTCGTACGTGGCAGCCGTATCAGTTTTATGCAGCTGACTGTTTGGATGCCTTTACTATGGAGCCAAAAGCAGTACATCAGCTGACCCAAAGCAGTATGCTAGAAATCATCTGCACTGAGGTCTATTCAACGGGCTATGTGTGGAAGTACGACAAAACTGTACGTTTTGAGATCAAAGACCGCTTCGCCCTTCTTGCTGGCCCGAGACTGCACAACATGGCTTCTCTGTATGGGCAGCTGGACACCACCAAGAACCTAAGGGATTTCTTCACCCTCACTGACCTTCGCATCAGACTTCTACGGCCTGCCACCGGAGCCACAATGGTGGATGAGAACAACCTCTCTAGATACTTCTACGCCATCTCGGACATCAAAGTGCAGGGCAGGTAAGTTAATGCTTCTTTGAGGCTGAATCTTAATTGAACAGAACATGCCTATCATTGGGTTTCCATCTAAGTATTTTTGCTTCAAACTAAAAATATTGATAATAAAAGAGATATATAAAAAATACTACATGGAAACATCAGTATATAAATTAAATGCAAATAAAATTTGCATTTACAACCTTTATGCATGATTGAGGTGAATTAATTTTGTATTCGTTAAGAAGACAAACTCAATCCAGGCTCATTGGAAAAACTTGTCTCTACCTAAATTTTTGCAAAACCCAAAAAACTTTTTTGCTAAATTCCAAATACTAGTGGCATATAACACTCACAACTTGTATTCTTTTTCACACAAATTATGATTACAGGGACAGATTATGAATTAATAAAGACATTTTGTTAACACTTTACATTAAGGTTCCCTTTGTAAAGGGTTTATAAAGACTAAAAACTTATTTACAAATGCATTATAAGTCGTTGATAAGGAGTTATAACTGCATGAATAAAAAGGGTGACTTTAACGTAATACCTGCCAAATAGTGAGCCATTTTTAACTCACATGTTATAAATGCTTAATAAATGTTTTATTCACACATATTATACTCATGATGCAGCAAAAATATACTGTTATGGTGAGACTGAAGGGTGATTTACTTGTGGTTTTCTCAATAATATCTCATGACTTATGTCACTTTTCTCACTGTTGCTCATCAGACTTTACTCTGTGCATTACCCATGATACTCTGAAAAAAGGTCATGCTCCCTCTCAGAGCAATGTATAAAAACTGATTTCATGTTTGTCAAGATGAAATAATCAAACTTTATTTTGGGAAAAAAAAAAAAAAAAAATACAAGCACAACCATAACTTGATGAGATATTAATAATGAAAAATGTAGTTACATTAGTTACCTGTGAACCCTAATAAAGGGTGAACCATTTATTCATGAGTTATAAACGTTAGTAACCTGTGAAAGTGAACCTTAATGTAAAGTGGAAACACATGAATCATGTCTTTATTTATAACGTTTATAAATCATGAATAAATGGTCCACAGGACTTCACTTTACATTATGGCTCACTTTCACATTACTAACATTTATAAATCATGAATAAATGCGTTCACAGGACTTCACTTTACATTAAGGTTCACTTTCACAAGTTATTAATATTTATAACTCATGAATAAATGGTTCACCCTTCATTAGGGTTCACAGGTAACTAATAATGTATTCACATATTTTATTATTAATATCTCTTAAGTTATGGTTGTGCTTGTATGTTTGTTTGTTTGTTTTTCAAAAAAGTTCATTTCATCTTGATAAACATGAAATCAGTTTTTAAACATTCCTCTGAATAGGCATCATGGCCATTTTTCAGAGTATCATGGGTAACGCACAGAGTAAAGTGTGACGAGCAACAGTGAGAAAAGTGACATAAGTCATGAGATATTATTTGAGAAAACCACAAAAAAAATCATTCTTCAGTCTCACCATAACAGTATATTTTTGATGCATCATGAAATAACCAGAAATCTGGTTCTGAGTAAAATATGTGTGAATAAATAAATTTATTAAACATTTATAACATGCAAGCTCATTATTTGGCAGGTAATACGTTAAAGTTATTCATGCAGTTATAACTGCTTATCAACGACTTATAATGCATTTGTAAATGAGTTATTAGTCATTAACAAACACCTTTATAAACCTTTACAAAGGGAACCTTAATGCAAAGTGTTACCAAAATTTTTTTTGCACAGTTCCATGCATAATATAATGTAATGACCTTAAAACACTTTTACATGATTTGCATGATTTTATATGATGCATGATTCGTAAACAAATACATTTTGACATTTGAATCACATTACCAGCTCCAGCTCCAGCTATATATGATTTTTCTGATGTAGTAAACTTGCTAGGTAGCTCACCTGATAGCATTGTACTTGCGAGGCAGAGCACTTAGGTACAACTCCAGTGAAACATTAATCATGATAAAAAAGCTCAAAGACTTGTTGAAACAAGCTAAAATGTGCTTTTATCTCACGTTTGCTTTTATTAACACTGTCGGTTTTAGGTTTAGGGTTGGGTTTAGTGTAGGAGTGTATATGATAGAGCAATAACCTTTCATTTAACGGATATATCATTTCCAAACTGCAAAAAAAAAAAAAAAAAAAAAAACTTGGTTTTATGAATCTTTGTAAGCACACTTTCAGGATAAAATTATGCCAAGTTTTATGCATGTAGCCGTGGCTCTTTTGCAGGCCTCCACATTGTGTCAAATGACAGAATAAGCATAATGAGTGACCACTCTCATTCTACTCTAAAATTAGAAGTCAAGCTGGATGAGGGACATTGCAATGGGCAATAAAGAAAAAAATGGACCTCAAAGGTCTCATTAAGCTTGCATAAAAAAGCAAAAACTGCAGCTTGACTTCATAATGTCTTCACAAGTCAAATGACGGCACAATAGAAACAAAAACACAGCAGCTGCTCTCCAAATTGGGCCGGAATGGCTCATAAGCAGTTGGTTTATGTGAGAATAACTTGGTTCATAATGATGCATTTGATAGGTCCCTTGTGAATCTAAATGCACAGCTCTAAATTAGGATTCAAAGGACTGCAGTGGTAGATTAGGGCAATTACAGAGTGAGCTAATTGGAAAGAGACTAATCTACTAATTAAGACCATTTACTGCTGATTAAATAATAACCACTGGGGACACATCACCATGCAAGTGTGCCTGTTGGGCGACATTAATATGACTTTGCATCTGTAATGATTACTGAGGGTATTTTATGTAGATGGTGGCGCATGGTTTTTGATCCTTCATAAAGCACACCTTTAGAGTTTAGAGAACACTAGACTGATACATTTCCATTTGGAGACCCATTACACAATATTTCAAACTCATTTTATAGTTCAAAGGAAGTCATATACATGCACGCCACAGTAGACAATACTCCTCTCGTGTCAGGAACTGTCTGCTTATTGAGTTGAATGAGCTGACAAATCTTAAGTTAGGCTTGGGAAATCATGCACATGGTCCACCACTGAGGCATAAATGAACAAAACAAGAAAAAATTTTCACATTTGGTAAATTGTTTGACCTGATGCAGACAGCTTCACTGCAATGTAAACAATACAATGTTAATATATATATATATATTAGATTGTTAATGTTTCACCCAAACATGAAAATTTTGTCACCATTTATTCACCCTCGTATCATTCCAAATATGTACAGTCAAACCAAAAATTATTCAGACATTTTTGATATTTTTTATATATTTTTACTAGTGGGTGCAGGACGCTATAGTTCATTTATGTAAGTGAGGATAGCTAAATAAAGTAAACTGTGACATATTATACCCAAAAATTCTTCATACAGTGGACTACCAGTAAAATCGATAAAAAAAATTGGGAACCAAAAATTATTCAGACACTCTGACCTGACCATGTTTTGCTTAAGTGTTATCTGACATAATTAAGATTATTTTTTTCTGACACAGTTGAACTCTGAGATCTTGTCATATTTTATTACCATTTTTTAAACTATAGTGAATAAACTGTATTAATGAATGAAATGTTCAAGATGTCTGAATAAATTTTGGTTTGACTGTATGTCCAATTCCATTAACAAAATGTATTTTGTCAATGACAGAATTCTGCACACCAGAAAATATATATAAAAAAAAAAAAAAAAAAGGTGGTTCAGGTCGATTGTCAACTTTGAGCAGGCGATCACTTAAAAATATGTTTGTGTAAAAAAAACCTTATAGATATAAGATGAGTTTGTCAGCACCTCTCACGCTGACTTTTGGAACTTAAAACAGAGCAAAGAGGAGATAAGAAGCTGCTCTATGTCTTAATGAAGGCATATTTGGCTTTGATGTGTTGAGAGTCTGTGAGAAGAGGGAGGTATGGAGGTTGTGGTGCTTGATGTTGGGAAGGATCTCCACCTATAGTCTCCTTATGAACTATGTCTTCCACAGTCTAGTCCAAATTAAGTCTTGTGTTCATTAAAAGCTACAATTGAGTCATTATACTTCAAAAACACTGCTTTCTGTTTTCACTCAATAAGACCATAAATGTGATGCATCAATTAAAATATACTGGCAAACCGATTCTGTGATAAAATAGTCAAATTCTTTGATCTTCTCTTTTAACAAGGAGTATGTCATTTGGGTAGCACTTTACAATAAGGTTTCATTAGTTAACATTAGTTAACTACATTAGTTAACATGAACTAACGATGAACAATACTTATACGCACGTCCTGATTTTGTTTTTTTTTGTCCTGAAGTTAGTTTTTTGTCCTGAAGTTAGACGTGATCCTGGGTCAACACATTTTGTCTATCCTGAAACAATATTCCTGTCCGAAAATTTAGTCCCAACCATATACTTACCCCTAAACCTAACCCTACCTATAAGTTATTCCTAAAATTAGAGGAAAATGATAGGTGAATAACACTGATGTAGAAGCACCAAACCCTGATTGTAAGCCTAAACTTGTCATAAACTGTAAACTTGTCCCTCAAATCTGATTGGTTGAATGGAATGTTGATCCAAGAACATGTTGTACTTGGCGAAATCAGGTTCTTCATGCTGGCACAGCATTTATTAATCTTAATGTTAATCTCAACATTTACTAATACATTTTTAAGATCGAAAGTTGTATCTGTTAACATTAGTTAATGCACTGTGAACTAGCATGAACATTTTTCTTAACTAATATTAACAGAGGTTAATAAATACTGTAAGAATTATATTGCTCATATATTGCTCATTGTTAATGTTAGCTAATGCATTAAAGGTGCAATATGTAATATTTTCTGTCCGCTAGAGGTCGCTAGAGGCCTATTCAAAACAAAGGCGTAGCTTGATGACGGCAAGTTTGAGCGCGGAATCTTTGGACATGAGGTTTTCACATCATAGCTGGTAGAAATAATCGGGATAGGACTCGGGAAGAAATTATGTTCATGGATGCGATTATTAACGTTACTGTAGAATGAAGCAGAGCAGGACCGAGTGTTGCGGGCGCTGAACGAGGCCGCTGGAGCGATTGCGCAACACACGCCTCACGAGCAGCGGAACTTTTATTATGCCACAGTCGCCGGCGCTGCTTCCGCTTTTCCGGTCATGAGTATGAGGTAACGCAGCTCTGTTTATCATATTAGATACATTTGAGTGTGTTGAAAATGTTATAACGTTACTCTGTGTGTTCGCTTGGTGGCGGCTGTGAGACACTTGTTGCTCACTGCAGTAAGATAGATCGATTTTAGAATATCATATTGAATGCTGGATGGCTTGTGTTGATAAATGGCATGCAATTACTTTTAAAACGTATTGCATGATGGAGAAAATGCTGTATTACTGTTACTAAAAATAAAGCTGCATCTGATTATGCTATGTTAGCTACTTCACAAAATAGTGTTTTTCTCTGAGGCACGGTAACTCGCAAAAAAAATCAAGAAAATTAGATTACGCAATAAGACTAAACGTGTTTAGTTTTCTGTCTATAAATATATCAAAACAGTTGTTCTCTTGCCTATTAAAACATGTAAATATTAAAGCGTCTGTGGTGTTTCCATGGTTTCTACAAATTAAAACTGGAAACCGAGGGTAACGCGGGTATGACGCAACTGACAGGCGACTCCTCACACGTCCCGGAGCCTTGGTTAAAATTGCAATTTTCTCACGTTTTACAAATAGTTGCAAACATTTGGGATATTGTAAGTACTCAAGTGAACAAAATATATATACACCTTTAACTAATGTTAACAAATGAAAACTTATAGTAAAGTGTTACCCTCTTTTGCCTTATTTCGAAAATTATTCTTTCACATAAAGCAAGAGAACTTCTTTAGGTAGTGGTAAGAAAGGAAACGTGATGTACGTTTCAGCAAACAACTTTTGATTACGATTAAGTAAGTGTTCAATCTGAGGCTTCTGCTTCTTTGCAGTCACCATATTTTGCCATTTATTAGTTCCTGAGGCAAATCAGAGGTGAATACAGACACATCCAATATCTTCTCCTGCCTGTGGGTTTTCAATTCAATTTAATCCCAAAAATTTCTGACACAGAGCAGAATATTACAGAGTAGGTTTTTTGCAGGGTTGTGTAGTTATACACTTGGAAGGGGTTAGTAGTTTTGAAGCAATGCCTCAGAAGTCCCTCTAGCATTCAGAAGAGAGAGATATAGGAGGGAAATTTGATAATACATAATACATACATAAACACGTGCAGTTAGGATTCATAACAGGATCTACAGCTCCATAGTAATGTTATGCTGTAAATTAATTAGCTGTTTTTCATTTACATTCTAATGATAGAAATGAATAAAACTGCAGTCATGTCCTTCAAACATTTTTAAAACTAAGATTGAGTGTGTTAATCTAAACAAGACCCTGAGAATAAAAAATAAGCCCATTAAAACCTGAAAACACAAGAAAAGCATGTTTGCATTAGATTTTGAACTCATCTGGTTGTTCTCCAGTTTTTCCAACAAAACGTAAATGGACATAGACACATTAATTAAATATAATCATGTAAAATCGTGCATGTAAGCACATTATTTATTAAAGTGATAGTTCCCCCAAGAATGAAAATTATGTAATTATGGACTCACCCACTTGTTGTTTCAAAGCTTACTTTCTTCAGTTTATTAAATGAATGAGGGGTTTTCAGTCTTCTAAAAGGATGCAAAAGCAGCATAAAGACTTCTGGAGTCATATGATTCTATATAAGGAATTTTAACTGCTTGATTGTTTACCATTGCGAAATGTAAGCTATATTATCGCCCAACTCTTTTATAAAGTTCAATATATAAGTACATCCAACTATATCTGCATACACACAGTACACTTTACAAAATGTAAACAATATCATCACCTAGCTCTAATCTGTTAAATGCCAGCTATAAGGCAAGAAGATATTAAGATATTCTAAACATCAACATCACGATTTTCTGAAAAGCTGCTTTGAAATTATGTGTATTGTGAAAAGTGTTATACAAATAAATCTGACTTAATCTTATCTTGACAAAGCTGCTTTCTTCAGAAGACTGAAAATAAGTGCACTTGTTCTACAGTTGTTCTCAAAACTTTACATACCCCTTGCAGAATCTGCAAAAATGTTAATAATTTTAATAAAACAAGTGGGATCATAAAAGTTGCATGTTATTTTTTTTGTTTAGTACTGTCTTGAATTAGATATTTCACATAACAGATGTTTACGTATAGTAAACAAGACATTAAAAAAATAGCTGAATTTCTAAGAAAGACTCAGAAGTTTACATATGCTTGATTCTTAATACTGTGTCATTACTATATATATATATATATATATAGTAATGACATATATAAGGGCATGGAAATTAGCTGAGATCCATATATATATATTATATATATATATATGGATCTCACTTAATTTCCATATATATACACCAATCAGGCATAACATCATCAAGTCACTATTTTTATGTTTTGTGATAGTTGTTCACGAGTCCCTTGTTTGTCCTGAGCAGTTAAACTGCCCAATGTGAAAAATCCTCAAAGTCCTCCATATTATTTGGTTTTCCAGCATATTTTGCATATTTGAACCTTTTTCAGCAGTGTATGATTTTGAGATCCATCTTTTCACTCTGAGGATGATTGAGAGACTCATAGACAACTATTACAAAAGCTGAAAACATTCACTGATACTCAAGAAAGAAACATTAAGAGCAGTAAGAGCCGGGGGGTGTAAACATTTTAAATTGGATGAGGGTAAATTTTACTTTTTGTCTTCTGGGAAACATGAAAGTATATTCTGAAGCTTTTGGAGGGCAGTACTAAATGAAAAATTTTCACTAAATGCAATTTTCATGATCCCTCTTATTTTGTTTAAGTATATTAACATTTTTACAGATTCTGCAAGGGATATGTAAACTTTTGAGCACAGCTATATGAACCACTTATTTTATTTTATTATTATCTATGCTTTTGCATCCTTTTTGAAGACTGAAAGACACTTTTTCCTTTATTGTAACTGCATATAGAAAAGAGCAACCAGCACATTCTTCAAAATTCACCTTCTGTGTTCTACAAAAAAAAAAAAAAAAAGGTGAGTTAATGACATTTATCTTTAGGTGAACTACACATTTATTGACTGCTATTCATAAGATTTTTAACAGCAAAACAAAAACAGGCCATAGAAGAACTCATGATCTAAAAACGGCATTCAAGATCCCTTTTACATAGTGCTCCACTTTTAAGATTATCTCATATTCAATAAAATATATTTTTAGGCCATTGCAATTTTTCAGCTGAATTTAAATATGCATGATCTGAGGAAAGATTATTCAGATGAAACGCTCCAAAGAAAAAATCCCTGAAAAAGCTGCATCACTTTGGCTGTTTTAGTCCCAGCAGACTCTCGCGTTGTAATACTAAAATAAATGCTTCACACGTCAACGAGTACCAACTTACAGCATCTTGCACAAAGATCTTTCTAGCTCAACACTTCTGTTATCCTCATTTTTCAATTTCATTTTTCTTGTGAATTATGTTCTCTGAACTAATGCACAACAGCAGATATATACATTAAAAAAAAACATTGAATTATTTCTTTTATTGAATGTAATATTTTATTCTGAAGGCATCAGTCGATGATGACATGCCCTTGTGAACTCTTCAGAAGCATAAATGAATGGCAATTCAGATTTTTAAACTGCAAATTGCCACGTTCACATGAGGCATGATTTGAAAGTCATAGGCTGAGCTTTTGAGTACAAATGTTTGTCACAACTGACCATGTTTCCTGCCAGTCATTTTTGATTCACATCTAAGATATTTAATAATGCCTAATGAGAAGCTTTGCTGCAGTCATCAATAATAAACGAGCAACTGGAAAAAAAACATCAACATAAACTCTCCCTTGAGGCACTGCAGTAAACTTGAATATCAACACATTTTGCACTCTCCAAAATAACACTACATTATTCATTTATCCCAGCTGCTTCGGAATCAACATTATGCGAATTTCTCTTATAACAGAACTTATGTGAATATAAATACAAACACAGATCAAATTAGATTGAAAAACACAGCAATGTCAGTCTTTTCAATTATATTTACGCACCGTTTAATTCCCCATTTTCCAGAAACCGTTCCACCACTATATTTATCAATAATCACAGCACTTTATCACATACTTCCACATATGCTGTGTCCCCACTTCACTGTTTATCCAAGCAGCTTTAAAGATGAGGGAGAGGTTGTGTTTGATCAAAGCAGGGATGGGACAGAGTCCCTTATTAGCATAATATTCATGCAGATCAGAGTAAATGCTCCATAATAGGGCCTGTCGTTGAAACAAATTGCAGGCGTAGCTCCCAGCAATGCCAACAAGAGTGCCACAAATTCAAATCGGATTTGGATGCAGTGGAATAATCGGAGTAGGCGAATTACGCTGTGATGAATTCCTAATATTTCCCCTGAAATCTGGAGAGCCCCTCCAGGGTCGACTACATTTTGAGGTGAGACACAAACAATTTGCCTGAGATGTATTACATTCCACCCAGACGAGTGAGGAAATTGGCCACCGCGCAGAGTCAGTCAGTCCTAATAGGAATCCTCATTTCAACTGCATCACAATGGTGAATAATGTGGCCATGACTTTTAGGGTCGTTATTGAAGTTTCAGTACACCCGCGGCACTGGGCATGTCAAAATGCAATTGTGATACTTGCTGTAGTATCATGTAAAACTGAATAAAGATATAACATAGGCTAGGCTTGAAGTATTTCACTGGACCTGCTATTATATGGTGGGTGACAGCTAGACATAGTAGCCGATCCTCATACACTAGCCTCGTAAACAGTCAAATGACCAACGTAAATGTTGGTCATTTACGGTGTTATTTTTACACATTTTACACATTTCATCATCATCAGTTTTACTCTGACTTAAAGGAATAGTTCACCCAAAAAATGAAAATAATCCCATAATTTGCTCACCCTCAAGCCATCCTAGGTGTATATGACTTTCTTCTTTCAGCTGAACACAGAGTTATATTAAATAATATCCTGGCTCTTCCTAGCTTTGTAATGGCATTGAATAGTGCCTGATAGGGCTGGGACAATACATTGATTCTCAACACATACAATGATTCTGGATCGATTCTGATATCTTCCCTTTCAAATCGATTCTGAGCTTAGTTTTAACAGTAGATGGCACTCTAGGCTGGTTTTTAACCGCACACAAATGCTCATGAAGAAGACTGCTGGACAGCGCTCGTGCGTTCGGCTGAGTCATGAAAGTGGTTAAATACACTTGCACCTCGGCTCAGAATGCTTTTATGACACGAGATTAATGTTAACACAGCCCACTGCAAACACCCTTGTAATTCGCTTCAACCTTTTCTAACTTTATGAATGATTTGTTTAGGTTTAAGTGGTTTGTGTAAAGGAACTGGAAGCAAGCAGAGTGTTTCTAAAGCAGGTAGTGCCATCTGTTGTTAAAAACTAAGCTCAGAATCGATTTGAGAGAGAATCATGATACATCAGAAAATATCAGAATCGTTCCAGATTCTTTGTATCGCAAATCGAGAAACAATGTATTGTCCCAGTCCTAGTGCCTGAGTTTTTGAAGCTCCAAAAAGCGCATTCATCCATCATAAAATTAATCCATACGACTCCAGTGGGTTAATATATGCCTTCTGAAGCGATGGGTTTTTGTAAGAACAATATCCATATTTAAAACTTTATAAACTATAATCACTGGCAACGGCCATACGTGAGTTCACGAGAGAGTCGAGATCCGGCAGAAGGGTGACCTCTGACCCGATGTAGGACGTATGATGTAGGCGTAGCGTAAGCTTAGGTGAGAACAGAATAAAGTTTCTCTGGGGAACGCAAAAGTTTTTACCACTGTGTCCCCTTAGGGGCTCCGTATGATGCATATTTTTTGTCTTTATTATCTTTCATCAAAAAAAAATAATTTGTTAATGAACATTTTCTTCAGCAATTTTGTTGATGAGATTCACACTTTTAAATTTGTTCCTTTTCCTCCTGCACATTAACATTTCACTTGTGTTTACTTCTCCACTCGATACTGGTTGTCGCTCAACAAAAGCTGCTAGGGTACATGTCGAGAGCCGGACAGGTTCTCCAGTAACTAAGGTTGGTTGACATACAAAAGTGAGCGAACCTTCAGCTACATCTGTGAAGTTCAGGAAGACAGACAGGTACGGGGTTCTCTCACCTTCCTTTTTTATGAGATGGCTGTCAGATGTCTCTGTGCCTCCACTAGAGTTTACATTTGGAGTCCAAGTCTGCTTCTCACTACAAAGACATCTAAGACTCTTCTAATCCTCAAGGCCAGAAGGTGAAGAAAGTTTCCAGGGGTCAAACAGCATGAGTAAAACTATGATTTTTACAGACACTGGTAAAGTTTACTTACTGTACATGCTCAAAATTATTCTAAGATAAATATGTAAGTTTTACTTTCTTCTGGTATAAGTAAAAAATGTACACATTTAAATTTTTCATTAAAGTGAGTAATCTTTAAATGGTAAATTCCAAATAAATGTGAAATATTTAATTCAAATCAATTAAAAGTATGAATTCATAAAAGTTAGAAAACAACATTTTAAAGAATACAGTTAATGGCAGTTCAGCTTTGGCATTAATAAACTACCTGAAGTTAAGCAGGCTTCTGCTGCTCAGAAAAGACTTTAGTGAAGGGCTTCATGTGGTCATGTGATCTTTCCATGAGATGACCCGCTTCATGTAAATATAAAACAGCTTTTATTATACTGGCATGGCTGTAGTCATTCTCATCATTTTAAAAAGTACTATACCCAGTTAACAGGAAATGTTCTTAGAACCTTGGCTAACATTCTGGCAAGATTCTCTTAAAGTTACAAACAAACATTCTTCCAGTAACGTTAATAGAATGTTTGTTCAAAGTTATCTGGTCTTTAATAAAGTTCTCAAAAGGTTAGCACAAAATATATAATATTGGATGTTCATCTTAAATGTTACTACTTGTTTCAGAATGTTCAGAGAACATTTAAAAGTAAAGCTCCAATATTGTTTGCAAAATGATAAAATGTAATGTTTCCTTAACATACGGTGAATAACATACAGAAATAATGTTTTTAAATGTATATGTTAATATGATCTCTTTTAACAATTAGCTTTGCTTGATAAGACTTCACATTACAGCCTTCATAGCCTTAGGCATTTGCAAACAATACAAAATAAGGCTTACAATTGATAGTAAACAGCAGGACTGAGATGAGGTTGTAAAGCACTTCGGCTTGAAAATAACAGAGGCCATTAAGTAATAACACTACAAGATAATATGTATTTTTTCAGCAATAAACTTATGGTATTCAAGTACAATAACAATAATGAAGAAATTGTCAGACAATAGCTTCTGTTATTTGTTCTCCCACTCTGGAATTATTCTGTATATGGAGTATAATAAAAAAGAAAATACGAAAAGAAAAAAAGAAACCCTATAAACTATCAAAGATGCTAAGAACAGATGTATTGGCATAAAGACAGCAGAGCTAACCAAGTTCCCATATTACATCACATTTGGGACCAGGCAAAAAACTGCAATTGCATTAACAAAGGCTGTATTTTAGTAGTGTGTGTCTCTTAAATACTGTGCATTGAGGTATAGGGAACTCAAACATAGAAAAAATGGAAAATGGGAGAGGCTGTCAATGGAAAACACATTCCAGGAGAAACCAAGGTCAGGATGAAACATAGAAAGAGGAACTGACATGAAAGTCTGCTTTCTACTTCCTCTGAAGACAGACTATATATTTCAGATGTTGCTATGTTTCATAGTAATAGGGCATGGGAGTATAGACGCCTTTGTGTGAGAACTAACATTTAGACAGCATTGCATCATATGATTTCATAATGTAAGCCACGCACGTCTTCTGTTAAAATGTTATAAAAGAAGGGTAGATTATTTTTATTCAAAACCATTTCTCAGATTCATTCGAATAGTGAAAAGAAGTCCCTTTGTGGCCAAAATTCATGAATATGAGTTATGAACTACACCTCATAGACAATGCCGCTCAGCATAACGCCCTGAGCCATATCTTTAGAGAGTAAGTGCGCAAGGCAAAACACTTACGTCCTGGATTCATAACAGGAGGGAGGAGAGTGGAGTTAAATGAGTCACTGAGCGGTGCCACTCTTAGATAATGGCCAAAGCCCACTGTGGGAGAGCAAGGAGAAAAAAGGCCAATAAAGAATTATTAAATGGATTTTCATCTTTCTGCCAGCACAAACGGTTGCCGTGCCAGGCATTCTCCCAGCGGCACCCTCGGAATGATATTCAACGGTCCCTCCAATTTCAATATGACAATGCCAACGGCAAAAGCATCACGTCCCTCGCCGCTGCGCCACGGATACACTGAACTTCGTGACATCGGCTTGATGATCCAGTTTCGGCTGGTTTTTAATTAACCCGAGGGTCAGATCTCAAAGCACACCACTTTAGGGAATTTTACTATCTAGATGAAGGGCAGTTAGATACATCTACAGATTAGAGATATGAAAGAGATTTAATTGACTACCTTTTATGATACTCCAGAGAGCCGAATATGAATATGTACACTTCTGTAATGGCAAAATTGGAAAGTAGCCTATTCATATTAATGTTAAAACATACACAGAAGTTCACTGCATGATAATACTGAATGACTTATTTTAAAAAATAAATAACTAAATAAAATCGTCTAAATGAACAACATTGAACGGGGTCAAGAAAGGCAATGCAGACGAAAGCATTTACTGTAGCTCCATTTGACATTAACAGACCACAGTGAAAGCTGAAATTAGAGTATTTTCTGTTGTTTTCCCGCAGTTATTAATCATTAATGTGCAATGTCACAAAAAGTAGAAAGTCAATTGGAATGGATGTATTTCTGTAACACGTCTGTCTCGAGTTCACAGCAGAAGGTAGCCACATATCCTCACTGCCGCGGTTCTCCAAAGAGCAAAAGTCCTCCCTTGAATGCGCTGCAGAAAAACAAATACTGCCTTGATATCATACCGAACACAAACCCTCCAGAGAGGTGTAGCATATCCTGAATGCTCAATGATCTCATTAACCGCTGCCCATCACACAGGGAGGCGGAGGTCAAAAGTACACAACACGGTTGTAACCTTTTGTCTCCTGGCAAAATCAATGACTGCAAATTATATTTAGAGTAGATATGGAAAGTGAGACCACTCATCTCAAGTGGCAGCTAAGATAATCATCCGCAATCGCCGCAGTGTCTCTAAAGCTCTCTTTATTTTAACTGGGAATTTAGATGAATAACTACTCATATGCGTCTTCATATAAAATAAAATTCATGGAAGGCATACTTGTTTTGACATAAATTCCACCCTTTAGAAACGTGATTTCCTCTTACATTTAATGCTCTCTAAACACTCTAAAACAACAGTCACTCTTTGTCAAAATCTCTTTCCCAGCAGACATCAGAGGAACTTTGAAGAGGTGCTGTTAGTGTCGATAGACTTTCCACTTCTTTTATTCTTTCCCTTTTTTCAATGTTAAAGCCCCACCACTGAGAGGCTTTCATTCTGCTTTTGTGTCACAGATGTGACCCACGCTTCTATTCAGTATCTCCACAGGGGCACAGTCAAATGAGCTCTGTTTTTAATGGCATAATGAAGCTCTCTTCCGCAGCATCATGGGAAGCCTACGTTAAAGGTTGGAGTTTGTAATGGATATGCCACAAAGAGGCTCCAAATGCATCGCAAAGAAATTAATATTACGATTCGTATAAGACGTCAAACGTTGCGCCTGGTTCTTTGTTCGTGCCACCAACATAGAAACGGTAGCTCGGGCTGACATTTCCCGTTTGTTATGATGTTTTGTTCTCCGTCCTGCTAGGTGCAAGTGCAATCTCCATGCCAACAGCTGTGTTTTTGACAAAGGGAAGCTGGGGTGCGAGTGCGAACACAACACCACGGGGCCGGATTGTGCACGCTGCAAGAGACACTACCAGGGCCGAGCCTGGAGCATGGGCTCCTACCTGCCCATCCCCAAGGGTACTGCCAATATCTGTGAGTACATCCTGCCATCTCCCTCTCAACATGACTCATGGGAAAGCATAGTGCTCCATCAAGCACTGAAACGTGACCTTTTCAGTCCTGTTCCAAATGACATTTTACTTTCAGAACAACAACAAAAAAAGACCAACAATAAGCCTGTAGGCAGCACATGTATAAACCAGTAGCATATGGTGGGTTTTTGAAATCAGTGTTTTATTTGTTTTAATACTTAAACTAAAAGAAAATGAGAAATGTTGCAAGCTGAAACAAGATAAGTGTACTTTTTTAATATTTTATTTCATTTGAATAAAATTTAGTTTCAAGTAATGGAAATGTTTTATATATATATATATATATATATATATAGTTTTAGTTAAAGATATTAACCCTACTTGAAATGATAATATAATAATTTTAAACATTTTTACCTTATATTCACAAGTTCGCCTGCCCATTCAGTCTGAATGGTTAATGGTAAAACAAACTTGGCTTGCTGTCCTCGAAGGAGGCTCAAACCCGAGGCTCGGCTCGAACTCCGAGTTAAACCCCCCCTATTACAGTACTGCGTAGAGGGAGAATAAGATAAATAGAGGAGGAGATGGGGAGGAGGAGGGATGCTGGAAGAATTATTGCTGGGATGACACAGTGACTGCTGCTTATATATGCTCGTAATGATGATTGACAGGACTGAATGTTTAGGCTCCTCCCGAACCTACGTTTGGAACTACATTTAGAAAACATGTTCAGGCTTTATTGCATCAGCCTCTGAAATTTTATTCACTTGGTTGCACAAAATGCACAACGCAGGAGAATTACTACAATAGCCTAAGTTTTTAATCACAATATTCAAGGAACGCAAGAGAACACAGGAAATCTATAAACAACAACTAAGTAAAACTAAGATGACATGGAACAATGAACAGAGGAAACTAAGGGTATAAATACACAGAGATAACAAGGTAACTAAATGAATAACAGGTGAACGTAATCCAGTTAGAAACCATAGAAACTGACTAGCAAACAGAACTCAGGAAAAACAACACAGGGAACAGAATGAAAACGAAACCAAAACAGACTGAGACCATTACACATTGGTGTTGCTGTAATAATATAATATAATATAATATAATATACAACCCGAATTCCGGAAAAGTTGGGACGTTTTTTAAATTTGAATAAAATGAAAACCAAAAGACTTTCAAATCACATAAGCCAATATTTTATTCACAATAGAACATAACAAATGTTTAAACTGAGAAATTTTACACTTTTATCCACTAAATGAGCTCATTTCAAATTTGATGCCTGCTACAGGTCTCAAAAAAGTTGGCACGGGGGCAACAAATAGCTGAAAAAGCAAGACATTTTGAAAAGATTCAGCTGGGAGTACATCTAGCAACTAATTAAGTTAATTGATATCAGCTCTGTAACATGATTAGCTATAAAAGGGATGTCTTAGAGAGGCAGAGTCTCTCAGAAGTAAAGATGGGCAATCTGTGAAAAAGTGCGTAAAAAGATTGTGGAATACTTTAAAAACAATGTTCCTCAATGTCAAATTGCAAAGGCTTTGCAAATCCCATCATCTACAGTGCACAACATCATCAAAAGATTCAGAGAAACTGGAGAAATCTCTGTGCATAAGGAACAAGGCCGAAGACCTTTATTAGATGCGCGTGGTTTTCGGGCCCTCAGACGACACTGCATCACTCATCGGCATGATTGTGTTAATGACATTACTAAATAGGCCCAGGAATAATTCCAGAAACCACTGTTGGTAAACACAATCCGCCATGCCATCTGCAGATGCCAACTAAAGCTCTATCATGCAAAAAGGAAACCATATGTGAACATGGTCCAGAAGCCCCGTCGTGTTCTGTGGGTCAAGGCTCATTTAAAATGGACTGTTTCAAAATGGAAAAGTGGTCAGACGAGTCCAAATTTGACATTCTTTTTGGAAATCACATACGCCGTGTCCTCTGGACTAAAGAGGAAGGAGACCTTCCAGCGTGTCATCAGCGTACAGTTCAAAAGCCAGCATCTCTGATGGTATGGGGGTGCATAAGTGCATACGGTATGGGCAGCTTGCATGTTTTGGAAGGCACTATGAATGCTGAAAGGTATATAAAGGTTTTAGAGCAACATATGCTCCCCTCCAGATGATGTCTATTTCAGGGAAGGCCTTGTGTATTTCAGCAGGACAATGCAAAAACACATACTGCAGCTTTTACAACAGCATGGCTTCGTCGTAGAAGAGTCCAGGTGCTGAATTGCCCTGCCTGCAGTCCAGATCTTTTACCTATAGAGAAAAATACGTCAAAGACGACCACAAACTCTTCAGCAGCTGGAAACCTATATCAGGCAAGAATGGGACCAAATTTCAACACCAAAACTCCAGAAACTCATAACCTCGATGCCCAGACGTCTTCAAACTGTTTTGAAAAGAAGAGGAGATGCTACACCATGGTAAACATGTCCCCGTCCCAACTATTTTGAGACCTGTAGCAGGCATCAAATTTGAAATGAGCTCATTTTGTGCATAAACATTTGTTATGTTATCTATGTTCTATTGTGAATAAAATATTGGCTCATGTGATTTGAAAGTCTTTTAGTTTTCATTTTATTCAAATTTAAAAAACGTCCCAACTTTTCCAGAATTCAGGTTGTTATATATTCATCAGTTTTCTGGAGGAGGTACTGCTTCCATTGCCTCCTCAGACAAAAAGCTTCTGGTATAAACTTTAATTTTATGTTGTGGACTTCTTGGTGTTTTTCCCAACATTGAGAGCTAGAAGTCATCCTCTTCTTTAGCTTCATCTTGGCATTGAGTAGTGGCACATCTGTCAAGTTCTCGGCCCAAGGCAGGGGGCTCATTGCCCTAATAAATCTAATGAAGTCAGTAACTGTAGCTCAGGGACAGCGAGAGACTCAGCACTGTCCAGATGGTGGGAGGAGAACCCTCTGGCCCCCTCAGTGCAGGTCCACTCAAAACTAAGTCACTACCATCAAGCACAAGCTATATACTTATGCAGACACAAGCAAAGGACATTTTATGGTATGCTGCATCACGAGGTGGAAGGCAGCTGCGACATTTCGGTTTATGAATATTCTCCTTTGCATTCTCAACACTGTGCAGCAATGCATGCATGATCTTTTATGGCAATATTAGATTCAGTGCACCTGAAGTGCTTTTTTTTTTGTGTGTGTGTGTGTGTGTGTGTGTGTGTAGGTGGCGGTGTATGAGTATACATGCTTTTGAAAGCCTTTAATATTGTTCTAGCCTTTCCCCCTGTTATAAAGGCCCTCATAATGCAGGGGCAAAGCTCAGACTGACAGCCAGTTATTAAAAACCCAATACCAGGACACATCTGTGCCCAACAGAGGAAACCAAGGACCACCTATATCAAAAGCAATATTAGCACCTGTTTTGGCAAGAAATCCACAATGCAACAGGCTTGCATATGAAATCAAAATAACATTATTGCTCCTGCAGGTTTGTGAAATCAATAGCCTTCGACTGTTGCATCGTCCCCCTTCCCTGCAAATGATCATGATCGCAGCGACACGGCACTTCTTCTACGCAGCTTGTATTACATGTGAGGTTATGAAACATATGGCTCTCACATAAAGATAAATTTGCTGAAAGTACAGAATTTAATTAAGCTGTAATGGCTTTCATCTGTCATCAAGTCTTCTGCTGTAATCACAAGGGCAATTTATCTCTATGTTAAGATTCATGGTAGGCAGGACCCTATATAGCTATATAGCTCCACGTGACCACGCGTCTAATAATTCAGCAGAAAATGTCTTTGTCTGGTAGGATGGGCATAGAGAGTCAGGAAGGAACATTTTGTGTGAAAGAGAAAGTGTCCAGCTGTGCCTTTACACCAGCATCCTACTGCCAGACAGAGTAGAGGAGATCTCTCTATGTATAAAACAAGGCTGGAAGGGTCGATTTTTGGGGGTACACTGGGTTTGGGTTAACTAATTTGTGACTATTTTTTAGCACTATCAAAATGTCATTTGCTTATCATCATATATGAGAACTGAGAATGCCTTTTAAACTCCTGTTCACTTCCTGAATTTGATTTGAATTTGAACTATGCATTTAAAATTAAGGAAGTGGATTAAAAATAAGTAATATTTTAAAAAATTCATTAGTGTTTTGTTTTTTTTGTTTTTTTAAATAGTATACACTTATGAGCCAAAACATTATGACCACCTGCCTAATATGCTGTTGGTCCTCCACATGCTGCCAAAACAGTGCCAACCCACTGAGACATGGATTCTACAAGGCCCCTGGAGCAGAGTGCAATGCACTATGTGACACATTCCTCCGATAACCATCATTAAAATTTTGTGCGACTTGTGCCACAGTAAGCCTTCTGTTGGCTCAGAAAAGACAGGATAGCCTTTGTTGCCCTCATGCTTCGATGAACCGTGGGCGGCCAACACCCTGTCGCCCGTTTGTGGTTTGTCCCTCCTCAGACCACTGTTGGTAAATTCTCACCACTGCTGACCAGGAACAGCCCATAAGCCTTGCTGTTTCAGAGATACTCTGACCCAGTCGCCTTGCCATAACAATTTGGCCTTTGAGATCTTTATTCCTGCTCATTTCTCCTGCATCCAACACACTGTAATGATTATGAGAACTGATTATTTGATCGTTTGCTGATTGATTGTATTACTATATATATATATATGTAAATGTAAATTCATGTCTGTTACTTTTAACAGTGTCACATTTTCCTTGTTAAATGAACATTACATCAAAAAAGAAAAAAAGAACAAATACAATTCTATTTTGTATTTTTACATTTACAATATAATTAATGTTCTGTTTATTAAAACTAAGTCAATCTCATTCAAGCATTTTTACATATTCCAAAATAATAAAGGCAGTAACAATTTAAACAATATATTTTATTTGTGCATTGATTTTCAGCTGTTCTTTTTAATAGTCAACTTATTTTGGATCATCAGTCATGCTCGGTAAACATTGTCACAGACACGAAGACGTATCTTTAATTTCACCAAGCTGATTGCTCACTAAAACCTCTGCAGTCATCATGTACGTAAACAAGAGGCGGGATTTATCGCACAAACCAATCATATCCAATCATAGCGCGATGGAGGCACTGCTTCCTCTCACGTGACTTTCCCTCATTCATTCTCTATTATTCCCCACAAAACCTGCACGCTTTAGGGGCTCTGTTCATTCTCTATTGTCACATTTTGTAATATTTGCATTGTTTTATTTTTGTAATATGGATTATTTTTTTATCCTAATTTTTTGAGGAGGCACTGCCTCCCTTGCCTATCCCTAACCCTCACCCTCAGAGGAAACACCCTGATATAGATATATATAGATATATATATATATATATATATATATATGAGAGTCAAACCAAAATTCATTCAGACACCTTGAACATTTCATTTATTAATACAGTTTATTCACTATAGTTTAAAAAAATGGTAATACAATATGACAAGATCTCAGAGTTAAACTGTAAAAAAAAATCATCTTAATTATGTAAGATAACACTTAAGCAAAACATGGTCAGGTCAAAGTGTCTGAATAATTTTTGGTTCCAAATTGTTATCAATTTTACTGGTAGTCCATTGTATGAATAATTTTTGGTTATAATATGTCACATTGTTTTACTATCCTTACTTACATAAATGAACTATAGTGTCCTGCACCCACTAGTAAAAGTATATATAAAATATATAAAATGTCTGAATAATTTTTTTGGTTTATAAATACGGACTATGGTGCATGTCATGAGTGCATCGGTCCTCCCTCTCTGCTGGACTTCCTCACTCACAATCAGAGTGCTAATGAGAGACACACCTGCTGTTAATTAACTTTGTGTTTGCAATTGCAAATAAGCACAGCACAACCGGTCAGTCTTTGTCTGGTCTCTGTGTATGCTATATGGACTCACCTCCTGTTTGCTGATTGTTCTTTCTTTCTTATGTACTTTGGGACCCTTTTGTTCAACAATTATATGGATATTTACCTGTGGATTTAAGTTATATGGATGGATGTGAAATGGACTTCAGTTTGGTGGCAAGTTAAGTTATCTTCTGTTTGAGACTGTTTATGTTGGCCCTTTTGAGAAGCTGCCTGTGTTGAAGAAAATCCTGTGTTTCAGTTTATTTCCCTGGAGATCTGTGTATCTGTTCATGTACTCCCCTGTTATCCAACATCCAGTCTACCAGATACTTACCTGTACTACTCAACTGTTATCCTACATCCAGTCTTCCAAATTCTTACCCATGTTACTCTTCTGTTGTCAACCTGTATCCAGCCTACTTCGCTCCTGTGTTATCAACTGTATACTCCCCTGCATATTTACCTGTCTGGTACCACTGCTGTTAATAAACACTTGGACTTGGGCCCTAACATTATCTTTCTGTTTGGTGTGTTCGTTACAGAAAGACCAGAACCTACAAACATGGACCCAGTGGGAGTCACTGCGGAGGCTAAATTTTGCTCAATTTTTCAAGATGGGCGCAGTATTGAAATGTATATGAGAGAATTTGTTCAGAATTGCCATTTTACTAACCTGGGATGACAGTTATCTGATGGATATGTTTTGGAGTGGACTAGACAACCACTTTGCCTCCTGGATACAAGTAGGCATTTAAAAAATCTCTCTGCAGCAGTATCTAGATCTGGAGCTGTGTCTGTGTGGCTCCCCCGAGTTTAGTAATGGAGATACCACATATCAGCAATCCTCTCTGTCTTCAATGTCTGTTCCTGTGGAATTTTCTGAGGATAGAAGGTTATCTTCAACATCAGATATGTCCTGCTCTAGGCTTGTTTTTTTTTTTTTTACCCAAACCCAGGTATTGTCGCTTCAGTGCAGATATTCCCCATTCCAGGAGAACAATGTTTAGAAGCATTGATATGACGTCCAAATTAGCTGACACACACAAGTCCATCACCACTCCAAGCATTCGTTCCAGAGTCCACCTCAGCCCCTGAGCATGGCACAGAGTCTGCTCCAGCCCAGGAATCTACTCTGGCTCCAGAGTTTCAACCAAGTTTTGAACTTGGATATAAGCACAGTATAACCGGTCAGTCTTTGTGTATTCTATATGGACTCACCTTCTGTTTGCTGATTGTTCTTCTCTGTTGATGCTTACAAGTCTTGTTCCTATGTACTTTGAGACCCTTTTGTTGGACAATTATATGGATCTTTACCTGTGGATTTAAGTTATATGGACGGATGTGAAATGGACGTCAGTTTGGCAGCAAGTAAAAGTTACTGTTTGATACTTCCCTTAGTTATCTTCTGTTTGAGACTTGTTTAGAAGCAGCCTGTGTTGAAGAAAATCTTGTTTCAGTTTATTTCCCTGGAGATTTGTGTATCTTTTGATGTACTCACCTTTTATCCAACATCCAATACTTGCAGTGTTCAGCGTAAATGAGTACACCCCCTTTGAAAAGTAACATTTTAAACAATATCTCAATGAACACAAAAACAATTTCCAAAATGTTGACAAGACTAAGTTTAATATAACATCTGTTTAACTTATAACATGAAAGTAAGGTTAATAATATAACTTGGATTACACATTTTTCAGTTTTACTCAAATTAGGGTGATGCAAAAATGAGTACACCCCACAACAAAAACTTCTACATCTAGTACTTTGTATGGCGTCCATGATTTTTAATGACAGCACCAAGTCTTCTAGGCATGGAATGAACAAGTTGGCAACATTTTGCAACATCTATCTTTTTCCATTCTTCAAGAATTACCTCTTTTAGAGACTGGATGCTGGTTGGAGAGTGATGCTCAACTTGTCTCTTCAGAATTCCCCATAGGTGTTCGATTGGGTTCAGATCAGGAGCCACTGAATCACTTTCACCCTGTTCTTCTTCAGAAATCCAACAGTGGCCTTAGATGTGTGTTTAGGATCATTGTCATGTTGGAAAAGTGCACGACGACCAAGGGCACGGAGTGTTGGTAGCAACTTCTCTTTCAGTATAGAGCAGTACATCTGTGAATTCTTGATGCCATCAATGAAATGCAGCTCCCCGACACCAGCAGTACTCATGCAGCTCCACATAAGGACACTCCCACCACCATGCATTTTCCTTTGTATTTCTCACTTTTGCGACGCCATACAGTTTTGAAGCCATCAGTTCCAAAAACATTCATCTTGGTCTCATCACTCCAGAGTATAGAGTCCCAGTAGTCTTCATCTTTGTCAGCATGGGCCCTGGCAAACTCAAGGCGGGCTTTTTTTTTTTGTGCCTGGGCTTTAGGAGAGGCTTCTTTTGTGGACTGCACCCGTGCATGCCATTCCTCTGTAGTGTATGCCGTATTGTGTCATGGGAAATAGTCACCCCAGTTTGGCTTTCTACTTCTTTAGATAACTCCAGTGAATGTCGTTTTTTTTTTTTTTTTTTTTTCTTCAACCCTTCTCATCAGAAGACACTCCTGTCGAGGTGTTAACTTCTGTGGACGACCTGGACGTCTCTGTGAGATGGTTGCAGTTCCAACTTTTTTTAATTTTTTGTACCACTTTTGCTACAGTATTCTGACTGATAAGTAAAGCTTTGCTGATCTTCTTGTAGCCTTCACCTTTTTGGTGTAAAGAAGTTATTTTCTTTCTCAGGTCTTGTGACATTTCTCTTCCATGTGGTGCAATTGCTGACAGCATGAAATGGGAAGGGGTTTTAACACCCTTTTATAGCCAACTGCCTGCTGGACACATGTGTAATGAATATTTAGACTCACCTGTGGTTGAATTCTTGTTAAATTAGACATTTGTAGTCTAAAATGTCATTTACGCTGAGCACTGTATCTGTGATTACTCTACTCAACTGTTGTTATCCTATATATGTCCAGTCTACAATATACTTGCCTGTGATGCTCATCTGTTGTGATCCTGCATCCAGTCTGCCAGATTCTTACCTGTGTTACTCTTCTGTTGTCAACGTGTGTGTGTGTGTGTGTGTGTGTGTGTGTGTGTGTGTGTGTGTGTGTGTGTGTAATATAATATGCACCTGTGTATATAAATATGCAGGTGAGTATATGGTTAATAACACAGGAGTAAAGTAGGCTGGCTACTTTACTCCTGTGTTATTAACCATATACTCACCTGCATATTTGTCTTGTACCACTACTGTTAATAAACTCCTTTACTTGAGCCCTAAGGCTATCTTCCAGTTTGGCGTGTTCGTTACAGTGTATGCTTTACTTTTAATTAATCTTTCAGCTTTCGGACAGCAAATATGCAGGAAAAATGTAATCAAACCAGCTCTGACTGTGGTCAGTCTCTATAACTTTCTGAGTGGTTGTTAATGCCACATCACAAGCAATGACAGAAATTAATAGAATGATAACGTCAAACCACATGAAACCTAAGAATTTCTCTACACTTACCCATTGTGTTCTTTTTGTCTAATGCAGTTCTTCTGTTGTGTGACTGCAGAAATGTCTTTATTTGCAATTCTGTAAATTACTCTTCCTATCAATCCAATTTAAATTTCAATTCAACATCCTGTGGAACGTGACCAATTCAGTTGAAATTCCAGCTCATGAACTGAAAGGGAGATGATTTCTAATGAATATATGCTCTGTGTACTACATAATTTTGTGGAATTTATTATATTCCTTTATGCACAAATGTTACATTAGCATTGCACACAGCAGTATTCTCCATATAAACAGCAAAAAAAAAAAAAAAAAAAAATGCCTGAAATACTTAATGCATGTGTGCCAGCCTTAACCAGGCAGAACCTTAAGATCTTGATCTTTTGCGTGCAGAGGCGGATTTTCAATTCTGTGCTCTTGTTGTGTCCCATGTGGGAAGAACAGGTGCTCGAGAAGCGAAGAATTATGTGTGTTTGGTACTTTTGTGATAAATAAGATGTGCGTTGGTTTAATCAATGCACACTGAGCTCATCTACCAGCTGTCCACTTCTTCCTGTTTTCCAGACTTGTCATTCATAGCTCAGGTGAGCAGAATTCCCAATTAGCCTTGAGTCGCTAACGCTGTAATGAGGCCTATAATGTGTCGTGAGAGCTGAACGCAAGAATTCAACCACGTCTGAGCCTAAGATCTTTTGAGGGCTAAACATAATGTGATGATGAAATAGCTGTAAGTGACTGTTGCTAGTCAAGCATTGTGCTGAAAACACTGGTAGGTCTGTGGTTTTGCAGCCGTAGCATGCTGAGATATTCAGTGCTGTTATTCTTTGAACAGTGTCCTATAGACTGACTGGAGAGCAGCACATAGGTGCAATGGTTTGAAATGTCAGGCCTGTTATACAGGTGCTGGTCATATAATTAGAATATCATCAAAAAGTTGATTTATTTCACTAATTCCATTCAAAAAGTGAAACTTGTATATTATATTCAATCATTATACACAGACTGATATATTTCAAATGTTTATTTCTTTTAATTTTGATGATTATAACTGACAACTAAGGAAAATCCCAATTTCAGTATCTCAGAAAATTAGAATATTGTGAAAAGGTTCAATATTGAAGACACCTGTTGCCACACTCTAATCAGCTAATTAACTCAAAACACCTGCGAAGGCCTTTAAATGGTCTCTCAGTCTAGTTCTGTAGGCTACACAATCATGGGGAAGACTGCTGACTTGACAGTTGTCCAAAAGACGACCATTGACACCTTGCACAAGGAGGGCAAGACACAAAAGGTCATTGCAAAAGAGGCTGGCTGTTCACAGAGCTCTGTGTCCAAGCACATTAATAGAGAGGCGAAGGGAAGGAAAAGATGTGGTAGAAAAAGTGTACAAGCAATAGGGATAACCGCACCCTGGAGAGGGTTGTGAAACAAAACCCATTCAAAAATGTGGGGGAGATTCACAAAGAGTGGACTGCAGCTGGAGTCAGTGCTTCAAGAACCACTACGCACAGACGTATGCAAGACATGGGTTTCAGCTGTCGCATACCTTGTGTCAAGCCACTCTTGAACAACAGACAGCGTCAGAAGCGTCTTGACTGGACTGCTGCTGAGTGGTCCAAAGTTATGTTCTCTGATGAAAGTAAATTTTGCATTTCCTTTGGAAATCAGGGTCCCAGAGTCTGGAGGAAGAGAGGAGAGGCACACAATCCACGTTGCTTGAGGTCCAGTGTAAAGTTTCCACAGTCAGTGATGGTTTGGGGTGCCATGTCATCTGCTGGTGTTGGTCCACTGTGTTTTCTGAGGTCCAAGGTCAACGCAGCCGTATACCAGGAAGTTTTAGAGCACTTCATGCTTCCTGCTGCTGACCAACTTTATGGAGATGCAGATTTCATTTTCCAACAGGACTTGGCACCTGCACACAGTGCCAAAGCTACCAGTACCTGGTTTAAGGACCATGGTATCCCTGTTCTTAATTGGCCAGCAAAGTTGCCTGACCTTAACCCCATAGAAAATCTATGGGGTATTGTGAAGAGGAAGATGCGATATGCCAGACCCAACAATGCAGAAGATCTGAAGGCCACTATCAGAGCAACCTGGGCTCTTATAACACCTGAGCAGTGCCACAGACTGATCGACTCCATGCCACGCCGCATTGCTGCAGTAATTCAGGCAAAAGGAGCCCCAACTAAGTATTGAGTGCTGTACATGCTCATACTTTTCATGTTCATACTTTTCAGTTGGCCAAGATTTCTAAAAATCCTTTCTTTGTATTGGTCTTAAGTAATATTCTAATTTTCTGAGATACTGAATTTGGGATTTTCCTTAGTTGTCAGTTATAATCATCAAAATTAAAAGAAATAAACATTTGAAATATATCAGTCTGTGTGTAATGAATGAATATAATATACAAGTTTCACTTTTTGAATGGAATTACTGAAATAAATCAACTTTTTGATGATATTCTAACTATATGACCAGCACCTGTAATAGTTGATGGTTGAAAATAATATAAAAAAGAATCTGATGGATAGAAAAGTCAAATCATTATTAAAATATGTGCTAACTAACAGCACCACTAATTAATGGGAACTGCTTCAATACTGTTTTAAAAACTTAAAGCTAAAATATAAGAATGTTTCTATACCGTATAAATCCCATATACTTATCTTTGTGTTATTTCATAATGTGATGACTTTACTATTTTTCTAAGTGGAATGTTTTGCCATGTATGCCATCATTTTCCAATTTATTACCATCTTTGAGTTTCAGTCCTGTATACTTATAACTACTCTACAATTTCCAGCTATTATTCCAAATATTCTTTATAAAAAAATAACAATTGTATAAAAAAGTATATTTAAAAAAAAAACTTGATAAATATTGACTAATAATAATAATAAATAAACATAAATATATAATAAAAAAGAACATATGATAAACATATGTCATGTGAATGTAAACAATCTACAGGCCAAACTGGTCAAGCAGAAAAAAAATCCTTATTGTTGAGCCCTGCATGCCAAAGCAAGTGTGCTTTTTGAAACAAACAACAGTTTTCGAGCCAGTTTTGTCATTTCCAGTGATGATGCTGTGTAGCACAGAACTGCTCATTACAATCACAGTGGCCAGAATCATATGAGCTGGTTTGATTGTTATTTTGTTTGTTTGTTCATATATTTATCTGACTCTTAAACTCTGTAAAAAGCTTCTATAAATGTAATTTAAGTGATGCTAACCTGAGTTCTTTCTTTTCCCCCAGGTATCCCAAACAATCTTGGCACCTCTGGTGAGTTATTCACTCATAATGGTGTAAAGAACATAATTTGTATTTCATATAATTATTTTAAGTAAATGAAAATGCAGATTTGTAAAATATTAAAATGTCCTAATTGAAAGTTTAAAATAGACAGAACTGACTGAAGTCATTGTGAGCACTACTGTACATTATTAAATAATACTGCCTAATTTTAAATAATTTAAATTAGAAATAAATTGATTCTTATTTTTTTTATTTCATCAAGTTCGGCCAAATGCTTCTTCGCTTGGAGCAGCAAACCGAAATCAAGGTAAGACTTTTGGTTTATAAAACAATGCCTGTAAAACAACCAACCAATGTTTTTTTTTTTTTTTTGTCCAGCTTGAGTATCCTAACCCTCATACTAACAAAACGCCTTTGTTTCTACTTTTGATCTCCTATGTGATTTCAGTCTAGCCTCAAATCTCAACAGACAAGAAGCCCATGAAACAATTTTGTGTGACTCATCGCCTGCGGTTAGTTTGTTGTTCGGTTGTTGATAACAATGAGATGCTTATAATCAGAAAACTTAAAATAAAAAGTAAAAAGTAAAATCATGGCCATGAAGTATGACTTGATAGTTGCTAATGTTAGTCAAAGGCTGTTAAAATATTTTTTGTCACTAACATTTAGATGGTCTCAAAGCTTAAGGATAAACTAAAAGCCACACAACTCCTTTGATTTCATGGAGTGTTTATAAAAAGAGGATTGAAAAACTGAAGGCTTCTCATTTTCAGCAGCCTGCTGATTATGAGTGACAGAGAATGGTCTCTTTTCTGTCAGGACCAGAAGCAGAACAAAACAGAGATTGTTCTACACCCACATCTTCTAGATCCAACCCTTCTGTTAGTAAGCAGACAGCAGTGTTTAATGATGACCTCCTGGATATCAGGGTATTGTGATAACCTCTCAATGTAATTAGTCTCAAGTATCTGAGAGAAAGAAGTGAGGAATATATGAGATGGTGGTAAGTTTACTGCATGGGCATTGATTTCAGAGACTTGAGATAATCTCTTGAGCATATGAATACAGTGGAGAAACCGCCAATCAAACCATAAGAAAGATTGTAAGAGATGCACAGGAAAGAAAATAGTGGTGGAAAATACGTCAAAGCGACCTGTGCACTGGGCAGTGAGATACATTTGAGAATTATTTATGAGTTAGAGAGTAGTAAATGTTAATAAATACATAAGACAGTTTAGGATTTATGGGAATGACTAGGTTACTAATGAACCCTCCGTTCCCTGAAAGAGGGAACAGAGACGTTACATCAAAATGATGTCATGGGGTCCCTATGGAAAGCGCCACAGCCACTGAACAGATGCAGATGCTGACAAGCTATGGTGTGCCTTTTTGGCAACTGCTCTCACAATGTCGTAACCTACCCAGCGTCCAAAGTAAGACAAAGGGGTAGTCCTCCATACCGAAGGGGATGGAAGAGACAGGGCTTACTCTGGGGATGGTCATAGCTGCTGTTCCTTTAACGTGACATTTCACGGGGAAGAGTGCTTTGGTTCTCATTTCCCATTGATTTTCAGCCATGACCAGTGTGTTAACGCTGGGGAAGCGTGCCTAGTCCAATGGAGAGGGACGCCAGAAAAGACCACACCCTGCCAAAAGGGAGGTAACGTGTGGTGGCTACACATATGGACTGACCTGAAGGGCAGCTACATATGGAAGATCTCTGTGGTAGGTCCTACCTAACCAGGGAGGAGCTACTACCGATGCAGAGACGGGGCAGAGCAGAACTGCCCAGGGAAAGACACAGGTTCAGCAAACAGACTCCACTTCAAAGCATAAGCGCACCTCAGTTTTGGGAAGCAGGTCCAGTTGGGCCAGTATGGCGCAACTAACAAGACCTGCTCCTCGTCCTCCCTGACCCTGCACAGTGTCTGTGCGAGAAGGCTAACTGGGGGAAACACATACTTGCGTAGACCCCAGGGCCAGTGCCGTGCCGAGGGTCCCCTCGGTCAGGGAATAGAACAACTGGCAATGGGAGGACTCCTGGGAGACAAACAGGTCTACCTGTGCATCCCCAAATCAACTCCAGATCAGCTGGACCACCTCGGGATGGTGTCTCCATTCTCCCGGGAACGTGAGCTGGTGTGAAAGCTCATCAGCAGCACGATTGAGTTCGCCCTGAATTTAAATGGCGCGCAGCGACTTGAGCCGCTCCTGACTCTGGAGTAGACGGCGTGCAAGTTGCAACGGGAGCGTAGACCACCTTGACGGTTGATGTAACGGTCGAAGTGTTGTCCATCGGGACCAGTTCATGCTTGCCGTGCAGCAACGGTCGGAACCAGCGCAGGGCAAGGAATACTGCTAGCAACTTGAGGCAATTGATATGCCACTGCAGTCAAGGTCATGTTCGAGGCAGCATGCCCACTGCATACAGCACAACAGCCGGTGGTGGAGGCATCTGTTGTGACAACAGCATGCCTGGACACTTGTTCTAGGGGCACTCCAGCCTGTAGAAAGGCAAAGTCTGATCAAGGGCTGAATGTTTGGCGACAGCACAGTGTGATGGCCACATGGAGCATGCCGTAGCACCATGCCCATCTCGGGACTCGGCTGTGTAGCCAGTGCCGAAGAGGTCTCATATGTATTAATTTGAGTGGCGTGGCTGTGGCTGCGGATGCCATATGCCCCAGGAGCATCTGAAATTGTTTCATTGAAACCCCTGTCTTCTGCCTGAACGTATTCAGGCAGTTCAGCACCAACTGTGTACACTCATCAGTGAGACGCGCCTGTCATACTGACAAAGTCCAACTCCACACCGAAAAAAGGGAGAGAGCTTGTTTTTTTCCTAGTTGACCTGAAGCCCCAGATGGCTGAGGTGCCTGAGCATAACTGATACCGAGACTGGGCCAAAATTAGCCAGGCATTCAAGATGCGAATGCCCACCTCCCTGAGCAGGGTAAGAATGGGAAGAACCTTGTACTGACATGCTCAACCCTCAAACGCAAAGCGTAGGAACGTTCTGTTTCGAGGTAGAATCGAGACATGAAACTACGCATCCTTCAGGTCGATTGCTGCAAACCATTCCTGGAAGCGAACGCATGTGAGAATGCGTTTCAGCGTGAGCATCTTGAATGGGACCTTGTGAAGGGCCCAATTCAAGACACACAGATCCAAGATTGGTCATAACTCCCCGCCTTTCTTGGGTACAATGAAATACGGACTATAAAATCCTGACTTAATTTCAGCTGGAGGGATAGGCTCTATCGCATCCTTCACACAGCCGGCCTGGCCCTCCTCTGGGGGAAGGAGAGGTACATTCACCATCTCCTGGTCCAGAGACGGCCAGGTCAGTCCCCTTGTGCAGCTCTTTTACCCCTTTTCCACCAAGACAGTTTGAGTGCTGAGTTTAGAACCAGAGCCTAGTTTCAAATCAGTTGTCCACCTGTGGAATGTCCACATAACCCTAGGAGGCCCCGCCATCGAAGGTAGTTAGAGCAGAGGAGGCAAAGGATCGGCTTCAGCAGTAAAATGTGCCTTCCACGAATTCTGAACCTCCTCATGCACCTCCTGGAAGTAAGGCACTGGAGCAACACATGGCCGTGAACTGCGCGCCGCACCCAGGAACCAATCATCCAACCGCGAGTCCACTCAAGCCTGATGCCAGCTGCGGCCTGGGAAAGTACGGCCGTCAACTCTGAATCCGATTCAGCATGAGCAACCACCCAGGAGGGGGGCAGCTTAGCCCCCTCATCCTCTCCAGAGGACAAAAGCCCACTCTCCAATGCAGCAATCGACATCTGATCCTCATTCGGAGCATCGAATGAGACACAAGGTGCCTGACGTGAGGGACCCATGCCAACATTCGGCAACTCAACGGCACGTGGCATGCTAGAGGAGTGGGAGGCTTGTGGGGGGTTGGCCCGACAAAGAAGCTCCCACTGTAACCCTCAGATCTCCCAAAGTGCTAACCAGATCCATGGCTCTACTATGAGAAGCGGCGGGGGGTCGGGTAGCAGCAGAGGGGACTTGTGCCTCCGTATTGAAGAAGGAGAGCTGTGACCACAATGGCAACATGGACATGCTCTTTTAGGGAAACTGCTCTGAACGCCAAAGCGTGGAGGAAAGCTGAGGAGTGAAGCGCTGCACTCTCCGTGCAAAGCAAGCTGGATTGCGCAACACCGTTGGGTGAGAGATCCCTCGATGAGCTGTAAGCAATAACAATTAAAATTGCTGTTTTCAGAGAGGATCTTCTTAATAGCCATCAAAATTGATGTCTGCTCTTTTCTTTTCTGTAGAAATGTAGTCTTTCTCTTGAAAGTTTAATGGAATGAGCGATCACTGTACAACCGCTCGGCTCCGAAACAAATTATGAATGAAGTGAGTAATGCCGGTCCTATTTATACCCTTACATCCGGGTAGGTGTGACTCGGCATGCAAATCTCACTGGCCAATGTTCATTGGCTCATTTTGTTTCCACTTGGAGGTGATTGGGCTCTCAGGCGAGACCCCATGGCGAGACCCCGAACGTGACTGACTAAGTGGGAACTTAAAATAGCATGTGTAGAGGATAAGCAACAGGTACAATATTTTATATTTCCATTCTGTTAGTGACATTTCTCTTTATTTTATTCTAAACCAGTGGTTTTCCAAATGGTTAGGGTTGTTTTGCAGGTAAATTTGTGAATTACTTTCATGGTATGTGTATTAACCAAAAAAATGACCGAAAATTCAAATCTATACCAGTTTGTCTAAATAAATGAAAAATAAAACACTAAAAAGCAGTGTTGGGTGTAACGCATTACAAGTAACGCGAGTTACATAATTAGTGACTAGAAAAAAAACCAGTAACTAATAAAGATTAAGAACACAAATATTTATTTAATCTCACTTTATTAACTAATGTCTTTGCTGCTGACATTCAGTGATCCAATTCAGTAAGCAGACTGACTAGATAAACATCATATTTATGTTTCAATTTGTTTTTATTGCTGAAGTAAGAGTGTTGAACTTCCTTCCTAGAGAATAGCAGCACAGCTGAAAGTTTTGTATGAGCTGCGCCCTCTACTGTACAGGGGTGAATTTACA
The DNA here is from genome assembly GCF_019924925.1 of Ctenopharyngodon idella. Classification (NCBI taxonomy): domain Eukaryota; kingdom Metazoa; phylum Chordata; class Actinopteri; order Cypriniformes; family Xenocyprididae; genus Ctenopharyngodon; species Ctenopharyngodon idella. Next base: position 17,194,177 of record NC_067221.1, read on the forward strand.
TTTCCTTTTTACATTTAACAGTATTATAATTAGTATTTTTTTTAAGTGTAACCTTTCCTTTGTCGTCATATAACATTTAGTTAAACTAAATGTAAAAATAAGGGAAATGAGCATGAACAATTAAATATCCAATATCGACTGAAAAAAATCTCTAATATCTAACTGATATGTGGGATTGCGTGACATGCCTTCATCTTCGAAAAAAGTACAAAACAGTGCAAGGTAAAAGAAAGAGAATTGGGAGAATTTAATTATAAAATATCAAGTGATCAAATTAAGACATAAACAGTAAGAGCAAGCAGAAAATAAACTGAAGAAGATCCTTCGTTTCATTCACAGTACGGCACTTTAAGATTATTCATGTCAATAAGGAACACTGAAACCTCTTCTCTGACCTGTCAGGGAACGGATAGATCTGTCGTATGCGTGCGTCACTATTGCTCAAGTCAGGAGCTGCCTGTTCTGTTCTGTTGGCGTGTTAAAAATTCACTGTACTCTGCGAAGGTGCGATACAGCACATATGTCTCCCAGGGAGAGACAGACCTCGGCCAGGGTTCACACTTCATTTTTTTTCTTAGGTCAGAAGGTAAAGCGCAACACAAGTGTAAATGCAATCCACGCCACTGTACTCTCTATGTGACGGATGACCTTGCACGTCTTTCACAATGAAGATGAAGACTGGGACAGACGTGAGCGGGTGTGTTCAATGCTCCCTCAGTGCGCGTGTACATATTTGAAGAAAGCAGTCAAAGGAGCAGCAGCAGCAAGTCTGTCTTCTGGGTACACTTGAACCGCACCCTGCGCTCAAAACTAATCTTGGGTACAGATGCTGCTGGAAAGACAATAGCTTTGTAGGGTCCTCTGGAGGCCTGTCAGCATTTGGATAATCCCATACATAGTGAACAAAGTAAACTTCAAGCCTGGAGATTTAAAGTTTAAATCCCAGCAAAATCTTTTCAGAGTTGTCACTCAAAATGGACATTGAGCTTTTTTGAGCACCCATTAAACCATGCCAGATGGGCTTTTCGTGGAGAGATATGATATAAAAAGTGATATTTCAGTGTTAAAATCATCCTCAGCACTTAAAATGCTTAAAAATGGCTCTTTTGGAGTGATGTATTTCGGTTTGTTTGTATAATAGTAGAATTGCAAGTATAGTGCAAAAAAAACCCTCTACTTTTAAACTACTGAAAAAAACTGTGGCTTTGTGCCAAATATTTTTTAATGTGTAGTAACCTTTTATGGCCATGTACATATATTGTACACACTTGTGTCAGGCCTAACAGTTCCCTTTAGCTGTGATTAAGTCAAAACACCTTTATTTCTATAGCACTTTATACAATACTGAGATGGATGATTGTGTAAAGTTCATCAGTTATGGAATGAGTTCAATTCATTTATAAAGCAGCTCTGGAGAAAACAGTGATGTCATCATCCAGCTCAGTTCACTTCTCATCCAATAGTGTGAGTGCAGTCAAGTCAATAATATTGCAGAAATAGCACAACCTCACATACATTCTCTACTGACAAGAACATATGAAACTAGCCTAAGCCGATTTTCTGGTACGTTTCCCAAAGGCATCATTTGCCAACTATGATCACAAGTTACCAACACATTCTGAACATTCACAAACAGCATCACAAAATTGTGTGGTTAACTACATGTGGTTAACTCTCTCTCTCTAATAAATATATATATATATATATATATATATATATATATATATATATATATATATATATATATATATATATATATATATATATATATACACACACACACACACACACACACATTGTGCACGTGTGAATGTGCTCTAGTACCCCAAGGTTACTTAAATAATTAAGAGGAAACCCGTGATTGAATCAATCAGGAAATAACGAAAAACAGCAGAGAATAAAAATAGCATTCAGATGCCATGTTCGTTATTTGCAGCAATCTTACATTAATCCGATTTTAAAGCAATCAAACAGCAGAAGTTACTTCACCACCTTCTTAACAACATCAATAAAGTGACTATGAAATCAAAATTGACAGTCCTTATATTTTTATGGAACATTGCAGTGTTTATTATAAAAGTTACACTGTTGTATAATTACGTTGTTGGTCATACTGGTTTCAGAGGGGTCGGATTTAAAAACAAAAAAACTAAACCAGCTAAACTCCAGCTTGGCCAGACTAGGAAACCATTCTAAATCAGCTAACCTAAGCTTGGGCTGCTTTAAATGAGGATTTTTTTTTTTTTTTTTTTTTTTTTTTTTTGCTGTGCCTTCTCAGAGGACCTACATGAAATCCATCTGAATGAAAGCAGCATGTAATTACACTCAGTTTCTGGGCAAATAGTCCTGTCTCCCCTCCCAAAGCAAATATTTTTCTTGATAATGGAAGCAAGTACAATGCAATAGCAATCATATTTTTTCCACTAAAGAGATTGTTGACAGGTAAAGGAAAGGGAGATTAGAGCAATTCGGACAGGACTGGCATTATGGCGTATATTTCATTGCACACCAATTCCCTGTTTGTCTTAAATTTGAACTTGAATTTTGGAGGGGGAAAACCTCAAATCTTATATATGGTACGTTTATTTTTTATTTTAAAATAATTAAATTATGGATTCCATTACAGAAGCATCAAAGCATTGTTGAACGGTTCATAAACAAAAGGTGTTGATTGTGTTTGCTGCAACCTTCATACAGTATGTTAAAAGGCCTAATCAACTGGCGTTACCAGCAGTGCAGCATTTGGACTTTCACCGGTAGCTTAATGCCAGAGATTTGCCAAAAGTCAGCAGTGGTGTTTGCAATTTTGGTCACACACTGAAAAATGTGTCACACAACAATATATTTCCTGCCCCAAATCGCACCTACCACTCTATGATTAATCATATCACTTCTGCAATATTACAGTGGGACTAACATCCACCGTGGTGTCCTTAAAATACACCGCTGAGCCTCTCACCAGTGCCCATCATAAACAATCACACACACAGCAACCTGATGATCATCTTGATGGATGCACTTTTTTCTTGGAAAGTGTTTCCTGGTGGGGGGAGAAAAGCGATGTGTGTTCACCTCTCTTTTTCTATGCTCCCCACAGCTCAAGTGTGTAACAACGTTCTCCTGCGCTGTCAGAATGGTGGTGTGTGTCACCACCATCAGCACTGCCAGTGTCCGGCAGGTTTCGGCGGCATACTGTGCGAGAAGGCCCAATGCCAGGGTGACTATTGCGAGGAGCAGCAATCCAGCCAGCCGGCCCTCCGCCCCCCACCCGTGGGCCCAGACTCTCCCGCTGGCTCTTCTATCTCTCATCCCCTCCCTGCTGGCCACCCGGGGCCTTACATCACTCTGAGGGGAATGCTTTTGCCCCAAAGACATTCTCAACAGGGGCTCTAATCCTGAGTTTCTGATAGAGGACACATCATGGCTAAAAAGAAATGCTCCCTTGATGCAGAAGAAAAAACAAAACCACAAGGTTTTCTACTCAGTACTATGTCAATTAAAGTTTGCCAGAGATGATGGATAAACTGAAAAAACTAAAGAAACTGCGAGAGAAAAAAAAAAAAAATGAAACAAGAACAACAACACAAAATGCTGACACTAATGACTGTCTTTGTTGAAAATGTTAGGATGAAATCAAATCAATTCAATGTTACACTGCTCTGAAGCCATCCGTCAGATTAAGACTTCATCTCAAACCTCAGAGCGCTGAAACACCGCAATACAATTTGTTTGGAGACAAATCATTGATGTGAAGATGAATCAAGATGAACTTGTAGACTGCCACCTAAATTTACACACACACTACCACGACTGGTTGTCAAACTTCTCACACTTTACCTTTTCCTGACCCTCTCTCTTCTTCCTGTAACTCTGTGAAGTCATGTAAAAGACCCATGATATATGTCACACAAGAAATGATTCAGTTTTTCAGAAATGATCAAATATAATACAGTAACATGAGCGACAACTGTTGAAATTTTGTACTGGGGTATTTTCATGACAGTGAGAATTAGAACAAGAAGAAAGACCTTGTCCAACAATGTGACTTTTTGCACCACTGCGACAACCTGTAGAATTTGGGTCGGCCTTTTTATTATTGCCCTGATGGAGTTGCATATCCCTGTTCAGTTGCTAATTGTTTTGCTTAAAACATGCGTTTACATTCTCACCGACTGTACTGTACAAGAGGTTTCACCAAAGGGCTTTGGTGAGGAATCCTTTGTTGCTTGAAGCCAACTATGTTTGTGAATTAAAGAAGAAAAATAACTGTTTATGACCATTTTATGAAAGAAAATATTCAAGATAGCAGGTGATTTCATTTCAGGGGTTTTCAAAGTTCGCAACTGCTTTAGAGATCCCACAAATTGCAGGGATATGGAATTTAACAGCACTCTTCCAAACAGATGACGATTGTGAAGAAACGTGTAATGTTACAAACACATCCTTGAATCCGTAGAAACATTCACCTGCCAAAGTGGGCGAATTTTGAACTCGGACTACATAACATAACCACAACAAAAGGATGAAAGACATGTAAGCCCATTGTTCTCCCTCGTCAGTTTTCTGAAATCAGAATTTAAAGGTGGGGTAAGTAGATTTTCAAAAACGCTGTTGGACATTGTTGATATCTGAAATCAACCCAAACAAACCCACCCCTCTCTTCATTGCTCCGCCTCCAAAACTCACCCTTCAATCCTAACCACTCGCACAGATGATGAACGAACGACAAGGAAGCACAAAAAATGAACGTACAGTACACAAGAGTAAATACAAACAAGAGTTTGTTGTTAGTCGCCAACAGCACAGCAGCTCCAGACAATCAATGACACGCAAAACATTATAAAAACATTTATAATGTTACAACAGGTTTCTATTTCAAATAAATGCTGGTCTTTTGAACTTTATATTAATCAAAGTATCCTGGAAAAAATGCATTACAGTTTTCACAAACAATATTAAGCAGCACAACTGTTTTCATCATTAACAATAATAATAAGAAATGTTTCTTGAGCAGCAAATTAGCATACCAGAATGATTTGTGAAGGATCATGTGACACTTAAGACTGGAGTAATGATGATGAAAATTCAGCTTTGCATCACAAGAATAAATTACTTTTAACATATTTTAAATCACAGCGATTTTAAATTTCATAATTTTGTGGTTTTTATTGTATTTGAGATCAAAATAAATGTGCAAAATATAGCTACTATCTTTAACTCTCTTTTAAATTCTTACTTTTTGTCTCTCACTCGTGTTTAATGTACCCATCAATTGCTGGTTATTGGTTAACATTCCTGTAGCTCAAACTGTAGTACAGGTCAAGGGTTTGCAACCCAGCATGAACTGGTAAAAAAATGGTAAAAAACCTAACTTTCAATGCAATGCAATGAAAGTGCCTTCTGCCAAATGCATAAATGTAAATGACACTTACTCAGTAGCTGATACTCTATAGTCAAGGCACATTTTCTGACATAGTTTAAATTTCAACTGAAATCAATTCATAAAAATAGTAGTAACAGGGCTGGATTTAAGGGCACGGCAATAAAAGTTTTCCAGCAGAGACTGAAATCAAATGTAAATCACAAAACGAATGAGTAAGAGAGGTGTGTTGACGAAGCATGGATTGGAGAATGTCACTCACTGAGAGGAATAACACGCAGTCGTGATACGGCAATCATTTTCAAGTCCACGCTGGGCACTTAAATGGAAATGAAGTCATTCTGTGCCTGTGACACACGGTGAAAGCGGGTCTGAGGCTGGATAGATTACATTAGTGAGATTAGGCCTCTTCATTTCAATCAAATCAAATCCTCAATCGCCCTTGATCTTAATAACTTTTCTCCCAAAAGACAAGTATAAGTGAAGATGTCATTTTATTTTGAGAAATAACTGCCATGTCCATTTACTCCTTTGTAAATTCCATTGATGATTAGGTCCAGGTTGGCCATTTTTGTTCGACTCATTTCGTTCAGCTTAATAGATGTGGTCAAATAATTAGAAACACTTTGCACTTCCAAGATGGAAATTTAAGATTGGCCAGATAAATGAGTATAAACATTGCACCCCCCCCCAAAAACAAGCTGTACTGCATCTCATTAGGTTTGAATGGAAATGCAGTCAGAATGCTAATGAGTCTGTAATGAGACTGAATGCAAACTCCCTCCAGCAAACTACCACCTCTATTTTTGATGGACATCAGGGGTCAATGAGGGCCCATGCAGTTTCTCATTCCTCATACTTCACAATAATAACTGGATGCTCTTTAGAAAACAGCTTCTTTTCTACCGAGACTATTGTTATACATTTTAGCAGCTATTTTTACACAATGCGTTCCTGATTGTGCATTTTGAAAGCTCTGCATACTAAAAAGGGGAAACAATTCTTTGACTTTCCCTCAAGCTGTGAATAAATCCTGAGGCTATTATTTGTCACCTGTTTGAAACAACAGCGGCACGAATATATATACACACAAACTCCAGACAAATAATTGTACAGTGCTATTTCAAAACTACACGAAAAACCTCAGAGACTGTGAAATCTCTTTGAGTATGGTCTTTATAACATCACGTTGGGATTATCAATGGCTTACAAAACTAATGGCTTACTCTCAAGGTCCCATTTTTCAAAGCTGCAGAACAGCATGAGGAGCTTCCCACTTGAGACTGTCCCTGACAATGTTACTAGGCCAAGATGTCCCACACCTGAGATGAGAGAGAACATGAGGTACATTTTAGCAAGGCTGTAAAACATCTTTTATGCCTTCCTGGTTCTCCTCCAACTTTTTGGACCATTTTTAAACTTTTAAAGGTTATAGTGTATCAAGAATGTGTGCATAGCTCATGGACATTTGATGGATGATTATTGAAGCACAATGTTTTTCAAAGTACAGGAGACTCAGAGTAGATAACATAACACTGTCGTAAAACATTATGCTTTTTTTCTCCAGGATGTGGCCTGTTTACCAAGAATGATGCTTTCTTGAGAGTAATGGCCACATCCATCTCTGAGGAACAGGACTGTAATGCCTTATTCAAAGCAGGGTGTGACACTTTGTGAATGCAGCAGCTCATTTACACTTTTTGGAGTAAAAACTAGCTTACAGTACATAAGAGATGTAGTTCACTCTTTTCCCTTATGACATATACAGTGGGGTTGTAATTACTCAATGTAATCTACAATTTATAAAAAATACAGAAATTAATACCTAAAATATAAAGTCATGCCTTAAATGAATTATAATATATAGCAGGTGTTTCTAACTCATGATTACATAGTATAGACACAACTGTATGTTGTATCTTATTAGATGAGTAAAAACCATTTACAATACCCATCAAAAGTTTGGAGTCTGTAATTTTTTAATGTTGTAAGTCTCTATTCTCTCCAAGAATATAAAAATATAGTAAAAACAGTAATATTGTAAAATATTAATACAATTTAAAATAACTGATTTGTTTGAATATATTTCAAAATTTATTAATGTGATGGCAAAGCTGAATTTTCAGCATCATTACTCCAGTCTTCAGTGTCACATGATCCTTCAGAAATCATTCCAATATGCTGATTTGGTGCTCACAAAACATTTATAATTATTATCAATGTTGAAACAGCTTTGCTGCTTAATATTGTTTGTGGAAACTGATAATTTTTTTTTTTTTTTTTTTTTTAATTTCAAACATCAATCTTAATAACTACTATTAATTTTGTATTTGATCATTTATAAGTGATATATAATTGTTCATGAAGGCTGGGAATGAAAAACGCCTTATATTCAGGTGTGCATAATTATTGGGCAGGTTTTCTTTTACAGGCAAAATGAGCCAAAAAACAGATTTAACTCAGACTGAAAAGTCAAAAATTATTAAATGCTCATGAGAAGGATGCAATACTAATGCAATAATAGAAATTGCAAAGTTAAGGCATGACATTGGACAGCAAAACACTCATTGGATCAGCAGGGTCAGACAAAAACAGGTGGAGAAGAAAAGACACGTTAACTGCTAAATAATTAAGAATTAAGTGTGAAACCATCAGGAACCCTTTAGTCTCAAGCGCCACCATTTTCCAGAGCTGCAACCTACCTGGAGTCTCCAGAAGTGCAAGGTGTCAGGATCTCAGAGGCTTAGGTTAGGTTGCAGTTCTGGAGAATGGTGGCGCTGGAGACTAAAGGGTTCCTGATGGTTTCACACTTAATTCTTCACCTTAATTCTTAATTATTTAGCAGTTAACGTGTCTTTTCTTCTCCACCTGTTTTTGTCTGACCCTGCTGACCCAATGAGTGTTTTGCTGTCCAATGTCATGCCTTAACTTTGCAATTTCTAGTATTGCATTAGTATTGCATCCTTCTCATGAGCATTTAATAAATGTTGACTTTTCAGTCTGAGTTAAATCTGTTTTTTGGCTCATTTTGCCTGTAAAAGAAAACCTGCCTAATAATTAGGCACACCTGATGAATATAAGGTGTTTTTCATTTCCAGCCTTCATGAATAATTATATATCACTTACAAAATTAATAGCAGTTATTAAGATTGATGTGGTTTGGAATTGGTAAAATGTGCTTGAAAAAAATATGATCAGAAAATCAACTTGCCTAATAATTCTGCACACAGTGTATAAATGTCGGTAACACTTTAACTAATGTTAACCAATAAGTCTTATTGTAATGTATTAACTAACATGAACTAACTATGAGAAATACATTTGTTACAGTATTTATTAATCTTTGTTAATGTAAGTTAATAAAAATACAGCTGGTCATTGTTTGTTCATGTTGGTTCATAGTGCATTAACTAATGCTAACAAATACAACTCTTGATTTTAATAATGTATTAGTAAATGTTGAAATTAACATTAACAAAGATTAATAAATGCTGTAGAAGTGCAGTTCATTATTAGTTCATGTTAACTAATGGAACCTTATTATAAGTGTTACCTGAACCAATTTTTTATAAATCCTCAATTTTTTTATACATCCTTGCTATTTTTTTAAACAGATCCCCCTCTTTTCCACCTTCACACACACTAAGAATAATGCTGACTGCACATTAGTGGTAGATTGTGTTGGTTTATGAAGAGATCAGTGCTAAGTGTTTTAATGGGAGCTATAATCTAGCATGACTACACAGGAGAAGACATACCAAAGACACGGATGCCTCCATGCTGGATATTAACCACAGGGAGCTTCGTTTCAGTTGTCTGGCCCAGTGTGTGTCATGCCTTTCAATTCTCTTCAGTGACTCAAGGTTAGGACATATATAGTCAATGCATTTATTGGATTCTGCCACAGTCAGCATCATACAATACATAATTAAAGTGCCCTATTATGCTTTTTTGCATATTACCTTTCATGCAGTGTGTAATATAGCTGTTTGTGAAGGTAAAAGGTCTGCAAAGTTTTAAAGATCAAAGTGCAAGACAATAAAGTTATTGTCTCCTAAAAAAAAGAATAAATTCTGAACTGCCTGAAATGAGTCAGTAATTCTAGTCTCACTTCCTGCTACATATCTATGTAACAATGTAACAAATGCATAATGGCATTGCATAATGCCAGCCTATGGTCTTCATTGGCTGCCCGTGAACGACGACTACTTTGGCCCGCCCTCAAACACTGTAGTTGTAGCTAAGGCCTGAAAGAGTTTGGTTTGTGTTGTCAAAATGTCGAGAAGACCCTGTTTTCAATGCTGTGAATCCACTTTGCATGCACTTCAAAAGGATGAGGACTCGCTGGAACTGATATGGGAAAAAAAACAACATCTTTAATGGTCATATCACTGTGTATCCAGCGCTGAGGAAGCCTTGGGAGCTTAAATTCAGATATGGTAATAGTTTCGATTCCAACACACGCTGTAAGCGGTAGACCAATCACAACAGACCGGGCTGTCTGACCAATCAGAGCAAAGTAGGCTGCTGGTAAGGAGGGGTTTAGAGAGACCGGATCTTAGAATGAACCGTTTTCATACTTTTTGAGAACTGAGGTGATGTGCAATAAGAAAATGAAAGTGTTTTTGACATTGGATGTATGTAAAACTAGGAGACCTCCAAAACAAAATTAAGAACCTTTAAAATAGCAAAATGGGGCACTTTAAAACTTGATTAATCAACAGTTTAGTCATTGGTGACCTGTCAGTTAATGGTCTATATAGAAAAATATATGGGGTATATAGGCAATGTCTGGTGAGCAACAATAACTTCCTGTCTTACTAAAAATTGATTCAGACAATGGCCACATTGTGGTTGTGATTCTTTAAATAGCAGCCATAACAATGCACACATTTTTTTCTGTTTCAGTTTAATCTGGTTAGGTTTTGTTTAATCAGGTTACTTCCCATCCTGTTAAATCAATAAAGTATAAATCTAAAAGGATTAACTCCAAATGTTGTAGTTGTATGTGAGGTGAGGGAGATGTGACACCGTCATACATTTTCCATTTAGGAGACAGTTTTAGGGTTTTATAAGCACTCTAGCCAGGGTCAAAGCCATTAGTGAGCGTCTGAGATCTTTTTTCATGTCTCTTGCACTGTATATTTCAGTTGTTGGCACCCTCTCTTCTGTAATAAGGGAAACGTAATCAGATTGCAGCTGTTGTTGTGAAGGCAGCTACTGTGTTTTTCTGGCTCACCTCAGTGCTTAAGTGAAGGGTGTACAAGTTCAGATAAGGGTAAGAGGAATGTTATACCTTCATCCCTAAAATACTAAATTGGGATAATAATGTTTATTACCAGGAGTTAAAGTTGGAATCTGAATGATCTGGAATGGTATTTCACCATTAAAACTTAATCAGTAATTTTTATTTTGTTTTGCATTGAAAAAAAAAAAAAATCGAAAGATTTATTTGATAAAAAAAGGTTTTACATTTAAAATAAATGCTGTTTGTTTGTTTGTTTTTTACTTTTTATTCATCAAAGAATCCTGAAAAAAAAATGTATTGTGGTTTTCACATAGATATTAAGCAGTACAATTGTTTTTAACATTAATAATAATTAGAAATGTTTCTTGAGCACTAAATCAGCATATTAGAATAATTTCTGAAGGATCATGTGACACTGAAGACCAGAGTAGCAATGCTAAAAATTCAGCTTATAAACTTCTGTACATTTTAAAATAGATAATATTAAAATAGAAAATGGTTATTTAAAACTGTATCTGTAATCTGTAACTGTAATCTTTATTTTTTTTTAATTAATTTTTTTTTTTTTTAATTAACTGGCAACATTTTTGTTTCCTGTTTTAAACAAGAACATCTCATAACTAACATTTTTGGGGATTTATGCTTAAAAACACAATTTTCCAGTGGGGCTAAGAAAAAAAGCAAGATTAATAGACAGATATACAATGCCCTCAAAAAGTTGGAAAATGCTTTAGGCAACATAAAGACAGCATAATTCCTTATTTTTCTGTGAAACTTGCAAAAGACCAGCAACTACATTGTAAAGCGTTTACCTCAGTAAGTTCACAAAAAGGATCTCTTGAGCTTGTGCGAATGAGTGGAGGCGGGGCTAATTAGCATATTCATATATCCACATATAATAAATGAGGCAAGGGTGTAGAGTTACATTCAAGCTATTTTAAGGCATGAAGATTTTTTTTTTCCACAGGAAATGTTTGAATGTGTCATTTTGGTGATTAAAGATGAGTTTTAAGGGATACAATTATTGGCTACAGGGCTTTAAAACATTTTTGTGTTTCTGTGCTTTTGACATTGTATTTTTAATCTTATCAAATGTGGAAAATATGAATTCTGTGTTTTTAATTCAGGTTTTCTGCAAAATCATCCTAAGCTGCAAATGACACATGTCCATACACCACAGACATTATGCAACAGCCCAGAATGGAAGGTTATATGCAATGATCTTGTTAGTTAGTGCACACAATGAACAAGTAATCCAGTTTCAACTGCAGCTAAGCATTATTGCATATAACAATGCTGCTGGACTAAAATAACCATATGGTTAGAAACTAAAAGGATGAAAGAATTCAGAAAGCTTCGGTCTTAAAATGAGGACGAGACTACATTCTTCATCAACATCCGCCTTATCAGATATAATGAGTGCATTTGCATATAACCTTTGTCTCAATATGTAGTATGTTGATGGAGCCACGGTTGCTGCAAAATTACAATAAAGATAAATGGAGACGTAGAAAGGAATAGAAATGAAGATTGTAGGGTTCAGTACATCCTGCTTATTTATCAGCATAAACAAAGTCAAAAACCTGAATTTGAACAGGCATGATGCTTCTGTGGAAGTATAATGAGAGAGATCACTGGTAAAAAATAAATAAATAAACAACTACAAATTTGTGTTTCATTACATACTGAGATTGATGCCACCGGTTCAGAAGGATAGTTGTGGTGAGTGGAGACATCTGGGATTGTATTTAGCGATGATTCATCAAATGGGCATCACGAAGAGAGTTTGATGGACACGGCATCATTAATGCATAATGCAGAGCGCTTAGGTCACTCAGTCATCAAATATTTAGCAGTTAACACAAGCACTTAGAAGTGAGTGTCACGAAAACATGCATTATGTTCTAATTGAACTTTTGTGTTTTGTGAAGACTGAATATAAATACGTTTTGTTCATAGTTATGTATACACTTGAGGGTATAATCACACAGAAAGCCACACTGCCCAGATCAAACTTTGATTTGTCAGCACTCCTGAAAAGCATTTGAAAATGATTGATCATGTGATAGTATGTTATGTGTATGCTATAGGTTAAATAGAAGTTTTTAATCTAGATTTAAACTGACAGAGTGTGTCTGCCTCCCAAACTAGGAAGACTGTTCCAGAGTTTGGGCGCTAAATAGGAAAAGGATCAACTGCCCACAGTTGATTTTGAAATTCTAGGTTTTATCAACTGACCAGAATTTTGAGACCGCAATAAACTAATCAAACTTTGATTCATCAAGAGACACCTGAGTTATGAGCCTCGGCACTCCTGAAATGCATTTGAAAATGATTGATCATGCAACTGAAGTTCTGCTGTCTTACTGCAAAGGCATATGCAGGAGATACCAGGCTAGTTGTCATACAGGGATGTTGTTGCGAAGTCTCTTGCAAAATGTAGCTTGATTAAAGGTTTTGAGTCAAATGTCCAATTACACAAATGTGTTTTCCCTGTGGCAGTGCTTTAGCAGAATGGTTTCAAACATCTAATTCAAAATTTTAGTCACATGTATAATGAAGGTAGATTTTAGATTTATGTTCACAGGACAGGTTAATTTTCATAAATGTCAGATGGGCACAAGTATTTTAAGTGTTATAACTTTATAGATTACAACAATTGTTATATGACAAAAATATGACACATTTTAATAATTCATTTTTGCTCTTTCATGATTTGTTTTGTGTCAATTTGTGTCGAAACAACAATTGTTTTATTGTGTCAATTTTGCTGAAAAGTCTATAAAGGCTGTTTAAATAGAATCAACAGATTCTATTGTGACAACTTACTATACCCCATATAGTGTAATATTTTAGTCAAGATTTTAAAGTTAGTAAATATATATTTTTTTCTAGAATCTACCTTTTTTTAATGTGCAGTTCTCCTCTGGCCAACAAATGAACATTGTGTGATTATGATTCCAGGCTGCATCACAAGTCAGAAGTCAGATTGTGGATTGGTATCAATTAAATATTTCATCGAGTACTTTCTGCTTGAAAATAGGATTCATCACATCGGTATGGAGTCGAAACTGGCCATCGGGGTCTGTGCAAAGGACTTGTCTGGTTCTTGTTGTCTTTGCTGACAATCTGTGCCGACAGCTGTCCTGTCGACAAGGTCTTCACAAAGGATTGTCTAGTTGACACGGTCTCTGCTGACACTTAGGGCTACGTTGTGGTCATGTCTAGGTGCATATGATCTGGATACGGCCCAGATCCGGCGAACTACAGTAACCTTGAAATATGGATGAGACATATGAATGAGACAGACAGACTAATATTAGTGTATGCCATTCTTCTTACGATGTAACAAGTACAAGGTGTTATGAGAAGTGTTCCCGGTTCCAGTTGACCTAATTTATGCAGCCTAACAATCATTTAATGGATTTGAATTTATAGAAATGTGGTAGTATGTTATGTGTATGCTATAGGTTAAATAGAAGTTTTTAATCTAGATTTAAACTGACAGAGTGTGTCTGCCTTCCGAACAAGGCTAGGAAGACTGTTCCAGAGTTTGGGCGCTAAATAGGTAAAGGATCTACTGCCCGCAGTTAATTTTGATATTATAGGTTTTATCAACTGACCAGAATTTTGAGGCCGCAATAGACGTGAAGGACTATAATACGATAAGAGCTTCCTCAGGAACTGAGGTGATAAATAATTTAGAGCTTTGTAATTAGCAAGATTTTAAAATATATGCAATGTTAAATAGGGAGCCAAGGCAATGTTGACAGAACCAGACTAATATACTGTAGTCATACTTCCTGGTTCTTTTTGGACCAAATGGAGTTTGTTCATTAAGCGTGCAGGGCAACCACCCAGTAGAGCATTACAATAATCTATCCTTGAGGTCATGAATGCATGAACTAAATTTTCTGGTTCTGGAACTAACCCAGGTTCTTAACTGACGACGAAGACTTGACAGAGCAAGTGTTAGAGATTATTCTAGATTATTACATGCAGAGGTTTTTGGTCAAATAATTAAAACCACTGTTTCTTTCTGAATTTAATAGTAGGAAGTTACTAGTCATCCAATGTTTTTTATATCAACTATGCATTTTGTTAGTTTTATGAATTGGTATATTTTATCAGTCCGCGAAGAAATACAGAGCTGAGTATCATCAGTGTAACAGTGAAAACTAATGCCACGTTTCCTAATGATATCACCCATGTGTAACCTGTACAAGGTGAAAAGTAATGGTCCTAGTACTGAGCCTTGCTGTACTCTATACTGAACTTGTAAACAATATGATAGGCTGGCTGTAAGGAGGGGTTTTGAGAGACTGAATTGAAACAAACTGTTTTCAGACTCTTTGAGAAATGAGGTAATGTGCAATGCATATTATGAGAAAACGTAAGTGTTGTTTGACCTATAATGCATGTAAATCTATTGTAGGAGACCTCCTAAACAAAATTAGGAACTTTTAAAATAGCATAATAGGGGCACTTTAAATGGAAAGAAATTTATGAAAGTATAAATGTATTCTAAGTTTTAGATAACAATAATTTAAATATTTACCCTGTCATGACAATGAAACCTGATACTGGGGGCTGAGGTGAGTCAGAGCTGCATATTTTATTTCTGCTTTTATGTGCCATTGTGTCATTACACAGAACTTGGAGGCAGCTCAGAGACTTCATGTGGCAGCCTTAAACCTGCTGTAAAAAAAAACGACTTTACAAGATCACTAATTGCCTGCCAAACAGCTTAGCCAATCATAAACATTCTTGCTTGCTTATGAAATCCATTTGGAATATTCTGAATCTTTTATGCCAAGTTTACACTACAGGATTTTAAGCCCGATTTAAGCCCAATTTGCAAGTTTGCTCGCCGACAGGTCGGGCTGTGATCGGGGGAAATCAGTGAGCGATCGGGGCTCGCCAATCTTTATGTATGAACTACTCAACGACTTATCAAAGAGGCTCGCTGACGCATCACCGACACCTCGCAGACGCCAGACAAATATCTAGCATGCTAAATATCTGGAGCTGTCGGCCGACTCGATATCCTGTGGTGTCACGTGTCGCGACGCAACAACCAATGAAATATACACTGATGTCTATGGAAGCAGCAATAACAATCCATTCAAATATAATTTGCCGACGTTTATTCATATCAGATAAACACTGTGTAAGTAACTATAAAGCTCGCTCACTCTATTGTTCTCCCAGTTCACCGGCCACCTGTAGTGTAAACTTGGCTTTAGTGTCTCCGGCCCAGAATCTCTCTAGACGGTGCAGTGTAACCACCCTCTGATATGCTGGCATGGCATATCATAGCACTGGTTTGTATCTTAAATAGTAGCTCAATGGCATAAGAAGCATATCTGGACTTAAATTGCAAATCACCTCCCCCGATCCAACCCCCACTAGCCCTCTGGAACAAATTATTTATGTATCACACCAACAGAGACTATAAATAATATATTGTGCCCCAGATCCCTGTGTCTGGAATGAAAGCATTTATCCTCTTTTGAAAACATGTAGTGGTATCAGAGCATAAGGGACCCTGTCTGCAAGTGCAACAAGGGCTGAATCATATGGAAAAAGCTAACCTACAAATAACTTAAACACAAGTGTGTCTAACTTGCTATGTTTGGAGTGAGGAAGAGGCCTGAAGGAAATATCAGGGTGTAAAAAAAGAGTGTGAAGACAAAATCAATAAAACCAGATGGCGTGAAATGACACTTTCTTGATGGAGGGACATCCTGTCAAGTTCTGCTAACAGTGTGCAATAGAAGAATGCCTGGGAAGAATTGAAGTTTTGTGTTTACTGTTTCTTAATAAACTGATGAGATGAATTGACAGTACGCAGCAAACAATACATGAAAAAATCTTTAAATGATTTAACCAATTATAGTTATTTAAATAAAGCTGCTGTCGTAACTTTTTTTTTGGTTAAAAATGATCCAAAATCAATTTTTGAGCAAGTACATAACCAGTCAGTGTTCAAAACTATCTCCTTACCTTAGCCCGATTCACAACGGTAAGCTTGTGATAATGTTTTATAATTCGGGTGGTACTGGTGGGTTTCCGCGGGAAATTCGAGCATATCGCCGTTGGTCTTTGCATCATTGCGTCACTGCGTCACGTCTGTTTACATTAAGAAGAGTCCCAGCTAGGCTATATAGCATGTGAGGCGGATCATTTATAGCCTTTTCTTACAGCAGCTGCAATTATTAAACTTATCATTTTGCTGGCGGATTCTATGGTATGACATATTAACGTTAGAGATTAGACTGTACAGAAATTGAAATCTACAGGTAACGCTAATACACATTAAATACACATAGTCATGCAATGCTGATGTTGTTAACATTAACAATGTGAGAACAAAGTATAATAATAATAATAATTTGCAAGGTTTGACGTGATCCGAGCAAAGCGATCGTTACATTTAATCACCATTGGCAGCGCGATTTACTGTAATGCTTCTTTTCCCCTCAGTTGGTGAGAACAAAAGTGGCAGACATGTTACTTACTTGTTCAGATGACATTTTCCAGTGAAAATTCTTACTTTGGTCATACTTCAAGACTACAATCTGTGATTCCGAAGTACAGTATCCACACCAGTGCGGTGACTGACAGCAAACATATTTATCCGCGCTGAGGAGCCGTGCCAAGGCACTAACCCACGTAAAGATAATAATTCCGCAAACAACTGCAATTGAAGGTTTCAAACAGAGATGGCGACAAAGAGGCAAAACTTACTGCAGCTTTAAATAATAATAATAATAATAATAATGCTTACTGTTCATAAATGTATGGCTTATTTTATTAAAACGAATAGATTTCTTTGTCTTAATAACTTTATTATGCCTTCATCATGTTTGTGCTACATTACAAATGCCTTTTATGTATTGATTTTGTTTTATCATTGCCTAAGGAAACTATGAATTATTTATAAAAATGAATTATTACAACTTCAAAACTATGATAATAAAGAGTGAAAAAACAAAACATGAATATTTATTGTGTGAAAATTATTTGTATGTATTTTTTAAAAGTTATGACAATGAATGTAAACACTTCTTCACATTGTTGCAGTTAGTTCCTGTCTTTAAACATAATTGGCTGTTATTTAGTTCACACCCCTGGGAATTTTCACTGTATATCCTTCTGCTTGTCTGTGTTTGCACATTCTGGATTTTTCAGTGACTCTTTCTGCAGGTTACATTGTTATGGCAGTACAGTAGGTGTTGACAAGTGAGTCATTAAATCATTCACAGCTGAATAGTTATGATTTATTCAATGCCACTGTATGTTTGTTGTTCAGAGACAAAATGATTCTGCTTTGGTTTGTTAATAACTGTTTTAATTAATGGAGCAAAAGTAGACAAAATACTGTAGTGATAAGAGAAATTAAACCAATCAATTAAACCAATGTGTGGTGGTCAAAATGGTGTATATGCAACATGAACAGAGCCCAAACATTACTAAAGAAACCTTTTACAAACTAATTACAAATATTTTTATGAAAGTTTAGTCTATTAAATGTAATCTACAAATCATTAAATCCCATTTTCTAGCGTCTGTAGAAGTTGTATCCTTATATTGTTTGTCTTTTTGGGCAGGACTTGGCTAGTCAGAAACTATTAACTATCACTTTTATTTTTTATTATACACACATGTTTTTCTGCAATCAACTTCAGAGGAGCAACAGTTGAATATGTTAGTACTCAGAACCCCTTGAGTACTGAGGTTTGTTACTGCAAAAACTCAAGTGTATTACAAAGTGCAAAGCCCAAAGGGGCAGTGAGTGCATGAGGACACCCGTCCTAACTCACTCCAAGGTTGGATCGGGGGGGATTCATTGTGGTCCACTCAGGGTTTATTCCCTTCAACAGCTTTGATCTGCAAGTGTTTAATTACTCAATAGTGCTGATGAAGTCCTTGAGGCGCTCAATCTCAGTCCTTCCTATCAGACATATAGTACAGGGCTTTATTGAGTTTCCCTCCCACTCTCCCCATCTACAGTTGCTGAATTGGTAAAGACAGTGTGGTGAGGTAAGTCACACCCATATAACACATAACTCTTCACCCATTCCTGTCTCTTATTCAACACCAAGAGGTGACACTTTCAGGTCAGGATTGAGGGATGCTCTCTCTCTCTCTCTCTCTCTCTCTCTCTCTCTCTATCTTCCTTTTCCTCTGAAGTCTCCTGCTGTCAGTTCACAGCTTTCAGAAGTGGAGAGAGATAGACCTGCTTCCATCCTCTGGCAAACAAGGCTGGCCATCAATCACTGCTGCACTGCACCACGGCCCTCATGGCTCTTTCTCAACATGCCTCAGGTTAAATCTCCACTACGGTTCCTACTCAGCTCCTACTGTCCTAAGATGATTTAAGAGCTTTACTGGGAATTTGTGACAAGTACACTGAAATTCTGAAAAAGAACATAAAATAATTTAACATATCCCCCAAACAGTTTGTTTGGAAACATATTGAGGAAAAAAAAAACATATGACATGAAAATAAAAGCCCAGTTACAACATTTGTAGATATTTAGGAGAAATGGCATGCTTTACTTGGTTATGTTGTACTACCTTTTGCAATTTAAAAACAAAAATGTCTATAAAAAAATACAGATTATAATAAAAGAATAGGCATAAATGTACTTTGCTTAAGCTCTGCCATTTAAACTTCATCAATAATTTCTTGATTATTTAAACAATGATAAGTTTATTGTAATTCTTAAAAGGATGGAGATAAAGAGCTAAAGTTAGTCATTGCTTAAATTGAGAGTTAACTTACATTAGGTTGTCAACTTGAAGATAATTTAGATTTTTTAACCATCTTTGTTAAAAATGTTGATATTATCACACCCCACAAAACATCACACAAGCCATAAATTCCATTGCTAACACTAGGCTTGTTCGAGATGCATCGGAGATGCATGCAGACCGATCGGCGTATGACATCAAAGTACCGCGAGAGCGTTTGGAGAGCATACGACTCCTTATGCTTTTGAATCGCTCTCGTGGTACTTTGATGTCATATGCCAATCGGTCTGCGCAGCGCCGATGCATCTCGAACAAGCCTATTTACTTACTGTTGTTTTCCCTCCAAAATGATGTCACTTCCTAGAGGATGATGTCATTAAGGAAGTAGTTTAAAGGGATTTATAAAGGGATACAAACAAATAACGGTTACCGATTACAACAATATTCCCTATTATATTATAGCTTACTGTATATATGAGAGAAAATAATGTAATAAAAAATAAAACATCTGAATAATGTCACTTTAATGGGTATAAAATATTTTAATAAAAGTAATACAAAATAGTTTTATGGCCATTCAGAATTTAAAATCTAGTAAATTTTCTCACACCATCAGCGAGTGTGGCAAAAAGTTACATTTGGACCCTGTATACAGCTATAGAGAATTCACTGGCTAAACGGTGTGAAACAAGTCATAATTTACATGCATTCTGATGAAAACCAGACAACATGAACTGTTAGGTGCATTAAGAAACAGATGTATGATTGCAATTATCTTTTCAACATCTACGACAGCAGTGAAAATGACATTTCTGTAAATATAGTTTTCTGAGAAAAGACTTGACCTGGATTTTAGCATATAAAACAGCTTGTAAAAAAAAATGTCTGTCCATTTAGAGAACAATTTCCCTTGCACAGAACTTACAAAAATGTTTTAAACAAAAGTTCATCTGTGATGCCAGTCCTCAGAGAAACCTTGTTTTTGTCTGTTTTCCAGTAAAAAAATCTAAACATCCTTAAAACAAGATAAACTTACCTCAGAAGACAAATGACACAAT
The DNA here is from genome assembly GCF_019924925.1 of Ctenopharyngodon idella. NCBI lineage: Eukaryota > Metazoa > Chordata > Actinopteri > Cypriniformes > Xenocyprididae > Ctenopharyngodon > Ctenopharyngodon idella. Next base: position 17,214,623 of record NC_067221.1, read on the forward strand.
ATAAGACCTTTTCAGAGAAAGTACTTTGGATATACACAACTGTTCAAAAGTTTGGGGTGAGTAAGATTTTTTGTTTTTAAAAGAAGTTTCTTATGCTCAACAAGTCTGCATTTATTTGATCACAAATATGGAAGTTTCGGCGTAGGTTCTACCAGGAAGACTCTAATGCCACGTCATTCATTGTTAAAAAATTAGATCTAGCCAATCACAGCACGACACCTTATATAAAAATTCAATCTTACTCTTTCATTGATGAATAGAAAGCTTAAAGGGTTAGTTCACCCAAAAATTAAAATTATGTCATTTATTACTCACCCTCATGTCGTTCCACACCCGTGAGACCTTCGTTCATCTTCAGAACACAAATTAAGATATTTTTGATAAAATCCGATGGCTCAGTAAGGACTGTATTGCCAGCAAGATCATTTCCTTTTTCAATGCCCAGAAAGCTACTAAAAACATATTTAAAACAGTTCATGTGACTACAGTGGTTCAACTTTAATATTATAACTATAATATTATATACTTTTTGTGTGGCAAAAAAAAAAAAAAAAAAAGCAACTTTATTTAACAATATCTAGTGATGGGCGATTTCAAAACACTGCTTCATGAAGCTTCGAAGCTTTACGAATCTTTTGTTTCGAATCAGTGGTTCGGAGCGCATATCAAACTGCCAAAGTCAGGTGAGCTATTGAAATTTCGAAACACTTATGACGTGGGTGAACTAACCCTTTCAGAATTGTTCTAAGTAGAAATTTTTTTAAATTACAAATGTCTTTACTGTCACTTGCATCCTTTCTGAATAAAAGGTATTATTTATGTATTATATAAAAGTAAACCTTACTAACCCCAAACTTTAAAAAAGGTAGTGCATTTTGTCCTCTTCCATTGGCAGTATTTTTATTTCATACTTCCATTTTTTGCAGTGTCTAGCCTCAGTCCCTATTGCAAACGCTGTTATGTTAACTAGTCTTTCCGTTGCATGAAAAGAGAAGGAATTGACTCAAGTCCAAAATCAGTGCCAACATTCTGCTTGGGAGCACCTGAGGTTCAGAAACAGACAGAGCGATGACTGATCACAGTGCAGTGCGTCAGGCCGGCTGAGATGGATATCGCACTGAACGGCAGGCCTCCTGTCACCGCGCAGCGCCCCGAGCGCACTGAGAGAGCACTGCTGCTAAGTGTTATCAGGGCTGAAGAGGAGAAGGCAGGGAGGAAGGCTTCGTGACAGCATCTCGCCCCAGCCAAACTTTGCAGAGTCAGACGGGTGGATGAAATCATCAATTATAGCACAAGGTGAGCTGAAAGCACCGCGTAAAGGTCGCCGAGTGGAGGGAAAAAAACGGCCAGCTCAGGGCTTTTCTCTCTGCGTGCCACTCCTGAGTTTATGGGAGGTCCGGCATAGCACAGAAATGGAGTTTAAATTTTAAACAGGCAGAGAGAGGGGGGCCCCAGGCCCTGTGTGAAGATTTCAGGAGGTGACAGGGTGAGAGGGAGGGAAAGAGTGAGAGAAAAAGATGTCTGGACTGAATGTGGAGCAGCGAGGGACGTTCATAACTAATTAAACAGTCAAAGCTGACGGGGCCTCAGATGCATCACGCTGCAGGTCTCAACCACAGTCCACCGGATCCCATTAGATGAGGTTGATAATTGCTGTGCATTGTTCACTATTACAATTCTTGTCCAACGCCAACAGGTGGCTTATCACTGTCACAGCATAGTGAGGATGACTTCCTGTGCTGGTCACTCCTCTTCCTCCACATAGGTTGAAGGGAACCATCCCACCTGTGATATTAACAGCATCCATAAACATTACTTAATACTAAAAGAGCATATCTCTTCATCTTCGGTGACTAGTTTGAGAGCTCTTGTGGGTCAGATCTGATAATGACATGCAGAAGAATCATTAAAAGTCATTCTGTCATCACCTCCAGTTAATCATCTCTCTCGTTAATGCACTCGAGCATATGAAATGAAAGAAAGTGAATCTAAAAAGGATTGAGGAATGATTCAGGTGTCTTGGAGAGTCAAGATGTGCTATATTGCATAGAAATGCAGGGCTGAACTCTAATTTCATTTTCAGATGTCAATCACGTTGTCTCACCTCTATATTGCTATGCTATTCGCTTGTGTCCAAACCAAAATTTAATTCGCTCTGTCTGTTTCAGAACTGGGATACGTTTGCAAAATGCTTTTACCTTTAACATGGGTCCTGCTGAAAGCTGTTTAAAACCACAAAATATAGCAATCAATAGAGCCCAAACACAGACTATGTTTGGGATTCATGACTGTATTCATTAATCTATTTCATAATTAATATGGATAAATTAGTTAAAATATAATTAAAAAATATAAAATATTATATTATTCTAAAATAAAAATATTATATACACTGTCAATCAAAAGTTTGAAGTCGGTAGGATTTTTTTTCTGCAGCCATTAGTCCAGTCTACAGTGTCACATGATCCTTCAGAAATCATTCTAATATTCTGAATTGCTGCTCAAGAAATAATTATTTTGATAAATGTTGAAAACAGTTGTGCTGTTTATTATTTGAAACAGTGATACCTTTTTTCAGGATTATTTGATGAATATAAAGTTCAAAAGAACAGCATTTATCTGTAACATTATAAATGCCTTTACTTTTCAATTTTTGATCAATTTAATGCATATTGTCTAGTATTCACAAAAAATCTATTAAAAAAAAAATCTTGCTGACCCCAAACTTTTGAACAGTAGTGTACATATATTAGAAAATAAGAATATTATATTATTAAATTATATAACTGACAATAAATCAGAAATCTAAATTTTTTAAATGTGTAACTACTGTATAACAGAATACAGCAACTCTCTTTACAGCAAGGTTCAATTTGATATTTGACATAAGTAAATACAATAGGTATCAAACTATCTTGAACATTCTTACAGTATTACACATTAGTGTTGTCAAAGGTACCGATTTCGATACCAAGTCGATAGTGGAATTTTAAAAATGTGACACTTCCATTGATAGACGCCTGCTTTCAAACGCTCCCATGTGTATCTGTGTAAGCATTCTGTGAAGAGTGTCATTGATGTCTATTTACAACATGTTTTTGAAGCGTTGATCATTGTAGCCAATCACAGACATATCTGATGAGTGCGTGAACACAATGGCCAATTAGAGGTGTTTACAAATCCACTCAACAGCGCTCACATTTTTAAAATTTCAGTATCGACTTGGTATTGAAGTCAGTACTTTTGACAACAATATTACACATTATTAAAATTCTGTCTGACAACTCATCAATGGCCTATATTACGATTCTAAACTATGCTGATTATATAATTCTGCTGCTGTTCAGTAAAGCCGTATTTAACACTCTGACAAACTTTTTTGCTGCTGTGTGCCTAGCAGTTCCCTTTTGAGCAACCATGAACTGTGATTCACATGGAAGGGCAGGAGTTCAGTTTCATGATGTGCAAGTTCAGAGAAAAAAAGCTGAAAATAGGAAGCACCAGTACTAAAGCAGTGTACAAGTGGTTTTGGTGCTTTTAAAGGTGCAACAAGTGATTTCTGAGAAACACTGTTGATATTTAAAATCAACCCAAACAAACACACCCCTCCCTTCATTGTTCTGCCCCCAAAATGCACAAACACACAACGCAAGAGTGGATGTCTCTTTATCATAGCTGAAGTCAAGCAAAATAATGCTTCAAGAAAAACAAAGCGAAGATGATGAGTGAACGACATGGAAGAACAAAAAATGAACATACAGTAGGGCTGGGCGGTTTTTCCGATTTTTCCGATTAATTCGAATTTATGTTTTGCCTCGATTTTATTATTTTTTAGAATGCCGTTTCATGGGTGAGACGCTGCAAAAGACGCGAGACAAGTGCAACACCTAAACATGTCCGCCAAACATAAAAACAATAGTACAAATAGCGCAATGGAATGCAAACAACTGTAAATCTGTTTGATATTTCATGTTTGCATGATGGTGACAGGCTGAAAGCTGCTGTTGTTTTCTGTATTTACAACGCATTTGCTGTTAATAGCCTATTACTGGTATTATTTATTGCTATTTTTGGCTAAGAAATATTTAGCATTTTCTTATTTTATATTATTTCTGAGTAGGATGTGTTTAAGATAAGTCTTCATATTATTTCAGACATATTTCTGCAAAGATATTTAACAAATTGTTTTACATTTACACCATGTTGATCACTTCATGTGTGGTGCACTTGGAGTGGAACTTTTTTTTTAACCAGATTGTTAATAAAGAGAATGTTACTTAAATCATATTGTAGTTAAGTTAAGGTGACTAGTTAAACAGTTAAAAAATATAATAAAATAAATCGAAATTGTGAATCGGTCAATCGTTCTAAAAAATCGAGATTTTATTTTTTTGCCATATCGCCCAGCCCTAACATACAGTATACAAGAGTATATACAAGCAAGAGCTTATTGTTAGTCGAAAGCAGCACACCAGCTCCAGACAAACAATGACACTCAAAACTATCCTGTTTCATAGCTAACATTACAACAACAGCACGTTTTGGTTCTGTGAAACATAGCAAAACCAATGTTTCTCATGTATGGAGCAGAAACAAAGCAACTTTGCGTCCATTTTCAGGCATTCCCGCTTAGGTCTCTCCAGAGCTGGAAAGCTTTTCTAATAATAACGAGGGTCCTAAAGCTTTTTCCTAATCATAACCCTTCTTCTTCCAATTAAATTCCTCTGACTGTATATTTTCTTATATTCCTGTTTTGTAATGTCTCTCAGCCATCTCTCTTTCTACAGTCTTTCTTTAAATCTCCCTCTTGCTCACTCTCCGATCCACCTTCAACAATGTTTCTCAGAAATCACTTACTGCACCTTTAAGTAAATAAAGGTGTATAAGAGTATTTTCCCTTACCCGGCCATTGACTTCACCCTTCCACCATCCATTGGTACACTTGATATAGATCTTCACCAGGTCGCCCACCTGCAGACAGAGTTCCCGAGTATCCCTGGAGCTGAAATCATATCGTGCCAGTGCAATGCCAAGCACTCTCGGGGTCAAAACTGAGGGAGAGGGGGATATAAGACAAAAACAAGTTGTTAGAAAAAGGAGAAAAGTTAGAGATACAAATGTTTTCACAAGACAGGCCAAGTAGGACAAAATGTGTGAACATGCAACAAGATGATTGGAGATTTGGAGCAAAAACGGTCACAAATGGCATTGCATCATACTCAGACATTTTCACACACAAAATGTCGATACAGACTCTCTCCACAGCTCTCAGAAAACACACATACACTACAGAGAACTGAAGCAAACACAGGGAGAAAAGACTGAAATGGCTTGAGGGGGAAATGAATAAGACAGGTGGCTGATAGCTGTACCTGACCAGAAGGGTGAGGGGGAGGGAGGAACAAAACTGTAGCTGGTGGGACTCAAAACGGAAAGCCCACAGAGCACTGGAGCTTAAGATCCAAGCCGAAGCAGAGTGAAGAAAATAAGAACAGAAAAACCCAGAAACATTTTCAACAAAACAAACATAAACAAGCTGATAAAGAACTCCACACAGCACCAGGCAAATGAACACCCTCCTTGAAAAATGCAAGTCTTGAGAAATTCACAAAATGTTTAGACAAATGTCTGTTACGATTTGATCCAATATTTATCATGATATTAATTTCACCATAATTGGGGAAGGAAAGCATTCCACATGTTCGTTAGACGTCAAGAACGAACGGAAACATAACTTGTTTGTTTAGTAAACTCCACAGAGTAAGCAACCTTTTCACTATGACGTGAAATCTGTTTTATTTTTTTCCCCCAAATTCTGTTTTCAATTTTATTTTTTCTGGATTTTATTTGATTATTTAATACAAATGTATGATGTCTAATGAAAAGATTTCATGACACATAAACAATTTAATTTTTTTTTACAATGTAATATGCTACTTTGGAGCTCAAAAAACATTTTGAACTTGATTTTGACCTTGATCAATGTAATGCAACTTTAAAATGCAATCAAATGAAAATATAACTTACAACAAAACATTGCATTTTTTTATACTTTATAAATTTATACCTTTATACTGTATAAATTATGGAATAACATATATATTGGTTGTCATGTTTTAATAAATTGCATTATTATTATTGTTATTTTTATTGTTATTAATTTGAGAAGTACATTTTACAAACTTTTTACAAAATTTTTACAAACGAAATTGAGACATTTGAGACATTTCTCAAAACATCTACTTTCATGTTTCACAGAAGAAGATCAGAGTGGTTTGGAATGACATTTGAGTGAGTAAATGATCACAGAAAAGACCAAAATTTGGACTACTTCAGCCATATTGACTACGTTTATGGATTACTTACACTATCGGGACAGGAGTGGTTGGGATCTTGATAAAAAACAGAAGAAAAAGTCACAGGTTTGGAATTTCATGGGCAACCCATTCTTATAATTTTCAAGATGTTTTTTTTTCTCTCTAGGTGTTCTGATAGCTTTTGCCAAGTGTGTGCTCCTGGCCCTGTCACTGACGCAGCTGTGATAGCGTTCATACAGAGCACAGAGTCCTGTTACCATCTGAACGCCCATCTGAGCATCCAGGACTTTCTAATATGTAAACTAGCAAACGTCAGATCCACAATATGTTTGCCTTCCTGCTTTGCATCTCCTCTGGGGGGAACAAAGCAGTGGATGATGAGCCAGCTACTTTTTCCTGTCACACTGTCTCTCAGAAATCATTTCAGAAATCGTGCAGCTAACCACACGTTCGATATCTATGCAGAATTGAAACCGATGCGATATCTGTATTGCAAATAACTTTTCTCACATTAGCTTATCAAACCCAACCCTGATATCTCGCTCTGTGTTCAACATGTTTACCAAACACTTGGCGCCTGCAGATATGTCAGCGCCCACACGCCGACTGATCTGTTGGCGTATGTGTTTTGGTTTGGGGCACATCAGCGAGAGCGATGTCCCAGGATGCATCAAGGGCCTGGATTTTCTGCTGCGGTTTGTGAAAGGATGCGTTACAGAGAGTGGCAGTTGAGTATAAAAACCTCTAACAAGCCGAGGATGCTGAGAAAAAAAGGACAAATAGAACAGCGAAATCCCTAACTCACAATCCCCACTATCCCGTTCTTTCTATCAACAGATCTGTACTCTTCGCTAAGCCTTTTTCTACGTGACACAT